>NC_142155.1:15170000-16420000 GCF_024610735.1 Ursus americanus | reverse complement strand
GATATTGTCATCTTTTAAATTTGTGATTCAAGAAGTCTAGAAATCCAGGGACTATGATGGAGCTATTCATAGCGTCCTGTATAATTACAACCATAATATTACTGGCAGCAATGCTACCAGGATAATATTTCACAGGAAAATCTACTGAGTAATTTCAGATCTTATGAGCTGTATTGCTTTTGTAGTTCAGTTACTTTGAAAATAAAGCTCAGCTTATATTCAAGTCAATAAAACATAGGTAACGTTTCTCCCATTCACATTTAGAAATCATCTTAAATAACCCCCTTTAAAAAATAAAGAAAGAGACTCAAACAAATCCATTTTATATAAACAAAGAACAATCTGAATATAATGTGCCTTTTTTGGTGTCTGGATAATAATAGGTATCCAATAGAAGATAGCTGAGTGAGGATTAGAGGTAATATCCGTAACTCACTTGCATTGTGCTCAATACATAATATTATGAACTGTGTAAACTTTTAATGAATTTGTATTTGATTCCATAAAACAGTGATCTTTTTTCATTTTTACCCCATTATGAGTATGGTTTCCACAATAAATAGCTTTACTTTTATAAATTAAATATTATACCTGATAAAACACATGCAAAAAAAAATAGGAATGTAGGAGATAGAATGAATAGATATAAAAATTCTAATGTTCCGTTCCTGACCTCTAGAGAGTGACACAGCACATTTTGGACACCACAGATTGGACTGAAATTGTGGGAGGAGGGCAAAATATGTGTTTTAGCAATGTCAATATAACTATCAGCATCATGGAAGATGAAAATTCTAGCAAGGAGTCCAGAAAAGGGGAAAATGGTATATTTTAAAACTAAAGCTGTGGGAAAAGCGATGGGGAAGAGATAACCAACTTAGGAAGAAGAATATTCAGAAAATGATTTCTAAGATGACATGATATTAAGCAAAGGGATTTAGGTGAAAAATGACAGATCCTGAAGTACAGTGATGTTCAAGGTGACAGAAGGTATTTCAAAATAACTGCATTTTGTTAAGGAAAACAAAGGAGGAAAAGGTTTCAAGAATTTTTAGAGTTAGTACCTATTTAAATTAGGAAGTGATTTTACTAAATTTGATCATTACAATGCAGTTTAGTTGATGTGATAGGAATAGAAAGATTGGAGTGAAATGGCGGTTTTATAGGAGTTAAGAGAAAAATCAATGGAGAAAACTCCTTGGTGGTCAGGGTGGGGGTAAGTCTATGAAAGAAGGGAGAGTGAATAAAGTAGTCACCAAAGGGGAGTTAAAAATCTCATTTTAGACCTCAGTTCCTATTAAAAGCTTTGTTTGACCTCAGAATTCTAGGTTGGGTTCCCCTCCACATGTGTCTTCATATTATGGTATGTCTTCAAGTGCCTATTCACAGGAAATAGTGTGTAAAAATGCATTTTCATTCTATTACCTAAAAATCACTTTACTTCTGTCCTTCACCTTTATATTATTCTAAACTAAAGAAAGTCAAGAATGGAGTAAATATCAGGAATGTGGAGGGGGTCAGAGATGTTAGAAGGTGGAATGAGCCATAAGACAGTGCATCTCAAGGATGAATTTAGGAATTAAGAATGACAAAGGATTAGGTTTGGGGATGAAGTAAGATCAGAACTTTTTTTTCCTACTCATTTTCATTTAGGTATAAGTGCATAATTTTATGAAACTATTTTATCATGCTGAATGGGCCAGGAATTAAACTGTCTGTCATTATTTTAAAACGATTTTCCTTTTTATTCCACATGCTCAAAGAATAGGTTTCAGCATTTGTAAGTGGTTATTACTGAGGAGTACTTTTAAGAAATAGAGTTTGTCTTCTGTGAATTAAAATAGGTTTTCTCTAAGTAACCTAGACTAGAAAATAAATAGCTCACCATATCTGTGTGTGTGCCTGCATGTGTGTAGTCTTCAGTACAACCTAAGTAATCAGAACATAATAGTATCACTATTTTATTCCCATTTTTTTGATGATTAAAACAAAAATTTAAATGATTATATCAAGGTTCATTATTCACCTCATTCAAGATCGTAAGTCCTATCTCATGGCTGAGATCATATATTTTTCTAGAATGCTTTCTAGTTCAATGAAGAAAAAAATACGTTTCAGGGGACCATCTAAATTATACTTGTCATAACCTACTTAGTGTATAACATCAGTATCTAAGGTGGTCATATATTTTTCTAGAATGCTTTCTAGTTCAATGAAGAAAAAAATACGTTTCAGGGGACCATCTAAATTATACTTGTCATAACCTACTTAGTGTATAACATCAGTATCTAAGGTGGTAATGGAAATGGAAAGAAAAATCAATGTGTTGTAACTCAAGTTTAGAATGAATGATGTTTGGTAACTAACTTAATATACAATATAAAAGAGTTATTACTTTAAAGATGATCATTTTAGTTAGTATTATGAATTCTGTATTAACTTTGCTATATCTTGTAAATTTTATCAAAACATTTCATTTCATATATGATATTGTGAAAGGTATAGATTATTGTTGACACATCAGAATACACTCTAAAGAATCAGAAGTTATTTAGTAATACTCTAATTTTTAAAAATATTCTCAGCAAGATTACCATTATCTAGAAATTGAAAATGTTAATGTTAAGCAGAAAATGGTAATAATAGCATCATACTTGCACCAATGTGATTATTTGCTTTTAGGAAACAGAAATGGTTTTATAAAATCAAAATTTGGATAAATCATGCCTTATTATTTTTTTAAAATATTTTATTTATCTACCTGAGAGAGAGAGAGAGAGAGCACAAGCAGGCAGACCTAGAGGAAGAAGCAGGCTCCCCACTCAGCAGGGAGCTGGATGTGGGGCTCGATCCCAAGGTCCTGGGATAATGACCTGAGCCAAAGGCACACGTTTAACCAACTGAGCCACTCAGGCAACCCAGATCATGCCTTATTTTAGACTTCCTTTCTCACATTATTTAATTCAGAATATTATATAATAGACTCTCAATCTCTTTTTCTTTTTCAAATTAGGTGAAACTTCCTTTCCATTGTCTATACATTTGAGTTTTCATAAAAATTTTTAAAGAAATGATTTTTGTTGTTGTTAAAATAGTTCCCTTTTTATTGAAATTTACATGATTAAGATATATGAAAACCCAGAGGTTATATGTAGCTCATAGCCAAAAATGTTTTGAGAGCTGAAACTCTTTTCCCCTTTTAGGTACCAATCCTTGCTTTCTAAAATTTATTCCTTGAAAATGTTAAATACCATAGAAGTGGTAGACTTTCCTACATCTTTTAGTATCTGCTAGAGTTATAATTATCCTTTGCTGAGGTCTTGGATAACAATTTTTATGTACTCTGATATCTGCTGGAGGCCCACATTCTTTGAGGATCTAAATGCCAAAACAAGGAAATAGTAGCTATAGTGGACAATATCACTGACCTGGACATGGCCCTACCTTTATTTATTTCAGATCTGGACTGGAAAATGTAAAATCAAGAAAATCTTGCTTGTAATATTCCCACCTTGTATGTTAAAATAAAACTTATAAATTACAGCTTTTGAAAGACAAACCAGAACTACATAACTTAGGATATTTATTCTTAATTTAATAAAGTGGTTCCATTTACAATATAATCTACTTGGAAAAAAAGTCATAGAGACAAAACAAGATGATTCATATTTCGAAATGGTTTAAGGAAATTAAAGGAAAGGTAAAGTCCAGTCAAGAAAGAGAAAATTAGAAGCCACAATGAAGGTGCTGGAAAAAAGGAACCCAAGCTGAAAAGATATTGTGAAAGTAAGAAAGAATTAAAACTCAGACAGAGAAAAGAGAAAATAATACAGACAGCAAGCCATTATGTGACTCTAACATATACAAGACAAAGTGCTCTCTATTAAAGGTGACAAAGATGTAGAATAAATTATTTTCTTGAACATGTTCAAATTTATTAATCCTTATTAAGATTTTGTTTTATTATTACTGAAGTTTAAAAAAAGAATAATTAAGTCATTAAAATGATATTTTGTGAGGACATTATGAAGTAAACACAGCCCTCCACTCTAAAAATTATTGCTTGTTCTATCCAACTCCCCATAGAATGTACAATAAATTCTTTAATCTATTTTTCAAGAAATTATTTCTATGATACCAAATTATATATATAATATTTCACATATTTTATATATTATACATGTGGCATTTATTTTATACATATACTTTTCATTTCTTCTAACATCAAATATTGAGTCACAAACTTGTTTGCGTTATTATCCTCTTAATGTTCATAAGAACAATAATGCTGATCTCCATTTCAGTTATGATGTTACTAATTTGTGTCTTCTGTCTTTTTTTCTTGGCTGGCATCTACTAATTTTATTGGCCTTTCAAAGAATGAATTTCTGCTTTTGATTTTCTCTAATGTTTTCCTATTTTTAATTATATTGATGTCTGCTCTAATTTTTACTATTTTTCTTATGCTCACTTAGGTTAAAATTGTTCTTTATCAAATATCTTAAGGTGGAAACTTATTGATTATAGATCTTTTTTTTCTAATGTATGTTTTTGATGCTACACATTTTCCTCTCTGCACTGCTTTTGATGCATCTCACAAAGTCTGATAAGTTGCATTTTCATTTTCATTTAGTTCAAAAAACTTTAAATTTTTCTTGAGACTTCTTTGACCAATGTGTTTGTTAAAATTGAATTGCTAAATTTATAAATATTTGCACATTTTTCAGCTATCTTTCTGGTATTGAATTCTAGTTCTATTCTACTGTGGCCTGAGAATATACTTTGCATGATTTCATCCCTTAAAATTTGTTTAGGTGTGTTTTAAAACCTAGAATGTGATCTATCTTGACGAACTTTCCATGAATACTCAGGATGAATGTGCCTTCTCCTATTGTTGGATGAGATATTCTGTAAATGCCAATTAGATCAAGCTTATTGATAGTTCTGAAGTGGTCAGCCATAACTTTATTAGGTTTTTCCATGTTTGACTTATGGATTACTGACAGTATTTGTTTTCTTTTTCTCCTGTCAGTTCTATCAGCTTTTGCCTAAAATATTTGAAACACTTACTAGGCATATTAGGGACTGTTATGTCTTCTTGGAGAATTGACCCCTATGTTATTATCTAGTAGGCCTCATTATCTCCATAATTTCCCTTGTTATAAAGACTGTTTTATCTGTAATTAATGTAGCTACTCCAGGTTTCTTTTGATTTGTAGTAATGGGGTATATCTCTCCCCATCAATTTACCTTAACCTATCTGAGTCTTTGTATTTAAAATGAGTTTCTTGTTGACAACATACAAATAAGTACTGTTTTGTTTTTCTCCATTCTAGTAAGCTCTTTTTTGTAACTGTATTTCATTCATTGCCAGAGGACTCTTTTTCTGTATGCTCTGATTTTGAGTATCACTATAATTATTTTTAATCTCATTTTTAGAACATAAATTATACTTCTTATAATACATTTTTTATTGCTTGCCCTGAAGTTTACATTTTTATTGCTTGCCCTAGAGTTTATTGCTTGCCATAAAGTTTTTATCCTTAGCTAATCCAATACCATCTTTATGAAACGGTATTCTTTTTGATGTGTAGCACCTGTACCTTCTATGAGACTATATTCCATTTCTCCCTCTGTCCCTTGTGATAGTGTTGTCATTCATTTCACTTATCCATATGTTGTGATTACCCCGAACAGTGCTACTGTTACTGCTTTGAATGTTATTCTTAAATCAGTTAAAAATAAGAAAAAACTAAGAGACTGCATTTTATCTTTATTTATTCCTTCCCTGATTTTCTTCCTTTCTTTGTGGATCTGAGTTTCTGACCTATATCATTTCACTCTGCCTAACAAACTTGTTTTAGCATTTCTTGAATGATGCATTTGCCTGCAATGAATTCCCTGTTTTTGTTGGTCTGGGAAAGTCTTTATTTATTTCTCACTCTTTAAGTATAATCTTACTTAGTATAGAATTCTCGCTTAGCAGGACTGTTCTTTTTCTTTTTAAAATTTTTTGTTTATTTAAACTTTATTTAAATTCTAGTTAGTTAACATACAGTACAATATTGCTTTCAGGGGTAAAATTTAGTGATTCATCAATACATATATCACTCAGTGCTTATCACAAGTACCCTCCTTAATACCCATCACCCATTTAGTCTATCCCCCCACCTACCACCCCTCTAGCAATCCTGTTTGTTCTCTATAGTTAAGAGTCTTTTATGCTTTACCTCCCTCTCTCTCTCTCTCTTTTTTTCCATCCCCTATGTTCATCTGTTTCATTTCTTAAATTTCACATATGACTGAAATCATCTGGTATTTGTCTTTCTCTGACTGACTTATTTTGCTTAGCATAATACACTTTACCTCCACCCATATCAGTGAGAATGGTAATGTTCCATTGCATACATATACACCACATCTTCTTTTTCCACTCATCAGTCAATGGACATTTGGGCTTTTCCCATAATTTGGCTCTTGTTGATAATGCTGCTATAGACATCAGGGTGTATGTGACCCTTTGAATCAGTATGTTTGTATTCGTTGGGTAAATACCTAGTACTGCAATTGCTGTGTCATAGGGTAGTTCTAATTTTAACTTTTTGAGGTACCTACTGACTGTTTTCTATTTGCATTCCCACCAACAATGTAAGAGAGTTCCGCTTTCTCCACATTCTCACCAACATCTGGTGTTTCTTCTGTTGTTAATATTAGCTATTCTGACAGGTGTAAGGTGGTATCTCATAGCAGTTTTGACTTGTAGTTCTGTGATGATGAGTGATGTTGAGCATCTTTTCTTGTGTCTGTTAGTCATCTGGATGTCTTCTTGGGAAAAATACTTATTCATGTCTTCTGTCCATTTCTTAACTGGATTATTTGTTTTTTTGGGTGTTGAGTTTGATTAGTTCTTTATAGATTTTAGTTATTAACCCTTTATCAGATATGTCATTTGCAAATATCTTCTCCCATTCTGTAGGATGGCTTTTAGTCTTATTATTATTTCCTCCACTGTGCAAAAGCGTTTATTTTAATGAAGTCCCAATAGTTCAATTTTGCTTTTGTTCACCTTGCCTCCAGTGAAATGTCTAGTCAGAAGTTGAGGTAACTGGGGTCAGAGAGGTTGCTGCCTGTGTTCTCCTCTAGGATTTGATGGTTTCCTGTCTCACATTTAGGTCTTCCATCCATTTTGAATTAATTTTTGTGTATGGTGTAAGGAAGTTGTCCAGCTTCAACTTCTGTATGTGGCTGTCCAATTTTCCCAACACCATTTGTTGAAGAGACTGCCTTTTTTTCCATTGGATATTCTTTCCAGCTTTGTTGAAAATTAGTTGACTATGTCCATTCAGTTGTGGGTCCATTTCTGGGTTTTCTACTGTTCTATCAATCTATGTACCTGTTTTTGTGCCAGTACCATACTGTTTGATGATTACAGTTTTGTAATATAGCTTGAAGTCCAGAATTGTGATGCCTCCAGCTTTGCTTTCTTTTTCAAGATTGCTTTGCTTATTTGGTGTGGGATTTTTGTTTTGTTTTGTTTTTGTTGCTGTTGTTTGTTTTTCTTGTGGTGCCATACAAATTTTAGGATTGTTTGTTCCCGCTCTGTGAAAAATGCTGGTGGTATTTTGATAGGGATTGGATTAAATGTGTAGACTGCATGGGATAGTATAGACACTTTAACAATATTTGTTCTTCCAACTCCTGAGCATGGAATATTTTTCCATTTCTTTGTGTCATCTTCAATCTCTTTCATAAGTGTTCTATCATTTTAGAGATCTTTTACCTCTTTGGTTAAGGTTTATTCCTAGGTATCTTCTTATTTTTGGTGTAATTATAAATGGGATCATTTTCTTAATTTCTCTTTCTGTTGCTTTATTAGTAGTATATAAAAATGCTCTGGATTTCTTCTGTACCTTAATTTTGTATTCTGTGACTACTGAATTTTTGAATCAGTTCTAGCAGTTTTGGGGTGGAGTCTTTTGAGTTTTCTACATAGAGTATCATGTCATCTGCAAATAGTGAAAGTTTTACTCCCTCCTTGCTGATTTGGATGACTTTTATATATTTTGTTGTTGTTGTCTGATTGCTGAGGCTAGGACTTCCAGTACTTTGTTAAAAAACAGTGGACTTCCAGTACTTTGTTAAATAAATAAGAGTGGACATCCCTATCTTGTTTCTGACCATAGAGGAAAAACTCTCAATTTTTCCCCATTGAGGATGATACTAGCTGTGGGTATTTTGTATATGGCCTTTATGATGTTGAGGTATGTTCCTTCTATCCCTATTTTGTTGATAGTTCATGAATGGATGCTGTACTTTGTCAAACGATTTTTTCTGCATCTGTTGAGAGGATCATATAGTTTTCATCCTTTTTTAAAATTAATGTTGTGTACCACATTGATTGATTTGTGAATATTGAACCACCCTTGCAGCTCAGGAATAAATTCCACTTGAGCATGGTGAATGATTATTTTAATGTACTATTGAATTTGATTTGCTAGTATCTTGTTGAGAATTTTTGCATCCATGTTCATCAGAAATATTGACCCGCAATTCTCCTTTTTAGTGGGGTCTTTGGTTTTAGAATCAATATAATGCTGGCCTCATAGAATGAGATTGGTAGTTTTCCTTCCATTTCTACTTTTTTGGAACAGTTTGAGAAGAATAGGTACTAACTCTTTAAATATCTGGTAGAATTCTCTTGGGGAGCTATCTGGCCCTGGACTTTTGTTTGTCAGGGAATTTTTTGATTATTGATTCCATTTCTTTGCTGGTTATGTGTCTGTTCAAATTTTCTATTTCTTCTTGTTTCAGTTTTGGCAGTTTATACGTTCCTAGGAATTTATCCATTTCTTCCAGAGTCCCCAACTTGTTGGCATATAGTTCATAGTTTTTCTTCATATTCTAATTGTATTTCTATGGTTTTGTTTGTGCTCTCTTCTTTCATTGGTGATTATATTTATTAGGGTCCTAACACTTCTTTTTGATAAGTCTGGCTTGGGGTTAATCAATTATATTTTATTTATTTTTTTCAAAGAACCACCTCCTGGTTTCATCAATCTGTTCTACTGGGTTTTTTGTTTCTATATCACTTATTTCTGCGCTAATCTTTATTATTTCCCTTCTTCTGCTGGCTTTAGGCACTGTTTGCTGTTCTTTTTCTAATGCCTTTAGGTGTAAGGTTAGGTTGTGTATTTGAGACCTTCCTGCTTCATAAGGAAGGTCTGTATTGTATATACTTCCTCTTAGGACCACTTTTGCTGCATCCCAAGGGTTTTGGACTGTCGTGTTTTCATTTTCATTTGTTTCAATTTTTTTTTTAAAATTTCTTCCTAATTTCCTGGTTAACCTATGTATTCTTGAGTAGGATGTTCATTAACCTTGATGTATTTGTGGTCTTTCCAATTTTTTTCTTCTGGTTGACTTCAAATTTCATAGCCTTGTGGTCTGAAAATATGCATGGTATGATCTCGATCTTTTTGTACTTGTTGAGGGTGGATCTGTGACCCAATATGTGATCTATTCTGGAGAATGTCCCATGTGCACTTGAAAAAAATGTGTACTCTGCTGCTTTAGGATGAGATGTTCTGAATAGATCTGTTAAGTCCATCTGGTCCAGTGTGTCATTCAGATCCTTTTGGATCTGCTGCTTAGATGATCTGTCCATTGCTGTGAGTAGGGTGGTAAAGTTCCCTAATATTATTGTATTATTATCAATGAGTTTCTTTATGTTTGCTATTGTTTTATATATTTGGGTGCTCCCACGTTGGGGGCATAAACATTTACAATTGTTAGATCTTCTTGTTGGATAGACCTTTTATTATGATATAGTACCCTTCTTCATCTCTTGTTACAGTCTTTGGTTTAAAATCTAATTTGTCTGATATAATAATAGCTAATCCAGCTTTCTTTTGATGTCCATTACCATAACAAATTATTCTCCATCCCTTCACTTTAAGTCTGTAGGTGTCTTTAGGTCTAAAGTGACTCTCTTGTAGGCAGCATATAGATAGGTATTATTATTATTATTATTATTATTATTTTTAATCCATTCTAATACCTTGTGACTTTTGATTGGAGCTTTTAGTCCATTTACATTCAGAGTGATTATTGATAGATAAGAATTTAGTGCCACTGTATTAGCTGTAAAGTTGTTGTTTCTATAGATATTTTCTGTTCGTTTCTAGTCTTTGTCGCTTTTCATCTTTCTTTTCCATTCAGAGTCCCCTTTAATATTTCTTGCAGGCTGGTTTAGTAGTCACAAACTACTTTAGTTTTTGTTCTTCTGGGAAACTTCTTATCTCTTCTATGCTGAATGACAGCCGAGGTGAATAAAGTATTCTTAGTTGCATAATCTTCCCATTCAGCACGTTGAATATGTCATACCACTTTCTTCTGGCCCACCAAGCTTATGTGGATAAGTCTGCTGTTATTTTTATTGGTCTTCCCTTGTAAGTTAGAGATTTCTTTTCCCTGGCTGCTTTTAGGATTCTTTCCTTATCTCTGTATTTTGCAAATTTTACTACAATATGTCTTGTTGTTTCCCTGCTTTTGTTGATTTTGATGGGAGTTCTCTGTACCTCTTGGATTTGGATGTCTGTTTTCTTCCCCAGATTAGGGAAATTTTCTTCAAATAATAATTCAATAATAATTCAAATAATAATTTCTTCAAATAAACCTTGTAAACCCTTTGCCCTCTCTTCTTCTGTGACTCCTGTGATATGAATGCTATTATGCTTTATGAAGTTGCTGAGTTCTCTAACTCTACTTTTGTGATCCAGTATTTTTCTTTCCCTCTTCTTTTCAGCTTATTTTTTCCCCATGATTTTATCTTCTATATCATTTATTTGTTCTTCTGATTCTTCTATCCTTGTGGTCATTACATACACTCAGTTTCATATCTTGGTTATAACACTTTATTTCAGCCTGACTAGTTTTTAGGTCTCTTATCTCTGCAGTAAAGAACTCCCTGGTGTCTTCTATCCTTTTCTCAAGCCCAGCTAGTATCCCTATGATTGTTGTTTTAAATTCTTGACCAGGAATATTACTTATATCTGTTTCAATTAGATCTCTAGCCATGACCTTTTCTTTTGGGATGAATTCCTCCATCTTGACATTTTTATCTAGGTCTCTGCCTTCCGTGTGTTAGGAAAGCCTGTTATGTTTCCTGTTTCTGAGAGTAATGGCTGTATTAAGAAGTGGTCATATACCATCCAGGGCCTGGTACTTCAGGAAGTGTTTCTGGTGTATGCTGTGTGCACTCTGTTGTTATATTTTGGCTATTCTTTCCCTCCACTCAGTTTTCTTCAGAGTTTCTCCTTGCCTGCAGTGGGGAGTATTTGGACTTTGTCCATTGTGTGGTGAGTTTTAACTAGGTGTGTTTTGGTTGGTTTGTTAAACGAAGTTAGATCCTGTTTCCACTAGAGCTAAAGCTTTACAGCCCTATGTGATCAGCATACTTGGTGTGTGTAGGGGGTTGGTGCTGGTCTTCTGGGGGAGGAGCCCACTGCTCTAAATCTCAGGCACACTTGCCTTAGTAAAGAAGCATATGCAGAACACAGGGTGGGAGGGCTTGGTGTAGTCAGTTCAGGCGTCCACTGCGGACACTGTGCTGCTCACTGATGACTATCTGTGCTGATGGGTGGGGGTAAAAATGGTGTCAGCTAGCTCCCTCTTCCCTGGAGAGTGGAGTTCATGCCCACCACTGTTCAAGAAGCCCTCACAGAAGAGCAATCCCTTGTGTGTCCCAGGCAACCCTCAATCCCTGCCTTTACTCTGTCTGTGTCCGAGCCATCTGCCCACCTGGTGACACAGTGCTCTTGTGTTTTATCTCACACATGCTAGCTGGCTTTCAAAACTCCAAATTTTACAGACCCAGTGCAGCATGGATCAATGGTGATCCTCTGGGGGAAGGTCTTGCCACACTGTTCCTGGAGCAGGTTTGTCCCAGAAGGGCAGTTTCAGGAACACACAGGAGCTTCAAGTTTATGGTAAAGCATGGCAAAGAGCCCACCTCCAGGTTAGCTGCCCTTAGCAGCTGCGTCTGCTCCTATGCTAATTAATGGGGCAGCAAAATGGCACCCACTGTCTGTTTGTCCCTACAGAGGCAGTGCCACCTGTCCCAGATGCACTCCAAGGAAGAGGAACTGTCTCTCTCAGAGTAACCCAGGGGATCCTCAGACCACACTGTCCTCTCCCAGGCCTCTGCCCTACTTCATAGGAGTAACGTTACACCAGTCAGGCTCCCCCAGGTGACGGCATGGACTTCTAAACCTTCAGTCTTTGAGCTCCACTGCTTGTAAAAACTTGCAATAATCAGCCCCTCTCACTTTCCCAATGATTTTGGGCAAGTGTTTTTTCTTGCACAACCCTCTCCACACTGCTCGGTCTCTCTCTCTCTCTCCTCTCTTTTGATCAGAGCTCCCTCCCTTCTGCAGCATCTGCAGTTCTTTTCTTCCCCAAATCACTTCTCCTTACCTCCTACAATCCACGATGTGATCTCATTTCTCCTTCTAGTTTTGAAGCTCATTCTTTCAGTCCTCAGATTTCTTGGGTGTTCAGAACGATTTGATATTTACCTAGCTGTGTTTGAGGGATGAGGCAAGCATAGGGTTCTTCTACTAGGACCATCTTAACATGGATTTTTCTTTTAACTTTTTAAATATATCATTGCACTCTCTTTTTGTTTGTATAGTTTCTGCTGAGAAACTAATTTTTATCCTTGTTCACCTTGAGAGGTGATTTTTTTCCCTCCTTACTTCATTCAAGATTCTGTCATTTTCTGCAGTTTGAATATAACAATGCCAAGAGGTTTTTGTTTGTTTGCTTGTTTTTCTGTATTTATTTTGCTTAGTGTTCTCTGAGATCCCTGGATACCTGTTTTGTTCTCTATTATTAATTTTGGAAAGTTCTCAGCTATTATTTCCCCAAGTATTTCTTCTGTTTCAGTCTCTCTTTCTTCACCTTCGGACATTCCAAAACACGTTACACTTTTAAAATGATCCTATAGTTCCTTGATACGCTGCTTTTCTCCCCCACCTTTTTCCTCCTTCAGTTTTAATATGGGAAGTTTCTATTGTTATATTTTCAAGCTCACTGATTTTTCCTCAGTTTTTCAGCTGTGTCCAGTCTACTAAGGAACCCATCAAAGTATCCTTTATTTCTGTTAGTGTTTTGTATTGTTTTGTTTTGTAATTTCTAGCATTTCTTTTTGATTCTTTCTTAGAGTTTCCATCTCTCTATTCACATTACCCACATGTTCTTACATTATTTCTTTCTTTTCCATTAAAGTTTTTAACATATTATTCATATTTTAAATTATCTGTATAATTATGATGTCTGTGTCAGAGCAGAGTTTGGATCTGATGCTTGCTTTTGTCTTTTCAGACTGTGTTCTTTCTTGCCTTTTGGAAGGCCTTGTAATTTTTGTTGAAACCCAAACATATTGTTATTGGATAAGAAGAACTGAAGTGAATGGGCCTTCAGTGTGACAATCTTAGTTTATCTGACTAGGACTTGGGCTTTATTTAGTGTTTGCTAAACCTATAGGTGCCAATAGCTTCAAAGTCCTTTAGTGTTTTTTTGTCTCCTCTCTTGACTTTGAACTTTTCTAAGTACTCCTTACAGAGAATATCTGATTCTTGCAGGTATTTCAGATGTAATCTACTATTTATATTGAAGGCCAGTTGGTTTGTCATTCGTGTGTAAGGGAGGACAAGCATTCTATAATCTTCGAGTTAAATCTCAATCTTTTAATTGAGTTTGTGACTTAATCTTTAGCTTTGACAAATGATTCTCCTTATATAACTTGCCCCTCTTAAGTGAAAAAGGAAAACTAGAGGGGGCTGGAATGTGAGGGATGTCTTTTCCCATAGCTGTGAAACAAGACTTTAATAAAACTTTCCCCCTGGAAACTAGGCCTTGGCCATAAAGGGGGCCTGGGTTTATTTCAAAAGGATTACTCTTCCGCTCCCATTACCTGGGTCTCAAGGGATTATTCTCAGATATTTATAGTAAGAACTTGGTAGATATGTTGAAGGTAAAACCCATGAAAATGTGGGGGCCTACCTAAGGCTGTGGCTTCCAGGAGTTTCTTCTTTTCATACTAGTCCACACTCAGCCTTTAGCAATGCATTAAAATTGCCATTTGAAGTTCCTATCAGTGTATGCCTCCACTGGCTTGGGGTCTAAGTAAAAGGATTTTCTACAACTCTCCTTATTTAGCCATCTCTCTAGATTTCAGGGTGGCAGTTTCCACTGCAACCTCAGTTTACTGATAAGTCCAAGAAAATTCATTGATTTTCATTTTGCTGAGCTTTATCTTGCTCTAAGAATGGGAATGCTAATTTGCAAGTTCTTTATATGTCAGGGCTATAGCCCAAAGTCTACATTGAATTTTATTGATTTTTTTACTGGATTTTCAGATATGCTAGTGATTGTCTAACATCTAAGGAAAGGGTTTTGTATCCTTCCAATATGAGTAGCTCTACTGCATAATATTCCATTATATGGATATAGCACAATTTGGTTATCCATTCAGCTGTTAATGAGCACTGCTGTTGTTTCCAGGTAGTACTACAAATAAAGCTGCATTAAACATTCAAGTACAAGTCTTTGTGGCGATATACATTTTTATTGATCATCTGAATACCTAGGAGTGAAATGGATGATTCATATGGTTGGTGCATAGTTATATTTTTAAGAAACTGCCAAACGTTTTCCAAAATTGTTTTACCATCATATATTTCCATCAGCAGTTTTTGAGGTTCCAGTTGCTCCAAATCATCTCCAACATTTGGTATGAGAAATCCTTAATTTTAATAGTTATAACACATATCTCATTGCAGTTTGATGCAATTAGTGAGGATCTTGAGAGTTTTTTTCCCCACGCTTATTTGCCATCTGCATATATTATTTAAAGTATTTGTTTAAATTTTTTGCCTCCTCTCAATATGGACTGTTTGTTTCCTTATAATTGAATTTTGAAAATGGTTTACATTCTTGACATACAAATCCTCTGCCAGATATATGATGTGCAAGTATTTTTTCTCAGTCTGTAGCTTAAATTTTCATTTTCTCGAGTATCTTTTGTAAAGCAGATTTTAATTTGATGATGCCCAAATTATCAATTCTGCTCAAAGCTTGAAACTAAATACAAAACCCCTATCAATATGGAGAAATACAACAACCAATCTTTTTGTTTTTATTTTTATTTTTGTTTTTTGGGTTGTTTGTTTTTTTGTTTTGCTTGTTTGCTTCTCCCCTATAGACTTCCATCTTCAATCTCACAATCTGGACTGACTTCTTCCCAGATGGAAGCCCAGCTGTCTTCCTGGAACTTCCTACTCATATCATCCTGCCTATTCCTTTTGCCTCACTTCTCAGTTGGATCCTTGTTTCCTGGACCACACATATTAGTTTATATGAGCCCTCCTTTTGGTGGAGAACATTTGCCAAAAGGCCTCTCAGCAAGAGTGAATGGAAGACACATTTTAAAACCTCAAATACCAGAAAATATAATTGGAGCCACACTAAAAAATATCTAAGTATAAATGACATCTGATCTCCTATTAGAGTCACAATTTTTCTTCTTCTGTTTTTGTTTGTTTGTTTGTTTTTGACTGAGTGTAGGATGCTGGATTAAGGATAATTTTCCTTAAGGAAAGGCATTACTTGTTTCCTTTTTTTAATGAAAAGTACAATAAAATTCTTATTTTTCATCCTTTGTATATGACATTTCCCTTGGTTTTTCTCTCACAAACCTTTATCTCTAATGTCCTAAAATTTTCATGATTAAGACTTGTATGTATGTCTTGTGTCATTCATTAGGTGTACCAGATAAGGTGTGTGTCTGTATTATTAGTGTTGTTAATTTAGAAACTTACGTCCTTTAATTGTAAAATAGTATTCCTCAAGGCAATTATTTTACTTAGTGGTTTCTTTAGTCCATTGAGAAGCATGATGCAAACAATATTTGATGATACCCATGATATTCTCCATTTGCTGGTTGTTCTTTCTGAGGCTGAACTTCAGAATATCCTTTATACACAAAATACTTTAAAACTAATGTTTTTATTTGTGAGTAAGAGACACTTTCTTAGAAATTCCTTGAGGATATGTTTTTAACTTCTTACCTAAAGATTACAATTGTATTCAGCAGTCATGCATGGAAATTGACAAACAGTAACAAGACTATGCTGCTTTTGTTTTTATTTTTTTTGCCATAAAAATACATTATGCATGACATTACTTAAAAAAGCTGTAAGAAAATAACACACCTGCTTGTTTTCCTACTAAAGGTAATGATATTTTTATCTACTAGAGAAACATTTTCTTCTAACTACCATGTAGATAACTCTATTTTAAACAAAGGGAAATGATTAACTAAAATTATTAACTTCTTAATGCATGCTTATTGCATGTGTGTGTGTGATAGTTGCAGTGTGCTATATATATAAGAATACTTTCATAATTTAATGAGATAAAACTGACCAGTGCTCCTTACAAATATGGGTACTCTGGTGGGACGAAAGAATATTACTTTTAGAGTACAGAAAAACAGACTTAAATCTTCATCATTCTGTGACTAGAATTAACAACCTAACCTTCTCCGTGTGCTTTATCATACAATCTCCTAGCCAAACTTCTTATATTTTTCTATGCACTGAGGAAGCCATATGCCCTAAACTAGATTACCCAAATTACTTTAAATTGTTATTTCAGTCTTCCCAGGTCAGTATTATTTTTTTCCGATCTAAAAATGAGCAAAATTGGTCTCAGAAAGATCAAATAACTCATCTAAGATCATATAGATTGTAAGTGATAAACTGAGGATCCAAGACCACTCTCATACACTGGTTACCACTATTTCTGTGAAATTTCTCCTTAACGTCCCCTGGCACCCTTAGACATTATTACCTATCGTTATCCATTATGCCTTACAGATACAATTACAGATACAAATATGAGGAAGTAATTATTGTAGAAATCTTTATTCAATATTCTAAAACTCTCTTGGAAGATATATACATATAATACATTCCCTAACACATATTAAGGCTGAAATGTATTTCCAGGATGATGCCTACAGGAAAAGAAGGAAGAAAAAAAGAAAAGATGAAAGGAAGGAAGAAAAGAAAGGTGGAATTAAAGAAGAAAGTTCAAGGCATAAGAATGCTGGAGCCATTAAATAAGGTGATATACTGGGGCGCCTGTGTGGCTCAGTTGGTTAAGTGGCTGCCTTCTGCTCAGGTCATGATCTCCAGGTCCTGGCACTGAACACTGAGTCAAGCTTCCCGCTCAGCAAGGAGTCTGCTTCTCTCTCTCCCTTTCTCTCTCCCTTTGCACCTCCCTACCACTTGTTCTCGATTTCTCAAATAAATAAATAAAAATTTCAAGAAAAAATAAGGTGATATATACGAAAACCCCAAGCACAATTTTGGGATATACTATGTTCTCAGTTAAATTTTTTTAAGATGTGACAGATTTTCCAAGATAGTGTACCCTGGCTACAAATATGAGAAAATCTACTTATAGGCCTACATATTCTATATGTGAAAACACATATTTCTCATGTAAATGTATCTACTTCTAAGCAATTAGGCCTGTGGTTAAACAAGGTCATTGCTAATCTCCACAGATATTAAAGCACTTTTAAGTATGGTGGGTTTAAAGTCCTTAGGAATGTGACCTTAACAATGAAAAGAGGAATTATGGCATGTAAGCAACTCTCAGAAGTCTCATCTAGGATTAGGATTGATTAAAAAAAAAAAAAAAGTATACTGGAAGTAGGAATGGTAATTTGCTTCCAGAGAAAACGTAAAGAAATAGGAAAATAGAAATCACATGATAGAGTAAAATAATTTCTTCAAGATATCAGAGTAAGAGTTAACATTTATTGAGGGCTTATAATCCATCAGGCTCGATGCTAAATGTTTTATATGTTTTATTGTTTTAATCTTTTACCTTTGAAATTAGCACAAGTATTTACCTCCATTTTATATCTGAGGGCATGAAAATGTACAAAGATGCATATTGTTACAAACTTTTCTCTCACCATAAATTCTCTTAAAATTCTTCCCATTAAAAACATTTTTCTTGAAGGCAATATAATATAATAGAAAGAAGAGTTTAAGAAGAAACAGTAGAACTAGATTCTGGTCCAGATGCTGCTACTTACTAGTCAGAGCATCCACTTACAACTGCAGTTAGAGAACTCATTTTCTCACTGGGGGATAAAAGGAGTTTAGATTTAACAAGCTTTCATATACCTTTCGATTCTAACACTGTATACTGTTATGCTTTCTTTAAAGTAATAAAATATACTGGTTATAATGGTTAATTTTATTTACCAACTTCACCGGACCATGGGATACCCAGATATATGGTTAAACATTATTTCTGGGTTTGATCGTGAGGGTATTTGTAGAAGAGATTAGCATTTGAAATGCTACACTGAATAAAGCAGATAGCACTTCTCAATGACAGTGGGTATCACCCACTCTCCTGGGGGCCTGAATAGAACAAAAACTCAGAGTAAGGTTGAATTCTCTTTCAATAACTGCAGGAGTTGGAATACTGGTGTTCTGCTCTTAAAATCCCAGGCCTTCAGACTGAGACTAAACGATACCACCTGCTTTCCTAGGCCTCCAGTTTGTAGACAGCAAGTCATAAGACTCCTCAGGCCCCATAATCACGTGAACCAATTCCTCATGGTAAATCTCTTCATATTTTTATAAATAAATAGATGAATAGGTAGAAATAAATAAGTAGCTAAATAGAAGATAGATAGATGATAGACAGATAATTATTTCCATCACCTATTGGTTTTGTTTCTCTGGAAAACCTAATAAACTATTATGCCTGATAATATCTGGTTTATGTGGCAAACAACTCTATATTTAGTGTTCTCTATATCTATTACATGAATTGATTTCTTTATTCATTTACAAATTATTTTGAACTTTAGTTTGCTTAACTATAACATGCCATTAACACAAAATTCTTACTCTTGGAACATACAGATTGGTTTATGAACCAAAGGAAAACCATATGGGGAAGTACTATATATGTAACATATTCTATTATTTTCTCTTCCATTTTTAAATGTTAAGAATTTATACCTTGCATTTTTAATAGCTTGTTTCCATTCCATGGGACATGGTCAATAATAATAACAGTCAATAATTTAAAAAAAAAAATTTTAAGATTTTATTTATTTGGCAGAGAGCAAAAGCAGGAGAAATGGCAGAAGGAGAGGGAGAAGCAGACTCCCCATTGAGCTGGGAGCCCAACGTGGGGCTCAATCCCAGGAGCCCAGGATCATGACTCCAGCCGAAGGGCAGACACTTAACTAACTGAGCCACCCAGGTGTGCCAATAAAAAAATTTCTAAACCTGTTTTTTTTTTCCCTCAAAAACAAAAACAAAACCAAAACCACAAAACCCTTAATCCTTTTTTTAAAGCACTAAAACCAGTATTTCTTACTCTACGCAAATTTATCACTTAAAGATCTTTACCAATGAATTAATTTGGATTTACAGGTATACTAATAAAGTTACATCTGAAACAGTACATAGATAAACATATAAATGGGTAAAGAAACTATGTGACGCTTCTACTTCCTCATCAATATGCGGGCCATTTTAGGATTTCTATTTCATTCAAGCTAAAGAAAATTAACAAGTTAAAATGAAAGGGCTTAAATAAATTTTATATTTGCAAATTAACAATTAAAATATAGTGGCATGAAGTCGAAGTTTAATTCTTTCAACCAAGTAAAGATAATTATATCATACATAAAGCCCAATGGTACTTTACCACCATTGCTCTAAATTATAGAAGTTGATCAAAAAAGGGGATAATATATATGTTATTATACACACACACACACACACACACACACACACACACACACACTGTTATTATATACTTTCTCTCTCTCCAAGAATATACAAGTTGAAATGGTGTAGTTTGGGGGCAAAATGATTAAAATTCAGCTTAAAATACATTTGATGTTAAAAGTTTCCAGATGATGGTTACTATACTCAACCATCTTCCTATTTAGATAGGAGGCAGGAAAAAAAAAAAAATTAAAAAAATGCGGGGCCCCTGTGTGGCGCAGTCGTTAAGCACCTGCCTTCAGCTCAGGGCATGATCCCAGCATTCTGGGATCAAGCCCCACGTCAGGCTTCTCTGCTAGGAGCCTGCTTCTTCCTCTCCCACTCCTCCTGCTTGTGTTCCCTCTCTCGCTGGCTGTCTCTTTCTGTCAAATAAATAAATAAAATCTTGAGAGAGAGAGAGATAATAATAAAAGTTAACAATAATTAGCTCATAATAGACAACCTTTCTTTAAAGTGCTTAACATATATGAATTAACTAAGCCTCATAGCATCTCTAAAATAAAGAACTATGGGGCTCCTGGGTGGCACAGCGGTTAAGCGCCTGCCTTCGGCTCAGGGCGTGATCCCGGCGTTCCGGGATCGAGTCCCACATCAGGCTCCTCCGCTATGAGCCTGCTTCTTCCTCTCCCACTCCCCCTGCTTGTGTTCCCTCTCTCGCTGGCTGTCTCTATCTCTGTCAAATAAATAAATAAAATCTTAAAAAAAAAATAAAGAACTATTATCTCCATCTGATAGATGAAGAAACTGAGTCCCAGAAAAAGAATATCCTCTGTGCATCACAGTTAGTATTTAGCTGAGTCTGCAACTAATGCCAAACATTCTTCTTTGAGTGCCTGTGCTTTCAGTCACTTAATCATTTAAATCACTGGACTAACTTGAAAAAAAAAAGTATTTTGACAAAATTAAGAAACATATGAAAAATATGCAGAATTAAACAGATGCTATGAAAACTATATTTTTTGCCCCCCATTTTCCACCTTCAACTCTTCCCAAAAAGGAGAGGAACATTTCTGTGTGTTTCGCCACTATTAATAGCAAGTTGGCAAACACATGGTAAACATTTAACAATATCTTTGTTGAAACATTGGTGTCCCATGCACATTAATAAGGAAATGGATGTTTCAGAATCTATTTGCTCCAAATTTAGTGAATATACTATCTAAGGGGGAATGTAGGGTTTATTTTGTTTCTTTTTTGTTTATGTAGGCCATGAAAAAAGTTGTGAAAACACCTTAATTGAAATATCTAAACCCTGTGAGGTCGAGGGTTTTTATCTCGTTTTTGTTCAATGTTATATACACAAAGCCCACTTCAGAAAAAAAAAAAAAAAGACTTTGGAATGAGGGAAAATGATTATTGTGTGTCATGTCTAGCACTTCTGAGATATCTTCCTCTTTCATTGTTTTGAGCTATTTTACAACCCTGTAAACTATAGGATACTGATAGGAATGCAAATGATCCTCTGTTGAAATGTAATTTGTGACCGCTGGAAATACAACTGATTATCACATTGTGGAATATTTATCAGTTTTGCATCTAGTAATAAATTCATTTCATATCCCTGATGTCCTGTGTATTTGTGCCTTACATTCTCCTTTGAGTTAGTTTTAACAAATTTTGGTTTCCTCATTAAATGTGATTTAAATAACATCCTTAATGGATATTCATTTTATATTTGAGTTATGATTTTACCTTTAAAAATATTGTTCAATACCTAAAGCAATGCATGACAAATAGTAGATGCTTAGTAAATATATGTAAGTGAATGACTTAATAAATTATCAATGAGAGAATGAATAAAATATGTTTTCTGAAAAAACACTCTTCAGTCCTTACTAGCCTGCATTCCTATTCTACTTGGCCACATGACTCAGAACACTTGTAAAAAATGTAATAACTCTATAATAAATCAACATTCTTCTAACCACATTTGGATTTTTACTCTTAAAGTGTTAATTTAAGAATATTACTGTGCATATTGGATTAACTTCTCAAATGTATACAATATCTTAAATGTATTTGCTTTTTCTCTTGATTTTGTTATAATGGGGTAAGAACACTTAACATAAGAGTACAATACATATGTTTACTATAGGTATACTGTAAAACAGAGCTCTAGAGCTTATTCATCTTGCTTAACTGAAACTTTATGCCTGTTGATTAGTAATTCCACATTTCCTCCTTCCCTCCACCCCATTCATTGGCAACCATTACTCCAGTCTTTGAATTTATAAATCTGACTTTTTAGATACCTCCGATAAGTAAAATCATGCAGTATTCATGGCTCTGTGAGTGGCTTATTTCACTTGGCATAATGTCCAAAGGTTCATACGTATTGCTGTTTACTGAAGAGTTTTGTTCTTTTTTTAAGACAAATAATCCTTCTTTTATCCATTCATCTTTTGATATAGATTCAGGTTGTTTCCACATCTTGGCTATTGTGAATAGTGTTGCAGTGAACATGGGAGTACAAATATCTTCTCAAGATTCTAATTTCAATTCCAATGAATAAACACCCAGAAATAGACTGCTGGACCAAATTATAGTCCTTTTTTAAATTTTTTGAGGAGTCTCCATACTCTTTTCATAGCAGCTACAATATTTTGCATTCCTACCAACTATGTGTCAGGGTTCAATTTTTCCACATCCTTACCAACACTTGTCTTTTTCTTTTTTTATATAATAGCCATCCTTACAAGTGTGAAAGTATATCTCACTGCGGTTCTGACTTGCATTTCCATAATGATTAGTGACATTGAGCATTTTTTCAATATACCTATTGGCCACATATATGCCTTCTTTGGAGAAATACCTATTTAGTCATTAGTAAATTTTAAAAATATGTTATTATGTCTTTTTATTGTCTACTTGTTTTTTTGCTACTGGGTTGCGTAAGATCTTTATATAGTTTATAGATAAAGTCCTTATCAGATAGATGGTTTGCAAATAGTTTCTTCTATTCTATACTGAGACATTTTGCGGGGATTGCTCTTAAGTTTTGAAATACACATGCGTATATATTTCTCAAAACACATACAAGCATATATATTTTAAGATTTCTATCCATTTTTGCATCTAAATATATGTTAATTTTTATTATCCAATTTGCATACTCCATATAAATAATCCAATCTTCTCTGTAAGACTACTGAATATGTATTTCATTTAATTTTATCTTTCCTTATATTCTCACATTTTTTTTTTACAACTTTTGTGCAGGTGTGCTATAAAACCTAATGAATTCTGAAATTTTGGATAACTGAACTTTTTACAATTCTATCAGTAATTCTGTTTTTTACCTTCCACTTGACCCTCTCTAGCTACTAAAAATTTAGTGTAACATTTAAGTACAATGTTTCTGAAAACAACAAAACATGAAAATCAAAGTTAAATCTGGGATATAATGTTTTAACATTCAAAATCATTTCAATATTTAGTTTGATTGCTGATTATGTCTTAGGAATTATGTGTACAACTAAATGTAAATGGAACCATCAAAACACTGGGGAAAAATAATATTTGTTGATGTCATAGGATACATCAAATTCCAAGAATAGTCCTGTTATATAAGATTTTTTTAATAGAGTTTATATATTGCTAGGGGACAGGTGGCTTGCAATTATATAGATAAATTAGGGACAGTCTGTATTAATAGAGAGTAAGTTTTCCATTATGGGAAGTTTGCTAAAAGAGGCTGAGTGATTGTTTCTCAAGGAAGTTATAAAAGAAATAAAAACACTGAGCGTTAAGTTCAACTTGGCGACTTCTAAGGGTCTTCTAACTCTAGCATAATATAAACATTTTGTCTTTGTCTATAATTCACCCAGTTCTCTGGTGATGTGAACTTTTGGTTTTCTCAACCCCACTAGGAAACTTTCTGTGTACATATGATGAGGCACTTGTCATCTCCTTGTCTAGTGGATGGAAATGATCTCTGAAGTTAACAGCTTAATTTCCTTTGTATTCCCTTTTCTATATGACAATAATAGCCTATATCTAATGCATGAGGATGTTAAAAAATGAATTAAAAAATGTGAACGTTTTTAGAAACTAAAGCATTTCATAAATACATAATGTAACCATAAGACTGAAACACTTTATGGGCAGGATCTGCCTTTCTGTAATCTACTCTTAACGCACAAACTAATTATTGTATCTTGCCTGTTAATGGTTGTTGTTGAGTGAAGAAATGAATCAATGCATGATGCACCAATTTTCTCACAAAAACTTTACTCATGAATTCTACCTTGGGAAACAGTACGTATTTGTCTAGACAAGCTCATTGCTGACTGAAAGTTAGCTGTTTATATATAAGCTAGGCACTGACAACTTAGCCCTTAAAATTATTATAATTTCATTTTAATAACAAGAACACCTACTAGATTAATGAGTTTAAAAATTGAAGTGATTACATTGGTACATCTTATTTAACAACCAAAATTCTCTTGACTATACCTATCTATCCAAAATTCAGTTACTTGCTTCAAATGAACCACTATGATGACATCCCATTTTGTGCAGTTCTGTCACATGAGTATATTGTCCAGAATATCTGGCTCTTCATATCACTTCTAGTCTCAGATAAAGTACCATGCTATAAGGCACAGAATCAGGCTTTTCATGTGACTTCAAAACAGGTAAGGGAGTGCAACCAGAGCATTTGGTGACATTAAAGGTATCACAGGGCAACTTTGACCAAAGGAGTCAGAATACCTTATGTAACTGAGAGAAAAATTTCCTCTCAATTTGCCTTCAATGGACCATTAAGGCAAGGTTTTGCTGTGAGGTCTGTCCTGTGATGTCCTAAGTAAGAAAATGATCTTGTTTCTATGTTCCTTCTGAGATTTCACTTTCCAATAAACTACTAGTACATGCGCCTTACATCAAGTTCCTTTTCAAGAACCTGAACATAAATTGTCCTTGTAGGCAGACCCTTAGTCTGGGATTTAGAATTAGGTTTTCCTCCTTGTCTGAAATCAATAAAGATCATATTGTTGATGAAAATTCTGGTGGAAATAACCCCCAGGTTATGCAGTGATATCTAATTAGTTAAATTTTCACCTGAAGAAATGGAATGGGATGAGATGCAATTAAGAGGAAACACTTTGGATTAATCATGTAGCTGTGGTACTTAATCATTACGAGGACAATGATCATTTTGAAGATTTTATAGTAGGATGGATTCTCTTGGTGGCACAAAAGGCTCTGGAAAAAGGGACCTATACTCTGGCTAAGAAAACTGTTAAACAGATCACTGAATATATACACAGCATAGCTGTAGCACATATGGTGAAATAATGAACAATATTTGAGACTGTGACTTCACAGGATTTATAAAGATGAAATGATATATCTCACCAAATGATCTAGTTATGGAATTCTGTCCTCAGAACCTTGGGCTCTGTTTCTGGTTCTTACAGACAACACACTGCCAGGAGTACACAAAAAACATCTCACTGAAATTGAAGCTCTAACTATAACCTGATACTTGACCTTCTCGTTCCATTGAATCAGCAAAATGTGCTTACTGTACAGGCAGAGGTGGGATGTTTGATATTATCCAAGCAATTGGGAAGATTTACATCCAGGATGTGGAAGATTCACTCAGCATCATTCTTCTATGCCTCCTGAAAAGTCTATATTTCAGCAATAATAATCCAATAACAGTATGATCAGTAAAGTTTCAGGGAATCTAAAAGATGGAAGTTCTAGGTTACTTTTTGGCAAACTCCTTAGACAAATAAAAGTACATCTGCAAGAGTTTAGGAAGTCCAGAGAGGTAATCCAGGAGGAAGATGATAAATATCAGTTAATACCTCAGGCGGTAGCTGCAGAAATAAGGATTATAGATTGTTTCATTTGCCTTTTTGTTTTAAGCTCTTTAGGAAATCACAATTAGCCACCATCTTGAAGGGGATGCTATGTTTGATTAGACTTTGAAATTCCCTGTCGGAGGCTTACTATTCTTAAAAAAAAAAAAAAAAAAGTAGTACAAAAGCTAGATATAATGGGTGAGCATTATAAATAATTATGTCTGAATGATGCAAGGTATGAACTACATTAGACATATCTTATGCTACACTTAAAATTATCTCAACCCAACTGATGTTCTGGCTTTTGGACACTTACTTTCTCTTAATTTTGTCTTAATTCTGTGACCCCTTCTTTGAAGATCTGTATGGTGTTATTCACTGAGGTGAATATCTGGAGCCTCTAGGCTCAGATGAACTCCAAGGCAACATGAGGTAGGATCTGGCTTCCCCAGAAGCTTCATAACATACTGGAGGATATAACTCAGAAGTTCAAGTAAGCTAAACCATATGCAACAAACTTTGACCAATGGGATACAATACATAGGGGGGATAGACTAAGAAATTCCTTTTCTATTACTTCCTCTGAAGAAATGCTCTGAAGCAATGACTTCTGTATACCTTCCCCAGAGTTTTCTTGTGAACCTGAAATACATTTTCTTAAAGAAGGAACAGTCAGCTTGGTAATATATCTTCTCATGTTTGCTTCTTACTTTTCCCTGTCTCATTTATGTTTTCCTAAGTCTCACTGCCTTGGGATCGTATCTTCCAAAAAAAAAAAATCATTAAAACCTAAGTTTTAACTGACGGTTCTGTTTTTTACAAAGGATCTAAGATAAATATAGTCATGTTATCGGCCATTGTCTTGCCACTAGCCAGTTAATATTTAAAATGAGAAGATGCTGCAAATCATTTGATTTGGTGGGCCAACTGATGCAGTCTTTTGAGAGAGGAATTTCTTGATGTCTTTCAAATTTTAAATTCACATAACATTTGACCCAACTCCAAAGCAGAGGTCAGCAAACAATGACCTTGGGCCAAATCTAGCCTGGTATTTTTCTAAGTTTTTCAGAACACAAGCATGCCCATTAGTTTAGTCATTATCTATGGCTTTTTTTGAGCTACAACATGAGAGTTGGGTAGTTGTGACAGAAAACACATGGCTCACAGAGCTTAACATATTTACTATCTAAACTTAACAGAAAGTTAGCAGACCATCGGTTTAAATAATAAGTAAACATGGATTATCATTTTTCAAAGATGTATTTATTTTAAAGAAAGAGTGTGTGCACACAGGGGGGAGAGGCAGGAGGACAGGGAGAGAGAGTCTTAAGCAGATTCTGTGCTAAGTGCAGAGCCTGATGCAGGGCTCGATCTTATGACCCTTAGATCATGATCTGAGCCAAAACCAAGAGTCCAAAGTTTAACCAACTTGTGCCACTCAGGCACCCCCAAATGGATTATTTTTAAAGAAGCACATAAAAAACAGAACTTTTGTATAACTCCAAGAATTAATTTTTTTTCTTTTTTCTTTCTAAATTTCTTAAATTTCTTTTCATGTTCTTTCTTTTCCAGGCCTCATTTTTTTTTTTTTTTACTCATAAATCAATAGTATCTTGATAGAGTATTAGTTAAATTCAACCACATTTCTTAACTGCTTTATGCCTCTGTGTTTTCATATATGAAAAAGAAAGCTTGGAAAGTATGCATTTCCACCGAATTCTAAACATTATGTATATAGAGGGCTTAGGTAAGGTCACAAAATTTAAGGCCTCTTGGTCTTCATTTTTGGTTCCTGTGCTTGCACATTATTGGCACTTAAAAAAAGATGTCTGCCTCATATTTTTCTCTCCAAATATTCCAATAAATATATTTTTCTAGAGAAATAAAGGAATTAGATTGCCTCCAGTTTCCAGTATGCTAGTTAAGATGTTCAGTCTCTCCTTTTAGGAAAAGCAATGAATGACAACATTTTGATTTTTTAGATTTCTTCTTCAATAGAAATATATATGAATAATCTGTATTTAAGATTTATTTATTTGTTATTTTAGAGAGAGAGACCACATGCACATAGGGTGGAAGGGCAGAGGAAGAAAGAGAGAGAGAATCTCAAGCAGACTCCCCACTGAGCATGGAACCCAATGCAGGGCTAGATTCCATGACCCTGAGGTCATGACCTGAGCCAAAATCACGAGTCAGATGCTTAACCAATGAGCCACCCAGGCTCGCTGAACAATCTACGTTTCTTACGATGCAATGGAAAGTGTAGATTTTATTAGTTGGTACTTTGAAAATTCTTAGGCCTATGATACTTTATTGGTCCTTGATCAGGAAACACACAAAGAATGCCAATAAAGTCAAGTATAGGAAATCTGACAGAAATCAACGTTCTCTGGACAAGGGAAAATGAGCAGGAGCTTATTTGTTATAGGAAATGACTCCAAAAGATATGGGACAATGACTATGCTACCACTATTGCATTTGCCACACTTAACATGGTATGAATTACATAGAGGCTGCTTCATAAATGTTTTTTCAATAACAATGAATGAAAAACAAAGGACAGTGTTAAGTTTAGCATTCAGGCTTCCGTGATTAACTGGAACACTATGCAAAAAGAAAGATAAATGCAGCACTTAGAAGTTCACTATAATCTGACAGAACCAGAAAGATATAGCTAACTGAAGGCTTGAATCTCAAAATTCAGATTGCATGGGAAGAAACATTCAAGTTCTAGAATGCAGATAGGAGCATTACATATAGTTTCAAGTGGAAAGGAAAATCAACATAAATACTAAAAACCGGCATAAATACTAAAGCCAGGATGAGATCTATTTACTCTTGATTTTATACATGCTGCTCAGTGTTGGCAAATAAGGTTAGTATGCATTTGTGGGCCAGATGCCAGAGCCAGGGGCAGGAATCAACAGATGCTTCCAGCTGTTGATTGAAAGACAAGAAGGAGAGCTCAAATAGATTAGAGCTATCTAATTAAGAGCCACTCTCAGAACCACCTGATATATTAACCTTTTGCTTCATCAATAAGATTTAGAACATTTTGATTTTTTATACCTTTAATTAACCTAATTAATAAGATCTGCTCTGGTGATGTAATTTCTCAGAACCTAGAATGGAATTTGTTAACTTTGTGTAAGTTCTTTTGTGATGTATTAAGTGATTTAATACATGTAAAATGGTTAGAACTCTACTAGGAACTTATAAGCACTGTCTGTATAAATTGCTGTTATTGTTATTTTTATTTCTGTTGCTATTCTATGCCAAACTCATAAGAAAGGAAATTAGAATTTTTTTTTTTAATTTAAAAAGTTAGTTGACTTTCAAAATTTTTTTTAATGGAAAAAAATCGATTTAAGTGACTCATCTACCTACTAAGTTACACAAAATTATGTGCTTAAGAAGAATGAACAAATTCAGAAAATAATTTAAAATAAAAATCCTGAGATTGTAGTCAGCATTATAACTTAAGATATGAGTTCATAGTTATTCTGGTATATATTTGTAAGGCCTTCATATTCCTGTAAAATCAGAATGATCTAAAGCCATAATATTTTTCTTTGATCCTAAATAGTTTGATACCCCTATTATGGTACGTGACGTTAGAGTACTTGCTTTGTTCTGCCATGGTCTGGTGAATTAATTGTATCTAATTCTTCTTGTTCTGATTTAGCCTTTCTTCAAGATTAGATCAAAACATGAAGTATTACAGCTACAGTCCCTGATGCATTAGTTCAAGAAACAATGTAATATCACATTTGTCACTTGTTTTATCAAGCTATGTATCAAAAGCGCTTTGCATTATAATGTGGAAAAGTGATAATTCTAGCAAAGCAGCCCAGATTTCACAATGGGACAATCAGGATCATTTCCACATTTCTAACGCCCTGCAGTACAGGTCTAACAAACAGGAAAGATTAGGAATGAATCTAACACATCCTCTTTCCATAATCCCTAGATGGACATGTACTAAAAAGCTTTAATGTAAACATTACCAACACGAAAATTGTATGAATGTTTTTAGATAAACTAAAGGACATATTCCCTGCTTCTATTTCCTAAGGTTTCCATATATCTTTGTTTTTGGTAGAATTTGTTTTTGGATATTTAAAAAATATATCAAAATTTTTTAAGTATACTTACTCCCCCAATTTAATATTTATGGGTGGCAATTTTATAATTATTTATATTAAAACAAAAAAAGGAGAAATGCTATAATTTTTAATTAAAAAGATATGTACAAGTTAATATTACTACTACTTTAAAAAATGGCAGAGCTCTATTTTTGTGTAATTAACTGCCAGAACTAAACAGAAAATAAGTATTTGTGACAATAAGGAACGATTTCTAAAAACATATTAAATTTGATGTTTCCAATTAACACTATAGCTTTCCCATACTAATAGCCTCTAATCAAAGCAAATCCGAAGCTTTCTTTTTTTTTTTTTTTTCCCCTCTAGAAAGCTTCCCTACTCTTCTGCCTGCCTTAGAGTCTATCAAACACAAGTGATGTTTCCTGACTACCTTGGAATAGCATGTTCTGGATAAATAACTTTTGTTTGTTCTTTGAATGGTGTAGACTGAACTGTGAACCCCCAAGTTCATATGTTGAAGTTCTATCCCCTAGTATATCTGAATGTTACTACACCTGGAGACAGAACCTTTAAAGAGGTCATTATTACTGGATGGGGACATTAAAGTGGGTTCTAATCCAGTATGACTTGTGTTCTTACAAGAGGATATTAGAATAAAGACACATACAGAGGAAAGACGATGTAAAGACAAAGAGTGAAGAAGGCCATCTACAAGACAAGGAGAGAGGCCCTACAAAACAAAAACAAAAACCCAACCATGTCAAAGGTCAATCTTGGGTCTTCTAGCCTCCAGAATCATGAGAAAATAAATTTCTGTTGTTTAAGCCATAGAGTCTGTGGTACTTTGTTACACTAACCTGAACCTAGGTAATTCTAAATTTGAATCTGACAAACTTCATAGGGCAACTAACCAAACACTACTGCCTATAAGAGAGTGATAGAGATTCAAATATAAGAGCAACTTAGACATGAGCTCCAAAATAAGACCACTCCTGAATATTCAAGCATACAACTTACTCTGGCAGAAGTTATTAATGATACCACCTCTTCCCTAGATGGAAAACAGATCAGTCTCAACTTATTGGCAAGAATGGTGATGGGCAGTAACATTAGTCTAGATTTCTTGTTGGCTACTGTTAGTGACATCTGTGCCATTGCTAACACAACCTATTGTACTTGGATCAATGAACCAGGCAAGATAGAACAGGTTGTACATCAACTTAAGGAAAAAGCTATTTGATTCTCTAAGCTTGGTCCTCATGGCCTATGGGATTAGTTTTCTTGGCCTGGGTTGGGCAACTGGGGTTCCTGTTTCCAAAGTGCATTATAAGGATTATGAATCCTTGTACAGGAATATACTTATCTTTGAAGATAACTGAACAATTTCTAAGTGGTGAAGATCTGGATCTCTAGCTTTCTTTGAATTGGTCAACCTCTCACAAGTGAATGACCAAAAGAGGTGACTAAGGTATCAAATATAAAAACAGACAATGGTTAGATCATGTATGAAAATGTAACCCATCAGTCCAGGAAGCCAAACAATCCCTATAGCAAAAAATGGCCAGGACCTTATTAATAACTAAAAGCTTCCCTAATTTTTGTCTCCACTTTCAAATAGAGAAGAAAAATATGCACCTGTTCCCAATCACATTAGATGCCCTACTTCTACTTAGCCTACCTAAAGTTTCTCCATGCCAACAGCCTCTAATCAGTGCATATCTGAAACCTTCCCTTTCCTCCACTACAAAGCTTCTCTACTCCTCTGCCTGCATTTAAGTGCCTGCCAAAAGCAAGTGATGGTTCCTGACTTCCTTGCTATAACAAACTCTGAATAACTTTGCTTGTAATTATTTTGGTGGTCTCATTTCCATACTTATGCCTAATTTAGCTGCTACAAGATAATATGATGTTTGTGCTTCTACCTTTCAAATTTCCTTTCAAATGCTTCTCATTGATAAAGTGAAAAATGATGATGAGAGAGTCTGAGAAATGTAGTTATTTCAGTGAGAATTCTCCAGAGAAATAGAACCAATAGAACATTATGTGTGTGTGTGTGTGTGTGTATCTGTATGTATATAAATGTGTGTGTGTGTGTGTGTGTGTATATATATGTATGTATATAATACTAAATACATACAATTTATTAAAATGAAGTAGTTCATGTGATTATGGAGGCTGAAAAGCCCCAAGATGTGCAGGGTGAATCAAACTGGCAAGGTGAACACTTAGGACAGCAAATAGTTTAGTTCTAGTCAGAGTCTGAAGGTCTTAGAGCCAGTAGAGCTGAGGGTGTAGTTCCACTCTGAAGGTCAGCAGGCTTAAGACTTGGGAAACCCATGTTTCACTTTGAGTCCAAAGGCAGGAAAAAAGGCCAGTTTCCCAGCTGGAAGGCTGTCAGGCAAGAGGAATTCTCCTTTACTTGGGATAGGGTCAGTCATTCTGTTCTATTCAGTCGTTCAACTGATTACATATGGTCCACCCATACTAGGAAGGGCTATTATTTTTACTCAGTTTATAGAATTAAATGTTAATCTCACCAAGAACACTCTCATGTACGTACCCAGAATAACGTTAAACCAAATATCTGGGCACCTCGTGGTTCAGTCAAGTTAACACACATGATTAACCATCACAATGATATGCAGGTTTCTAGCCCCTGCTATACAAGAAAGAGTGGAAACAATTCTGAATATCATTAGACAATATGCAGCACAAAGTAGCATTGTCTAAGATAAGGTATAAGAGGAAACTGTGGCAGGAATTGAAATGTCGTCATGTGATGATGAATTCAATTTGAGATACATGACGCTTTGAGATGTAGTGATACATTCAAGTGAGCATGACAAAGAAGCAGTTCATGGCTTACTTATGAATCAAAGATATAATGGTAGTAAAGATATAAATTTGAGAGTCATGGGACTATAGATGACAAGTAAAGCAAGGAGATAAGAGAAATCTCTTGTTAAGCAATACAGCTAGAGAAAACAAGAGCATCCAGGACTAAGTTCTGAGAAATTCTAATGCTTACAGGGGAGATAGGAAGATGATATGGGGGGAAAAGTGGCTCAGATGGAGCAGCAGAAATATGTTTTTTGAGGAAAGTCAGAGAGTAAAGTATCATGAAAGAGATGAAACCTATGGGGCGCCTGGGTGGCTCAGTCGTTAAGCATCTGCCTTCAGCTCAGGGCGTGATCCCAGCATTCTGGGATCGAGCCCCGCATCAGTTTCCTCCTCTGGGAGTCTGCTTCTTCCTCTCCCACTCCCCCTGCTTGTGTTCCCTCTCTCGCTGGCTGTCTCTCTCTCCATCAAATAAATAAATAAAATCTTAAAAAAGAAAAAAAAAAGAAAGAGATGAAACCTAGATGATCATCTGTATCAAGTAGAACTGGGAGGACTAGTTAGTTGATGAATGAACATAATCAGCTATGCTTTACAATAAGGTGGTCATTATTGGCTTTATCAGAAGCAGTTTCTCTAAAGTGCTTCAAGCGAATGCCAACTTGATGTGATCTGAAGTGCTTGTAAACTTATGGTTTTCATCCTATGGTGGACTAGATATCTGGATAGTGTCTAAAAATGCTAGAAAAAATGATATTTTTAAATGATTGGATGAGGTGGTGCGTAACAAAAGAAAGTCATAGAGACGAGAAATCAAACAAGAATTGTGGAAAACCTTAACAGATAAAAGTATAAACCTTTATAAAAGACATAAAACAGACATGACTCTTTAGGGAAATTTAACATGGCTGTGGGCAGAAGGACTCAATATTGTCAGGTTGTTAAATGTCCTTAAATTAATCTATAAATTTCAATCCAATACATTCAAAATGAAAATAACAACTGTATTTTTTATGGGATATGAGAATCTTATTCTTAGATTCATGTGGCAAAGCAAATGAATAAGAATTGCTAAACAATTTTAAAACTAGACAGGTATAGATTTACATTATCACGTATCAAAATATACCTTATGTAAAATATCATTCAAACAAATGTATGTGTATTATAATTAACATGAACCACGCTTGCAAAACCCTAAATATTTCTGAATGGAAATATATGGAATATGTATTATATACATACAAATGAATAAAGATTGCAGAGAAAACTCTGGGAGGATAAACAGCAAACTTAGCAAACTTAAAAGTGGTCCCCCTCAGAACTTAGTGGGTTTGGGGTGTTATCTGCAATGTCTTATAAATGAATATATTCACCACTAGTTGGGAAATTGAAAGTTCATTAAAAAACAAACAACAAATATCGGAATTGAAGAAGCAGACATTACAGGCTAACAGCTATGTTAAGAAGATTGCCCCTGGAAAGAAGGAAGGAAGGAAGGAAGGAAGGAAGGAAGGAAGGAAGGAAGGAAGGAAGGAAGGAAAAAATAGAGACAGAGAAAGAAAGAAAGAAAGAAAGAAAGAAAGAAAGAAAGAAAGAAAGAAAGAAAGAAAGAAAGAAAGAAAGAAAGAGAAAGAAAGAAAGAAAGAAAGAAAGAAAGAAAGAAAGAAAGAAAGAAAGAAAGAAAGAAAGAAAGAAAAGAAGGAAGGAAGGAAGGAAGGAAGGAAGGAAGGAAGGAAGGAAGGAAGGAAGGAAGAAGGAAGGGGAAAAAGTCTGCTTAACTGGAAAGATTTGCAGATATACAAAATACTAGGACATGCTTAAATATTGATGGGAATGAGTCACTGGAGAGGGAGAGCTGAAGAAACAGAAGATGAATAATGGCTCCAGGAAATGTGAGGAGGGATTGGACTTTGCTGGGATCAGGAACCCTGCAGAAAGTGCTGATGCTGACAGATTTTCAAATTTGTACTGAGAAGAGAATGATTAACAGAGCAGGGCTTTTGGGTCAGACTGCATGAGTCTGAATTTCCTGCTTTGCCTCTTAGTAGCTGTGTGACCCTGGGAAAGTTACTTACACCTTTCTGTGTGTCAATTTCCTCATTTGTTAAGTAGCAATAAAAATAGAGTCTAATTTAGAGGGTTGTTAAGAAGACTAATGAAATGTACTTTGAACAGTTCCTAGCACAATAAGTGTTTAATATGGCTTAGAAATTATTCAATCCTTCCTCCCCCAAGAAACATGAGGGAAGGTTACCAGATGATTGAAAAAAAAAATAAACATTTTAGGAGAATTAAGAAAACAAGAAAAGCAGTTGAAGAATAAAAGAGAATAATAGAGAAAATGATTTGATTGCTGGACAATTACAAGAGTGCATTAAAAACTGGCAATTGTGGATCTCTAGTGAACTCTTTGGGTATTATATCTCTCTACTTACATATATGAAAAAATGATTTACAAGTATCTATTACACACTTTTATTTAGCATTGCTTTTGTACCAGGCACTGTTGTTAAGTGTTTCACAAGCATTACCTCATTTAATTCTCAAAACAAATTGTCATATAGAAAGCAAATAAGCCCAGCTTTACCTCTACCCAATATGATAACATTTGCAGTAATCCCCCCAAAAAGTATGTTCTTAAGCAGTGGACTCTTCATCATCCATTCTAACATTAAAACATAACCGTGATCTATTCATGACACAGCTGTCAATGGCAACTTTTTAAAGTATAAAGAGATTATATCATTTTTTTTTTGTTCCAAACCCTCATATGACCTCTTCTAGTGTTCAAAATCTCACCCCTTAATAATGCTTAAAGGCCCTACATGATCTAGCATCCTGCTAGGTCTCTGATCTCATAGCCCTCTCTCACTGCAGTCCAGTCATACAAGAATCTTGCTGCACCTCGAATATTACAAGGATATATTCCAACATCAGGGACAGAAAACTTAGCTTCTTTTATGACTCTGGCAAAATAGATAATGTAGTTTAACAATAAGTGAACTAAATGGAAATTAATGGAAAGAAATAGAGAAGTTATTAAAGTAATGCTCCTTCAGTTAAATTGTTCTCCATTGTATTTAAAATTTCCTTCATTATTCTATTACACTGCAAAATACATACTCTGCAGATTAGATAATATCTAAATGGAAACTGTGTTACTTCTGCTTTTTGATTCTTGTAGCCAGAGCATAAAAAATGGTGGTAGGTGCATCATTGAGGAGGTTCAACATTTTCCAAAATTATTTGACTTCAGAACACAGCTTACGGTAATGATGTTTCCCAGAAAACATTTTGGGAAATGCTGCAGGAGGAGAACTTCTCCCTCTCTCTTCCTTACTTTGCTTTAGAACTATGGCACTACCTAAGCTAAGAACATAGCCTCATTATTCTGTAAAATTTCCTAAACAAACAAACCAACAAACATATAGAAGCGTGGTTAATCAGATTATACCTTCTGAAAAATCTTGAATAGATGTACTGATTTATGATTTAAAATGCTACCGGCATGGGAGAAACCGACCATTCAATGACATTTAGTTGGATAATCATTTTGAAACTTTTAATCTATTCAGACTAGATGGCTGCTACAGAAGAAAAAAAAAATTGGCACACTAAGGTTTAAGTGTCAAACAATACTTAGGAAAGGGTGAATCATTTAAGTACTATAGTAATCAAATCCAAAAAGGTCAGTGCAAACACTCATAAAACAGCAAAGAGAATTCTGGCATTAAATCAACTATGCTATAAAATTTTGGTTTATTCTTTATTAATAAGAGTTTTCATGAAATGATGTACTACAATTTAGGTCAGGGAAGATGAAAATAAATTTTGATTGTCTGTTCATGCTCATTTATCCATCCTTGACATAGGTACAGTCAGACACAAGACACCTAGAGTTGGAAGATGCATTAGCACTCACATAGTCCAAACATCTCATGTTACGGATGAGGAAACTGAGGCTTGGAGCACTTGGCCAAATGGGTCTTGAGTTCTTACGCTCTGTCTGGGAATATACACCATGTGTTTCAACCCTTTGCCAATTCTTCTTTTCAGCTGTCTAATTTGTGTGTATTTAATCTGTATTTTTGTCCAGACATAAAAAACAAATACACTTCGTAAGAACCCACATGAAAGCACAGTGAAACACTATACAAATGTAGGGTTTTTACATTTTGAGAATTTTTGTAGAAAGGGCAATCTTTTTGTCCTGGAAGTCTGGTCAGCCAATTGCTAACTGGGTGCCCTGACCAGGTGTTTGGATTACTCTAAACTGATTCTTCATCAGTATAATAATAACATATCTAATTAATATCACACAGAGTTTTTGCAAAGATGATGATGTAAAAGGACTAAATAAGATGATGCATGTAAAAGTACTTTGAAAAATATAATAATGCAACACAAATATAATGAACTGAATTATAGAGAATGACGATTGTCATCTAACAAAATAGTAACATGAAATACATTATAATGAATCATATTTGCAAATCGGTATATTATAATACTATTTGAAATTATCATGTTGACTTATATAGGCAGGTATACATCCTGCAATGATACTTATGTGCACCAATATGTGTTATCACATGTAAAGGTCTCTAGTTATTAAGAACAACATAAAACTGTTTGAAAATATAATCATTGTCTGATGCTGCTTCATTGTCTGATGAAACTTATTGTCAATAAAAATATAACAGTTTGGGAGGAGTTAAGATGGTGGAGGAGTAGGGGACCCCTTTTTCAGCTTGTCCTGAGTCGAGCTGGATAGGTACCAGACCATCCTGAAAACCTACAGAATCAGCCTGAGACGCAGGAAGATACATATGGATCTCTACAAATGAATATCTCCAGTGCTGAGTTTTGAGGTATGAAGTGGGGAGCCGTGAATCTGCACACAGATATCAGAAGATAAATGGAAGGTGGAAGGAGCCACCATGTCCGGGTACCAGGAAGCGGTAGCCACCTGCACTGGGGAGCGGGCCGGACTCGCGGATCAGCACCGGCCAGAGAGCAGACTGAGACCATGAGCCTGGGAACGCGCATGTGTCCGGACTGAAAACCAGAGCTCTGGTGCGCTCACTTGAACTAGACTGAAACCGAGAGCTCGGGAGCGCTCGTGCGACCAGACTGAAAAACAGCAGGGAAAGCCACCAGAGAACAAAGCCAAGAAATACCAGCTCACATTGTGCCCATCTCCATCCCCCCTCGCAGGGGACAGGAGACTCTACCCAAACAGGGTTGCCTGAATATCAGTGCAGCAGGTCCCTCCCCCAGAAGGCAGTCTTAAAAAATCAAGAAGCCCACATTCATAAGGTCCCTATAAAACAAGTACACACTGCCTGGGTCTGGTCAATAATTTGGGCTCTGGGCATCCCTGCAACCTCTCCTCATCAGAATGACGAGAAGGAGAAATCCCCCCAGCAAAGAAAAGATAATGAGTCTGTGGCCTCTGCCACAGAACTGATGGATATGGATATGACCAAATTGTCAGAAATGGAGTTCAGAGCAACAATGGTCAAGATGATGTGTAAGCTTGAAAAAAATATTAACAAAAATATTAACAAGAATATAGAATCTCTAAGGGCAGAAATGAGAGTGAATCTGGCAGAAATTAAATATGCTGTGAATCAAATGCAGTCAAAACTAGATGCTCTGATGGCCAGGGTAAATGAGGAAGAAGAACGAATTAGTGAATTGCAGGAAGGGATGGTAGAAGAGAAAGCTAAAACAGAAACTTGGCTCAAAAAAATCCAATCTCAAGAATGTAGGTTATGAGAGATTACTGACTCAATGAAACGTTCCAATCTCAGAATCATCGGCATCCCCGAGAGGGTGGAGAAAAACAGAGGTCTAGAAGAGATATTTGAACAAATTATAGCTGAAAACTTCCCTAATCTAGTAAAGGAAACAAGCATTCGTGTACAAGAGGCAGAGAGGACCCCTCCCAAGCTCAACCATGACAAACCTACACCACGTCACGTCATAGTGCATTTCACAAATATTAGATCCAAAGATACAGTATTGAAAGTGGCCAGGGCAAACAAATCTCTCATGTACAAAGGCAAAAATATCAGAATTATGTCAGACCTGTCTACACGGACCTGGAATGAGAGAAAGGGTTGGCATGGCATTTTTATTTTTTTTTATTTTTATTTACTTTTTATTATATTATGTTAGTCACAAGTTCTATCTGAGAAAAACATGCAGCCAAGGATCCTTTATCCAGCAAGGCTGTCATTCAGAATTGATGGAGAAATAAGGACCTTCCAAGATCACCAGTCACTGACCAATTTCATAACCACAAAACCAGCCCTACAGGAGATATTAAGGGGGGATTCTATAAAAGTAAAAAGGCCCAAGAGTGATACAGAACAGAAATTTACAATCTATAGAAACAAAGACTTTACAGGCAACATGACATCATTAAAATCATATATCTCAATAATCACTCTCAATGTGAATGCCTAAATGCTCCTATAAAAACGCCGCAGGGTTGCAGATTGGATAAAAAGAAATGACCCATCCATTTGCTGTCTACAAGAGACTCATCTGAACCTAAAGATACATCCAGACTGAAAGTGAAGGGATGGTAAACCATTTTTCATGCCAATGGACCTCAAAAGAAAGCTGGGGTAGCAATTCTTATATCAGACAGATTAGATTTTAAACTAAAGACTATAGTTAGAGACACAGAAGGACACAATATTATTCTATTTTTTTTTTTTTTAGATTTTATTTATTTATTTGACAGAGAGAGACAGCCAGTGAGAGAGGGAACACAGGCAGGGGGAGTGGGAGAGGAAGAAGCAGGCTCCCAGCGGAGGAGCCCGATGTGGGGCTCGATCCCAGAATGCTGGGATCATGCCCTGAGCCGAAGGCAGACACTTAACGACTGAGCCACCCAGGCGCCCCGACACTATATTATTCTTAAAGGATGTATCCAACAAGTGGATACGACAATTATAAATATCTACTCCCCCAACAGGGGAGCAGCAACATACACAAGCCAACTCTTAACCAGAATAAAGAGACATATAGATAAAAATACGTTAATAGCAGGGGACCTCAACACTCCACTATCAGCAATAGACAGATCACCTAAGCAGAAAATCAACAAAGAAACAAGAGCTTTGAATGACATACGAGATCAGATGGACCTCGTAGATACATATAGAACACTACACCCCAGAACAACAGAATATGCATTCTTTTTGAATGCACATGGAACGTTCTTCAGAATAGATGATATTCTGGGTCACAAAACAGGTCTCAACTGATACAAAAAGACTGAAATTATTCCCTGCATATTCTCAGACCACAATGCTTTGAAATTGCAACTCAATCACAAGGAAAAATTTGGAAGAAACTCAAACAGTTGGAAACTAAGAACCATCCTGCTCAAGAATGAGTTGATAAACCAGATTAAAAATCAATTTAAACAATTTATGGAGACCAACGAGAATGAAAACACAACGGTCCAAAACCTATGGGACACTGCAAAGGCAGTCCTAAGGGGAAAATACATAGCCATCCAAGCCTCACTCAAAAGAATAGAAAAATCTAAAATGCAGTTTTTATATTCTCACCTCAAGAAGCTGGGGCTGGAACAGAAGAATAGGCCTAACCCATGCACGAAAAAGCAGTTGATGGAGATTAGAGCAGAGATCAATGAATTAGAAACCAGGAGCACAATAGAGCAGATCAACAGAACTAGAAGCTGGTTTCTTTGAAAGAACAAATAAGATCAATAAGCCACTGGCAAGACTTATTCAAAAGAATAGAGAAAGGACCCAAATTAGTAAAATTATGAATGAAAAGGGAGAGGTCACAACCAACACCAATGAAATAGGAAGGATCATTAGAAACTTTTGTCAACAGCTTTATGCCAATAAATTAAACAACATGGAAGAAATGGATGCCCTCCTGGAAATCTATAAACTACCAAGACTGAAACAGGAAGAAATTGATTTCTTAAACAGACCAATTATTTATGAAGAGATTGAAGCAGTGATCAAAAACCTCCCGAAAAATAAGAGTCCAGGGCCTGACGGATTCCCCGGGGAATTCTACCAAACATTCAAAGAAGAAATAATATTTATTCTCCTGAAGCTGTTTCAAAAAATAGAAACAGAAGGAAAACTACCAAACTCATTCTATGAGGCCAGTATTACCTTGATCTCCAAAGCAGGCAAAGACTCCACCAAAAAGGAGAATTACAGACCAATATCCCTTATGAATATGGACGCCAAAATTCTCAACAAGATCCTAGCTAATAAGATCCAACAGTACATTAAAAGGATTATCCATCATGACCAAGTGGGATTCATCCCTGGGATGCGAGGGTGGTTCAACATTCGCAAATCTATCATTGTGATAGATCATATCAACAAGAAAAGAGTCACGAACCATATGAACCTCTCAACTGATGCAGAACAAGCATTTGACAAAATACAGCATCCTTTACTGATTAAAACCCTTCAGAGTGTAGGGATAGAGGGTACATTCCTCAATTTCATAAAAACCATCTATGAAAAGCCTACAGCACATGTCATTCTCAATGGGGAAAAGCTGAGATCCTTTCCCTTAAGATCAGGAACACGACAAGGATGTCCACTCTCACCATTATTGTTCAAGATAGTACTAGAAGTCCTTGCAACAGCAATCAGAAAACAAAAAGGGATAAAAGGTATCCAAGCCGGCAAAGAAGAAGTCAAAATGTCTCTCTTTGCAGATGACATGATACTCTATATGGGAAACCCAAAAGAATCCACTCCCAAACTACTAGAAGTTATAGAGCAATTCAGTAATGTGGCGGGATACAAAATCAATGCTCAGAAATCAGTTGCATTTCTATACATGAACAATGAGACTGAAGAAAGAGAAATTAGGGAATCCGTCCCATTTACCATAGCACCAAAAATCATACTTTATCTCGGAATTAACTTAACCAGAGACGTAAAGGATCTATATTCTATAAACTACAAATCACTCTTAAAAGACATTGAAGAAGACACAAAATGATGGAAAAATATTCCATGCTCATGGATCAGAAGAATTAATATAGTTAAAATGTCTATGCTACCCAGATCAATCTACACTTTCAGTGCCATCCATCAAAATGCCAATGACATTTTTCAAAGAACTGGAACAAACAGCCCTTAAATTTGTGTGGAACCAGAAAAGGCCCCGAATCGCCAAGGAACTGTTGAAAAGGAAAAACAAAGCTGGGGGCATCACAATGCTGGATTTCAAGCTGTACTACAAAGCTGTGATCACAAAGACAGCATGGTACTGGCACAAAAACAGACACATAGACCAATGGAACAGAATAGAGAACCCAGAAATGGACCCTCGGCTTTTTGGGCAACTAATCTTTGACAAAGCAGGAAAAAACATCCAGCGGAAAAAAGACAGTCTCTTCAATAAATGGTGCTGGGAAAATTTGACAGGTATATGCAAAAGAATGAAACTTGACCACTCTCTCACACCATACACAAAGATAAACTCCAAATGGATGAAAGACCTTGATGTGAGACAGGAATCCACCAAAATCCTAGAGGAGAACATAGGCAGCAACCTCTTTGACATCGGCCATAGCAAATTTTTCATGATGCATCTCCAAAGGCAAGTGAAACAAAAGAAAAAATGAACTTGTGGGACTTCATCAAGATAAAAAGCTTCTGCACAGCCAAGGAAACAGTCAAAAAAACTAAGAGGCAGCCCACAGAATGGGAGAAGATATTTGCAAATGACACTACAGATAAAAGACTGGTATCCAAGATCTACAAAGAACTTCTCAAACTCAATACACAAGAAACAAATAATCAAATAAAAAAATGGGCAGAAGATATGAACAGACACTTTTCCATTGAAGACATACAAATGGCTAACAGACACATGAAAAAATGTTCAAAATCATTAGCCACCAGGGAAATTCAAATCGAAAGCACCTTGAGATACCACCTTACGCCAGTTAGAATGGCAAAAATTGACAAGGCAGGAACAACAAATGTTGGAGAGGATGTGGAGAAAGGGGATCCCTCCTACATTGTTGGTGGGAACACAAGTTGGTACAGCCACTTTGGAAAAGAGTGTGGAGGTCCCTTGAAAAGTGAAAAATTGAGATACCCTATGATCCAGCAATTTCACTACTGGGTATTTATCCCAAAGATAAAGACATAGTGAAGAGAAGGGCCATATGCATCCTAATGTTCATAGCAGCATTGTCCACAATAGCTAAATCATGGAAGGAGCCAAGAAGCCCTTCAACAGATGACTGGATTAAGAAGATGTGGTCCATATATACAATGGAATATTACTCAGCCATCAAAAAGAACGATTTCTCAACATTTGCTGCAACATGGACGGGACTGGAGGAGATAATGCTATGCGAAATAAGTCAAGCAGAGAAAGACGATTATCATATGGTTTCACTCTTTTATAGAACATAAGAAGTAGGAACATTGGTAGGAGAAGGAAGGGAAGAATGAAGGGGGGGTAAACAGAAGGGCGAATGAACCATGAGAGACTATGGACTCTGGGAAACAAACTGAGGGCGTCAGAGGGGACGTGGGTGGGGGAATGGGATAGGCTGGTGGTGGGTATTAAGGAGGGCACATATTGCATGGTGCACTGGGTGTTATACGCAAGTAATGAATCATACAACTTTACATCAAAAACTAGGAGCGTACTGTACAGTGACTAACATAATATAATACAAATATGATAAAAATTAAAAAAGGAAAAGATTAACAACTCAACCATTTAAAATTGTAAACTTCTTAATAATTCAGTAAAAAAATATAACTGTTGTAAAAAATTAAGATGAAAACTATGTTCTTTGAGGTAAAATTTACTTGAGTTAAAATTTAATTTTTGAAATTATTAACAATATTCATGAACTATCTATCGATTCAGTTCTCTCTGAAGTATAGTTCTTCAAACACCTTCTGTCATGCATTCAAACCAACCAGATGTGTAAGCTCAAATGCATGAAAACCAAAGGGAGAATCCTGATGAAAGCTTTGCTGCCACTATAGAATGTAGCCATCTGTGAAGCCTCATTTTAATATTATTGCTTCAGTGAGTATTTATCTTTGCATAGGAAAGAAAGTTCAGATTGATATGTTCCCACATCTTTACACGTACCAAACGTTTACTTTTGTAATGAAGGGAGTCCTATGTGGTTTTTAAACAGTCTTAATCACATCTTAGACCCAGAAGGAACACAAGAACAGAACTGGGATCAAATGAAAGTCTTCTGGCCCCCAAATCATTATTTTCTCCATTAAATGACTGTTCCAATAATGATACCAAATTGATTGTGTATTAAAGGAATAGAATAAACTCTAAGCTGCCCCAGTGTCTAGTTTCAGTGGTATAAACTCTCTGTGGGTAATATGAAGAATGAACTAAGGAGGGTGACAGGAAGGGGAGGTTTTAAACTTTAGAGCTGATGTTTTAATACCCTCTTAAGCTACGCTATATTTGTTAAATCAAAGTCAACTAAAACGTCAAATACTTAAGCCAATTTGTGCTTCCATAATTGAGACTCATTAAATCCACTCACCTGAATAAAATAATATTAGAAGAAAATTAATTTTTTAAACTGGTGCCAAATATAGGTGAAATTCTTCTAAGCATGCATGTTACCATTAGCAAAGTCAAATTAATAAATAAGAACATTTTTATATAGCAGACAGCAATATTCTTTTAAAGATGAACAAAACAATTTAAAATCCCTTGTACTACAAATAATAGCAATATTATTTACTTAGTACGTTTATTAATTCTTTCATATTAGTAAACATAGTTACTTCACAGCTTTCATGAATTTATTCACAGCCTCAATCTCCCTGCCCCTTTTTGTTCCCCTCTGTGGCTTCATGTTTCTTTTATGCAAATTTTCCAGGCATATATTCTTTAAAGTTGAGTGATCATACACACACTGAAAGGTACAAAATTATGTCTCATTCATTTTATATATATATATATATATATATATATATATATATATATATATATATATATATGTGTGTGTGTGTGTGTGTGTGTGTGTGTGTGTATGTGTGTATGAATATATATATGTATGTGTGAGTGTATATATAGTCAGAAATTCTAAATTAACATAAAATTGCCACTAACAAGTGTGTAAACTTAGGTAAGACCCTTTTTTGAGTAAACAAGTTTGATTCTCAAAGATTATTGAAAGTTACTGACAGTTGTTGATGAATTCGTATTAGGCCATGATACAATCTGCATGCTTTACAAGGTAATCAAGCTGAATTTTGGGGTGAGATAACTGATTCTGTATTTTTTGCATTTTAAAATCACAACTAAGTTACCTGTTATTTTGCTATATTCTATACTATATTTTAACACAACTTTGAACTGAATTGATTATACATTTAATTTGAACTTTAAATATTGACTCTCCTGGGGCGCCTGGGTGGCTCTGTTGGTTAAATGTCTGCCTTGGGCTCAGGTCATGATTCCAGGGTCCTGGAATCCAGCCCCACATCAGGCTCCCTGCTCAGCGGGAATTCTGCTTCTCTCTCTGCCCCTCTCTCAGTTCATTTTCTCTCTCTCTAATAAATAAATAAAAATCTCTAAAAAAAATAAATATTTACTTTCCTATCAAAAAACCTTATCAGCATTTCCAAGATTTAAATACCAGATGCATAACATTTTAAATTTTCCCCAAGAGTTGATTTAAGTTCCTAGCCTTGTCTGTGAGGACAGTAGTGCCTTTATTAGAAATTATCGTCAGAGTTTGTTGGTTGCGGCCCAACGGTACTGCTCAATGAGATACATAAATTATCTCCTTTCTCAAAATGAAAGTGTATCCCCAAAATGTCCCTTTGACAACTACCTATACAACATTCAAAAAACCCACAAGATTTCACATAGGCCAAGTGCCCACTATTGTGGATAATGGAATGCAATTTCCCTGGAACCTAGAAATAAAAGTAATTGATTTTCTAATGAGCTAGAAGGCTGATAGACCATAAAATCTGAGAGATCAACATGGCTGGAAAGCTTGAACAGAGTTAATACAAATCAAACTAACAATATTTCCATTTGATATGAATTTCCTTGATATAAATATATTTATGTGTTAGAATCTATATCACACACTTTAACTTTATTCTAAATATAGATAGATTAGGCTTTCTTTAGTTATTTTGAGTAAGTAGTTTATGAATCCTAAAATCACTTCCAAGCATCTAATTATATCACATACTTCTTTGTTCCTAGGTGCTTTTAAATGAATTGCAACAATTATTTCATAAAACCAATTAGACATAGAAAAGATATCTGTCAGCCCATGATATATACCAGTTGTCTCAGACTTAATAGATTACAAATTATTTTAAAACATATCAGTGCATTTGTACCTGAGTAAAGTTTTTATAACTGTTGGACTCTATCTAATTTAAACTACTTAATATTATTTCCCAAATAGTAATTCATATTGAGAATTCTCACAAACTACAGTTAAGGGTAGCAATAGAGTGTGTATGTGTGCATGTGTGCATGTATAATCATGTTTTGAAACACTCAGTGTATCTTTCAACACTGATCATTTGTATGTTATATGAAAAATGAAGAAAAATTGGTTTCGAAAAAATGAAGAGTAATTGGTTTTAACAATACTCCTGGTAGTATTCTATAGTCTATTTTTTATTATTGTATTTAAAGAAGACTACAAGTTGATTAACTAACTTTCAAATTACCTAAGGGAAGGTGCAAAATCTTACACAGTTTGTATCCCCAACTCCATTGCAGTGACCTAAATACCTGCTACTTAATAAACCTTGATATTGATAACATTAAAAATGATGATGGTAAATGATTATGAGTAAGTCTACCAGTGTCATTCATTTTTGTAAATATTTTAGCACCCAAATATATTGTACACAAGAGGTTGTTCTACTCTAGTGTTATTTTGGAAATATGAACACAAGCGCCAAAATGCACACTGACCTCTTCCTTTTCTGAACTAATTACACTTATTACACATAAAGTTAGATTGGGCATTCATTTATATAATTAGAACCTGATCACAGTGCCAATATTTTATATTGTTTTACATTGATATTTTCCCATTTAGTTATGTTTTGTACCTTAGTTTGTTAGATTTATATAATACAAATCTAGTTTAGTGTGTTTCATATGGTGTGTGTGTAATTAAACTATCCTTCTGATATTAGGTATTTTTTGCTTCACTGGGAATTGACAAAATATTTGTTCCTAGCAGAGGGAATTCTCCATCCAGATCTTTTTAAGATTTTGTTTTCTTTTAATCAATTTATTCTCTGTTACTCATTAATCGTCTCCGTCTCATGCAAGAGCATAGTCAGCACTGACACTACTGGAATCTGCTTAAACTTCAGATTTATGTAGAGTCATAACTGGTATGCACTTCTTTCTTTTGCTTTAATATTGTGACCCACAATTTGCTACTTTCTAGACCAAAATACCAGATGACTTTGAGAAGAAGAACCTTGGCCCTGTAAAAGTTGTCTGCTGCATCAAGTAGTAACTGGTCTACTTTTGTCTGCCACAATTGGGGTGAGGGATATGAGGCCATAACAAAGAGGGCCTTAGCTTCAGGTAGGGAGTGTCAGTGTGAGCACTAAATCAAACTTCCCCACTCCTTACTGGCAGGGTGGGGAGTGGGGAAATGACTCACCCATAGATCCTACCTGAAGGAGGGGCTGAGAGGTGTTCTCCATTTAACTCTTTCAATGGCTACATGAGTGGCCTTTATTTAGAAATTAGATATGGTTTGATGCTACACATTATATTTTATGGCAGTAGCTTATGAAAGCAATTTATCCATGAGGACATGAGAGTTCTTACAGAAATTATTTTCTTCAAATTCATTTCACTGTATATTTGCAGCACGTCTGTCAGTTTATAATGCATGTTTTCCAAGTTAAGAGTTGCACTTGGTAGATAATTTTGGCTCAAATTATTTTTAGAGTAAAAGACCTTGTATATTCTGAGTAAAGATTTCATGTGCAGCAAAATAGGAAAACAGTCAAAACTTTTAAATGTGAGATGATCTAATTAGTTTAAGAAATTTCTTGGTGTCTCATTGAGGCAAAAAAAATAGCTAATATATGATTACCTTAACAAAATGTAATTTTTACATAATATAGTTGAGCTTTGAACAACACAGTGGTTAAGAACGCTGACACCCTGCACAGTTGAAAATTCACATTTAACTTTGACTCCCCAAAATCTTAACTACGAATGGCCTACCTTTGCCTGGAAGCCTTACCTATAACATAATCAGTCAACACATATTCTGTATGTTACATGCATTATATACTGTATTCTTATAATAATGAAAGCTGAAGAAAAGAAAAAGTTATTAAGAAAATCATAAAAAAGAGAAAATACATTTATAGTACTGTATTTATAGAAAAAAATCTGCATATAAGTAGACCCATGCATTTCAAAATTATGTTGTTCAAGGGTCAACTGTACATTTTTCTAACTGAAGTATATGCTTTCAAAAACCTTCTTTATAGGATAATTTAAAACAGCTGATAAATACAGGCAAATTATCTATTAATAATTTTTGCAAGTCATATAAGAAAAACTATTGTTTTATTTAATAAGTATTAATGAGGCTGCTTAGACATTGAATCTAATTTTTCCTGAGAAATTGTAAGAAAAAATATTTTATTGGAAAAAAATTGGGATAAGGTCTTTTCAGTACTCTAACATGCGTTAGTTTAAAGAAAGTGGAAGATACTGGGAAGAAAAAAGTTGTTTCTAAGTATTAAAGTGTTGCTTAGTTGGAATATATGGCTGACTGTTAATACTAGTTAATTAGGCATGCTAGTATATATTTCAAATTAGTATTTAGATATTAACTAAATTTTTACATGTTTATTTTTTAAAAATTCATTTTACAGAGTTTGATTTGATAGATAAAATCACATAGCAATTATCTCAAAATTGAATAATTTTAAGAATATTAAAGGTTTAAATAATTTCTAATGCACATATAAAGAAATTTAAATAAATACCTTAGAGTGAACAGAAAAAGAGTTCATAAATTGTGTTACAAAAGTTAATATTTTTGTTTAAAAGGTATGCTAAGATTATACATAAATATGTGAATGAATATTAGATAATCATATATATGAATAAACATTAGTCAGTTAGGTTCAGTCAAAAGCATCCTCTTATCAACCGTCAACTATCCTATCTTGCCACCCACTCATTCCATCTACCCACACACAGTCATTCTAACTTTATTTACTAGTCCTATAAAAGAGAGCCATTTCTCCCTGCCTTTGAGAAATGTACTGATCCTATGGTTAGGGAATTCTCTCTCTTTTGTAAGAGTCCCATTCCTCCAATTGGAACAGCCCTCCCTCTCCTTATTACAATACTCTTTCTGAATAAAATAGCTCCTTACCAAAGGCGGATTTGCTTACTTGATAATATTTATTACAAGTAATTTCTGAATATCCGTTTTGGTATTTTGTTTTTGGCTTTGCATTTGGGTATTTTTTCTGTATACTGGGTAGGCTATTATATTATGTGAATGTAATGGAATCCTCTTTTCTAATAGTTAGACATTATCCTATTTCTGTTTTCTCCTTTACTTCGGTAAAACTATTACTGTTTAAAAAATAGCTCATTCGGGGGTGGAAGGATGTCTTCTGGACAGAAATGCGGAAATCAGGGGCCCCTGGCTGGCTCAGTCGTTAAGCGTCTGCCTTTGGCTCAGGGTGTGATCCCAGAGTCCGGGGATTGAGCTCCGCATTGGGCTCCCTGCCCCACTGGGAGCCTGCTTCTTCCTCTCCCACTCCCCCTGCTTGTGTTCCCTCTCTCACTGGCTGTCTCTCTCTCTGTGTCAAATAATTAAATAAAATCTTAAAAAAAAAAAAAAAAGAAAAAGAAAAAGAAAAAGAAAAAAGAAATGTGGAAATCAAGCTAACAAAGTATAGGTAAGACTTCTACCAGGTGTTTTTAGGAATTTGAGGTTTTGGAGAAAAAGAAAAGAAGACAGCAGGACATTAGAATTTGAAGTCCAGTCCTCAAAAATACATTCGAAAGCAAAGGTGATTAGAACTTTCCAGTAATGAACAAAGGACCTATACACAGAAATGTGTAATTGATTGTTAACTGTTTTTCTTTCTTAAGTGGAAACTATATTATGAAGTAGCTCAGTGAAGTCTGATTCAGTCAAATGATACTGTTTGTGTGGCAGTGAATTAGAGAGAGAGGCATAGAAGAAAAGTGCAATCTCCTTTTACTCATTTTACTAGGGCCTAAGTAGAAATCACAGATTTATATTGTGAAAGGCATTAAGAAATATGCAGGGCTTCATGGCAGTGACCGGCTGGGGTGGGGGTTGGGGGGCTGGTAGTAAACAGAGATCTAAGGAAATTAAAATCTAACAGGAGAAACAAAATATTACTCAGGGAAAGCTACTACTAGACACATAATTGTAGGAGAGGGAAAGCACTTTGTCCTCTACCATTTTAGTTTCTTAGCTGAAATTCCTTTGTAATAAAAGACAAATTAACAAGATAAAAACAAACAAAAGTTTATCCACATATATACCTCCTATATACATGGGAAATACCCAGGAAAACTCAGTAATTCCTCGTAATGGCCAAGACACCACCTCTTAAATACCATCTCAGATAAAGACAGAAGATGTTGGGGAAGGGAGGCCAGTTTTAGGAGGTTAACAAAGAAAGCACTGATAAATTTCTAGAGATTTAGTTATCTTCCTCATCCTGGTACAGGTAGGGAGACACCTTTACAAATGAAGATTTCCCTTATAAATATATATGTCTCCTACAAAAGGGTAACTTCTTAGTTTACAGATCTCCCCTGTCTGCTGTTTTTTGTTTTCTTCTTTGTTTGTTTTTTAATAATCAGCTCAAAATAACCCTTATTCCAAAGAGGTATATTTTGGGGGGTATATTTTGTTCCTGTTAAAAAGGAAAACCACAGTCCCAAAATGAAGTCAATGATGCTACTTGGCCAAATTACCAAACCAGGGCTTAATATCTAAACGAATTGCCATTTCAGTCTTCCCTAGAAATGAGCCCTAACAAGTCAGTCAGGAATTTTCTGGTCTGCACCAGTGAGGTAATCTGCCACAGGGTCCCTCTCCAGTCTCTGAAGGAAGGAGGTAGAGGCACATGGGTGGCTCTGTTGGCTAAGCCTACAACTCTTGATTTCAGCTCAGGTCATTATCTCAGAATGGGGGTTTCAAGCCCAGTGTGGGGCTCTGGGCTGAGCATGGAGCCTGCTTAAGATTTTCTGCCCCCCCCCCCCATCTCTAAACAGCAAACAACAAAAGGAAGATGAGGTAATGCACCTAATAAGATACCTAAAGCCTCCTACTCTAACCCCAAAGGAAGATAACCTCACCTGAGATACTCCTTTGCTTTGTTTGCTAATTACCCTGCCCTATTTCTGCCTATAAAATCCTTTCATTTTGTACAACTTTAAAGTTCCCCCCTACTTGGTAGATGAGATGCTGCCTGATTCATGAATTAGTTAATAAAGCCAATTAGATCTTTAAAATTTATTGGGCTGAATTTGTATTATTTAACAGTCCTGTTCATGACAAAGTGTGTAGACAAAGAATGAGTAAGTACTGAGTGGCTAAGGACTAATTCTTTAACAAAGAATTTACCAAACAATAAAAAGTTTAATTCTTTTGTAGTTGTTCCAAATTATTTTGTTTATAATATTTATATATGATTTTATTAAAATTATTTAAAATTTAAGATAAAACTTATTTTATAAAATAAAAAATGTAATTACAAATATTTCATTATACACATTTTATTACAATTTATATGTATATATAACACCATCAGATAAATAATGTATAAGAATATTTAGAAAGAGCAAAAGTGACTAATTATTAACTTTTGTCTGTTATATTCCAAATAGGATGAGAAAATGTGAGGTCTATGCTTTTGAAGTGTGAAGATAAAATAAATGTACTTAATGATTAGTTTAGATAACCAAATAATATCATACTTACTATCTAAGCATTGATTCTATCTTAAAGGATCTCATCTTCTCTATTGCATAGTATTGATTCTTATTTTAAATTATAAAAATACTATTGTTATCTACCTTTAAGCTACAAAAAATAAAAATATTCTAAGAAATATTCTATAAATCACTAATTAATATGATCACACTTAATTCAGAATTTACTGATAGAAGCTACTTATAAAAAGAAATCACATCCTTTCATCATTTGTGGTTCTCTACCATAGGTTCTATGTAGCTAATTTGAAGCTAAATTCTATAAACTTGTTTTATTGAATTAAGTTATCCATTATGATATTTTGTACAATTATTAATATTATGGGGATATGAATAACTAAAACTAGTCAAAACTTTTAATGGAGTTAAGTCATTTTATAATAACCATAAACTTAGCACAGTACCTCTTGAAAAGATAATGTAGATTTTTTATATTTAAGTTGTTATGGTGACAGGGAACTCCTCAGTGGAAGTCCCCACAACTCTACCATGTGTACCCCTATCCCCAAACCATTCCCTAAAAATGTAATATCTGTTTGATTCCAGGCTCTTGGCTCTACCTCTTGTCCATGAGTCTACTCCTGCCAATTGGGACATGAGGATTCAAATCTACGCTTTTCCTCATGAATCTCACTTTAATTTTCTGCAGCTGCTGTATAGTATAGGATTTCTGGAATATTAAACAAATTCTATGCAGCTCTGCCTCAGAATCTTGCTCTGGACACAAAGACACAGCTGATCCTCTTAAACCTGCTCAAAGACAAATACAGTTCTAGGCCTGATGTTCTGTAGCAGATATTCCTGAACTAACAGACCTTAAAATAATAACCTGGGTCTAATGATGTTACAGGAGGGAAGATGTTAACTAAACCTAGTTCACAGAAGTAAAGCCACATCACAAACTGCCGTGGAGAGAGCAGGAGATCCTGAGAGTTTCCATTATAAAATATATTGGAATATTTTTACTTTGTTGTGCTCTGTATATGGCAAACTGCAACCTGCGACCAAACCTGGCTCCCTCTATGTTTTGGTAAATAAAGTTTTATCGGAGTACACACCTGCTTCATTCATTTACTGTAGTCTATGGCTGCTTTTGTGACAAAGGCGTAGCTGAGTTTTTCTAGCAGACACCTTATCTAATTCCCAGGGCTGTTTTCATGAGCATGTGACCAGAGCAGTCTGTCACTCAGGACCACACACAGAAGGGCTTACATTTGAGGTTTCATTCTCTGTAATCACGGTCTTGAAATTCTTAAAAATTTTGTATTTGAATTAGTGTTTTGTGGAGTCCGTTGGAGTGTCAGAGAAGGGCAAGGTGGTGACCTTACAGGCAGGCTGGCAGTGCCGCACTGCATTTGGCAGGTGACTAGGCAGCGGCTTCTAACCCATCCCACCCAGGTATGGAGAACCTACAGCCTTGGGTTTGAAATCTCTGGGGGCCACCTTTCACATCAGTTGGAGCAGAGGGTCTCTGGGTAGGGAAGATTATTTCTCACCTCTAGCAGGGGCCCAATATTTTCATTTTGCATGAAACCCTACAAATTATGTAGCTGGACCTGTTTTTCTCTTAGGTTGTCAAAAATATAGATCTGACTCCCAATGACCTTTCTGATCAGGAACAACCTCAGGCAAAAGGGGATCCAGATTTCAGACCTAACCCCTATCCACTTATCTTCCATAGCATCTCAAACTTATCCTATTTTGCTACTTTCTGTTGTCTTTTAAAAAGATTGTTGTTACATTTTGGGGGAACTTTTTCAGTTCCCCTAAGTAAAAGGGTCCTAACATTGTGAAAAGTAAAACTCCACTAAGTATAAATTTAAGAATTTATATTATTCTCTTATTAATTAAGTCATTAAAACACTTTAACAGCTGATCTCTTTTTAAATCATCTAATAATTATACTTCACATAAAAGAAAAATTGGCTTGATGATTCAGATTACCTTAAATAATTTTAATTGCAATTTTCTTTTTAAACTCTATGTGAAGTATCAATGTAGTAGGTAACATTTAATGGTCTGCAGACTTTCTCATATATCCAAAATAAAACTATACACACAGATATTGCTGAAGAAATAGTCTGAAATTTTTAATTCATTCATCACATGCAGACACATTCTATCTGGAAACTTAATTTATTTAACACTCTAGAAGTGTTGGATAGAATCTAGGAGATTGTCATATAAATTGGAACTTAGGGGTTCTTTCTCATAAGGGGTTCAAATTTTTTTTTAATTTAAATTATTTTCAGGGGCCCCCGGGGTGGCACAGTCCTTAAGCTTCTGCCTTTGGCTCAGGGCGTGATCCCAGCGTTCTGGGATCGAGCCCCACATCAGGCTCCTCCGCTAGGAGCCTGCTTCTTCCTCTCCCACTCCCTGTGCTTGTGTTCCCTCTCTCGCTGGCTATCTCTGTCAAATAAATAAAATAAAATCTTTTAAAAAAATATTTTCATAAGGAGTTTCTCTTTCTCATAAGGGGTTCAAACATTTTTTAATTTATTCTCAAATTCTAATACAATTATCTTTTGTATCTTACCTAACATTGAAAATAAAAGCAATAACCAAAATTGCTAAATATGTATACTGATGAGATACAGAATAGCCAGGATTTCTGAGCCATAAATTATTTAATAAAGACAAAGACCTCTCAATTCTAAGGTGTTTATTTAAGGAAATGAAGCCAGATATTGAGGAAGCTGCACAAATAAAAAATATTTCCACATTTTTTGTTTGTTTTAAACAAAGAATTAAACTCAAGACAGCCCTTTGGCTTGAGAAATGTAGTACTGGAATTATAATCTCATCTGAATTTGTATAATGCAAATGAGGAAAGATAAATTCATGTTTTTTAACATTCTATGTTCACAGCTCTACTGAAGACATTCTGACAGGAATCACTAGAAAAATATAAAATCATTCTTATTGTCCTACCTTCCCCAAATGATTATCTGATAGGTATTTTTTACTAAACGAATTCATCTGAGACACTATTTAAGTAGTATGAAAGGGATTCAGTAATCAGAAACAGTTTAGAAATGTCACCGTAGGCAATAAAAAGCAAGAGAAATATATTACTTTGAGGTTCTTTTCATGGGATACTATATAGATCATAATGTTTTGCTCTATGAAGAGAAACTTTAAAATAGTACAGAATCATGAAAGCTAAGTGATGAATGGGAGGGTATCTAGAACAAGGATTTGGACTAGACTCGTGTCAGTACTTTTGTCTAAAATGAGGCCAGCGATTTCAATGCTTTATATCTTGAAATGATACTAAGCTATTGAGAAAAATCATATTAATGGAAAACACTGTTTACCTATGTTTTTGCAGCTTTTGATTGATAAAAACTTACCTATTTCCTTCGTTAATTAGATGTATTAGAAATCTTGCTTTTAAAAGCAAATTAAAACAAAACAAAAATCTCTCTAAAATGTTGTAATCAGCATTTATGAATTAGTTATGATGAATTATGTGTAGTTGACTTCTGTCAATGGATTAGCACAGGATATTCCCTGCCTTTGAGAAACTGATAATGTCCAAATCTTAAACTGATTTTTATATTTAGTTTATACAAAGTAAATTCTTATTAAAAACTCATATAAATTAATCAAAATACATAAACCTTTGAAAAATATATGTTGATGAAGAGGTATGTACCTACCCTCTCCTTCCCCATGTGATTCAGTATCCAAAGGGTATTCGGTAAAATCTTTGTCCCCGACCTAGGACTTATTTTACTATATCTTTACCATTGCATTTTTTTTTTTTTTTTAGATTTTTCTCTATTTATTTGACAGAGAGAGAGACAGCCAGTGATAGAGGGAACACAAGCAGGGGGAGTGGGAGAGGAAGAAGCAGGTTCCCAGTGAAGGAGCCTGACGTGGGGCTCGATCCCAGAACGCCAGGATCAGGCCCTGAGCGGAAGGCAGATGCTTAACGATTGAGCCACCCAGGCGCCCCTTTACCATTACATTTTTGAATTTTCCCAAACTTACATCCTCTTAAGTCCCTTCTTTATTTCTCAGCCTACCTAAAATCAGCCAAGATGAGCCCCCTTTCTTTGGAGATCCTTTCCTTTTTTTTTTTTTTAAAGATTTTATTCATTTATTTGACAGAGATAGAGACAGCCAGCGAGAGAGGGAACACAAGCACGGGGAGTGGGAGAGGAAGAAGCAGGCTCATAGCAGAGGAGCCTGATGTGGGGCTCGATCCCGGAACGCCGGAATCACGCCCTGAGCCGAAGGCAGACGCTTTAACCGCTGTGCCACCCAGGCGCCCCTGGAGATCCTTTCCTATTTCATCTTGTTTGGATGGATGCCTTTCCTGCGCAGTCCCTCTATTATAGCTTCCACAGCTTTGCCACATGATGTCATATTTGCCTATTTATCTGTCTTCCTTAGTAATTACTGTGTTCTTTTCATCTTTTCTGTCTTATTCACCATATTCTCTCTGAGACTTAACTCAGTACCTGGCCTGTTGGTGTTACTCAATTACCTGTTGAACAATGTATGGAATTCCCAGTTCAAACAGCAATCTCCTGTCTGAAAGATTATCAGGTAGGTAAGAGTTGACTGTCCCTGATTTATAAAATGGTATGAAGGCTAAATACAGAAAGCAATATAAGCTGGAAAGAAAAAGAAGACTTTAAAGACAACTCATAGAGTACTACAGTCAAACTTGGAAATATTCCAGTTTTGTCCTGATGTTGGCAAATATGTCACATTAAACCTCTCTAATCTGCGCATTTATGCATTAATATGTTGTTTTCCATTTCTGCTTGGTCCTAAAAATATTTATTTTGATTTCTAACTTTTCAAAAAATAAAACGAAACAAAAAAAGATTAAATTCAAATGCATCTAGTGTAATTATATTCCAAAGACAGGTACAAAGCAAATGTCAGAGCACTAGCCCAAGATAGTCATCAGACAATAGAATTTGATGGTTATAGTCACTATCAATCAAAAGTAATAAAAGTAATTTCTGACTGAATAGTAAAATTTATGTTTTCATTATCTTTATGGTACACCTAAAATGACCATGAAATAAACTAATTCATTCTACTTTATGGAATAAACTGAATTTATTTCACACACCATCACTAGCAATTCCACTTTAATAGATTTATAAATTGCCAAATAACATTCCTGAAAATGTATTCAGAAATAAATTTACCACCTAAGGTTTTATTCTCTTATCTTGCCATGCCTATTATTGCTTAAGTGTTTTATTTGTCTGTTTATTTTGTAAAAGTCTTTAATAATATATTACTTTATATCAATTAGCAATATATTTCCCATTCTCATAAATAATTAATTCAAAGTCAAATGATGTTTATATATTTAATTTCCACTTTAGTTAAAACTACATTTGATATTTTTATTAAAAGGACCTACATTGTAATTTAAAGTAGTTAAAAACTTTGAACTTGTGATAATCTACAGAAGCTGTTCAAATATTTCACATTTGATCTTAAAATATTAATATTATACTGCTGTCTTCCCAACTTTTATTAAATTAATAACTATTTCATATTTTGTAGTTTGTATGAAACATTTTTAATTGAGAAAATCTTGACATTGCAATATTAAAATAAAATAGTTATAATAAAATAAAAATAACTATAATAAAATAAAAAAGTTTCTGAAAAAATCTTAGTAATATTAATCCCTTTGGCATTACACATTTCAATACTATCAAAATTTCCTTTTACTATCTCTCTAATTTTATCAGATATTTCTTAACCTATTTTGGCAAAAAATCACTTGAGGATACTGCTATTTTGATCTTTTATAATCTTATTCTATTTTTATATAAATTCTGCATAACCTAATAAATGTAAATCTTTAGAGTGTTTTAAATGTGTGTGTAATATTACATATGTTTATTTAAGGAATTGGGAAGATGATTTGGATAATGAAAGCAAAAAAAAAAAAAAAAAACCAGGACATTTTACTACTATAATAATATGTGGTAACAATAAATGCCATAGATCTCTCTTCTATACACCAAGACCTGTTTTGAAATCAATCCAAAGAGAGTTCAGTTGCTAAAAATATACAGATAAAACAGTTCTCATTATGATAAATGGTAAGGTCCCAAAGTAATTTATAATAAGAATAAAAATAGCACAAAGAATGGGACTTTAGCACAAAGAATGGGACTGAAAGAGATTATCTTTCTATTTGACCACAATATGCACTGTCTGGTCATTTTTCTTGAAAACGCATCAGGCTGGCCTATGTTTGAATAACAGAAGGGAGATAATTCTAGATCTCAAATCTAGGTTAGACTACTACTGTGTTTTGCTCTGTAATTCCAGAAAAGTCACAACTTCACTATACCAAATTTTCTTTATGTATAGACAAGGCTCTTCCAATTCTACAAATGTCATAATTCTTCAAAATCTGTTAAGGAACATCAAAAGCTAATACTAAAGTCCAGAATACTTGAAATAGAGTAAAGGGGAAAGGAGTAATAAATAAAAAACCTAGGCATAAAAACAATCTTTTCCCTTTCCAGCCACTCCCAAAAGATTTTCCACTGAGCTGCTGGATCACATTTTCTATGAATATGAAAATGATGGCCACCTTTTCACTCCACGACTAGGCTGTAAGGCATTTTGTGCATATAGTTTTTCATCTCTGCGCCTTAATACCTCATTCCCAAACAGAGGAAGAACTCAATCACATTTGACTATTGATCAAACAAATTGGTGTCATGGTTTTAGTATTTTTTTAAGATTTATTTATTTATTTGAGAGAGAGGGAGAGAGAGAGAGAGAGTGAACAAGTGGGAGGGGCAGAGGAAGAGGGAGAGCTAGAATCTCAAGCTGACTCCCTGCTAACCGAGGAGCCCCACTCAGGGCTCAATCCCAGGACACTGAGATCACAACCTGAGCCAAAACCAAGAGTTGAATGCTTAATGCACTGTGTCATCCAGGCACCCTGGTTTTAGTATGTTTTATACAATCAAATAAAGTATACATTTGAGCAATTTATTATTTACTTTTACATTTGAGCAATTTAAACTCCATGTGTAATTACTTTGTGAAATTTATCTCCACATACTCTGATAATTAGTTTTATATTTTTTTAAAATAATTGTTCCCAATTTTTAAATTTATGACACTCCAAATTGTATCTAACTTTTAAATGTAATTTTAGCTTGCATCTTTTGAGCTACATTGTTTTAAATCAAATAACTCTTTGAAACCTTTACATTTTAAAAATCCTTTTTACCTTCTCTAAAATATTTCAAACACTTTGCTGGCATTTTATCAAATAACATGAAAGAATGCATTTCAATTTTATGTTTTACCAAATTATTATAATTATAATATCCTATGCTATATCTAAAGTTACCAAAACCTTTGAAAGATAAACTGTAATCTGTATTCGGTGTAATTCTTCCAAAGATATTGTTAATCACTACCATAATACTTTTGATAATCACAGGAAATTATAACATGTATGTGTTTGTAGGAACCAAAAATGATGTTAGACTCTTCTTTGTGTCCATGGTTTTATAATTTCCACTTTAGGGGTGTGTGTATTTAAACATTTTACCCATTATATAGAGGATACTGTTCAACATGCACTGGAAGTTATAATTCTTTATCTCTTTCACATTTCTGAGTTTCAACAATCTGAAAACCTACAACATTCTGGCAAAAGGGCATAAAATGAATATATATGTGGATATATAAAAGGGCATAAAATGAATATATATATATATATATATATATATATATATATAATTTTGGGTCCCCTATCTAGTTCTTTCTGATTTGGGATGTGCATTCTTGTAAATGTATTTTTCAAAGCTTCCAAGTGATTCTCAGTGCATTCAGATTTGAGAAGCACAGGTCTAGCATGGTATTAAGCCTGAAGATTCTTCTTTAAAAATCTATTAGCCCTTGTGGGAGGTTATTATTATTATTATGATTATTATTACTACTGTCTCTCATTTGGATGGTTGTTAAACTTAGACAATTCATAAACAGTCTCAGATTAGAAGTTGTTTTTACTGTGGGACTCACTGTTAGTCTTGCAGACAATATTAATCAAAAAGGTTTGAGACAGGCCTACAGCATCAATATTATTTGCTGTTAAGGTCACTGATCACCTTCTGCCACCTTTAGCATGAATTTTCCCACAGGCAAGTTGGACATAACCAGCAGCTTAGACTCCCACCCACAGACAAAGATTATTTATAACTGTATATATATATTGGACATTTTTATGTAAATTGTATTATTACCACTGCATAGTCTATAATCTAAAGTTTGCATAGGTAAACTATTCCCATTCACCAATAAACCTTTAATACTCCCAACTAACTGATGAGATTTCTGGATTCATTATTTTATTCTCTTTCACAATTTCCTTTGTCAGTTGATTCCTAAAGTATCTCTAGTATATTCCCCTTTCCTTATTTTGTCACTGAGTTCATATCTTTATTATTTCTTACATCCAGACGTTACCTCCTAGCTGTATTATATTCATGTGATTTATTTTGTATTTCTAAATGTATAATGGTATGAATTAAATGATTATGTTTCTGGTATGTTAAAAAATAATGTAAATTTTATTTTAAAGTCTCAGTGTTCACAATATTTTGGAATTTATTTACCTTTCAAATATTTAATCTACTAAGAAACTTTAGATGGCATCTTGGAACTGTGTGGGATTATGCATAGCTTTCAAAATACTTTTGGAGGTTAGAAATGCAAAAACAATTGAAGACCTCTACCTTAATTCTATTTTAAATCTGAAATACCCGGTTTTATAATCTTCAAAGTGCCTATTCATACCACAAATATTACTTACTTACTTTTTTCAACCTATTTTAACAGTTGTATTGAGATATAATTCACATACCATGAAATTCACCCTTCTGAAGTATATAATTCAGTAGTTTTAAATATATCACAATGGTGTGCAACCATCACCCCTATCTAATTCCAGATCAGTTTCATCACCCAAAAAATCATTCTTTTGTTTCAGACTGGTACTATCAAAATAGAAACAGAAACTTTTCAGCTTTCTCATCAAAGTACCTTGCTTTACCAAGCATTAGTAAACAGAATTTTATACAATGTATTGGTACCATTTTCATAGGAAACTATTTCTCAAATTATTTATTAAAATAACCATGCAAAATAGAGGGTTTTTTAAGATAAATACTTCACATTATCCTGTTTTCTAACCAAATTTTTCATTGTTTTTCCTATGCTTTTCTGAGGCACATTAAATCCTTTCAGAATATATATTCTGAAATATATAAATTAGATACATCTGCATGCATGTTTATTTTATTTATTTATTTTTTAAAGATTTTATTTATTTATTTGAGAGAGAGAGAGTGAGCAGTGGGGAGGGGCGGAGGAAGAGAGTGAAAGAGAGAGGGAGAGAGAAGCAGACTTCAGCTGAGCAGGAAGCCAGACACACAGCTCAATCCCAGGATCCTGAGATCATGACCTGAGCCAAAGGCAGAGGCTTAGTCAACTGAGCCACCCAGGTGCCCCTGCATGCATGTTTAGTTGAGACAAAAGAATTATTAGTCTACTAACTTACCACCGTTTTCCCTTGGAAGAAGCTATGTTTGTTCAGTAGATAATTTCTTTGACATTTTTTATTTGTAACAAGTTCTCAGCGAACATCAGAAATGAACAGGAGCTGTGAAAGTGAGCTAGCAAGAGAAGAGAAAATATTGAATCAGAATAAGGCAGCTTGATAGTACATCCTATAGAATAAAATATGATCCATTGGGGGTCATAGCCAAAGAATTCAAAGAGGAAGAGTTAGTATGTTTTAGTTGCTACCTGTAACTTATTGCAATATATTCCATACTGTTGTCTAAAATTGTTACGGAATATAAAGGCAAAATGAAAAGGATGAAATAACCGGAAGAACTGATATATTAGAAATACCCCAAATTCATTAGATAATGGGAATCCTGAATTAAGTAAACTATACTTCCTCACATCCCTATAGTAAGACTATCTGGAAATATTTGATTGGGGTGCTCAATTTCTCAAAATATATATATATATATATATGGTTGAAGTTTGAGCCTATTTTATTTTAAATTTCAAGGGACAGAGAACCCTCAGCAGATATGACTTAAAGCATAATTTGAGTGAAATGAGATGGAATACTATGTTAATTAAGTTACTCTTATTTCTATAGTCAGTTATAAATTTTCCTTTGCTAACTGTTAAAAATAAAATGTGTTGTGATTTTAACAATCCTCTGCATGAAGAAGAGTTTAAATACTTAACTTTGTAAAAATGTGGTATTAATTGGCTAAGATTGCCAAGGCAATTATAATATCTGTGGGTGGTTTGAAGCTTATGCAGATCTTTGATGCTTCATCAACCTTAATAAAATGATACTGGTTTTTGTTTGTTTGTTGTTGTTTCTCTGAATGAATTCTAAGCAAACGAACCATGTAGTACCACTGTTTCAGCAACACTTATGGAAGTCTTACTATGTTAGTTCTGGAAGGACTTAAATATCCTTTCATCCACCTCCTTTTTTTTTTTTTTTTTTTTTTTTTGATAAGGAAGTTGTGGTCTGAAGAATTTGAATAACTTGTTCAAGCATTACTATAACAAGCCCTAGCTTGTGAGAGGGAATTGAGTTTATGTCTCCAGCTTCCTGGTTCAATCCATACTCCTTTCATCATAAAATATTGCCTCAGATTCAGTGGAAAAAAATATCAGTAATTCATTACAAACTTTACCACTGGACAGAAATGAATCTATAAAATAGTATTGTAGTAATATTATTTGTAAAATGTTTTACATCTCAGAAACTCAACAGAATATCCAATAAGTATTTATTTGTTCATTCACTAAATATATAGTTAATTTATAGAGCATTTGTAGGAGAAAGGTTATTTTAAAATTATGAATATTTCATTTTTTCAATAAACGTAATGATTAAAATGTCACATTTTCATGTATTACTCAAAATTTATTTCTTATAGATTACCTGATTTTAGGAATACTTCATAAAGCACAAAGTACCTCCTTTTGAAACATACAACAAAATGAAGACTATCTCAAAAAGTTAATTTCCTCTAAAGAAAATACTATTTTTAATAAATGTCCATGATAACGGTGTACATGAGGAATATGGAAATTAAATTAATTTATACATATCATCTAAAATCGTGAATCAGATTCAAGCTTGGCAAATTGGAAAGAACAGACTATTTTAAAAATGACCTCCAGGTTTTAGGTTATCATAGACTAGCTCTATAATCTTAAGACACTACTTAAGCTGTTGGGGTTTAAGTTTCATCATTCCCCCAAAAGAGAGAATTACACATAATAATTCCAGAATTTCCTTCTTTTCTAAACTTATGTGATTTAATACGTTCAAAGATCATAGCCAAAGATTTACTTTAGAAATGAACAATAAGTAAAAAAAAAAAAGAAAAAACAACAACAGGATGGGTACATGTTTTAAAAATCTTTTACAAAGTTCGTTTAACACACAAACATGGAGTCAATAATGATTTAGCATACATTTTCAAAGATGGTAAGCCAAGCGAAATAAAGTTCATTTCTTTGTACTTCCTATTTGTCTGTTGTTTTGGTTTTGTTTTTACTCCCTTCATCCATTTCTCCTACCACCCACTCCTGCCCCTGGGAACTACCAATTTGTTTTCAGTATCCATGAGCTGGGTTTCTTTGTTTGTTTTGTTTTTTGCTTTTGTTTTTCTTTTTCTTTTTTTAAGATTCCACGCATATGAGAGATCGCATGGTATTTGTCTTTCTCTGATTTATTTCACTTACACTCAAGGTCCATCCATGTTGTTGCAAATGGCAAAATGTCATTACTTTTTTTTTTAATAAAGATTTTATTTATTTATTTGTCAGAGAGAGAAACAGAGAGCACAAGGAGGGGGAAAGGCAGGCAGAGGCAGAGGGAGAAACACGCTTCCAACTGAGTGAGGAGCCCTATGCGGGACTTGATCCCAGGACCCTGGGATCATGACCTAAGCCAAACGGAGGCAGATGGTTAACTGAATGAGCCACTCAGGTGTCCCTACTTTTTATGGCTAACGGTCCACTGAATATATTTACCACATTTCTTTATCCATTCATCCATCCATGAACACTTAGGTTGCTTCCATCTCTTCGCCTTTGTAAATAATGCAGCAATGAAAATGAGGGTGTGTATATTGTTTCAAATTAGTGTTTCATTTTCTTCAGATAAATACCCAGAAGTGGAATTGCTGGATCACAAGGTAGTTATATGTTTAATTTTTTGAAGAACCTTCACATTGCTTTCCAATGTTTCTGCACCAACTTTCATTCTTGCCAACAGCACACAGGGTTCCCTTTTCTCCATATCCTTGTATCTGTTCTTCCTTTCCTAGTTCTTTTAGATGAAAAGTTAGATTCTTTGCCTGAGATTTGTTTCTTGAGGTAGGTATTTATCACTATGAACCTCCCTCTTAAAACTGTTATTGCTGCATCCAACAAATTTTGGCATATTTCCAATTTTGTTTGACTCAAGGTATTTTTTAATTTTTGTTTTGCTTTCTTCTTTAATCCATTGCTTGTCCAGGAGCATGTTGTTTAAGCTCCATATATTTGCCATTTTCTAGTTTTCTTTATGCAATCAATTTATAGTTTCATACCACTGTGGTTGGAAAAGATGCTTGATATGATTTCAATTCTCTCAAATTTTATTTAGAACTGCTTTGTGGCCTGATGTATGAGCTATCTCGGAAAATGCTTGTTGTGTACTTGAGCAGAATGCATATTCTTCTGATGTTTGATGGAATCTTCTGTCAAGCCCACCTGGTCTAATGTGTCATATAAGGCCCATGTTTTCTCATTGATTTTCTGTCTGAATGATCTATCCATTGATATAAGAAGTATTGCTGTCTGTTTTTCTCTTTAGGTCTGTTAATATTTGCCTCATATATGTATGTGATCCTATGTTGGGTGCATAAAGATTTACTAATATTATATCCTCCTGTTGGTTTGATCACTCTAACATCATGTAACACCTATAAGTGTCTCTTATTACACTCTTTGTTTTAAAGACTATTTTGCCTGATGTAAAGTATACCTACTCCAGTCCTTTTTGTTGTTGTTTCCATTTGCATGGAACATCTTTTTTATCTCTTCACTTTCAGTCTCTGTGTATCTTTGTATTTAAAGTGAGTCTCTTGTTGTCAGCTTATAGATGCATCTTATTTTTTATCCACTTAGCCACTCTACGTCTTTTGATTGAGGAATTTAGTAAATAGGATAAATAGTAAGTAGAAGAGAATAAAGTGAAAATATAAACACTTCAAACTTTAAATAGATATTTCTTAAATATATGTGCATACATCAGACAATATTCCATTTGAACTTCATAATTAGTACAGAAAAAAGATAAGTAGTAACTATTATTAAGTTATGCATCATTTAAAATAAGGCCAAAAGGTAGCTTCACGATTTCTTATATTCTACTGAAACATTGCTTATTAAAAGGACCACTTAGGGACACCTGGGTAGCTCAGTCATTTGAGTGTCTGCCTTCAGCTCAGGTCATGATCCAGGGACCCTGGGATGGAGCCCTGCGTCCTATCTGGCTCCCTGCTCGGTGGGGAGCCTGCTTCTCCCTCTACCTCTGCTTGTGCTCTCTTTCTGTGACAAATAAATTTTAAAAATCTTTTTAAATAAATAAATAAACCATTTATTTAATTTCTGGGAGACATATTTTTGATTGATTTTGATATTTTCTATTTACTGAGGCCTCAGACCCAGTGAAGTTGTTAACTTCTAGATTTGGAACAAATTAAAATGAATCTTATTCAGTAAAAAAAGACACCCCAGTGGTGGTATAATGTTCTACAGGGCTGTAACATCAACCTAGCTATCTTATTCTAATATTCCTTTTCAATATAATCCATAAATTTCTGGTTTTTCAAGTGATCTCAGAACTACTTAGCTGGTTTCCTCATTAATTAATGAATGGAAGAAACTCTTTGACAAGTTAATGTTTTACATTTTTAAAATATTTATACTTTGGAAAAATATAGAAAATGACAACAGCAGCAACAAAGTTGAGCATGATCTTTCAATGGCAAAACTGGGTAGGCTAATTTCTATGTGGTCATATCTTCTAAGTTGCTTTTATTTTACAAATGGCTCATCTATTTTTCCCCCCAGGGAAAGAGGTTAAGAAATAGTGTTGTATATTTCAATCTTTTCTCATTGTTGATCATATTTCTTATGATTGACAAAAGTTAGTCAGTGATTCCTCTCAAGAACACAGAGTTGAAGAATTAGAGACAAATGTATGAATATAAAACATTGGCTTTGGATGTGGGATGAGAAAGACATTTGGGAGAGGCAAGAGTCATCAGGAATGGAACATAGATTCAAATATTCTAAGGGTAAAATTACTCCAACCTCAATGCATGGTATGATTTAATCACTGAAATAAAATAGTTGTTTTCCTTAAGGAAAAAACTAAAAGGGATTTAAGAGGATGGGTTTTCTTCTCCAATTCTGCATATATAATTGAGATTATTGAACAATTTCCCCACGAGCTAAATGAAATATGGAACAAATGAGCAGAATCTAGACCTTTCTTAAAAGTGGCAATGAATTGGCATGATGCTTTATAAATGACCTATGCAGAAAGCATGCTAAATTATGCTTAGCAAATAGTTTTTCCATACCCTTCAATGATTTACTAGGGCCTTTTTTTGGGAACTCATCAGCAAGTCATTTTAAAGTTATCATGCTGTGATTAACTGCCGTGCCACTTCTCCCCTCAAAATTCATGAAAAATGCAGACTTACTACCTATTTCACCCATTGTATGAGCTTTACAACTGATTTTATCATGATCTCTCATGCTGGGCTTATAGATTGCTTGAGCTGGGGGTGAGAACTCCTGCTGATAACTGTCACAGAGCAATCTAGTCATGTTCTTCTAAGTGGATCTGTTAAAACTGCCAACAAGTAATAGCCGTTAACTTTGAAGATAAACATAGATGGACTCTCTCCTCCTTTAATATATCCAGAAATGGAAGCTGAAAAATAAGGTCTTGAGTATGATAGAGAAGAGTTCTGTTTGTTTTGCTTCCTTTCTTTTCATATTATTGTTTAGACTGCCACTGGAAACTTAAGCCTAAGGAGTCCATAGTAATCACTGCGTTTTAATATGAGTATCTTCAATAGATTACTAGAAGGTAATTGAAGATGTTTAGGATATACTTTTTACTTGTTTCTTTGCTTATATTATAAAAGAAATTTGCTTTGGAGACAACATATTTTAAGGAACCAATTACATATATACAGTTGATTCTCATTCACAACAGTTATGTTCTATAAAACTGCCACATCCACTGCATTAATAAATACTGAAAACTGCTCTTGGTGGGGAGCATATACAAGTAGGTTATAAAGATTAAAAATCCTAGATTATAAGTAGATTTTATATTATAAATCCTAAAAACAATCCTGTTAGATTCTAATTTCTGTTAGATTCTAATTTCTTTATTTTATAAGAGAAAATGAGTTTCAGAAGTGTTAACTTGCCTGAGGCTACCCCACTGAGAGGTACCAATATTGGGATTCATACCCTATCCAGTGGTCCCAAAAAGAGCTCCTTGTACTACACAGAGCTGCTGCCTACTCTATCTCCCTCCTCTTGTCATCTCTGTGTGAGAACTGAAACAAGGAGGCAGAGTGGCACCTTGTTCAGCTTCAGCTGGGACCATGCACGTAGGGCTGCTTGTTTTTTCATTACTCTACTCATCTCTGCAAATGAACATGAAAGCACCACAAGTATTGATTTAGGGGTTACAAATAAATTTTAGAAAGTAGGTGAATTTGTAAATGAGGAATCTGCAAATAATGAGGATTAACTATAGTTTGTCCAGATGGTCCAGAAAGTGTGTGTGTGTGTGTACACACACACACATATATGCACTAATAACAGCAACTCTGAAATAGTATTGTTTCCCTTCCTAGAATGTGAATTACCTAAGGTCAGGGAAGATGCCATATGAATCTCTGGACACAGTGCCCATCACAATGATGGCTAGATTGTCTGTAATTCAATTTAAAATTCTGCAGCATAGACAGCGGTTTGTGTGTGTGTATGGGGGGGGGTATGAGACAGAGAGAGAGAGAGAGTTTTACACTGCATCATATGGTGGTGCTGTAATTGAGAACACAAAATCCAGGGTTGCTTGGATAGCATTTTAAAAACTCAAATCAAATCCCATAATCCAAACATGATTATAACAAGTGTTTTGGCTATATTTAGTTCTGGTAAATATCAGTTTGTTAATTAATATGACAAATAGAAGAAATAATTTTGCATTTTTGAGATAAGTAGAGTTCAAAGCACACTAATACACTAGAGATACTCTATCAGCAAAACTGGGCTTTCATTAACAAGTTTTTATATTAGTCCCCTAGATTTAGGATTTTGACTATTTTATGAATAGCTGCATATCAGATCATTTTGTTGCCTGGATCTGAATGGAACTTTAGGTAATTCCTACCTTTAAAATAGTGTTAATAATTCAAATATACATTTCAGACAAACTGATATCAAGATGCATAAAAGGATAAATTATGGGAATTTTTTAGCTTTACATTTGGGTCATCAACTCCAAGACATTCTATGCAAATATAGTCTCCAAGTATTTGGCTTGCCTTTTGTTTTTAGTAACACTTTTCTGAAGAGCAAAAGTTTAGTCATTTTTGTTTTTATTTTTTAAAAAGTCAGATTTCTTTTAAGTTTATAATCTTGGGGTCATATTTTAAAATATTTGTCAAAATTATCAAAATGTAAAAATTACAAAGTAAAATTCCAGAAAATTATAAAAAGAGAGGTTGTACTAGAGACAAAGGAGCTAGATGAGGGAATAAAAGCAAACTAAAAATTTTATCACATATGGGAAGAGGTTCCAGCTATAGCGTAACTCTGTACATTATTGGAAGAAAAGATAGTACTGAAGATGACTTGTGTGTGTGTGTGTGTGTGTGTGTGTGAGAGAGAGAGAGAGAGAGAGAGAGAGAGAGTGCATGTGTGTCCTATCCTCATGTTGAGAGTTTAAACTACTCCATAACACTGCTGCCTCAGCACCCTTTCTCTATGGCCAAGACACCGGCAGGGGCCTTGAGCTGATCCTAGCTCCTTCCACAATCACATGCCCTAGAAAACAGTCCACAGATTCACAAGCAAATAGAAGTTCCTGATGTGACCCTCTCGAAGATCCTTGTGATAATCAGTCTCCCGCACCTCCCAGTGCCTTCCCCTTGTATGCCCCTTAGGTAGGACTCCCTCAAAGCTTACCAAAACCCTGTTTTGTTTTGTTTTTGTTTGAATTGACTAATCTGGCCTTAGCCTGGGAATCCCAAAGCACTCCACCCGTGGACCCTAATAAAAGCATGTGCTTTAGGTTCTGCCACATTCTCTCTACCTGCACCACGCTTGACCTCCTTATGTGGCCATTCAAGGTCTGCTTTGTACATGCTTCAGGACTCTTTCAGTTATCCTTGTGGCCTTTTCCTTGTGGCTCCCTTTCAGTTATCCTTGTGGCCTTTTGTTGAATGAGGTCTCACCATACCACCATCTCAACATCCTATACTCAAGGATTCTTCTTAACAAATGTTAATCTAACAAAGTCAAAACACTCCATTCAATAGTCTTAGCACTCTTGTCAAAAATTAATTGACTGTAATAATAGTATTGATACTAGATAAGACCACTTTGATATTATTTTTTAAAGTTTTTATGTTTATTCCAAGTTTTTTTTAAAATCATATAAACTTAGAAATAGTTTATCAATCTCTTAAGAAATGCCTTGAAATTTAGACTGGGGTTCCATATAGATCAATGTGGGGAGAACTGATATCTAAAGAATTTGAGTATTCCAATCCATATACATGGTGGACAAATAATTTAAGTCTTTCTTAATTTCTCTAAGCAATAATATATAGTTTTCAGTCAAGAGCCTTGGTCTTTTTTGATGTTTATTCTTATGTATTTTGTTTGTTAACACCGATGTAAATAGATATTTTGCATGCTACTCAAATCTTATTTGACTCCATAGATAAAACAAAAACAAATACAATTAATGTTTGGATAAACAAGTTAATAAGCCTATCCTCAAATATTTGTTATAGTAACTAGGAAAAAAGGCAGTTAGTTGGTGGTAAAACACTATCACACTGATACATGTAGAAATACTTAAAGGACTCTAAAGTGTCAAGTTTACATTTAATGTTACTGTAAATAGATAATAAAATTTCATTTTCTAATGGTTCACTACTAGTATATAGAAATAAAAACAATTTTTATATAACTATTTTGTGTCTTATGACCTTGTTAATTTTACTTACCATATCTAAGTTGTTTTCTAGACTACTCATGATATTTTAAGTAAACAATCAGGTTCAAATAAGGCAATTTTACTTCACTATTTCCCAAAGTTTGCCTTTCATTTATATTAACATTTTTCCTTATTGTAGTAGATACAACATCCAGTACAATGCTGGATAATAGTGCCAACAGATATTCTTGCCTTACTCTCAATCTTGGCTGGAAAACATTCACTAATTTGTCATTGAATGTGATATTGAAGTTTGGTTCTACTAGTCCAACCACTCATCTAGTTCCAAATAAATAATATTAGAGCAATATCTGAAAAATTAAAATCTAAAAAATAAATACTTCAACTCTGCCTCAGAACAAATCTCAATAATATGTATAAGACTAATTTAAAATATCATTACTCATCAAAGTAAAATTCACAGTTCCTATCATTCAATCCAAATTACCAACCATGCAAAGAAATAGAAAAATAAAGCCCAAAATCATGTATTGATAACAATTAAGAACAGATCCATACAGATACAAACAAAATTAATAGCTAAGGACAGTAAGAGTTTATAACTATATCCCCTATATTCAAAAGTCTAAAGGAAAGACCGGATGGTAAAAAGACTACAGTAAAACTCAAGTTAAGTGCTCAGAGTGAAAAATTTAAGGAGGCTCTCATTTTCAGACTCAGGCAAGAACAGGATCAGCACCTGAATGTGAATTCTCCTTTAAGCCCTGCACCCTTGGTACCTTACCTACTTTTCACTAACTCTGGGGTTCATGCAGAGCAATCCCCACAAATGCATATACCTGAGAGTGAGTGCCTCCTCTGCTATTGACTGTTTTACTCCCAAATAATAATTTTGTATGGCAGGGTTTTTAACTAAAGTAGAAATAAAATTATGACAATAATTGTACAAAGGATGAGATGAAGACTTCGGTGGTCACTTTTCTAAAATCATTACCATACCCAAAGTTATAAACTTCTCTTCCTTCTTTACTCAAACGTTTTGAGGTATCTGTTAGAAAAAGAATGATACAAAACATTCTGGGTGAACATGTCAGTCACTAGGTTTTCTGACTTTCTCTTGTGCTGCCAGAAAGGACACTGGGTAGAGGCAATATGACCAGCCAAAAAGAACAAAGACCCTCCTATTGAGTTCCTGATTCTTTTTTTTTTTTTTTTTTAAGATTTTATTTATTTATTTGACAGAGAGAGAGACAGCCAGTGAGAGAGGGAACACAAGCAGGGGGAGTGGGAGAGGAAGAAGCAGGCTCACAGTGGAGGAGCCTGACGTGGGGCTTGATCCCGTAACGCCGGGATCACGCCCTGAGCCGAAGGCAGGCGCTCAACCGCCGTGCCACCCAGGCGCCCCTGAGTTCCTGATTCTTAAGAGGTATAGAAGTTAGATCTCATCTAATTTTCTAGGCCTCAAGAGTTGTAATTGTAGATAGTAGGCAAGAGTGCTAAATGCAGACTTGCCGGGCACTACCACACGTCAGGGTCAAACAAAGTATATGACACAGCAATCATTCCCTAGATGAGATGCTTGGATGGGTCAGACCTGCGATGCCTGTTGGAAGCAGAACTCAGCCATTCTGTGTCTACAGATGATTAGTTGAATCTACTATGAAAAGTGAAATGACACTGGCATGAGCAGACATGGAGTATCTTTGGGAAGAGGAGCAATGAAGTACATGTGTAGAACACAAACCAAACAGCAAAAGTCACTGCTACTCTCTTAAAGGGGTAGTTAAAGGGTATACAAGTAGAGTCTTTAATAACATATGATACTAATGTTTTAAAATAAATGGGACTATATCCTGAAACAGAAAAAAAAGACCATTTTAATATCCAAGTATCTAAAAAGTTATGAAACTGAATGACATTTTATAAGGGGAGATAGTCAAATGAATTTCAGCAGAGCATAGTAATATCACTTTTTGAAAAAGAAATTGAAATTATTCTGTCAAATATGGGCTTTATAAATGAAAACAGGAATTAATACTATTTTAAGTACCTATTATTAGGATTTTTATACTATTTCTATATTTTAGAGTGGAAAATAAAATTTGCTTTTGAGGCACTGCCTTCGCTGGTGTGAGGGACTACTTCTGCCTCAGTTTTTCAAGTAGATGTCTTTGGGACTTCAAATAGGCCAAAACATTATATAGTTTCTACTTCATTATTTTATTTAGATGAGTCAATGGCATCTATTCAGAATTAGCATCATGATAAACATCATAATCAAATGTAACATGTGAAAGCTTTGTTATTACTTTGTTTCAAGGCAGAAGCTAATATACAGTATATAGTATACACAAGTTATATGTACACAAAATTTAACTCAAGCTTTAAAATGTAAGATTTTTTTTAAATTTCAGCAAGAAATAACAGGTAGCAATTATTTTCTTCTAAGTCAGTTACAGCTTGTCAAACTTACAATGATTGCTTTGTTTTTATGCTTTTAAATGAGTTAAATTTCCTCACAATGGAGTAATTATTATTCCTAATGTGAAAATTTTAACAAATAGAGAACTAATCCAAGGATAATAATATTCTTTTTTTTTTTTTTTTTTTAGATTTTATTTATTTATTTGGCAGAGAGAGAGACAGCCAGAGAGGGAGAGGGAACACAAGCAGGGGGAGTGGGAGAGGAGGAAGCAGGCTCCCAGTGGAGAAGGGAGCCCGATGTGGGGCTCCAGCCCAGGACCCCGGGATCACGCCCTGAGCCAAAGGCAGACGCTTAACGAATGAGCCACCCAGGCACCCCAGGACAATAATATTCTTAGTAAAAATCTCTAATGGGTCATAAGTACTTTAAATCATATCTTGTTACGTAAAAAGGCTTTAGTTATCAGGGATGCAGCTAACCTGGGAATTGACCAGTGAAATAATATTCTTCTTAAAATAGATTGCAAAAATTCATAATAACAGCTTTTAATTAAAATATTGTTATTTTCAATATAACAATTTGAAAGTAGTATTCTATGTCCTTTAAACATAGAAAGGATAGCAGGTGCCTAGATTATGCTTAAGCTATGATGTCCAAAGATTACACAATAAGAACTTCTCACAAAACTTATATATGTATATAACTTAAGCATATAAATAAATATATATATATATATATAAATATTTAGGTCTTATATATATATATATATATATAAATATTTAGGTCTTATATATATATATGTATGTGTATATATAAGATCTTATAGATATATATATTAGATATATATAATATATATAAGACCATATATATATATATAAAGGTCTTATATATATGTGTATATATACATATATATGTTATATATAGAGATATATATATAGATATATGTATATATCTATATCTATATCTATAGAGATATATATATATAGAGATATATGTATATATCTATATATATAACCTTATTGATAAAACAAGTTTGGAAGAAGAGGTTATATATAAAATTTTTGCAAACATTTAAATATATCTATATTGACTAAAAACAATTATATACTAAAGAAAATACAAATATTTTACATATGTTATTTATTCCTGATTTGCACTGTGTCTTATTTACATTAAGATTTAGACACTGACAATAGTTTTTCATGATCTATAATCTCTAATACTGGCACTGTTAATAGCTTTAACACAGAAAGAAAATATTTTCAGCTTAAAGATTCATGTGAGCCCTCATTTGTCATATTTTAAAAGATTTTCACATTCAGATTAATCAACATTTCATTCTAAAAATAGGGACTTTGATAGGCTAATTAGCTATTGCTTAAAGAACAGGACAGATGATCAAATGAAATAGAAAGCTTTTTCTCCATAATGATTGATCACCTCCTAAGATTTCACTGTACCCATTTATAGCCTGATATATCATGTAACTCTTATCTGAAAGTTTGCTCTTACTGTGTAATTATGAAGTAGAGTTAACTACTATTATCTTTATTGTTTTAGAACAATATAGAAGAGTTGGCTTAATTAATACATCCTGAAGATTGATTCATATAGAAAAATGTGTTCCCTCAAAGTAAATTTTGAAATATTTGAAGTGCTGATCTTGCCAGTTAATGAGTTTGCTATATGATGCATCAATTTTCAGTGTGTCTTTCACTGGCATTTTTCACAGTTTCTATCCTGTCTGTGGCAGTGGAATGACTTCTCACATGCCCTTTGGCAAGAAAAGGCAATTCTCACTTGGATATGGAGCCTAAAATTCCAAATATCCAATGCTTAATGCCAGGAAGTTCCATTTTCTTCATGCCTTTTCTACACTTTTAAAAAATGTGTTTCATAATTTCCCCAAATCTCCAGGAGATTGTCTCCTCTTCTACATCACAGAGAAAATAGAAATCATCAGATGATAATACCATCAATTTTCTGCCACCAAAGACCAATATTCACTCGTCTCCTCGTGCATCTTTATTATAGCTGAAGAAGTATCCTCTGAATCCCAAGTTTTCTTTCTGTCTCAGTAACGTCACTCTCCCAATAATTCTTGCTTTCTTCCCATCCTCAACATTTAAACATGCTCAGGTCTCTCTTATATCTTTGCAGATCCTGTTTTGACCTCATGTCTCACTATGGCTGTCTTCTTTACTTCATGATAAGTATCTTGAAAGAGTCTTCTGATTTACCATCTGCTTCTCTTCACAGTGTTGCACCAACAATTTGGCACTTTTCATGCCAATGCCATTTTTACCTTTCTGCTCTAAATTCAATGCTTATTTCTTTATCCTTAACTGATCTTTCTACAACATTCTCTCTCCATTGTTCATGCACTTCTTTGTGAATGTTCTGTTACCTGCCAAGACACATTCTCCTGAACTTTCTCCTGGTAATTTGCCTGCTACTTCTCACTTAGCATTTCCAGGCTTCACTTTGTCCAGGTCTTTTTTAAATATTGAGGTTTCCTAGATTTAGGTCCTATCTCACTGCTGTTCTCATTTGACAAATTTACTTTGTGTGACCCCACTTACTCCCATGGCTTCAGTTATTATCCATATACTTTCGCGACTATCAAATCTAATTCTCCAACACAAATTTTATTTATAAATTCCTGATCACTATAACTAATTGCCTCCTGAAAAGCTCTACTTGCTTGAATTGCAGGTATTTACTGTTCACCATCTCCAAATATCATAAAGCAGCCTTAAATATATAAAGCAAAATAAATGACCCTCCAGGGAACTGAAGACTCAAAATGGTAATGGAAAATTCTGATAGTAGAACAGAATCAGGATGATTTGCCAAATTTGATTTAAAAAGCATAAAAATATTACAAATTTAAAGGTGAACTAATTATATATTCAGAGAAGGAAAGAGAAACTCATATAAAAATATATTTATGTAAAAATTAAAAACTACAAAAATTTGCTCAATAAGAAATTTAAAAACAACAAAAACCCAAATGATCTTACAAGTTTCAAAATAAATTGGACCAGTAATTTCAAATTTCATGTCCCATAGAATAATATCATAGTCAAAAATGCCATTTTTATATAAGTTTTCCAATCATCAGGGACATGATCTAACTCATTTTATAAAGCTTGCATAAACTTGATTCTAAAAGCAATGATGACAGAATAAGGAAATTTAAAAACTGAACTATTTATACATACTGATACAAAATTCTAAACAAAATATAAATCCAACAGAATAAAGCAAAATAGATTACCATGAAATAGGTTTAGGTCAACAATAATGACTTGGTTTAAACATTGGAAAATTATTTTTTTGATTTTATGACATCTTTCATTTGCAAACTTCCAACAAATTAAAGATTCATGGTTAAAAACATCAATCTTATGTCTTTACAGCTTTAGGAAGTTGCCCTTACTAATAGGACCTTTTTAGCAGACCTGTTTTCTTCCCTGTCACTTCACTTCAAATTATTTTTTCATGACCAATCCAATTATAAAGAGAATGAGAAAAGAAAGTTTTGAGGACTATTAAGAAAGTAAGCATATGATATGATCCTCTGTATAAAACATCATGAAAGTAAATACATACATATATAGTATTATAGCTAAAAGAGTTTAGCTAGCGTTCTTGATACAATTCAATATGCTAAAATCAATTGTCTTTCTACACACCAAGAATAGCTGGATAGTAGACATTTTCATATTCTCGAGAAGAATGTATAAATACAAATGTGCACAAGACTTTTATGGAAAAATAAAAACTAAGGGAAACAGTAAAGAAGACCTAAATCAATGGAAATATACACATACTAAAGGATTGGAAGATTCATTAGATTAAAGATAAAAATTATCTCTAAACTGATGTATCAATTCTAAAAAATTCCAATGAAATTTTCACTAGGCATTTTGTAGAATTTGAAAAGCATGGAATGAAGCACATATGGAAATGCAAACACTCGAGATTAGAAAAAATGGATGATTTTTTAAAAATACATTACCTGAGATGAAAAAAGAAAATCTGCACCAACAAATACCAAAACATAAAAAAAAGAAAAAAAAAAGCTATGTATGTAAGATACTGTGATATTACTTCAGGAGTTTCTTTCAAAAGAAACAAAGGGGGGGCGCCTGGGTGGCTCAGTCATTAAGCGTCTGCCTTCGGCTCAAGGCGTGATCCCAGCGTTCTGTGATCAAGCCCCGCATCAGGCTCCTCCACTGGGAGCCTGCTTCTTCCTCTCCCACTCCCCCTGCTTGTGTTCCCTCTCTCGCTGTCTGTCTTGTCTCTCTCTCAAATAAAAAAATGAAATCTTTAAAAATAAATAAATAAATACATAAATACATAAATAAAAACAAAGGAACAGAACATAGCTCTATTACTGAATGAATATGGAAGGGTAGATTAGTAGGAAAATTACAGAATATTTCATAAGTCATGCTGGGGTAATTGTGTATCCACACAGAGATATAAATGATACAGAAGTCTTTCACATTCAAAAATTGATTCTTCGTAAATTAAATACATATATGTGAAATGCAATAAGTTAAAAATCTTTTAAAGTATAGGTCTTGGTTCTAGATAGCATAATATTTCTTCAAAAAATACAATAACCAAGAAGAATAAAAAACAAAATTGTTACATTGTAATGCATAAAAATCAAGGCACAGCTAAAGAAAATTAAATGGCAGGTGTCAAATCGGTAGAAGATACTTTTTACTTACATATGACCAATGGGAGGGAGGAGGACAAATTATATTTATTTTAGTTTATTTAGTCTTATGTGTGGGAAATAAGGAAATTGAACTATTTATTTATTTATTTATTCTGCATTATTTTTAAGTTTCATACACAAAATTCTATGGAAAAACTGGCAAAGTACATGAATAGGCATTTCAAAAATGCTATCCATGTATGGTCCATAAAAAATTAAAATTTGCATTTTTCTCCAGAGAACTCATAACTACTATTTTGGTAGGTGCTAGCAAGGCGGTGGACAATTTATTCAATAAGCTGAGGAGAGAAGTTTGCGTTAACCCTTGAAGATCTGATATTGTGTTCCTAGCACACATATGACATAGCTCTTAGCGTTTTAACATGGGCATTAAAGATCAAGAAATTAGATTCAAATCCTAAACATTTAATTTGACTCTTCTAACAACATAAGCTCATTATAAATTTAAGAGTATAAATATTTAATCTTCTATAGGATCTTCTTGCATATTGCACATGCTTGTCATTAAAAAAGCAAACATACTGCAACATATCCCATTTTCCTTTGGTCATACAGCATTCAGCTGACTGATTAAACTATTTATTTCTATGTCTATTTCAAATAATTTTCTAAAGCCATGTAAAAATAAATCTAGTAAAATAAACTTACATCTTCAGTTTCTCTTACACTAGACTAACTGGATTACATTTTCATCAAATACGGCTGTCATCTAATCATGGGAAACTCAACCTTGACTAATTAGAATTTGGGGCCATTACTCTTTTGATTATATATGTTGTTTCCTGTTGTGCCTTCCTTCACCTACTTAAATACAAGAAGTAGTATGTACTAAATGTTTATGTCCAAAACTCATGTTGAAGTTCCAATCCCCAAAGTGAGTATAATTGGAGATAGGGCCTGCGAGAAGATGACAAAAGTTAAATAAGGTCATCAGGTTGAGGCTCCTAATCCAACAGGGTGGCGCCCTTGTGATAAGGGGAAGAAACACCAAGGTTCTCTCTGTCATGCAAGGACACAGTGAAAAGGAGGGCCTCCATCTGGAAGATAGGAAGAGTCCTCACTAGGCACAGAATTAGCTGACACATTGATCTTCAACATCCCAGCTTCCAGAATTGTGAAAAATAACTTCCTATTGTTTAAGATACCCAACCTATGGTATTTTGTTATGACAGCCCAAGCAGACAGATATAGTGAGTACTTAATTGTTTTTCTTTTTTTTTTTCTCTTTTTTTAAGATTTTATTTATTTATTTGAGAGAAAGAGAGCACGAGTAGGGAAAGGGGCAAAAGGAGAGGGAGAAGCAGACTCCCCATTGAGCAGGGAGCTCCACACGGGCTCAATCCCAGGATTCTGGGATCATGACCTGATCTGAAGACAGACACTTAACTGACTGAGCCACCCAGGTGTCCCACGAGTACTTTTTTAAAAAAAGGAATAGGTCAGTTATAAGCATCTACAGAGAGGTATAACTTAAAATCATTCTAGTAACTTGAAACAAAAACGAGACAACTTTATATGCATTAAAAGCTTTCCAAAGTACAATTTTAGCAGGAAAGAATAGGGAATGGAAAACAGTATGTTGATATTTGTACAGAAAATTAATGCATATATTCATAATACACCCCTGGAAGGATATCCAGAAACCGTTCTTGTCTCCGGGGACAGAATCTGCATAGTTAAGAGACAAAAAAGGGAGAAGTTCTCACTCTCTACTCTTCTGTAACTTTTATTTCTTTTCCATTGAATGCAAAGTTCACTCAAAAAGTACAGCTACATAAAACTAAAATGATTTTTTGTATATACACAACCATGGAAATATTACATATATCTATCATTATGACATTTTACAAATAAGCCAGAATATAATTAATTCAATAACTTCCTCTCACAGACATAAGGCATATGTATCTAACTTTCATAGGTCCTGGAGAATCAAGCACACTAGAAAATCTGTATCCTCAGGAAAAAACAGTCCAATAGAAGATTATTCGAAAGTCAACAAGTAAATTCCAATATTAATTCAGCAAATGTGGAATGTATGTGGTAAGACTTCAAAGACTCTATTTGGGGAAAAAATATTGGTATGAAATAAAAATGAATTAGACCCTAAAGAAAACCATAAATATTAAATATACAATCAATGCAGTTTTTTAAAATATGCCTGAGGATGCACTTATTAAAGATTTAGTATCCAAACAAAACTTACTGTGTCTATTAACTATACTAGTCTGAGGTCAATGGAATTTATGGAAAAAAATTATAAAAGTCATTTAGAGACTCATAGATTTATGATGATAAATGCAAGAAATCCTCTTTTTTTGAAAGCCTAATCTTATAAAATAAAAAAAAAAATGAAACCATATAGTGGTAGGAAAAATTTTAAACAAATAGTGATTTCTAAAGTCTTCACATTGAATTCTCTAAAACAATCAAATAAATCTGATGCTTTTCTGTTGTTTAAATGTTATAGTGTTGTATAAAACTAAAGCCAAATGTCACAGTCCATACAAAAAGTTGTAACAAATGATCAAATAAAAAATTAACCTTGATTCCATTACATTATATAGAGCTACTATTTCAAATTAATATAGCTAATGTACTAACCAGAAATTTATAGTATTAAATACTTCAGCCTAAGATTTTAAGTGTCATGTCTCTCCCCAATAGAGATATTAGAGACTACTTTTAATTTTGAAAGCCAAAAAAAAAAAAAAAAAGAGACTACTTTTATCCTGAGGTAAGCCTGAACTACAGATAATATATTAATATTCCAATATTTCAACCTGTAAGCATTAAAATGCCATCTAATGAATTTTGTAGTTAAATATAATTGGATATATTTTATTCTATTCAATCGCAATGAGTAATTTTGGTACTTTATTCCAAATTTTTAAAAAGTGAATTTTTCATGATAGATTATTTAAGGAATTATCTATCAACATAATCAGAAATTAATATGTTATTAATAGCTTAATCAAAAGGATAGTAAATTGATATAGGACTTCTTTGCAAATTCACTGTGGGTCTAATCAATAATATTTCATTTAGCCACTGCCTTCCCCCACCCCACCCTTCATACACGTATATGAAGCAGCTCATGCAAACTAGGACTAATTCAGGAAGAGTTTTAGGGACATGTGATTGAAAAGGTGCTATAGAAGGAAAGACATAAAAGAATCATCTCTGAGTTTACAGCAATTATTTTACTACAAGCTACTTGCAACTTAACCAATTCACACAAAAATCAAGGCCATATTAGTAATGTTTCTATACAATCAAAAAATTGTAATAAATAAAGATCTTTAAACTATATTGGTCAGAATTATTCTTAGTAGGTGTCAGAAATGTCAGAGTAAAGTTTCTGCCAAGGAAAGATAATAATTACCAACCTACAATGCTAGGTGTGCCAGTCAATGAGGGAAACGTAGATGTTTCACAAAGCTTTCTTGGAATCTTTAATGTTACTGTTAATTATTTTGAATAAATTCTATGAACTTGGTTCTTCAGGGATGCTCCTATTAACCAAACTTATTATTTTTTATTTATACAAGTAAATAACAAGTATTTCACTTAGACAAATGACTCTGTACATATTTTGCTCTTATTAGTAAAGTTAGTAAATGTTAAATGTTTATTAAAAATAAGATAAAATGTGTTAAAATACTTTTATTATCCAAACAAACTGGTCATATCTCTATTATGTGTATATGGTATATTAGGCTTCTAATACACTAGCGATGCTTCCTGTTGGTGATTTTTTTCATAACGCTTTCAAAATCTAAAAGCTTGAGAATACTTGATCTTTTACTAGTATTTCAATGGAGAGTAGCTATGGAATTGCTTTATTTGTACAAATACTTTGTTATCTCACAGACTTGTGGAATTATGTATTAAGACATCACTAATAATGCCTACCAGGAAACTTAATAAACAGCACCTCAGTTTTAAGATTCTCCAATAAATTTTTAATTTACTTTTTAAATTCTCCTTCAGCTGCTTAATCAACTGAAGCACCCAGGCAACACTAGATTACATAGTTAAGTGACACCCCCCCCCCCAAAAGTAGAATCTTAGGTCTCTAACTCGAAAGTGATTGTTTAATAGTTATGACACAGTACCTACAATCCTTTTCATTCTTTTTTACTTCCCTTTCTAGAGGAAAATCTAGGTTAAAATACTCTAGATGTGAAGTGGAGGCTCAAGTCTATTTTAACATTATTTTCTCTTACACTAATTTGCCATGAGAGCAATTCTATAAAAGAGTATTAAATATGAAAGTTTAAGGGGTAGTTTACGTTTGTGATATATTTATGTTATATTTGCAGTAAGGCAACTGCAATGCTTCTCCTTCAGTATAGATTATTTTCTACTAATGGTCAATATTTGGCTGTTGTGTCACAGTCACCGAAAGGATTCCAAAAACCAAAAGGCAATTCTGATCCAGTGTTCACCTATAAAGCCTCATTAGTTCCTTGACTGTCATTTCACTTGAATAACTTGGGAGTCCTATTTACATTAACCTCTCCACAATTTAAGATTAATAATCACACACACACACAAAAACTTCAACTGCCAACAAATCAACCACCAATATATTAATAACATTGAGCCACTGCTGTAATGGCCTTAAGTGGTCACTCTGCTCAATAATTAATGCAATTGCGTTTTACTATTCTTGTCTTTAACTGATGGAGTTACTGTTAAGATACAAGTATATTTCTATTCACAGTCAACCACATAAGTTAACAATATTATACTTGGTTTTATGTTATACACAAAAGACAATTTTGATGGATTATTAATATCTTGTGAGTATATATATTACTTAGAAGAAAAGTATAATTTCAGACTGCAGAAGGTAGAAATGGGACAGAAAACTTCTTGATCTTGCTTACATACTAAAAGTAGGAGGTGTATTTCAGACAGCTGTGCCAAGTAGAGAAGAGAATAATAGAGGAACACCAGCCACTTCTGTTGACTACTCTGTCTCTAATTAGCTATGTGGATTTAAATAACTCACATAATAGCTCTGCATTACAGTCCTACAACCTGGAACGTAAGGAGGTGGTTTTAGATTTTTGGTTCTTTACGAGAACAATTTTGCCCCCATGGGACATCTGGCAACGTTCAAAGACTTTTTTTTTTTTTTTTTTTTTTTTTTGGTATCACAGAAGGGCTGGGGTGAAGTGGGGTGGGAGCCACTCACATCTAATAGATAAGGGCTAGAGATGTTGCTAAAGGTTCTACACTACACAGGATAGCCTCACGTAAAAAAGAATTATCCAGTCTGCTGCTCTGAGATTGAGAGACTCTCGATTAGATGTTATTTATGATCTCTATATCAATGATTTTAGGCTGGATTCCTTAAATTCTGCAGCAGTGGGTACAGCAAAGGGCTGGCATGACTCTGCCAATTAGTTGTGTTTTTATTTTTGTTGTTTTGTCAAACCAAAGGTTTTTTTTTTCTTTTTTTTTTAAATTTAAATTAGCCAACATATAGTACATCATTAGTTCAGATGTAGTGTTCAATAGTTTCTTAGTTGCATATAACACCCAGTGCTCATCACATCACGTGCCCTCCTTAAGTAATCAGTGACTTTAAGATCAATACTTTTCCGCCAGAATCTGTATAAAATAGCTTCAAGTTAATTATTCTTTGAAAGTACTATCTTAAGGCTAATGTTCCACTTTTCCAATGTGGAAGGTTGTATTCTTTTTTAATTTTTATGATATTTATTTATTCAGTCTTACAAAAAAAGTATCTCATATTACCATAGAACTATATTATGGATAATATATATTATATGCATTTTTATAATCTGCTTCAAATTATTTCTAAAGTGTGAATAATATGTATATCTTTCACATACACACAAATACCACATACTTATAAATATATATTAAGAATTAAGCACTTTAGAAAGATACACATATGCATATCTGTGTGTGTATATATATATATATATATATATATATATATATATATACACACAAAATATGAAACTGTTTTTGTTAAGATATATTGACCTATCAATATCCCTTTGTGGAGATTTTGTACACATACATATATAAACACACTATTTGATTTCACTCCCTTATCTCTGTCCCCCAAAAATGTGGATTTATAATATTCAATAAAAATACAATTTTATTCAAATTATATTTGTATCTCATGTTTCTGCTCACAGCTCTTACAGAATATTTTATAAAATGGAAATGTTGCCTGTTGCTATTTCCTTTACTGAGATTCTAAATTTGAAATAGTCTAAAGACCATCAGGAAAAGGAGAAAAAAATGCCTCTAATTTCTTAGCAAATGTTGAGAATAAAAGATTACTTTCATAATTCAAGAGTGCCAAAATGTAAGTACATGAAATGGTTCGCAGTGGGAAATAAATGTATAAACACTTACATAAGCCACTGCGTTTGATCATTTTCAGTATTTACTGGGGTTATAGCTCTTTTGAATGATTATTACTAATTTATTATCTGTGATAAAGCACAATTATTTATTTAAATGAATGAACAAAAGAAATAACACAGACTATTTTCATGGATGACTGAAGGAGTTTAGGACTTGCTTCAAAAATCCTCAGTTCATGAATGTAGGTTGTATAAAAACAGATTGATAATGTCAATAATAAACAATGTACATTAGCATATTTACAAAATAAGCAGAATTATTCTTCATATAAAGAATTTGAAATTAATAAAAATAATGCTAATTACAGAAGTGCATAATACAATGAAATTGAGTATTATTTCAATTACAGTTTTTAATGTACTCTTTGAAGCAGATATATTACCATATCCTTTCTCATAATGAGAGAACAATTTAAAAATCTCTTCAGAACATTAAGGTTATCCTGCATACTAGACTACATTCACATAACTGTATATTATTTCAATGATGAACGCATGTTACCTAGAAAAAATACTTTATTATACAGGGAAATTTTAATAATACTAAACTATATGAAAATCTTTACACAATTTTTGTTCCAAGAGATAAAATAAAAGCTTATTTTTATTTTGTGCTTCACTTACAGGGGGAAATGTTAAAAGATTTAATAACTACTCAATATGAATTAGCCTCTTACTAAAATATTCTTTTAGAAGGAGAATCAATATTTAATTAACAATTCAGTGCTATGCTGCCAATCCATTATTTTTTTTTTTTATTGTTGTTGTTCTTATTTTTGTTTTTTTCAGGCTCTATTTTGGGAAGATCTAGAGTTCTTTGGTGATTCAAGAGGGTCTGAATTAGAAAGAATTAGGGTTTGGTTGGATGCAGGGTCCCCATCCTGCTTTAATCCAAACAAGTCTTCCTACAACTGTATGCATTCAGAAACACTGAAGAAGATTTTGACTAAGTACATTTATAGGACAACAAAAAATGTGAAGAATTTAATATAATGATACACTCTGCTGTTAAACTGATCTCTTGGTAAAGTAATATAAAACAAGCATTAAAATAAAATTTGTTATTAAATTTATAATTTCATAACCAGAAGAACCAACTTTTGAAATACTAGAGATAAGGGTGTTCTGTCTTAAGCAACAGAGCCAATGTACAATAAAAAGAGTATTTTTCAATGGAGAATATAACTGCATTTCTTTAACTTGTTGTTTTTATCAGAGATAAAAGTGATTTAAAAGAACTGTGGTACATTTGAGCAGAAATGTACACTTTACAGTGATAGGTTAAAACAACTGAAGAAAATGTAGGGAAATATGGTTATTTCTTCTACTTGATAAGAACTGCATTTAAAAAGTTAAGGAAATACAATTTTGATAGGAAAATATGTCTTACTAAGGGGAACAAAGAACTTTTAAAGTGAAAGATCAACTGACATATTGTGTCCACCTCCTGTCGAATTTTATTATAGGAAAGCCTAAATCGAGGCATTACAATTTCTAATATAGGTAGGTTTTTCTTTAGTGAAGATACATTTTATTTTCTAATAAAACACCTTGGCAATTTAGTACATTTTTTCCTTATATAATAAGTTTGTTTTTTTTAATTCAAGTTCTGAATCACTGGACTCTAAATACATACTTTTCTGTTAGTTTCAAAGCTTACAGGAAATGATTATTAGAATTGGAGTGTTTAAATACAAAATAGATTGATGTTTACAGATAATATTCTACATTATAGATTACTATTGAGAGGATGATTCTGAGAGAGAAGAAAGGAAGGAAGGAAGGAAGGAAGGAAGGAAGGAAGGAAGGAAGGAAGAAAGAAAAAGAAAGAAAGAAAGAAAGAAAGAAAGAAAGAAAGAAAGAAAGAAAGAAAGAAAGAGAAAGGAAGGGAGGGAGGGAGGGAGGGAGGAGGGAGGGATGAACAAACTATTTGCTAATGGGAAAATAATGAGACTCTACTTCTCAAAGCAGGATCATTCCTGTATTTCTGGCAAAGTGAAGAGCTCTTTCAAGAAGGCTTTCTGAAAACTACATTGAGAAATTTGTATAAAAAGAAACAAAACTGAATTTATTATAATTATGTATCCTTTGCAGAATTCTCTAACCCTTAAAAATCACAATCTGCAGATATCATGTTAAAGTACTAAAGAAGCATATTATATAACTTCGTTGTTATTGATATATGGATAGGATATATATACTAAACTTTCTTTTTAAAGTAAACATATGATCTGGGTGGTAAGTAAATTACTCTGTAACTTTAAAAATCACTAAATGAACTTTTTTTTTTTTTAACCATGTGAGCTTCTCAGATGACATTCATCCTCCTATAAAAATTTCTACCTCCATTTCCTCCCTTCCTGATAAACTTTACTTTCTCATTTCTCAGATCACTCCAATTTCCAGTAATCTCCTAATTGCTAAGTGGAATGGCCTCTTGTTTTTCATGCCCTTTGACTTCTAGCAAGGTTTGCTCATACTGACTACCTCTGCACAGAAACTGATCCTTAATCCTTATACTTGGCATTCCAGGCACATTCTGCATTTTTCCCAACCTTCAAAGCACCAGACTCTCCCACAATGTGTTCTGACCAGAGAATACTGCTTTGAATTCCTCTCATGTAATTCACTGTCCTTCTCAGTGCCTGCTCTCAGACTGTTTCTTCAGTCTGAAATTGTTCCCTCCTTCCTTACATCCAGTTGAAATCCCATTTCTACTTCAGTATCTAAATACTCTCCTCTGACATTTTCCCTCTCACACATTCAAGTCCACACACCTGTACAACTACCCGCACATATCATGCACACTCCACATCTTCAGGCAAAATATACTTGATTCTTGTCATGAGTTCTTTTTTTTTTTTTTTAAAGATTTTATTTATTTATTTATTCGACAGAGAGAGACAGCCAGTGAGAGAGGGAACACAAGCAGAGGGAGTGGGAGAGGAAGAAGCAGGCTCCCAGAGGAAGAGCCTGATGTGGGGCTCGATCCCATAACGCTGGGATCACGCCCTGAGCCGAAGGCAGATGCTTAACCGCTGTGCCACCCAGGTGCCCCAAGATTCTTGTCATGAGTTCTGCTTGTATTCTCACATAGGAATTTGTGTGCTTTTAAAGTGCATATGTATTTATTTATATGTATATGCACGTGTGCATATTACATGTTACATATTATGTATGCAGTATATTTGCTACATATATTACACATATTCCCTGCTGAGCAGGGAGCCCTACACCTGGCTCAATCCCAGGACCCTAAGATCAAGACCTGAGCTGAAGGCAGACACTTAACTGACTGAGCTACCCAGGCATCCCTGTTTTAGCTGTCTTTATAAAAAGTACATATCAACTGCTTAACACCTGTTATTTTTTAAATGATTTCTTAAATATGCAAAAAGGTATCACAGATAGAATCACTTCATAGAAATTAGCTATTTAAGTTAACGACATGTAAGGTATGCTGCTTGCTTAACTTTACCAATAAGAGTCACTACATTTTCTGTCCAAATAAAGAATGGCGGGTGAAACCTTTAGCAAGGGATGTCTAATTGGATTTATTCTGTCATTATATCTGGATAGCATCCTTCCCTCCCTCCCTCCCTGCCCCTCTTTCATGCCCACTCCACCCCCCCACCCCGAACTCCCATCTTGGTCCCTGTCTTTCTTTCTCTCTCTCTCCAATATTCTTTTTCTTAGACTATTTAAATTTAGTTCTATTGATAATTTCCTGATCAATCAGAACATTCCAAAGACATCTACCATGGGTACTAATTTTCTGAGCCATAAGCCTTATTAATTGTAAAGCTGTAAAATTTTCCTAAAATTTCTCAAATGTCAGATTAAATAGAGAATGTTTGGGAATTGAATTGTTTATGGGGCTTTGTTTCCCTCCAAATTGCCATGAAAATCTCCATCATTGGAGTTTGCTTATTACTAGGGAATAGTTTTTCTATTTATGTGGCCCAAACAGTATTATCTCTCTGTATTTTCTAGGCAACTGCCTGGGTGTTTGTCTCAATCATCAAAGTGCTTTTTAAAAATGCTATTTGAGCTGTACACATGCGAGAAAAAAGTTCTACTTCCTGACTGGGGAATGAAAATGCATTCACCCAATAAGCAAAAGCATACAGCATGACACATTCTGAGTAACATTATGAATCATCCCATGTCCGTAGGCACTTAGGGATTTTCTTGCGTGATAATTTCCTGCTCTGTCTTGGTTACTCAGGCAGCACTTATGTATCATGTAGAATTTGAATATGAGTTCCAGTCCCATGACTACCTCTTGTTATTGCTGCCTGTGACTTTTCCTCCTCCCCAACTGTCATCTATTGCTTGAGCAAGCTATTGGAGCTAACAAACTTTCTCGCATCTGACTTTGATATATGTCTAAGATATGGAAAAACTCCTTAAACTTTGTAAGCAAACAAACCAAGCTGTAGCTTTACTGAGCTGCCATGTGCTCATGTTTTAAATATCAGTAGGAGAAATTTTAATCATTTGCAATATTTTAAATTAACATGTATAATACTTTTGAGAAAATATTCAGTATATGTCACTTTCAGGGTCCTTCAATATAATTATTGACAATATTAAAATTGAAATATTAACCCAACAACAGTTATTTCACTGTTAAAGCTTTTATTTTTTTCTTTCTTGTCTAGGCATCTATTTCTGTTCTATTGTCGATAGGTCTTAATATATACTTACAAATCAAGGATTTGCTTGGTTTCTGAAAAAAGAAAAAGTCAAGTTTTTTTTCCCAAAGCCAATTACAAATTACATGTGGATTTATTGTCACATTAAAAGCCCACATTATTATTTTTAGGAATTTACTACTGTTCTATAATGCTTAGGAAACTAAACTAGGCTGTATACTATTTGTAATTTTTAAATGAAATTTTGAAAGTACATAGCATTAATATATCTAATGTATCAGAGAAACATGTTAAATTTTTCTTTGATGATCATGGCCCATCTTTAAACTTTGGTTTGAGGTCTTTCTTTCTTTCTTTCTTTCTTTCTTTCTTTCTTTCTTTCTTTCTTTTTAAAATTTTGTCACTTTTGAAGTCAGTTATTTTAAATACATCTCATTAGAAAATTTGAAAAGCATATGGCTGAGAACAAAACATATGGCAAAGTGAACTAAAAGTGTTCTGAGAATTTTTAAGTATATAACAAAGAAAAATTATGTCACCATAGTAGAGGCTGAGTTCTATTTTTTTCTCTTACATTTCCACTTTGCTGTTAAGTGGGTTCATGAAAATGGTTCTGACCAAAGAGCTAGAGGTGAACAAGACAAGTGTCAAATTCAGGCAAAAGCAAAAGAAAAGAAGGCTGAAATATTCTAGGTGTCTATTCTTTTGCCACAGCAACCAAGGAAGTAATGTGCTGCATATGGTAGACCTTCCATCAACCTGAGGCAGAATCTCCACCCTGCTCAGAGAAGATAAGCATTTCTTCGCAAAGAATCTTTATTGTGTTTTTACCCAAATAAACTTAAGACTATTTTGATTTACACAATGACATATCACAGGTTTTTTTTCTTCCCTCAGTCTTTTCAAGTGTACCTTCTAAATCTATCTTGAATCTATTATTTCCTCTTAAAAATGATTCCCTTTAAATGCCCAGGCCTCTGAGCTCCTAATTTCCACTGAACTGCATATAATGCAACAAAGAATGAGCATCCAAGATTTTTGGAAATAATCATCTTTCTTTTTAAAGAGTAACACTAGAAACAGAATTGTTTGGTAACTATATAACTTAATCCTTTCATTGATGTGAACAGAGTAAGTCTAAGAACAAGTATCAAGATCACCCCTTTATTTTTTATTTATTTTAAAGATCACCCTTTTATAAGCCAGGGTGCCTATGACATAATTCTTCCTTTCCAGACATCATTCTCTGCCATGGCACATCCTTCCCATACATTCCCCCCTCCTGTTTTTCCCACAAGGTGGAACTATTGGACCTATGTGGTCCTGTTCTTAATGACTTTATTTCATCTGTGTGTGTGTGTACACATACATGTGCTTTCCTCATTATAATGTCTTTCTATAAGGTGGGGGTTCATACTGGAAGAGTCCCTAAAATTAGAATGAGCACAATACATCTTTGACCAAGGTCTTTACCTACAAATCAGATTTATTGTGCATTCTTGGCTACTCTCATTCTTATTGTTGAAAGAATGTAAACCACCCCATATTTCTAGTTTCCCTCTTCCCTCTCTATCTCCATCTTCCTTACTCTTGTTTTATTTGTTTACTGATTTTGCTTCCTTATTCTAAAGCTCCGACTAGCTTTTCTGAAACTCTGAATAATGTAAAGTTTTCTCTTGAATTAACTAGTTTAATATCTTTGATTACATAGTCCCAGATATTAGATGCGTATATAGTTCCTTCTGTCTGAGACAATTTTTCCCCTTGTTTTTCTGCCTGGCTGTGTACTACTCATTCGTTAGATCTAAACTGAAATATCCTTTTTATGGTGGAAAAAATTCCCCATATCCCATCTATGTTTGATCTAGAAGCTATATACTCATATTTTGCATTCTTAATACTTAACACAATTGAAAATACAATTTTGGAATTATAAAGGAATTCCGGTATCCACCATTAAGTTATAAGTTACATAAAGATAAATGTCATGTTTCATGGTCACTAACATATCTCCAGTCATTAGCAAGCACAGTGCTATGATGAGCACATATTAAGTGCATGTCAACATGTGATATATTACTATAGTACTTCAAACTTAAAATTTTGAAAATTATATGTTAATAACACCCAGAATGACTGTGCCAATTTGTATAGTCATGCTACTTACTAATTTTGCTCATTGTTTTTCAAAAATAGATTCTATTCTATAGCTTTCAAATTTTAGGATTAATTTTAATTTTTTTATTTTAATTTTTTTATGATTTTATTTTTTTAAGTAATCTTTACCTTCAACATGGGGCCCAAACTCATAACCTTGAGATCAAGAGTCACATGCTTCAGCAACTGAGCCAGCCAGGCGCCCCATTAGGATTAATTTTTTAAAATTTCTAAAAGAAAAGTCTTTTTGTAACTTAGAGAAATAAAATTGTATCTGTTTAGAGATAACATGATCATAATGTAGAAAGAAACAAAGATTCGACAACAACAACCTGTTAAAACTAGTAAACAAATTCAGTAAAGTTGCAGGATACAAAATCAACATACAGAAATCAGTGGTATTTCTATACACAAACTACTAAAAACATAAGAAGACAATTCCATTCACAGTAACAATGAAACAAATACCTAGGAGTAAGCTTAAGACTTATACACTGTAAATTATACACTGATGACTAAAACTTATACACTGAAGATGCTGTTGAAGGAAATTAAAGAAAATTTAGAAAAATGGAAAGACATCTCATGGTCATGGATTAGAAGAGTCAATATTGCCAAAATGTCCATTCTACCCAAAGTGATATATAGATTCAATAAATACCCATCAAAGTCCCAATGACATTCTTCACAGAAATAGAAGAAAAAAATTCTAAAATTAATATTTAACAACAAAAGACTCCCAATAGCCAAAGCAATCTTGAGAAAAAACAAAGATGGAGGTATCACTCCTCCTTATTTCAAAATATAGTAGAGAGACACAGTAATGAAAACAGTATGCTATTGGTATAAAAACAGACATATAGACCAATGAAACAAAACGGAGAGCCAGAAATAAATTCACACACCTATAGCCAACTGATCTTGGACAAGGATGCTACTAACACATGGTAGGGGAAGGATAGTTTCTTCAGGAAATGGTGCTTGGAAAGTTGAATATCTACTTTCAGAAGAATGGAACTGGACCCTTATCTCATACTCTATATAAAAATCAACTCAAAATGAATGGAAGAGTTAAATGTAAGACCTGAAACTGTAAAACTACTAGAATAAAAAATAGGGAAAAGCTTTCTTGCCATTGGTCTGGCCAATAATTTTTTTTTGGATATGACACCACAGGCAACAAAAGAAAAAAAAATAGACACGGGGGATTACATCAAACTAATAAGTTTCTGAACAGCATAAAAAAATCAATAAAGTGAAAGGCAACATATGAAATGTGAGAAAATATTTGCAAACCATATATACAATAAGGGGTTAATATCTAAAATATATAAAGATCTCATAGAGTTTGATACATAAGATAAGCAACCTGATTTAAAAATGGACAAAGGACCTGAATAGCCATTTCTCCAAAGATGACATACAAATGACCAACAGATATAATAAATTATGCTAATCACTAAACATAAGGAAATGCAAATTAAAAACCACAATGAAATATCACCTCACATCCGTTAGAATTACTACTATCAAAAAGACATAGGTAACAAGGGTTGGCAAGGATGTAGAAAAGTTGATGGGAATGTAAATTGCCACAACCATTGTGAAAAACAGTATGGCGGTTGCTCAAAAAATTAAAAATAGCATTGCCTTGTGATTCAGTGATCTCACTTCTGGATATATATCTAAAGGAAATAAAATCAATTATTTCAAAGAGATATCTATATTCCTGTGTTCATTGCAGCCTTAGTCACAATAGCCAAGATATGAAAACAACTTATATGCCCAACGAATGAATGGATAAACAAAATATGGTATACACACACACACACACACACACACACACACACGGAGATATTACTCATTATAAGACGAAATTTTGCCACATGAAATAACATGAATGAACCTGGAGGACATAAGTCAGACACAAAAACCTAAGTGAAATAAGCCAGACACAAAAACAAATACTGCATGATTGTACTTGTACATGAAATCTGAAATAGTCAAACCCACTGAATCAGAGAATAGCAGGGCAGTTACCACAGACTAGGAGGAGTGAGTAATGGGGGAGATTTTGGTCAAAGAATCCAAAATTTCAGTTTGCAAGATGAATAAGTTCTGGAGGTGTAATGTACAACAACGTGACTGTAGTTAATAATATTGTATACTTGAAATTTACTAGGACAGTAGATCTTAAGTGTTTTCACCACACATGCACACACACACACACACACACAGAGAAAATAGTAAATACGATGGCTTGGTTGTGACAATCATTCACAATGCATAAATATAACTATATCTTATATTAAAATATCAAGTTGTACACATCAAATAAATAAAAGATTTGTCAATTATATTTCAATATAGATGGGGAAAGGGGTTATCAACTATTCTAATAGTACTCATGGACTTGGGTCAAAAGTGATGCAATGTAATTGATTAATTTTGGATTTACTTAAGTTGAGTACTCGTGTCATAACATAGTCTATGGTTGAATTTTTTATATTTACTTTTATTTATAAATTATCACTCAGATGTGTATGTGAAATGTGTAAATTTTCTAAAACTTAAGAGTGCAAGTTAATATTTTAGATGAGGTAATTTTTAGGAAACTAGACAGTTTAGTAACACCTTAATTTTCTTGTTTTAATGCATATTATTTATGTGAAATACAGTTACCTTCAGGTGAAGATAATAACAGTAACAAAAAGCACGGTGAATCTTTTTCATCGGCAGACATGGGGCAGTCATTTGACATTCGTTATCTCATTTAACCCTTACAACAACCCAGTTAGTAAATGCTACCATGGTCATTTAGACATGAAGAAACTATAGCTCTAATTAGGCACTGAGTACTCAATAAGGGGCTACACTCAAATGCCTGAGGTCTTTCCATGATGCACCATTTCCTTACTGAATTAAACCCAAATTAAAATATATCTTTGAAATTTATCTTTGAAATTCATATATCTTTGAAATTTATCTATGGAGCCAGGAGAAATAAAACTAAGAAGAATGATTGTTTACTTTTATTAAAACTCTTTTCTCAATGTTATTGACTATGACATGCTCATAGGTAAAATCATTGAAGCCTAGAATGGGCTTTATCACCCTTCTCTACCACATAGCACATTACAACACAATAGCATGAAGACTGAGTTTTTTTTTTTTTTTTTAAGATTTTATTTATTTATTTGACAGTGAGATTGAGAGAGACCATAAGCAGGGGGAGTGGCAGGGAGAGGGAGAAGCGGGCTCCTGATGAGCAGAAAGCCCGCTGTGGGGCTCGATCCGAAGACCCTGGGATCAAGACCAGAGCCAAAGGAAGGTGCCCAACTGACTGAGCCATCCAGGTGCCCCAAGACTGAGACATAATACTGCCTGATTTCCAGTGATTCCAGAGATAGGAATCAATGTTGGAGATACTATGCAAATGAACCACAAATGAACACACTTAAATTAATCCCTAAGTATAATAAGAAAGAACAGGAGTTAATTTAACATGCAGGAAATCCTGTCTCTATTTTTTATTTCTGATGCACAACAATTAAATATGTACCTTATTAAGAAGTTCATATGTAAAGTTTCTAGAGATAAATGTCATCTACCTTTTTAAAAACTAGTTGTTTCAAAAAACAAATTCCTATGAACTATTTTCAAATATTTGAGTAGTATAAGCTATTTGTTAGACATAAAGGGAGAAAAATGAGTCCATAATCTTCTGTTGGTTTGCAACCTCGGAGTTCCCTGAGTGAAATTCAAAACTGGTCCGCATGCATGAAGGGCAAGGAGAGATGGAAGAAAGAGGCAGATCACCCCAGACAAATCAATAGGTGGCAGGTTTAAAAAGCAAGGAACTTACATACAAGGCTTGTCTTAGGTGGCTATAGGACTAGTAGATCTCCACACTCACCTGCCAGAATTGTAAAAGATTATACAAAGGCCTTAACAGGGGCAATCATGTACCCAGTCCAGGTGTCCTCACAACATACTATTCTTTCAAGGTTACAGCCTTCAAATGACTCCAAATGTGGAAATGGTGAAAGAAGCACACATTCCAAAGCCAAGCTCAGAGTAAGGAGCCTCTAATTGTTTGGATCCAGCTCAAAGGTCAACCAGTGGTCATTACCTCCTGATGACCTCCTCCAACATCTTCAGAGACCATCTTAAAGGACCACATTGAGACTCACTGCCTCTCTATAATCTTTTACTACTTCTCAACCATATTTCTGATTCAGTAGGTTGGTAAAAGGGCCTGAGAATTTGCATATTGGTAAATTTACAAGTGATACTGATCCTATTGGCCCCTAGACCATATCTTGACAACCCTGTTCTATGGGATATCATACTCTGTTTAGATAGACTGAGTCCAATTCAGGGAGAGATGCACGAGTCAGTCCTACCTTATCTGAAAGTGAACTTTTCCTTAGATGGAAATTTAAGTGTTGTTTTAAAAGAAAGAGAAAATGGATAGCAGACAAGAAAGACTAATATCAACTAAAATTCCATCTGGCAAATCTTATTCTGTTTCCTCTCACCGAGCACAACATCATAGTGTTATGCTTCAGAGCTTTATGCTTCTGTTATGAGCATGCCAGTATTTCCTATCTTGAAGATTTTAATTTCACCGTCCTCTCTAAAATACACTTCCTATCTCTGCATATCAAAATTCCATTTATCTACATACTCCTGTATAGGAAATTCCCATGTGTTCCCCAAGAGACCATTTACTGATTCTCCCTGCAGACATTAGAAAGAGATCATTCAAAACCTCATAATATTTTGTCCTTCTCTTTGGGAAATGCTTTTGTCAGGTCTTATAGATATTTTACTTTTATAATTATGGTGAAATAATATTTTACATTAAAAATCAAACATTTAGAATATACCAAACAGTGTCCTGAGCAGTTTTAAAAATACTGGGTCTTTAAAGCACTATTAGTATCGTCATTCTACAAATGAAGAATTTGGGACATAGTGAAGGTCAAATAACTCAGCCCAAGTAATTCAGCTGTTATGTAGCAGAGCCTGGATATACAAACTCAGAATACTAAGCTGCTTGACTAATAAAAAGAAAATACAATTAATAGTTTATAACCCTTAGAACAGCTTCAAGCATAGTGAAAGTGTTAGATTATTATTAGCTATTACCATCATGATTGTCATTATCACTGTTATTATTTATTATGTGATTACTAGTGTGCTAAGCACTGTACTAAGGATTTTAATAGCTCTGTGGTTGTATATGGTTTGCTTCATTTTATTATCATAAAATTATATTCTCACAGCAGCCCTACGAGATGGGAACACTTGTTATCCTAAACAACCTGTTTCAGTAACCTAACCAGTAAGCACATGAGCCTGAAGTCAAACCCATATTTAGGATCAAGGGCTGTTTCTTATTCATTTTGTATCCTGTACAAGATTCAATGTACTATTTCTCAAACAAGTTCTACTGAATTGAATTGAATTTGTGTATCTGTTTCAAATTTAATTATGTCACTTTATGGAACTTAAAGGCACATTTATTTTCCATTTCTTTCCTTTTGAATTTGTTTTGAATTTGATTTAACATCTCAGCTTGAAGTTATCAAAACAAATCTCAGGTAGTAATCGCTCATGAAAAATGTAAGAGAGAAAACTTGTTCTCTCTTGTTAACAATTTAGCATCGAAACATAACCGTCTTTTCACCAATACAGAAGGAAAATATGTGTGGTAGGCAGTTCCTAGGATGGTCTCCAATAATCTCTGCCTCCTGATATTCTCACTTTTGTATAATTCCATCCCCCTGAACCTGTGCTAGATTTAGAGACTTGCTTTTTTTTTTTTTTTTTTTTTTTTTTTTTTTTAATTTCAGTATAGTTAACATACAGTGTTATATTACTTTCAGGTGTACAATAGAGTGATTCAACAATTTCAGAGACTTGTTTTTAATGAATGGAATATAGCAGAAGTGATAGGATTTTACTTCTGAGCATAGGTTATAAAAAGACTGTGGTTTCAGTCTTGGCTGCTCAGTCTGGCTAACTCTCTCTGGAACCCCTCCCTCAGTAGAAGCAAGCAGCCGTGTTGGCTGGTGTTGACAGCACCCATATGAGGAGGCCCACGTTAGAACAACTGATAACTGTCACCAACAGCTAGTGAAGACCTCAGGCTTGCCTGCAGTCAGATGAGTAAGTTTGAAAGAGAATCTTCTGAGGCCTACTGTAAGTGCTGTTAGTGAGGTTGGGAGTGGGTTATTCCCAGGTAAACTGAGATGACTGTGACTAACACATTCACTCCAACCTCACGAGAGACCCTGAGCCAAAGGAACCCAGCTGAACTATACCTACAAACTGTGAGGTAATAAATGGTCTTTGTTTATTTGTTTGTTTTTGTTAAGGCCTTTAGTATAGGGACAGCGATAGATAACTATTCCTTTATATTTTTGCTACATAATATATGTAAAATTAATTTTTGGAAGCTTAGCATAAATTTCAAATAGGGACGTATACTGTTACAATCAAAGAAGAACAAAGGCCTATACTACTGAATATTGATCAATACTTGATTTTTGTATAAATATCTCACATGTTTACAAAAACAAATATGGTAAGCCACCTGAACTCCCAAATTAAAGACAACTACAGGCACTAAAAATGACAGGCTTTGATGTGCAGTGGTGTTACCCTCACAAGGGCTCTTCTCCAAAGCATACACCAGGACCAATCAGAATAGCAACAGGAATATTTTTACAAAGATGCCTGATAATTTTCCTGAAAATACCACATATGTTAGCTGGTTTTCGATCAAGAATTCAGAAGAGTACCTCCCTTTCTTCCTTTTTATTCAGAAAACTAGAAATATTCATTTAAATTATTTCATATTTTAAAATTGATATGGATGAAAGAATATTGTTAAGATCTTATTCTAACTATTTAGTCAGATGATAAGATTTTTGTTTCAGTAATTCTAATAGGACACAGTCATTAATTAGGGAAATAATAGTCCTTTAAGAACATCATTAGAATGATGAGCTTCTGCTTTCAGCAAAAAGAGAAGCCAGAGAATTGAAGCAATTTAAATTTGATACAGATTCGCAAAGGACCTGAAGTTCAAAATGAAATAACACATATGAACATTATACTAGAAATCACTGTATCCCACAACTAGTATTATACCTAATAAGATATAAATAGGTATAATATTTTTAAAAACTGGTTCATGCTGAAAAATTCTGGTTAGACAGATTTGTTAACAGTAGGGCTCCCCAGTGCTTTAAATTACTAATACATGCAGTTAGTCTCCAAGAGGGAGCCAAAAAATGGTACTCTCTGCCCTTCATTTCAGGATTGAGAATTATGTGAAAGGTAAACAATTAGCATTGCTCAGAACAATATTCTACAGAACAGTACATTTGGAATGCTGTTATATATTTTAAGAAATTCATGGTATGCTATAAGAGGGTAGGAATCACCTTTATCCACTTCCATTTTATCCCCCGCACTAGCATAGTACCTAACAGAGGAAGCTTTACTAGCAAACTACTGAGTGAATAGATGGATAGATAAATACCCCAACAATATAAATTGGGCACATAACAATACAAGTCGTTGAGAAGAGTTCAGGACATTCTTGTTCTATCCTTTTCCTCACCACTTGAACTACTGGTCTCTAGAATACCAGACAGTCATCCAATTGCCTATTGGTATCTATTTCAAAGTCAGCATGTCTAAATTGGAAATCAACTCTTCCGTGTCCAGGATTCGACAAGCCACAAATCTGGATGTCTGACACCTTTTTCACTCTCCTTAGCTAATTTAGTTACCTAATCCTGTTCAGTTTTTCCTTAATCACTATCTCTCAAATCTGTTCATTCCCCCTCCCCCCACTTCCTCCATTGCTAACTTTGTGTATAATTTCTTTCTCTGGGTACTTCAGTAGTCTTTAAACTGGTCACCCTACCTCTACTGCCTTTTTTAGCCAGTTTTCACAGATGCCAGAGGGACCTTTCCAAAATGCAAACTAGGATCCTTCCTGCTTTAAATCCCGAAATGTTTTATCCAACTAGAAATTAGAATTTAAATAAAATTCTGAAAGGTCAAAAAAAATCAACTACTTGATATTTTCACAGCACATATTTTCAATCGCAGTCTCACTTCAAAAAATGATTCTTTTCACCAAAAGCAATTGTAACATTGAATATAGTTAATAATGAGAAGTGAGTTTGTATGAATTTATTAAATATTATCTATATATATTATGACTACTTTTGTCATTTCAAAAATCTTCCATACAAAGAAGAAACTAATAGTTCCAAATATCAAGAAAATATATAAAATACCCTTTAAACTTCTTTATGTTCAAACCAAATACAGGGACTTTTTGAGATCCAGAAAAAATCTGAACAACTCTATTTAAACAGCAAATTTTAAGGAGCAAAGTGGTAAAAAAAAAAAAAAAGTATGTTTTATTCATGTTTGAAAAGCATTACGCTTGGTCTTCATTATATATAATTATTTTAGCGTCAAAGATCGTGTGAAAGGACTCACAGCTTCTGATTAGGATGTAGAAAAATGGAAAGATCAACGCTCTCACTTAAACAATATTAAGTAAAGCTGAAAAATCTCCAAAGATCAAAGCTTTAATTGTATCTACTGGAAAGCTAAGTTCATAAGACTACTAATGGGACCAAAATTAAGTGAAAGACAGATGCCTCCAAAGAAAAATGAGGCATAGCTCTGATTTCATCTTGTGGGCTGATCACAAGAAAAAAACAGGGCCAACATACAAGCCATGGCAAGGAGATTCAGCTAAAATTTGTAATGAATTGCTTAAGGCTGAATGTGGGCTCAAATAACAATATAATACTCCTGGGAACTACAGATACAAGGAGAGTTTGCACTCACTTGCAGGAACATATCTATGGACCCTCACAAGATGCTGTTAAGCAAGAAAAGCACATTATTAATTGATTTGGAGCTTACTTCCATAAGTGTCAAATTTCAGGGACTTCTAATGGCCCTGATTCCTATTAGCTTCCATCCTATCACTTCTCAGAGAACTTCCATATTAATGAGAACTGTGGTCTCTCTCCATCTTTCTGCTAGCATCTCAATACACCATATCATCTGAAGTAACCATATCAAGGTCACCTCGTTAAGTTTAGAGGCTCATGTAACAGCACACAGGATCAAGGGAAGCGTATTTTAGAACAATCTGTCATGATTGCTGCTACTAGCAGCAGTATCCAAGATCTGTGGGTTCCTTGAAAGCTGGTGTCTGCGTAATTTCATTCCATGTGCATGGTACTGGAGTCATTATAAAGACTAGCGCATGCAATCTCTAAGGCCCAGCAGCCAAGTGAGAATTTTTTTTTACTACCTCCACTAGTTTTCTCACAGTGTGGTGGTCACAGATTCCTGATATTCAGGAGACCACCAAAATCTCTGTTCTCTCCTGTATTTAGGAATCTCTTATTTTCTCCTCTTCCAGGAAAACTAGTATAATATTTTCAATACATTTAGGGTTTTTCAAAGGACAAGGAGATAAAATAACATTAGGCACTTCTGAAGAATACAGTTCAATGATCTATAACCAATCTTTACACTAGCTAGTATCCCCTAGGTATGGGTCAATAAGAAAATACGAACCAGGTAGTCACATAACATCTACATTGATGTACCGCCTACATGCAATAGACCCATCTACCTAACTCACTAAAACATAACTAATATACAACTTGTTTACTCTTTCAGCCAGCATACCTCATTCCAGAGAAATTTTGAATTATATCTTGGCTATTTCACAGAGTTCCCTTTACAAATTGCATCCTAATTTCTGTTCAGTATGTGAGTTTATAGGCTTCCCAGTACATTCTCAACTGGACCAAGATCTGGAGCAAAAGAAACAGTAGTATGGTAGTTAGGACATGGTATCCGGAACAGAACCTCTTAGGTTCAAATTTCAGCTCTGCCATTTACTGACTGTTACCTTGAATGAATTATTTAACCTTTGTAGGTAAGTGTTCAGTGTCCTCTTAGTAAAAATGTTTAGTCTCTCAAACACCCTTTTTCTGTCTCCCTAAAATAGTACCTCTTTAAGGGGGAGTGGCAGTGGAAAGAACCTATCTTATGAGATCTCATGGTGATGGAGAAATTAAGAAAAAAGAAAGAAAGAAAGAAAGAAAAGACAAAAGGAGGGAGGTCCTTGAGTGCCTGCTATGTCCCCAACTTCCTATAGTTTCCAAACTGTATGTTAAGGCCAGTTATGTCTTGCTGACATTTGCTAATGATGACTACTGATTCTGTATTAGGTATAAATCTCTCAGTTTAAAAAGAGTGTAAAACTGTTCATGGATTGATTTGGCTTCACCTCAGCTTCTACTACTTCCACTATCACTTATGACATCTGGCTATGATCTTATTTTCCTCTAGCTGGAATGGGTGGGTGATTATTTCATAATCTTTTGTGTAAAAAACTCTGACTTCCTACAAGGCTCCCGTAAGCCTCTTGATGAATTCTGTATCCTAATTCACTCTGGAACCAAGGGTAGTTCAGAAAAACACTCACTTAATGCCTTTTCTGCCTAATCCTGTTGCCCTGCCAGGTAAATATGGCTGACCCCCACCCCCATCACCAGTGGTTCAGGTAAACCTGCGAGGAGATCTACATCCCAGACTCTTGGACTCAGGGCAAGTTCTCTGCTCAGTGTTAATCCTTCAATGTATTTAACATACCTCATGGAAATAAATGACTCTTACCTTCTTATTTAGTCCTGAACTAAATGTTAACCATTAAGTATTATCTCCAGCATCATCTTTGTATTACCTTTGTAACTTGATATGCCATGCCAACTCTATTCCCAAACAGATGTGCTGCAATATCACAAAGCATATGCTCAGAAATGCAAATGATAAAAGCACATACCCCCTCATGTATGTGAAGGCCAGGTTCCTGGGAATTTGAAGATCTGGCATCATAAACAAATCTCTATCCGAGAAATGAGGACCCTGGCATTTTAAAATGTTGTAGATGAACTTGTCCTCTAACTTCAAAATTAAAGAATAGAATTTATTGGTATTTATATAACTATATTAGTTGCATTATGTATGTTCCTGAAGTAAGACCAAGACAAAATATATAAAGGACATATATTAAACAAAACAATGGTGGAAATTCTATCCATATCACTATCCACCCTCACAGACTATTCTACAGAATTTCTCCTTTCTGATAAGCCATCAGAATTTTTGTTTTCCAAAGAAAACAATGATATTGGGATTTCAATATAATTTATATCACTTAGTTTCAATTTTTATCTGTGTATATAAAATAGTGTTTACTTCCAGGGGCACCTGGGTGGCACAGCGGTTGAGCGTCGGCCTTCGGCTCAGGGCATGATCCCGGCGTTATGGGATCAAGCCCCACATCAGGCTCTTCTGCTATGAGCCTGCTTCTTCCTCTCCCACTCCTCCTGCTTGTGTTCCCTCTCTCGCTGGCTGTCTCTATCTCTGTCAAATAAATAAATAAAATCTTTAAAAAAAAATAAAATAAAATAAAATAAAATAGTGTTTACTTCCAAAACCTTATCATTTAGATATGGTAATAAAAACATGTCTAAACCTAAGTTGCTTATCATGAATAATAAAGTTAAGTAATTCAGAAGTTATAAATTCACATCCCAATTTAAAATTGGAAAGCTAATATAATTTATAAGGTTTCACAGAAACAAATATATGATTGCTTACTTCTAAAGCATAGTCTAAATACATTAAGATTCAATAACTTAAAATCAATTCAGGATTAGTTTTAATTCCATGGCTGCATACTTGTACCATACATTTTTAGCTTGGCAAAATTATAACAATAGCAACAACAGAAAACCTAATAATCTCTACAAAGAAACTATATGATATCAGTAATATAAAACAATGTAGTAAACTGTTATCAATCTCTGTACAATTGTCTAAATCCCCATGGCTACAGTCAATTATGTTCCTTTTTTTTCCCCACAGAGACGCTAGTAGTACCAATAATATTACAGTTTGTTTTGCCCCTTGCTGTGATTTTTACTAATAATTCAAAATAAGAAATGGGGCTTGTCAAAGCATTTGATAGATAGTAATTCCATCCAAGAAACATTATTAACCTTTTTACACTGTGAGTCTATCAAATTTGTGAGATCTAAGATGGAATAATGGCTTGGAATGAGTTTCTCCATGAAATAAATATAGAACCGGTTGGTAATCATCCTTGAAATACAGATTTCTAAAACTGCAGCTGGTTTTGAAAAAGTGAACATGTGGCTAAATGTCAAGTGTGAGACTTTCTTTCTTGACCAATTAGGAGTAATAACATGTCAACACTGAGAACAATAGAGTGGGACATAGTGACAGTTTTTAAACTTTCTAATTTAGAAATATCAAAACATATTATTTTTTTAAAAATGGTTAAACACAAATACCTATTTATTTGTTATATTCTGCTTTCATTGTGGACTGTATAATGCTAATATGAAGAAAATAGCAATAGTTCTGTTCTTACAGCCTATGCAACAACACATGGCAAGAGCATCTAAATGTCAAATCTTTCATTAGTCTGTCTTTAGCTGTGTGGGTGCATAATTTTGGGTATCGAATTAAATGTATATTCTTAAAGGATATAATTACATCTTTCATGGAGAAGTTCAACAATTTTTTAAAATTTTGTCACAGCTTTATTTTTCCATTCCTCCTAAAACTTAAGTGGCAAGTCACTTATTCAAAAAGACTTGGACAAAAGTATTTCCACTAGAACAAAGTAAAAGAGTACTACTATATAGTTTGGAAAACGTCCATCATTTAATTAAGTTATAATAGAAACATGCATTTTGCTCATGCAGTGCATTTTAAGTCTACTAAATTTGATTAGCTAAGTCTTTATAAGTAAAAATAATCATTAGTTAAATAAATCATAATGCAAGAAATATTTTCTGCATATCCACCATATGTATGTTATGCAAAAACATTCATTCTTTCAACAAATATTTGATAACTTTCTACAATGTGCCAGGCACTGTTCTAGGAAGGAAGAATGCATGAATAAACAAAAACAGTCTGAAGTTTTGGACCCTGTGATACTTATGTTTGTGTGATTGAATACACCAAATAAGAAAGGCAAGATCACTTTTGTTGTGAAATTTACAGTCCATGGGGAGGGAGAAAATAAACTAGGTAACACATAGTAAGCAGGGTAAGCACAGGTTGGGATAATCTGAATGAAAAGAGGATGCGATACAAAGTAACAGGTGTAGTTCCATTGTAGGGAAGAGATAGGTAATCCTCTTTGAAGTAAAAACTCTGATGTGACACACTGTTCAGTTTCCCCAGAAAAGTTACATTTTATATTTGGTGTGTTGACATTGTGTCTGAGTAGCCTTTGTTCCACTCAACAAATAATAAGAATGGCTGGGGGAGAAGTAGGAGATCATTTGGAAGCATTAAAATAGATTAGGCAAGGGATCATTTTCACTGGGTCTAGGACGATAGCAGACATGATCAAGCGATGTAGATAGATATAACAAAATACAGTAAAGAACTTTCTTTTTGGTCTAAATGTTTAAGCCATTTATCCATTTAAAATTATTAATTAACATTCAAAATTCAAACAATAGAATGATCCACCACTTCCTGCTTCAAGGAGTACAGCCTTCAAAAAGGGGCAGATGTATAAGACATGCATGCAAATCCCTGGGCTACAGGAATCCCAGTGTAACTGCCATTGGGAAGTAGACCACAAAAGAAGGAGAGGCCAGTTCTAGGTATGGAGGATAACAAAGAGATTCACAGAGTGACACTAGAGCTAAGATTTAGAAGTAAGTGCTCATTTGGGAACAGGGATGATATCTCTGTAGGCTTAGGAGTACTTAACATTGGTGAATAAAAAAATATAATTTCCCTTCATAAATCACCTACAGCATATTTTCCTATAGACAAATATTTTCATAATATCACCCATAAACATTTCTTTGAACCTCACTTTACCTGAGAATGTAATCTATTTTGAAATAAAATAATGTGGGCTCTGTGCATTAACCTGGAAACATTTTAATACATATAATACTGAAGAGTACCTATTACTATATAAGTAATGTTCTGCTAATTTCAAATTAACCTGGGTTTAATTATCCATTTCTGGTAAACCCCAGAGGTTTCTCTATGATAATTATTAAAATTCTTCCAAATAGGACATAAGCATTTTAGATTGTACTTTTCTTTTTTTGTCAGAGTGTTTTCAAAGAAGTTTGTGAACACAACTTTTGAATACAATTACATTAGCAAATTGTGTTTTGGTTTTGAAGTACATTTTTGTTTTTCACTTTTTAAAATAAAATCTGTGTTTATTAAAGACAGCAGGTTGAAAAGCTGTCATACATAATGTTACCCATAAACTTAATATTTGTTCAGTTTTTAGATTTGTCCTTGCCAAAAATGACACTTAAGACAAGGACAAATCTAAAAACTGAATGAATATAAAGTTCATGGTAATTATAGTAATTATAAGTTGAGGTAATCATGTGTGAAGTCTTTTTACACTGTGCTCTTTAAACAACAAACATAGAAAAAATGGACTACCAATGCACTAAGTTTCCTCTTCAACAGATATCAATGGTTTATTAGGACTGGTTCTGCGTTTAGTTAATAGTTTAAAAAAAAGTGTCTCTTTTGGACTTTCTTTAGGATATTGGTGGGTGTTACTGATGTCACTTAGCAATAAAATAAGAAGAATTTTATTCAACCTATGATCACACTAGAATTATAGTTACCAGAAAACAAATAAGTAATTTTACAGAATTGATGTACAGACCATTTTAGGGCAGACTTAAAAGGCAGAAAACATAAAAGGGAAAAATCCATTCAACTAATTACATTTTAAAAATTCATATAGTCAAGCAGAGAAAGACAATTATCATATGGTTTCACTCATTCATGGAACATAAGAAATAGGAAGATCGGTAGGAGAAGGAAGGGAAGAATGAAGGGGGGGTAAACAGAAGGGGGAATGAACCATGAGAGACTATGGACTCTGGGAAACAAACTTAGGGCTTCAGAGGGAAGGGGTGAGGGATTGGGATAGGCTGGTGATGGGTATTAAGGAGGGCACATATTGCATGGAACACTGGGTGTTACATGCAAATAATGAATCATGGAACACTATATCAAAAACTAAGGATAGGGGCGCCTGGGTGGCATAGCGGTTAGGCGTCTGCCTTCGGCTCAGGGCGTGATCCTGGCGTTATGGGATCGAGCCCCACATCAGGCTCCTCTGCTATGAGCCTGCTTCTTCCTTTCCCACTCCCCCTGCTTGTGTTCCCTCTCTCGCTGGCTGTCTCTCTCTCTGTCGAATAAATAAATAAAATCTTTAAAAAAAAAAAAAAAAACTAAGGATATACTGTATGGTGACTAACATAACAATAAAAATTATTAAAAATAAAAATTCATATAGCAAAATATTAAGAAATTAAAAAGAGAAAAGAAAAAGGTATAAACATGAAATATAAAGGGTTAAAGTCATTACTATAATCTTGCTTAGGTTTTGGTTATAGATTTACATGTATTTGTCAAAACTCATAATAAACACTTAGGTTTGTACACTTCATTGTAAATTTTAACATAGTAATTTATTTATTTATTTATTTTTAAGATTTTATTTATTTATTTGACACAGAAAGAGAGAGAGTAGAGAGCACAAGCACAGGGGAGGGGAAAGGAAGAAGGAGAAGCAGATTCCTTGCTGGGTGAGGAGCCAGAGGTAAGACTCAATCCCAGGACCCCAAGATCATGACCTGAGTCAAAGGTAGATGCTTGACCAACTAAGCCACCCAGGCGCCCCTTAACATTGTAATTTAAATTAACATATGGATAGGGTAAAGACTATATGTACTCATTTGTGCTACAGCACATTTAGAAAAATATTAATGGTAAAATCTAGGTGGTAGATCAACACTGTTCATTGTAAAAGACCCTTAACTTTACTGGATTTGAGACTTTCATAATAAATGTTGAAAAACTTCCAAATAATGACCTCTAATCAATATTGTAATATAACTGATTCCGAATTAAAAAAACTTGTGAAGGGTACCACCAATGAGAAAAAAACAAAACAAAACAAAACAAAAAACCCCGCACAAAAACACAATGGACAATAAATACATGAAAAAAATATACAACTTCATTATTAATCAGAAAAATACAAATTAAAAAAATTAAAATAAATATTAATTTATTCTGTTATCCTAATAAAATTTTTTAAGTAAAGTATAGTACACAGTATTTGTTAAGGTGGGGATGGTCGAATTATACATAATGTTGCTTTACATGTAAATTGATATAACCTTTTAGAAATACTTTTTGATGTGTCATATAAATTTAATGAGATTACATATGATTCAGCAATTCAAAGTTTAGAAAAGCACTTTAATAAGACAATTGGACACGAAGATATGCATCCATGCATCTGTGATTATCAAACTGTAAGTATAAATCTTAAATATTCAACAAAAAGAGTTTGAATAAATTTGGGGTGTACCTGGGTGGCTCAGTCAGTTAAGCATATGATTCTTGATTTTGGCTCAGGTCATGATCTCTGGGATGTGAGATCCAGCCCCCTGTCAGGCGCCACACTGGATGTGGAACCTGGCCAAGATTCTCTCTGTCCTTCTCATTTGGTCCCTCCTCCCTTTTCTCTCTCTCCTCTTCTCAAATAAATAAATAAATAAATTTTGTACATAAATGAAATTGAAGTTTATAATCCTGTTAACAGCATTGATATTTATTTCTTTTCATTGACATGAAAATATATCCATGCTTATTTCTGTGTGAAAAAAATTAAGAAAAATTACATTGAATATATGTTCAAATGTATATGTATGTGAGTATTATATAGAAATGTCTGCAAATTTAGAGTAAAATAAAATTTGCTGTCTTTTTTTTTTTACATTTCTTTTTATATTTCAGTATTTTGAAAACTAAAAATAAACATTATAGACAAGAAACAGAGGAAATGTTTCACATAAACTCTGATAATAATACTCTAAATATATACTGAGCCCTTACAATTTGAGGAGAAAACTATTAACATCAATTAACTTTCTAAAAATATTTATTTAGATGACAAAATGGCAGGTTCTAGAAGAAACAAAGAACAAGAAATGTGTAGTTTTTGTCTTGCAGGTGCTAAAATTCTGAACTACTCTAGGGGTGCTTGGGTGGCTCAGTCAGTTAAGTGTCTGTCTTCAAATCAGGTCATGATCTCAAGGTTGTGAGATGGAGCCCTGCCTTTGGCTCCTTGCTCAGTGGGGGTCTGCTTCTCCCTCTCCCTCTGCCCCTCTGCCCCTCCTTCCCTCATCCCCAGCAGCTCTTGTGCTCTCTTTCTCTCTCTCTCTGTCTTAAATAAATAAAATCTTAAAAAAAAATTCCGAACCACTCTAGAAGATGCATTAATTTTCTATAGTCATAAGTATGAAAATGATCATAGTGAAGTGAAATTATTTATTGATATATATTTATATTATTATTCCAAAGCATACTTGAAATTACTTAAAAGAGGTATAATATCCTAAAGGAAGTGTTCCAGTTTATATGACTAGAAAACTATTTTTCCAAAGTCAAATTCTGAGGTGAGTTTGTTTAATATTGTCATGAAAGAGATAATAAATAGCATTTAAATGATATCATCTATTGGTTTGAAGAAGAAACTAAATCTCCCTTGAATGCAGTGCCATTCTACAGCAATTAGATCAATTTTGGACACTGGGCAGTAGAATTAATTATGCTTAACTTTCAGTATGGTGTACCCCACTCAAAGTACCAAAAAAAAAAAAAAAATGAATTTCTAAGATAAACACCTTCCCTGGCTGTACAATTTCTGAGTGATTTAACGAATTTAAAGATGCTTAGAGTGAATAGCATTTGAAGATAGTATTGACTCATAATTTTAATCAGTTTAAGACTGCCTGCCTATACCTAAACAATGTGAGTTAAAGTGATACAAAAACTAGAAATCTAACCACAGAAATGCATAGATAAAATAGACAAGATTACCTACTTATTAGTTTCTAATATCTGAGTTGAACCAAGAGCCTCTAAAGTATTTTTTTAGCCATTTTGAAACTATTGTTTATTTTAAATGACTGAAGAAATAATAATGGGATATAATGTCAAAGCAGAAATAACAGGAATTTACAACATTCTGAGAATGGGAGTGAGGTATGAAAGATTCATTATGATGACTGAATAGCTGATAAAAATGAATTCAACAAATGCAATTATTTTAGATTTTATTTGTTTAGTATATTGTGGTTAAATTCCTGGTGAAACTTTTGAAATTAATGTTTTCATGAAATTTAAAACCTCTCTCAACCACTTGCAGTTTAATTAGTTACCAGGCCTAAAAGCTGTTCAAACTTGCCTCCAGAATCTCATTTATGAGATTTCACCTTGCATCAGATTTTTAGTTTCTCATTAAAATTGGCAGTCTTTGCACAAAATTGTTAAGGTGAAACAGTTGCTTTCCATTACTTCTCTTTTCATTTTTTAAAACACTGTCACAACTGACAGAAACCATAGTAACTTCTTTCTAAACTTATTCCTTCTCAACTTTTTCACCCTTTGTGCTCCTGACAACTCTTCTGCAAATTTCACTGTAACAGATACAACTACTAAGATTCCTCTGTAACTTTCTTTACTCCTCTGTACTTTTTCTGATTATTTATGTAGGGATTTCTACAATAACAGAATCACCCACAATATTACTGCGTTCCTCTTCATCACTTATTGAAACTTAAAATTTTGATTTTTTAGAGGTCAGTTGAATCAAAATTCATCTTAGATGTATTTTATTTCTCATACTCTAAAATATGCATTTTTCTCTGAGATAATCTATTTGGAATAGAATACAAAAAACTGTATCCTTTTAATGTTTATAGTCTCAGGTTAAAGAATGAAGATAAAAATTAATGGTATTTAAAAACAAATACAACACATAAAGTCTGTGTTTTTTGTTTTTTGTTTTTTTACCTCATAGACTTTCCATGCACAGGAATAAATGTCATTTTTACAGTTTAGTTTGAAAAAAGTAGGTGGAAAATTATATTTCATCTTTTGGGTCAATCTCTCAAAGGAAAATTACATAGAAAAGCAAAGTAGTATTCCCCGATATGGGAGAAAGCAGCAAAAGAAAAACCATATTTTCATACTCATATTTTATAGTCTGTATTTACCACCTTAAATGTTAAGAATTTATCATACTATTCTTTAAAAAATCTTGCTTTTGTGGGAGAAACATTTTTTGTAATATTTAGGGTTGATATATTCAAGTTAACTAAAAAAATCTAGTATCAAAATGGTAAGAATTGTATAAAATTGAATTTTAAAATATATGAAACCTTTAAATAAAGAATACTGCTGCATTCTTCTGAATGTTCTAGTAGAGTTTCCTTTTTTTTCACATGGAAAAAAATATACCAATTTCCCATCATTCTAACAAGAGTTTCTCACTTAGTATAATACCATTTCATTTATACTGAATATCACCTTTCATTTAATCTATTCCATTATCTCGCACACTTGGAAAGATCGGAATTGCCACCTGGCAGAGTGTTATAATTTCATATTGTAAAATCACTCTTTATCAGATGTCTAATAGGGCGATTCAAGTTCATATTTCTTTGCAGCCAAACATTGGTGTCAAAAACTTCTTTAAGAAATCAGTTTCTCTGAAGAGATTCTAACTACATCTCACTTTTCTGAATCAAATGCATAATCAAATGCTAAGTGTTCATAAATAAGTTATTTAAAATTAAACTGTTATGCCAGTAAAATTATAAGCCTTATATCATGTATATAAATTAATCTTTTTTGATGAATTGCATTTCAAATTTTGAGATATAAGTTCACATAATTATACACAAAAACAGATTCATGTCTGAAAAAATACAAAACCGTTCACACCTCTTTTTTTCTCTTTTTAATTTAAATTCAATTAGCCAATATATAACACCTCTTAATATTTCTGTGTTTTATTAAATATATGCATTCACCACAAAATCAGCAATAATTTCTATAGTTGTTTGGCTTTTATGAATTTAAAAATGTTATCGCTAACATTACCACAATAAATTCCTATGAAAATTATCTAGTGTAAATTTTCTTATGATTAAATTAGATTTCCCCCCAAATTATTAAATATTGGATAGTATGAATATAGGTAAAGATAGTGATTTTAAACTGTATGCTTTATGTTTTAAAAAGAATGGAGATTAAAGAATGACACTTTGAACTTGAAAATTTGTTACTGTATTCTCAAAGATAGATATTTTTACAGAAAATGTCTAGGCTATGGAAAATAATACAATCATGGTATCTGGTGGGTAGCATTTGTTTTGTTTTGTTTAAAGGAAGAGTTGAGATACAACAAAGGACATTTTGAAACAGGAAGAAGCTCAGCCAATACAAGGATCTAAAATGCAGTAAGGAGAGACAAAGTAGCCAAAAGATTAAAGCATACAGGTCAGTGGTTAGACCTCACTTCTTACTACTGTCAGCTTTATGCTCCAGTTACACTAGTCCACCTTTTCCTCACACACACCAAAAACATTATCTCAGGGCCTTTGTACTTTTCTACAAAACACCTTTGTTGGTAGGTAGTTTGCTTACTTAGCCTTATTCCCTACAGTGCCCCACAGCATAAAAGATAATAAGTGCTCCATAACCAGCTTCTGAAAGGATAAATGACTTTTCTCAAAATGGAATCCGGGTCCCAAACCAGGTCTGTCTGTCTAAGAATTCATTTGTTTTTAATGGGAAGATGGCCAAAGTTGCCTACTGATTTGAATTTTGTGCTTACCCACTCCACAAAGCATAAGTTGCGATAAGACTCAGCTGCAACAGGTTATTGAGAGTTATAGAGTGCAGGGTGAGTGAGATAGGGAAGGAGGAAAAGCCAAAGTAAGTCTAACCTCACAAAAACATGCCTACCAAAGTGAAAAATCCACAGAAGGCCAGGGTATGTGGCACGGGTACCAAAAGTATCCACCACATCTTCCTCATTTTCTAGATATATTTTATGTCATAGTTGACCCACAGTAATCCAGAGAAAGCTCTATTTTCCAAATATTAAAATATTCTACAGCCATAAATTTAAGTTTCTATTTTTTTCACCCTGTTTTGTATAGCAATGACATGCTGCATTTTTCTCCTTATTCAACTTTATGAATAAAATTATTCTTACAGTTTGAATTCAGTAAATTTCATCTGGGCTATGAATAAGTGGATAAACAACCCTATATAAAATTGATACTTAGTTATTTGTCACTTCTAACTAAAATCAAATTCAGTTCTTAATATTTAGTTCCTTGAAATAACTTCATATTTATTTACTAATTGTGTACTCTGTGGCAGAGACTATGCTAAATCCTAAGGTTCAGCATGAGTTAAACAGGCACCATTCCAGTTTCCAAGAAACCCAGAGGCTATTTTTCTTCATACATCAGAATCTATGCACTCAGATTTGCAGGAACGACTTCATTTTTCCAAACATGTATGTACAGGGATTATTTACCTTCATTAGTACTGATTTCAATGCAATCTAAAGTGAGGAGGACACACAGAAGGACGCAAACTGTGTTCAATAATTTAGATACATTTTCTTATTTATGTTTTCCTGTTATGAAAATTTAAAAAGTTTCTAGAACTATAAATCCCCAGAACTTCTACTTTCAAGTGTTCTTTTTCCATTTTGTTTCCTAACCTACATGCTATTAAATATAGAAGAGTACTGTATATATAAAGGAAATCCTTCCACATCCTCTGACAATATCTTAAAATATCCTAACTGTATTTTATTGAAAACCTCTACAACTTTTCTAGTTTTATTAAAGGATTAATTTTCACAAAAGTTATTTTGATGGCTGCAACATTCAGCTTCCTCATGATCAAAGTCAATTCCAATCCTGCTATTTACTCACAAGCATACTAATTACTTTCTTAAATATAATGCTTATAATAACCAAAATATCTCCCTGTGTAATTTATTCTTTTTTTTTTTTTCCCTAGCAAAAAGCTCATTAGCAGTCATGGGACTCAGTAATGTTAATATTCCCTAGATGAATGATACAAAAGATTCATTATCTTTAAGCCACACTGGAATCATTGAACTGAATCACTTTATATCATTATAATTATCTTTCAAGCAACGTACTCATATAAATTTAACTAAATGCTTAAGTGGCCTATTGACCCAAAGGGCACTGTTAGTCTCTAGCTTGATAATTTAATACATTAATGCCTAGGAAATAATGCATACATTTTTGTTGCAAGTTTTTCTGTACTCTTTTGAATCAAATAGTTGTGTGGGTATAAGAAAAATTTTGAAGAAAAAAATCAAAAGCTTCCTTTCTTCTTGGCCACTCTTGATTGATTGACAGATAGATAGATGGATAAGATATCCTTCATTTATTATGATCAAGAATTGAGATGATTCACTCTATATAAGTCCATTTTCTGTATAACTGTAATTTAACACTTTAAGGATCATGTTTCCAACCAGTTTTGATGAAACTCTTTCTAATATAAAATATTAAATGGAATTTTAAAAAGTCATATCAATTTTCAACCTCCAAATGTTGAACATAATATGTGTATGTTAACAAAACTATTTGCTTATTTTCTCATAAAATATTTTCTTATTTTTATGTTAATTTTTCTTTATATCAGGAAATTCCTTAAAGTCCTAAGTCAGGGTAAGGAGAGAAATACTATTTTAAAAGATTCAGAATCCAAAAAAAAACCACTTTTTTCGTAAAAATGACATTGATCAGAGACAGTTACATACTGTATTCTCAATACAACAAAAAAATGAACAAAAAAACCTTTAAATTCTCTATTAAGAAAGAAGATCATGATAGCATGGATCACAAGATCTCCATCACCTCTGCACAGTGTTTCTCCACATCAGGCACACACAGAAATTACCCACAGATCTTTAGATAATATTAATGCACAGACCCTCATACTCATAGATGTTGCCTATTCATCAGAATTATCAGATTCCCCAAATGGTTCTAATGTGTAGCCAGGAACCATGAGTGGGAAACATCTCAGGAGGTATATGAAGACAGGACTATAGTCCAAACAAATGAAAACTAGACATTTCTTTTATTTGTCACATTTATCATAATTTATTATACAGATGCAGAAAATCTAATAATCATATGGGAAACACTTGATAAAGGCCCTGGCAAAGCTAACTATTTAATAATTTCACTAATGAAGTAAAAAAGGAATACTCGTACTATAAAATATATTGAATTATTTAAGTGTATTTTTCCAGTATTATAAACAGCTAATAGAATGATAAAATAATAGAATGTCACTGTGTCTGGATTGGCCTGCTTCCTTGAATGTTGCTTAAACTGTATGCATATGGTAATGTGTATATTGTATGTGTATGTGTGCATGCGTATATATTTATTTTTTTGCTACCTCAGTTTATGTATTTTTAATTTTTAAAAAAGATTTTATTTATTCATTTGAGAGAGAGAGACAGAGATGGAGAGAGCATAACCAGGGAGAGAGGCAGAGGGAAGCAGACTCCCCAGTGAGCTTGGAGCCCAACATGGGGCTCGATCCCAGAACCTGGAGATCATGACCTGAGCTGAAGGCAGATGCTTAACCATCTAACCACCCGGGTGCCCTTATTTTTAAAATTTTTGAGTATAGTTGATATATATGTGAAATATAGTTATGTAGAGTCATATATATGGTTAAATATAAATTTAACCATAGGATCACTACAATTTGAATCAAAAGACAGTTTAGAGCTCATGAAATCTGAATTGAATTTCCTTGATACTGATTCAAATTGTATGGTCCATCTAGCTGATTACCACTCAAAGGAAAAACAGAGAAATCCAGGATTTACTATGCACTGACTGAATTGATCCCTTTAAACTAAATTTTATTTAATAACTGTATAGTGGAAAGAAAATATTTCACTCAAATCTCTGACCCCCTCCAAAAATAACACTGTAATTTAAATGATTGAACTGATGAGTTAACTAAGAAATAACTACACACTCCACAATGTGTTAATATCATTTAATTAACATGTGTTGTGGATGATGATATTACATAATCAATCATCTTCATAGTATTAATCATAAATGGTTTATTATATATATTACAGGAGGTCATTAATCTTTATTCTTGTGTATAATTCAGTAGAACTTGAGATATGGAAATGATCTCACATAAAATAGTTCTTTATTTTCATAGGAAAAAATGGTTCGTTGTATTTCTTTTCCTTTTAAATTCTTTACTCACTTAACATTTTCTTGTTAGAAGAAAAAAAATCACTTGTTTCAATTTCCATTGTCTTTAGGTTTATTTCATAGACATTACCTACATTTTACGATTATCCGAAAACCCATCTAACTGTGCATTACGAACTGTTTTGGGAGATCTGTACCTAAAAAATAGATGGTGAGATACTAAAAAATTAGACTATTATATAAAAAATTGTTCTAGCTATACGTTACTTCACTAAAACACACAAGCCTGTCTAAAAATTTTAGTCTAATTAATGAATCTTATTGTCTGGAATAAAAGCCTGCATTCACTTAATTGCTATATAGTTGGTGAAAATGAAAATGTCTAAAATTATTTCTAGAAAAAATTGTACTTGGCAATATCTATACCTGTGAAATGATCCAGAATAACTTGTACTTACAAATCATATAGAAATTATTGCAGTCCAATGATTGACACGGTTCACAAGAAGCTATATTAAATCATAGATCCTCATTGCCTTAGTACACATGTGTTATCTGTGAAAAAATGTGTAAAAATGAACTGAGTATACTTAAAATTGATCCAAATGAGGTTTACTCTACCTAGAAAGAAAAACATTTATATGATGAGATAGAGTGACCATATCAAATGTAGCAAATATGACAGATTTTGTGTTTTGGTTTTTGAGTTTTTTTTTAATCTGTCATTTACTGAAATCTAGTGGCAAATGGTTAATGAAATAGTTATGGCACACATTAATATACCAGCCTTTTAAATACAATCAGTAGTCAAGTATTCTGTAGTAATCTTTAAGGATAATCCAGAAAGATGTTATATAATTAAGGATAATCCAGAAAGGTGTTATACAAATATACATGCTCATACACACACTCACACCAGTCCTTGAAAGAGAGGAGAGAATTAGGCATGATGTTTTTCATTGCTCATTATTTATTCAAGGCCATCAGATCAACTCTGTACTGTGTGGAATCATAAACAAAACTCTCTAGAATATACTAAAGGTGAAATTCATTCAGTTATTTCAAAAATCTGAAAAGTGTTGCTTAGTAACTAGATTGTAAATAGATATTTTGCTGAATTCAACTAATTATTTTTAAATAAATGCTGGAAAATAATGTCTTTTCATTTTATCTCTACATTATTGATCAATAGCTTGCTTGAGACAAGATATAGGTTACTATCTAGTTTTCATTTCTTGAGCAGGACTAGCAAGTAGTAACTGTTCAGTGAATATTAACTAATTTAAATGAATACTCTTACTGAACAAAATAATGTTTTTTTAGTTAATATTCAAAACTGAGTTTGTGATAAAATTCTAGCGAATATATATTCTTAATATATATATTCTGCACAAAAACACAAGTTAAACAGTTTTCACTGCCATATTTTTTACTGTCTTTTGGATAATAATGATTTTTTAAATGTTTCCTATAGATCAGATATATTCATTTACTTTTTTTGAATCTAATTTTCCTCTAACATATCCCTACAAATACTTCTCAGATATTATTATTTAGAGAAAACATGTTTTCAAATAGTATGAACAGAAATTAGTTTCATATTAATTCCTTGACATTAGATTGTTTTGAGTTAAAAAAAAAAATGTTAGTATAGTTAGCATCATGTGTTAAAGATTAACTTTTTTCCAGATGTCAAGCTATATTACAAAGCTGTAGTCATCAAAACAGTATGGTACTGGCACAAAAACAGACACATAGACTGATGGAACAGAATAGAAAACCTGGAAATGGACCCACAATATATGGTCAATTAATCTTCATCAAAGCGGGAAAGAATACACAATGGAAAAATGATAGTCTCTTCAACAAATAGTGTTGGAAAAACGCAACAGTAACATGCAGAAGAATGAAACTAGGCCACTTTCTTACACCATATACAAAAATAAATTCAGAATGGATGAAAGACCTAAATGTGAGACAGGAAACCATCAAAATCCTAGAGAAGAACACAGGCCACAACCTTGGTGACTTAGGCTGTAGCAACTTCTTACTAGACACATCTCCAGAGGCAAGGGAAACAAAAGCAAAAATGAGCTATTGGGACTACATCAAGATAAAAATCTTCTGCACAGTGAAGGAAACAATCAACAAAACTAAAGGGCAGCCTATGGAATGGAAGAAGATATTTGTAAATGACATATCTGATAAAGAGTATCCAAAGAATGGGAATGCAAACTGGTATAGTCACTCTGGAAAATATGGAGATTCCTAAAAAAGTTAAAAATAGAACTACTCAATGACCCAATAATAGTGTATTTACCCAAAGGATACAAAAAATACTGATTCAAAGGGGCACATGCACCATGATGTTTATAGCAGCACTATCAACAATACTCAAATTATGGAAAGAGCCCAAATGTCCATTGACCAATGAATAAAGAAGATACACACACACACACACACACACACACACACACACACACACAAAATGGAATACTACTCAGCCATCAAAAATACCGAAATCTTATCATTTGCAATAACGTGGATGGAGCTAGACTGTATCATGCTAAGTGAAATAAGTCAGTCAGAGAAAGACAAATACCATATGATTTCACCCACATGTGGAATTTAAGAAACAAAACAGATGAACATAGGGTAAGGGAAAAAAAAGAGAGAGAGAGAGAGAGCTACAAGCAAACCATAAAAGACTCCAACTATAGAGAACAAACTGAGGATTGATGGAGGGAGGTGGGTGGGGGATGGGCTAAATGGGTGATGGGTATTAAGGAGGGCACTTGTGTTGAGCACTGAGTGGTATATGAATCACTAAATTCTACTCCTGAAACCAATATTATACAATCTGTTAACTAACTAGAATTTAAATAAAAATTTGAAAGAAAAAAGATTAACTTTTACAGTCATTGCATTTTTAAATAGCCAATTTTATGCAATTGTATCATAGTATAATGGAAGGTTAATATCTAATTTAAAAAGTCAGATTTTACTCTGTATGTTTTCCTCACTTTTCTGACATAATGCAATGGCATTTTTCTAGTGGTAATGATCACATAAAATATACTCTTGGGGTGCCTGGGTTGTTCAGTCAGTTAAGCATCTGCCTTCAGCTTAGGTCATAATCCCAGGGTGCTGGAATCAAGCCCCACATCAGGCTCCCTGCTCAGGGGGGAATTTGCTTCTCTCTCTCTCCCTCTGCCCCTCGTCCTGCTCATGCTCTCTCTCTCTCTCTCAAATAGATAAAAAGTAAATCTTTAAAAAAAAGAAATGTTGGTACTCTGAGTTTGTCAATTCATTCCTATGTTTTAGTCATCTTTGATTTTTGTTTTACTTCACTCAGAGTTACTTATTTACTCATAGAAATTCATTACTCTTGCAAACAATTGACCCAGTATTTAAGGCAATTGATGTGTAATCAACCTAGTTTGCTTCAAATAATGAAGCTACAAGTTAGAACAATTTTAAGACTAATTTTACTAAGATTCAAAAGTTTTAATATAACATTATTTGCCTCTGTGGTTTCAACAAATAGTCCTTCATTTTTAAATAAAACTAAGGGAAAAGAAACATATATTTACCTTAGTTCATATTTTAAATTTGAATGGTGTCTGAACACAATGACTCAGTAATACTCAGCTTCTAAAAATGCTATTATTTCACTGGTCTGCTTATAATAATTCAATGTTGAACACGTACATAAACATTAAAACAAACAAAATACTAATATGCAGTTATAAGAAATGACTTCTAATATTAGAATTTTTTTTTTATAATGAATACAGACATTTTTATGCTCTGGACTTCAGTTTAGGTGATTCTGAGTAACTTTAATGAGCTTGATTCTACAGATACTCATTGAACATCAATATTATTAGAAAACTCTCTGTGACTCAGAAATGTTGACTTGGAGAAAAAGAACTTGTTTTGTCATTGATCTAGACTTGATATTAATCCAGTGGACTGATAATATAACTTAAGGACATAAAAATGAACATATTAGTTTCTTTACAAGGGGCTTAAAAATTTTTAGTTTGCTAATGACATTCAGAATGCAGAATGAAATAGAATGAAATAAGATGATTTATTATTGCAAGAAATATCCTTAGCACATATCTATAGGAAAAATGTTTAATGATATCTGAATTAAAATTATATAAAATCAGTAATGCATATCCTATATAAGATCATAGGCTGTTTTCTAGCATTTTCATTTTTAAATGTTTTCTCTGTGCATCTCCTTTATTGAGTTCAAATAATATGAATCACCAAAATATAGATAATTATAGCATTCCATGAAGAGAAGCTCACTGAGTTACTCACCAGGTATTTATAAAGCTGTGGTGTTAGACTGCCACTTATCTCCCCTTGTGGCAACTACTGTTGCAAGTTATAGAAGGAATATAAAAAAAGCAAGTAGTTCCTAAGCCTTTAAGCAGAAGAGAGAAAGAGGCCTATAAATTTAACTGAACAACTTTCAAGGTTTATATCAGTAATAAAGAGATGTCTAAATTGAGATAAGAATGAGGAAGAATCATTTGTCCTTAGTCAACTCTCAAGGACTCTCTCTCTCTTTCCCCCAGATAGTTAGTCTATTGTTTTCTTCTTAAAGGTTGAAAATCAAAGGAATACCTTTGGAGATGAGAAATTCATAGTTTCGCTTTTTTTTTTTTTTTTCTTCTTCATTCCGATAGGCAAGACTGAATACAGTTGCCTTGTATTAAGTTACCTATAAATTGTTTCCAGCTTAAAATATCTTGAAATACACCAGCTTTTTATTACTTTCCTGATTTAGAGATCTTAAAATTACTTTCGCTATTATATTCAATTGCACTTAAGAATATCTTCTATTATTGGAGCCCTGGGGTGGCTTAGTCAGTTAAGCATCTAGCTCTTGGTTTCCGCTCAGGTCACGATCTCAGAGTCTTGATCAAGAGCCAGCCCCGTGTTGGGCTCCGTGTTCAACACAGAGTCTACCTGAGATTCTCTGCCTCTGCCTCTCCCTCTGCCCCTCCCTACTCAATCTCTCTCAAATAAATAATTAAATCTTTAAAAAAATACAATATCTTTTATTATTATATTAAGAAAACAGTAGTAATAGCTATATTACTTATAAATTTACTAAAATACCTTATATACATTATTTCAATGTCATTTTTTTTTTCATTTAGGTTAAGTACAACATTTTGAGATGGAGATGTTAGAATTACTTTTCTTTGGAATAATAATGATAAATATTTAAAATGCCTGGTCTGAATCTCTGTACTGGAGAAAAATACAATAGGAATTGTAGGAATCACTGTTCTGTTCTCATACCTTAGCTGTGAGATGATAGCCTGGCGAGCAGTGGGAGTTACTTCTGATTATAGAACTGAGAGGAAAGACAGAGTTTGAGTTCTGGGCACATGAGCTGGTGCAGCTGACTTACAATCTTCCTTCTGGATAACATCCTAAAACACAGTTATATTATTCTCTGTCTTTTGGTTTCATAGGAACTTAATAGAAAGCAAGGGGCAGCTGAATCATTGTTGAGGAAGAAATAATATGAGAGATATTTTGTAGTACTATTCTTTAAAAATCAATCATGTTAATGTTAAATCCTCCATATGACAATTAATGTTCAACCCCTGAAACTAGTCACCTTAAAATTTAATGCAAATCTTTCAGGTGCTTCCATAGCTCAAAATAATTTGGATAATTTTTCAAGAATTATTTAAAATAAATTCATTTGTTTTGGCAGCCTAACTCATTGGCATAACTTCTATGAATTGACACTTTCAGATTCTTAGTACAGCACTGCTGTGCCTAGGAGAGAATCTGACACATAATAGGTATCAGTAACTACCTTTTTGAAAGAAAAGTTGAAGAGAAAATGGGCTTTGGTGCCAAATAGATATCTAATGTAATCTTGGCTTTGCCACTTAATCAGTTTAGGATCTTGAGTCCACTCATTCAATTCATTGTTGACTAAATGTGTAATTATTTGATTGAATTAAAAGTAATGTTAGAGAAAGTAATGTTTACAAATTTCTTAGAATATGTCTAGCACACATCTATATATAATATATGGCTAATTAAATGCCTCATAGTACAGTTTAAGATTTGAAAAAAATCTTCTTTTATAAAATCATGATATTAAGCATGGAAGAAAGACAGGTGGCAATATACACATCTCAAACTCATACAAAAGCAACAAAAGCTCCTTTGAGAGCTGTTATCAATAATTGTAACATAATGTTTAATTTAAACCCAAACTGTATTTTAGAGTGCCTGGTTTGGCATTTGACAGGGTCAAGAGACAAAGAATGCCCACAGTCTCTGAAGGCTAAGAATGACCGGGGGCCTATAATCAGCAAGAAAATGGAGACCTCAGCTTTAGACACAATAGACTAACATCTGCTAACAATGTGAAAGAGCAAGAAAACAGAACGAAACAGATCCTCTCTTAGATACCCTAGCCAGTACCTTGAGGTCCCTGGTGAGACTCAGAGCAGAGTAACTATCTGAGCCCACCTAACTTCCGACCTATTGAAACAGTGAGATAATAAATTTGTGGGGTTTTGTGTGACTAAATGTATGGTAATTTGTTGTGGCAGCAAGAGAAAACTCACACAGTCCCTAATGGAGAATTCAGACAATTACACATTTCTGTACCTTTTATTTGCTTTCTTTCAGATCCTTTGAATATGAAAACAGAAATACGTTAACACCTTTGTGCCTTTTCTCAGTTAACAAAAAGAAAACCCTGGTATAAATATGTTAATATAATACTACATATTTTAAGCAAAAAGAAGTTGTAAAATATTCTCATACAATTATAACATACATATTTCACATTTTTATGTTTACCTCATAAATGAAATTTGAAAAGTTAGAGGTAAGTTTCTGAAAATTAATCACTACTGCTTATATGCAAATTAAGAATTTGCATCATTATTTGAACGTCACTATTTTCTTTTAAATTTGAAACTGCTGACAATGATTTCCACTTAACTCTGAAACTATCAAACGAGACAAATTTCTCAAAAAAAATTCTTAACGTAGATCCTGAAAGTTAAATGTGACAATTGCCAATTTAAAACTACACTCAGAATTCTACTTTGCAGTAATCATTTGCAAATGTAATACTATTTGTCAGTTGCCAAAAATATTTTACATTTATTGAACTTTGTTGGGTATGTTCTAAAATTATTACTTCAGTACCCTTTAATGCAGATTTCTCAAATGCAGCTTCCAGGTAGCAGCTGGCTGTCCCATTAGCAGTCATGATAAAAATCACTGAGACCCGCGCAGTTTGTGCTAGTGCCAAGAGAGTTTCATATGTATCATCTCATGTCTGCATTTTGTACCTCCTAAAGCTATCATGCAAAATACTTGTAGTCAAGTTGTTCAATTCTGGGAAACTTTTAAGTTCTAAGATCTTTCAGTGATTCACTGGTCCCATTATATGTTGCTCAGCAAGTCACACAATTAATCAAACCCTTTTGGAACATCTATTTCTGGCTCACACAGACCTTGACATCCTTTAGGAATTAAAACAGTGTTGCTTCCTAGAGTTTGACTGCATCCTAAGGCCAAGATCGTACTCTTTGCTTTTTTAATTTTTTTATCTCCTATATTCATTTAGTAATCTCCTATCACTTGAAAGTCTAGAAGGTACGGGAACCTAGACAATGTACTGTAAAGAATTCACATGGATCCCTCCAACAAGAGTAAGATTGTATATAGGAAAAATTGAATAAACATAACTGCAATCTACTCCCTATATACTTGAGTCAGTGTTTAAAAGAACTCCTGTTTCCACAATTCTGTACACATCTCAGTGCTCAAGATAAGGCTACTCCTAATCCCCTTTATCTGTTTCATACATTCCCACCCACCTCCCCTCTGGCAACCACCAGTCTGTGCTCTATATTGAAGAGTGTGTTTTTGTTTTTCTCTTTTTTTCTTTTTTCATTTGTTTTGTTTCTTAAATTCCAGCATGAATAAAACCATGTGGTATTTGTCTTTCTCTGCCTGATTTATTTCACTTAGCATTACACCCCCTAGGTCCATCTATATTGTTGAAAATGGCAAGAGTTCATTCTTTTTTATGATTCAGTAATATTTCATTGTATATATACACTACAATTTCCTTATCCTACTGTACACTTGAAACTAATATAACACTTTATGTTAATTACACTTCAATAACAGAATAAATAATAAGTATGTTTAAAAAATAAAATTAATAAAATTATGTATTCATAAAAATAAAACAAAAAAACCCTATTTTTTTCTAAATCTATTTCCCTTCTAACTATAGAAATCAAGTGTTTGGATAAAACTATCATAGGCTGGAGGAATACATAGATCTGAATAAGGAGTACATTAAAGCTACAGAACAGGTATAGAGTGCTGACACAAGTTCAGTAAAAGTGAGGAATGGTTAATCTGAAAATAATAAATATAAAGAAAGAATAACAAATATCCCAGCGAAAGGTGAAGTTAACAATAATGGTGGTAATAATAATCCTACTAATAGGTACATATTGACCATGTATGTGTTCAGTACTATTCTATGTGCTTTATTGATTCTTGAAAGCAGAGCCCCCAGCTGACTGACAATGAACATACAATATAAAGGGAAAAAAATAATATAACATAAAGGAAAAAAATGAAACACAAAATGTAAAAAAAAAAAAAAAGAAAGAAAGAAAGAGAAAGAAAAAAAAAACTGGAAATCTTTGTTTTTCTCTTTCCTTCCTTCCTTCCTTCCTTCCTTCCTTCCTTCCTTCCTTCCTTTCCTTTCCTTTCCTTTCCTTTCCTTTCCTTTCCTTTCCTTTCTTTCCTCAGTTTATCCTAATAATAAATATTGTAAGACATCAGTATCATTGTAATAACAACAATAAAATGAATAGCATACACTTCAGGGCTGAAAAATGAGCAAACAACAAGAAAACTCTTATTGGAGGCTGTAAAGATGGCAACTTCTATTATGTGTCAGTGAAACAGTTGCTAAAACCGTCACTTGTGGTATCTGGGAAAGCAGAAAATATCCCAATGAGCTTGTAGTGTTAGGCCATAAAGTTGGACAAATTTATACCAAGTTATGAAGGGCAGTTTGTAATGGTTGCATTTGTAATGGTATCACAAGAAAGAGAGGAGAAAGGAAGGAATTGACTGGTTTTTAAACAGGAATATCGTGGAATAGTTTAGAATTTTAGGGACATGTAATATTGGACAAAGAAACTTTTAATCGCAAACAGAAGATAAAATTGAGACATTATTTGACAAAATAAAGTCATTTAAAATTCAGTTCACAATAAAGATAAAATCAAGGGGGTGTCTGTCACAATCCCTGTTAAATCTACTGAGTAGGTTAGTTGAACAAATGGCTTAGTGAAAAGGGAATGGTGGTGAGGCTGTTCTCTAGAAGCCTGGCAAGCTCAAGGTACCACAAACAGAATCAAAAGGTAAGTCATACTATTAAAAGAAGAGTAGGTATGATAACTAGAACTTACTGGAATCACAAAAAAGACTTAAATCTTTAAGGAGGTTGTCCCACTAAGTGATCCATTTCTCTAGACTAAAAGAGACTGTGACTATTAGAAATTTATAGTGATCTCAATTTTCTGAGGATGTGAAAAAAGTTTTTAAAAACAAACTATACAACCTTCACAGAAAGCAAAAACCCAAATTTCTTCTTTTGATGTCATCAAAAAAAATAAATAAATAATGGACAATTAGGGAACTGCAAGAGGTCAAACCCAAGGCACATACAGAACAAGGTATCAGGTTGCTGATTCCCAGAAGTAGAATCAAGGTCTAATTAAGGAACACACATCTGCTCCAGTTTAAGGGCCCCTCATATTTCTACACAGCTGGATTTCAGAATTGCTACTGACCAATGACCTTATACCTCCTTTTCTTCTCATATCTGAATGTTCATTGGGGTTATCCTAATTCTGTTTTCTGTTTTACCACTCAATATTCGGCAGGAAAGGGTGTAATGACCCCCAGATCAAGAGGAATCACATTCAGACTTCATATAGAGACCAGAGTCACCAACTAGAGTTCCTGTACTTTAGTTAGATAGTAAGACTGTTGGAACTTTGCATTACCTTCTTGGAAAGGCAGGGAAAATATAGTTGTACCTCATGGAACATCTTCCCCATTAACATTCTCTTGATAGACTCTCTCTCTGCTTTTTATATCCAAAATACATAAGATTTATATACTTCTCAATGTAGTTTTTGACTAATATGTATCTGGAAAAAACTTCAAAAATGCAATAATACAGCATAATTTTAAGAAAAAATAATATATGGGAAAACTCTCAAGTTGCACAACAAGTTCAGCTGATGGAACTTCTAAATTATATGCATATATTCTGAAAACATGTACATTAACAACAAAGGAGATGCCATTCTGAAATGAAATGCATCACAGTGTCATACACAGTTGAAATATTCTCTGTGATTTTGTGCTTGTGTTGCACATCTCGGCACATTCTTTTTCTTTTTATTATGTTCAGTTATTTTTCACAATCACTATAGTATTTATCTAGTGGAGTAACTCCCCCCCCACAAATGAAGAAAATTCTACAGAAGTTTGCAAAGCTATTGCAAAACACTAGATCAATGGGAGAAAAATGTTACTGAATAACAATTTTTTTTAACAACCATAGAAATTGTTTGGTAGTTAGGAAACAAAGTTTTGAGCAGTGTGCATGCTAACATTGTAGTTCATAATTATACTTAACTGCATTTCTGAAGGAGTCTATTTGTTGTAAATATTTGACTGATGTATGATTCATTATAAATTTGCACATTTAAGTTATCAAGACATAGACTGTTAGTGCTTTCACGCATGACCTCTAAATATTTATAGGAACAAATCACTAGAATGAATTGGAGATCCCTATAAAAAGGAGAGAGAGCTAAATATTTAGTGACATTAAAGAGAGATGTGGACATTATTACTATTGTTGGCAAATATCCTCTTTTCCTACCCGCATTCTGGGCACAGGGTATGACTGCTTTTCCTGATTCCCTCTGGAGGGTGGGGCTATGTGCTGAGTTCCAGTTAGTGAGAGTGAGTTGAGAAATGTACATCGTTTTTGGACAAAACACTTAATTCCTCTGTGATATACTCTCCTCTCCTCTTTCCTTCTGATACGATGACTATAATCTTGTAGATAAGGCTGCTTTGTTAGCTTGGTCCTGAGTGGATACGACAAATACCCTGAAATAGTGGCCCCAACTGCACTATAATAGAGAAGTGACCCTTTCTTATTTTACACATTTGGGATTTTTGGACTGCGTATTTCTGCCACATAACCTAGTCTGAACAGGCTAATCGTTGCCTGAGATCTGCTTTTCCAGTTTTTCCAGTTTCAAAATATAATACAAATATTTCAAAATATTCTGAGCTCTACCATTCATTTCCATCCTCTTTATGAATGAATAAGTACAAACATTATCATCTCTGGTATCATTTCCTACAATGCACATGTAACTGATTTCTCTTTTATTCTTGTTCTCTACCCCCACAAAGCCACTCTACATAGAGAGAGTGAAATTTTATTGATGTTAGAAGTTCTAATATGTGGTTGTGCCTTTCAGTATTGAAGTAGAGAGTAAACTTTACTAGTAAAGGCTTCAAGGAACAGTGAGGCCAAGGTTTATAAAGTTGGATGTCAGGAATTCCCAGGCATAAAATAGAATAATGGATGAAAACAAATGTTATGATTAAGTGAATGGCTAAAATCAGCAAATACTTGCAATGTGGCAGATACTGTGGCAGATACTGTTCAATGTGGCAGATACTGTTCAATTCTCACAACATAGGGACCATGCGTACTTTTTATATGAAGAAATGTAGTCATAAAAAAAGATTATGGCAAACAACACATCTTAGGTCACACAACCATTATGTGATAGGTGGAAAGGATGGGACTCAAACTCATTTTAAAGCCTCAATACCTAACTCCTCCTACCTCCACTAAAGAAACAAACAAACAAACACTCTGAAAATTCCATAGGCAGAAAAAATAAAAAGGGGGCACGATGACCTGTAAGTCAATGATAGAGAGGCTATGGCAGTGCCTGCCACAATGCTGACTATAAAACACATATGTACTTTGTACTTACTTCTCTGGCTTTATAGATACAAGTTTTTCTCTGCTCATTTACCAATAGGCAGATAGATGGATGTTCCTGATTTCCACTTAGCAAATTAATGCATTCTGGAAGTATAAATAGTAGAATAAAACTAAAAATCATTGTCTCCTAATTTTTTTCAGTTGTACGAAGGGCTTCCTTGGTACAGGCCAGTATATTATTGTTTATATTCAATCATATTCCAGATTTTATTTTCTGCTGCAAGTTGACATATCAAATGCCATTCTCAGATTCCATTGAAAAGTCATTGTTGCTGTTTGGGTCACTTTTGAGGAAGGAATATGCACTCTGAGCAAAGTGTTAGATATGTATTAAATTATTTATTACATGTTACATTGTCCAGTGACTATAAGGATACAATATATGTCACCTGGTAAATTACATTTTTTCTAAAGTAGAAACATAGAATTAAAGAAGTAAAAATATCTTGAGATCTAGTTCAACTTCCACATTCTGTAGGTGAAGAAATTGAGTCCCAAATAAGTTAAATAATTTGCCTGGAGTTTTAGAGCAGAGTAAGAAATAGGGATATGTTTAGACCATAATTGAGGGTCCCCAAGTCCATGTTCCATATGGCTGTATAATTAATAAAATGAAAACATCAATATTACACAGAAAATTCTAAGTATGGAAATGCATTAAATGTATAATAGCAAATGAGAGGTCAAAAGATCTGCTAGCTTAAAGATACCATATAATGTATTTTTCTTCCAAACTATAATACAACCATTACATTGTTATAGTTATGTCTTTTCTCTGAACTATCCATGATAACCCTTATTTTTCTTATTTTTGTATGTCCATCCCTTTATCACTGAGATCTTTCAATAATTCACATTGGAGTTCACTTTCCTCTCCTTATTTGTCTCATCAGGGTTATGGTACAAAAGTAACATTTTACCTTCCTGCAGTGTGTTATATTTCATTATGTAATTGTATGAAAAAGATATTTTTAAAAAAAGAGAAAAAAAAAGGAAAAAGTTGAATATACTTAACAGAATGAATTTTATGCCCAGCCTGTATCATATATTTGTGAATACCAGGCAGTTTTCAAAGACATTTTCATCTCATTTCCTACTTCACTTAATTTCCCCACCAATATGTAAAGGTAAACAATAAAAATTTTATTATCTTTGTTTCATTGATGAGAAAACTTGGCATTATAAAGTTAAATGACTTGTTCAAGGTCCACATTAAGTGGTGGAGTGAATGTGAAGCTCCCCCCAGAGCTTACTGAGATCATCATACTTAATACATAGTAGCTACCTGGAACATAGACTGTACAATAGATACCCCCCCCCCCAAAAAGCCACACAGGCCCTTTTTCCATTCCTTAAACTTCTATATAACAACCCACAAGACAAATATATTATATATGCATTTATATTACAAACAATATATACAACAATTACAATATATACAATTACAAACAAATACTACCCCCCCCCCCATGCTGTTTTCCCACTACAAGGGCAGTATTGAGTAGCTGGGATAGAGACCGCATGGGCTGCCATATTTACTATATGGCCCTTTGCATTAAAAGTTTGGTGACACCTGATGAATAACATGGTAAGCTAAAATACATTCCATACTCTCTTGCAGCTAATTCCTTAAGAAGCTGCAGAAATCTCTGTATACGGCTGCCAGTAAATGATTTTAAGAGGGACAGACTCGACTGGCATGACTCTTATTTTCTTTCCTGTCCGGTACTTCCTTTCCCCATCTGTACTACACCGGGAGTTGCAGTTAACTGTACATGAAGTGACAACCATAAGGACAGATGATGGCTGGGCAGAAGGAAGAAAAGATGGGTGACTGATAGCATTATGCAGCAATCTTGGCAACAGCCTTAAATTTCCTGGATATATAAAGAATTCCCTATGTCTTTAAGACACGGTTAGTTGAGTTGTTTTGTTTCCAGCAAGAAAAACATTTCTAATGGATACACTAACATGTACTGGAGTCATAATATTGTGTTAGCTGCTGTATTAAGACCATTTAATACTGAATCACTCTGGAGTTCAGCATTTTATCCCTCTATGTACCCGCACACCACTGGTGATCTTATCTGGTCTCATGAATATAGATCCTATTTATGTGATTAATATTAAATCTGTCATAACCCTAATTATATATCCAACTTGCTACTCAGCAACATTATGTGGATGTTCAACAATACATCAAGCTTGACAGGTCCAAAATTTGGTCCTCTTGAGGATTTTCCCATTCCAAATAATAATTTTATATTTATTGTTGTTTAAGCTATCAGCTCTAGATTCATCTCATTTTCGCCCCACATTCAGTATGTTAGAGAATAAATTTGACACCTAGAATATATCCAGAATGTAAGCTCTCCTCAACGCTACCACCCGTCTGAGCCACCATGTCTTGCCTGGATTATTACAACAGCCTCCTAATTCCCCTTCTACCCTTGTCTCATCCAGTCTACTCTCCATACCACAGCCAGTAAAAAAATGAAAAAAAAAAATAGATGATGTCACTTTTCTGCTCAAAATATTCCAGTGATTTGCTATCCTTCTTAAGTAACAGCCATAGTCTTGACCATGACCTACGAAGTACTTTACAATCAACCCCATCTCTTATCTCCATCCTTACCCTGTTGTCTCTCTGAACTCTTATTATACTCTCCCTTACTACACTGACTTGCTTACTGCTGTTGAAGAATATGCCATGTGCTTTCCTGCCTCTGAGTCTTTGTACTGGCTCTTCTCTTTGTTCACACTGCTCTTCATTCAAATTGTCACATGGATATCTCCCTGTTTTCCTTGAATTTCTGCTCAAATGTAATCTCAATGAAATCTCTCTTAATTACTCTGTATAAAATTGTAAACCATTAACCAGCCCCTCCACCATTACAACTGCATACATTCTCTACTTCCCTTCCATGCTTTCTTTTTTTCTATCACATACTTCTTAAATTTAAGCTATGTATAATTTATTTACTATAAAATATACTACATTTAAGTGCTTGCTTCATTTTTATTTTCCTTCTATTTTTTCTTTTAAGATTTTATTTATTTATTTGACAGAAGGAGAGAGAGCACAAGCAGGGGGAGCGGCAGGCAGAGAGAGAAGCAGGCTTTCCACTGAGCAGGGAGCCCAATATGGGGCTCGATCCCAGGACCCTGGGATCATGACCTGAGCTGAAGGCAGACACTTAAGGACTGAGCCACCCAGGCACCCCTATTTTCCTTCTTTGTACTTATTTCTTCTATAATACCATATAATTCATCATCATTATTATTACTGTTATTATTTTTTACCTCTATGACTTGAATATAAGCTCCATGAAGGCAGAGACTTTTGTCGATTTTATCCATAGAGAATCCCCTGATCTTTGAACAATTTTCTGGCAAAGAATTTAATGTATATTTTCTCACTCAATTCTCAGATGCTAGCAAATTAAATAGTTATTATCCTCACTGAAAAAAGTAATAAACTAAATCTTGTTATATTTAAATTATTTGCTATAGATCACATAGCTAGTGAGTAACTCTGCCAAGATTTCAACTTAGGAATTGTGAATTAACAGGAGAGCCTCTTAATGATGATGCTCTATTGTCCTCCTAGTTGTGAATATAATTCAGACAAAAAAGAATATATTTTAAGCAACAGACAATGTACCAGAATTGAAATGAATATTGGTAGGATAGTGAAGCAAGTAGATAGCAAACTATTTTAGAACAATGTTCTCTTACTTGTTAAATCCAAGACGAAAGTAAATAATCTCACGACATAATATAGAGAACAAAAAAGATAAAAACTTACAGTTAATAAAATAAGGTGATATGAGAAAATACTGCATTTAAAATTACTTGTGAAAAGAAGGAGTAGAAAAAGGAGGAAAAGAAGAACCATATTAAGGGAAGTTGCAGCTAAAATTTCCTAGTTTGGAAAAATAAGAGGAGTTATTCAGGGAAGTACTTCCCTTTCTTCCCTTCCTTCCTTCTTCCTTCCTTTTCTTTCCTCCCTCTCTCCCCCCTTTCTTTCTCTCTCTCTCTTTTCGCCTCTTCCCTTTTTTCTCTACCCTCCCTCCCTCCCTCCCTTCCTTCCTACTTTCCTTCCTTCCTCTCTCCCTCTTTTTTCTTTCTTTCTTTCTTTCTTTCTTTCTTTCTTTCTTTCTTTCTTTCTTTCTTTCTTTCTTTCTTTCTTTCTTCTTTCTTCTCTTTCTTCCTTTCTCTTTCATTTCTATTTTAATTCCAGTTAGTTAACATACATTGTTATATTAGTTTTAAGTGTACAATATTGTAATTCAAAGTTCCATACATTACTCACTGCTCATCACAATAAGTGCACTCTTAAACCCCATCACCTATTTAACCCATCCCTCTACTCCCCTCCCCTCTAGTTATTGTCAGTTTGTTCTCTATAATTATAAAGAGTCTGTTTCTTGCTTTGTCTCACAAAACAGCGATTCTTTTTTTTTTTTAATGTTATGTTAGTCACCATACAGTACATCATTAGTTTTTGATGTAGTGTTCCACGATTCATTGTTTGCATATGATACCCAGTGCTCCATGCAATATGTGGCCTCCTTAATACCCATCACTGGCCTAGCCCAGTCCCCCACAACCTTCCCCTCTGAACTCTCAGTTTGTTTCCCAGAGTCCATAGTCTCTCATGGTTCATTCCCCCTTCTGTTTACCCCCACCCTTCATTCTTCCCTTCCTTCTCCTACCTATCTCCCTGCTATTCCTTATGTTCCACAAATGAGTGAAACCATGTTATAATTGTCTTTCTCTGCTTGACTTATTTCACTTAGCATTATCTCCTCCAGTCCCATCCATGTTACTGCAAATGTTGGGTACTCGTTCTTTGTGATGGCTAAGTATATTCCATTGTAAATATGGACCTCATCTTCTTAATCTAGTCATCTGTTGAAGGGCATCATGGCTCCTTCCACAATTTAGCTATTGTGGACAATGCGGCTATGAACACTGAGGTGCATATGGCCCTTCTTGTCACGACATCTGTACCTTTGGGGTAAATACCCAGTAGTGCAATGGCTGGGTCATAAGGTAGCTCTATTTTTAACTTTTTGAGGGACCTCCACACTGTTTTCCAGAGTGGCCGTACCAACTTGCATTCCCACCAACAGTGTAAGAGGGATCCCCTTTCTCCACATACTCCCCAACATTTGTTGTTTCTTGCCTTGTCCATTTATGCCATTCTTACTGGCATAAGGTGGTATCTCAAGGTGGTTTTGATTTGAATTTCCCTGATGGCTAATGATTTTGAACATTTTTTCATGTGTCTGTTAGCCATTTGTATGTCTTCATTGAAAAAGTGTCTGTTCATATCTTCTGCCCATTTTTGGATTTGATTATTTGTTTCACATGTATTGAGTTTAAGAAATTCTTTATAGATCTTGGATACCAGCCTTTTATCTGTAGTTTCATTTGCAAATATCCTCTCCCATTCTGTGGGCTGCCTCTTAGTTTTTTTGTTTTGTTTTGTTTTGTTTTGTTTTTGACTGTTTCCTTGGCTGTGCAGAAGCTTTTTATCTTGATGAAGTCCCAAAAGTTCATTTTTTCTTTTGTTTCCCTTGTCTTTGGAGATGTGCCATGAATGAAGTTGCTGTAGCCAATGTCGAAGAGGTTACAGCCTATGTTCTCCTCTATGATTTTGATGGATAATTGTCTCACATCGAGGTCTTTCATCCATTTGGAGTTTATCTTTGTGTATGGTGTGAGAGAGTGGTCAAGTTTCATTCTTTTGCATATAGCTGTCCAATTTTCCCAGCACCATTTATTGAAGAGACTTTTTTCCACTGGATGTTTTTTCCTGCTTTGTCAAAGATTAGTTGACCACGGACCCAGGGGTCCATTTCTGGAGTCTCCATTTTGTCCCATTGGTCTATGTATGTCTTTGTGCCAATGCCATGCAGTGTGATCACAGCTTTGTAGTATAGCTTGAAATCAGGCAACGTGATGCCCCCAGCTTTGTTTTTCTTTTTCAACATTGCTTTGGCAATTCAGGGGCTTTTCTGGTTCCACACAAGTTTTAGGATTGTTTGTTCCAGCTCCTTGAAAAATGTCATTGGTATTTTGATCGGGATGGTGTTGAAAGTGTAGATTGCTCTGGGTAGCATAGACATTTTAACTATGTTTATTCTTCCAATCCATTAGCACAGAATGTTTTTCCATAAAAGAGCCATTCCTAAAGGACAGAACAACCTGTGTATGTTTGTTTGTTCACCCAAAAAACATCCATTCAAGTCTTCCATATAGTGAGTATGGATTAGCTAAATGCAGCTCTCTCTTTTCCCAAGGCCCCAGTAAAAGTCTGGCAAAGTAATAACAGTAACATGAAAACTCAAAGATTGTGACAACAGCAATTGAAACATTTCAACACATTTTCAGAAGATCTAAAATGATTGTCGGAGGTGGTAACCATTTAAGAGAACCAAAGATGATGACACCTGGGATTCTTAGAGCACAACACTAATGGACCGTAAAAGGCTCTGAACCAGGAAGCAAAAGTTGCATTGGGAAGCAGGGGATGAAGCAGGATTCTGACAACACAGAATCTGTTTAGTTCCTCAGGACCCTTACCCTTATCACAAATGTACAGATCCACTTGCTTTTTGAGACCAATGTTTTATTGGCTGAACATATATGAAGCAGAGTTTTCAGACTTGAGTACCCAAGTAGAGCTGAGAATGAGACAAAAGGTTAAAACCAGGGAAGTTTAATGAAAATTGTTTTGTCTGGTTCAGTTTCTTCTTATTACTCATCATCTGTCCATATTAATACAACTTGTGGAATGATTTGATCCCCTGCCTCTAAACTAGCAAGTATTCTTCCCTTACTTGTACTTCGATATTTTTTGTCTGTGTAATAAGTGAGAGAAATAACAAATGGGGCAGCAATGAACCTTCAAAATGGGCAGCATAACTTCAAGAAACTCCTTCAAAGCCTTCCATTAAAAAAAAAAAAGAAGAAAACAAAACAAAACAAAAATCTTAACAGTGATTGACATATAAACATTCTACAAATGAAAGTAAGTGTAAGATCAAATAGTAAAATACTACATTGCTACTTATAAAATAATGCTTTTCCCCATTCCATTGTATTTCAAATATATGAACCCAAATGTCATACTGGAAAGAAATATTAATGAAATCTCAGCAGTTGAAGCAGTAATGAAAGGGCTTCAACACTCAGGAATCCCCTAAAATTATATTCAGTTGTATTTGTATTTTCATAGTGATAGTTTTTGTAAGAGTATCCCTAAATGAATTTCAAGAATTCCTGCATAAGAATTAGTGGTTTTTAAGAAATATTTTAATAACACAGGGTATGTATGAATTTTCTATAAGGCTCCAATTGGCATTAAAGGTAAGATCAGCTACTTTCGTGTCTAAAAGTATTTTACTGTATCGTCATCCCCAAGGGGTATTTTCAAGACATGTGCAATTCAATATTGAGAGGTGTTTTTTTTTTTTTTCTATTTTTTTTTCCTTTCAGCATGTTCAGAATATGATTTCTCTATTTCCTGGTTTTTACTGATGCTATTGACAAGCCACCTTTCAATTTAATATTTGCCTTTGTGCTATTAAAAAGATAAATAAGAGTTTTCATTGTGCATTTGAAGAGCTACAGTTTCATCATGATGCTCCAAGTTGTGGATTTATTTGAATTTCTTTTTCTTAAAATTACTTAGAAACCTTAGTTATGTGGATATGTTACTGAACATCTCTGTAAAGTATCAGCAATAATCTTTTCAAATATTATTCTTTCTCTTCTCTCTTTCTGGGACTTCAATTTAAATCATGTTATATTTTCTTACTTGGTCCTCTATATTTTTATCCTTTTTTGTATTTTCCATCTTTTTTCTGCCATGTTTAACGGTGGTTTTCAACTGTGTAAACTTGATTTAACTAGAAATATGTTTCCTATAGATGCCTCCCTATATACTTCCCGGTGTAGCCAACTGAAAGAATATGTACAAGATTTGGAAGGCAGAAAGGAAGCAATAGCCATCATCTCTGCTGGTTGTTGTGGCTGTAAGCTGTGATAAACAAAGCAGCAAGTCTCAGAGAAAGAGATCCAACACTGACCACACTTTCCCCTATTCTACATTCGCAGTTGTCTTCTGTTGACTTTTTGGCTCTGTTGACCAACAGTGACCTGAGGCCCACCCAAATGCATAAACAGCGCCCTGCTACAGACTTCACGGGGCTCCTTCACGGACTCATTCTCGCAGTCAGCCAGAGCCAGTCTCTGAGATTCTCCGGCACATTCTTATGTGTCCACCTGTGCCAGTGTTTCAGAAAGAAGGCTGTTTTGTTGCTGTTATTGTTGTTGATGCTTTTCTTAATCCTCTACCTTACTCATTCTGACCCTTATTACCCAGTGGGTTCCACACTCGTATAGTTTTACTGTGATAACATATACCCTAGTCTCTAATACTCATATTGGTTGTGCTTCCCTAACTGAACACTCACTGTCCTGGGCACTATTTTTCTTCACTCTCTGTAACTTCATTAACTTTCCCTTCTGCTGTAGGTAATTTACTATACAGTCCATTCAGTTTTTTTATTTTTATTTTTATTTTTTAAATTTTTGAGATCTATATGCTCTTTAAATCATTTTTCACATCAGCAATGTCACTTTTTTATATTTTCCTGTTCTTGTAGATATACTCAACTTTTGTTTTTGATTTAAATCTTTAACCAACAACACTTAATTGTTGCTGCCTTGACCTCTTGGGTTCTAATGGCTATTCTGGCCTGGGTTGGGTCCTGTATAAGCTTCTAGACATGGAGTAACATCATGAAAAGAGAACAGACTCTAGAGTCTGACACATCAGGGCTAGAATTCAAGCTCTGCCCAGTGCTGTCCACCTGAGACCTTGGAACGTTTTCTAAATGATAAATAAATTCTTGTCTGTTTTACCCACTAAAATGTAAAATCACTAAGGAAAATAGGGTTGTTTATTTCATCCACCATTGAACTTATAGTACCTAGAAGAATTCTGAGCATCTAGTAGGTGCTCAATAAGCATTGTTCAATAAATAAATGACCCAGAAAGGATAGAGATATTTTGTCCTCTGTATCTGATAATTCCAAGAGGACAATTTCTAGGTCTGTTTCTTTTTACTTTTTTTTTTTTTTTTAATATCTTATTTATTTGAGAGAGAGAGAGTGTGTGTGTGCATGAGAGGGGGGAGGATCAGAGAGAGAAGTAGCCTCCCTGCAGAGCAGAGAGCCTGATGGAGGCTCCATCCAGGGACTCCAGGATCATGACCTGAGCCGAAGGCAGTCACTTAACCAACTGAGCCATCCAGGAACCCCAACTGGGTCTGTTTCTTTTGTTGCTTCAATTTCTGTTGGTTCATGCTTTTAGAGGCTTTTACTTTGTGGACCTGGCTATCGTTGATGTGCTAAGTATTGTACTTTAAAAATTACATGTAGGGATAACTTGAGGACTATGATGAAAGAGGACCTTCCTCTAAAGAGAATTTGTGATTGCTTCAGTCCATCCTTAGGGACATTACCTGTCCTCAGCCACATTAAACTCTGTTGAATGCTTCAGGTTACCTAAAGGGTTCAGGCTTTTAAAACTAGACCTTAACTCAGGAAGGAGGTCAGTCCTTTTCTTGTTTACCATTTCCCCAAAGGTATATTCTTAATGTAGCTTATTGTGGGACATTCTCCTGGTAGACGCCTTCCTTCATGTAGTTTGGGCTTTGTTTTATATTCCATACCCATAAATCTGTCAAAATAAATGCTCACATTTTCTGCAATCAATAAGTACTTCTCTTGGTTCCAGTTTTTCCTTCAATTTTAGGCTAGTAATTGCTTCTTTCTGATCATTAGATCATCAATGTTTTCAAGAAGATTTTTTTCAACATACACTTTGTCAATAGTTTTAGAAATTTTGAGTAGAAAGGTTAGTCCTTATAACCTGACCTCCCATTATGGGAAACACTCAATCTACAGAAGATATCTTCAAGAAAAACTTAGATCATAAAAATTGACATCATTTTCAAGATTCAACATTTTCTACAGATTTCCTGTTATTCTAGAAAGAGTTTTTTTTTGAGGATCATAGCATAAGTTATGTCCTGAAAATATCTCCAATCTTAAAACACACACACATATATGTAAAAACACACATGTACATACATGCACACACACATACATACAGACTCATATATAATAAAGCTAAAAGAAGCTGATTACTAGGAATTATGAACCTTCTTGTTTACTTTCGCCAAACATAAAATTATCATCATATATTTATTTAAGTGATAAATAAAAAAGGGATGATTTCACAAGTTAAGACTGATACCAGGAGACGTAAGGATCATTTGTTAGTTTTTGGCAAATACTTATTTGGTCCATGGAAATTGATACATACAAACAACTCCATTTGTGATTCCCTCAAAGTAATACACCATTCTTTTCGTTTAACTATTGATAAGCTCAGTCCTTCCTTCTAATTGGAACTATTTAGTTTATCTTTGTGAGATTCCAAGAATTCAGGATGAAGGAATGGTTGTTCTTACTCTAGTTGTTAATAGCTTTCATGTAATGTTGAAATAACTTCTATCATTAGTGATAATAAGACAAAAATAGTGGACCAAAACACCTGTAGATTACAACAGGTGGAAGATAGCATATATTAGTTTACATAGAAATATGAAGAAAGTCAAAAGGGTTGAAAATATGAAAAAAATCCCATTAAAAAACTAATTCTAAAATGAATAGTAATTGCATAAAACATCAGTTAAATATACAGTACTAATTCAAGAGTTATTTACAACTAGCATTAATTATATGAAAGTGGATCCATTTGCCAGAAATACCATGTTTGTGTTTTCAGTGTTTTATCTGAGTATCTACATAATTTTCTCTGAATGAAGTGAAGGCAATATTTTATCTGATTTTTCAGTATTATCTGAGTATTCTCATTGCCTGCGTAACTTTCTCTGAATGATCAAAGTCAAAATACAGAAGAAAGACTCATTGTGTGTCATGTGCATACACATATATGATATCATAATAATATGCACAGAAAACATAGCCTTTTGTTATAAATGTATAAGATGAATAAGGGCCCAAATTCAGTTTCTTCCACTCAGCACACAAATGATATCTCTGATGCTTGAAGGATGTAAGTCTATATTCATAACAAAGGCTCAGCCTCACAACTACAATAAATCTAGGCTTAAAGAGATCAACACTATTCAGCATGCCAGGCTAGTTTACAGCAGAACAGTCACATATTTATTTCACTTTGATCCTAGACCCGAAATGTATTACAAATCCTAAGTGAGCTGGAAATACTGTAGGATTACTGCAGAGTACTTTGTGTGGCTTTACTGTCATTAAGTTAAAGGTAAACACGATCTTCCGTTTCACCCCTGACACTGACAGGCAAATATGAATGACAAATCATTGTTCCTCTGTTCTTGCATTTTTAGACAATTTTTGTTGAAGTTCAAATTTATATGAGTTTGAGGAGAGTATTTCTTCCTGGGAATCCAAGTATATAATAGTCCAGGCTGAGGTTAGGGATACAGCAAAGACAGCTCTACATGCTGAGAGCTCCACATGTCCTCTCATATTTGCCTGCCATTCTTACTTATTGTTTCATTTAATTTTTTTAAGATCTTATATCTCTAAAATAGTGCTTTAAAAATGCAAATATAATGCCTAAACAGGGGTGTCACTGACTTCATTATCATTCATTAACACCTTAGCAGGGATCATTTTATCACATTAGTTTGCTTCAGGGAGTTGAGCCAGAAGGAAATGGGACTCAGTTCAGATATGTTTTGAAAATGAGAAGTCTGGGTAGCACTCTAACAGAATTCTCAACAAATTTAAACAAACTCCTTTTTATTTAATATGTCTGAGTGCCGACTAAAATATATAATGGCAAAAATTATTGAGAATTCAGCAATATTTAAAGGCTAGCAATTGCAAACTGTATTGGAGAGAGCCACTCCTGACAGGATGGAAATTGGAGAAGCCAATCATTTTCCAAGGAAAAGCTTTCCATGCTTTTACCTAAAGGAACTGTTTTATATATTATTATCAGTTTAAAAAAAAAAAGGCAATATGGGCCAAAATATATTTGCTGTTTGCTTTTTTTGTCCCCCACCCCCATGCTACTGCCAGAAAATGCAGGCTTGTAAGTAAGACTGGATTATTTCTATAGAGTAAAGGAACTTAATTTTCTTTGGAGACAGTGATTATAAACTAGTGTTTCTTTGCAAATGTATATGACACTAACTTCCATTATCTCCCCATATCACATTTCCTGAGTTCCAAATCTATATTTAATCTTGTTCTATCTCCATTTGTATATCCTATAGATACTTCACACTTAAACTTTAAAAAATGGAATTTACCATTTCCATTCTCCAGTCCCAAACCTACTCATTTGTTTCAGATTTAAATGAAAGCTATGACAACCACAAGAGGATACAAGTCAGAAACCTGGGAGTCTTTCTTTCCTTTTCTCATTAGGTTTTGCTTTCTAACTTGCTCTTGAATCTAGCCACCTTTCTCCTTTCTTGTAAAAATTACCAAAGTTCAGGCTCTACTGATACCCAGTTGGGAATGCAGCTGCAGTCCCTTTAACCAATCTCTTTAAACACACTCTTAGTTCTCCAAGGTCTAGTCTCCATGTTTTATATAAACAGTAGCTTTGGGACAATAAGATATTTTTATTTTAATAAGAGTTATATATAAGGAAAAAGCAGTTCATTATAACATCATCTAAACATTCTCTGTATTCTTAAAATTAAAAAAAAAAAAGTGAAATGTGAGGTAATGTAAACCACAAAAATATATCAAATGTAAACTGAAAGCCTCCCCTGAGCCACTCTTCTCAGTTTTTCTCCAGGAACAGGTATTAAAATTTGACATACTATGATCACATTTTTATAATATCCCGTTTATTTCTAATTGTCTGTGGTAGCCAACTTTTTTTTTTTTTTTTAAGATTTTATTTATTATTTGACAGAGAGAGAGAGACAGCCAGCGAAAGAGGGAACACAAGCAGGGGGAATGGGAGAGGAAGAAGCAGGCTCCCAGCAGAGCAGGGAGCCCGATGTGGGGCTCAATCCCAGGGGATCATGCCCTGAGCCAAAGGCAGACGCTTAAGGACTCATGGCTCCTGGTGATCCCAGCTTCCTAGTATTCACTCCTTATGCTCTCTTTGAGTGTGGGTTTTACCTAGTGACCTGCTTCTAATGCACAGAGTACCATAAAAATGATGACAAGTCACTTTAGAGATCATGACTTCTGTCTTGCTAGTACACTCTCTCTGGCTCTTTTACTTGCTTTCTCTTCAAAAGCCTTCTGCAGAAACCAACATGTGAAGGAATTGAATGAGGGCAGCCTCTGGCCATCAACCAGTGAAAAGCTAAGGCCTCAAATCAGAAGTCCATGAGGAACTGAATTCTGCAAGCCAGAACATGAGTAAACTTGAAGCAGAACCTTGTCCAATTGGGCCTTGACATGATTTCAGTCTTGTAAAAGACCTTTAGATGGGATATCCGGCTAAGCCAGACCTGGATTCCTGACCTAAAAAGTTATAAAATAATAAATCCTATTGTTAAAATCACTGTGGTTTGGAATAATTTGTTATGAAGCAATAAATAACTAATACATATTGAAAACTCCTATAGAGGAAAAAAAAAAGTCTTGCTTTACACGAAATCCCTAGCACCCATCTCATTTGGATGAAATTAGGCAAAACAGATGACTTGTTCTATTGATATACATGGAATTCAAAGAAGCAAAAGCAAAATCTATAATTAAAACCGCTATTAAACATTTGTGACTTGAACTAAAGAGAACTGGAATGATTTGTGGAAAAAGAAAGAGAAGTAAATATTTGTAAAAATTTGATTTGTGTGAAATGGAAGAAACAATTTTGCAATATGTTCTGCTTACTAAAGTGTGCAGATCCTAATATATATATATCTGTCCTATGAAATTAGGATATATCTCTGAACACCAACATTGAATTATTGATGCAAAAGTAGTTTTATAGTTGACTCTGGAACTTATATTGCTTTGGAAAATAGAGGGAAAATAGTTAACACTTACTGAGGCAATTTGGGGGGAAATGTACTGAAGCTAGAGAGGATAAAGAATGGGAGACAGGAAAAAGAGAAAGAGATAATTTCCTAGAGAAGCATAATGGGAGTGACACTGGATGGTTTGTTCATATCATTTTCCTAATATTTTGAAGTTGCTGTTTTTTTTTTTTTTTAAATGTGTGTACAATTCACAGAATGGACTGATTCCAGTTCTGAGTAGTTAGTAGAAATACAGACAGCACCTGTTCAATCGAGAGACAATTAATACACTTAAATAATTCAGCAGGAGGTGGAGCTCTGAGGTAGAGGTCATTGCACAGAGAGAACCTCCAAAATTTAAAGACATTCTAGTAAGAATATTGGACTTCCCCCTAATAGCGTAGTAAAACTTGAGCTAATGTCATCTAGCTCTTTAGAGCAGGAAGGACTCAGATATCATTTACATATATTAACATGAGCCTAGTTAAGTAAATCATAAGACTGTACTGATGATAAATCCCTACATTTTAAATCATTCAAGACTACCAAAATAGTACTGATGTTTCAAGTATTTCCAACAAGAGGACTTTTAATTTGTTTACATAGATGATAGAGAAGCTGAAAATTAAACAACAGAAAGCCACTACCAATCTCAGTTAGAAGGGATAAAATGAAGAGGAGATTTGACTCAAGCCATGGGTCAGTGTTAACATATATCTACATATATCACCAATCATGTGAATATATCCTGAAAGAGTTGAAGATGCTGGACACTGCTCAATGCAAAAAGACAGGTATGAGGGTGGGTATCCTATATTTTCTATTTCTTTCATTCTCTCCTATCTGTGCCTTCTACTTTTCCAAATCACCAGAATCAGATGAGTGGGTTGCCTGGGAAATACAGCGTTAGCATTTCTGTTACACAGAGCAGAGTAGGGGAAAAAGAAAGAACAGATCAAGCACATCTAGGCTGGGCACAATTCATATATAAGGAGGATAGTGTCACTAAATAACTTCCAGAAAAAAAGTGAATCTAGAAGTATGAATTAGCAATGAAGATAAAATTGCCACCAAACAATTTTTCCCAGCAGTAGCTGTGATACACACTGATTTCAGAGCTCGCTTAGGATGCCAGTGCTGTTAAGGAAATTACATTTGGAGAGCCATTTAATTCTATGTAAATACCCACTTCAGCTCAGATCCCACTGCATTGCTACATCCCTAATCTTTAATCTGATTCTGGAGCAGCCTAACTTTTAAATTTAACTTAATTGTATGAATCTTCTAGATATAAAGCAACCCAGTATTGAGCTGCATTGTTGAATTGTCCTTCCCATTCCAAGATCTGTTTATATTCAGCATTACATACCAGAGACAGGTGAACACAGGCAGATTTTTGAGGTAGCTGAAGACTGGTGAATTTAAAACTTCTTACCCCTTATTCTAAATGTCTTGCTAAGGAATAACCAACTACTAGTATCGTAAATGTTTTGGTAAAGTTAAAAAAAAAAAAAAAAAACACTTCCACCTCCTTCATCTTTTCTGTAAGGACTAGGAAGATAACTTCCAGTAGTAAAGACAGAACTGTACCTTCATCTTTCACCTTTGAGGTCAATATAGTCACTACAATCTAAGAGTTCTCATCATTTTCCACCATGGATATGGTTCCTCACACTCAAGAAAATAAGTTTCACTGGTATTAAAGTCACAAGATGATTAGAAATATTTATATTTATTTTTGTTCTTAATATTCCACTAAAATACAAGTTAGTAATAAATTGACAGGACAGCCATTTGACTTTATCGCTTTCATTACTTATTAGTTCTCAAAATAATTTCTTTATAATGTGAAAGTTTCTATAACAAAGGCAGCATGAAAATTGTTTCAGCTGGAAACAGGCTATGAATTGATGGTATGTGTGTGAATTTGTTTTATTTTTTCGTTACCTTCTGTCACAGTTACACGTAGATCTGGGTTTCAGTGATTGGCTTATTTTATAACTTAGAATAAATATGATTTTATATATACGACATCCTTTATGAGAAGAAACTGCAGCTCTCGGGTTTGGATATTATTTTTTTGGATATTATTTTTTGAAAACCCAAAGTTGTCCCTGATGATTAACAGATTATGATTTAATTTACTCTTGGGGAAAACTTATTTTCCTGAATTTGAGGTAATGACTTCCTAGTTTTAGACTTGCCACTGCAGGCTTGAATTCAGTTTTCCTCACAACTTATAGATATCGGAAAATCTATCAAAAGTGTTAAGGATTCTGAGCTCCATAGTACTGGATGTCAAAAAGTTAGAGCAACATCTCTGTACCAGGTGAGAGTCCATTAGAAAGGCCACCCAATTCTGTTCTTGCAAGTTCTTTTCATTAAATTGAGTCAAGAAATGTTCAATAAAAGGAAAAAAAAATTAAAGCTGTTCCTGACAAAAGCAGATCACCAAAGGGAATGATTTACGACCACAGCACTGAGAGACACAAAATAATCCTGGGGACCAACTCACTAAGTGTACAGTATAGCGCTATGGCTATTTGTTTTGAAAAGAAATTATATTAAGTCAAGGAAACTTCCACACATATACATATGTCCAAATTAAAATACGCTTGTCCAAAGTGATAGATCAGGGACTAAATATTTCCACTCCCAGGAGATATTTGCCTCTCTCTGTGTCTCTCTCTCTCTTTTTTTTTTTTTCCCCAGACCATCTGACGGCAATTCCTTTCACTCTTGGTCCATCAAGAGCCTAATGTTTTTATAGCTAATTTAAATCTGTCTTGACTTCCCTAATTTATAGCCTCACAGTCATCAATCTGCTGAGAAACTTGAAAATATTCTTTTAGATCTGTGTTTTAAAGAAGGAAGTAAGTTGTGCAGATAACTACTTTTTTCCTCGGTCACATCCAACATATATTCAGTTTTCTATGCTTTTTTTGCGGATTAAAAAAATAAAGGAAACTTTGTTTCCAACAGTCAGGATTTACTGTGCAGAAGTGCTATTTGGTAAACAAAAGCTTTCTGAAATCAAACTGGGTAACATTCAGACATTCAGCACTCTATGAGGTAAAAAATAATACAATACCAGAAAGGGAAGTGGTGAAATTTAAGACTAGGTATCCCACTTTAAGTCTTTACCTGTGGTGATCTCAATGATTGAGGTTGTGAACTTGGATTTCCATTAAAATTAAGAACAAAACAAAACAAAACAAAACATACTAAGTTGTTGAAGAATTTTATTACTGGTGTAACTATAGTGTTCCTGGAAATTTTAGAAATATGTAAGATGCTAGAGATAAAAGGTTATGATGAGAACTAGAAATGCTTAGTTCCTTGAATTCCTATACCATGGAAAACATTTCACCATCTTCTCAGCTACTGCTCTTTTTTTTTTTTTATTACTAATGTAATGTCCACAGGATTTTTCTTATCAACATTTTTATTAATTCGTTATCCTGTGTGCTCTGGTCTATTACTATGCAACAAAAAAAAATACATTTCCTCTGGGTTTTTTTTTTTTTTAGTTAATTAAATATTGCACACAAGTTATTATTAATCAAATTACAATAGCCAAAAAATTCAAATTTTATAGGATAAAAGGGTTTTTCAGAAGCCCATCCCAGAATATGAAGGCTGTTTGAATTTCGAGGAATTTCTGTGAATTGGCCAACCACAAAAATAGGTGTCTCCTGTAATTGTGGAAAGGACTGTCTACATTTGCAGGGCCTGCTACAAAATGAAAATGCAAAGCCTCTTGTTAAGAACATTTTCAGACATTTAAGATGGTAACAGCAAAGCATGAAACTAAGAGTGGGAACTTTCTAAGCTAGGAGTCCTATAAAATTGCACAGGTCATGGGCCCATGGAGCTGGCCCTGTGTGGACAGTGAGAATTATGAAATGATACTCCTGTTCATTTGGTAACTTTCTGATCTTCTATTCTAAATATTTACCCATAAACTTAAGCTATTTGCTATTTTTTTATTATCTCATCTATTATCCTTTCTTTTGAACTTATCTGTTTTTTCTACTTTTTTTTTTTTTTCTTCTCCAAAGCCTTAAATGAATGAACTGTGAAGAGAGGGTAGTTCAGAGTAGTAGCACATAGTCATAACTAAGGAATGGAAAAGTACTCCATAGCTTTTTTTCCTCCACTTTAATTTTTAATTTACCTAAATCTATGTACCTTTATGAAATTTCTCCACAGAGAAATTTTAAACAATAAACATCTACAGATTATATATATGATGTGTGTGTGTGTGTGTGTGTGTGTGTGTGTGTATATATATATAAATAATGTGTGTGTGTGTGTGTGTGTGTGTGTGTGTGTATACAGATGTTGAATTTCAAATTTGGAAAAAGAAGGGTGTTTTCTTTTAAAGTTGAGGTATGTACACATACCCGTACACATATATATATTTGATTATATATTTTCAATTTCCTATTACGGTGGAATATAAGAAATAACAAAAATAAACAATGTTTACAGAAAATCAACATACTGATTTTCTGATACTGCAGTTACTTTGATTTCTTGATAATTAGTTCTTTTTGCATGTGAAGCTTTTTATTGTAAACCTTTAATTGAGTTTTGGAACTCAAGAGTCAACTAGAAAGAACATCAGGACTCACAGTGTCCCTATTTATTGCTTTGTATGTAACACACTGCTCTGGTCTAATTGCTTTAATTCTCTACTATCAAGTACTAGTGTGATGATAATTACAATGATAATTATGAGGGTGGAAGAGATATTTAATAACATGAAATTGCACCTTGAAACAAGCTGACAGTAAGTACAGTCCACAGAGCATAAATGCTAAATATTCAAAAGGACTCGCATTCTGTAAGTGGGTAGTCTTTTATTTGATGTTTGGCTGAAGCTCCTAAATACCTTTCAAAATGTATTCTGAAAGGGCTTATAATGGAAAGATTGTCTGCCTTACCAAAGAAATGATTAGATCCTGTACCAGACCTAGGAAATGTATCTCTACTCCCAAGACTTACACTTACTTAGGTATACATAACCACTATACATAGAGTATAAAATACTAAATGATTAAATCAATTGACATCTTTTAAGAACTTTTTCCCAGGCTCTATTAAAAGCAATTTAAAAGTTGTTGGTTTTGTTTTGTTTTTTGTTTTTTTGGCAGGAGGGGATGACAGGGGGCGCCTGGGTGGCACAGTCAGTTAAGGGTCCAGCTCTTGGTTTCAGTTCAGGTTGTGATCTCAGGGTCCTGAGATAGATCCCTGCATCGGGCTCTGTGTTCAGCATGGAGTCTACTTGAGATTCTCTTTCTCCCTCTCCCTCTCCTCTTCCCTCCCACTTATTTCTCTCTCTCTCTCAAATAAGTAAGTCTTTAAAAGTTCTTTTCTTTTGTTTTGTTCAGTGTTTTGTTTTTGCTTTATTTTCTACTACACCCCTTGGGGATAATGGTCATGATTATACTTATGATGAAGGAACAGAGGCTTGAAGGAGTTACAGAAACTTTAAAAAAGTAAATTTACACAAGATGTTAAAATATATTTGCAGCATTTTATAATTTACAGTGTGTTTTCCTATTTAGCTTGCTATAATAAATACCTCTTTGGCAGTCAGTCTTATATTCTAATAATAACATGATTTTTGATAAGTTATTCTCCTTGCCATCATGAAGCTTATACTTCAGTGGAAGAGAAAGACATTACAGTAAGTACTATATTTCTATAATTGACAAGAAAATAAGTTGCTATCAGAGAATAAAGGAGGGTAAGGCAAACCAGGATGGTTTCATAAGAGAAATACCATTTGTACCACTTCTTCTAAGCAATATTAGCATTATACAAGAAAAGGAAGGAAGATGGCAAAGTTTGCATATGCACAAGAAATAACAGTGTAGTTTGGTTAAAGACTTGAATACAAACCAAACGAAAGTGGGAATTGAACCTGGAAAATGTGAATTATGTGTATTAGGCAAATTTATAAAGGCCTTTAATTCCTAGTTATATATGTGGGATCTCTCTGTAGTAATGGTGAAGAGAGGCATAGTAAAAGGTAAGATAGGCAAAAAGGACGTTACTTAAAAGGGAAAAATTAACAAGTACCAGAAATAAGGCAGTACTGTACAGTGTAGTATTTTTTTATAAATTACATGCTGGGAAGGCATATCATTTTTAGTTTTTAGACAATCTATAAGTTTCATGCTGGTTTTTGTTAGAGTATTTCTATGTCCTGGTATCTAAAGGATAGCTAGAAATCTGGAGATGATTCTCAGGAGAAAAAACAATTCTAAAAGTATAAGACACAGTAGTTATCATCTTAGATGTGATTGCTAAGCCATGGATTTGCATAATCTCTTAGAGGACACCATAGAAAAATAATAGAATGCCATTGGTTTTACCTCTATTTAGTAAACAGGAAGAGTATTAGCAAAATTAAGAGTAGTGAGGAGTAGAAGCAAAAGATAAAAAAAGAAAGGAGAAAAAAGCAAATCCCACCGAAAATATCTTGGATGTCATACTCACACCTACAGGACATACCAGTAAAACCATTCTAGCTGATTGGTCAGAGGGGACAAAAAGATAGTTTTTAAATATATCTGCCAAGATTTGGATCCTGCTCCAAAAACAAGTTGAACCCACATAGATACATGATGACTAGATACATGATGAATAAAGCCATGTTTTTTATATATTTCAACTAAAGAGTGTATATAAAACTAATAACAATGGAAGAACAAGAGAATAGTCACCTTTACCAAAGGTTCGGTCCCAAATGTTATGGCTGAAGGCATACTTTGTCTACAAGAAAGGGGGGCGGGCTGAGATATAATTAGTTTCTAAGGATTCATGGAGTGCCATGGAAATGAAGGCAGTAGAAAGAAAGAAGAAAATCAGTCCTGGGTTGAAAATGCCAAGGACAATTTCAGACAATGTATTTTTCAAGCTGTGAATATTTTAGTATGCTAGTTGAGTGAAACAAACATAATTGTGGAAAGTATAAGAGAAGAATTTCTGAAGAACATCTTAGAGGAGTTTGGAAGGAAAAAAAATTACTTTGACAGAAAAAAAGAGAAGATAACAGCATGAATAAACACCTAATATGTACCACAAACATGGTAGAGGATAATGGGCACAGATTTCTCTCTTTCTCTCTGTGTTTTTTGTTTTGTTTTGTTTTGTTTTGTTTTGTTGGAGAGAGAGAAAATGACAGTGAGTGACCTGAGTTGAAATCAAGAGATCAAAAGTCTATGCTTAACCAATGGAGCCACCCACGCACCCTAGTTCAATATAAAGCATCACTACTTACAAGTTATTTGACCATAGGCAAATTATTTACCCTTCATTTACTCATGAGTAAATAGGTAGAAGAATAATTCATTGTTCAAATGATATGTTTCAGAAAGACTAAACAGGGAACCTATTAATAATTATGATGTAACAACAGGTACATAACTTAGACAAACTAGGGCATCTGGTCACCCTATTCAGTAGGCAAAATATTGAAGTTAAGAAGATTTGTGTTTGGTGTTTTCAGAGTTCTTTTTATCCCAATAGGTATCTCAAAGTCTGTGATAAGATCCACCATGACTATTCTCTCTGTATTCTGCCCACCAAAAAATGAGCTCCTAATACTCTAGGCTAACCTTTCCTGTAATCAAACCTATCCAATTTCCTCCTTCAGGATTGTGATCTCAGCCATCAGTTTTTTATTTATTTTTTCTTCAAATAAGGGTTAATAATATAAAATAACTTAATAGTTCTGTGGTTATCCTTCAATTATACCTAAACACACAAGTCATAATGTCTTAAATCCAAGTATCTAAAAATCTATAGGAAGAAGTTAAGGTATGAGAACTGGGAGATAAGGAAGAAATCTTGTTTGTGCAGGAGGACGTCCTTAAATCCCTCAAGTCTTTAAATCCCTCGGCACAGACAAGTGTACTTCCTTCCTTCACCTACCTTCTAAAACTTGCTTGGAAGACCCTGGGGATAATAGCCTGAGTTTCGATTTCAGGATTTGTTCATAATCACTGTGACTCCTCAAAAAACAGTGAATAATCTTTGGTAAATTATACTTATGCAACAATAAAATGAGGTTATTTCTTTAAAAATAGCACAACGTTTTCATGAAGATTAAAGGAAATAGAAATGTTGAGTGTTATGAAAAAATGTTCAAAATCATTAGCCATCAAGGAAATTCAAATCAAAACCACACTGAGATACCACCTTATGCCAGTTAGAATGGCAAAAATAGACAAGGCAAGAAACAACAATTGTTGGAGAGGATGTGGAGAAAGGGGATCCCTCCTACATTGTTGGTGGGAATGCAAGTTGGTATAGCCACTCTGGAAAACAGTGTGGAGGTCCCTTAAAAAGTTAAAAATTGAGCTACCCTATGACCCAGCCATTGCACTACTGGGTGTTTACCCCAAAGATACAGATGTAGTGAAGAGAAGGGCCATATGCACCCCAATGTTCATAGCAGCAATGTCCACAATAGCTAAATCGTGGAAGGAGCCGAGATGCCCTTCAACAGATGACTGGATTAAGAAGTTGTGGTCCATATATACAATGGAATATTACTCAGCTATCAGAAAGAACGAGTTCTCAACATTTGCTACAACATGGATGGCACTGGAGGAGATAATGCTAAGTGAAATAAGTCAAGCAGAGAAAGACAACTATCATATGATTTCTCTCATCTATGGAACATAAGAACTAGGATGATCGGTAGGGGAAGAAAGGGATAAAGAAAGGGGGGGTAATCAGAAGGGGGAATGAAACATGAGAGACTATGGACTATGAGAAACAAACTGAGGGCCTCAGAGGGGAGGGGGGTGGGGGAATGGGATAGACTGGTGATGGGTAGTAAGGAGGGCATGTATTGCACGGTACACTGGGTGTTATACACAACTAATGAGTCATTGAGCCTTACATCGGAAACTGGGGATGTACTGTATGGTGACTAACATAATATAATAAAAAATCATTAAAAAAAAAAAAGAAATGTTGAGTGTTTAGCGTATTGCCTGACAGACTAAATACTCAATATATACTACTTTCCTATCATTGATATTATATCATGGAACTGTGGGTATTTATGCTGTTTCCTAATAGTTTTAAAAATGTATAATGCCTTCTAGTGAGCAATTCCTAGATATTTTTTGTTGTATTTTTTTCTTCTCTCCATTATTTGTATAAAGGATTCAGAAAATGAAACAAAACTCTGGGTTCTTTGCTCTTTAAATTAATCACTGTAACCCCAGATACAAAATTATATAACTATGGTAAACAAATCTCCAAATAAATAAGTATGGATAAACTCAAGACTTTCTATTCCTAAGATACAAATAACACTCATACTATAATGTGGGCCATTTCTTCATCAATCATATACACTCTCAGATGTTAGTATTAGTGTTCTCTCTTGTACCTGGTGTTTCCCAATTTAAAACATGGTGATTTTTTTTTTTTCAGTTTCCAAAGGATTCTAATTTGTCAGTCTGTAGAATTTTACTTGTCTGAGCATATTTCCTGATGTGTTTTAACTTAATAACCCAAACCCCCTTCTTACAGTCGACAATGGTACAGATTCATGTTTCTTTAAATATAATTAATATTCTATTATTCCAAAGCAAAAAAAAAAAAAAAAAGAAAGAAAAAAAAAAAGAAATAGAAATTATGTGCATGCATTTAGGAAAAAAAATGAGAAATAACTCTAAGCAATATAACAGACCATCAAACATCATTCTCATAACATGTATAAAAAACATTTGCTAGTTCCCATCTCCAATTCTTATTTGCTGTGGTCTCAGCAAGACTCATAATTTCTTTCAGTCTCGGTTTTCTAAATTTTAAGGTGGTGTTAATTATATATACTCTGGTGGTGTTTTATATATATATATATATATGTATACATATATATATATATATACATATATATATATATATATATATACTCACATAGTTATATATACTTTACATAGTTATGTATATTTTACATAGTTAGGGTAGTAATTAAATGAGTTAATTTAATTAAAGTTTCTAGCAAAATTCCTGCCACAGAGCAAATGCTCCATAAATTGAGGCTGTTAATAGTAATATTTTTGGTATGTTCTTCATTGCCTTCCGTGGATGTTGATTAAATTGAAGATTCGGAATATTTAAAACTTTGATTCTCACTGATGTAAATGTTCTAAAAGAGTTGGTGGGTTCATACTAATGCAGGTTTATACCATGCATGAAAATAGAGCAATCTCAATATTTCAGAGCCATTTTCTTCTGGAATCCTAGATAAAGGAGGCTCTTCGTGTATTGTTTTTTAGTTCATTTCATTAAGCTGAGAAATATTTAGGAGAAATACTCTTGAAAATATACAGAATTAATAGGAATAAAGTTAAGACTGCAGGTAAGGTAAAGTGATTATAAAAAGGCTAATATATATAATCAATCTCTTGTTTGGGTTATTGCCTACGTCTAATCCATTGTCCTACTTCGGTTTTTGCCCTTCTATATTCCACTCTCCCCATAGCAGCCAGAGTGCTTTTTGTAAAACATGAAATAAATTATGTGACTGTTCTGTTAAAAATCCGCTTCCATTATATTTAAAATACAAACTAAATTCTTCATCTTGGTTTACAAAACTTACACGATCTGTTACTTGACTAACACTCTCACGTGAATGTATCCCATTCTCTTCCTAGCTCCTTAGACTTCACCCTTTACTTTCTTTCTATTCTTGGAATACATTTATGTTCATTCCCAGAAAAGATACTTTGTACTTGCCATTTCCTCTTCCTGGAAAGCTCTGGGTCTGGATTTCAGCACCACTGTGATATTTTTATAACTCAGATCTTAACTCAATGATGTCTCTTTTCAGAATCATACCACAACCACCCAATCAAATGTAGTTTAAACCCCTTCTCTAGCATCAACTCCTTCAATCACTGTTCACAATGGCACTCTTGCATCGTCTTAACATTCATTCCTCTCTGAAATTCCTATCCATTCATTTTCCTACCTGTTGATTACAAGCTCCTTGAGACCAAGGATTTTTTTGCCTTTTCCACTGTTGTATTTCTAGCATGCAGAACATTATTTCCTAAATGACAGTTACACAACACGTATTAGTTTAATGACCTGGTAAAAAGACATGAACTAAAAGAGAAGTTTGTTTACAGAATTCCATCAGTAAATTTGAAAAAAAAAAAAAAAGATGAGGGAAAAATACTCAATGGTTATAAGCAGGGTGGAGGGTTTCTCACCCTTCCCAAACTGAAATATATTATACAACAGCAGCAATTTAGAAACAGTAAGTATGGACAGAAGTATCAATAAATATACCATTGAAGTAGTGTAATTGGTACAACCAAACCAATTCATCACTAAATTGTGTATTAGTCTAATTCTTCCATTTGGCCCTTCCTCTGGTTCCCCTTTGACATGCTTTATCTCAGGCTCTTATCATCCTACCCTGTCTTTTAATTAGATCATGTCTTTAAAATATTAATTTTATTCTTGTTTGAATCCAGGATCAGTGGAAAATCACTGTTGCAAACAAACTTGCTTGATCACATATATGTATTAAACAGTGCTGTAAAAAAAATTCTTTAAGGTGAAAGCCTCACTTTATTTTTTGCAATATCTTTTAAAAAGTACTGTATCAGCACCTTAGTAAGCAACAACTTAACAATATTTTATTTGATAACAGCGCTTGGCAAACTATGGTTTATGGACCCAATCCAGCCAGCCATATGTTTTTGCATATAAGATTTTATTGAATCACACCACACCCATTTGTTTATGTATCATCTAATAGTTGCTTTAATGCTACAAGGATAGAACAGCTATAGAGGACTATATGGCCCACAAAGCCAAAAATATACATCATGTGTCCCTTTACAGAAAAACAGTTTCATTGTTCCTGCTTTATACCATCGCTTTGTAGGGAGATTAGAAGCCATACACCCTTCGAATCATGTTCCTGCAGCAGCTCTATAGATGTATACCTCTCTTTCTTTTCCCATGCAATGTAAAGATTACCTCTCAAGAACCCCTATTAGTCTCTAAACATTGATGACTTGCCAAACAGATACTACTTCATTTTGACTAGCTTCTTAATAAAACTGTTTATTGACAAGTTACCTTGTTTAGCAGGAAGCCAATAAAACACAGTATAAGTCATAGATTATGCTATTTTAAGCTTTCAAAGAAATGATTAGTTTCTCTGAAGGGGTGGGGGATTACCGCCATTGCTAAGTAACTTTGTACCTAGAAACAAAGATCTTCAATCTGTTGCACAAAGCTGTAACACACAGGCTTTTGACACAGAATATATACAATAAAAACTGCAGATTTTAAGAAAGTTTAAGGTCATGATGTTTACATAAAAATATAAGGTTTTGATGCTTTTCTAAACTATCATTATTAATTTCTTCTCATTTCATTCATGATCATAGGAAGAGCTCTCATTTGGCAAAGGAAGGTAATTTTTGACAACCCACACCAGGTAAAGGGATGCTCTTGAGGTCCCTGTTTCCAAACAATATCTAGAGACAATGAAAACTGTAGACTCATTGGTGAATTCCCATATATAAATAAAGTGGCCAATACAGTCAAAATGAATTTTATTTGGAACTAAGGTCCTTTTCCAGAAGCATAGAATTTATACATATATTTTTTTTTTTTTTAATTTAAAGGCTTCAAGCTCTCTTTACGGTGGGGATTATAAAGGATGGAAATTTTTCCCTTCTGTAATAGAGTTTCTGGCCTCTTTACCCCTTCAAAAATATTAGCTATGACTTAGGATCAGAGAAAAATAATACCAATTGCCAGAGATTGCTATGTCCTTCATGATGTCAATGGCCATCGCTCACTGATTATTCTGATCTCTTCTTTAAACTTCCTTGCATTTTCTCTGCCTACAGACAGTTATGATTCATAGGACAGAAATTTCAGAGCTAGGCATGTCAGTACCACATTAAACTCATGGTCATCACTATCAAATAATCCTTAATATGGCAGGGCAACCTTGCTTCATTTTCCAGTCAAATTGTTCTTTCCCTCAGTGCTATAGCTATTTGAAAATTATGCAGCAAAACAGAGTTGTTGATAACTTGCACAGGTTGGACACATGTGAGCCAACTATGGCTTTGAAACATAAGTGACCTGAGGCAAAGGGGCTAGACTCTTTACCTCTCAGCTTTCTTTTTTGCAAAATGATGATAATAATAAGCCTATAACATACACCTGTAATAGCATTAATGGCACCTGGTATTTAGTTAGTCCTAATGAAACACATTGTCACTATGATACCCCTCTCCCTCCTTCTCATTTTCAAACAACTAACTCATTTGCTACTCTTCTACCTGAGAAAGTAGAACCAATTCAATAAGATTAGCCCTATACCTCTCTGTCTCCCCTTTTATCATGTTTCTTCCTATCTAAGGCCTATCTCTCTCAATCCCCTGGTCTTCCTGTAAGATGTTATTCATTGTTCAACTACTTGCCCTTTTCTGGATCTGTCCTGAAAGATATAAACATTTTTCATTAAAAAATAAATTATGGAACTACAGAACTTCTGTCGTATGACTTCTTTTGCATGAACTCAGCTTTTGGTTTCCCTTGCCTTTTGGGGTAGTACGTAAGGGATTTTCACTATTGCTAATCACTGGGTGCTTCACCATCTGTATAGATTCCCTTACCATGATCACACTTCTGTAAATAGTTCCTTCATTGAAATGTCATATTTAGACCCTTTGTGTATTCTTCTGCTTTGTGCCAAGTTCATGACTGATACCAATACCTGTGAGCTTCATGGAGTCAGGAGGAGTGCTAGGCTAACAGTTTCAAGATGTTTTAATCATTCAAACTCTATCGGTGGCTTAGTACACGCAAGATACTAAGAATATTGAATAATTAACAATGAATAGTGACTGAAGATTAATAGGAAGTATACGATCTATATTTCATGTATTTATGTATTTCATGGAGGAACAAAAAAAAAAGAGCTTGCTTCTTATCTCAGGAACTAATTTCTCTTCTTCTCCAAAATAAACACCATTTCCAATCCTCACTTTACCCTCAACGTTAGAATATTTACTCTTCATCATCACATATTTAGAAACAATATTCATTTAAAGTAAAAAAAGAAGCAAGTGAATCACTATCCTTGTTTCCTTGGCCACAGTTGCAGCTGTCCTACAGAGGAAAAAGCACATTACATGTAAGAGGCACCTGTATTTCTTTTCACTAAGACACATTTAACAACTTATCTTTTGAAGCACAAAGGAAGCATAAAACCTTATGAAACACATCTTTTCAAATGTTAAAAATCAATTTGTCTGATAATTACATTGTGGGATAGTCCTTATTATAGTAATTATATACTTAAGATTCTATGCTATGTTATATTTGAATTCTATGCATCTACTTTCAGTTTTTCTTGTTCCTGCCTCCCACATCCTATGGCATTTGTGGAGATTACAAAATCGCAAATGCCAGATGGCAATATGATCATTAAATTTAAGCCAATTTCATTTCTTTTTCAATCATGATACAGAATGATCAAATTTGTAAATGTTTCTATTCTGGTTATTATTTCTTTCTACATGAGAACAAAGATTTGGACTATTTAAAAACACATTATATCTGTAGACTATAGTATTTTCTTTTCTCAGCTAATGTCACCTTTTATGGTTCTTAGGTTTGATTGGCTAAACCTCTTCTTTTGGAGATTAATGTATCAAAAAAGATGAATAAATAATATTCTACCTTCTAAACAGAGAAAGTAATACAAAATATTATATTCTACATAGCTTATTAAAAAAGAAAAACAATTTTGATAGCATTTCTTGATACACAAATAAGAATAAAAAATCCAGCAAAATAATCATTCCTTATTGAAAGGTGACATCAACAAGATAGTGGAATAGGAAGCCCCATGCTCTTCTTCACCCCCCAAGATAACCACTCAATAATATATAGGTCAATTCCCATTATGAGATATTCAGAAATCAGTTAAGAGGCTCCTGTACCCCATGCGAACACAAAAGCAGGCACATCAAAGCTGGTAGGACATATTGTGGTATTCACTTGCCAGAGCCCCCCTGCCAGGCCCAGCAAGGTGCAATCAGAAGGAAATGACCAACTATTAGATTCCCCTTTGGGAGGGAAAGAGAAGACTGGAACATATATTGGAACATACATTGAACATTCAGCCTTTTTGAGGGGCAAGTTGATGCACTAGTTTTTGTTTTATCTGATCTAAGTACTACAGAAAAGGGCATCACTTTGGAGGGCAATGAGAACAAAAGCAATTGTTTGAATTAAAATGAAATTCACTTGTCACTGGCTCTCCCCCTGGCCTAGCATACAGTCTTGCCCAACTCAGAGCACTGAAGGGAACCAGAATGTTCTAGATCCCTTGGACACTGTTGAACATACAAAAAGGGAGCTCCAGAGGACTGCAGTACAAAAAACAGGCCAAAAGTTTGGTGCTTCTCCCAGGGGTGTGGGTGTGAAAGAAGAGTGGAACATATGTCCAATGTTCCATCTCTTTGGTATGTTGCCTAAGGGACTAGTTTCTGTCTCACCATCTTGAAGTGTTGATGAAACCCAGAATAGTCTAGATGCCTAGAAGCCACTGAGAACAAAAAAGAACTGGGCAATTTATGGACATCCAAAGAACATGCAGAACTGAAGATAAACACCACACGGAACAAGGTAATAGAAGCTCTTGGAAAAAGTAAATTGAGAAAAACCTCTCTAATTGGGAATTTACACACATACACAAGTCCAGAGAAGGCTCATCCAATGAAAAGGTTTGAGAGGCCCCCGGAATCTCTAGCTGGGCTGACTGGTAGAGATCCTTCTATGAAGCCAGTCCATAAGGACTGGGAGATGGGGCCTGTTTGATCAAATGTATGGATCCTCACACAAAGTAACAATGCACAAGAAAAATTGAAAGAAAATGGAGCAAAAAGCTTATTTGATGAAATAATGGCTGAAAGCTTCCCAAACTGTGCAAGGAAATAGACGTTCAGATTCAAGAAACCCAATAGACCCAATTAGGATAAATTAAACTAAAATCAGTCAATCAATCAATCATTGACACATTATAATAAAATTATTGAAAGTCAAAGACAAACAGATAATTTTGAAAGCAGCAAGAAAAAAGAAATTTATCACATAAAGGGAGCTCCCATAAGCTTATCAACAAAATCAGCAGAAATTTTACAGACCAGGGCACCTGGATGGCTCAGTCAGTTAAGCATCTGCCTTTGGCACAGGTCATAATGCCCCGTATAGGGTTCTCTGCTTAGCTGGGAGCCTGCTTCTCCCTCTCTCCCCTGCCCCTGATTGTGCTCTCTCTATAAAATAAATAGATAAATCTTTAGGAGAAAGAAAGAAAGAAAGAAAGAAAGAAAGAAAGAAAGAAAGAAAGAAAGAAAGAAAGAAAGAAAGAAAGAAAGAAAGAAGGAAGGAAGGAAGGAAGGAAGGAAGGAAGGAAGGAAGGAAGGAAGGAAGGAAGGAAAGAAAGAAAGAAAGAAAGAAACCTTACAGACCAGAAGAAAGTGGGACGACATACTGAAAGTGCTGAAAGCAAAGCAAAGCAAAACAAAACAAAAACTCTCCAACTAAGAACACTATATACCCAGAAAAACTGTTCTTGAAAAAGAAGTAAAAATAAAGATGTCCCCAGATAATAAAAGCTAAGGGAGTTTATGACCACTAGATCTGCTTTACAAGAAATGCTAAAGGGAGTCTTTCAAATTGAAGTGAAAGTTCACTAGATAGTTACATAAAAGCATATGAAGATATAAAGTAAGGGTAAATATATACACAAATAAAGAATGTTGTATTAATGCACACATTATTTTTGTGTTATAGAATTTAAAAGATAAGTATAAAACATAATTGTAACTATAAAATATGTTAATGGATATACAATATATCCATTATCTATTATCCATGTGATCTTTTTACCTCAATAACAAAAAGTGTATGAAGGGAAGAAATAGAAAAGTAGAGCTTTTTGTACATGTTTAAATTTGTTATATCTAATGCAAGCCTCATAGTAACCACAAAAATGCATGCCTAAGAAAAATACGCACACACACACACAAAAGAAAATAAAATAAAAAGGAATCAAAGCATGTAACTAGTTTAAAAAAATCAATGAAACACAAAAGAAGATAGAAAGAAAGGAAAACAGGGACAAAAATCAAAACAAAACAAAACAAAAATCCTGCAAAACAGAAACAACAAGATAGCAATATTAAGTCCTTCCCTATGGGTGATTACTTTAAATATAATGTATTAAGTTCCTCAGTTAAAAGACAAGAGTGGCTGAAGGGATGAGAAAACAAGATCCAACCATATGTTACCTATAAGACTCACTTTAGATTTACAGATACACAAAGTCTGAAAGAGAAAGGATAGAAAAAGGTATTTCATGGAAATACTAACCAAAAGAGAACAGGATTCGCTATACTTATATCAGACCAAAGAGACTTTAAGTTAAAAACGCTCACAAGACACAAAGATGGACATTATATAATGATAAAAAGGTTAATTCACCAGGAAGATAAAACAACTAAGTAGATATGCAGCTATTATCAGAGCACCCAAACATATAAAATAAACACTGATAGAACTGAATGGAGAAATAGCAACAAAATAATAAGAGATTTTAGTATGCTACCTTCAACTGTTGACAGAACCACCAGACAGAAGATTGATAAGAAAACAGAGCACTTGAACAACATTATAGACTGAGTGGACCTGATTCCATGCATAGCAGCAGAATACACATTCTTCTCTAACACACACATTTTCCCTGATACGTCACATATTCAGTCATAAAACAGTCTTCAATTATGCAGGTTAAAATCATGTCAAATATATTTTCTGACCACAAGGGATGAAAACAGGAATCAATACCAGAAGAAAAACTGAAAAATTCACATGGGGAAATTAAACAACACATTTTCAATCAATCAATGGGTCAAAAAAGAAAAGAAATCAAAAGGGAAAAAAAAAAGGTGTTTTTTTTTCTAATTTCTTGAGAAAATATCTTGAGACAAATGAAGATGTAAATACAACACCAAACCTAATGAAATGAATCAAAAGCAGTAGTAAATGAGTCTATAATGATAAATGCCTGAATTTAAAAAGAAGAGAGCTCTCAAATAAACAGCCTAACTTTATACCTCAAGAAACTTAAAAACAAAAAAACAAAAAAACAGACTAAGCTGAAAGTTAGGAGAAGGAAGGAAACAAATTAGAGCAGAAGTAAACAAAATACAAAATAGAAAAATAATAGGGAAAAAAAGAGTTGGTTATTTGAAAAGATAAAAACAAAGACATATCCTTAGTTAAATTAACTAGGGGGAAAAAAGAGTCTCAAAATTAGAAATGAAAGAGGATACACTGCACTCATGCCACACAAATAAAAAAGAATCATAAGAGACTACTATGAAAAATTATGCACCAGCAAAATGAATAACCTAGAAGAAATGGATTCCTAGAAACACATATCCTACCAAGACTAAATCATGGAAATAACAGAAAATGTGAACAGATCAATAACTAGAAAGGAGATTGAATCAGTGACCAAAAACTTCCAAAGAAAAGCCCAGGACCAGACATCTTCACTGGAGAATTCTACCAATGATTTAAAGAAAACTTAATGGCAAGCCTTCTCAAACTCTGCCAAATAATTGGAGAAGAGGAAATACTTCCAATCTCATTTTGTGCGGTCAGTGTTATTGTGATAGCAAAGCCTGACAAAGACATTGAAAGAAAAAAACCAAAACCAAAACCAAAATAAAACCTAAACTAAAGCCAATATCCTTCATAAAAACAAGTGAAAAAATCTCAACAAAATAATAGCAAACCAAAACAGTTAGCACATTAAAAATAATCACAAATTATGACCAAGTTATTCATGAGATGCAATAACCATTTAACCTACAAAAAATCCATCATTATGACATACCATATTAATAGAATAAAAATCATATGATCATCTCAATAGATATAGAAAAAGCATTGGACAAAATTCAAAACCCTTTTATATTACAAACATTAAACTTACTACAAATGGAAGGAAATTACCTTGACACTATAAAGAACATATGTAAAAAGCCCAAAGCTAACAATCACAGTACATAGGGAAAGACCCAAAACTTTTCTGCTAAGGAACAAGACAAGAATACCAAATCTCATCAATTGTATTTCAAATAATATTGGATGTCTTGTCAGAGTAATTAAACAAGAAAAAAAAAATAAGCATCCAATCAGGAAGAAAAAAGAAAAGGTAAAATTATCTCTGTTCAAAAATGATATAGAGGCACTTGGGTGGCTCAGTTGGTTAACAAACATTGGACTGTTGAGTTCAGCTCAGAGCATGATCTCAGGGTCTTGGGATCAAGCCCTGCTTCTAGCTCCAAGCTCAGCAGGGAACGTGCTTAGGATTCTCTGTCTCCTCTCCCTCTGCCGCTCCTCAGACTTGCATGCACACTGTTTCTCTCTCTTTTTCTTTCTCTCTCTCTCAAATAAATAAATAAATAAATAAATAAATAAATAAATAAATATATTTTTTTTAAAAATGACATAATCTTATATATAGAAAACCCAAAAGATCACACACACACACAAAATGTTAGCACCAATAAGCAAATTCAGCTAAGTTGCAGGGTACAAAATCAACATAGAAAAAAATCATCTGTGTTTCTATATACTTTAAAAGATAAATCTGAAAAGGAAATTAAGGAAACAGTCTCATTTACAATAGCACAAAAAGAATAAATTACTTAGGAGTAAACATAAGCAAAGAAGAGAAAGATTTACACATTGGAAATGACAAAACTTTGCTAAAACAAGTTAAAGAAGATACAAATAAATGGAAAGACATCCCATGGTCATGGATAATAAGAAATTATATTGCTAAAATATCAGTTCCACCCAAAGTGATTTACAGATTCTGTGTTATCTCTCATACCTCTTAGCATAGCCACTATCACCCCCCCCAAAGAAAAAACAAATAAACAAACAAACAACAACAACAAGGAAAAAGAAACCCAGAAAAGAACAAGTGATGATGAGGATTTGGAAAAATTATAACCCTGTATGGGAATGTAAAATGGTGTATCTGCTATGTAAAATGGTATGGAGTCTCACCAAAAAATTATAAATGAAACTACCATATGATCCAGTAATGCCACATCTGGGTATTTATCCAACAGAATTGAAAACAGGATCTCAAAGAGATATCTGCACTGTCATGTTTACTGCAGCATTATCCACAATATCCAGGAGGTGAAAACAACCTGTATGTCCATCAGTGGATGAATGGATAATAAAAATGAATAGACAGACAATGGAGTATTACTCAGCCTTAAAAAAGAAGAAATCCTGTCATATGCTACAATACGGACAAAATTCGAGGACATCATATGAAGTGTAAACAGCCAATAACAGAAGTACAAATACTGCATGACTTCACTTATATGTCATATTCAAAGTAGTCAAACACAAGAAGCAGAAATTGAAATCATGGTAGACAGGGGTTAAGGGAGAGGAAATAGGAAGTTGTGCAATGAGTTTGGAGTTTCAGTCATGCAAGACAAACATGCTCTAGAGATCTGTTCTACAAAACAACACATATATAGTTAATACTATATTATACACTCAAAAATTTTACCACAATAAAAGAAAAACAACAAATATTGTTCCTTGTGACTAAATTAGAAGCAAGGAAATTTTCAACCTGTGACTACTATAATTTTGAGATTATTGTGTTAACTGTTTAATAAAATGTTAAGCACCCAATCACTATCAACTTGAAATACCTCATTATACACATATTTGAATTAAAATAAAGTCTAATGTAAATCAAAATCTAAAATAAAGTAAAAACATGAGACTGAGCATTAGGAGACCTAAGTTCTATTTCCATTTTCAGCAACCTGGGAGTCATTAGGTTTCAGTATTTTGATCAGATGGGGATAAACTGTCTTATTTCATAGTGCTCTCCTAACAATGAAATATTATATTACAAAATATAATATACTAAAACAAAGGAAAATTACACAAATGAACCCTGGTATTTGAGCTGGTATTTGGTTTTCAAGTAGGCAGTATAATTTAAAGAGTAGAGAATACATAAGGATTCTTTTCTCAAAAAAAAAAAAAGGATTATTATTATTATTTTTTAAAGATTTTATTTATTTATTTGACAGAGAGAGAGAGAGATAGCCAGCGAGAGAGGGAACACAAGCAGGGGGAGCGGGAGAGGAAGAAGCTGGCTCCCAGCAGAGGAGCCTGACGTGGGGCTCGATCCCAGAACGCCGGGATCACGCCCTGAGCCGAAGGCAGACGCTTAACCGCTGTGCCACCCAGGCGCCCCCAAAAGGATTATTTTCTTAACCTATGCCACTGGCTGCCTTGAGTAAGTCATTTACTTCTTTGTTTAGTAGCACAGCATCGACAGAGGGTCGGCTCTTACCAAGGTTTAAAACGGAAACCTTCCACTATCTACGTGACTCTGTATTAGCCACAATCGTATTTGAAATTTCACTGCTGACAGGAGATAGGTAGAGAGGGTGATGCAAGATTAACTTCATTGTAATTACCTGGTGTTAGCTGATAAAGGAAAAAACACAAAAACTATATCATAACAACCATTTTGTGTTTACTCTAAATGGCTTTTTTATTATAATGTAATTGTTTTGAAGTCGTATCATTAAACATTTTCCAAAACTGCCCTACTGGCTGCACCAGATTTTTATGTGGTAGAGGGTAAGGGTCAGAGGTCACTATAAGCAGCCCATGGGTAGTTTGTTTGTTTGTTTGTTTGTTTGTTTTTCAAAGTCTACATATGTTTCCTAGTCTAAATCCACTCCCAGTTTGTAGAACAATCTCTGGACTGATGTGGAGGCAGGGAAAAAAGGGTAGGGATAAAAAACATTCTTGGTTTGAAACATCTCTTTAATAGATTCTGATACATGTCCCTTTCCAATTTGACAAGAACCAAGTGCAGCAGAGGAAGCTGGATCCTGAAATATACATGAATTATCTGTGAAGATATTGAAATCTTGCACTTATTCCCAAGTCTTACTATTGTGGTTTTCTTCTTCTACAAATTTCTCTCGAAGTATGCCCTATACTACCCCTTTATTAGAATTAAAATTCAACTTCTAGGAATATTTCCAGATCTACTGAACCAGAGTCCTGGTGAATGGTTCCTAGGAATCTGTATTTTAAATGGTCTCCAGTGGTAAAATTTACACAAAAGCTTGAAAGTCATTACTTTATATGAAAATTTGTGTTTATATTTATTGTTTGAGCTACTCAATTTTCATTCAAAAAAGGCAAATGTTGCTAATTAAAACTATATATATTGAAGTTAATACCATATCTTAGATTTGGATTTTGATTTAAAAAGGTGGTTCATGTATCTTCACTGGAATCTTCTAATTCTATTGATCATATTTGATAATCAATACTACCTTCAGCTCTAGGCAATGAAGTACAGTTACTGGTAGACAGTCACATTATAAAGTAGATTTGAAAGTCCCACGTCCAACATTAAGTATGATCCTGATGATGATACTCTGTTTCTTTTATATCTCGGAAAAAACATCAATTTAGAAAGCAAAAAATGTTGGTTTTGAACATTAAAGACATCATCATCATTTATTCATCTATAGTACTGAAAAGAATCTAAAAGTTTGAAAGTCTACTAACAGCAGGGTAATAAACTGGCTCATTCTGTTTTCTAATATATAAGAAAAATGATTATTTCTATGGATAAACTAATAGTTTGAGGTCCCTTTATTATTGACTTAAAAGGAGTAAATATGATTTAGAGTCCATGTCCTAAGAAAAATATAATTTTTTAGGACAGCTCTATGATAGACTCAAGTTCATAAGACAGCTCAATTTCAGTCTTCTATTATATATGACCTAATAATAAATACTTGTCAAATTGCAAATACTAATCCATATTTTATTCTTTATAGCATAATTATTGTTGCACAAAGTTTAATTTTACTGACAATATGAAATATGCCAATAATTTCATTATTTGTTTAATCTAAAATATATTATTTCAATGCCAAATACATTAATTTACTCTCTTTACATAAAAGAATAGTCTGAAAAAAATTTACTCAAATTAAACCAACATTAAAATTTCCAGCAAAACATGAATCAGGAAGGGAATTTAATAAGAGGAGCATTTATTATTTTTTTTTGCTTTATGTTATGATTTTCATGCTATAGTGTAGCTGAATTTCAATGACAGACTTCAAGCATTTATCCAAACCAGACATGAACAATGTATGCAGAAGACATGAGATTTCTGGGTCAGAGACAAAGACTTTATTTTTCCTAGCATAACAAGCCACAAGAACATTGATTCTCCTTGTCCTCTGATCAAGATGGCCTTAATATTACCCTCAGCTTGACTAAACTTTAGACAGGTTTCTCCTGACTAGAGGTCCTGACTCCCTTTTCTTAGAGCATTTACTTTAGAAAACTCTCAATTATAAATTATTTCTTCGCCCCCTTCAGATGTAAATCTCCCAGCCTCTTACCACTTTTACAACCCAGGAATCTCTTCTCAATGACCTGGGAGCCATCCCTTTGAAATGTAATAACCATCAAAGATAGTGCTCTTACCTCCCAGCCTCTGTGAAGAAGTAGAAGCCTAACTTTCATAAACATGAATTAACAAAGACAACCTAATCCCATTGACCAATCTCTCCCACTAACTTTCTCCAGTACTCTTCCACTAGCTCACACCAATGCTTAAAAACTCTCCTGCCTTTTATTTCAGTTAGGTTGAGTTCAATCTTGTTCTCCTCGATTACAACAGTACTGACCCCACCACAGTTGTCTTGAATAGTCTTCCTTGCCTGCTTAATTCCATCCAGTGCATTTTTTTTTTTTTTTCATACCTCCTAGGTCCTTTGGAAGCAATGAGAGGCCCAGGTGGATACTTCACTAATAGCGGGATTATGCATTTCTGAAGAAACACAAATTTAGAAAATCTTATTCTCATAAAGGGATTGCTAGCAAATCTGTCTAATTTGCTCCCCAAAGTGAGAGGGAAACATTATCTTTATTATTCTGGTCAAGAGACAAATCTCTCTGCCCCACAGGGAGATGCTATCTCTATCTTCCAAGGCTTTTGCTATCCCAACACTTACCTGATAAATGACTGTATATCTGAGCAATAATACAATGTACATAACCAACAGCTAATTCATTTGGTGTATAATCATTTGAAAGTATTAAGCTGTACAATTTTATAATGAGAAGTCAGTTTTGTCATTTATTATTCAATCACCTATTTGTTTATTCAACCATGAATTCAATAAACTTTTTTTTGATTGTCTAAAATCTGCTATATACACTGAATAAGAGTTACGAGTTTAAAGTACAGTAAATTCATGTTCTCCAGCAGCTCCAATATAGTAACTAGTTAACTTGCTAATTATGTACCACATTCAAAGAAGTCAGAGACAGAATGACAAAGATATTTCAAAGAATGAGGTTAAGTTTGTCAGGCAAAGAGAGAGGAAGGGCATATCTATAGGGAAGAATAAAGGGAAACAAACAAAAAAAGGTAGAATAGCTTTGGTGTGGAGTATCTGGGAAAATAGCAAGTACTGTCTGGCAGTGGCTAGAGTTACCTGGAAAAATAAATGAGGTCCTATCAGGTAGGAAAATGTAGGCTACCATAAAGAATTTGGAGCTTTATTTACAGATGATGGGGTACCATTTAAGCATTTTGAGCAGGGGAGTACCATAATCAGATTTCGATTTCAGAAAGGTCATTTGACTGTGGAATTAACTGGATTATAGAGAGGCAATATTCTGAAGAGAATATAAATTAAAACCATTTTAATCTTGAAAAAACTATGGGGTGTAAACTTTCAAACTTCCCTAAACTCATAGTACATTCATTCCAAAAATATATTTGCTGTATTTTTATGACTCTTGATATATAGTGCCAAATTGTTTCCCAAAAAGATTGTACAGCAGCATATCTTAATCAGAGTATAAAGTCAACACATTTAACGAAAAATAACCTAATGTCAAAATCACTCATCAGTTTCTGAAAAAGTGTCATTTTGAAGATCTATATTCTATCTTCCAAAATGTACACAACTTGTTTTCTCTTTTTTTCCTTAATCTTGAAATAGATTACTATTCCTCAGTAAAATAGCAGATGAAGTAGTGGTTTGTATTAGGGTCATATTTTATTAAAATAAGTACTGTGCTCTTAATAGCTAGCAGCACATTCAGTGCAGAGTAAAGCTCTCACTATGAGGGACATGAACTGGAACTGACAAGGGTTGAGGGAACAACAGATTCATATTTTCTTCCATGATCCATGGGGCCTGGGACATTAATTCACTAGAATGGTAAGTAATATCCGCAGTACTATTTAAATTGGTCTGATCTTTCTCAACTATATGCACTTGAAACCAGTTAAGTTAAAGAGAGTAGTGAAAATCAACTATAAAAAGTTTTCAATTCCTTTTCTTTGCAATAATGCCAATTTTAGTGCATAATTTTTGGCAAAGGGTATCATCGGCATCAATAGAGAGGAAAGGGTTGTTTAGTTTTTGAGTTGTATTTATTCTCCACTGTGGAGTTATGTATTAAAATTCATTGCCTTTCAATTTATTAAAGTCATGACATTGGCAAATCAAACATTATACAAGGAATTTGGTGGAAATATAACAGGACACTGAAGGAAACAAGCATCCTTCCTTTCCAAGGTATAGTACAACACAAATTCATGCAGAATTTATTTAAAAATAGCAAATTGTCTTGAGTAACTCTTACCTCCCTAAACTATATAATACTGGAATTTTTGGAGAGGTTATTTGAAGGGAATTTATAGGCTTAGAGAAAGCTGTGGCATTTTTTTTTTTTTTTCTGGGAGATAGCAGAGGCCTTCTCTTCCTCTTCAAAGAAAAAGCATTTGTAGAGAATGAAGGTGCCTGCAAACAGGACACTTTCTTCCTCATCCAAATGCTTGCATAACTATAGAAATTTACAGGTTCTGTACCTCACAGGAATGTAGTATGACGTGAAGGTTCCTGAGGGAGCTTGGTACATGCTCTAGGGAGCTAAAAAATGTATATGAACCTTGAGACTGTTCTCTGCTAGAGAAGCCAAAAGGCAGGAATCTGGAGAAGCTTTCCATGGCAAGGTGAGGAGAGAGTGATCAGCAATTAAGCAAATCCCTCTACATCATTTGGCTGTATAAGTATGTATAAGATTTCCAAGGACCACAGGGATAGTGCAAATGACAGCTTGGCTAGTGTTCTTTCATGCAATCCCTGTCATGAGGGCCAGACTCGGAATAATGAAAGATGGAGGTGGGGCTTTTGCACAAGTCACTGGATGAGGACATAGCCTGTATCAGGCAACAGTGTAAAGTCAAAGTCCCTCTAACACCTCCAAAGAACAGCAAGCATCATCCATGAAGGAAAGTCCCATTTGGTGGTGGCCACATAGAGGCATCAATGGCCACATTTCAACAGCATCCATTCTATAAACTCTCAAATCTGCCTTCTCTAATCCTTTAGCTCCTCTTCTCTATAGGACCATAAGCCAGAAACAAGGGTCAAGCCTGTGCTGGGGAAGAGAGCTGTGAAGATGATATTAGATTGAAGTTTTGTTTAGTTGAACCAAACATTTTAATAACTAAATGTCAGAGTTGCTTTAATAAATTTTTTCTTACAACTGAAATTGATTGGAAAGCTATTGGATATACTTAGAGTTAAGCAAAGGGAATTTAATAAAGTATGATTGAAGGCAGAGTCTGGAAAAAAGTAAAGGCAGTTTCCTATTCATATCCCATAAAGTTCAATCCCCTTTTCCATTTCAATAATCCAGTTGCAAGAGTCTTAATCATCTTACATATTTGCTTCAGTATTTTCTTCTTGCCCTTTTTCTAACCTCTTTATTTTGGTTATATCAGAAGAATATGCTTGCCCATCTGCATGTGAGAGGTGGCAAATAATATGTTTTTACATTTTATATTTCCTATGTAATCTCTTCCATATCTTTCATATACTGAGCCATTTACATTGTAGAAGGTACAACAATGTTTACAGCACATTTTCTTTATATTTCAATGTTTAATATTTTAATCTTTCAATTCATATTGAATATTTTTGGTCACTGCTGTGAGATAAGTATACTGGATCCTGTGATGTGTTTCCCCCATTCCCTCAGGATTAAAGAACTTATTTCCCAGCACCCAAAAGTGCTTCAACAGGTAGTCTTCAACTACTATTCAAGTCCAGGAATCATTTCTGTCGAAGAGTGCTGCCTTGGCAAAAAGTGTTGACCTTTTTGGCAACAGCCTGCATCTAATGATAGGTGGATGCAGACTTAGAAAAAACTGGCCCTCTCTCTTCTATTTGAAACAATCTAAGGATCGGGACATCTTTAGAGGTCAATATTTAGAGATATCAGACCCCATCTTCTTTAGCTACCCAATTCTGCTTCTTTTCCTGACCTTCCATAGGTATAGACCTTAAGAGCCCTTGATTAATACTAGTATCCATCTCTGCCTCCTGTATCCAACCTACTTAAATTGAATCCTCCCCCCATGATAAGTAACCATTTATTACAACACTATTTACTGAATAATTTTATCATCTCTGTGGGTTTCTAGTGGCCCCTTGGTCACTCAGTAAGGAGTCTATGTAGTAAATTCAGTGTGATTATGTGATTGTATAGGTGTGTCTGTATGTGTGTTTGTACACACACACACACACACACACGAAGGGTAGTAGAATTCATGTGTTTGTTTGTTAAAGAAACTTAAGGAGAAACTTAAGAAAATAAAGGATGGATCCATATTATAAACTTTTTAAATGTCACTCTAAGGAATTTTCACTTACCTGTTAGGTAATATGGTGTTTTTAAAGCGGGAAAATATGACATCTGATTTTTTTAGTAGGAAAATAGTGTAGCAGTGTGGTGTATGCATCAACGGGACCAACTGAGAGATTATTATAGAAGCTGAGAAAAAAGATGATGAATATCTGAAGTGGGATGTTGACACTGGCAAATGTTACAAGGGACTCACTGAAGGATTTTGAAGCTAGAATTGCTGGGACTTGGTGACAATATTATAAAATTGAAAGAGAGCTTTCATTAATGGTATAAGCTATTTAAATACATTTTGATAGAACCCAATTATATATTATTTTTAATTTAAAATATTAGAAATATAATTATTCTATAGAAAAAAAGGCCAATTTGTTCTTTAGTCACACATTTATCCCTAGGCTGATATCACAGACCAGTGATAAATGATGTATTAACTATATTATTGTTGTTCTTGTGCTGTTTAAACTAAGGAATATTCAGATTTAAATTTACATATCTTTAAACCATAAAAATTGCAACTGAATAATTTATAACCAGTAGCAATGAGACTACTTAAACAGAATACGGCACAATTTGAAAAAATAACTTACTAAAAAAATTGCAAGGTTATGTATACAAGGTAAAAAATAAACTCAAGATGATATTACAGGATCTATAAACATAACAGTCCAGTTGAGAATTTCCAACTTTAAGTATGATATGTGTTGAAGTGAATCACAGTGGAAAAATGTGAATAACTGAGGTATATCAAGGTCAAGACCCCACAACTTTTTAACTTTTTGTAATAAATCACCAGCTTATTTTCCCAGCACTAAATAAACCTGTTTCTGGGAAAAAAATAAACATAAGGATTATTTCTAAAAATGAAGTTGGATTTAAAAATAGGAAAACTTACCCATATTTATTTTGGCTTGCTATGGTATATATGCATATACATACATATATATATACATGCATATACACACACACGCACCACACACATATATATGTATGCATATACATGTATATAAATCTTTAGTAATCACATTAGTGTTTTATTATTTCATCCTGTTTCAAACTTCATATGAGCTGTTAATGATTTTTCTTTAGAAAACTGATGTCTAAAAAATCAAATATGTAAAAACTGAACAAAATCATTTGAAATATTAAATATAAATTAGAGATAATTTGTTAAAAGAACATCCTATCAAACTTGTGACCTAGTATCAAGCGAAAGTGGATATATATTCTTCTTTGTCATATTATAATTGTGAGATGTCAATATAAATATGCAAACACAAGTATGAATTTCCAATGAATTATGCATAAGTTCTTTTTTTCCATAAAGAACTACAAAGGAAATGAATATGATTATTCAGTGCTTACAAACTTATAATATTTATAATCATGTAGAAGTATCCAGCTCTGGGGATACATAAAACCATGCTTTAAAATGTTACTAACATTTTAGATTTTAGATATAATAATCATGTTGTTATGGTGTAAATCTCTCCCCCCTTCTTTTACAGGCAGAATCTTAGACATCTATTAAATAGGTGTAATAGAGACCAAGGGAGATGGTAAATATTAGCAGAATATATAGCATGTCAAATGATCTTCTATAAACAGCACCATGGAAGAGAGAATATAAAGTACTTTCCCTTACTTTCCAATAATAACAAGAAGTCAAATTGGTAATGAAAAGTCAAATAATAACAAGAAGTCAAATTTCTTTCCTCCCCCACTCCACTTCCTCTGTCCCTTCCTTCTGTTGAAAAGAGGTATTTGTGAAAAGTTCCAAGTCAGCAAACCAAGACTTAATACCTAAACTAAGTGCAGCTTCAGCCCCTGCTAGGAATCTGATCTCAACCAACCAGTCTAGAATTTTCTGGCCTGCTGGAGTGAGGAAAGCCACCTGATAGACCCCCAAAGGAAAGTGACCTTGCCTGAAATAATTCTTTCTTTTGTTTATGACTTCCTTGTCTTTCCCCACTTTCTGCCTATAAAAATCTTCCATTTTCTAGCTTCTTGGAGCTCTTTCTATTTGCTAGAAGGGATGCTGACTGATTCATGAATGGTTCAATAACAGTAATAAAGTCTTTAAAATTCACTTGGTTGAATTTTGTTTATTAGCACTTCCTTCTGTTAGAGGCAGTTAGTTAGGTTCTAACAAGATGCCTGGAGGCCTACAAAGAGGAAGTCAAGACCAACTATCCAGAAAATCAGAGGTCTATCCTGGCAACATTCCAAAACAAAGCCAGAAGAAGCTGGATCCAACCAGAGAGACCAAGGATGGCAGATGCCACACAGGAAACCCCTAACCAAATAAGGAAGAAAAGGCAAGAAACACTGCTTCTAAGAAATTCCCGCCCCAAGTAATGAATATGCCACCCCCTCGTTAACAACTGCCAATAAAAGACAGAAACTCAAACCCCAGGGCTTGCAGTTCTCTCTCTTGAGCTCGCTGGCTCTCACATCTTGAGTGTGCTTTTGCTTTAATAAACATTCCTGCTTGTGTCATTTGCTGGGTTGTGTCTGTCCTTGAATTCTCTCTCTTGTGAGGAGACAAGAGCCTCTAGCGACACCTGGGGACAGGCTCAGTTGAGGCCTCAAGGCTCAGGGTCTCCCCAGTTCAAACAGCAACACTTCTTTCTTCCCTTCTCTTCCCTTTCCTTCCCTCCTTCCCTTTGCTTTGCTTTTCTCCTTCCTGTCTTCTTTCTTACACTTTCTCTCTTCCTTTCCTTCTTTCTCCCTCCCTTCTTCCTTCAATTCTTCTTTCCTTTAGGTTCTGTATATATTCTACAATGAATATATGTTGTTTGCATAATTTTAAGTTTTTATGTATCCCTGTAACCTTATGAAAATAAGGAACATATGGTGGAATTGAGAGCTCCGGTTGAGGCACAGCCTTCAAAAGTAAGCACCCTTCTGTTTTCTTTATTCTTTTTTTTTTTTTAATTTTTTATTATGTTATGTTAGTCACCATACAGTACATCATTAGTTTTTGATGTAGTGTTCCATGATTCACTGTTTGCGTATAACACCCAGTGCTCCATGCAATATGTGCCCTCCTTAATATCCATCACTGGCCTAGCACAATTCTCCACCCCTTCCCCTCTGAAACCCTCAGTTTGTTTTCTTTTTTCTTTCTTTCTTTCTTTCTTTCTTTCTTTCTTTCTTTCTTTCTTTCTTTCTTTCTTTCTTTCTTTCTTTCTTTCTTTCTCCTTCTTTGCATTTCTTTATCCTCCTCCTCCTTCTTTTTCTTTTAAGTCTTGAGCTTTAGAGTTTTACTCTCAGAAGAGTATCAGAATTTGGAAAATTGTAGAATTTTAAGTTCAGAGATGATGAGAGATAAAAGTAGGAAACACTCATAGGGGCCATAAGGATTTGCTTTTATGCATCTGAGGTTGGAAAGCCCATTTACACTTAAAAGGGGGGGGCTGCAAAAATGCAGAGATCTAGGAGATTCTATGTTTCTTGAGTAATAATGGCTTATAGGACACTAAGAAATGGTCAATGCATAAGGTGACAACTCCTCCCAGTTTGCCCAGTGCAGTCCTGGTTTATGCTAGTGGTCCTACAGATTTGTCTTTGTTTAAACTGCTTTAGTGTTTATTACTTTCAGGAATGTCCTGACTTGGATGCTATGGTCATCGATCAACAGGGAAGCCTTTACGGAGGCTGAAGAAGGAAGACACAATCTAAGACAGATACAAGGATTGAAGCTTTTGTTCTACAGCTAAAAAGGATTATTTAAAAAGCATGTACAATAAAACATATGCACTTTGCATACAATGGTACTTAAATATTTTTAAATGTAGTAAATCTTTATGGAGTTTAGTTACATTGCTACTTGTTTTTGTCTTCACAATTTATTTTGTCTTTTAAAGTTATGATGTAAATTTAATCTCTTCAGTTATTATTAAAAGAGACCTCTTCAGGCATTTTTAAAAAGAGAAATGTATTGAAAGAAGCAGGGACCAAAATGTTGGTTGCCAGGGGCTGGTGGGGAGGGGAAGAAATAAGGAGATATTGATTAAAAGCTACAAAGTTTCAGTCATGCAAGATGAATAAGTCCTAGAGCTCTACTATACACCATCGTGCCTATAATCAGCAACACTGTATAGTATATTTAAAAATTGCTAAAAAGGAAGAAGAAAACTTTTGGAGGTGATTGATAAATTTATGACATTGATGGTGGTGACAATTTCACCTGTGTATATATATCTGTAGACTCGTCAAGTTGTACACATTAGCTGTGTACAGTTTTTTGTATGTTAGTCATATCTCAATAAAATAGAGAGTTTTAAAAAGAGAGAGAGAAAAGTATTTGCACTTAGACAAACAAATATATCCCTTCCTGGTCTTAGTTTCTAGGCAGAGACAGCACTTGGGTAATCAGCCGTAATGAGGCAGTACAGTTCAGGTAACTGTAACTCTAAATATCATTAAGAGTTCATATTCTGGAGTCAGACTGTCTGACTTGGAATCCCAGTTCTAATACTGACTGGTTATTTGGCCATCTGTAAATTGATGAACTTGTACAGAAAGATTTCAACCACCAACTAGATAAATCATTGGGTTGTTCTGAAATTTTTCTAAAAATACACTTTGTATAGCCTTTAGACATTCATTATTTATCAATATCTTTCCTATTATGTCATGTTGAGAATACAAGGAGAAAACATATATCCCTCATTCTGAAACTGTGTATAATTTCAGGAAGTAACAGAGTTGCATGGGAAAAGTTGTAATAAAATTTAAAATTTGCCATCATGACTAAAATTTTGGTATAATGATGAAATTTTTCACGTAAAGTTGGAAAAGATTTCAAAATGAGGGAGAATTAGAGGTAAGATCTGAAAACTTAAAAGGAATTGAGAGAGAGAAGGGAAAGAAGAACATGAGAATAGACTTGGGGAAATCACTGACTCCATCAAAGGTAATAACGTTCATACTGTAGGAGTCCCAGAAGAAGAAGAGAGAGAAAGGGGATAGAAAATGTATTTCAGGAAATAATAGCAGAACATCTCCCCAGTATAGGGAAGGAAACAGACATCCAGATCCAGGAGGCCCAGAGAACTCCCATCAAAATCAACAAAGGCAGGCCAACACTAAGATATACTGTAATTAAATTTGTAAATTATAGTGATAAAGGAAAAATCTTAAAAGCAGCAAGACAAAAAGAAGTCCTTAACTCACAAGGGAAAACCCATAAGTCTATCTGAAGATTTCTCAACAGAAACTTGGCAACACAGAAGGGTGTAGCATGATATAGTCAAAGTACTGAATGGAAAAAAATCCTCAGCCAAGAATATTCTATCTAGCAAGGCTGTCATTCACAATAGAAGGAGAGATAAAGAGTTTTCCAAACAGGTACACCTCCGTCCGTTAAGCATCTGCCTTTAACTCAGGTCATGATCCCAGGGTCCTTGAATCAGGCTCCTTGCTCAGCAGAGAGTCTGCTTCTCCCTCTCCCCTTCCCTCCCCTTCACTCTTGTGCACCCCCCCATCTCTCTCTCTCTTGCTTGCTTTCACTCTAGCTCAAATAAATAAAATCTTAAAAAAAAAAAAAAAAGTTTCCCAAACAAACAAAAGCTAAAGGAGTTTGTGACTAAACGAGCCCTGCAAGAAATAGTAAAGGGGACTCTTGGAGTGCAAAAGAAAAACCATGACCAATACAAGAAAAGATCAGAGAAAATCTTCAGAAATGACAAAACAAGTAATAAAATAGTAATAAATACCCTATCAATAATTACTTTGAAGGTAAATGGACCAAACACTCCAATTAAAAGACAGAGGTTGTCAGAATGGATTAAAAAAAACAGATACATCTATATGCTGAATTTTATATAATATATTTTAACAGTAGTCTTGATATTCTTAGCTGTTGTCACTACTGAAACTCACTGCCTCTGTTTCTGATAAATTGAATAATTAAATGAATAAAAATTTATGGAAATCATGTGGACAAGTAAGAATATGAAACTTTTTATAAATTTTTAATTATTTGGAAAACATATAGAAATACGATATAACTTACCTCACGGACAAATATAAAGTGGTACATGAGTCTTGCATATCATAAAAATAGATGAGCAATTTTCACAATAAAAATAATTGTAGGATCATTTTAAAGACTTTGTAAATAAAATTTACAATTTATTTTAATATGTATTCTTATAATAAAAATGATTTGAGAATTTAAAATGTATCATAAAAACAAGAAAAAAAATGAAATACAGAATTTCTTAGAATGCTTAAAATACAGAATTCTTAATTATTCTATATTTTTCCTATTATAAAATTAACATCTAATAAATCTAATAAATCTAATCTAATAAAGAGTGCATATCTTTACTTTTAAAATAGACCAAATTGAATTTGCTAAGCTCGCCATGGCTTGTATTAGGATCACAAAAGCATGAAATTACTGGATAGTAAAAAATGCTAACAGTAGCCAGTATGTATATACATCTACATCAGTGAATTTAGTTTGGATAAAAATGTATCTTTAACATCTTAGTTTTAAAATCACTATGATTAACAATTGCTAATAATTAAAATGATACATAAAAATTCAATCTTCTCAGTATATTTGTCATTATGAATAGCTGCTTCATGATGTACTTTAGACATTCTTTAAAAACTATCTTTCACAAGCTAATGTGAAATTCATGTTAAGTGCCTTTTCACACCAAGTTGACTTTTACAATAAGTTTTTACCACAGGCATGCTTTACAATGTACATATGATCATCAGGGCTTGAGTGACCCACCAGGGTCTGATCTGGTATTGTTTGCACAGGCAGTTTCTCGATAGACCTGATATTGATCATCTGTCAATTTGATTTGCTAATCTTATGAGACTCATTGTAAACAAAATAAGTAAATGTTTGCAAGCCCACAGAGAAAACACTACAGCTATGCATTTTATTTCTGTTTGACATAATCATTCTGTTCCAAGTTTAAAAACAGAAGTAAAGAACAACAACAATATTTTTTCTCTTTTTGAGTTCTTACCAGATGATTAGGTCTTAGGCATTTGAATTTAAAAACAACTAATGTAAATGGTGGAAAAGCCTGGCTTGTGAAGTAATATAATTAGACAATGTAGCCAATAACAAGCATGTATCAACGAACACCTGAAATCACCATGTCATTTCACCTGTCTTAGTCACACAACCTGTCAGTATGCCAGATGCCTAATAAATCATATCCCTACCACAGATTGTAAGCCAAAAGAACACATTTTTAGAATCTGCAAATCAAGTCAATAAGTGACATTTCAAAGAAACTGTACTACCATAACTGATGCACAAGATAAGGAACACATATTACTTATATTTTACAAAGGGCTGCTTAAAGACTTGTTTATCAGATGAGCTTCTTGTACCAAAACAGCAACGTACTATTTGTGTGTGTCAGAAAAGGAAGATGGTGTGTAAGCCATTATCTGGGGGAAGGACTCTAGTATTACGAATAGTGTATCTAGATAATACCCGTTTGTATGACAAAGATATAAACGCATGCTCAGTTATACATTAAAATGGTTGCCTTCTTAAGCAGTGAGACAAAGAAACATTCATCTTTTATATATATAGCTAGAGGTTTGTATTCAAATTTCTAAGTTTTCTTATTGCTTCAACAAAAAGGTATAATCTCTGAATATAAACAGGGAGCATGCACATTTAAGGAAATATTTGTCATAATGGAGTAAACAGCTCCAACATCTTCTAATGAATTGATTTGTAGTTAACTCAAAAATATCTGTGGGCTTAAAATAATTAATACTTGCTTTAAAAATAAATAAAATCAAAAATAAATTAAAATTGTTTCATCAGTAATAGACAACATTTTCTCTGATTATAAACCAAAAAGAGATATAAACTAATGAAAACGAACCATAATTATCTTTAATATTCCAAAAATAATTAGGAAAGCACTTATCATTTGTATTCCCTCTAACCAACATTAAGTCATATGATGTTGGTCTCATATCTTCCTCTGAGGGCATTCTCACAACTGTTGTGGTGTGCACTATTGCTTTGTAAATTTCACTGCACCTACTTGTTCCTATTACCTGGAGTGCTAACACATTTACCAAGCTGCAGATGTCTATATGTTATTGTTTGATTCACTCATATGCATTTCCTTAGTGAAATTCTATGACCTTTCCATCAGGACAGTTTTTACTGGTTCATTCCAGAATTTGATTTTTTCTATTTTTTTTTTTCAAGAGAATTTTTGTTTTACTTTACTTTGTAGTTTCAAGTTTTTATTTAAATTCTAGTTAGTTAACATATAGTATAATATTTGTTTTAGGAGTAGAATTTAGTGATTCATTACTTACATACAACACCCAGTGCTCATCACAAGTACCCTTCATTATAGGCATCACCCATTTCACCCATCTCCCTGCCCACCTCCCCTCCAGCAACCCTCTGTTCTCTTTGGTTAAGAGTCCGTTTATGGTTTGCCCCCCCCTTTTTTTTTTTTCAAATCTCCCACATAAAGCATTAAATATGGATTGCTTTATCATAAAGGGCACTAAGGAATAAGTCTTCTTGATGGTGTTCAAATCAGATTACTTCTTATAACTAATTTCCTAAACTGAGTTACCAACATAACATGTAGCTTTTTAAATCAGTCAAGTAGGAAAAACAAAATCATCCAGAGCTCTCATCTTTGATCAATCCTGGGTCTTATATTTTATCCATGGATTAAATTTACTTCTTACTTAAATTTTTCTTGTAATTTTTCTTAGCTTTTCTTTAATATTAACAATGGCACTTGATTTAAGTCAGGTAAAATAATTTGATTATATTTCACTTGCATGCTTATTCATTTGACATGATGTTTGTATTTTGGTTGTTGGTATTGCTGTAAATATGGGTTGGTATGTTTTTTTGGATGCTTATTTATACTTATTATGAAGTTGAACCCTCATAATTTTATCCCTCTAATAATTTATGTATTTTCAAAATTTTCCAAAGTTGTACAATGGTATCTTACAAGTCATTTTCTTTTACATTTTGAACATTTATTCACTTTTAATTGAAAGTAATTATGAATTTCCTTTACTAAATATTTACTGAATTCTACTTAATATTTTACATCATATTAGGCACTGGTGATTGCAAGAAAAAAATTAGATGCAGACTTTGCTTTGAAGGAGTTCTCAGTGAGTTAGAGAAAGAAATGAGTGAACACACATGAGCAGTAGTGAGACAGCCAATTTAATAGATATAATAGGCATGAATGTGTAGAATAGCTGCTAAAAACTTGATCTGGGATATCCATTCATCTTAAGGCACTGAGATATTTAACTTTATTAGGTGATAGTGAAGGGTTAGAAGAATAAATATTGGCATTCTTCAGTAAAATGACAAGAACTATAAGACAGCTGGAATGGCTGGAGAAAGGGAGCCTGGGAGAGATAAATGGTTAGATACCAGAAAGAATGGTAATCAAAGACCAGATAATGAAGGTCATGTACTAACCAACCTGAGTTTGGATTTTACTCTTGAGGCAATTTATAAACATCAAAAGAATTTAAGAAAGGGAGTTATAATCATATTTGCATTTTTGGAAAGATCACAGAGCATTATAGCTGCCAACAAGATCAGACCCTATGAGACCAATTAGGGAAACCATGGCAATGATCCAAAGAAGAGACAATAAGGATTTGTACTAAGGCTATGCCAGAGATATGGATAAAGAAGGGAAGACATTTTAGTGATCTATATTAGGAGACAGAGTCTGCAAAAGTTTACAACTGGAAAACAACAAGGTATAGGTTAAAACAGATATATCCTAAGGTTAAATAGGGAGACCATGGCTAAATATATGCTCATATTCCATGTCACATAATTAATTATCTTAACTTTTAAAACATGTATTTTATTTTTATGGTAGTATTGATTGAAATGTTCTTTCTTATCTTGTTTCTTTCACATTTTTAAATTAAACTTCCTGTGCATAATTTTGAGCCACAGAATTTACCATATTTCATCAAATCCAGCGCACACTTTTCCACATTTGTCATGCCTGACATTGGAGTGCATCCTACATTTCTCTTTATGGTTAACACATCACCATCACTACTGATCACAGGCCCATTTCATGTTTTACTTTGTCTGCTCTTTCTTATTCCGCATCCCATTGCCTTACTCTCAAAAGAAACCATTTATAATGTGGTTGATATATGTTCTTAAGCATAGATGTATCCTTGTAAAAGATGTTGTGTTCTTTGTGTGCTTCAATTCCATTAAGGGTTTCGTAAATCCAGCCCTGTTTAGGGACCAATCCATGTCACATATCTGGTTTATTGCTCCTTATTGTTGTATGTCATTTCACAGTGTGATTTACTACATTTTATTTATCCATTATTCTAAAGATGGATACACAAGTTGCTTCCAACTCCCTGTTGCCATATATGCCATCCTTGTTTGGATCTTCGCAAGATTTGCCCAAAATCTCCTCCCATACTTTTTAATTTATTTTTTCCACAGAGCACTGAATAATTTCTTCAATTATGGGTATACAAATGTTTAAAATTATCCTTCCATTATTCAACAAATGGCATTGAGGTAACAAGCCACCAATGTGAAAAAAAAAAAAAAGATGGGTTTTTATTTTGCTCCTTATACCAACATAAATTCCACAAGAATAAAAATTCAAACATTAAGGAGAAAAGAAGTCATAGTAATACTGGGAGAAAACATAGAAATCAAAAAAGATCTGCCCACTTTTCTAGCTCCTCTGCCATCCTTCTTCATTCTTGTCCATCTCTCTGCAGTTCATTTACCTCACAACTGCCAGAATGATTTTTAAGAGACTAATAATACACACCCTCAGTTTAAAAAAAAAAAATCTCTAAAAATTTCCTTTGCCATAATAATACATTGCACATTTCCCACCACGGTTTAGCATGGGCTCTGACTCCTGTTTTCTCTTCAAATGCATCCAGTACTGCTTGCAGTGCTACAGCTACACAGCATTCCCCTTTGATTATGCCAAACTCTCGCTTGCTTCAGGGTATTCACACTGTCCGTGCCATTTGCCTGGAGTGCTCTTCTTTTTGCTATTTGGATAGGTGATATACCTCCTTGTTAGTAAGATGTCAGTTTAAATGTCAACTTTTGAGGCCCTTCCTGACCATACAGTCTAAAGTACCTACCCAAGAAATGGCTCTTCACTCTCTGAATTCTCTGCTTGGCATTTATTATTGACTATTTTCTTCCTTATTTGTATATTGATTTCTCTGCTCTTTCTTAGAAATAAAAGTTTAACAAGATCAGGAACTTTTGCTGTCAAATTAATTGCTATTTTCTCAAAATCTAGAACAGTGCAAGGAACATAACAGATACTTAGAATATTTGCTGATTAGGTAAATAAATGAATCGAAGGATACATACATATCTGGAATTTTTTTTAACAGAAAACTTTATAATTTCTTCACAGTTTAGGAATTTTTATAATGTATTGGTTGCATTCTTTCGATACTTAAACATCTTTCTGGCTGCACTGCTAATCCACAAAGGCAATATTGAACACTCAAATATCAAGCTGAGACTAAATTCAGATTTAACAAGCTAATCTCAACATGTTGTGCCCTATAGGCTAATGACTGACATGTGTTTAAGAAATCATCATCTCCACAGGTTAGTGAGAAGATTAGAAACAGTTTTCTCCCCGACCATGCACAGTGGCTTTCAGTAGTTCACTCTGTGTTTTGGAGGAAGTATTTCTCTATCTTGTCTCTGATGTTTTTTTTTCTCCAAAAGACAAAGGATATTATTTTTCTCCATTACATTTATTTGTATTTACTGGAGCCAATTAATTTTATATTAACTTCAACCAGTTTCAAAATACAGTGTAATTTATAAACACATTTTCATTAATTTGAGCTTACTGAGAGAGTATTTATGCTGATTTGACATGATTGACTTTATTATTGTCTATAAGAACTAAGGAAACAGATTAGTTCAACAAATATATAAGGCAATATATATATATATATATACACACACACACACACACATATATATATATATATATATATATACACATATATATATGTGTGGTATGTGTTTGTATATTAATTTTATATGTTAAACTGGCTAGACCATGGTACCCAATTTTCGGGGAAATACCAGTGTGGATATAGCAGTAAGCATTATTTTTAAAATGGGATTACAAGTTTATCTCATTTTATTGTCCTTCACTTTATTGTGCTTTGCAGATATTCCATTTTTTATGTTCATAACAGCATTGTCCACAATAGCTAAATTGTGGAAGGAGCCGAGATGCCCTTCAACAGATGACTAGATTAAGAAGATGAGGTCCATATATACAATGGGATATTACTCAGCCATCAGAAAGAAAGATTACACAACATTTGCAGCAACATGGACGGGACTGGAGGACAGTATGCTAAGTGAAACAAGTCAAGCAGAGAAAGACAATTATCATATGGTTTCACTCATTTATGGAACATAAGAAATAGGAAGATCAGTAGGAGAAGGAAGGGAAGAATGAAGGGGGGGGTAAAAAGAAGGGGGAATGAACCATGAGAGACTATGGACTCTAGGAAACAAACTGAGGGCTTCGGCAGGGGGAGGGTTGGGATAGGCTGGTGATATTAAGGAGGGCATATACTGCATGGCACACTGGGTGTTATATGAAAATGATGAATCATGGAACATTGCATCAAAAACTGGGGATGTACTGTATGGTGACTAATATAACAAAATAAAAATTAAAAAAAGAAAAAAAGGATAAAAGGTAAAAAAAAAATTCCATTTTTTACAAATTGAAGGTTTGTGGCAACCTTGTCTCAAACAAGTCTATTGGTGCCATTTTCCCTATAGCATTCATGCATTTCATGTCTCTGTGTCACATTTTGGTAGTTCTTGCACTATTTGAAACTTTCTCATCATAACTATATTTCTTACAGTGAGCTATAATCAGTGATCTTTGATGTTATTGTTGTATTTGTTTGGGGGCATCACAAACAGTGCTTATTTATGACAGCGGATTCAATCAATAATTGTTGTATGTGTTATGACTGCTTCACTGACTGTCCATTCCCCCATCTCTTTCCCTTTCTTTGGGCCTCCCTATTCCCTGAGGCACAGCAATATTGAAATTAGGCCAACTAAGAACCCTACCACGGTCTCTCAGTGTTCAAATGAAAGGACATATTTCTTACTTTAAATCAAAAGTCAGAAATGATAAGCTTAGTGAGGAAGGCATGTCAAAAGCTGAGATAGACCAAAACTTGGGCTTTTGTGCCAGTTAGCCAAGTTGTGAATGGAAAGGAAAGGAAAAGTTCTTGAAGGAAATTAAAAGTACTACTCCAGTAAACACACAAATGATAAGAAAGTAAAACAGCCTTACTGGTGATATGGAGAAAGTTCTAGTCATCAGGACAGAAGATCACAACAGTCACAACATTCCCTTAAGCTAAAACTAAATCCAGAGCAAGGCCCTAGTTCTCTTCAACTCAATGAAGGCTGACAAAGGTGAAGAAGCTACAGAGGAAAAGTCTGAAACTAGCAGAGGTTGGTTCATGGGGTTTAAGGAGAGTTGTCTCCTAACATCAAAATGCAAGTTGAAGCAGCAAGAGTTAAGAGCTGCAGTAAGTTATCTAGATCTAGCTAAGATAATTAATGAAAGAACTACACTAAACAACAGATTTTCAATGTAGATGATAGAGCCTTCCACTGGATGAAGATGCCATCTAGGACTTCCAGCTTAAGAGAAATTATTGCCTGACTTTGAAGCTTCAAAAGACAGGCTGACTCCTTTGTTAGGGGCTGATGCATCTGGTGACTTTAAGTTGAAGCCAGTACTCACTTACCATTCTGAAAAATCTAGGGCCCTTAATAGAAAATCTAGGGCCCTAGGGCTATGCTCTATAAATGAAACAACAAAGCCTGGATGACAGCATATCTGCTTACACTATGATTTGCTGAGTATTTTAAGCCCACTGTTGAGAACTTCTACTCAGAAAAAAGGATCCCTTTCAAAATATTACTGCTCAGTGAGAATACACTTGACCAACCAAGAATTCTGATGGAGATGTACAATGAGATGAATGTTGTTTTCATACCTGCTAACAAAACATCCATTCTGAAGCCATAGATCAAGGAGCAATTTTGACTTTCAAGTCTTATTATTTAAGAATTATATATATTTTAAGGCTAGAGCTGCCATAGATGTGATCCCTATGATAGATCTAGGCAAAGTAAATTGAAAACCTTCTGGAAAGGACTCATTATTCTAGATACCATTAAAAAATTTCATAATTCATGGAAAAATGTCAAAATAGCAAGCTTAACAGGAGTTGATTCCATTCCTCATGGATGACTTTGAGGGGTTCAAGAGTTAACTGAAGGAAGTAACTACAGATATGAAAATAGCAAGAGAAGTAGAATTAGAAGTGGAGCCTGGAGATGTGACTGAGGCTGCAATCTCTTGATTAAACTTTAACAGATGAGGAGTTGCTTTTTATATATAAGCACTGTAAGTGATTTTTGAGATGGAATCTACTCCTGGTGAAGATGCTATGAAGACTGCTGAAATGACAACAAAGGATTTAGAGTATTACATAAATTTAGGTAACAAAGCAGCAGCAGGGTTTGAGAAGATTGACTCCAATTTTGAAAGATGTTCTACTATGGGTAAAATGTTATCAAATAACATAGCATGGCATGCTATAAAAACATCATTCATGAAGAGAAGAATCAGTTGATGCAGCAAACTTCAGTGTCTTATTTTAAGAAATCATCACAGGCACCTTTCAACTTTCAGCAATCACCACTCTGATCAGTCAGCAGTCATCAGCATGGAGGCAAGACACACCACCAGTGAAAAGATTGTGACTTGATAAAAGCTCAGATGAGATACAGCATTTTTAAGATACAGCAATAAAGTATTTTTTTAATGTTTTAAGATTTATTCATTTATTTTAGAGAGACACAGTACATGGAGGTAGGGAGGGGCAAAGGGAGAGGGAGAGAGACAAGCTCAAGTAGACTCCCTGCTGAGCGCAGAGCCTGAAGTGGGGCTCAATCCCACCACCCCAAGACCATAACCTGAGCCGAAATCAAGAGACAGAAGCTTAACCGACTTAGCTGAGCCAACCAGGTGTCCACAATGAAGTATTTTTAAATGAAGATATGGACATTGTTTTGATGTTGTTGTTAGATATAATTCTATTGCACACTTAATGGACTACAGTAGAGTGTAAACCTAACTTTTCTATGCACTGGGAAGCCAAAAAATTCATTTAACTTGCTTTATTGCGATATTCTCTTTATTGCAGTGGCCTGGAACTGAACCTGGGATATCTCTGAGATATGCCTGTACATTTAAATCAGTAGACGTCAACTGTAGCAGTTTGCCATCCATAATGCAGGTGTGCTTCATCCAATCATTTAAAGGTCTTAGGAGAAAAGACTGAGATTCCCCAAAGAAGAAGGAATTCTGCCTGTGTTAAGACACAAAGCTATCACATTAACTATCCCATGCATCTCCAGCCTGCCAGACTGTTACATATTTATATAAGAAATTATTTAGCTTATTTGAGGGAATATTTTTATAAATTTAATTATGTTAGTTGATGACTTTCAAATTTATATTCTAAAATGTGAATGATACATTTAAGAAACCATCTTAATAACTGTATATCAACTATAAATAGATATAATATTAAAATTTTATTAAGAATATATTCTATTCAAAAATTTGAATAAGCAAAATGTATTGGCTCCATGTATATTTACTTTCTCCGAATAAAAATTGAGTTTCTATTCATATTTTAAAATATCAAAATTGTCCATTCATTACCCCCATTTATATTTAACTTATAATTCTATGAATGCCAACTTATTACTTTGGAAGAAAGCTCTCTGAGTTTTGATAAATATGTTTATCTAAAATTGTGAGATTCTGACATTATCATGAGTAAAGTGTGCTACTGATATTTGGAAAGTCTAATAAGGTTTTCCCCAAGGTTTGAGAAGAGAGAAATAAATTGCCTTCTAAGCATTAAGCATAAATCTATCATGTAATAGATTGCCATGGAGCTACAAAGTCACTTTAAAGATGTCTGCTAAGGCTGTCAGTTCTGGCTGTAATCTTATAACAGCACTATTAGTATGTCTGGAGAATGACTGAGTGAATTAGAAGTGAGGGTCCTTGAGAAGGAAGTTGAAAAGAAGCTATAGAGGCAATCCAATTCTAAGGTGAAGCAAATTCTCACATAAAAAAAACTCCACGGGTATAATCCCAGTGTTAAATACACCTCCACTGGGCACATGGAAACTTTGGACCTTTTTTTTTTTTTAATAAAGCATGCAAATCATCTAATAATGCATAATCCCTAACATGAGTTGAGTTATTAATTCACAGATACTGCACTAAGCTAATATTATTGCATATAATATTGCATAATATTATTGCATATAATATTGCATAATATTATTGCATATAATATTGCATAATATATGCAATATTATATTTAATATGCAACGCAACCAGATAAGATATGTACTTTTACCTCAATTTCATGAACGAGCAAAATTAATTTGTTCAAATTTGCAAAGCTGATGAGTGACAAAGAGTTTTCAGCCAATGTGTCTAACTTCAGAGCCCATAGTCAACTACCATGCTAATCTAGTATTTCTCTATTCAGATCCTAAATTCAACAAGTGCAGTTAGAATTATAATTCAGGTTTACATATTTAGTTTCAAAGGAAAAAACATGTGTTTGATCAAGAAGTTATCACTACAGATTCTGATGCTGTTTTATTTCTTGCTGTAAAATAACAAATTAGCATGAATTTATAATTTAAGCTTCAATTATATTTTATTTCTGAGTAGCTTTTCAAAATGTAGAGTGTAAAACCAAAGGGTAGACACTCTTGTATTTCTTCAAGATTGTTAGCACCATAAATCTAGTAGCTACTGTTTTGATCACCTACATTAGAAAATTCACTTGGTTAAAATGAGTGTGACCTGGAAAAGTAGGCACCACCACACAATGCTCTCATCAGTTTTCTGAGAACATCAGGAGTCTGTTAAACTTTCTAAGACAATATACACTTTAAGTTCTCTTTAAGCAAAACCCAATATACGGCCTAAGGTGTAATTTGATAATTTGCATTTCTTCTAGTTTATTCAAATATGAAGATTGTTTCTTCAGCATTATTTTCAGGAAAGACCTTCAGAAATATTAGCTTTATTATCTTTTAAATTAGAATATCCTCTAAAAGACACAGTTCTTGTGAGGTGGTGTACTTTAATTTTTCACTTTTTGGATCTCACCATAGAGACAGAAGTGAAATAAAGCATTTATTTATGTTAGTTGGGATAGAAAGTAGCAAAAAAGATTTAAATTTGTTTAGACTGTCTCTTCCAAAGATGTGTGGACACTACTGAAGTTTCCGTAAGCCTCAACAAGCATATAACATTTTTATTAAGATTATTAAATGATTAGCCTCCTGACAATTTGAGGCACACATGGGGAACACTGAATACTTTTGATGCTGTCTTTTAGGGCAAAAAACTGGCAGATGTCAAAGAACTTGGGTCATATAAGATGATAATTTATGCTGGAATTGCTAATAAGGGCTTGTTGGCAATTCTCCACCATAAATGTTTTAATTTCTTTATTTCTTTCCTCTTTTCCTTTTTCCCTAAGCAACTTATTATTGCTTTGAGGCAACTGTAGAAATGGAAAATGAGACAAGTTATGCAAATGCAGGTGTTTTTTGTTTTTGTTTTTAATTTACTCAGCATTTGTTGAATGCCTCCAAATGACAGTTTCGGTGTTGAGTTTGAAGATTCAGTTGGAAAGAGAAATTATGGCTGTTCCTTGTTCTCAAAAAACCTATTCTCTAGCTGTAAGGCAGAAAATCTTTGAAATCTGCTCCTTCATTTTGTGTGTGTGTGTGTGTGTGTGTGTGTGTGTGTGTGTGTTTATATGTTTTCTGTCTGCTACAGCACATTCTTCACATTTAGGTTACTGGAGTTCTTGAATACTGAGTAAAATTTATTATTAATAACTATAAAACTATTTTCGGGGCACCAAGTGGCTCAGTCGGTTGAGTGTCTGCCTTCAGCTCAGGTCATGGTCCCAGGGTTCTGGGATAGAGCTATGTTGGGCTCCCTGCTCAGCGGGGAGGCTGCTTGTCCCTTTCCCTCTGATCCTCTCCCCACACCTCTCTCATGCTTTCACTTTCTCTCAAATAAATAAATTCTTTAAAACTAAATAAAATAAAATAAAACTACTTTAATCAAGATAAAATCAAGATCATGTCTTTTTCATTTCTATATAACGTAGCCTAAATATTTTTTTCATTTTTAAAAATAATCTTTTTTAAAGATTTATTCATTTATTTTACAGAGAGAGAAAGAGCACGAGCAGGAGGGGCAGAGGGAGAGGGAGACAGAGTCCCAAGTAGACTCTACACTGAACACAGAGCCCAACATAAGGATTGATCCCAGGACCCCAAGATCACAACCCAAGTGGAAACAAAGAGTTGGATGCTCAACCAACTGAGCCACCCAGGTGCTCCTTTAAAAGCAATTTTAAGTCAATTAAAATTGTAATTGTAACTTAACATTCCAGAAAGGTAAGGACCAAAATAATTTCTTTTTTTTTAATAATAATATTTTTTTATTATATTATGTTAGTCACCATACGTACATCCCTAGTTTTTGATGTAAAGTTCCATGATTCATTACCCAGTGTACCATGCAATATGTGCCCTCCTTACTACCCATCACCAGCCTATCCCATTCCCGCCCCCCCCAAAGCCCTCAGTTTGTTTCCCAGACTAATAGAATTTCTTAATAATTTCTTTAAAATAGGAATTATTAACAACTGCAATTTTGGTTAAGAATGTAAACACAATCTACTAGTAATATTGTATTTCCCGAATCCTCTTAATAATATAAATTGACATCCTTATTACCTGAATATTAACTTTTAAATGTAAAAAAAAATCCATTAGAGATAGTAATATCAATGTAGCATAACAATATATTTCAAAATTTATATGCACGCATATGATAATAGGCATTTTATGAAATTTGACTTTAGTAATTTTTAGGCAGAAGGATAGAAAGACATATACTCATATTAGTACCTATGGCAATATTTCATAATACTATTTGACTAATTTTTAAAATAAAGTAACCCCTTAGTTTAAGAAATACTCTGTCACTTCAAAATCATATACTAAGTAAATTTAAGAGGTTCAAAACACATAATTTCTGAATATTTCAATAATTAACCAAATATTTTTAAGATAATAAAAATCTTAATATTTAAATAGTACTGATGAATCCTATTGAGGCATACATCATCTAAATAGTAAAATAAGACTGACAGGATGTTAATAAGGCTGTTTGACATCTAAAGCATCTTTACATTTTCTTTTTAAACATAAATCATCATATCTGATAAGATATAAAGTTAAATTAACAACAATATCAAAATGAAATGCTGCCTTTAGTGTGTCATTGGGGAGGAACATATTAGTGAGTATGAACGTGAAAATAAAAGGCAGTTCCAAAAAACTTGATTAAATAATTCCAGATTTATGGTTAACATCTTTTGTAAAACTAAGTGTAAAATTGTATAATTTATTTTGCAATTGACATTCCACAGCTCTATATATGCTAGTGGACAATGTGCGAAAACTTTAAAAATCTCAAGCAATCATAAGTACTTTATGATTAAATAAAGACTGGTGTTACCCTAGATCCTATACCTCAGAGGAGACAAACATTATATTCTTTGTTTTCAGATCCAAAGAATACAAAGCATTTATTTTTCTTGATTCAAACAGAATGATTATCTTTAGGCATATGACAAAGAAGATTTTGCAAAAAGATTTGGTAGAGAACAGGTAAAAATACTTGGTTAAAGAAACACTTATGATGACTAACAGAGATCTTTGTGGTTGTATTCAATTCAGCTAGGCAGTTTTGTAATCTTGTAATAAAAAAGTAATTTCTAGGTGGAATCAAGTACAACTCACCCCTGATTTTCAACCATTAGCCAAGGAAGCTTGCTACTCTGGGAGGCTTGTGATTACTGTTAATGCCTGCACATGCCTAGTGTGTTTCACTTTGTTTCTCAGAACCCTAATCAAATAAAGCTTCTTTTAAATGTGGCTTCTGAAACAAGGCGCTAAAAGCCCTAACCTGTTGTAGTATAAAGGTAAACTCATTAAAGCCATGTGCAGGCTGACATAAGGCTTGGCCTTTATTTAGCTAATCTGGAGATGAATACAGAAAGCCATCTGGAGGTTTGTATAAATCCATAAGCAAAATACTTCTCTATAATTTAATTATTTCCAATTTCACTTGAAACTCACCATTTTCATTGCTAACTTCATACGTCTCAGACTGAATGTTTTCTTGTGTTTTCGCGGATTATTACAAATTGATTTTTTTTTTTTTTAATTCAGATACAGACAGTGGGAGAAAGAAAAAAGCCTTATGTTGCTAGGAAACCTGATGCTGAAGGTTTAGTGACAACCTCAGATGGTATTGTACAGCAAAGACTGTCAGGATAAGAGAACAGAAAGAGAGCCTGCTGATGCGAAGAATGAATTTAGAATGTTACTTATTGATTCTATGATGATCTTTATAAAAGAAGTAATGCAGACTCTGTCTTTTTCTAAAGAAGAATTATGGAACTATAATAAAGAAGGCCTCAAGGAATTTATATCATTGAAAGGCAGAATAAATGAAATCTCACCTCCATCTGTGAGTTTTTAGAACAGGAATTACTGGATACTCTAGATTTTTGTCAAATTAAGATTCTATTAGTATATCCTGATCCTGCAGTTTTTTTTAGAACATTTGCCTTTTATCTTTGTATTTTAAAATTATTGAATTAAATAAAAATCATTGTATTATACTTGATCCTGCAGTTAGTATGTGAAAAATATATTTCATTAGTTTTCTAATGAAACAAACTAATACCAGCTTAAAGTACTAAAACTACACTATAGACAAAACATTCATTTTTATTTGTAGCAATAAATAAAATTATATGTTAAGTTTTATATATTTTGTATTCTTTATTATATATAGCTTATATACTATATATTTATATATTTTAATGAATTAAAATGCTATTAAAATTTTGCAATACAAAGAGAGGAAATGCTGGGTGTTGACTCAAAGAAATCAATCAGTCATGACTATATGGAGGTCTCCCTAAACACTGCGACATTTACAAATATGACATTACAAAGATTTAAGGCACATATCTATTGATATCTGGGAAAAAAATTACCTGTTTTATCTTGCTTTTCATAAGACTAGTAGAAATTATTTCAAAGTCCTTTGATAAAGAGGTATGCCTTTGGCTCATTTATTTTCCATCTTTTCTCTCTCCCCTTCCTTCCTTCCTTCCTTCCTTCCTTCCTTCCTTCCTTCCTTCCTTCCTTCCTTTTAAGTGATTAGGGAATTCTCTGATATGGTGACATTTGGTTAAAGGTAAAGGGAAATATGAGAGTAATTCAACTTTGCAGACATCTGTGGAGGAGGTATTTAGGTAGAAGAAACAGTAAGTATAAATACCCTAGAGTGGACTACAGAAGAGTACAGTAGAAAATTGGAAGAGAAGCAGGAGAGTTTAATGAGGTAAAGGATGAGTCAGATCATATATGTCTCTGTTGGTTATTTTATGGACTTTAGGTTTTACTCTGAATATGATATAAAGATCCAGGAAATTCTGAAGAGAAGAAAGACAGGACTTGAGTTACGTGTTAAGGAATCATTCTAATTGTTGTATGGTGACTGCAGTGAGGGTGGGGGTGGGAGTGTGAAGAAGTGAAACCAGATAGGAGGCTATTGTATTAATTTAGGCACAGCTATGAGTCACTCAAATCAAGATGATGATAGATTAAAAAAAAAAAAAAGGAAAAGTCAGATTCTGGATATAATTTAATATAGAATTGACAGATATGCTGATGGATTTATTGTGGGCCACGAAAGAAATATATTCCAAATCTAACCACTTCACATCATTTCTACTGCTATCACTCTAGTCAGAACCATCATCATTGATCACAAGGGTTAATGTGAAAGCCCTCTTGCCTATGTTTCTCCTCTTGCCCATCACCCCTGTCCCATCTATATTTCCAGTAGAGTAGCCAGCGTGATTCTTTTGAAACATAAAACATATAATGCCAAATATTTAATCAAATCCCACATTGCTTCCCATCTCACGGCCTAGAGTAAAAGGCCATGATTGTTACAATGGCCCTAAAAGGACTTTCAGAAACTTTGTTACTTCTTTGGTTTTCTTTTCTTGCTGATCCCTTTTCAGACACACTGGTTTCCTTGCTATTTTTCAAATATGTCAAGCATATTATCTCCTTAGGTCCCTTCTCATGTTGACCCTTTCTCAGAATACTTTTCTCCCAGTTATAGTAATTTTCTCAGGTGAATTTTCTCACCACCAGGTATTTGAGTTAACTCTCACCTTCCCAGTTAGGCCTATCGTAACCTTCCCATTTAGTATTACAACTCATTCTCCTCTCCCCAATCTGCCTCATCCTGCTCCATTTTTCTTTTTTCCCCCAGTACTTGTCACCTTTCATGATACTATATTATCTGCTTATTAGTATGCATATGATTTATTGTTGATTGTCTATATCCTCCTTCTGGATTGTAATAATTAAGAGAATAGGAATGTTTGTATCCTCCACTATTGTACAATTTCATAGCATAATGGGCTGAAGATAGTGCTCCATCAATTACTACTGAATAAGTAAATGAAAGAATGATAACTTCAAGTTTTATGAGCTGTAATAATGGAGAAATTGACTTTAGTTTATTGGTGGGGAAAGAATCTGGGGGGAAAAAAACCTGTTTGGGGTGGGATAGGGAAGGAGATCAAACATTTCCTGGCATATTAATTTTGGGAGGACTATTAAAGATGCAAGTGAAGAAGCTGTGGAAACAGTTAAATAGCTAAGTTTGGAGGTCAGAGAAGGGATCCAAGCTACAGTCATTACCATGAAGATGGTCCATAAAACTATGGAACTAGATGAGATTTTCATTTATGGGTCACTACAACATTTTGAGATGTTGGAAATGAAGAGGAATCAGCAAATTAAAATGCAAAGGTACCGTAAGTAAGACAGGAGTAAAAACAAGACAGTGAAACCCCAGAAGGCAGGTGAAGAAACATTTTAAGAAAGAGGAAGTGAGAATTTGTGACATATACTGCAGACATGTTAAGGACCCTGGACTACCTCGCCCCAATTATTTTGACTTTCATACATAGCTAACGAAATGGGAGACAATCACATCCTGCCACAATAGTCCAAGGAAGCACAATCCAGTGGGTTACCTCACAACTGCTCTGTTTCTGGCATCCAGTGTGGCTATCTACTTCATGACCCCATGCCTATGTGATAAGGAAGACATCTCTCAAAATCCTTGATGAGAGTAAGACCACAGGTCTTTTCTCTTTTCCATCCCCTAAATTTAGAAAGGAAGCTATTTTCTTCCCCAACTCTCAGCCTGAAAGCAAGTGGAAAGGGAAAATATTCTTCCTCAACTACGCCTCTCCAAATACTGCCCTATTTATAGACTGGTCCTTTGAACTCAAAAACCAAAAACAAACAAACAAAAAACAAGAAAGAAAAGAAAAGAAAAGAAAAAAGAAAAAAAAGAAAAGAAAAAAAAATGCCATGTAGTACTTACTTAGTTTCCCCTATGATTGCTCTCTTCCATATTTTGTTAAAAAAAAAAAAAAAAAAAAAGATTAGGAATAGGGAAAGTCACAGTATTAAATTTTAATATAATTTCTGGGAAAATTAGACTATACTGCCCTAGTCATGTGGTCCACCAATCTGTCATTTGGATGGCAGACCCAAAATCTAATTTTTCATCCCGATATTACCCTCCTTCATGATCATTCAGAGTAGCCACTCACAAATCTGGAAAATCTCTTATTCAGGGGAATTGTGTTATCCCATGGCTGCCCCAGGCAATAATAATCAGATCATTAGTTTCCTTCCCAGTGTATATTTTATAAAGGCCTATGGAGGAGAATAGTTAAGAACCTGGGCTCAGTAAAAAGAGGTTTAGAAAATTTCCTCACAGCATTTAATATAGATATTGGCATAAGAGTATTGTGGACAAATGAATGAACATTTCAAGTGAAATAATCTAATAAAGTTTTTTTTTTTTAATAAACAACTGATATTGGAGAGATCCTTTTGAAATTTCACTGGGATAAATGTATGAAATAATTTCCAAGTTTAATTATTTTGATACTTTTTAATTAAGATAATTTTAGAAAGATTATTTTTAATTTGGAAAATCATTTCTTTCTGTAAGGATATTTGTTTTTCTATAGCTCTCTACCTACCAATATGTTCATAAGTGCTACAGTTAGTAGCCATAAGTTAATGATTAAACTTTAATACACAAATTTTATTTTTCTTAAAACTAAATAATGAGCAGTTAGTCACTCATTATTCCTAGTGTAACAGATTATATATATACATATAGCTGGAATGAAGATGTCAGCTGCCTGTAGGTACCAACTTTCCTCAACTTATTTCTTTCAGCATCTTCTTTAATTGCCTGTTACAACTGCTCGAACCTTCATCTACCGGAAAAACAAGCACATTCCATAATTTTGTCTGGGATTGTTGGGAGTGGGAGTGCCAGTGTTTCCTTATAGCTTTTCCTTGTGACTCCCAGCTCCACTTTTTTACCTCTGCTAAACTTTCTATCTCTGTCTTTGATTCCTGTTGGGGTTATGTTTATGTTTTCAGACTCCCTTGATTACCAGTATATGTTACTTAAATCCCTAACTTTTCAAGATATCATTAAAGCTGTGGACCAACACTTTACTGAAAATTTGAGAAAATAATGAAAATTAATAGCATAGTTCTAAATAAGGAACAACTAAAAGCTGAATATTAGCCATTCTTAAACTACATTGCACGGACCATTGTCACCTTGGAATATTTTTTCCTGACTCCTTCCTCTACAATCCAGATCTGATGTAACTGTCCATGTTTCCTGTTCTGTTCTTTCATCACCTTTTCCCAGTTGCCCATAAATGCCAAATTTTTCTTATATTACTCTGAAAAATAATTATCTTTTACTTTATTTCTCATCTAGCATAAACTCCTTAGTATATTCTAAATTCATGGACAAACAGGCCTTTTGTTAATTAATTTTTAAAAATTGTTTACTCCATAGCCTAATTACATCACTTTCCTAGATAATATAAGTGAGTTGTGTTTTTCTTAAATAGTAAACTTCTTCATATATTTATATGATAAAATCTTTGTGAGCTTTATGAAATATACTTCATTATGAGTGAAGTTATCTTTCTTGGTATGTATTTTGAAGTTAGCATTAAAGGTAATGATACTAAATTTCTGATTGTAATTAATGCAGATTCTCGAAAGTTCAGTGATTACCTAAGTGAATACGTCATATGCTTTCTCATTCAGGTAATGGAGAATAAGAGAAAAGTTAATAAAATGAACTTGATTGCCATAATAATATAAAGTATACTATATGGCATTCTATAAAATGTACCAAGATTACACATACAAAATAAATTGAATACTCTATTCAAATATGAAATAGTGAACTTCTACAAAAATGGTAAAAGAAAAAAAGGTAAAATGAGCACTGTATTCTTCCATAAAAGAAAAAAAAAACTTATGTTTTTAAAAAAATTATTGAATACCATGAAGGTTTATTGGGTCACATTATGCTATAAAGTATAATCACAGACATCACGATATTCACAATCACCAACAATTAAGGATTCATATATGGCTTCACAGGTGAATTCTACCAAACATTTAAAGAAAATTTAATGTTCTTCCAAACAAGTAAAGAAGAGGGAATATTTCCAAACTTATTTTATGAGGCCACCATGACCCTGACACCAAAGGTAAGACATTACAAGATAAGAAAACTATAGGCCAATATCCCTGATGAACATAAATGCAAAAGTTGAGCAGAATATTAGCAAACAGAATTCAAAAGCACATTAAGGGGGCATACACCACAATCGAATGGAATTTATCCTTGTGATGCAAGAATGTTTCAACATATTCATTAAATAAACATGATATACCATATTAACAGAATGAAGGATAAAAACCATATGACTATCTCAACAAATGCAAAAAAAACCCCAAAAATCCAACAATTTTTTATGATAAAAAATGTCAACAAATGAGGTATAGAAAAAATGTGCACCAACATAAAAAAGGCTGTATATGACAAACCCACAGCTAACATCATATTTGATAGTGAAAAGCTGACATCTTTCCCACTAAGCTCAAAAGCAAGATAAGGATACCCACTCTCACCATTTCTATTTAACATAGTACTGGATATTGTAGCCAGAAGAATTAGGTAAGAAAAATAAATAAATGGCATCCAAATCAGAAAGGAAGAGGTTAAATTGCCTCTGCAGACAATATGATCTTACATATAGAAAATTCTAAAGACTGCACCAAAAAGTTGTTAGAACTAATAAAACAATCAGTAAAAGTTGCAGGATATAATCAGTACAGAAAAATCAGTTGTGTTTTTGAATTCTCCATGTCTCTATTTTTTATCTGTAAAATGAATTAATAAAAGTATGTATTTCTTTCAGTTATAAAAATTAAATGAGACAATGAGTGTAAAGTATCTGACATATTCATAAGTGGTCAAATAAATGACATTCTTGTGAAAAAAAGATCAGTTGTGTTTCCAAACACTATGCCAAAAAGAAATCAAGAAACCAATACCACTTAGGATTTAAAAAATGAAATACTTAGGAATATATTTAACCAAGGGAGTGAAAAATCTGTATGGTCAAAACCATTACAGATGCAAATAAGTGGAAAGATAATCTGTGTTCATGAACTAGAAGAATTAAAACTCTTAAAATATCCATACTATACAAAATGGTCTACAGATGCAGTGCAATCTCTTTCTAAAATTCCAATGGCATTTTTTGCAGAAATAAAAAAAAACCATTCTCAAGTTTGTATAAATCCACAAAAGATCCTAAATATCTTAAGCAGAAGAGCAAAGCTGAAGGCATCACACTTCCTAATTTCAAACTACATTACAGAGATTGGAAATCAAAACAATATCATATTGGCAGAAAGGAATATGGAGACCAGTGTAATAGAACAGAGAGCCCAGAAATAAACTCTCACATATACAGTCAACTGTCTTTGAAAAAGTTTCCAAGAATACACAATGTGGAAAGGATAGTCTCTTCAATAAATGGTACTGGATAAATTGAATATTCATATGCAAAAAAATGAGACTGGACCATTATCTTCCACCACATGCAAAAATCAACTCAAAATTGATTAAAGACTTAAATGTAAGACCTGCAATCATAAAACTTCTAGAAGAAAACAGAGAAAAAAATTCATTGTTATTGGTCATAACAATGAGTTTTTGGATACATCATGGAAAGCTTAGGCACCAAAAACAGAACAGTGAGACTACATCAAACTAGAAAGCTTCTGTACATCAAAGAAAGCAACCAACAAAAAGGCAGTCTATGGAATGAGAGAAAATATTTGCAAACCATGTATCTAATAAGGGATTAATATCCAAAATATATATAAAGAACTCATACAACTTAATAGCAAACAAACAAAAGCAACCCAATTAAAAAATGGGCAAGGATCTAAATAGACATGTTTTTGTTTGTTTTTGTTTTTTGTTTTTTGAAAAAAGACACAGTAATGGCCAACAGAGACATGAAAAGGTGCTCAACATCACTAATAATCATAGAAATGCAAATCAAAACCACAAGGAGATAACACTTCACATCTGGTGGGATGCCTATTATCAAAAAGATAAGTGATAACAGATGCTGTTGAAGATACCCAGAAAAGGGAACCTTTTTGTATACTGTCACTGGAAATGTAAATTGGTAGAGTCGCTAGTGAAAACATTATGAATGTTCCTCAAAACAAAAACAGAACTACCACGGGGTAACTGTGTGTCAGTTCCTTAAGCATCTGACTCTTGATTTTGCTCAGATCATGATCACAGGGTTATGAGATTGAACTCCATGTTAGGTTCCATGCTCAGTGAGGAGTCTGCTTAACTTCCTCTCTGTCCCTCTCCCTCTGCCCCTCCCTGCCACTCCCTCTCCCTCTCTCTCTCAAATAAATAAATATAATATTTTAAAAAATAGAACTATGATATGATTCAGCAATCCCACTTCTGGGTATATAACCAAAGGAAATGAAATCACTATTTTGAAGAGTTATCTGCACTCCCATATTCTGCAGAATTATTCATCATAGCCAAGATATGGAAACAATTTAGATATCCACGAATGGATAATGGATAAAGAAAATGTCATATATATAATGGAATATTATTCAGCCATAAAAGGAAATTCTGCCATTTGCAACAACATGGATAGATCTGGACATTATGCTAACTGAAATAAACTAGACAGAGAAAGACAAATACTGCATGATCTCACTTATCTGTGGAATCTAAAAAAGGTAGAACTCATAGTAACAAAGAATAGAACAAGGGCTTCCAGGAAACGAGGGTGGGTTGGGGCCAGGGTGAACAGGAAGATATTGGTCAAACGGTACACACTTTCACTTTTAAGATGAATGAGTTCATGGGATCTAATGTACAGCATGGCAAATATAGTTAATGTATTATATACTTGAAATTTGCTAAGAGAGTAGATCTTAACTGTTCTTACAATACATTAAAAAAAAGATACACACATGTGAAGTCATGGATGTGTTAATTAACTTGATTTTTGTCATCATTTCACAATGCATATGTATATTAAATAATCCTGTTGCACACCTTTAAAAATATAAACAAGTAAATGGTCCACAAAAGAGTATTCATTTCTCCAATTGTATTTTTACTTATTAATGCAATGTAAGGAAAATAATTAGAGTTACTTGTCTAATATTTTCATTTGACAGCTTGTATATTTTAAATGAGAACTGGTTATAATATGTAATTTTGCCCCATTTGAAATCTATGTAGAATGCATACATCTGGGGTTTTACAGCCATGTAAATACCAATCACAGTATTTACAAGCGCCTAGCGTGAACCTTCTCTCAACACTTCCTTCTATCAAAAACAGTAGCAACTTCTATTTCTTGTGTTAAGGATTATGGAACTTACATTTTCCCATTGTGTCAAAAAGGCATAACTTACACAGCCCACTGTCCATTTTTTTTAAAGGTTTTATTTATTTATTTGGGAGAGAGAGAGCACAGAGGGTGCATGGGAGGGAGAAGCAGACTCCCTGCCAAGCAGAGAGCCCTATGCGGAGCTCGATCCCAGGACCCTGAGATCATGACCCAAGCTGAAGGCAGAAGCTTAACCGACCGAGCCACTCAGGTGCCCCACAGACCACTGTTCTTTATCTGCTTGATAAACTACATATTCTTTCCCAGGAAGAATATACTAACATAAACAAAAAAGTTAAAAATCAGCCAGATAATAATCCGGGAAAATGAATAAGCTTTTTTAGTTACTCAAGTTTATCTTTGAACCCCACTTTCATATCCTTTTGTGAGTTATTTCAATCTTCCCAAGCCACTGCCTCCTTCCTGTCCTAGTGTCACCTACCTAAAGGATGTTTAGGTCATTCCTTGATATCCAGTTCCCTACTGAGGCACATGTATTCACAGCAATACTAGAGTTCTTCGTACTCTAAATCTGTCCTTCCCTGTCTGTATTAAGACTTACAAGATAAGACTTGGATTATCGATCAATGTGTACAACTAATTCTGTGCACAACTAATTCAATCTAGAATATCAATTCTTTTAAAATAATGCAATAAAATAATGCAATATCAATTCTTTTAAAATAATGCAATTCTTTTAAAATTCTTTTAAAATAGAGCCAATTTTGTGGTTATAGCCAAATATTTCAAGGAGAATTTTTGAAAGTTCTAAAAAGTACTGTAGAGAATGTACAAGGAGGATTTTTATGATTTGCCTTCTTCTTAGCACATTTTAATTTAAACTAAATATGCAACAAATTGCCAAACTCTAGCAAGATAACAACTTTGAGAGATTTAACGGGGGCAACAGAGGAACAGTAAGCTCTTCTACTTTTCCCATCTATACATACCTTTTGTATTTAGTTTTACCCGGTCAAGAGAAGATCTGTTAAAATCTTTTTTTTTTTTATTTACTTTGATAATTTCTTTACTATATCCTGAATACTTTCTTCCCTTTAATAGGCACCCAACCTGATTTTGATGTATGTTTAAATTTTATTTAAGTACCACAGCACAAACTATTTAAGGTATGAACATTTGAATAAAGTTTTTCCATTACAATTTAATTCAAGGAAGTCCTCAGAAAAGAGTCAGTTAAACACACCACATTCGCAGGCGTATTGGCCTATATAAATGCCTAATTTTAGTTTTCACCAGGTCTTTCTACTCTCGTCATAGATGCAAAAATTGAATTATGATTATCACTGTCATGCAGATAAAATGTATATTTATTTTTTCCACTCTTCATTGATATTTGAGATAAATCCTTAGAACTACAGAAATACCTGTTAGATATTAAATCACTGATGTCAGCTGCCAAGTCATCTCATTTAACTCAAAAGGAGAAAACTCTGGCTCCTGACTCTGTGTATTTTTGTTTCTTTAGCTAAGGTCAACTGAATCTCAACTGCCTGGCAAGACGATGGATATTATTCCAAGGCTTGTATTCTTTTTTGTAAAATGCTGAAATTTGCTTACCCGTTATCACTCAGGCTACGAGTTATGGATGTACATTTTTTTTCTTCTCTGGGCTTAAAAAGTTAAGTGTACGAAGTCTCTCTCAAAGCACAAATTAATGTACTTTTTGTCTATTGTGTGAGTAGGGTCTAATATATACGGTTATTTGGCTCATACTAGTTGATAGAAGTCATTTTAAGTGAAGATAATAAGTATGAATTTCACAATTAAATGTCCCTATTGGCTACTTGTTGGACAAATGCATTGATTTAAAATTACTCCCATCACTTACAGATACTTTATTCCCAGGCTAGCATAATTTACACAGCATACTTCTAGTATTCTTTGGTGTACATTGACACCTAGAGAGGTTTTTTTGTTTTTTGTTTTTAATTTTTCCTCATAAACTGCATGTATGAAGTCAACTGTCAAGATCTTTCTCTTTTTAGATTTTTTTTTTTTTTTGGTTTTCATTTTTTGTCAGATATTATTTAGTTTTTAATCATTCTTGGAAATTTTCTCATCTTAGTTTAGACAATGAACTCTTACTTATTTTAGACTGTCGAACTCTTACTTTCTCTCCATAAATTTCAGATATTGACTAATTTCAGATATTGTCCCTATTGATACTTGATACTGCTTTCAACATGTTTTACACACTTACATACCCATACACACTCATAAATTCACTTTCCCCCTTCTTTAGGTAATTACTTTAAAGTCCTCAACAAAATTACATTTCCTTAATCATCTATAAATTGTGCTATAGCTTTATGTAGTTACATCAAAGAAAAAATTGCACCAGACAAATTTCAACTGGTTAGGAAAACTTTACTAAGACTGCAGCAATATAAAAGAGAGACCGGAACACCACCTAATCTCAACTCTGCTGAAACAAAAAGCAAGGATGTTTTAAGTGATGGGACTAGCGCTGAGGTACTGGAGAATGTTATGGATCAGGTTAGTCAATGGAGTATGTGTTTGCACATTGAGTTACTATTGAGTTTGCAAACGTTTCCTCTGTGATGAAGCCATCCGCATTTGCTAATTGGTGCCCATCAGAAATTAGGCTACTACCCTCCCATTCTGACTGGGATGTGGGAACACAATCTTTCTTGATGATTACATTTCAAAGGAATGGCACCTAAGTCCTTGAGAAAGACATTCCTGGGTCAAAAAACTGGCAAGAGGCTTTTATGAAGATTTACATCTAAAAGAGGCAGAGAAAGAATTTAAAGTGACAAGTTTTCTAAAGAAAATGTTCTAAGAAAAGAGAGGTCAGGTCCTGAGTCAGAAAGAAACCCATCTAAAGTTTAGTCAAGCTGAGGGAAATGTCAATACACTAACTAAAATATTTAATATTTATTAATAATTATTTTAAACTTTTGAGCACCTATCTCTCAGGCACAGAATTTTCAACTATGTCAGGTCACTACTTTGCCTTACCAAAAACAATGTAAATTTCATAGGACAGGCTTTTGTTCTACATTCTAAATAACTAGAAGAATGTCTGATATATAATTAGTGTTCAATAAATGTCCGCTGAATAATCGAATTAGGAACAACTTTATTTCCAATTTTTCGGTTTAGTAAAATAAATACTAGTCTTTACAATTCTTCAAGAGATGACATAGCTATTCAAAATAATTTCTGCTACTACATTATTATTATGACATATGACCTTCATACTAAATATTCAAGCAAGTTAAAAGCATTCACAGAGAGAAGGGTAACAGTTTAAAAAAGACCACAAAGTAGAATATGTTGCAGAATCAGTGAATAACATTTAATGTCAAAACAGTTTATTAAGACCCTAAAATTACATTTTTTTATCCTCTCCATTTCAATTCTACATTTTCTTACCTATCCTCCATTAACAGTCATTTTGTTATATCTTTAAAATACAACTCTGATCATACCACTCTTTGATTAAAAGTACCTCTCGCTTTCTCTCATACTACTTCATATTTACTAACTCTAATATTCCTCAAAACAACCCTATTAAGTAGGTCCTATTACTATCCCCATATTTACAGGTAAAAAATATGAAGTACAGAAAAGTTAAGTAACTTCCCCAAAGCCACACAGGTACGCAGTGCTAAGAACTAGATTCTATGAACAAAGTCAGGTTTCTGTCTGTGCTCTTAACTACCACCCCAAGTGAACTAACAATTTCATCTTGGCCTACAAGGCTCTTCATGATCTAGACTCTGCCTACATTTCCATCTTCATCTTTTGGTTCTCCTCCCTGTCTAGTATGCTTCAGCACCACCAGATGCTTTACTGTCCTCAAACACACTAAGCCCTTTCCTGCCTTAGAGCCTTAATTTAACCTAATCCTTACCCCTGCAACCATCATTCTCTCCCCTTACATCGTTTGTGGGCCCTTATCCTTCAGATCTCAGTCTAAAGATCACTTCTCTAATACTTATTCAAATACCTCCTTACCTTCCTTCATCACCACTGGTCCACCGTCTCGAATTTATTTAATTAATATTTGCTTCTTTATTTACTGTCTGATTCTTCTCTGGACTTTAAGCTCAATAAAGACAGGGAACATATCACCAACATGTACCTGGTTTTTAGCACAGGACTTCAATAAATGTTTATTGCATAAATAAATGAAATACGGTTATAATTTCAACAAAATTTATAAAACGTGTAACTAAATACAAAAATTAACAAATGCATATAAACATTATGAGCAGCAGTAATGGGTTTTGTTCTGTTTTCTGTCAGGCTACAACCAGCTGAAGGTAAAGTTGAGGTAGCAAATAACAATATTTTTCTACTCTACTACAGTAGTCTAGTTCAAATTCTACCTCCAAAAAAGAAAGGGTGAAGGAGGTAAATTCAGGATCCTTCACAACCTAGTCTCTTAGTTCCCAGTATGTTTAAGTGGATTAGAGCAGAAAGTAGCTGGAGGCCTCCTACCTCTGATGTTGCCATTACCAATGATGAATGCCACATTTCTGAAACACCATTGCCACCAAGCAAATGCTTCTCCAGGGCTATTGATTTCACTAAGTCTAATGATTCATTATTGCTGTCTGCACTGTGAATATATGCACTGCTGTCCTGGGGCACATGCCTTATACCCATTTTTTTCTTCCAAATATTTTTTTTAAAATTCTAGTTAGGTAACATATAGTGTAATATTGGTTTCAGGAGTAGAATTTAGTGATCCCTCACTTACATATAACAGCCCGTGCACATCATAACAAAGTGCCCTCCTTCATACCCATCACCCAAATAGCCCATCCCCCACCCACCACCCTCCATCAACCATCAGTTTGTTTTCTATTGTTAAGAGTCCCTTATGATTTTCCTCCCCCTCTCTCCTTTTCTGTTTTCTCATGTGTCTATCTGCTTTGTTTCCTAAATTCCATATATGAGTGAAATCATGGTATTTGTCTTTTTCTGACTGACCTATTTTGCTTAGCAAAATACACTTTAGCTCCATTCACATCATTGCAAATGGCAAGATTTCATTCTTTTAGATGGCTGAGTAATATTCCTGAGTGAACACATATGTGTTCATATATATATGTATTCAGTATATATGAATACATATATATATGCATTCAGTAAAATTCCTGAGTGTTATATGTATGTATGTGTGTACATATATATATGTATATATATATGTACACACACATATGTATTCACACACATGTGTATGTGTGTGTGTGTGTATATATATATATATATATATATATATATATATATATATATATATATATTCCAGATCTTCTTTATCCATTTATCAGTTGATGGACACTTGGGCTCTTCCCATAGTTTGGCTAAGCTATAAACATCAGGGTGCATGTGCCCCTTCAAACCGGTATTTTTGTATTCTTTGGGTAAATACCTAGTAGTGTAATTGCTGGGTCATAGGGTATTTCTATTTTTAACTTTTTGAGGAACCTCCATAGCATCTTCATTTGCATTTCCACCCATACTGTAAAAGGGTTCCCCTTTCTGCACATCCTTGCCACCATCTGTTGTTTCTTCCATTGTTAATTTTAGCCATTCCGACAGGTGTAAGGTGTTATCACATCATGGTTTTGATTTGTATTTCCCTGATAATGAGTGACACTGAGCATCTTTTCATGTGTCTGTTAGCCATCCTCATGTCTTTTTTGGAAAAATGTCTATTCATATCTTCTGCCCGTTTCTTAACTGGATTATTTGTTTTTTGGGTGTTGAGTTTGACTAGTTCTTTCTAGATTTTGGATACTAACCCTTTATCAGATATGTGATTTTCAAGTATCTTCTACTATTCTGTAGGCTGTCTTATTTAGCTTTATTGATTATTTCCTTCACTGTGCAGAAGCATTTATCTTGATGAAGTCCCAATAGTTCATTTTTGCTTTTGTTTGCCTTGCTTCCAGTGACACGTCTAGTAAGAAGTTGCTGTGGCTGAAGTCAAAGAGGTTGCTGACTGTGTTCTCCTCTAGGATTTTGATGGTTTCCTACCCTACATTTAGGTCTTTCATCTATTTTGAATTTACTTTTGTGTATGGTGCAAGAAAGTGGTCTAGTTTCATTCTTCTGCATGTTGCTGTCCAGTGTGCCCAACACCATTTGCTGAAGAGATTGTCTTTTTTCCACTGGATAGTCTTTCCTGCTTTGTCAAAGATTAGTTGACCATGTAGTTGTGTGCCTTGTACCCAATTTGTCTGTTGCTTTAACATTCCAACCCTTCCACCTCCTTTGACAGTGAAACTGCAGCTATTTTCATCCCTTTTGTACCCTAGACCCTATAGAAAACCTTCTCGACCAAAACCTTGACCAGTTAAATAGCTCAAACCAAACAGTATCTCACTATAGCCAAACAGTTTTTTTTTTTTTTTTTTTTTTTTGTAGCTTCTTTTGTTCTCCTTCTTCTTTTAGCCTGGGGGTATTGACAGAAAGCAAACCCATCCTCCTGCCTTTGTTTCCCGGTGGAATAAAGCTGAGTAAGCTCTGAAAGGGAGGATCTGGCCAGGGTTAGTACACCCCCTGATGGAAGCCCATTTCTTATCCCTTTCTCCTGATTGGCTCCTTAACTCTGAGTTTGATTGGCAAATTTAAAGGATTTTCCCCCTTTCTTTAAATCTTTTGCTATACAATCATAAGCTAAATGTTTGGGAATTGGAGAATAATCAGAGCTTGAAAAATTTAAAGCTTCTTAGAAGAGAAAAGATTTAAGAGAGGGAAAAACAAAAAGAAAAAGAAAGTGAATGATTCTAGGCACAGAAAATGACAGATTTTGTCATTCAAAAAACTGAGTGTTATATTCATGTCACTAAAGCGGGGCTGGTAGAAAAGTAAGATAAACATAATGGGATCAAGTGAAACAGATACATTTACAGGACATGAAAGGAGTTTGAATTTACAGATGTAGTTTCATAGAAGTTAAAGATTTAGCTTTGGAGTCAAACAGCTTGAGTTTGGATTTTAACTCTGTGGGTTTGTGACTTTGGCAAGATACTTAACCTCTGTGAGGTTCAGTATGATTATATTAATAATATTATATATACTTCAGATTGATAGAAATACATATAATTACATGCCAAAGCACCTACTATTTGGTGCCTCTTTATGCTTCTCACCATTGCCATCATTATCAGTGTTATTATTTGATCCAAAAGGTGACTAGGGACAACTACATTTAGCTGAATAGGAGGAGCACTCATCATAAAGCCTCCTGTATTAACTGTATTACATAGAAGGTATTCGATAAGCATTTAATGAGTAAATGAATAAAAGTTACAGCATATAAACAACTTAGGGAAAGTTTGTTAAGAACATGTCCATCGTGTGATATATAATATTAAAAAACATGCAAAGGATATTGTACCAAGCAACATAGCAATGGAATTAAAAAGAGATTCATAATTACTTTCTATCCTATCCCTTTCCATAAAGAGCGATGGACAAGGATTTGAATATGGCTGAAGATGGTCATTGCTGGCTTTTGCTGTTCCCATGCTCACCAATTAAAAAGTATAAGCACCGGGGTGCCTGGGTGGCACAGCGGTTAAGCGTCTGCCTTCAGCTCAGGGCGTGATCCCGGCATTACGGGATCGAGCCCCACATCAGGCTCCTCTGCTATGAGCCTGCTTCTTCCTCTCCCACTCCCCCTGCTTGTGTTCCCTCTCTCGCTTGCTGTCTCTATCTCTGTCAAATAAATAAATAAATCTTTAAAAAAAAAAGAATTAAAAAAAAAGTATAAGCACTGCACTAAGAAATCAAATATATATATATTTGACTTCTTAGTACAATATAAATGTACACACATGTATATATGTGTATGTATATGTGTATATAAATGTGTGTGTATATATAGAAGCATGTATATATTACATATGTATATATAGACAGACACACACACATACACGTATATATATTTGTCTCACTATATTCAGTATTTTTATAAGGAAAACTTTCAATTAAGGAACAATTTAAGAATGTGTACACATTTTTAAATGAAGAAAATGAGTAATCAGACTTCATGGGCTTCATATTTCCCAGAGTCAGCCTGAGTAAACTAAAGTAGACTTCCCTTACACTCCAAGTTCCAAAAATCACTGGGAAGGACTTTTCTTGTTCTTTGATCTTCATTATACTGTGTAGAGGAGATGGAAGAAACAGCCGCAGAAGCTGAATGGAATGGGCTGTGGCACTTTGTGCTATGATGCCAATATCACTTCCCCAAGTCTACTACAATAGGGATTTTTAGCTTGAAGGCTGACACATGAAGTGATAATGGCCTTTCAACTTTTTCCAAAGCATGCTCAGTCTCCCTGTTTTTAGAGCTCTATGACTCTATCAGCAAGTAATTTTGCAGGCTTATGCTTAGGGAAAAGGATTCATGGACAGTATTAGACTCTGCAACTGTAATAAAATGGTCTTTGAATGAACATAAGGTTTCCTTGACACATAATAGAGTCTGACCTTTAAAAAAATTTTTAAACTCTAAACTGAATGTGAATTATTTGACCTCTATATCTTGTTTTTTGGCCCCCAGGAATTTGAAGTATGTATATCAGGTAGCAGAAGATGTCTGTTCAAAGAAGGGAAAGTAATTTTTTCCCCTAAAGGAAACTGAGTTTGAATGGCCCAAATTTCCTGGATGCTCAAAAGAAATCCCCATATAAAATTGATTTAAAACCATAATAACTTTCATAATGAAAAGATTATACTGTATTCGGGGGTATTGCAATGGACATTCCCACATGTACTGATGTAAAATGTAAGCCTGGCCTTCTATGTAAGAGCTTTTTCAGACCCCCTTTTAAATTCCCCTGGACAGGCTTTTCCTTCCTCCTCCTTTTTTGTCACTGAACCTTTCATTCTTGGATCCTATTGTACTGATTTCTCCTCATGCAGATCTTATAATAGCTTATGCTAGATAACACATTGCATTTAACAACAATAAAATGTAACAGCGTTATTGGATTGCTGACTCTGCTGGGATATGGCTTCTGAATAACCATTTACAGCCCCAGTGCTGGTTCTTGGACACTCGTTATTTGGTATTATGTATTTCAAATTCAGGTGGTTAAAGATTACTATTATTCTATCTGTATGTGGAGACACGGCTCTATTTTTTTTTTATATCATTATAGTCATAGAGATATGTAGACCTATCATTCACCAGACTTTGAACTCCAATTAAGTAAATGAAAATAATATATACTGTTTTAATCTCTTTCCAGAAAATTGAAGGTGAAAATCCACCATACAAAAATAGGAGATAAATTCAATACACCGATTAGATTGTGATTCTCAGGTTTTGAAATCAATCTCTGCCACTAATTTTGTGATCATGGTTAAATGCTTTAACTTCTCTGTGCCCTAATTCTTTCAGCTGAGAGAACAGGGTTAATAAGGATAATAACAAACACTTTCTAGGGATAATTCAAGTGAGAAACAGAACTGTGTGTCTAGCACATAGTAGATATTCAGGAAATATAAACTATTACCATAACCAGAAAAAAACATAATTGCTTGCTGATAGGGTACATGTCTACTGTTAGAAATATTCTAGAATAGTCATATTTACCTGACATAGTGTGATTTTTATTTCATATATGCCAGGTAGTGTGCTACATAGAAATTATATGGTTTTGCCAGAAAGGTATGATCACTACTAGAAGGGGAGGGACATACATAAACAGAAATTTCTCTGTGAAGTTGGTAGAGCCTTTATCATTATCTGGGTTTGTAGGCAAAACTTCCTAAGGGGGTGTTACTTGAATTGAGTAATGAAGAATGAAAGTTAGCCAAGTGAAAGAATTTAGAGAGATCCAGGAACTGGGAGACATGACTAAAGATATATAGTGATGAAAAATGGTGTGTGAATGAACTGCATATAATTCAGTATCACTGGAGCAGAAATTATAAGAAATGTTCAGAGAGAGAGAAATAGGGGCCAAGTTATAGAAGCAATGACTGCCCTGTTAAAGGGTTTCACTCTCTTTACAGCAACTTTGTTGAACTTTTTATAGTGTAGTAAAATAATAATTTAGATTTTCTGGAAGGGATTTTATAAGATATGAACAAGAACAGTGAAAATAGGAATAGAGTAAAAAAATCAAACATTCAAATAAATATTCAGAAAACATTTCTGTCAGAATATATTAGGTGTTAGATACTTGGGAAAAGGATACGGAATCTTACGGGTATCAACATTCCTGGTTTATGTTACTAGATAATTATACGACCAACAGAGCTATATAATATGACAAGTTAAGAATGGATTCTGAGTTTTCCAACTCATTTGTGCAGAAAACGTTTGTGTACATACGTCTCAAGATCAAGGAGGAGCACTGGAGATATATTTTAAATCTTTGGGAGTTAAAATAATTCAGTGCAAAGGACTGCCAAGATGAGTATGAAGAGAGAAAAGCAGTGGACCAGGAACAAACATGAAGGATTACAAAGCTTAAAAAAAAATGATAATCACAAAATATGAGAATAGATGGCCAGAAAGGTAAAAGTAAAAGAAGAACTTGGTGAATGAGGATCAATGACTAAAAGGAAGAAATTAGTTTAAAGTAGACATGAGCATTCTCAGATGAATCAAAGGATTCCAGTAGCATAAAAGACTAAAAATTACCCATTAGATTTATAACTAGAAGGCATCTCATGGGATTGATGAAGTAGCATTAGTAGATGAGAGAAGTAGAAGACAAGTACTGGGTTGATGTCTAAATAAGTAGAGGGCGAGATGGGGAATGAGTGAGTAAAGTCATAATAAAAAATATATATAACTTTCATGAAACTTGACTAAAAATGGGAAGGAAAGTGTAAAGGGATCTTGACAGAGAAGGAAATGAGAAAGACTTGATCATGTTTATTGATAAAGAGAAAAATTCATGGAGAGAAGGCTACTGTTAGAGAGGAGATGAGGTAACTGATGGAAGAAGTTCTTAGAGAGACAGGAAATACAATTTCCATCGGATACAAGGAAAGCCATCTTATTCTATGATATTGGAGAAAATAAAATACTTATAGTAAAATTTATAGGTTGGTGGAAAGTTGGAAGAAAAATGAAAAATTAAAGAATAGGGTGTTTCCTTAAGGAGGGTAAACAGATGATATGGTAACAAGGAGAAGAGAGAGCAAACATAGAGGGAGATGTGACCTAGAATAAAATATCAGGGATGCCAGTGTGACTCAGTTGGTTAAGTGTCCAACTTCGGTTTCCACTCAGGTTATGATCTTGCTGTCATGAGATCGAGCTGAGTTCCATGTGGGGCTCCGAGCTGGGAGTGGAGTCTGCCTCAGATTCTCTCTTCCTCTGCCTCTTCCTCTCCCTCCCCCTCTGCCCCTCTTCCAACTCATGCTCTCTCTCTCTAAAATAAATAAACAAAATCTTTTTAAAAAAAGAATAAAATATCAGAATTTAATACAGCAAAATAGATCCATACATGCATATCAGCAATATGTCTGTTAAATGGGTTTTTGTTTAGTGTTTGAGTAAGTTTGGAAGCAATGAAATAACCACAAGATCTAAATCTAGAGAAGCTGCAATGTTTAAGTTTTATACAAAATCACACTTAGAGATGACTCCCTGATATTTTCACTATCATCACAGTGATCAGAATGCCAGCAGAAGGCCAGGATCAGGGGACAGTGAGGTAATAAGTCAAGTGAGAGTTCCACTAATATTCTTAGGACTGAAGACTAGAATTTCAACAAATTTCAAAACAAATCAGATACATAAACCCTTGACCTTACCACCTTTTTTTACCACCCATTGTTCACCTCATATCATTTCCCTCTTTACTAATCTCACAATCTGGTGCACATCATTATAATTGCTTTCTTGCAGCCATTTTTAATCCCTTTGTCTTCTCTTTCCTTTTTACTTTGATTATATTAAGTATTCCAACCATGGCAAACCTCCATTTTCTGCCTACTCTATACCTGAACTGTGAAACTGAATGTCTGATAAAAACAGTCAACATTGTTAAATAGCTCAGCTTTACATTTATGATGATGACCTCAAGTTTTCAGCTATACTTCATTATTGGAATATATATTCACAGGCAAGTTACTTTCCAGTTCTCTGAAAAACTGTTTCATACTTTTCCCTCTCTCATTGTATAACTTTGAAATAAAAGCTGTGACACAGACCTTCCACATACCCCCACTATTGTTTATACAAAACTACATGAATCCAGACACCCATACTTTGTCTTCTCGCCAGTGAAAATGAAAACCACATATCTATGTTCTTGTGGCCACCCCTTCCGCTTGAACACTAGATTCACTTGCTTTCTCATGGACTTTGTCCTATCTCTTGGACTTACCTTCCTGCATCATCAATTTATTCTCCAAAGCATATAAACAATCCCTAATGCATCCCATGTTAAAAACCAAACGAACTTAATTTATCTCTACTTCCTATAGCTATTTCTCTATTTCTTTGCTTTAAGCAAAAGTCCTTATGAAAATGTTCTATATTTTACCTCCCTTTCCTCTCTTCCTATTTTCCCTATAGCCCATATCTATCAATTTTTGCTTCCAACTTTCTATTGAAACCTTTCCTATAAAGGGATCTTCATGTAGCAAAGCAAGATGAACTCTCAGAACAACATTTGACACCATTATTCCCTCTTTCAGTATTAAAATATTTTCCTCTATACTCTGTCAGGATGCCACTTTTCTAATTTTCCTCTTACTTCATTCTTCTTTGCTGATTCTACATGCTCTTACACTCTTCTGACTAAATTTCAGAAATTCCAAATTTAGCTATAATTTCTCCTTATAATAAAAACCCTTACTTAGCACTTGTATTTTGTTTTAATTCAAATTAGAACACTGCAAGGTTGGTGACAGTAATTTCCTTGTACAGATACAGAAAATGAATCATAAGAAAATTATACAGGTAATAAGTGCCAGAGCTGGGATTTGAGCCCCAGGACCATCTGGTTAAGTAAAAATTCTCTTAACCAGTTTGTTATCCAGTATCTATCAAGTAATCAGATCTTAACACTGTAACTTTAAATATCACTTATGTACTTATGCTTTCCATATTAATAACTCCAATCTCTACCTCACTAATGAACACCAGTTCTTTGTTTTTACCAACTGCCTTTCAACATATCTACCCTGATAACTACTAGATATTACAAAATCAATATTTGCTAGTACTGTAAACAGAATAATGTCCTCATTTTCTGTCTATTCAGGCTGCTATAACAACATACCACAGACTAGGTACCTTATAAACAACAAAAACTTCTTTCTCACAGTTCTGGAGACAGAATATCCAAGATCAGTGTGCCAGCACAGTTGGGTTTTCTTCCAGGTTGCAGACTGCCTACTTCTCTCACTCTGTCTTCACATGGTGGAAAGGGCAAGGGAGCTCTCTGGGGCCTCTATTATAAAGACACGGATCCCATTCATGATGCCTCCACCCTCACGACCCAAGCACCTACTAAAGGCCCACCTCCTAATACCATCATCGTGGGCATTACGATTTCAGTGTATGGATTTTGGAGAGATACAAACATTCAGACTGTAGCAGCTTCCAAAGATGTCTACGTCCTAATCCACAGAACCTGTAAATGTCACCTTATGTGGCAAAAGGGACTCTGTAGATGTGATTACGATAAGGATCTTCATATGGAGAGATTATCTTGGATTATCCAGGTGGACCTAATGTGTAAGCACAAGGCTCTTTATAAAAGGGAACTGGATGGGCAAAGTCAGAGATGGAGATGTGATAAAGCAGAGGTCAGAATGATGCCATTGCTGGAAGGGTACCCCTGAAACAATGAACACAGGTAACTTCTAAAAGCTAGAAAAAGCAAATAACTCTTCTAATCTGCAGGAGGAATGTAGTCCTTCTGAAACATTGAGTTTAGAACCTGGGCCTCTAGAACTGCACTATAACACATTTTTATTGTTCTAAGCCACTAAGTTTGGCATTTGTTAGAGCAGCAACAAGAAACTGATAAATCCAGAATAAACTGATAACAGTCAAACTTTTCCTTCTACAGTGTTTACCATTTTAATAAATTAAACCACATATAACTGTAGTTGGATAGTCACAATTTGGTAGGGAGTTACCCTGAGGAGGAAAACTAGAGACTCCTATTCCTAAGGGCTTATTCTTCCTCAGACTTTAGTGCAATAAGAATCCACTAAAAAGTATTAGGTTTGTCCCAAAGAGTGGAAGGAAGCAGGTCTTCAATGGGAAAAGAATCACATCGAACACATACACCTGAGAAATGTAGTTGCATGGATCTGGCTTTATAAATAAACTCAAATGAAAACTCTGTGATAGTAGAGGCAAATTAAGATGACCTAAGAAAAGCAAATGGGCTTTGTGATAAGGGAACTAGTCTATGGGAGCGAAACAGTCCCTCAGTTTGCACTAGGAAGTAGCTATAAAATTTGATCCAAAATAACTTGAGGATGTGATAGAAGTACCTGAAAATCCAGGGCAGGTAAGTATGTGTTCACAATGGACTAAGCACAATTTGTAAAACACTTACTCACTGTCCTAGCCTGTTTAGGCTGTCATAATGAAGTATCATAGACTGGGTGGCTTATAAACAACAGAAATTTATTCCTCATAGCTGGAGGCTGGAAGTCCAAGATCAGGGTGCTAGCGTGGTTCAGTTCTAGTAAGGGTCTTCTCCTAGGCTGCAGATTTCTAGCTGCATCCTCACATGGTGGAGAAGAGAGAGAGGAAGCAATCTCTCTTACGACTTTTTATAAGAGTACCAATCCCATTCATGAGGGTTTCTTCCTTATGACCTCACCTAATGCTAATTACCTCCCATAGACCCCAACTCCTAATAACATCACATCAAGGGATAGAGTTACAACATATGAATTCTGGGGGAACACAAATACTCAGTCCATAATATACATCAAAATGAAACAAGAAAAGGTTAGGTCATTTCCAATATATGACAAAAGAGGAGAGCGAAGGAGAAATACAGCTGCTTCAAAACTTCAAAGATAAACACTACTCCAAAACTTCCGGGGCTTTGTACAGGAGATGTTTAATTACAGCAGAAATTGTTTGGAGGAAGATGAATTATATATCATGGTGAGTTTGATTTCACAGAAATATAACCTCCTACCCCAAAGCAAGTAAGTACAGAAATTCTGAAGCCTTCATAAGAATGGTAAAATCAAAACAACCCTTAGTTCTTGTTTGGTTTTCAATATGGCTAGCATTTTTTTCTGATATATAAAATATATGAGGACTAAATTAATGTTTGTTAAAAAAAAAAAAAACTTTCCTTACTTGGTGAAAAACATTTGCATGTATCAGTTAGTAACATACATATAAACTGAAGACCCCAAGTATCACTTGCTTCACTTGTTTTTTGTTTTTTTTTTGTGGTGAGTATTACTTAGCCTCAAAGAAGTAGTTTGTTTTGCTTTGTTTTCTGTCTGGTACCATTTTAAAAATTATATTTAGAGAGAGCATTTTCTCTGAAGATACTTCATGTGTGTGTGTGTATCTATATGTCTGTGTGTCTGTGTGGTAGGGGTATCATTTAATTAATTGGTAATAATGCTGTTCTTTATTATTTTGGGAGTTTTATTTGTGTTTTCTCCTAGAAATTATGATATTATTAACTGTGTTATTTAAATATAAAAAAAATAGAGTTGAAGAAACTGGATACTGCAAATGGAATACATTAAAGTACAGTTTGTCCAAATAATTGAGAATATCTGCCTTTTTTGGATAAATTTCTGATATTGACAAGTAAATTTGGATGGAAATGCCTATCCCTAAAAACAGGGAAGTGACTATTTGTCAAGTAAGTTATAACTGTTACACCTGGAGGGGAAGAGTCCTACTCTACTACAAACAACAGTCAACCCACTATGTTTCAGGGTCACGCCAAGAAAGATATGACCCACACAGGCATTAGATGGAACAACACTTTACTCATGTAGAAAGAGGCAGAGCAAGATCAGCTTCAATAGTGGGCATTGGTCCCCCATGATCTGCAGATCTCCCCAGGAGCCATGCAAGGTAATGCTCTGCACAAACTCCTCTCATGCTATAGGTAAAGAACCCCATTTCCTCCCCTCTAGGAGTTGAATATGGTAGTGGGGTTGGTCAGATGTCATATTATGCATGTGCTTAAGCAGGATAAAAGAGTACACATTGAGTGTGAAAAAGTAAAGACATTCTGACATGAAATGATAAGCCCAGTATAGGCTGTGTGGGCTTCTTATCTCTTGGTAAGCTTCTAAGCCCAAGGACCATTCTTATATGGCCGAATGAATATGTGAAGAAGACATGCACATAAACACCTTTCCCAACTGTCCTCATACAAATAGTCCCAACTACATTATCAGTATTGGTGTCTATATGTATACATGTGTATGTGTGTATACATATTCAAATACATATATATACATACATATATGTGTATGTGTATGTGTGTATACATATTCAAATACATATATATACATACATATACATGTATATATATAAAAAGACAGACAGACACCGGTAAAACTGTTCATGCGTATGTCTGCACATACACAAACATACACATCCAGAGTCACAAGTACAAGGGCATTGAAAAAGAAGATGTTTTAATTAACTGTATCTTCATATTAAAATGGAAAATAATGATTTGGTTCTTAGCATATACTTTTTATCACAGAAACTTGATATTGTTTTTATACCCTTGGTTTTATGTTGATCTCCAAGGAGGACTGAGTAAGATCTAAGCAAATTAAATGAGGAGAGCAAACCTCTCATCATATTATAATGACTTGATTGCACAAGGATATATTGGCTATGCAAGGACAGGGCATGCAAATGGCAGCAGGCCTAACTAGAAAAAAGTTTGGATAGACTGAGTGAGGTATTGGATGAGAGACAACAGAAGGTAGTTTGGGAGATGGGAGCCCAAGACTAAAGGTGGTCATGTGCATGTATTTTCTTCTCAATCACTATTGGGCAAACCTTAGTCAAATGGCCCCATCTATGTGCAAAGCTTGGAAATGTGTCTTCCCAGCACAACTCTAACATGGGAAAAGGCTACTCTTTCCTACAATAATTCATATACATCCTAGGGTCTCCTAGGATAAAAAGGAACTTCTGAGATACAAACATCAAGTTTTGTACTGTTTGCTAAATATTCAAGGTTCCAGGACTTATGTGCCATTTATTTATTGAGCATTCAACAAGCTGTTAACTCTTTCAGATTGGTTTCAGATGCATTTTGGGATATTGATGGATGTACTACTTGGGCAAGAGTGTTAAAGTGGGACCAGAGCACCCTTACCTAATCAGCATTGCACTGAAAACATTAATTAGTTAATGAGAGCAAATGCAGAAATATTTTGATATATGATATCCCTGGCTCCAGTTCCTTCTTCCTATACTGAGATCATGTTTCTAAAATATATCTTAGGTGAACTGATATTCAAAAACATTTAACAGAAAGTTGCTAAATTTTTTTCACACAACTATTTTGTTTGCTAAATTTAGGGGAAAAAATGAGAGGGAATATTTGAACTATAAAACACAAATCATAATCCTTATCCTGAGCCTAATAATACACATATCTTATTATTATTAGGATCTTAGTATTAATAATAAGTGGATATTCTATATTGACTCCAACTGTCAGGAAAGTAAATAGATACATAAACATAAATAACTATCTACTCGAAGATTATAGTAGAACCACTTTCATGACTTTCTCTTCATTTTTAACCTGTGATGCACAAATCATGGATCATAGTAAGGATGCGTCTGGATTTTCACTTTCAATTAAAGCTAACAGGTTTTCATTTTCTGTTACACAGAGCAATAAAAAGTTCATATTCCAACTTTAAATTCAAAAAAGTGTGGAAACGGCCATTTTTCAATAGAACAAGCTATAATTAAATGTGGATTAAAGAATATCCATCTCTAACTCTGGGTTTTACAAATATTATAGGAATAGCAGAAACACCCCATAGCATTATTTCTTATAGAAAACAGAGCTGCATGTCATGGAACACTAGTGGAGATATGTGTCACTTCCATAAATTATAAATCAGTCAGTAGAACACGTACAGAAAAAGTATGAAACAGAAAATGATACAATTCCTAGACGAGAGAAAGCACAAATAACACACTACAAGTTTGGCTTCAAAAGTCTGTCAGCTATTTTTCTCATAGTGTGTTAACTGAAGGGGAAAAATAGAGCTCCAGGATATGTGACCATGTAGCATTTCAACTGGAGTCTCCTAATTGTAGAACTTGAAAAGCCGTTCTTCCTTTTCAGCTCAAAAAAGTGAAGCTTTGTGGCTAGAGGGCAACTTGTTCTGATTTCAGATCACAGTCTTCTTTAACTTGTATGACTATATTACAGTTGGTTTGTAGTTGTCTATTACTTTTATTTACCTGGAGAATCAAATGTCACTTTTTCTCAACACTAAATGTTTCAAAATTTGAACTTCTGCACCACCATTTTTTTCTTATAGTTTGTATTTTGTCTAGCCAGTTTTGGATTGTGTACAATATATATATTTTGAAAATTTCATACTAAAGGAGGGTCTAGGGCAAATAATTTACTGTTTCAAAATGATTTGTATGTAATAACTGTCATAGTAAAGAAATATATTTTAAAATTCAAATGGAACATACATATGGTAAGAATTCCTTCCCAAAAGACCGAAGTATATGTGCTATTGCAGATAAATGAGATAAGCTAACCATATAAACATTTCCAAAAGAAAAATTTGTCCTGAATTTTTTTAACATTTCAGCACATATGCCTTTGATTTTTTTTGTAGTTTGACATTTTGGATCATAGATTGCATTCACGTCTTCCAGAAACAAGTGTAAATTTCTACAAATTTTACCATATTCAATTTTAAATGTGGATAGCATATAATTTAAGTCACAGAAAATATTTTGGGTGACTGTGCCTTAGAGATGTTTTAGAAGACTCATCCAATGCTCTTCTATAGAACCCAAGAAGGTGTGTATGCTCATTATGTTCTGAGTCAATTGTAGTCCTGGATCTAAATATGATTAATGCAATGCAAAATATTTTAGAAGCCCATTGCTCCTATAAATGTAAAAGTATACAGTTTTATTTCTTGCTACAGGTTTATTAATTTTGTCAAATTTTTTTTAGAGAATGAGTTTTTTTGTTTTACTCACTTTCTCTGCTGTTTTCCTATTTTCAATTTCAATGATTTCTGCTTTTTATTATTCTCTTCCTTCTTCTTGCTTTGGGTTTATTTTGCTTTACTTGTTTTTTTTTTTTTTTTTTTTTAAGTTTCTTGGGTAAACTATTTTATTTGAAACCTTTTCTCATTTCTCATGTAAGCATTTAGTATTACATATTTACCTCTCAACAATACTTTCATTGTATCCCATATGTTTCGATTATGTTGAATTTTCATTTTTATTCTATTTTTTGTGATTTTTTTATTTTTTTTTTAAAGATTTTATTTATTTATTCGACAGAGATAGAGACAGCCAGTGAGAGAGGGAACACAAGCAGGGGGAGTGGGAGAGGAAGAAGCAGGCTCATAGCAGAGGAGCCTGATGTGGGGCTCGACCCCACAATGCCGGGATCACGCCCTGAGCTGAAAGCAGACGCTTAACCGCTGTGCCACCCAGGCGCCCCTGTGATTTTTTTTTAAACTTGATCTCATGACCCTGAGATTATGACCTGAGCTGAAACCAAGAGTCAGACACTTAACAGAGCCACCCAGGTACCCCATATAATTGGAATTTTTAATCTCTCACCCTTGTCCCTCAATTCAATGAAATTAGTGTCCTTTAGTATTCTGCAATGTGGTGGCCCTGCAACATAGAACCAGAATCTATGTAAGATCCTTTTCACAGTTCAATGGTGAATTCTCTAGAAATCTTTTCTGTATTGAAATCCACTTCCAGTAATTGTAATATTTGAAGGGATGATTGACTAATCACATTAAAATATCACTGAAAGATGATACCATATTTTATAGTTGACTATGTCTTAACAAGTGATGATGCTAGAATTAAAGAAATGGAATCCCAATAAGGATAGAGATAATTTGAAAGTTATTATTCAGAAAAGTTGGACCTGTCTTATAAAATATTACGAAAAGTAAAGAGAAATAGACCTGAAATGAGAAATTGGAGAAAAGAGGTAGACAATCATCTCTCTCTTCAAAAATATTTAATCTCATTTCAAGAGGAAGAGAGATAAAGTGTTTTCTATATTTTCTAAAGGATAATGCTAGGATACAAGGAAAAGACTGGAAGAGAAACAGATTTTGGCACAGTATCAGTAAAAATTAACCTAAAAAATAAAATTTAGCAATATTAAAGATAAACTAGTTTATTTAATTTAGATTTAATTTAATTTAGATTTAATTTAATTTAATTAGATTTAATTTAATTTAATTAGATTTAATTTAGATTTAATTTAATCTGGATTTAAATGTTTTTGACATAGATAGATCAAATTTAACTACATTGTATTTTCCAAAAGAATAGGATTAAATTTGAGATTTCTACCAGTATAAGTCAAATTCTTCCTTCACTAAACATACACTCATTTGCCCTGCACTACTTAGAGTCAATAATAGCATTTGCTGTAAATTTATTAAGAAGATATAGATCCAGTTCTCCTGAAGTTTTCTGATTTTAAATTTTCATATGGAGGAGCACCAAGAACATTGTAGCTCTGCTAGCAAAATGAGTTCATTTGAGAAACTTATCCTAAAAAATGAAAACAATGCAGATTTGCTTATTTGTGATTTTTAATTTACAAACTTTTATAAGAAAATGTTGGCTTAGGGGCCCTGGATGGCTCAGTCGTTAAGCGTCTGCCTTCGGCTCAGGGCATGATCCCAGAGTCCTGGGATCGAGCCCCACATCAGGCTCCCTGCTCCGCTGGGAGCCTGCTTCTTCCTCTCCCACTCCCCCTGCTTGTGTTCCCTCTTTCACTGGCTGTCTCTCTCTCTGTTAAATAAATAAATAAAATCTTAAAAAAAAAAAAAAAAAAGAAAGAAAATGTTGGCTTAATAATAGTCATTTTATGATGTCTTCAGAAAGATTATTAATTCCAGTAGTTTGGGAACCTACTATTTCATAATTGGTAGAAAGGTTACTATAATATACTTATGACTTTAAGTGAATTATTCTGATTTCAGTATACTTTAAGGTGTGTTACTTAAACTACCTGAATCATAATTACTTGGGGGAAGAGGGGCTATTGATAGACCCAGTCCTAGCCTTTCAGAATCAGATTTCTGAGAATAGAGTTTGATAATCTGCATTTAAAATAATGGCACAGGAGCGCCTGGGTGGCTCAGTCAGTTAAGCATCTGTCTTCAGATCAGGTCCTGATCTCAGGGTCCTGGAATCTAGTGGACAAGAGCCCCAACACTTCTTCCTCTACCCCTCCCTCTGCTCCTGCTCTCTCCCTCTCTCTCACACAAATAATTAAATAAAATCTTAAAAAAAAAAATAAAGACACATTCAAGTCTCATGACAGGCACAATAAGTAAAATAATAGTAAAAAATAAACTCCTTACGAAGTGAGAAAATCCGTTTAAATTATTTTGAAGGTCTATGAACTTCTGTATAAAACCAAAAACTTTGCCTTGTTTCATATATATATAAATGAAAAAATATATATACCTCCATCAGAAGATTAGATTCTCATCTGTGTTATTTGTTTATTTTAAAGATTTTATTTATTTGACAGAGAGAGAGACAGCAAGAGAGGGGACACAAGTAGGGGGAGTGGGAGAGGGAGAAGCAGGCTTCCTGCTGAGCAGGGAGCCCAATGTGGGGCCCCGATCCCAGGACCCTAGGATCATGACCTGAGCCCAAGGCAGAGGCTTAACGACTGAGCCATCCAGGTGCCCCATCATCTGTGTTATTTAGTCAACAGAAACTACTTTAAAAATTCTATCATTTGCATAAGGAAAATCAGGCTGGTTCAAACATATGAAAAACCTAGTATTTGAGAATAAAATTTTCACAAATTGAAAAGTGGCTGAAATTTAGATAAAAAGTTCCTAAAGGTCTATCCTCAATGAGAGAAAAAAATTGTTCTTAATATTTTAATCTGAGGAATTACTGAACAAAGAACATGACGGGGTATGGGCAGGGGGGGCTCCAGGTAAGATGGCTGAAGGACAGCTGACCTAGACTGGCTGTGGGGTGATTTATTGTTGAGTCAGCACAACTCATCAGGAAGGCACTGTACTGATACTGCTATGTGGGGCGGGCAGATGGAGCTTTCCCCCTTCTTTTGTTTTGTTCATGTGTACTCCAGTGTCCATATGTTATCTCAGATTTTGTGTATTTGTGTGTGTGTATGTGTGCGTGGGGGGGGGGACCCAGATCCAAAGCTTAGTTGTGTCATTGTTTTTCATGACAATCAGCCTATGCATATAGAAACAGTCCATGAGTTCTGTACTTCATTAAATATTGAAGAGGTCTTAAGGATAACAAATAGACAATGTTCAGCAAAATCTATGTTATTTTCCTTTCCTTCATCTCCCTCAGTTCACAGTACTTGGATATATCTGCAATATACTTTCTACTCTAGAAGATATTTCAAGAAATGTATTTCCAATGCAAATAATTGTACCTATGAAAGATCTCTTAAAGATATTTTTTCCCCCACATGATAATGTAAGTTCTCATCAGGCATGAATTTTTGCTTATTTGTTTTTGTTATTCTTTGTCAAATCCCCAAGGCCTAGAAAAAAATTCCTGGATCATAGTAGATCCTCAATAATTACTTACCAATTGAATGAATAAGTGAGATATTTTGTCTACTGAGTTTTTTCTTAAATGGGGTCAGAATCACACATCTTACTAATCTTGCCTTAACTTTTCTTCTGTAGGACTGGAAAGAATTCTCAGTGGTACAGACTACCTTGTGAAATCCGCCTTCACGGTAACCAATTGAGCTAGGGGAGATTCCTGGTCTTCTCACCTGCCCAAATAATTATGAGTCCATATCTATTTACACATACACACACACTCACGGACACACATGCATGCATGCGCGCGCACGCACACACACACACACACACACACACACACACACACACACACACACAATCCCAGAGCTCTGGTATAAGTTTAAGGGGCATTTTGATAGTAGGGGAAAACACTGTTCCTAGGAGGGCTAGGGATATGATAGATTGAATCATATCTATATCAACTTCAGCTCCTTATTTGAGACTAATGCAGCTGGTTCCAACCTGGCTGTCTGGTCTTGCTTCATGAGGCTACGTTTCTCACTCTCACTCCTTCTCTTTAGAATTAGCCACACATGCACTTTTCTGTAAACTACTCCCACAGTAACTCAGGTAGACTTGGATACATTTCTCAGGCAGTACCTCATCTTGTCTTACTGTTTCAAAGCAATATATGGTATTTCTCTTTTTTCATGTTTTCTAACAACAAATATTTAATATTGTCTTACTTAGTCTGGTACAAGTTTCCAGTTTCGGAAACATGTAGAACTTCTACTTCTCCAATTGAGGCTCCTCTCCCTCTTCATGACTCACTCTGTATTTTCTAGAATTACAGACTTTTTGTTTAATCTATGGTTTCTAGGCTACAAAGATGGATGGAGAATTATTCTCTTGGCCACGGGATTAGGATAGTGAAAATGGCACAGTTCGAAGATGTGCAATAGTCTAGTTGGTACTTTAAACATGTCAGCTTCTAAGTTGCAACATCTCTAGTTCTTGTAAGTATCATAAACTTCCAGAATGAAAAAAAAAAATGAGAAGGGTAAAATGAGATAAGTGGGGAAAAAGGATGTTGGCAGCAGCCATTAATGAATCATTTGCAAAGGTGATGTTAAGAAGTAGAGGACTAATTTTTAAAACTACACTAAGACTTGTTTGCAAGTGTCTTCTATTATCATACAATGCCATCCTGCTGCATAGCAGAGAGAATTTGATTTTTACTCCCTGAAAATAATCACTTGACATGTAATGTAAGTCTCTGCACTTTAAAAATTGTTTTACTACTTGTCCTTCAAGATGGTTATTTTACAATCCAATATAAATGCAATAATCTGAATAAGAATGTGTGGGCCTCTCACAATTTTAGAAACAAGGGCTCATAAGGATATTATTTCACTAATATTAATGCAGTAACTCTTTTAGTATTGAAGGTAAGAAATCTTCAGCAGTAGAAAAATATTAGGCCTCTCATTTTTGTTTATCAAGCAGCATTTCATGAGATTTCCTGCCTGTGCCATTATCCATGGAGGAAACATTAGTTTCATAATGGAAAAGCTATACAGCAAACCTGCAATCACCAGATTGTCTACATAAGTAACACCAATGTGGATTTCCATTCAATAATTCACACACCTTCGGCTCCACTGGATCACAGTAGGAACAGGTATTGTATATATGCCTTACCCAAATAAACTCCTAAATTACAAATAGTCAGCTCCAACCATGATTTATAACATGCCCTCTTCCTCCTCTTCATGTCAGATATGGTGCTGCTTCCATTGTCATGATAAATGTGAAAACACAGCAAAGACTCACATATGAACTCCAGGTTTTAGAAAAATATGTGAGTTCTGAAATAACAGCCAGGAAATGTTAAAAAACTGAAAAATTAATTTGGAATATTAAAGCAGGTACAGATTCAAAGGTACGGCTGACTTCCCTATGTATTTAAATCCAAACAAGTACTTCTACCCAACTGTGTGTGCCTGATGGGCATCCATCTCCCTGTGGCAATGCCTTAAAATGTGTATTTTTGATATATTGCCAAATCCAAAGAACAAGATATTAAGGTGGGTGCACACATCTTAAAAAAGTTTGTTACTCAGGCAACCTTCACCCAAATAGCTGTGCCCAGTAGGAATGTAAGAACAATGTTGGAGGCTGAAATTTAGACAATTTGGTTGCCTGGAGATGAGAAATGTAGGCACGCATATAGTTGGGGGGATGCCCCATAAACTTTATTTATGAAACTAGTGTCTAGCCCATTGGCATTATTTGTCAATCTGATGTATTTTTTAATAAAAATATTACATTAAATCATTAAATTATATATTTGGTTCCTGAGCTTTTCATACCTTCTTACATTTAATGCCCAAGCTCTGAATGCCAAAGATGAGTTGCCAGCTATTTAGTTCACAGTTAAATCAAGATACATGTCTTGCATTTTGCTATTAATTTTAATAACATTGTCTCTATTAGAAAAGTATTTTGAACTCCAATTAACTATTGTTAATAATTTTATTTTGGAAGAGGTGGGGAGATTGATGTTTACACACATGCACACACACACACACACACACACACAGCACACACACAAATACACAAGCGCATGCACACACACAGACACATACTTCAAGGTTTTTCCCTGAGAAATCAAGGGTAGCTTCATTTCGTTTCGTTTCGTTTCGTTTCATTTCATTTCATTTCATTTCATTTCATTTCATTTCATTTCATTTCATTTCATAGAGATCTCCACAATCACCTGAAGAATGCATAGTGTTTTGTTAAACACATGGAAGTCTCTTATGACCACCCCTAAGGTGCATTATATTTTGGGGAAGAAAGCAAGTTAATAAATACCTGGTTCCACACAGAAAATACGGTAACACAAGTGCACATCATTCCACTGGGAAGAATATAGTGACAATTTTTGGGGGACCCCCAAAGGAGGTCAATATCAAACATGGCAGTTGATAGTGCCTCCAAAGTGCCTCTCCAGTCAGCCGGTAAACCTCACTGCTCCCATTTCAGACAAACTGACTGAGTCTAGTCCTTGTTTATGGAATGACTACCTGAGAGCTATCATTTCAACCTGTCCCCATTATCAGTAGTATGCACTTTTCCTCTTTATAGTATGTTGCAGGGATGCTGACGGGAATAACGGTGAGGAATACAACTAGAGGTGTTGACAAGTATTTCACATGAGATGTACAGGATCTAAGGCCATCTCTTGCTGTTTCCAATGATTAAGGGAAACAGTGATCAATTCTTGTCAGAGTTATCTATTTGGAGATAGCAGACCCAATAGTTAGTTATATTTAAGGATCTAACATTGGTTTGGGAGAGCTACACTAGGGTGTCTTCCTTAGTGAGATTCCAGAGATGACTGTAAAAGACAAAGATTATTAATTCCCCCTCACTCTTCTGTATCTCCTCAAGATGTTCCCTTTCCGGGTACTAGAACTGTTGCTCTTCTACTGTGCCAAATCTATATGTCCCATTCCAGTAGCCATAGTTTTACCTATTTTCAATCAGCACTTACTGGAAACCGGCTCTTCCATCTGAAAACGAGTGTGTTTCAAGGAAAAGCAGAATGTTACAAAATGTACAGACATCTATTTGTCCCTTACTTTGTGCGCCAGTGTAGCAGGGACTTGGCAATCACTGTATATAAGTAAGTGTTCATTTTCCTTACGATCTATTATCATATCAACCCATCCAGAGAATACAGGTAGCTGAAACAAAATTTCTTGCCATCATTTAGCTGCCTCACTAAGGTGTGTTGACTGGAGCAGAGGAAGGGATATAAAGTTATAAATTATTTGAATGGATTTTTTATAAGGATAAATACTAAATTATACCAAATGCTTGTGGATATTAGGGTATGTGGAAAGTCTATCAAAACATTAATTTCCAGCTATTGTTGAGTGGCTTTTGTGAAAAAAAGGTGCATCATTACCATAAGGGAAACTTTCCAGAAAGCTGAAAACATAGCACAATTTAGTTCCAAGAGCCATAATTATATGGCCAAAATCAGCTGATCATAACTTGAAAAAGTGCCAACTTGGTTGTGGTCCCACCAAATAGTCTGCACAGTGGTCAAAGTTCTGGTACAGTCAGTACATCAGGAGTGAGCAGGGGCCAAATAGTCTGCACAGTGGTCAAAGTTCTGGTACAGTCAGTACATCACGAGTGAGCAGGGGCCATAATCTGCACCACACTGTTATGCAACGAACAGACCAACTTTTGTCAGGAGTCACAAATCTGGTACGCAGTGCTGGCCTCTGCATCAGAACATAGATTTACTTTGTGCCCAGCCTAAAATAGTGGTTCAATTCCATATATGGTACAATAATGAATATAGGCAGTATTGCTGATATTCAGGATGTTGAAATATCTTAATCAGAGCTTGGCTTCATTTGGTCTCTTCAGATAGAGGGCCATGCTGTGTGCATCTTATATGAACTATCCATAGAGTCTGATTAGTAGCCATGATTTGTTTCCACCATATACATTCCCCAAGAGTGTCATCTGTAATCTATCAGTCTGTAGTTTTGCAATGGGAGACAAAACAAGAACCCAACCTCTTGAGCAACAGCTCACGAGTCAGTGAAAATATAACAAGTTTAATCAAGGGGAGTATTGGCCAGATAAATGACAACAGCCTTGGGTTCAGCCCACTAAACAAAGAGACTATGTCATTTTCAGTTCTGCATAGCTGATGCTGAGATGCGACAGCTGCCATAGTCCAGTGGGTGCCATCAGGTTTCACCTCCGCCAAACTATCAGTGAACCTGGCCAGGCATCTGGGGAAGCTCTGTGAAGTGAGTAGCTTTGCTTCAGTCAGTGGAGTAGAAAATGGAGTTTTCCCTAATGAGATAGTTGCCACTTTTTCATATGAAACTAAAGAGCCACTGCGGCCAAGTCAGCTGTGTTCTGGAATATAATTTTTCCATTTGACTAGCTAGGTTTCTGGGCCCTATCTTCTTTGTTAATCGTGGACTCTGAGTTGATCTGCACCTTAATAGGAATATTTGTTTTGGGAGTCATAAGACCTTCATAGTTCATGTGCTCAGTTTATACAAGAGTTTAATAATAAGCAAATAGCTTCTTTTGAACATAAATGTGCCTGGTAGCCATTCCCGGGAGACAATGAATAGAAATCCCCAAGGAGAAGGCTGCTTCCCATCTCCAGAGGTTCCAATTTGCAAAATCATCAGTCATAAAGACTCATATTTAGAAGGATTATTAGAATGGTGGGACCCTGAAGTTCTTAGCACTTTTCTACGTGTGGCAACCCCCCTCCCCCAATAAGGGGAATCCTTTCTGGTACTTATGGGAAGAGGAAGTAGAAGCATTTAACACAGATTCCAACTACATAGTCAGGTGTAAAAGCAATGACAACAGTTGCACAGAACTGGCTGTAGAGGTTCCAATAATATCTTCCATGAGCAAGGGTATATATTTTCTTCTTTTGGGCAGATAGGGTGAAGGGTCAATTTTCTCAATGAAATAGGGGATTGAGCTGGGTTGGGAATGGTTTTTAGGCATAGTTAGACTCAGGGCACTTCTGCTTCACAGATGGGTTCCACAGGTGGGTTCTGCTATGGTCTGAATGTTTGTGACCCCTTCACATTCACATGTTAAAAATCGAATGCCCAAGGTAATGGTATTAGAAGGTGGGGCCTTTGGTAGGTGATTAGGTCATAAGGGTAGACCCTTCATGAACAAGATTAGTGCACTTATAAAAGAGCCCAGGGAGAGCTAGCTTGCCTCTTGCACTACATAAGGACACAGCAAAAAGTTAGCAGTCTAAAAGCTGGAAGACGGTTTTCACCAGAACCTGACCATGCTGGTACTTTCATCCTGGATTTCCAGACCCAGAACTGTGAGAGATAAATGTTTGTTGCTTATAAGCCACCCAGTCTGTGATATTTTGTCATAGTAGTTTGAATGGACTAAGACAGGCTCCTTCCAAACTTTTAATTGAGCCTAAATTTCTTTTTCCTCAACCCTGAGAGTTCTATCCTCCAGAAGTTCTGAGCTGAATTTTTAATCTCATTCCAAGCAGATTAACAATTTGCTGAAAGATTTAAGGGAAGACCAACCTTGACTTTGCTGCAGGCCCCTTGATTCTAGCTACACCTTGTATCCAAAGCACTGTGAGAATATGGGGCAATTCTCTCCACTTTTCTGGCCTAGTCCATTGACCCAGAACTCAGAAAATGCCTCACATGGAAAAGTCATCTTGTGTCTGGGTCAGGTGCATAATGTAGTGAGGCAGATTGTACTTGCCATAGATGGCCAAAACAATAACTCTCCTGCTACATGTTCTTCATGCAATGTGACTTTGATACTCTTTCCATTGAGGGGTGGAATCTATGTTCTCTCTCCTTCAAATTGGGCAGGGTTTTGTTTCAAAAGTATGATGGAAGGAACACAAGGTGAGCTCTAGCTCATAAAATGGACTCGGTTTTGCCTTTCTTGTTGGATTCTTTCACTCTTACAGCCTTCAGAGGCAATGTTAACAATTCAACTTCCCCAAGGCCACCAAACGGAAGAAACCCAAACTATTCCATAGGGATTACATGGACAAGCTATGGGAACACATGGACAGAGAGAAAGAGAAGCAGAGACAGAAAGAGCCACCTAGCCCTCAGCTATTCCATCGTGCTGGTCACATCTGAATACAACCGCTTGAGAGACTCTAGGCCAGAATCACCCAGCAGATAATTCCTGGAATTCTTGTCCCACAGACACTATGAGAAAATAAGATTGTTGCTGTTTTAAGTCAAAGTTTAAGCCTAAATTTTGAAGTGATTTTTCTCCCAGACAAATGTATAACCAGAACATCGTGTCCAGTCTGATGCCAGCACCATAAGATGGTCAAAATTTCTGTTTCTTTATTCCCCTATAAAATTTGTCTATTAGGGCCAATAGAAACACAGCTTGTGCTAAGATCTGGCAAATTCCCAGAGGGAATGAAATAGCTGGCAATCATTAAATCATTTTAAAAGGATTTTTTCTCTGGAATTTTAGTGTATCTGGTCTTTGTTGCTTCAACTGGTCTCTGATATATTTAAAAACATATTTATTTATTCATTTATTTATTTACAGTTTATTCTTTTATTTTCTAGTTACCACGAAGGAATTCTTGGCCTGCTAAGACATAATCCATTCTGCTACCATTCTGTTCAAAGGCATATATCCCCTTCACTCACCTCACTTCACTATACCTACTTTCAGCTAAGTTTTACCATTGCGTCTGTCACTATTTAGAATACACACACACATACATACACAAATGTTTTGCTCAATTGTTATAATCCTATGTACTAATCAGTATAATAATCTATACTACTTAGTATAGAATCTAGGATTTTCTGACTCCAAAATAAAGTTACAGATATGTTATTCCTTATCTTGAATGATGGATTTTTTTTCTAAATTTCACCATTTTAGAGTGTTATAGAACTAGGTAGTAAAGGCAGTCATACCCAGAGCAAAACAGATGCCTTCTGAAAAAGCTGCCCCACTTCTCAATGGCCCAGATTGGATCACACAACCATAAACTAACCAACCATCACAGTACATCTGGGATGTAGTAATTAATACAAGCCAGTTAAGACTCATTCTTGTATTTGGGGGCAGGATGATCACTAAGAATTTTGAAGTTCTGGTTAGGAGGGGAGACGAAATATACTAGTGGGTATTCTTAAAACCAAATAATATAGAATGATTTCTGTAATTTCTGCTAAAAAATATTAGACAGTTACCAGAGGGCCCATTGTAGATATTACCTAGCTAATGGCAGTAGAAATTGAATGGGGTACAATTTAAAGAAACACCATAAATCTAGGAATCTGACCCTACAATAAATTTGCTGCCATGCCACAGGATCTAGATATTCCAGAACACTTACCATTGCATTGCTTACCTATGGCTTCCCAGGTTCCTATTCATTCCAAAATTATGGTTCTGAGAAGAGGCATATTGTCCTCATTTAGTGTTTAAGTCAGGCCCAATATTCAACTTCTCCCAGATTTATCCGAAATATTCAGACACTGCCTAGAAGAACAACAACAACAACAAAGAAAAAACAAATGTCCACGTTAGGACTTTTTTTCTGTGCAACACTAGTCATACACTTTCACTTTCCAACATAGATATAGTACAGTTCAGGGTTTCTCAAATACATCCACTGTGTTAGAGGTCAAATTCAATTGTGTTCCAGACCTTCATGACCATGGCTAAATTATATCTATTGCTTCGGTAATAAATTACTACCAATTTAGTGGTTTTAAACGACTAAAATTTAGAATCCTCCACTTCTGTATGTCAAAAGTATGGCATGGGTCTTACTGACCTGAAATCAAGCTGTTGGAAGGGCTGCACTCCTTTTTGGAGGCTCTTGGGAGAATCCTTCAAAGCCAGTAACTGACTTTTTTTTTCCTGTGGTGTCACATTTTTGTCTGGCTGACTACACCAGGAGTTTCTCCCATTTCTATTATATTGATCCCATTTTAACAATACAGGATGTTCTCCCCGTAACAAGGACCTTAACCCTAATTATACCTCCAAAGTCCCTCTTAACGTATTCACAGGATCTGTGGACATTGCGCTGGGGGGGGCGGGGCAGTTGGAATGGAGTACCTAGTTTATTTCCGACGCAGGTGAATCCCAGCACAGTGGCAGATTCTGGGACAAAGGTGTGGGTGTTAGAGTCTGAGCAAGCACTCCATCTCGCAGGTGTTTTAGGCAGCTAGGGCTGAGACCCTCGCGTGGACTCTGTGCTGTTGCCCGCAGAACCGTGATGGCCAGCACCTGGCACATAGTGTGTGTTGCTTCGTATTAGTTGTGCGTCGCCGCGCAATTCAAAGTGAGTACGGGGGTCATCTGGAGGTCACGGCCACACTTCTGCTTGCAGGGCAATAGCCTGACCAGGACTGCCCCCTCACCCTCTTCCTTGCACTGGTCCTGGACGCTGATGACGTAGCAGGGCATGGACACCCGCGAAAAAACTCCTCATTTACCAGGCAGGTGCTGCCCTAGATGTGCAGGTAGGCCCGGTTGAAGTAGACCGAGGGCAGGGCAGGGGAAAAGGGAGGGAGACCGCTGACCTGGATGGGCTTCCAGTTGCCCTCTGGGGATTGAGGACTTCCCGAACAGGGCCCCTTGTCACTGGCTTCGCTCTAGGCTCTGAGCTGCTGACTGGCCTGGCCCACAACAGGCACCCCGCCTTGGTATTTGCAGTTACCAGAGTGGCATTGAGGGGGCAGTACCAGCGCTGGGGTGAGCCGGAGATTTCTTCATATTGCTGAGGCCCTCATATTGCTAGCAGCTGGGGTTGCCGCGGGAAGGGTGAACAGCATATTGAGGTACACCATGCATACGTTGGGCAGGGTGGGCAACAATGGGAGAAACTGAAGGGATCTGGTAGTGAGGAACGCCGCAGTCCTTCTTGTCTTTGCGGAGTCCGCGGTGCCAGGGGCCGGTGGATAGGGACTTGCCCTTGGAGCAGCCGCCGCCCCTGCCATTGGAGCTGCGAGGAGAGAGGGGTGTCGGTACCGTAGCTACAGCTTTGCAGTGCTCAAGCTCTCACCACTCCAGGTAGAAGCCCTTATGGTGTGAGGAGATAGAGAACCGCGCATGCGGAGCCAGGTGCACGAGCCTCAACCAATCCCCGTTCGCCGTAGGGCGGTCATGCGCTGAAACGCGGCGCATGCGCAAAAGGAAGCTGAGCGTGATTCCGTCTCTGATGTGTGACACGGAGGGGGGTCTGCAGGCGGCGAGGGAGTGGGTGAGTCGCCTGGTCTGGCGTCCATGTCCAACATTGGACTCAGCGACAGCCACCTGCTGTCCTCCGTCTGGTGGGCTCCGGAGGGCGAGAGAGTGCGAGGGCAGGAGCCACTGCTGATGACCAGAAGCAGCCCCAGCCGTTTTCTCCTCCGAACTATTGCTGTTTGACGCGAGGGTCTCAGCCCTAGCTGCAGGCTGCTTTCCAGGCTGGGCGTGGCCACCATTTCAGGATGGCCAGGAAGTTGCCACGCTGGTCCTTCCACACCGGAAGCTGGAACAGGTTAGGAGCTACTGGGCACTTTTTCCGTGGATGGGACTCCTGGGCGGGGTGTGCTGTGCGCTCAGCTGGGCTTGAGGGCTACCTGGGGATCCGCCTTCCTGCCACCAACCACGGGGGAGCCTGCCCTGTGTACCTTATGGGGATGGTTCTGAGGGACTCCTGGGTTTACCTCCTAGGGGACCTGGCTGCTTCCTCAGCCCTGTGAGGGGCCTTGGCTATGGTGGGTCATTCAGGGCGGTTCGCTCCTGGGCTGGCCTGGAGGATGCCATAATTGGGCTCTCTCTTCCTGGAGCTGCTCTGGGAGTCCACGCTTTTCTTGCTCTCAGCTTGCTGAGGTCCTGGCAGATCCTGGGGGGTCACCATGTGCTCTGCAAGAATCCCGAGTTCTGCAAGGGGATCAGGCCTTCCAGGGGGAGCACAGGTGGAGTGCAACCGGGAAACAGCACCTTTTTTGGTTGGGCCGTGGGGTGCCACACCAGCCAGGCACACATGAAGGCCAGCGTTCAGTCGGTGTAGGCTGAAGTGAGTGCAGCTGGCCCATGACTGCCTTCTAGAATTTGTCAGGCTTGGCTGGCAGTGGCCAGTGGCTCAGGGGTAGGGGCGTGATGCTCAGCCAGTCCATGAGGCTCTGGGCAAGCTCCGCCAGTACTCACAGGGCACCAGCTGTGAGACACACTGGCATTGAGGAGCAGGATACCCGGGTGGGGTGAGATAAGTCTGCAAATCCTGCCTTCCCTATAGACCGCACCTATGGCAGCCTCATCGTACTAGTCCAGCTTTTGTTGTAGGAGACTATTGGGGCCACAGAGGCTATCACAGCTCAAGTGGGTCACCAGGATGGCTCCTACCCAGTCCAGGCACCTCATCAACTTCTAGAAGCTCACTGGGGTTAGAGCTGCCTTTGAGCAGCACTAGCACTGTAAAGCCATTGATGGTGAAGAGGGTGGCATCACTAAAGCCTTAGGGGAACGTGTAGCAGCAGGGCCCCTTGAGCCTGAGAAAGCCCACTGAGGCTGGTGGCTCCAGCAACTCGGCCACTTAGCCTAAGAATGCTCCCAGGCCCTTGGAGGCTGGCAGCTGCATGCTTCCTACCCAGAGTGTGCTGTATCAGTCTGTTGTGGACTTGGGTGGTTAGCTGCCACTTTTGCACCAGAGGTGGCAAGGAGTGGGGGGTGGGGATCACTTTCTTTTTCTCATAGAAGAGGTTTTATTACAGATTTTCTCCTTCTCACTCTCCCCACCTCACTACCTCAGAACTCCTTCTCTCCCCACCTATTGTCATGAGTCTCTGGATCACTTGATAGTGCTTTTTGGGATCAGCACTGGGGCCACTTGAGGGATCAAGAAGGAGCCAATCCTGCTGTTATAGAAAGTTGTGGATATGGCCAACAACAAGTACACAGTAACTGGCACAAAGTACTAGTTAGACTGGGTCAGTTGGAACTGATGGAAAATTGTAAATAAACTAATATTCATGCCAAAAACCTATCCTCCCAGCAGCAGGTGGACCCAGCCCTGAGACAGTTTAACCAGTCAGTGAGCAATGAACCGAACACTGGGGTAGGAACCTCCTTCTGTCTCTGTACTGATAGGCAGCCTCATGTCAGGCAAATCCTACATCCCATGGCTTCCAGGAAGAATGTATTATTGCCTGAATACTACTACTACTTCTACTCCTATTACTACTACTACTACTTCCTTTTCTTCTCCTTCTTCCTTTTCTTCTTCTTCCTCCTCCTCCTCCTCTTCTTCTTCCTATCTTTGAAGAGAATTCAAGAAGTATTACTCTGGTTCATCTGATATTGATAAACTGGATATCGCAGCAATGACACAGTGTTTAAATTTTTAGAATAGTTCAGTCTCCCAGTATGGAACCTCTCAAGTTAGATGTGGGGAATATAATTTTAGCAATGATTTCAGAGCCCTATAATCACAGCTTTTCAGATCCAGAGATAGTAAGTTCCAAATTTGAAAGTGGCACTTGTGGCAAGATGGAACTTATCGATGATAGCATTGTAGCCAGGACTCAAGGTTTACTGTGGCAGTCCAGATCAAGATGTTGCAGGATTCTTCAAATGACCTGATGTTGCTGTGGGAAGTACAACACTTTGTCTGAATGCCCAAGGTGGAAGGAATAGAGAAGTCCCAGTTAGGTCTGTAAGTGAGGAGCACAGAGACCTAGCACTGCAGAGGCTCAGACATCACATGGAGACCAAGTACATTGAGGTTTACAAAGCAACAGGTGATGATTTTCTTAAACTTGCTGATAGTACATCCAAAGAAGTAGCCCAGTTCCTCTCCAAGGGAAAAACAAGTCTTTATCCGTATGTGAGTGCTGACAACTGATAAAGTGGTGGCCTTTCATCACTGGGGGGAAGGAAGACATCTTCTTTGTAACTTCCCTGGACAGTAGGCCAACAGGAAATGGTTTTTGTCTTCTTTGCTTGTGAAGAATATGTACAGAACACATTAAGGAAGCATAAGGACTTGTTGGGTAAAAGATACATTAAACTCTTCAAGAGCATAGCAGCTGAAGTTCAGCATGTGATGAATCAATTCTCAGTCCCTCTCATTTCTCGTCTAACCATTATTCCAGTGCTGCCTCAGCACTTTGTACTCCTCTAAACGTTAAAGACCATATACACCTTTGAGATCTTTCCTATGCAGGCTCAATTCAGGACATCCTGGGCTTTCTTGGGGGAGTCTTTCTTTCTTTCTTTCTTTCTTTCTTTCTTTTTAAAAAATTTTTTAAAGAAATTATTTATTTATTTGGGAGAGCGAGAGAAAGCACAAGCAGGGGGGTGGGGAGGACAGGGGGAAGCAGGCTCCCCACTGAGCAGGGAGCCTGATGCGGGACTTGATCCCAGGCCCCCCAGTTCATGACCTGAGCCGAAGGCAGATTCTTAACTGACTGAGCCACCCAGGCGTCCCTTGGGGGTGTTTTCTATAGATACTCAATGCACAGGGTTCGCATAGTATAGAATCATCAGGGCTACCCGTAAGAAGATGCGTTTATCCAGATGAAGTCTACAGACAAAGCATTTACAGCTGTACAGAAGTGTCCTAAAATAAAACAAAACCAAACAACAACAAAAAATAAGCTGAAAGAAGACATGTCAAAGTCTTTTAGTATTTGGATGAGGAAGTGAACTTTGTGTTCATGGGATGGGGCACATTTTGTTGGGGTTTTTTTGTTTGTTTTTTACATTTACCAGTTTATTATATAATAAAACATATGATAAAAGATACAGGTGAACAGCCAGATGAAAAGGTATATAGAGTGAGGTCCCAAGCACAGGAACTAATGTCCTCGTGGAGTTGGGGTGTGCCACCCTCCTGACATGTGAATGTGCTCACCAACCCATAAGCTCTCTGAACCTCATTCTAATTGAGATTTTGTTATGGAGGCTTCATCACATAGGCATGATTGATAATTAACTCCATTTATAGTCCCTCTCCTCTCTAGGGGGAATGAGAGGTAGGGCTGAAAGTCCCAAGATTCTAGTCATGGCTTGGTCTTTCTGTGACCAGCCCCCATTTAAGAACCCACCAAGAGTCACCTCATTAGAACAAGACATTTCAGGATATTCCAAAGGATTTAAAAATCCAGTGTTGGATGTTGCTGTTACTCAGGAAATTGCAAAGGACTTAGGAGCTCTGTGTCAGCAATTGGGATCAAAGAAAAAATGTTAGGAAGAAAGATTCTCCTAACACCTTTATTATAAGAGGTTTTGGGAGCTCTGCATCAGGAATCAGGAGCAGGTATATATGCACACACATATTGCTTCACATCAGGTAATCTGAGTTTCTTTTTTTCCTCCTACACCTCACCTTTACTCCCTCCCCAACTATGCGATTGATCTGGTTGAGCCAAACTCCTAGGCTTTTCAGATTTTCTTAGATGAAGCCACAGCCCTGGTGCCATGAGGCAGTGATGGGATGCCTGTATTAGTTTTCAGTTGTTGCCTAATTAATTTAAACCAATTTAGTGACTTAAAGAATACCCATTTATTCACAGTTCTATAGCTCAGAAGTTAGTCAGGCTTGAGTGTGTAGGGTCTCACAAAGTCAAAAAGTATGGGCCAGGCTGAGCTCTTGGCTAAAAGTCATTGTTTTTTTTTGTGCTGGCCAAGTAGCCGGAGTGGGGCCAGTGAGCCCCAGACAGACCACCTTACCGCGATTGCTTCTCACCCTCTTTGGGAGAGATAAATGCTGACTCTGCTCTGAAAGCTCCCAACTGCAAAGTTTTCTCCTTTAGCTGTGATAGTTGAAGGGAGCCTGGGGACCCCACCTGTACCAGCCTTTTGCTTTCTGCAGTCCAGTTCCCACTCCTGTGCTTTGCCAGGTGGGGGCCTGTGGTTGCAGAACTTTTTAATCTTCCTTAGCACAGAAGCTATCTAGAAATTTGGCCCCAAAGAAAATAAGTAAACCAAGAAGATGTGGACAGTGCCATTTCTGTTCTTCATCTCAGAGAGCACATCACTCTGGATCCTGGTAGAAGGAGTTAGGACAGTCTGGCCAGAAAATCACATTATGCTGGGGGCGCCTGGGCAGCGCAGTCGTTGAGCATCTGCCTTCGGCTCAGGGCGTGATCCCGGCGTTCCGGGATCGAGTCCCACATCGGGCTCCTCCGCTGGGAGCCTGCTTCTTCCTCTCCCACTCCCCTGCTGTGTTCCCTCTCTCGCTGGCTGTCTCTCTGCCACATAAATAAATAAAAAAATCTTAAAAAAAAAAGGATCACATTATGATCTCAGGTATGGAAAATGGCATGGTGACCCCAGGTGCCTGTGAAACAAGCCCAAGAGTCTGGAGGCTTGATAGCTCCGATGCCAACAAGTACAGAGAATATGACATTGACATAGAGGATCTGCCAACCCAGAAACCACATTCATGCCCAACAGGAAAGTCAGAGTACTAAAACCCTGAATGTGGCAACTGTTACTCCATGGAGAAAGAGGATGGAGGGACACAAACAACGATTGAGGAAGATGGCTTGGTGACAGTGACCTTGGTTGGAATCATAGTTGAGGGTCTTATTAGCCATTGCGTTAATTAGTGGGATCATCAGTGCAGTTGAATGAAAAATGTTGGAAGGATACCCTGAAGAGCTAAAGAATTATGCCATTCTGTCCGCATGTTTAGAAAAGAGAGTTTCCCATTTTTCCCATCCCTGAGCATGTGGGAAAAATGATCCGTGGAAATGCTTGCCCATTCCACTTAAAATCCACGATGATTCAGGGGCGCCTGGGTGGCACATCTGCCTTTGGCAGATCACGCCGGTTAGACATCTGCCTTTGACTTAGGGCGTGATCCCCGCGTTATGGGATCGAGCCCCACATCAGGCTCCTCTGCTATGAGCCTGCTTCTTCCTCTCCCACTTCCCCTGCTTGTGTTCCCTCTCTCTCTGGCTGTCTCTATCTCTGTCAAATAAATAAATAAAATCTTTAAAAAAAAAAAAAAATCCGCGATGATCCTTCCACTTGCCAATAGTAACCAAAGGAAAGATAATTCACAAGACTTGCTCCTCCAAGCATTTGTTTTCTGATTTTTTTAAGTATGTATTTTGTGAAAGGTGATTTAAAAGACAAAATGCATAGAAAAATGGAACAAAACTATGTAAGCTGATTTGTTACAAAGACACTGTAATTCAGTGTTAGAACCTATGATCACGTCTTTGTTATCATTCTGTTATTGTTAAAATGCAAAGGGGACATTTATACCAATGGGGTCCTAGAGCCTAGTGCTATGTCAATAAGTGGCATACACATTTTGCAATTTCTAATCTGTTAAAATCTACGCATCCCCCAGTCTAGTCTGTTCTATTTTTAAAGCTTAATTTGGTGTGGATACTTAAGTAAAAAAACACTAGACTTGGATAATATGTAATGAGCAACTGCTTTCACTTGTTTAGATAAATCATTTCAGAGGCATCCATTTTAAATCATAAATAGGAAGTTGGTACTTCAGAGAAGGCATTTTGTTTCTCACAACAAGGACACCAGGCAGCCTGCAGGTTTGCTTTACTGCCTTCTCCAGTGACTTGATAACTTTATGACTGAAAGTTTGCCCCTACCTGCCACCTGCACTTCTTTTGGATGATGGGGAGGCAGAACTAAGGAGCCCACTTCTTTCTTTTCTATGGCACAAGTCCTTCAGATTGGCTATTTTGTTCTGGAATATGGAGATCTCTGTATTCAGAGGAAGCTGCTGGATACTCAGTGTTGATGCAGGCTCAAGTGTTCCAGAAAGTAAGAACCATGATGGTTCCCAAACTGAAAGAAATTCTGTGTGTGCCTCTAGCATGAGAAATAGAACCTGGCAGTTTTCTAACATTTACTTCTGCTTCAGAGGACAAATGTGGGAAGCAAAAAATAATCTTGCAAATACTAATTTTAAATATATAGCTTTAAAATAAAAGATATTCCCAGTCAGGGCATTGGATGGCTCAGTCGATTAAGCATCTGACTCGATTTCAGCTCAGGTAGTGATCTCAGGGTTGTGAGATCAAATCTAGCCCTGGGCTCTGTGCTGGTTGTGGAGCCTGATTAACATTCTCTCTCTCCCTCTGCCCCTACCCTCCCTGCTCGCGCGCTCTCTCTAAATAAATAAATAAGTACGTACTTTTTAAAAATAATATATATATACATATTATATACATATATAATTAGAAAAAAAATATATATATAGATCTATAGATATAGGTATATATATCTTGCTTGGACCAAGAAAATTGCTAACTAAAAGTAATTATTAATGATTTAAAACTCAAATCAAATATCAAGAGTAGGTTAGCCTTTAATTGGGAATATTGGCAAGTATAGGTTCTTGCTATTTTTTTCTAAGTTCTTTAACCTAGGAATTATAAATATTTTGCTGCTATACTAAGAATTATTGTACCCAAAATAGTGTTAATGTTAAAAACAAAAACATAACTCAGGTTACTTACTGTCCGAGAATGAAATTGCAAATAAGCAAAGGAGGAACACTGAAAGCAACCCTGTGGTGTTGGAATAAGGTGGGAAGGATTAATGTGCACTTGTGGATTAAAAAACAAAAAACCCAAAATGATAGATGAATAGAGATAGGAAAGGAGGGAAGAAGTTATACATGGAAATAAAATACAGATGAATGTGTGTACATGTGTGTACGTATATATACACATATTTCTTACCACTGTCTACTAAGTAGGAGGGACTAGAACAAGTGTGGCATTCAGGTAGCAAGGAGCATACTTGGTGCCCAATGTTGGTTTCTAACTACCATCATTCAATAAAAGTTGCCAGCACTCCTTGGAGAGCTCTTTGATTCCAGCCCTGGTGTAGGAAAAAAATGCAAAATAAATCTTTAGATTTCTTGGTGTTATAGAAGCCTTAGCCTCCTGAACCATGGAAAGCATTGTACTATGAAGACAGAATGTTTGCTTTCACTTTCCTTAAAATAGTTTTTATATTTCACATGCAATGAGGAATAGATGAGTGGCCATTTGTTTTTTTGTTTTGTTTTGTTTTGTTTTGTTTTAGTGATGAAACTAATTGATTCCACCCACAACCCTTCTTTCTTATCTCCCAAAGACCCAGATGATTTGCATTCTATGACAGGCATTTGGATTAGAGTATTAGCTTGCTACGTATTTATATTTCAAAAGGGATGGAATCCTGGACAGTGGTGACATCTTTAGATTGTAAAAAGCTTATCTTCCTCTTAGAAAGATAAATTTATATGCCAAAGTGTTAACCTAAAGATTCTTTCCTATCTGTTTCTAAGGCAACTCAGAAAAGAAGAGGTAGGAGTGAATAAGAGCAATGAATGGTCTTTTTCTCCTTTTTAAATAGAGGAAATTCCTCTTTATCCCTTGCTTAGAGAGTGAGACTGCCACTTTCATAGGATAGTTTTCTACCTAGCTCTTCTTGGGTTGCTTTTAAGAGACTGATGCTGCCATATTATTTTAGATGTTGATTGTGCTGTAAGGAAAATGAAGTTTTTTTTTTTTCCTTTTGTCGGATATTGATGCCTCTTCATATTAAGAAAAATATATACATCTCAACAACTATAGATGTTTGTGTGTGTGGATAGATAGATAGATAGCACTTAACATGTGACTTCTGGAACATCTGGCTTTGTAGGGAACTGAGATACTGCTCTTAAAAGGCTGGCACACAGACTCACTCCAGGCGCCCAGTGCAAAAGCAGCAGTTTGAAAAGTTACTAAATTGTATGTGAAGAGGATCATTTTGCCAATTTAAAGTGTCTGCCAGAAGGGCTGTTGCCTGTTGAGACTCTCTCCAGGGCCAAAGGTGCTGGTGGGCACCATTTTCGTTTTCCTTCTACCTTGTGTCATTGGGTCCATGCAGTCCCTGCACTTTCCAACTGCCCTACTAAAACCTGGTCCTGTACTGTCCCACTGCCTTGCTAAAGCTGGAGGATGTGCCCTGGCTCTGTTCTCTCCCTCTGCCTCACTAAATCCAACAGGCATGCATGGCCCGCAGAGGGGGCTCTCCTTGATCACCTGGCTCTAATGGCCAGAGAGACTTATGTTCCTAGGTGCTATGGGACTGTAATGACTGGTGAAACAATTCTTGTCAGGCTGCCATTCCCAGGGCACTGCACCGGCGGCAGATTGAAACACATCTTTAGTCCTTCTGTGAAAAAGGGCTATTTTTTTGTCTTAGAGCTTCAGCCTGAAGGGCAGGCTTCAGCCTTGCTATACATTTAAAGGCTACACAGGTGGTCTCAAGGAAGGTAGGCCCAGTAATACCATCTTTGCACTCCACATTTGCCTCACTAGCTCACTGGTACTTGCCAGAAAGGAGTTTATATACTTGTCTGGAATCCTGATTTTTTTAACTGCCACCCAAGGAACACCTTCAGATCACCTGGTGTGGAGGCCAGCAGGGTTTACAATTGAGGCCCCACAGGACTCTGTATATTTACATACTTTAAAAAACTCCTGCCTGAGATTCTGGCTTTAAATCACTCTGAAAATCTTTGCTGACTGAGATCCCTCCCTTTGGAAGACTGACACACCTTTAACAACTGAGACCTATCAAGAACAAGTCAGGCTGCTTAGACAAATACAAAGGTTTGAGAGACAACAAAGAGCTAGGTCAACGTTAAACAATAATGTTTATCTCCTCCACAAGGCCATTCTTAAAAGGCTGAAAGAGATAGCTGTTTCACTTAATAAAGAGTCAAGCGGAATAAGGAAACAGAATAATTTATCCCAAATGAAAGAACAAGATAAAATTTCAGGAAAAAATAAATCATAATGAAACAAATGTGACTGACCTGATAAAAAGTTCATAGTAATGGTCATAAGAGGCTCACCAGACCAAACAAGTCATAGAGCTGAAGAATACAATAACTGAACTGAAAAATGCACTAGAGATGTTCAGCTGCAGACTAGATGGAAGTAAAGAAAGGATTAGTCATCCAAAAAAAAGGGTGGGGGGCAGTGGAACTCATGCAAGCAGAACAACAAAATGAAAAAAAAATAATTTAAAAAGTGATAACAGTTTAAGGGACTTAAAGGACAACATCAAGTAGAATAACATTTACATTATAGGGATCCTAGTAGGACAACAGCTTGTGAAAGGGGCAGAAAACTTACTTGAAGGACAACAGCCGATAACGTACTTAACCGGTTGAAGGAAAGAGACACTCAAATTCAGGAAACCTGTTAAGTTACAAGTAGAATGAACCCAAAGAGATCCACAAAAAGACATAATTAAAATGCCAAAAGTTAAAGAGACAACCTTAAAAACAGCGAAAAAGAACTTGTTACATAAAGGGGGCTTTCATAGGTCCAGCAGCAGATTTTTCAGAAGAAACTGCAAGCCAGAAGGAATTAGCGTGGTATATTCAAAGTACCGAAAGGAAGAATCTTTCAACCAAGAACACTCTACCTAGCAAGGTTGCCATTCACAAGTGAAGGAGAGAGAGAGTTTTCCAAACAAGCAAAAGCTAAAGGAATTCATTGCTGATTCTTGTTTCTGATCTTAGAAGAAAAGATTCCAGGAGCAAGATCAGGAACAAGACAGGGATAGCCACTCTCCTCACATTATTCAACAGTTTTGAAGTCCTAGCCAGAGCAATTAGGCAAGAAAATGAAGTAAAAGACATCAAAATTGGAAAGGATGAAGCAGGACTGGTCACTATTCACAGATGACATGATTTTATATATAGCAAATCCTAGACTCCACCAAAAAAATGTTAGAACTAATAAAGTAATTCACTAAAGTTTCGGGATACAATATCAATATATGTAAATAAGTTGGGATTCTATACAGTAACAACAAACTATCAGAAAGTGAAACTAAGGAAATAATCTTATTTACTATTACGTGAAAATAATGAAATATTGAGGAATAAATTTAAGCAGTGAGGTGAAAGACCTCTACACTGAACACTGTAAGATACTGATGAAAGAATATGAAGAATATACAAATAAATGGAAAGATACCCTTGCTCATAGATTGGAAGAATTACTATTTTTTAAAAATGTCCATCTTACCCAAAGCAATCTATAGATTCAGTGCACTCCCTACCAAAATTACAAAGGTATTTTTCACGGAAATACAACAAACAATTTAAAAATTTTATGGAAACACAAAAGACCCCAGATAGCCAAAACAATCTTGAGAAAGAATAGAGCTGGAGGCATCACACTCCCTTATGTCAAACTATATTACAAAACTATAGTAATCTAAACAATGTGATACTGGCATAAAAATAGACATGTGGATCAATGGAACAGAATAGAGAGCCTGGAAATAAACCAACACATATATAGTCAATTAGTTTATGACAAAGGAGGCAAAAATACGGGTAAAAGACAGTTTCTTCCATAAATGGTGTTGGGAAAACTGGGTGGCTACATGTAAAAAACAAAACTAAGCTACTATCTTATATAATTAATAAAAATTAACTCAAAATGGATGGAAGATTTGGGTGTAAGACAAACTATAGAATTCTTAGAAAAAAACATAGGCATAAGGTCCTTGACATCAGTTTTGTTGGTGATTTTTTTAGATCTGACTCCAAAAGCAAAGGCAACAAAAGCAAAATTAAACATGTGGTACTACATCAGACTGAAAAGCTTCTGCACAACAAAGAAATCATTAACATAATGAAAATGCAAACTACTGAATGGGAGAAAATATTTGTAAATTGTATGTCTGATAAGGTGTAGATATTCAAAATATATAAAGAACTCATACAACTCAATAGCAAAGAAAAAAAATTGCATTAAAAAATGGGTAGAAGATCTGAATAGATATTTTTCCAAAGACACGCAGATAGCTAACAGGCACATGAGAAGGTGCTCAGCATCACTAATGATCAGGGAAATGAAAATCAAAACCATGATGAGATATTACATCACACCTGTTAGAAAATTATCAAAAAGATAAGAAATAACAAGTGTCAGTGAGGATGTGGAGAAAAGGAAATACTTGTACACAATTGGTGGGAATGTAAATTGGTGCAGCCATTATGGAAAACAGAAGGGTGCTTCCTCAAAAATTAAAAATAAGAGCTACCATATGATCCACCAATTCTACTTCTGTGTATATATCCCAAGAAAGTGAAAAAAAAAATGAAAGAAACATATGCACACACCTGTGTTCACTGAGGCATTATTTACAATAGTCAAGATATGGAAATGACCTAAGTTTGCATTGATGGTTGCATGCATAAAGAAAATGTGGTATATATAAAAAGGAATACTACTCAGATATAAAGAAGAATGAAATCTTGCCATTACAACAACCCTGATGGACCATATGGGTTTTGTGCTAAATGAAATAAGTCATACAGAGAAAATAAAATGCTGTATGATTTTACTTATATGTGGAGTCTAAAAACAACAACAAAGAAGAACCCAAAAAGAAATGAACAAACATAACTTATAGAGAACAGAATCGCAGTTACCAGAAGGGAGAGGGCTTAGAGGTGGGTGAAAGGGGTAAAGGAGGTCAATAGGTATAATTTTACATCTATAAAATATATAAGCCATAGGAATATGATGTACAGCATGGTGACTATAGTCAATAATATTGTAGTTCATATTTGAAAGTTTCCAAGAAAGAAATTTTCCATGTTCCTACCACAAGAAGAGGAAGGAGAAAGAAGAGAAGAAGACAGACTCATTGATATCTTGCACCCCCATTCAGTCACATCATATCTGTGGTATTTATGCCCCCAGTTTAAAACTTCAGTCTAATTTTATGGAAACATTAGACAAGCACAAATTGAGGAACATTCTACAGAATCAATGTATGACTAAAGTTTTAAAAAAATATTAAGGTCTTGAAAGACAAAGAATGACTGTCAAAAACATTGGTGGAGTCCAAGAGACAGAGCAATCAAATGCAATGTTGTATCCTTAATAGATGCAGAAATAGAAAAAAAGGACATTTGTGGAAAAACTGGTGAAATTAGAATAAAGTTATAATTTAATTACCATTATTATATGAATGTTAATTGCACTGTGGTTATATAAGATGTTAACATTCACAAAATCTGGGTAGGCATGTATGGGAACAATATTTTTGCAAATCTTCTGTAATTCTAAAATTATTTAAAAATGAAAATTAAAAAAAATATGGCTAGGAAACACATTATGAGAAAGTAAATTAGAAATGTATTGTTCAAACCTGGTGGTATAACCAATATTTTACACTCTGTTTTATATTTATTTATATTTACATATCTCAAAAAGACATTTAAGATATAATATTTATGATCACAAAACTATTTAAAATATAAGTAAGGAAAAAGCTTAAATGAACACACAAAAGTATCAGCCGTTGTCATTTGTTCAACTAAATGTTCAAAAGCTTTTTAATATGAATAGGTACTATGATGGACTCTGGAGAAGCACAAGTGAACAAGACAGAAACAGTCTTTGCCTTCAGGGAACTTACATTCAATTTTGGTAATAGATTAAAATAATCATATAACATAAGTGTTTAGTAACTAAAATGCTATAAAAGCAACAAAAAGGTGGGCAAGATGGGAGGTTAATGGGTATGGACAGACCTATTGTAGAAAGAATGGTCAGGATGGTTCTGGGAGCAAGTTAGGTAGGGTGAGTCCTGGACAATGGGGAAAAGCTGGCCCTGGAGAGAAAAGAAAGAGAAGAAATTCCAGGAGGAAAGAAAAAAAGAAAAGGGAAACAACAACAACAACAACACTCAGGTATAGCAGTCTTCCAACAGCTAAGGCTCTGGTGTCCTGGATGAATTAAGTGATTTGAACTTAGTATGTGATGAATGTAGAGAGACAAAAAGATTCAGACATGCAGGACCTAAAAGACAGTGAAAATGTGTTTGGATTGTTATTTTTTGAACAAGATGGGAAGTTACTGAATTGTTTTAAGTAGGGAAGTGAAAGTCAAATTGGAGGGGATAGAAAGGCATGGACTTTCAGGAAGTGTTTCCTTTCAAAATTCAGAAAATATATAATGGTTTCTGGGCTGAGCACAGGCTTACATTGGAACTGTAGAAAAATAGCTTGAAAAAGCTTTGCAGATGGAGTGTTATGGTGACCTGGATATGGAGAGTGAGGGAAAGGAAAAAATTGAGACTGACAGATTGTTGTATTGCGTAGTACCGTGAGAAGTAGTGAAGGAAAAGAGAAAGAAAAGAGGGTTTGTTTGCTATCTTAGCGAGGCCATCTAACCCTCCAAGAGTTATTTTGTTGTTAGCTCTGATGGGAAGGTTAGAGTCAAGAATGAACAGGAGCTAGAAGGTAGGCATTGCCATACATTTATTTTTAAGAATGCTATTTGAAAGGTATGCTAGTGGCACAGAGGTAACAGTGTTTTCCCAGTAGAATATTAGAGATACACTGTTGTTGTTGTTTTTAACTTTAACCTTCTTCTAATTGCTGATGTACAGTATTCTTCCGTTATAGCAATGTTGATGTCCCCTTAAGTAATTGTGTATGTGTGGTAATATTTCTGACATAGATAAGAGGTAAGGAAGAAGAAAAGATTGTTCCTGGGTGGCTCTGATATGTATTTTTCCATCCTCTACTTTAAAATATTTCGCAGAGTGAATATGTATTACTTTACAACTTAAAGCAATGATAGTTATAATGTATTAACTAAAGAAAGCGTTCCAAAATTTGCTGGCTTGTTGGAAAAATAAACTACCACCAAATAATTGTTATAGATGGATATCAATCGATTTCAGAATCAAATAGTTATGTTTTTTCACCTTGCAAGGGAATTAATATATTAAATATAAAAGCAAATGGATATTGGTACTCACAAGTCTTGTAGACTGAAATTTTATTTTTATTAATGCACATGTGAGTCTTAGAAGTTTCCTAAATTTTACTTATTAAATTGGAATGTAGTTAGTATAAAGAGAAATTGACCAATATGATTTTCTTTCTACTCTTAAGTGTAATGCACATAATTCACATGAGTGGTTGACCTTGACTTGGCCTAAAGAAGTTAAGTGAAGCTTTCATGCTTAAAAAATCATTTAAGAAGAATTATATTATTCCATCCCACACTCTTAAAGTGCTTTGAAGTAATATAACTGATATCTAGATTTTAAAATCACATGATATATTTTTTCAGTCACATCTTCCCCAAGTGTGAAAAACTAATATATCCTACTGAATATGTAAATTTTACATTTCAGTGGCAAAGAAATTTCATACCTCTGTTGAAACATAAGTACCTTTTACTTTTATGTGGGTTTAGTTCATTTCCATAAATATAAAATTTTGTCTTTTCCATAGCATGTGTGGTAGCAAGGAAAAGAAAACCTATTCAAATTAGTTGATAGAAAAAATGATTTTAACAATGAACAACCATATGCAAAGAATGGTACCCAGAAAAAAGAAATGAGAGTACAGTGTGAAGTATAAGCAAGTCATAGAATGACTGGAACTGGTGGCTTGGTCACTCACATTTGCTTTTTTTTTGTTTTGTATTGTTTTGTTTTGTTGTTTTTTGTTTGTTTGTTTGTTTTTATTTCCACTTCCCTATAAAGACTTGTTTCTGCTCACAATACACTTAGTAGCTGTTTTGCACATGATCCTGGATTTTCAAAGTCCTAAATCCTGTTCTTAATTTTCTGTAAATCTGGACCTTCAGTGTCCAACATTGCCTATTCATAGACTCAGAGACTTGTTTTCAATTAAGAGTAAAGAGAATTTAGTTGATAACTAACTAGGGCTGTTTCAGTGGGCTAAGGCTCAACATTTAGGCTAGGGGTAAATGTTCTTTTATTACCAAGAAAGAAAACACAAATTAGACTTTTATCCATTTTCTTCAGTTTGGAGACTGTTAAGGAGTTTCAGACTTGCATCCTTAACCAAGTGTATGTAAGTATAGTAGTAATTCTATTAAACCAAATTCTATCAATATTTATTGAAAATTAGCATCAAGTTGATGGGTGTCATGCCAGTTGATAAGTCTTGCTGAGTATAGAGTTGAGAAGGATCCTAAGGCTTAATCTGGGTTCAGTAGTCAAAGGTGCCTGTTAATAGTTAGTGGTCTAGTCAACTGGCATGGGAGAGTGAGAAAGAGACTAGAATGCCATCATATAAAAGCAATGAACAAGAAATAGAAGAATGTCAGTCCTCAATACCAACCTTTTTTAATTGTGTACAAAGAATCACCTTGTGAGCTCATAAAAAATTCCAGGTGTCCACTCTGGAAATTATTATTTAGTAGGTTTGAGATAGATAGGGTTCCTTAATGAGCTTTTCTTTCAAGCACCCACATAAGTCTGATGGCACTGGAATGATATTCATACTTTGAAAGCAGTGTTTTCTTTAACAAACTTTCTGTTCTCCCTATAGCCCCCAAAATGCCAATCAACTAGATAGTTCATCAAAATGATAAAATATCTGAACTAGTGAAAATGTGAGAGGCTAGCCCAAATATCTGATCTTTCACATGAATTCTTGCTATAAGCAAGCGAACAAATAACTGCAATATATTTTATTCAGATTGTTTATACAGCCCCAAGCATGGAGTATCCTTGATGTCCTAGGGTATCTATGATGATTATGGGTCAATTTATCTGTAGATTCCAGCAACTGGACCTCGTTCTGACTTTTGAAATGAGCTCAAGTGATTCTGATCACTTTTTCCCCAAGTAGTCCTCCTCTGTACTCTTTTCCAAGAAACCTCCTTTCTTTAATATTTCCCTATATTTGTGGCTTAAGTGCCTTTTCCATCTGAGATGCCTAGCAGTTTGCTAATTACAGTCATAGTCATTTTTGCCCAGGTTTAAATGTAGTTTCCCATGTGTTTTGATGCATGAATAGTGCAGTTTGATCCCTGTTCATCATCCAGGCACTTTTTATCCATTAAAATAGCAGTTCCGCAAAATCCTAGAGAAATTGCAGTATAGTATAGTGGTTAAATACTTGTAAGTTGGCCTAGACAAAAATGTGTTTGAACTCTGACTCTGTTTACTTAGATGTCTGAAATCATGCAAGATTGTTACATATGGATGGATGGTAAAGAATTTTTGAGGAAATGTGCTTAATTCATTTCCCTTTCATACTGCTGAAGAAATTAATAGAAAATTTGTTAATTTGACTCTTGGATGAAGAACTCGGTTTTAAAGTAATTTTGACTGGGGCGCCTGGGTGGCACAGCGGTTAAACGTCTGCCTTCAGCTCAGGGCATGATCCCGGCGTTATGGGATTGAGCCCCACATCAGGCTCTTCCGCTATGAGCCTGCTTCTTCCTCTCCCACTCCCCCTGCTTGTGTTCCCTCTCTCTCTGGCAATCTCTATCTCTGTCGAATAAATAAAATCTTAAAAAAATTTAAAAAATAAATAAAGTAATTTTGACTGGAGGAAAAATTTAAATGAAAAAAAGAAGTTAGAAATATAATTGTGACTATTTATTTGGTAAGATCCTAGCTGTGCAGGGCATTTGATTATATGACCGGATTCTTACCATTCCAAATTGAACTGCACCCAATTAGCACTGCAGACATGATCTTTTCTACAGCCAATATTTCCATTGCCAAGATGTCTTGTTTGCTTGGATCATAACAACACAGTGGCAGACCTGCCCAGTCATGGCAGTTTCCTGCCTGCATTCCTCCTGGCATTCAGAGACCTGCGTTCCATGCTAAGGGACCCAATCTCCCTTACCTGATTCCACAGTTCCTTCTTATTTTTTTAAACTCATCTACTCAGAATTATCTAATCACTGCCCTTAATCTTTATGACAGAAAGTGCTGTTTGCCTATTCTTTATCAATTCTCATCTTTTTCACCAACGGAAAGCTGATTTTGCTGGGAGTGAAATGTGCCTGGCAAAGAATGTACAAATAGGCTCTACAAATAGGGCTAGCTTGTAACTAAGACCCTGTACAAATAGGGCTAGCTTGTAACTAAGACCCTGTACAAATAGGGCTAGCTTGTAACTAAGACCTGATCGATGAGCTTTAACAGTAGTTTTTGTTCATGAAAATCAGGAACTCAAAAAGCGAAGAGCGTTTAAGCCAACTGGCATATGTCATTTTATCTTTCTTCTTTCTTACTGCCTAAAAAGTAAATGGGATGGTGAGAATCCTAGTGATCATCTTGTAAGCATGAGGTTACTTTGAGGATGGAAGCCCAAGGATGGTAGAACATGTATATGGAAGCAAGTAGGAAATCAATAACATCATTGAGGTGGCCTGAAAAGGCCAACTGTACATTTCATTATTTGAGAGTAATGAGTTCCTCTCTTATTTTAAGCATTATTTTCTGGTTTCTGTTACTCACAGCCTAACACATTTATACATCACTCTGAGAGAGGTAACTCAGATAAAAATGATTCTGACAATGGTTGTGTTGAATGCTGCAATTTTCCAATAGGACATTTCAGGTTTGTAAACATATCTCTTTCTTTCAAGTACAGGGGAGTTATTAGGAAAGATGGGATTTCCAGTTCTATGAGTTGTCAAAAGTTTAGAGGAAATTAAATTCTAAGCTAAATATTTCCTACTTTCCTGTGAGAAGTATTAGTGAATAATGCAGAACTGTAAAGATTTTGAAGAACGTAATAATTAAGCATATATGGTAAAATATTTTCTATAAAATTACTAATCCTCAAAATATTTATATCCCTTAAAATCTGTTAGAAAAATAAATTGTCAGTTTTGAGGAATTATTGGAACTTTGGGTGAGGCAACAATTTGTAGTTAGGACTTATCCTGTTTATTGCAGAAAGCTTAACATTTCTGGATTCCACCCACTAAAACAATATTCTACCCCCATTCAATGTAAGGGTCAAAAAATGAGTCCTCAGGAGATGTTAATTCTTTCTCCCTCCTTCCCTCACCTCCCCTGTTGAAAACTACTGCATCAGCTGGAATCTGAGACAGTTTTCCTTTGAGAACCTGTTTCATTTATTCCTTTATTTGCTTCAGTTGTTCCACAATTAAATCTCTTATCTCCATTAATTTAAAAGATTGAAGTCTGGTAACCTTTATTTTTCTCTAATGAAATTTTGTCCATCCATGCCCCTCTCTTGTTTTGATTCCCATGCAAAATGTTGGAAGATTGTAATCAACGTAATTTTAGCAAGTACATATTAATGAAATAGTTAAGGGTCTGTAATGAAAACAATAGTGAATTTTAGTCTAGATCCATTCCTAATTTGCTACAAACCTTTTAGAATTTATCAGTGAAGACTGGTTAACAATATCTTCAATTTCAATCACCTGTTAGTGTTATTAAAATCATATAAAAACATTAGTGTTATTAAAATCATTAAATCATTAAAATAATCAAATATTAAAATCATAAAATTGTATAATCATTTTACATGAAACACTGGGATGGTGATATTTCTTTGAAGTGTAGAAAATTTAAAATGACTATATATTTATATATTTATGAATTTACATTTTGAGACTCAAAGAGCCAGATTTATCAGCTTTAAGTTAGTTGTATCAGACATACAACTGTATATAGAAAAAATTGTGAATATGCCTTTGTCTCTTATTTATATTTTAATTTATGTTTATAGTGATTGTGGAAGAATCACAAATATTTATAACCATTCCCCACAACTCACATGTCCTTTATACTGATAGTATTGAGTATGCTTGGTATGATATCTGTTTAAAAAAAATATATATATATATTATATATGTATTATATATTATATTATATTATATTATATTATATTATATTATATTATATATGTATATACATAATATATATGTATATAAAATAAACACTCACATAGCTTATGCTTTGTGCCAAACTCTGTTTACAAGTATTATGTCATTTAATCCACCTTAAAAACTACTCTATTTTAAAGATGACAAAACTAAGGCACAGAGAGTCTAAAGAACTTTTGAAAGGTCATATGGTTATTACTGTTGGGATCCAGACTGTAATTCAGGTAGTCTGACTAAGGAGTTCACATTCTTAACTTTGATAATACAAAGAATTTATATATTTTGTGTAAAAATTATTTTGATAAAATAGTTTTGAATTCTTTTCTTTAAATATTTATTTGAGAGGGAGAGCTCGCACAAGAGTGGGGTAAAGGGCAGAGGGAGAAGCAGACTCCCCACTGAGCAGGGAGCCTCATGCAGGACTCGCTCCTGGTGCCCTGTCCCGGGGCTCTGGAATCATGACCTGAACCTAAGGCAGATGTTTAACCTACTGAGCCACACAGGCATCCTTGCATTTTGAATTCTTAAAAGGCATTTTAAGATCTAAAAATTGAGTATTCAGTTTTGCCACCTGGTAGATGCTTATTCAAAATCATATTCTTGACTTTCTTCAGAAATAAACATCTGAATTAAAAATGCCTAGTGGAGGCTATAGTTTGTGAATGCTCTACAGTTAACCCCTCAACAATGCAGGGGGTAGGGGCACTGATGCCTGCATGGTCAAAAATCCCCCTAAAACTTTTGACTCCCTCAAACTACTTAATAGCTTACTGTTGACTGGAAACCTTACTGATAACATAAACAGTTGGTTAACACATATTTTGTATATTAAATGTATTATATACTGCAATATTACAGTAAAATAAGCTAGAGAAAAGAAAATGTTAAAATCATAAGGAAGAGAAAATACTTTATAGTACTGTATTTTATTTATTGAAAAAAATCTGCATATAAGTGGAACCACATAGCTCAAATTCATGGTGTTCAAGGGTCAACTATATTTGTTTTCCTCTTGCTATTTTTGGCAATAATGGAATTGGACTTCTTGTTTATATATACTTGGCAGCATTGTGACAGGAGAGGGTATGACAGAAAAGATGGAAAATATTATCAGCTATAAGGTATCAGTATGCTTTTAAATAGAAACTGTATAAAGTGCTATAGATATTCTTAATCTTTCCCTAATAACTCATGACACAAAAATGGGGAGGAAAAAGATAATATTAAATTGTGAAAATATTCTGCTAGCATTTTAAGTAACACATCATTCCATATTTTTATATATCACATCCTTAAATGAAATTTTATATAAAAAACAGTCTCATAAAGTAGAATCATTAATAAATTTGATAAAGTCCCAAAAAATGACTTAAAATCCCTCCCTCATGCACAGAGTGGAAATAAAAATATACTAACATGTTTATTATATCATTTTATTTCAAACTATTTTCTAGTAAAAAGAACTGGTAAAAATCCTAAAAGATATTTAATTGATTTATTTTTCGTGATGGTAAATTCATTTCATGATTATTACTTATTAATGAATGTAATGAAATATAGATGATGTCAGAAAAGGAAATTTTCAAGCTTTTTTTGTTGCATTTTAAAGATATGAAATTGTTCTTATGATCATCTTAGTTTACTTTCTGAGAAAGTTCTATTATCAATAGGAATATATTTTCTTTTCAAACTGCCATATTTGGTAAATATTTTTAAAAATGAAGCCTATAAATAATAATAATTTTATGTCTGTTGGGGTGCCTGGGTGGCACAGCGGTTAAGCGTCTGCCTTCGGCTCAGGGCGTGATCCCGGCGTTCTGGGATCGAGCCCCACATCAGGCTCCTCCACTATGAGCCTGCTTCTTCTTCCACTCCCCCTGCTTGTGTTCCCTCTTTCGCTGGCTGTCTCTCTCTCTGTCGAATAAATAAATAAAATCTTTAAAAATAATAATAATAATAATTTTATGTCTGTGAATTAGGTGATATGTAAATGGAAATAAGTATGAAATATAAAATTTGTTACTGAATTTATGATTTCCAGATTTACAAGCTCATGACCTACAGTTATATGTTTTTCATTTGGTAGTATATGTTGATATGTCTGACTATTTAATAACTTGTATGATACAGGCACAGAACAGACACTAACAGCTTAAAAAAAAAAAGGCAACCATATTGCACAAACAAAATGTCAGCCCTAGTAAGTCACACTGCAGTTCAACAATTAACAGATTTATGTGTATATGTTCTTTGCCCTCTGGGCCATTCTTTTGGATATCCAGGTGATTTACTCTCTTACTTTTTTAAAATTTGCTCAAATAATACCTTCAAAGTGAAGACCATTTGACTACCTTATTTATTTATTTTAAAAATATATTTATTTATTCATTTATTTATGGACAGAGAGAGAAAGAAAGAGACAGTCAAAGAGAACACAAGCAGGGACAGAGGCAGAAGCAGGCTCCCCGCTGAGCAAGGTGCCTGATATGGAACTTGATCCTAGGACTTTGGGATCATGACCAGAGCTGAAGGCAGACACTTAACCAACTGAGCCATGCAGGTGCCCCTTGACTACCTTATTTAAAACTCCATACACACTCCCTATCATCACCCTTATCCTACTTAGTTTTTCTCCATAGCACTTTTTTTGTAAATAAGATTTTATTGGTATACAACTATGCTTAATTATTTGTGTATTGTCTGTGGTTGCTTTGCCCCTATAGTGACAGATTCATGTAGTCATGAGAAAGATAATATGGACAACAAAAGCTAAAGCATTTACTATTTGGCTCTTTACAGGAAAAAAAAAAAAAGAGAGAAGAAAAGAAAAGTTTGTCTACACCCTAAGTAATTAGCTTATTTATTATGTTTGTTATCTGTGGCACTTCACAAGATTATAAATTCTGTGGAAGCAGAGATTTTCTCTGTTCTTTTTTTTTTTTTTTCTCTTTATCACTTGGGTATCCCCAATGCCTATAATAGCAGTTGGCACATAGTAGGCAATTAATAAATATTGATATATAAAGGGTAGATTGAAGGAATGAAATGTCGATCACTTTTTCTGTAAATTTGCTCTGTTCATTCAGTAATCCTTTAATATATTTTAAAACTGTTTCTCATTTCTTAAAAAAATAACAGTCATATACAAACTTAAAAGAGAAATGAAGCAGTGTATAAGATTATTTACAGCAAACATTATAATTGTGACAAACTGACCACAATAAAAATAAAATAATAAATTGTCAACTGATTTCTAATATGACTTTTTAAATATTGTAAATATGTCATGTATTCTTATTTTTATATTGAATAGCTATTAACCACTGGCAGGGAGAAAAATCAAGGTGCTTTCATGTCTTTGAAAGTAGAATTGACAATAGATATTGCTACTTTGCTTTTAATGTGACCAGAAATGAAAAATGAATTTATGATGTGGAAAGAACCTAAAAAGAAGAGGCTGGTTCATTTCAGTGTTCATAATAGACAAGGAAAGTAATGTGAAGAATTGTCAGACTTGAGGAAAAGATATTAGGAAAGTAGATTTCAAAAAGGTCATGGAGAATCTAACATACAATTCCAACAGCCTTTAGGTGTGACCATAGCTTAAAATGAATGGAAAATGTGTTAAGGAAATTCTGATAAAACAGTATGAGGCACTATCAGTGAGGAAGAAAAGAATAAAAAACTAAGAAATCTGAGTAATTGCTCAAGGTACTGGTTATGCTGAAAGCTTATATACATGAAAATGTCGAACATTTTGGGTCAGGTAAACCTGAGACAAACTGAGACTTGAAAAGTGATGAAGGCCGAAAAATTCATGCTCCCGTTTCTAAGAACCAAAAGATGAAATGGAAAGTACTTGTGCCTACTGATGGTAGAAGATGGTGTACAGATCTACACTGAAAATGAGAAAAAAGAATTGCTCACCTTACTATGGCAGGTTGGGTTCCCAGGTGCTAGGAAACAGATTCTGAGACAGAGATTAGCCTGCAGGATGTTTATTGGTGGGTTCTCTTGAGATTAACAAATGTGGAAGGGAGCAAAATAAAGAACTGGGCAAAGGGAAAAGATGAGATGCAGTCCCCCCAAAAAAGGGCATACTTGGGGTGCTCTGGAGCTGCGATGGCCCATCAGAATTGCTCCCAGTTGAGAAGAGATAACCAGGCATTTTATGCCCATGTTGATCAGTCATTGAGTGAGGCTGCTGCTGGAAGAAATACTAATGTTTGTCAAGATGGTTTTCTCCAACATGGCAATCGCAAATAGGGTTTAAAACTGAAAATGTCTTTTGGCAGCACTCACAATTGTGTCAGTGAAGGAAGAGGCTGGTTGCAGGGGAGTTCATTCTTGAAAGGAGATCTAGGTGTGCATTATAATGTAAACTGCAGTCCACTTACTTGAATAGGTTCTGGGAGTAGTTCCTCCTGGATCCCAAAGGAACATCTTCAGCTAAGATACTTAGAAGATGAAGGTTAGTGGAGTTAAGTATGAGTCATTGCAACTGCAGCTAATGTCAGGACTGTAACAAGACAGCCATCATCCCCATCCAATGATATACATTCTTAATTCCCCTGACCTAATGCTTTATTTTGTGTCATGAAACCTAATCCCTGAGGGTTCTAAAACATTGATTACCATGCCCTTCTTAGCCTGAGGTTGCTTCACTCTTCCATTTATTCTTATTTACCATGTCTTCTGTATCTTTACTGATTTTTGGTCCAGTAAATTTATACATCATTGAGAGTGGGGTATTACAGTTTCCAATATTACTGTTCATTTGCCTGTTTCTCCCTTCAGTTCTCTGAGTGTTTGCTGCTTATATTTCTATGGTGTTTTTATGTATGTATATTTTTACAAACATTATGTCTTCATAATAATGAACACTTTTATCATTAGGAAATATTTGTCTCTAGTAGCAATGCAGCAGCCACTGGCCGAAAACTTATGTTAAGGATATAATAGAAAAACATGTTTGTGACCTTGCGGGCTTCAGTGTAAATGTCAAGAGTTAAGCGGCCTGGAACACCCGGCCTGCCCACCGGTTGGGAACGCCCAGCTGTTTTGGGGCAGAACACTGCTGAAACCGGATTGCTCTTGACAATAGCCCGCAGGGTCCCTAGAAACATGTTTAAGAATAGGCCCCACTTTCGGGGTGCCTGGGTGGCACAGCGGTTAAGCATCTGCCTTCGGCTCAGGGCGTGATCCCGTGGTTATGGGATCGAGCCCCACATCAGGCTCCTCCACTATGAGCCTGCTTCTTCCTCTCCCACTCCCCCTGCTTGTGTTCCCTCTCTCGCTGGCTGTCTCTATCTCTGTCGAATAAATAAATAAAAAATCTTTAAAAAAAAAAAAAAAAGAATAGGCCCCGCTTGCTAAACATTACATCACCTGATCCCCTGACCTTCCCCGTGATGTACCACTATCCCGTGACCTTCCCCGTGATGGTGATGCACTATTATCCCCTAGAATGTAGTACGGATCACTTCCTTGATTGATTGTGATTGTGATTGCTTTTGATTGTTGCCGATAAATACGCGAGGTTGCAGCTGTTCGGGGATCACTTGTGGTGATCGTCCCCTGCACCTGCGCTCTCTTTCGCAAGCTAACCTGTCTGTGCCTGTCCTTCTCCCCAATCGACGAATCAAGGGTGCTGCGGCTGCGGCGCTGCGGGCCGTGTCGCAGCATAGCATGATTTGTTTTAAAACTTATTTTGATAGTACTGTCAGCTCTTTCATGCTTTATTCTTATGCATTATATTTTGTCTTCATTATCAGCCTACTTTTTGTCTTTATTGGGAATAGAATTTCGAGTTGTGATTGACAGCTCTCTCTCCATCAGTTTATTGATATCATTCTATTGTCTTCTAACTTTCATAATTTTACACTAGAAGTTTTCTGTATGTCTTTTTTTTTTTTTTTTTTTTTTTGGTTGCTGTGGCTATTCTCAGGGAGCCACTGGTTTCAAATTCCTGTAGATATATCTTGTGTTAAGGGTTCAGGCTGATTTTTCAGAGTAATCCTGTTGAAGTGTGAAATTTATGTTTTTCCTTGTGCTATGCCTCATGGAAAGTTGTTTGCATTCTCTTATTCCATTCCTGTGCTTCATCCAGGAGTAATCTGCTATTGCTTATTATTCAAAGTTAGTTGGCTTAACAGTTAGAAGGATAGTTGGAGGAGTTACTTCTCTGTTGTTGTAATTAAACCTCACCCTTAGGGATATACTATATTCCTGGGTCTCAAGAATGTGCCCTTATTTTTCCTCACCCTTCAATGACTGTATTTATGGACAAATGTGTATTCTTGTCCTTTTCTTAGGAAAAGTTTTCTTTCCATGCTTTTCCTTCTCCCAGATGCACTGAGTCTTCACTGATGACTTAAAGGCAGCAATATTTTGTGTCCTTAAACCCATATACTAAGGCTTTGTTTCATAGAGGAGGTAGGAAAAAAAGACCCTGGTGAAATTTCTTATACTTTCTGCACAGCTACTATTTCCCTACCCCAGTTTTGTACCTCAATGAATACTTTTAGAGCTTTTTCTGATCTTTTCTGTGAGTGCTCAGTGAAGTTTGTGGAGAAATAACCTTCAAGAGGATGTAGGTTTCCTCAATTTTTATAGTCCCAGGTCTCAGATTTATACAGCCTATAAATATTTAAAGGTCACTTTCAACCTTTACTAATTTATCAGCTGTTCTATTAGAACTCTTTTTACTGATGCCCACTTGTATCTACCCAGTTGAGCAAGTGCTCACATCTACTCTCTCTCAGCAGAAATCATCTATCCTTGTATTTTCCCAGTTTGTTGTCCTGCAACCTCAGCTATATGCAGTGAGTTTGGGGGAAAAAATGCTCTTTTTGGTTATTTATATCCAGGTGTAAAAGTGTACTTAATTTTTAATTGGTAGGTAATTATTCTCAACTTTTTATTACTTTTCCAGATTGTATTAACGATATCAGCATAGGGGGTGCCTGTGTGGCTCAGTTGGTTAAGCATCTGCCTAGGCTCAGGGCGTTATTCCAGGGTCCTGGGATCAAGCCCCACATCAGGCTCCCTGCTCAACGGGGAGCCTGCTTCTCCCTCTCCCACTCCCCTTGCCTGTGCTCTCTCTCTGTCAAATAAATAAATAACATCTTAAAAAAAAAAAGCATAGAAATAGCCATCCAGTTCAATGTCTTGATAGCCACTATTTCTCCTGTATTATACTTCTCATCCAAACTTTGCATAATTTGTGTCAGTGAATGTATTAATTTCATAATATACTATATTGATTGACCACAATGAAAGTTTTATAAATTACATACCTACCTTTTAGGTAATGTCAAGTAATATCTATGCTTTATCCACCTCCTATAGGATTCTTGTTGTTTTCAAGGCAGAAAGTATTACAACTCCCAAATTTCATCTTAAATTTGTTTTTTGACTATTCATATCCCCCACACATTCAAATTTGGTTCTATAAGGAACAAAATACAAGCCACAGCTAACCATTGAAGAACATTTATGGGAGAGTGCTCTTAGAATCAACATCTGTGGGAAACAAGGAAAGGAAGAAAGATTGGACATATGGAGAATTTTAGCCAATGCGGTCTCAGTGAAGACTTCAGCTGACCCCCACAGGGACATCTGAAATTAGGATGGTATGTGAGAGAAACCTGAGTTGGGATAAGGGGTTTTATACTCCTGTGTGATAGGTCACTGGAGGAAGATTTTCACAGAAGGAACATGACATTGAGAAAAGTAGTTTTCTTGGGCCAGGGCTTACAACTAAGACTTGCCGGTTGGCTACACTGTCATTAGGTGGGGGAATAACATCTTTATTCCAGAATAGAGATTTGGGTGGCATATTACAGTATACACCATGGTTACTTTTACTTATCTTTTTTTTTCCTATCAAAAATACCTTAAAATTAATAGCCATAATTATGACAGATCTGGAAATTAAAATATTCACGTTTTAGGTTCCACAGAATCCACTGACTAATTGCGGATAGAGGGGTAAGCAGGCAATAATTACTATAAGGTGAGCATCTGTAATGTCATTTGGTTGGCACCTTTACTGTTCTGAAAAGTGTTCCTGCATCCCTCTACCTTAGAAATAGGAGCACCTGTGTCAATATAACTTAAATGTTTCTTCCGAGAAATCCTCACCCAGGAAGTTAAGACTGCAAACCAATAAATAACTTTACTGTTTGCTTCAGGAGATTGTTGCAACAAATGAGAAAACAGTTTGCTCATCTGAGCAAAGAGCTGTCAGACAATATTTTTCATACCTGGAGAAACAGCTCATTTATCATGACAATAGTTCCATCAAAACTGGCCTTAAAATCCTTACCCTACGTTGTCTACTGATCCTATACTATTATGTAAACTAATGAACAAAAAAAAATTAATTCTAAAAGGTTGCCCACCTTAAAAGACCCAATTTAAAAGCACGTGAAGTGAGACTTAAAATCCTGTAAATATTCTTCACTAACATATTCTGAGACTTTACTAAGACTGTGTCAGGGTACTGTTCTCTGTTGTTACAGCATATTTAATCATTTTGGATTGATTTACTCACAGATTTTTGTTTTGTTTTGTTTTGTTTTTGGTCTTTGGGGGACACTATAATTGTCAATTCTGAAGATCACATTAAGGGCTTCCCAGTATCTTCTTTTCTGGCACGGTTTACTATATTCTACTTAGAAACAGTGCCTTTCTCTAAGGCCTTATATCCCATCTAAGGATCTCTCTGACCACAGTAGTAAATTAAACCCCACATTTGGTCTGAGTTCTGATTTCTCTTTGTCTTGATCAAGGATTTTCAAGGTATGGCCTGCAGGCTATATTTGTTCATTTATGTCTATGGCTTCTTCCGTGCTGCAATAACAGAATTGTATAGCTGGGACTGAGACAGTATGGTTCGGATAGCTGAAAATATCTGCTCTCTACTTTTTTAAAGAACAAGATTATTGATTTATTGTCTACATCCTAAATGCTGTTTATCTCCTGAGAATGGGGATCCCTCTTTTATAAGTCATTTAATTGTGTGCTCATGAATTGATGCCATAGATATGTGTATATATATGTGTATAGCATACAGTTATATATATATAGTATTCAGTTACATATAGTGTATGTGTGTAGTATACAGTTATATATATAGTATACAGTTATGCATAGTGTATTTATATAGTACACAGTTATATATACATAGTCTGTATATATATATATATATATATATATACACAGTTATATATATACGTATAAATATATTTTTTTCTCTATCTGTTCTTTTCATCTTTGTTTTGAAACTGTACAAGGAGTTCATAAGACAGAGTGGACATAGGTCCAAGAAGTCTGTTCTTCAAGTTCGTTCCAGTAGCTGCAAAGATCAGAAAGTCTTACCATATCTGTTTTGTTATAGGATAAACCTTCCCATGGTCAACTTTTCAAAACATTATAAGAAGTTCCCTATGTCTTGTCCTTGTCTGTTTTCTGTCTGTCTAGAGCGTTATCACTGAATGATGTTCTGCTGGCTACACTCTATTTTTGTGACTAGCTGGGAATTGCTTTATTCGGTTGTTTCCATCTAACACTGGATGTTTTTTGCGCTACAATTGGCAGTAATTAGTCTTTGGCCAGATTATGGAGACATTTGGTTTTATAAGCACCATCCTTACCAACCCATTGAAGTTCTTTTAAGGCCTTATCATTTCCATTGGACTTCTGAGTCAAATACAGCTTTATTTATTTTTTAATTCATATGTGTATCTACTGGCATAATTTCACCAAGTACAATTTGAAAATTCACTAGCATTTTCAGGGATCTTTTGACCTGAAGACAGTTGTTCAGTTTAGAACACAAAGGAAAGAACTTCCTTGAGGAATTCTCTTTCTTGTCTGTCTAAAGGGAAATTCCTTGGAGTAACATAGGAAACATGCTTCTTTGTTTCCATGCTTCAGAGATTAATAATCTGTCACACTTTAATCTGTATGTCTTTATTATTTTTCCATCTATTTTATTTCCTCTTTGCTGGATTAAGTTTCTAGTCTGTGGACAGATAACTATTAACTATGATACCCATAAGGCCCCTATCATTAGTTGCATCCATAATCACGTCTTGGTAACAGTATAATATCTGACTAAATTAACTTTTGATTTTGCTAAAGTATGGAATGAAAATGTTGGGTTTGTGCTCACTTCGTTTTGGGTGAATCCAGCTCCTTCTGATACCACTTCAGTGGGTCATTTGATATGTGGGGTGTTTGCTTTCAATCACTCAACAACTTTTATAATGTAAAATCCATTACAGGCCAGAAATCTCTAGTCCACTATAATGTTATATCTACAGTGAGAAATGCCTGTCCCCAGCCTCCAAAACAACAACAACAACAACAACAACAACAACAACAACAACAGTAACAAAAACAACCCAGGATATCTTATATAGGAACTAGGCTTGTAATTAAGCGTTTATACAATTAGATCATGAAAAAGATCATGGAAGAGATGTTAAATATATAGAAGAAGTATCTTATAGAGCTTATAGGAAAAAGTCATTATAAGTCAATATTCTATTCACTTACATTCCCTATCTCTACCTAATAATCTCTTTCCTTTATAAATATAACTATTTAGTATTTGATGATCATTATTAAATAGCATTGAAACAGAAAATATTATTCAACAAACCAGAAAGATATTTGGGCCCAAAAAGATCCCTGGATGGTCCGTAATGACTGCATTGATGACTGGATTATATGGGAGAGAGCCACTATTTGGAAAATTAGTTTGAAAGCTTGCTCTAGTAATTGAAACAGAAAATTATGAAGTTTTGAACTAAATATTGAAAGAATAGTGACATAAGAAGATGGATAAATCACCAGGACTTAGAAATGTATTGATTCCTAACTGAAAATATGGAAAATACCTAATTATTTTATCTGTGATCATATTTTCAGACTGATTTGTTCTTGAACTAACACTGAATGATTGAAAATATTATCAGAATGGTTATCCTTCACATCATAATTCAGGGACATGGGCTTACAGAGATTCTTCCATCTTTAAAATCATGTTTCTAAAGTAACTCACTGAGAAGAGGGGAGTGGCAATTACCATTCTAGTGGTGACAAGACATGCGGAAATACCTATAGGAAGATTTTATGGGTTAACTTTGTATATGTCACATATCATTTTTATTAACTTTGCATTAGCTAGAAATCAGTCCCAGAAAAGGAAAATAGAATGTATTTTGGTGAGTAGGTAGTAGCCATTTCTGAAGTTATTAAAAAAAAATTAATCTTAGGAATCTTTGGAATCATAAAGAATGGACAGCACTATATGTAGTACTATAAATCTAGATATAGAAAATATTATAATGATCACTAAAATGAAGAAATATTCATAACAAAAAAGAAAAAAAGAGTTTGAACCTGAAGCTGATTCCTGAATATTTTGTAGGATAGATTCTTAAAAAGGTAGTTTGTGAATTTTATAAAGAAGTTAATGACCACTAAGTGTGATTTGCATTCTTCAACAAAAAGTCAGGCCAAACTGAAATAATATTATTATAAAATACTGATATATATATATATATATATATATATTTTACCATGGTATTACCTTCAGCACTGTGTACTTAGAATTGAGCTTACATTTAACATGAGGAAAAAAAAAATTGAATAAGCAGGGGGCTAAGACATATGCCAGAGAACTTGAAACTAGACACACACCATGAAAGGGCAGATCACAGCAACAGACACAGTGAAGTTCCCTCAGAGATAAATAACTGTAAGTAAAAATGGGGCACATCTTAAAAGGTATATAATATGAAATATAAGGTAGAGATTCAGGCAAACAAAGTCAGTGAAGAGTCAGGCGTCAGGCTGTATATATTTAAGAATGGGGGTTGGGTAGATTGTACCAGATCTCTGGACTTCAATATTCCTGGTAAGAGTTGGAGAGAATCATAATCCTGTTGTACATGAGGTATTGGAGAACTTCCCAAAAATGTCTTTGTTATGGAAAGGCAAAAGTTACTCTCAGGCTAAGAATGGCTCTCTCTCTCTCTCTTTTTTTCCCCCTTGCTGCACGTTCTTTACTTGTTGTATAGGTGGTATTATTCACATGATTCTTTGAGGTTCTGCTACCATGAAATGGACTGCAAATCAGGATACAAACTTCCCAATTTATCTTGTATTTAGTGGCTGCTGTAGTGAACCACACAGACCCCTCATCACGACTGAGGGTACTCATTCTACATCTGCTAAGATCATTGGCAGCTGATGGCTCAAAGCTGAGCCTGTTTTTGGGAATTGCTCTCAGCCAAAGAGATGCTACACCCAAATTCATAAGCTCTCCCTGAGGTCAGACCATATCCAGTAAAATCTAAAAACTTGGGTTCCTTGCATCAAAGACGGAACATCTCTAAAGGGCCATTCAAAGTTTAGCATTCCAGTGAGATTAGCTGAGTCATTTGTTGCCACTGTATCACAGCTCATCTGCTTCTTTCAGATTTTCTTCATAAATGTTGATCCTAAGAGGCATTCCTAATACATGTCCTACATAGCAATATGCATCTCAGTGGCTATTTCCCATGAAATGTGGTTTAAGACGCTAGTCTTACCAAAAATAAATCCAAATCCTTTTGTTTTAAAAGATCAATTTGCATGGGGGAGGAAGGGAAAAAGCATGAGATTTATAAAGATTCTGGTATCTTACTCATAATGTATATTAATTATCATAGTATTTTAGCAGCTCACTTTTATTGAGCTCATAACACATGCTACGTATGCTCTTTACTTTTATATACATATATAAAGTAATTCAATCCTCCCAACCCTTGAAGTCCTGGGTTTCTAAACTGTGTCAAGGCAACTCACAGTGCTACTTTGCTATATTTTATAATTTTTGAAAAAAAATCACCAGGATGTTCTTTATCTGTTGGATACCTTGTGAACTACTGGCTTATGAGAGATCACAGTTTCAATTTTGGAGTATATTGCATTCTTTTCAGTGATATTATATGTATACAGAAAATGATTTGTGCAGGTGTTGTGTTAAGAATCAAATGCCTTCTGGGGCGCTTGGGTGGCTCAGTTGGTTAAGCATCCAACCTTAATTTCATCTCAGGTCATGATCTCAGGATCCTGAGATGAAACCCTGAGTCCTGCTTCATGCTCAGGAGGGAGTCTGTTTCTCTCTCTCTCCCTTTCTCTCTGCCCCTCTCCACCACTCATGCACACATGTTCTCTTTCTCTTTCTTTCTCAAATAAATATATAAATCTTTAAAAAAAAATCAAATGCCTTCTGAAAGATCAGTGTAGAACAGGAAATGAATGTGGCAGTGTCCAATCTGAATATAAGACTTGAAAAGGGCATGTTAATCAATAGGCACACATATCAGAATAGTAAGTAGTTGTGGTTAAGAATTAAATAGTCTTTTTTTTTCCAATTTGTGTGTATTTTTCCATGGCTATTAATTTGTTAGAACATCAATATGTTTTAAGTTGGTTGGACCTAACTACTTAATAAATAAAATTTATTTTGACTTCTAGGTTGTCTCCATTAAGTAAACAATCATATCCTTACTGAAATCTGCTGAATATCACTAGCAAATGTCTAAAAAAGTATGATGATAGACTAATAAGAATTTTTGATCTTTTTAACAAATAACAGTTTAAATTCTAGGCATTGCATATGTTTCTCTTGATTTCTTTTCCTTTTTTTTTTTTTTTCTTTTTAGTGGTAGACTTATAGTTGAAATTCTTTCCTTTATTAAAGGTTGCAAAGAAAACTCTGTGAAAGGAGCAGTTTGAAAAATTACAATTTAAAGAAGAAAGTAACTTTAAAAATTTTTTCTAAAGAGTCTCACAAATTAGATACCTTTTTTTTTTTTTTCTTTTAGCTAATAGTACAGTTTAAACGTAAGAATTTCTGTGGTGGGTTAATGAAAGTATCAAAATGTGAATCTTTTTTAAGAAAAAATATAAATAACAAAAATAATAAGGAAATGAATAAAAGTCTAGGATCATGACAGCAGCTATTCTACTTGAAGTAACTCTCTTTCAATGCTACAAATGTATGTTGATTAATTCCTTGCTTACTTTTTTCACTAGCAGCCATATCTCTTTGGTTATCTCTTATGTCACTTGTATATTCTCTGATCTTATATTAAAGCCAGATACATTTTTGGTCTTAAAAGATAAAATTATCTTTCAGCTTTGTTTTTGGTGGAAAATATATGGCTAACTTTCTAGGGGAATGCCTTCCTTACAGACCTTCTAAGACCTGATTATGGATTGAATTCTTAGAAAAGACTTTGGGGAAGAAAGATAGAACAAATAGGCAGCTTTATGTAGTGAAATATTTTATACAGTTATTTAGGAATTTTATATAATTTTGACAATTTATTTACATCCAAACTGCCAATGCATCCTGAAAATATGTATTATGTGGAGGTGATTTTTTTTTTTTTTTTTAGTTCCAAAGATTATTCCTTCTCAAATGTAGAAATAATTATAAAATTCTACTTTTATATTGGGGTGGCTCTAGGTAGCCAAAACTCAACAGGAGAATTTCTTTGTAAAGAAATTTCTTTGTATAGAAAACCTCTGGTTTTAGTATCTTCTAAATGAAGGAATTCAGGACGTGCCATCCAAAAATACACCACTTTGGTGTGTTGATTATCTTGAGCAAAAACACTTGAAAAACAGAAAGTGTAAGAAGAGCATACTGACCTCTCCTTTTCTTCCTGAATGCAGAGGATGGAACTCCCATGTAAAGGATGCATTTTCTGTTCCAGAAGGAAAGAAATATTTCTATCACTGGAGATGGGGAGTCAAGGGCCACAGAAATCTATACCAACTTCATTAAAGTAACTCTTATCTTTCTTTCGTCTCCCCATATATTTTAGTTACCATTCCATAATTGCACTAGTTGTTCAAACTGGTCTATAGGCACTTTTGCTTAGTCACTTCTTTCAGTCTTCATTTCCCTGTGGTGACTCCCATATATGTAAATAAAATGCGTATGTTTTACTCTTGCTAATCTGTCATCTCTGTTTAACTCTTAAGGCCAGTCACAGAACCCAGAAAGTAGAAGGAAATTGTTTGTTTTTTCTTGCCTATATCAGTTTTGATGTTCTTTTATTCTGGAAACTTCCAGTAATACATGATATTTTCTATCACAATGCCTGAGTTACTGTTTGAAAATGCATTCAAATATTTTTCATAAAATAATTGCTTCAAAAATTTTCATGATTTTAAAAGACTCTTAAGTCTTAAACCTAAGTCAAAACTTAGGTTTAAAAATTTTTAGTGACCCACTAATCTAAGAAAAATGGTACTTGTTGATTTTTAATGTTTGTAGTTTTGAAAGGGAAATGTTTGAAAGTTCTGAAAATAAATTAGAAAAATAATTTAACAATTGAAAATTTAAGAATTACACTATCACAGTGCTATGTCTGGGTCTCTTTAATAGAAAAGGACTGTGTGTCTTAAAAAGTTTCATTAAATGCCTCCTGTTTAGCTAGGTTCCTAAATTTACTTAGACAATAATTTTTACAGAATACATTGACAGGACAGCCTGAATATCAGGTCTGTTTTGTATTCTTCTAATTTCAAAAGATATGGAGCTCAAACACAAGCATTCTATTGCAGATGAAAATGTTCAGTAAAGTACAGAGATATTTAATTAAGCTCAACAAACTTACATTACAACTCATTAATAACTATAAAAATGGAAAAGAATATTCTGCTCTTTGTCTACCATTTTCATTCTGTAATTTTCCAACCATCTGAGACTATTAAAAATGAAGAAAGAAATTTCTGTGAAAGAAATTTCTAAAGTTTTGCATTTTATTGAGCATCTTACCTTAGTGCTTCATTAAATTATGAGGAGGTCATTTTAGCTGATATTTTGGCATAGTTGGAAGATGAATTTGTGATACTCCATTTGCCCTGTTTCACTTACTGGCAATATTGTCATATACTGATCAGTTAATCTCACCTCTAGGATAAAAGTTTTAAAGTAATTTTTGGGGCGCCTGGGTGGTGCAGTCCTTAAATGTCTGCCTTCGGCTCAGGGCGTGATCCCTGGGATCACGTTCTGGGATCGAGTCCCACATCAGGCTCCTCCGCTAGGAGCCTGCTTCTTCTCTCCCACTCCCCCTGCTTGTGTTCCCTCTCTCTGTCAAATAAATAAATAAAATCTTAAAAAAAAAAAAAAAGTTTTAAAGTAACTTTTAATGCAGCAAGTTGATGCATTTTATTTCATTGTTTCAAAATGAATACTACATTATTTCAAGAGTGGTGGTAGATAACTTTAATAGGATTTCATAAATATTTTTATGAAAATAAGATAAAATGAAAATTCAGCCTGGTTATGCAAAAATCATATGAATTGTATCATTTTTTACTTCCACACAAACTTATATATATATTTTAAATGATATGTAGAGATGCTGCACAACTCTTTCTCCATAAATTCTAGTGAAATGTGCCTTTTTGTAAACAATTTACAAATATTTAAAAACTGGTCTTTTGTGTTGTTGGAATATAAATAAAACATGGGAAGACAAGGGCTTCAGTAATGTGATGATTGAGTTAAATCCTTATCTTCAAAGTCAATTTCAAGGCTGCTAAAGAGTGTGGGAGGCTATGAATAAGTTATAAATAATTAAGAGAAATTAAGAGATATGATATCTGCCCTCAGGAATGAAGTACATTGGCCTTTGAACAACACGGGTTTGAACTGTGTGGGTCCACTTATATGTGGGGTTTTTCAATAAATACAATAATGTAATGTATTTTCCTTACGATTTCCTTAGTATTTTATTTCTTCTAGCTTACTTTATTGTAAGAATATAGTATATAATGCATAGAACATGAAAAATATGTGATGTTGACTGTTTATAATATCACTAAGGTTTCTGGTCAACAGTAGGCAATTAGTCGTTAAATTTTGGGGGAGTCAAAAATTATACACAGATTTTCAGTTGCATGGGGTTTGGCATACCTAACTCACCACTTTATTCAAATGCCAGCTATATAATGACATAGTCAAAAATATATAAAATGTAACAAAAATTAAAAGACTATGTGAGCCATTATATATAGTTAACAAATAAAAATTTAATAGTTTCCTGAGTTCAGTGGTTATAGATGGCTCAAGACACTGAACAGTTTGGGATGACTTCATGGAAAGTGGCAGGACTTTAATTAAGCCTTGAAAGGATATATAGGATTTGAAGGATGAAATTGAATGGTGGCAGCTTGACATGCAAAAGTGATTAAAAGAGCAGAAGTGCAAAGCCAAAGTGTGGGAAATATTTTGGGGGTTAAAAAAATTGATTAAATCACATGTTTTATAGGGGAGTAGTAGAGGTTATAGCTTAAAAATAAGTTGGGGCAAAATTCCAGTTTTTTTTTTTTTTTTTTTTTTTTAAGATTTTATTTATTTGACAGAGAGAGCATGCCTGCACGTATAAGCAGGGGGAGCAGCAGAGGGAGAGGGAAAGGGAGTGGCAGGCTCCCCACTGAGCAAAAGAGCCCAATGTGGGGCTCAGTTGAGGACTCCAGGATCCTGACCTGAGCTGAAGGCAGATGCTTACCCGACTGAGCCACCCAGGTACCCCAAATCCAGTGTTTTGAATAATTACTTCATTTAGACATGACATTAGAAGTAAAAAACAGTAATTAAAAATATTTGAGTAGTTGAATGGCATGATAAAGAAACATATCGCTTTAGGAGGATTGGAAAACAGTTTTATAGGAAGAATTGAGTGTTGCGATCATAATATTATTGTTTTCCTGTGCTGTAAATCCTATCTCATTGATTGTTATTTTCTAGAGACATGACAAAACTATTTATTTTTGAACATCTACTATTTAGAAGTTGGTATTTTTATATCCTGGAAGTCTAACTTAAGAATATTCAACTGTTGGCAAGAACCGAGCACAAGTATGGCATGGTTAATTAATTAACTTCAAAATATTTATCCCATCTTATTCTAGATATTTTAAACAACCTTAAAAAAATTTATTTATTTATTTATTTTTACTTTCAACTTTTATTTTTATAAAAAACAAATTTTAAATGAGATTCTCAGTGCATTGGTTGGTTGGGGAACAAAGTAATATTAGTTGGAAAACTGTGGAGGCAACTCCAAAGAGATAGGCAAGATAAGTGAGAGTGCTCATTAGATCAATGGTAGCACTGGGGTGGGGAGCACAGAGCTGAAATATATTGTGGAGACAAAGAGGGCAGGATTTTGTATTCAACGTTATGTGGCAGAAAAGGAAGAAGGATAAGTTAAAGGTGAACTGAAGTATTTCAGCTTGAGTAGCCGATTGAATGACCTGACACCAAATGAGAGGTCAATCATTAGAAGTTTAGTTTTAGGGAAAGTGATGATACTTTCTGAATATCCACGCTTGGAGAGAATTATGGTGAGCAGAAAATTATGGGGGCCCTGAGTAAAGAGGTGGCTAAGGAAAAAGCCATGAGGAAGACTGAGGAGGAAAGTTTAGAAAGTTTTGAGGAGAAAAAGAAGAGCAAAAATGTCCTGCAAGCCAAAAGGAGGAGTGTTTCAAAATGCAGTGAGTCATCAATGATGTCAAATGTGGCAGAGATGTCCCATAACATAAAGTCTGCCAAGATAATGAAGCATTCTAGTAAAGTATTAATCTAATGAGGCCCTTAGGTACAGTTTATAAAGAATTGGTGAATGTTTTTCTTTGCAGAAAAAAAAAATCCTTGATTTATATTCATTAACAATGCACTGCAAGGATAAGATGCTCTATTTATTGTAATAAATTGTCTCTGGAGCACATTGAACTTCCCAGTTAATTAAATAATGCCATAATTTATTTCTATTTATGTTTTATTATTTTTCCCTGGTGGAATCTAAAGCATTCTTAACATCTTGGGCCAGAATGTATAGTGCATTTTTGGAGCTACATTAACTCTTTCCTCTTCACTCAATGCATTGAAGATGATAATATATTTGTAGACCCATACAAATGTAGGCAAATTGGCTTCATTCATCTGTGTGATCAGGGACAGTTTCGCATTAATCCTAGAAATGATCTCTTAATGTAGGCAGCCCTCTTAATGTGTAAATTACTTTCTGTGAGAAGTGAATCATTTTTGAGTCAACACTCACGTTTGCAGATCATGATTAGTTACTGACATAGTAAGTTTACGTAACAGTTGACATAACAGCTACAAAAACAATTTTGAGAAGGAAATTGTGGACCTTTAATTTATACGGACACATAAATATGTGTAAATGCACATACACACAGACAGATATAATCAGAATATAAGATTTATTGAATCTAGACAGATATAATCAGAACATAAGCCTTCTAATTTATCCTGTTCTTTTTTCTGAACAAGTTCCTTGCTGATTAGCTGATTGAATGGTAGATAAATTGATTTAACAAAATTCACTGATTGTATACGATGAGCCAACACTAATATCTAGGGACATAGCAGGGGACATAGCATATATTTTCCTTCTTGTCATGATGCTTACAATTATTTTATGACAAATAAAATAAGTGAATAAAAGTATTAGTAAGTGGTATGAAGAACCTAAAATGAAGGCATTCAATAGAAAGCGATAGGTTAGGAATATCTAATGTAAATTGAATGATATCATTTTTGGTTGTCCATGCAATATCCATTCTTCTCTTACTCCATTTCACAATAACAGCAGTCATTATGTATCCAGCCTCCTAACACCATACAAAAAACTTTGTCTTAAGGGAAGATGATTCCATTCAGAGCTCCGGTATTGAGTCTTACTTAACCATAGTCAGTCTGAGCATGCATACATTTGCTAATAACTGTTGACGCCCCATGATGGCCACATGACCTAAATTTCTCCAATCAGGTGGAAAGAAAGGACTTTATTTCATGGATGACTGAAAGGTCGAAATGTTTTTTGTCTTACAGGTAGTGATGTGAACATGAAAACTTTTCCCTTAAAAAGCCATTCTGTAACCACAAAGGAAACAAATAGGATAAAGCTAGTTGGTTGATGGTGGAGTGGAGAGAAAGACTGAATGTAAATTTCTACTGATATCTTTAAGTCACTCAATCAACCAATTCTGAAACCTATTTGTATCTGAAGATTTGCTTTTATGTAAAATACATTTCTTTATCAGTTAGGCCAGTCTGATTTTAAGTGAATGTTGCTTGCCTCTCATACATGCTAGTACTAATACATCTATCATACTAACTAATAGAGAGATATCCCCTCTGAGGAACATATATTTAATTTGAGCAGAAAATTATAGAAGGAGACAACCATGCAATCATCACCAGAAGGAACATTCCATATAGTAAGAGCAGTGCAAAAATATATGGAATAAATAAACCCAAAATATTAGAGCACAATAGAAAGAATCCTAATGTGAATGCAGCTTATTGAATAAGGGGAACAGAGTTTTGAAGATGTTGTAAAAGTAAGTGGGGCAGATCATATATGGCCTTGTAATGATAGTTCATCATATATAGAAGTCATGGATATATACACAGTGTGTGTTAAGTATTCTATATCTTATATAAAACTCAAGGAAGAAGGATAATGCATCAAACATTCTGTGAGACTTGCTGTATTTCCTTTTTAAATAGGGAAGCATTACATAAGGAATTGATTCCATTTTTGCCATTTAAAAAAATTTTTGAATCATTAATGAATCGAACTACTTGCATAGCTAAAATGATATGAGATCACTGAAAGAAAGAAAGAATCCATAGTATGTCACTTTGACTTTTCACTGCAGATACAGATTCATAAATATGTGGTAGGAAATTATAAGTAAGAGCCAAACCAGTTTATTGCATATCTCTCTGAGAATAAGCTCTATAAGACCTTATTTCTACGAGAAGTAAGTGAACTTTCTTTCTTTTGCCCTTTCTTCCTTTATTCACACTCTCAAAATCAAAATCTCCATATTATTGGTAATAATGATGCTATTAATTTTGACTATCATTTAATTCTTATAATTTATCAAGTAACTTGTTAGGCCTTTATTAGTATTTTGAGAATATTCTTTCTACATTTTTACACATTTTATTGAGACAATATGTATTGACTGCCTACTATTTGTCATTCATAGAAATAATGAGGTCACAGTTGATTAAAATTCATTCTACTGTATTGTCAGTGCTTCTTTCCAGTAAGAAAGGCTAAAACTAACAATGACTGAGGGATGACACTTTATTTCCCCATTTTTGTGAGAAGGCAGCTTTCTATCTGTTGTCTTTTGTTCATGTGTGTTTTTCTGCAAGCCCCATAGTGGAGAATGTATGCTACTACTTTTTAGTGAGAAAGGTAATTTCCACTTGATAGCTGGATAAATATATTAACCTTAAGGCACTTTCTGGGTAATGTTTTCCAGTATTTTCCTCTCTGACTATAGTGAGTTGTGAATTTGCTATTTATTCATTTCTAATACCACAGAGTACACTAAGGTCTAGAAGAAAGTACAGGTAACTTGAGAATGAGGCGGCTGTGAACCGCTGTACACATCAACGGAGAAAGTGCCTGTATTTAATGATTTCATGTGAATGTTTTTAAATCTCTTTGTAAAACTAACAGAGGTAGGGGTGTGTGTGTGTGTGTGTGTGTGTGTGTGTGTGTGTTTGTTTATATCTGTGATCTGGCATATGGTCCTGTTAGTATTAACTCTATAAGCTCCCTTTGCTTCTGTCTTCTGATAATAGGTTCTGCTCCCAAGACCACACGGGTGGGCATGAATCTCAGTGAAGACATTTATTGCTCCCTTCCATAGATGGCATTACTGACTTAAATGGTTTTAGTCCTTTCTGATCTGTACTCACTCTTTTCCTTATGATCTGTCTTACAGAGAGATCTTGAAGAAGTATGGGATTTTTACTTCTTTGTTTCTTAACTTACTGCTTGGCCATGTGAATTGCTTTGATCAATAAAAATAGACAGAGGGTATAGTGTAATATATCTAAACCTAGGCCCAAAGAAGGCTTGCACGTGCCCTCTTGCCATCTTGTGCTTCTGCTGTCACCATAAAAAGAACACGTTTTGGGGTGCCTGGGTAGCACAGTCGTTAGGCGTCTGCCTTTGGCTCAGGGCGTGATCCTGGCGTTCCGGGATCGAGTCCCACATCGGGCTCCTCTGCTGGGAGCCTGCTTCTTCCTCTCCCACTTCCCCTGCTTGTGTTCCCTCTCTCGCTGGCTGTCTATCTCTGTCTAATAAATAAATAAAAAATCTTTAAAAAAAATAAAATAAAAAATAAAAAGAACACGTTTAGGCTAAGAGGATGAGAGACATGGAGCAGAGTTGATATGACCAGCCCTGATGAGCTGGCCTTTAGACTTGCAAGCTACATAAAAAGTTATTTTTTTATTGAGATCTTACGAGGTTTTTGTTTTATTTTATGCAGCATTATTTGGGCTACGGTTAAATTATATATGTCTCCTATATACCAGGTCTCAATGATAAATGAAGGTGTAAATAACAGACCTGAACTAGGTAAATCTGAGTCCTTCCCAGGCATTTGATATTCTAATACATGGGAAAATAATCATTTATCAGCTAGGATAACCACATATATGGATAAATTTCAAAACTGCACATTTTCTTGTTTGCTGGCAAAAAGAGAAAGACGACACACAGTAAAAGAAAACAATGTTGACACAAAGGGATAAGCAGACATTAGAGACAGGAAAAAAGAGAGCACTAACACTGCTTTAGTCCCTGAAGTCTGTTGTTCTTAGCATCATCATCTCCACTCTTTTATTTCAGTGGTGTTAAAGCTTGAGTAATATTGCAAGAGGCAGACTTTAAAAGGTGCAACTGGTTGGGTTGAGGCACTGAGAGGAGCAAGAAGGGCTAGGAAGATGGACTTCTTGCAAGTGTTCTGTTTTTTGTTTTTTTTTTTTTGTTTGTTTGTTTTTGCTTTTGTTTTTCCCTAAGGGGATCAAAGAGGGACTACACAGGCTTAAGCATTGCCCCCTTCCTTTCTTCTGTTTTAATAATATATTATTTCTAACTCTTTAGAGAAACTAGAATTATATTTGTTTTATTTATAATCATACTATATTTTCACATATAAGATAAAATTTTACTTTTAATAGTGGATAGACAATTGTCCTAACATTATTTGTTAGTCTGTGATATTAAATATCACATATGCTTGGATCTGTTTTGTTTTTTAATCTTCTGATTTATTTATCTCTTTACCTTCCCTTCAATTGATACCAATTGCTTTAATTACTCTATATCTTAAATTGATATGTATGTTTATACATTTTATATATTTATACCCAGTATGACTATTCTACCACCATTCTTCTTTTCCATGATTTTTTAAATATTCTTAACACTTTTTCTTTCGGTTGAATTTTAGAGTCAGCTTGACAATTTATTTGGGTTGAATTTATATATTAATATGGGGAAAATAGGTGCCTTATAACATTAAATCTTCTCATCCAGGAATGTGTTTTTTTCTCTCCATTTCTTCAGTTTCTCTTTTATTTACTTTGGTAGAGCTGTACAGATTTATTTATGTTATTATTACACATCTTTTTTTAAAGAATGTATGTTTAGATTTAGTAGAAAAGTGTCTGGTTATTGAATCTTGTTTGCTATTCTTGGTGAATTTCAGTAATGTACTACAGGAATGTAACAGACTTCAACTTAAGGAGGCCATCTGAAAGCAAAAATAAGAGAGTTATATAGTTTTTTCTAATAAAGATTCTTTATGCCTCTGGTTAATGCTTCTAGACAGCTGACAAGTGGGCAGACCAGAAATGGTGATATTTGAGAAAGCCAGAGGGATGGAGGGAAACTATTCTTACAGACTTATTTTAAACTTTCCTCTTGTGAATTTCTCTCCCAATAAAGAAAATCAACTTTGATGGGTTTTGGGGATCAGAAAGCCAATTAGCACTGCAGCTCAAAGGAGTGTTTTTTTCACGTTGTCTAAGATAGACCAAGGCAGAAGCTTTTGATCTGAGGGCTGGATAGTTGATGAAAAGAAAGAAACCACAAGTTCAGTGTGCAGACTCAAATATCACTGCCTTAACAAGTCTAATACTGACTGTGTGGCAGTGGAGTTGTTGGAGGAGGTAGAGAGGACATGACAGCTGGTTGACCCCTGCGCTGGATCCAGGCAATCAGAGGCTCCTCATCCCCTCCCTTTCCTTGGAATGTGCATTCTTCTTCCCTTCCCTGCTCCCAGAAGGTGCCCCAAGGATACAGCTTTGAGATAGAAAGGTGGTGTTAACACTGTTTGGACAGTATATATGACTGAACCCAGTTAAGGCCTCTATATAAACTTTTAAGATTTGGTGGGCAGATATGGAAATCTACTCATTTGGTGGCTGCCCAAAACAAGCCACTGCCTTTAGTGTATAGTAAAGGTGTGTGTGTGCGTGTGTGCGCGCGCACACACACGTGCACAGGGGGAGACGTGGCTGCTTTCAGGTTAAACAGAAGCTCCTAAGGAGGTTGTAAACCAATAAGAGTCCTTCAAATTGAAGATGATAGATGGCACTGAGAGTGTGAAGAGACTGGTATTGAGAAACCCTAATTTTGGCAAAAAGGAGCCCAATATTTCTCTACATTTAAAACATCCTCTAGGTGCTTATAACTAGTCCAATAGGAAATATGCATCTAAATGGAACCACATTCAAAATAAAAATCTACTGCTGTATTTACTGTCATTTGGACATTGCATACAAGAACACCATAGCTAGTAAAAGCAGGGAAAACTGGAATCATCAGCATCGGTGTTTTCTCCACCTCCAGGAACATAATAGAAAAAATTGATGCACTTTGTCACATCTCTGACTATCAGTGTATGAAATATTCTTTTTGCTGGTGACCACACTGCATTGCTTCCTATTTCTCCATCTTATATATAGAATTTTTATTGTGATTATGATTGCATTTGGTTGTGAGGTGGACAGTTTTGTCATTTATTAGATAGTTTGTCGTGTCTAAAGAAACCAAGATTGTGGGTCCAAAAATAGAATGCTGAGAAGAAGTTTTACTATTAAGCAGAAAATCCAGGTAAGGCTGTGTAAGCAAAGAGTGAGGGATGGAAAAGTAAATATTTGTTTTTTAAGCAGAAAATAACAATCTCTAATTCATCTTTAGAAACAAAGTCTCTGAGTGATGCTAACTGGTTGATAATAGCTAGACCAAATGGTGAGCATTGGGTAAGTTCTTACTTGACTGTGATTTTTCCAGAAAATGAGCTTCGCTGCTTACATGAAGTAACCAATCCAGGTTTATGTAACTCTGCTCGTCATTTCAGTAGAAGGCAGGTTTGTACTGTTATCAGTAGATTAGGTAGCCGTGTCAAGATTCATTGGATATACAACAAGGTAACACATCTAAATCTTACTGAATAGAATGGCCTTCATCTAGAGGTTCTCTACTCAGAGCTATACTTATTAGTTAGGCATGTGTATATCCTTACATATTTTTATATGGACCTGTTATTTTATGTGAGATGTTGGGATTTTTTTGGGAAATGTATAAGAATTCTATTATGAAATTCAATTCCAAAGAGACAACTAGAGAGCTAATTTTTTTGGGGGGGGTGTTATTTTTTGTTTGTTCTTGCTTGCTTGCTTATTTTTATGAATTTTATCTCTTGGACTTATTTCATCTCTTCTTTCAGTAATAGCACTTGCCTTCATCCCGATCATAGGGAAAGATAACAAAAAACCTAGCCTGGGATAATCATATTTTTCTAATTCTCTGGGCATGAATATTGGGCTAAGAATAACACATGTCCAGGGGCACCTGGGTGGCTCAGTCATTAAGCATCTGCCTTTGGCTCAGGGCATGATCCCAGAGTCCTGGGATCGAGCCCCACATTGGGCTGGCTCCCTGCTTGGCTTGGAGCCTGCTTCTACCTCTCCCACTCCCCCTGCTTGTGTTCCCTCTCTTGCTGGCCGTCTCTCTCTCTGTCAAATAAATAAATAAAATCTTTAAAAAATAATAATAAAATAAAAGAATAACACATGTCCAGTGACATTATATAGAGAATGTACTCATTTATTCAACAAATATTTTTGAGGTTCAACTATATTATGTTTTTGCTGCACTAGGAACACTATATATGTGGTATGAAAAATTAATCAGGAAATAGGGATAGGGATTTTGAACAGGAATAGAAAGTTACAAATTTAAAGGGAGTGTCTGCCATATTGAGAAGGTGAAATATGAGTAAAACTTTGAAGAGAAAGAAGAGCAAGAAACTTTTTGGATATTTGAATCCGAGAGAAGTAAATCAATCTCCCTTGGTATTTAATGTCAAGAAATGTGATAGGTCTGAGATTTTACCCTATTTGTAAGCTAATGCAGTAGCCTCCCATGATTTTATGGACACTGGTTCAAGGTACAGGACTCCTGAGTCAGAGATGAAAGACAATTTGTTATTCCTAGCACTAGCAGTAGGCAGAGAACCAACATTTTTGTACCCTTTCTTAAAGCCCCAGTCCCCATATGGTGACAGAAGAGGGCCAGATTACATGTGTATACAGGTAGGCTGTGTTACATGAGTGGAACCCTGACTTAAGGGAAACTAATCTTTATGATGGTGGGAAGTATGCTTAACCTTTGTTATGGCGGAGGAGATTATTTCAGTCTCCCAAGGCTGTTCACTATGAAAAAAATACCCTTGAAAAGATTGTCCAAAACAAAGAGTAGTTAGTATTTCACTTTGCAAGACATGCAGATACAAAAGGCCAGGTTCATACCTGACTTTACATGATTTTAAGGTATGAAAGAATAAAGTCTCCTCCTTTACTCAAACTAGCTGAAGCCATTTGCCTTACACTTTCAAGAATTAGCCTTGACTAATACATATGTGCATATACACTTACATATGTGTCTTGAGTAGATGTGTTGAGGCTCTTTTTTACTGTAAACTTGTGATATTCCCTCATTTCCTGTGGTGTATCACTGGACACCTTTCTATCGTTCTAAAAATATCCAATTGGTTTATTATGTGAATTGTTACTAGTGTTTATTAAAACTTTCCTGATTCATATTTTATATCACACATCCTAAATTAGGCTTTTTAGGAAAATATTAGTAACTGTGAAATGTAAGCTTTAGTTACTTCTTTATCACATTTTAAGTGAGTCAAATCCTATAAAGCTAGTAATCTCACATCTTTTTAGATACATGAAGCTGAAGTTGGTCATATAATTTTAATAAATTACATTTCTCATGTATTTTCCAAATAACAACATTGAGAAATATATTTCTTTTGTTTTACATACTTCAAGATATTAATGAATACTTAAAATGTCAAATTGGTGGAAAGCGGTTATATAGGTTTTTCAAGGTTATTTATATTCTGATCTTTATATAGAAGGTTCATGGGCATCATTAGGGAATATGCTAAGTACATATTTTGCACTATCTTAGCCAAACTGCCTGCATTAAAATTCCAGTTGTGCAACTTACTTGCCATATGGCCTAGGACAGTTTATTTAACTTCTCTGTTTCTCCGTTTTTTAAAAGATTTATTTATTTATTTATGTATTTATTTGAGAGAGAGCGAGCAGGGGCAGAGGAAGAGGAGAGAGAAAATCTCAAGCTGACTCCCCGCTGAGTGCGGAGCCTGTTGCAGATCTCAGTCCCACAACCATGAGATGATGACCTGAGCTGAAATGAAGAGTGGGATGCTCAAGTGACTGACCCACCCAGGCACCCTACTCTCCATTTCTGTGTATATGTAAAGGGGATAATTGTATTACCTGCGTCCAATGGCTACTGTAAGGACTGCATGAACTTTCCCCCCCCCACTATAAATCAGAACAGAGCTTGGCACATAGCAGTAATGTGGTGTTTTAGTTGTAATTCTCATATTTTATCTCATTTCCTTGTGACTGCACGCATGCATCTATAAGATGGTTGGCTGCTGTTATAATACAACTTACGGGTATTGAAGGCTTTCTCTGGGCATAGCTAAGTAGCCCATATGGAAATCAAAAATGCCATTCACTTTATTTGAACCAAGCTAAAACCAGATGAGCAAATTAGCCTGGATACAAAGTTGGCTGCAGTGGGTAAGTCATAAAATAAGGGAATTGATTTGGAACTACAGCCTCATCCATTCCTGAACTCAAAGTAAACACATGCATACTACTCTGTGTCACTGTTTTACATCAGATATTTCTGTGTGGAATTATTAGTATTCTAGGGAGGCCTTTTCTGTGTAAGAACAGATTTATTTATGTTGCAAAGATAATAGGCCTATAATGGGAAGGGTAATGTAGATCTGTACTGAGGGCATAATGCTGCGATTCTTGTGGCTTGTTAAGATCAGTGGGTGCACACAGAGACAATAGCAGTAAGAAAATGATGAGATGATCATTATGTGTTTTAAACCACAGTTAATTACGCAAATTACACATATTAAGTGAAAGAGAATTAACCACTCACTTTGTACGTGCCTATTTGTAACAATAGGTGGCCTGATGAATATATGAAAACGAGAAGTTAAAAGAATACCCATTCTCTCAAAAACCATCACAAGAACCAGTACAATATTGTTTGGTTCCTGCTACTGTTAGGTTTGCTCACTCTCTAAGTTCACTGTAAAAAAAAAAAAAAAAAAAAAAAGGAGAGTGAGAGAGAAAACTAGTGGGTGTCTATAAAATACAGCAAGATAAGAAGTTAGTTAATATAATACAGTCACATACACAACACGCACACACACACATACACACACAGACCACCTTCAAGTCTTCCAAGTCCCAGAATTTAATACTGAATGGATCATTCTCCCACATTTATAAATGCTGATAAAACATCTCTAGAATTAAGTTCTGGACTCTACATGGATTAAAGAGAATAATTGAAAAAATAATCAAAAGTTTCAAAGTTTGAGTAAGAATTTATAGGGAGAAGGGTATGGAGAATTTTTGCTTCTTAGCCAGGGGAAGAAAAAGGAGGATTAAATAACAGATTTCTTTTCCAAGTGCAGCATTAAAGAAAGAGTTATCCTTTCAAAGCATAAATTAAGTCTCATTGTGACTGTATTCAGAGTCATCTAGTTTTCTCATTTAAATCAATGAAAAGGTTGGGGCACCTGGGCAGCTCCGTCAGTTGAGCCTCAGGCTCTTGGTTTGGCTCAGGTCATGATCTCATGGGTCCTGGGATCGAGCCCCCAGTTCAGGTTCTGTACTCAGTGGAGAGTCTGCTTGAAGATTCTCTTCCTCTGCCCCTCCCCGCACTCGGGCATTCTCTCTCTTTCTCTCTCTCAAATAAAAAAATTAATCTTAAAAAAAAATCAGTGAAAAAGTCAAATTTTTTAATTGTCTGTTTTTATCTTTATATTCAGTCAGGCCCCATTACATTTCTGAGGTCATCTATTAGTCACCCCAGCCCCTGTTCTCTAGGCAGAGATCTTCTTGATAATAAACAAGCCAGATGTGTTCCCAGGTCACCTTTGCACATGCTTTCTCAATATCTAGAATGTTCTTCCTTCTCAAATCCACACAACTCATTCCCTTTATTCTCTTAAGTTCCTAATCAATGTTCCCCATCAGTAAGACCTTTGCCGATCAGTCTGTATGAAATAGGAAGATATCACCTCTGCATGTTCAATACCTTGACCTTCTATACATTTCCCTATAGAGCTTGTCATCATTTGAGTTTATGTAATTTGTTTATGTTTTGTTTCTTTCTACTATACATTACATGAAGGCAGGCATTTTGTATGTTTTTTTAAAATTTTTAAAATTCTATCCGTCTGTCTATCTACCTACCTACCTCTGTATCCCTACCACTTAAAACAATGCTGGACACAGTATGTCTTCAATATTTATCCGTTAAATGAATGAAAAAGTGGAAGCATGAATGAATGCCTTTGTCCCTATTGATGTACTTGCCCCATTTTCCTTACCAAAATTTAACTCTGAGAGGGCAGTTCCTTCTGTAGTTAGTTAAAAGATAATCACTGAATTAGCAGTGACTGATTATATGTGTTTGTTGACATTTAAATAACTAACAGAAAGTGGTGGTAATTCATTAAGGAACAGCATGAAGAAACGGTTTGATTGCATTTTAAGATGTTTCAGATGAGAATAACTCTGGTCCTATTAAGATTGTTGTGGGTCAGTGTTTGCATCATAGTATAATCATTCAACAATTAACAAATGGTTATTGAGGGCCTTTGTTATGCTAGACATTGTGCCAGGACTTGAGGATATAACAGGAAGAAAGACACTCTGTTTGCTCTCCAAGGACTTGCAGTCAACTGGGGAAACAGAAAAGTAACCAGACAGTGAATAGTCTGATAAGATATTGTGTAGGATGACACCTAACTCAGTCATGGGTTAAAAGGAATATTACTGAAGCATGTTATACAACTTACCACACAATTTAAGAATGAATAGCATGGCTTTAGTTAAGCATAGCCTAGTTAAGCATGGAAGATATCACTTTACTAAGATGAAGTTTAAAATAAACCAATGTGATGGGAGAATACACTGAAAAAAATATGTTGAAAAACCGTAAAGCTAGAAAAGGGATAATAGATGAAGGAGACCAGATAAAGCTAAAAAATAAGCCAGGAGTTGGGAGAAATTCTCAAGCAGTCTAACTTGAACAATGGAAGTCCAGAAAGACAGGAATTAGAAGTAACAGGAATTTGTGAAAGTAGTAGTACAGTTAAAACAGAAAATAAGAGACTTGACTAAAAGTCTCTATATAGAGCAGTTAGACTTCAATATTCTCACCCCCGCCTGAAAAGTTGGGAAGCTTCCCCTCCTCCAACCCGAAAGAGCAAGATAGAATTAAAACTCAGGAAAACAAGGCTTAGCTGAAGAAAGTATGGGTACTCTACCAAAGAAAAGATGGATTGAATTAAAGTCTATTTAGAAAGTGGTGAAACTTATTTGTCCTTTCCCCTAGTTGACTCTGAGAACATTAGCAGCTAGACCTATGAGGGATTTGATGGCTTTCTCTTTGGGAAACTGTCTGTGACAAAATTAAAACAAACAAAAAACCCTCATATATAATACGTTGACACAGTCATGGTAACCAAGAGTAAAGCATTAACTCAGAAAGGCTTTCTCAACAACAATGAATCTGTCTTCAAAATTCAAAATAAAAACCATTTCTACATAAAATTATACCAAGACAAACTGTTATTCGTGGGTGAGATTAGAAGGACATTTTCAGGCATGCAGGTTGTGAGAAACTAGCTTTCCATTGCAGGACTGGCACCTGTGGAATGTGTTCCACCAAACTGAGGGGGGCATCTAATAATGGAGAAGATCTGTGATCCATTCAATAGTGGATTCAACTCAGAAAATAGATAAAATCCTCAGGATCATTGAGAATAAAGAAAAGTCTGAGAAGAAGATCTTTGTAGCAGGCTGGTAGAGAACATAGCAAAGATTGGAGCAGAAGACAACTTCAGAAGGGACATTTTTGAAGAAGATAGAACAGATTATCTTGTAGTCTTGGGTGTATTTCAAGGAGATGCATGCTTCTGGGGGAAATTAATTCATAGGTACAATAAAAATGTGCAAATGAATAAATGTAACAGCTATGTTAACATAATCTTTATCAGTTTACTTCCCTTCCTTTCTTTGTTCTACAATCCCCTACATTTGTTTTTGTTTTGTTTGGTTTTTGGGTTTTGGGGTTTTTTGTTGTTTTGGTAAAACTTCCCCAGTAAGCTACTTGCCTGTAAATTCTTGTTTCAGGTTCTGTTTTGGGAGAATCCAAAGTAAGCAAAAATATATATATACACATATTGAAATATTACATTAGGACAGAGTGGCAATTTAATATTTTATAAAAATCACTCCTTAATTTGGCAGAAGTTTTGAAAGAGACCCATGGGGAAGACCAAGTACAAAACTGTTGCAGTAATAATCCAGATGAGAAAGGAAGATGTACTAAAACAAAATAATGAGACTGTGGAAGGAGGCAAGTAGATGAATATGAAAGCTAAGTCAAAGCTGGAATCAAAAGGAATTAGCATTTGTTTTGGATATTGGTGGTAAATGAAAGTAAAAAGTCAAGGGAATCACCCTTCCTTAGGCTACTGAATAAATGGGTAAGGAATACAGGAGGAAGTCAGATTTAGGGAGTAATTTCATAAATTGAATTTTTTTTTAGAATTGAATATATTCAGTTGAACTACCTGTGTGATTTCCAGTAGGTGCTTGTACATATGTGATATTTAGGATTGGGGTTACAGAGTACAATCCACTGGAAATAATCAATTAAAGATTATGAGAATTTAAATGGTAATTGGGTACTGATTTAGTGTAAGATATCTCAGAATAATAATAATAATAATAATAATAATAATAATAATAATAATAATAATAATAATTAGTGTTGTGTAGTAATTTAACATACCTGGTATTTTCCCGTATCAATTTTAGTTGTAAATTGCTGAATACAATGCATAAAAATGTCATTAGAACTCCTTTTAGATTGTGTAGTTGGATGTCAACAGATATCACTGTTAAACTATTGAGACTCTCTCAGTTATATCTGAATTATCTCCATAATCCCGCTACTTCTGGTTTGGTTGAAGTGACTATCCTTTTTAGTATTGCTGTGTAAGCAAAACCTATATTATTGTGTAGAAAAACATACAAATTAAAAACTCATAAAAGCAGATAGCAAAAAGGTAATTTCAACCATACTTGAAGCATACCATGATTATGAATTTGAAGACTGAAGCTTTTAATCTTATAGCAGTTTGATGATTTGGCTTAGGAGTGCTATTTCAGCTTGGAGGTGAACTAGAACTACCTAAGGAAATTCACTTTCTTTTGGAAGACTGATTAGGGTCCATGTTATGCCACTTCCAACTACAGATTTCTCTGAAAGAAGCCTCTGCTGAGAATGAAAGTCGCTGATGGAAACAAAGATTCCTGAACTGCCATCTCCCATTCCCGTCTTTCAAATCAGCAGATCAAGACACTTATCTAGAGCAGGTCTAGCTAGCTCAAATCAGTTCAGACATAGACTGATTCTGTAGATCATGACCCTAATTTTATATAGTCACTTTGGAAAGAATGGACTCTCCCTGAATTTGACTGAGCAACTTCTTTTCATTGAACTGCTTTGAAAGCTACTTCTGTGTATAGCACATTTTCCACAATAGAAATTCAAGGATTTTTCTCTCTCAATACTGTCAGCCCAAATGACTTCAAGCAGTTTCAGTTCTGCCATCTGTAAGAGATGAATTTGTTCAATCAAGTTAAATCACTGTACTAGGTCAGTCACTGCACCAGAAAACATTCTAGTTTTGTCTAACTGTTCTTATTCCAAGGTTAAATTAATGTCTAAAGTTTCACATTTTGCCCTAAACCAGTCACTTATATAATAGTAAAAATATATTTATAAAAAATCATTTAGGTAATTTAAGGAGTCTCATGGAATTAAATATATGTTTGAGTTTCTACTAAAAACTTTATTCATTTTTAATTAAACATAATATTTCTCTATTAGCTGAATTTTAACTTACATACTTTATATCCTTATATATAGTGTATTCTACCTTAATACATGTACACACACACACATGAACACATACAGGCTCATAGGTAGAAGCCTCAAGTTCAGCTTACCTTTAAAATTTCCTGATCTTCTTTGCCCTATTCAGATTATATCAAATCTTTTTATACATCCAGCTTTCATCATATTCATTTTTCTTTTCTCACCTACAACTACCTTCACCTGTCTTGAATCCTTATCTAAAGATAGAAGCTCATTTCTTTTTCTTTGTTTTATTATTTTCCCAGGGGCTGTACTAAAATTATTTATCAAAGCATTGATAATACAATACACTGATATACAATAATACATATTTTAAAATTGCAGAACAGAGTATTTAATGTAGCTATAGGGAGTAATCTTTGGCACCTTGAGTATGCAGTGTACAAAAGCAGCCATCTTACTTTTCCAAGGCCCCAACTTATGGTCCTGCTAATTCTAGCACTCTCAGTTGCCTTCAGTTCTTTACACATGCTCTTCCCACCAGCTGTTATAAATCTTTCTTCTCCCTCCATTCCATTGATTTATTCCTAAAAAGGTTTCTGTTCTCAGTTTAGAAACTGTTTCTTTTGCTTAGAATCCCCAAACTGGTTAAGTGTCAATAATATGTGGTCTTATAGCATATTTTGTACAGAACTAAGAATGAGCAAGAGGCTTAGTTTTTTTTTTTGTTTGTTTGTTTTTTTGCTCATTCTTCTAGATCATTTTGCCATTTATTCTTAATATTTTCTTTCATTATTTTTGAAATATTGCATTTTTTAAAAAGTTTTTTTTTCTTGTAAGTATAATATATATCCCCTGTGCAAACTTTGGAAAATTACACAAAATAAAATAACTCCCTTCTATAAAATTTTCTTAGATTCAGAAGTGACTTGTCATCAGCATGCACAGGGATAGACATAAAGTGACATAATTAAATATGTTTTTAATTTGAAATTACAAAATACATTCCTATGTATTACCTGATTTAGACTTCAGAACCCTCCAATGAGGTGACCAGGATAGATAGTGTAATCTAAACTTAGACATGAGGGTTTCTTTTTTTTTTTTAATCAGTCATTACGTCGCTTTATAGGAATCATTGCTAATCTTTCTAAGTGCCCCTTGCGTTTCCTACCCAGAGCTGCTCACTCGGGTAACATGAGTTTGACCAGTGTGTGTAAAATGATTTTATTCCCATTTTACATATGAGGACATTGTGTTGCAGAAAAATTCAATTGCATAGGTAATGAAAGAGTCAATAATACAGCTCTAGTTTTCACATTCAGATTCCTGAATTATTTACATTAATTGCTAAGTAACATAATAAATGGAAAACATTTAGTACCCTGCCTGGAAAACAGCAAATGCTCATTTACTATAAGCAATTATCATTAGTTTCCTTATTTTAAAAAGTGAAAGAGACTTTGTACTATTCTTGAAACTTCTCTTTGAATTTGACATTATATTAAAATAAAAAGTTAGCCAAAATATCCCTATTTTTGTAGAGATCAACCAAATATTTATAAACATAAAGGTAAGTAAAATATTATGATGCCTAGATTTGCCTTAAGATACTCTGCTAAACACAACAAGTGAAGGGAGATAAAACAACAGTAACAAAAGGCGCAATGTGAATACATGTTGATCTGGGAAATGATTACTTGGAAGTCTCTTATACTTTCTAATATGTATGTGTTTGTACTTTAGCAAAATAAAAAGTTAAAAATAAATATACATGTATATGCTAGAACCACCTATATAAAATGTCAAGGTATGGAATAAAGATATATGTGCTAACATTAATGAAAAGGAAGAAGAAGGGCTATTTTAAAAAATATTTGCATGTAAATGCATTGAATATCTGTGATACAACTACCAGAAACCAATAAGATAAATTGTCTCCTGAGAGGAAAACTGAGTGTGTGGGTACCCAGCATGCGTAAGGGACTATTCATTGCACCAAATGAAATATTAGGAACCATGTAAATGTATTGTCTATTCAAAAACACATTAAAAATTAATAGTTTCTGATAAAACAAGCATAGAGAATTCTTTGAAATGCCCATGAAAGTCTGTTCCTTAATGTAATAGGGATTTTGAACTTAAGTAGAAAACTTAGGTATAAAGTCATTGATTGGACTAACAGCCTTCTTTATCTTAAGCAGTTATATAGTGCAAATAAAAAACACTTGAAAATTGTTGCTAATTTAGTCAATTTTTTTGTTTCTAGAATATCTTATAGACCTAAGGTGTTAAATTAATTAAATATTATCTCTGACCACATTTGACATGTAAACTAGTGAGGAAAATACATATTTAGTTAAAAAACATGAAATCAGATTCATAATTATCAGTTATTCATGCTATATTAAAATGAGATTCTAAGAGAAAATTATAATAAAAGAGAGCTAGTGAAGATCTGATGAAATTACATTTGGTTTTATAAAAATTAGGCAAAGAAGGGGAAAAGAGTGTTCAATAACCAATCAAAGGGGCAAACTTAGAAATGCAGATTGAACACCAATGATGCTGGGTCTTGTAAATCAGGCTATAAATTATCTATGTTTTCTTAAATGCAGAAGAAATTCCTAAAAGAATTTTGGAAGCCAACTGATATTGACAGATGCACATTAAAACTGTGCTTCCAAGTGATAAGAAGTCCAGCTCTTTGTAATATATGTTAAGGCAATAATCGAAGTGATACATTAGAGTGCAGGGAGGGAAGATAACTAAATTTGAAATATATTCGTAGGTTAAATCAGTAGAATCTAGTGATGACTGACACAGTATTAAAATAAAAGAGTTAGGTGGCTATGACAGTGACTGTTTTGTGGCTTGGGCAATTACCCAATTGCCTGAAAGAAGCCTACCCAAAAGAAGTAGGCTGTTATTAGAAATAGGGAAGACTAGAAAAGAAACAGATTGGGGGAAGGGGAGAACTCAATTATAACTAACTTTTGAAACTGTTGTCATGTATTTGGGTGTTTTGGTATCAAAATGCAGCCTGTGCTTAACACCAGGAACAAATCCAACAGCAAAGAATGTTCCTACTCCTTTTTTTCTCTCCTGCAGGAGCAGTAGATCTTGGTTTCATTACTGTCTGGCACGGACCTCTCTCTTCATTTAGAATTATCTGATACGAAAATGAGCTCAGTGCACAGAAGGAGAGATTCAGACTAGGAAAATTGCCTCCCATATGGCAGGGTAGTGAATACTGTTAAGGAAAAAATGAGGAATATTATCACCTTTATCAGAAAATGACACACAAAACGTCTCAAATTCCCAACGTCAATTAACCTGTTTGTTCAATGTCATTAGCAATTATAATTTACTAAGCAATTCTCATTGTTCATTTGGAACATTTCTTTATTTAGCCCTTTAGAAGTCAATTTTGAATTGGCATGTCACTTTGCCCTAGTAGATACCATGGAAACTGGGATAGGCAGGCTAAAAGAAGATTATTTTAAAATTACCTCTAAACATAATTCTCTTTTATAAAAGTATATATATATATATTTCTCCTTTAAACTGACACAAAACTGCTGACTGTTTTCTAAATTATTTTGTAAAAGTGGCATTTTCATTTCAAATGACTTTAACACTTAAATAAGGTCACATAAGAAATTTGTGGTAATGATGTAACATTAATATTTAAATTGGTTCTAACCTCAGATCAAGTTTTGACTTACGTTTAACTTTTTAAATGATAAAAACTTCTTGCTGCATACTTCTTGCTGCAGTTTATTCTCAGATCCTCTGTGCTAAAAATCACTCAAAGAAGAAAAAGAGAAGTTCCAGTGTCACTGAGTCCTGTGCTAAACGGCAGGACTTTATTGTTATTTTTCATCTCTCAGACCTCCAGAAATGGGACTGTGTTGGGAATTTTATGTTCAGAGACAATCCCTTTTACCCATTCTAGGCAGCTATGGTTAGAACCCTCACCACTATCTATATAGAGATACGGTCTGCTTTTATAAATGCTGGATTTAGCTGTACAGTTAAGCTTGTTATTAATAAATATTGGCAAAAATTCTGAAAGGAAATTGTTCTTCAGACTTGGGAAAAGGTATCTTAGGAATAATGGCAAATGAGCCTATGTGGATCAAAACTGTGCCAGCCAATTTGAAAATACTCAAATCATTCTGTGATTTTTATGTATTTCTAAGTGTGTTATGTGTGTTGTGTGTCTGTATTACAAATAAAAACTACTTTTAATCTGGGATTCATATTGTATAATATGTATATATTCTTTTCTATTAGAGGATGGAAATAGTGGATATAAAGGCCAAGTATTCCTGGTCAATTGCATGAGATACCAAACAAGGAAATTAATTATTAATGTAGGTTAATCTTCTACTTTCTGCTTCTCTTGGCTAATATCTGGTAATCTTATGTGTCTTACCTTAGATGTCTTTTATTTTAAGATATCCCTAAACAAACATACTAAAAGTTACACTTTTAGTGAGTACAGCTACTACAGAACTCTATATTACAATGGCCTATTTTATTTTTCGACTCTTTCTTCCTCATTAAGACTATTACAATATCGAAGGCAAAAAACACATATTCTTTCCATTCAAAATATGATACAATGCTATGGGTACACCAAAGCTTAATCTATATTTTCTTTCTGGACACACAAAAAATTATAGTTCTCATGTTGTAAAATGCAGCCATGTGAATGTTTCCGGGCAAGGATAGCTAAGTGACATTTTTCACTTCTGGGCTGGATCCGCAAATACTGTCCACCTTCCCAGAGACAGTCACCATGAGAGACATGTTGAGAAAACAGAACATTCATTAATCTAGGCTACTAAGTAAATATGTAGAACGAGGGATATATTACTTTTGTTTGCTAGTCACTGATATTTGGTGTTATTTTGTTTACCTCAGCTCATTTTTACCTATCATGAGTAATATAGAATCCTGAGAGCCTAGAAAAATGCTTGGCTTACAATATGTTAAAAAAAAAATGAATTGCCTGAATAAATGAACAGGTATCTTCTCCTCAGCTGAAATTCCAAATGTCACTAACTTTGAAAATAGATATTCACGTTGAATTGTTCCCATGGATCAAAGAAGCATCTTTTTCATTCATATTCTTCACAATTTACTACACGTGGTGCATACCGTTGTTAAGAACCTTGAAGGATCTGAGATGTTACCCTGCTAAAAAGCTAACAACTTAGGCTGCTACAGTTTCATAAATGCTGGCAGAAGACATGAGACTTCTGAGTCAGAGACAAATGACATATTAATCACAACAGCAAGCAACATGTGTTTCATGTTTACCTTGGTTCTACTTAACCCCAGTTCCCACAGAGTGATTCAGAATGACTCGGGTTGCTGTAGAAGCAGTGAAATTGCATTATTTAGAGCTAAGAATAACCTAACCCTTTAAAATGGCTGCAAGCAAATCTGCTTGGATGTTTGTTCTGGTCAACAAACAAATCTGTCCTCTCCTTTGGAATGAGACACTGTATCTGTCTTCTCAGGATGCACAATATGCAAGCATCCTTGAAAATATAACTTGGAACAAGAGTTCTCAAAATGCCTCTGCATGGACGACACATCGAAAGAAACACAAGAGAGCCATAGAAATTTGTCTGCCAGTAACTGAGAATACAGATACTTAAGGAGTTAATGTTTTCTAGGGATTGATGGAGCATGTATTCCTATCAAAATATATTTCACATTCTCATTTAGTTGTTCAATAGTTATTTCTTGAGACACTTTTATATTAACAAGTACAGGGTCTGGTGCTTAATACAATTTTAACTACTCAAAGTATGTAATGCTTTCATAGATGATATCTGTAGAAGAAAGTTTAAGAATTTAAAATATGTCAGATTGAGGACAGGCAGAAATAGGCAGGATTGAGAAAGTTATAAAAAGAAAAATGAAAATAACAATACCTAATGTTTTTGACACTTTCTAGGTTCCAAGTGGACTTTAATAGATTATACCTTTCATAATCAACAGTTTAGTGATGAATACACTGTTATTCTCTGTATTTTATTTGTGATGGATTTAGTAGTTTGAGTTAGGGTTGGAATTAAGCTAATATGAGTAAGGCACGGTCAGCAAGCACAGGCTGGATTCTGCCTTTAATTAAAAATTTGATATTTTGTCCATATTGAATTCTTGTTGGCACTGTTCTGTCACATGTCGAAGAACGCTAACATATTTTGGTTGAGACTTATTTATTTGGATTCTGATAGAGGAGGTGTTTGGTGAGCAGTTTTATCCATTTTATCCTAAGCTTGGATATATATAGTAATCTTCATAATTGGATTTTGTGGATGACCCGCAAAGTAAAACATGTATTTGAGAATAGTTACTGTATTTAAATTTTTGCTAAATAATAAATGTTCAGTGATCCTTATGTTGACCTACACATTTAAAAATTTTTTCTACACAATCATAGCTAAGAATACTCTCCTTGCTGAATAAATTACTGCAGAAAGAAAATAGCAAGGTGGCTTAGAAAGGCTACCTAGCAGCAATATGATTGTGCTGGTGCTCAGGATTGATTGGATGTTTTAGTCTATTCCTTTATTAAGGCCATGCCCTAGAAAGTTTTCTTAAGTATTCAAGAGGCTTAATGTACCCACTGGTTCCATAGTTTAACAATGGGCCTCTCTCTCCAAGGTGTAGGGGGATACTCCTTTCTAATAGCAATTGATGCCTACATTTGGGGAGTTAAAGTCATATTTATGCAGCCTCTTGATTCTATGAGGAAAAGAAATGAGTCTTGGAGAAAGGTTCATACCACTTAAAATTTTTCTACTTTGAAATCACGGCTACTCACTTTCTTAATAACTTTTTCTACTCTAATCCAGTACTTGGTCAGTCCATTAAAGCTTGGGGGCAGGATCAGAATGATGGAGTAGGAGAAAGGTTGGAACTGGAGAGGTGATGGAAAACAAGCAGAAATCTATATAAGGGCAGGTGTCAGAGCAGAGGGCAGGAGAGCAGAAACGACTATAATGTCTTTTCTTTCATTTATAATTTTATTTGAGTACTCTTTTTTTTTAATTAGGTCTTTGTTTCATTGATCTTTTTCATTGTTTTTTTTTTTTATTATTATTATTGTCTGTTTATTTGTGCCCTTGCCTTTGTTATTTCCTTCTTTCTGCTAACTTTGGGCTTAGTTGTTTATTTTTTTTCTAGTTTCTTAAAATGTAGAGTTAGATTGTTTATTTAAGATCTTTTTTTTAACATAACCATTTAGTGCTATAATCTTTCTTTTTAGAATTCCTTTGCTTCATCCTGTTAAGTTTTCATATGTTGTATTTCCATTTTCATTTGTTTGAAGATATTTTTTGATGTCCACTTTGATTTTTTTCTTTAACTCATTGGTTGTTCATGGATGTGTTGCTTAATTTCCACCCATTTGGGAATTTTCCAGTTTTCCTCCTGTTACTGATTTCTAGTTTCATAGTATTGTGGTCAGAAAATGTATTTGGTATGATTTCAGTATTTTCAGAGTTTCTAAGATCTGTTTTGTTACCTGAAAAATGTTCTGTTCTGAAGAATATTTCCTGTGTGTGTGAGAAGAATGTGTATTTTGCTGCTGTTTGATGGAATATTCTGTATAAGTCTGTTAAATCTGTTAGGCCCATTTGGGCTAAACTATAGTTCAAGTCCAATGTTATACAACTGATAGCACAAAAATATAAAGGATTATAAGAGACAACTATGAATAAATATATGCAAACAAACTGGACAACCTAGAAGTGAATATATTCCTAGAAACATACAATTTACTAAGGCTAAATCATGAAGAAATAGAAAATATGAATAAGTTAATAACATTTAAGGAGATTGAAGCAGTAATAAAAAACCTCCAAACTAAGAAAAGCCTAGGACCAGGTGGCTTCTGAGTTCTACCAAACATTTAAAGAAAAATTAATGCCAGTATTTCTCAATTCTTCCAAAAAATTGACCTATTTCATGAATCCAGCATTACTCTGATACCAAAACCAGATAAGGTTAACCACCCTTAAAGAAAAATTCTATGTGGAAGCATATGTTTAAGTTTGTAGGAAGATTAAAATAAAAAAACACATAGCTAGAATTATTTAAATTATAGAGCTAAAGGTCTTGTTTGTATACTTCTCTGAATGAGAAAACAGTAAATTATTTTCATATTTATCTTTATAGATCACTATTATTCTGAGAATCAAACTAAAATGAATGTTGGAGACATCTGAAGTTGAATTCAGATAAGGACATTACAAGAAAACAAAATTATAGGCCAATATCTGATGAATATAGATGAAAAATTCTTACCAAATTGGTAGCAAACTAAATTTAGAAGCACATTGGCATGAATTATACACCATAATCAAGTGTATCTGTTCTTCAGATGTAAGGATGGTTTAACATATGCAAATTAATAAGTGTGATATACCATAGTAACAGAATAAAATATAAAAATCATATAATCATATGAATAGAAAAACATTTTATAAAACTCAACATCCTTTGGTGATAAAAATGTTCAATAAATGAGTATAGAAGGAATATGCCTCAACATAACAAAGGGCATATATGCTAAGCCCGTCGCTAACATCATACTCAATGGTGAAAGATTGAAAGTTTTCCCTCTAAGTTTAGGAATAAGACAGATGTGCCCACTATCACCACTACTATTCAATAGAGTACTGTAAATCCTAGCCACAGCATTTAGGCAAGACAAAGAAATAAAATGCATCCATCTTGGAAAGAAAGAAGTAAAATTGTTTCTGCTTTCTGACAACATCCAATAATCTGGTGAAAGTTCATTTGGTGAATCATTTAGGAAATTTTCCTTTGACAAATTTGCTTTGAGTAAATTGGTCATTTTGCTAATTGGCCGGTACTAGAACAAAATCAGGGTGTTGTTTGGTCAGGATTTAGCTTTGGTGGACTCTAAACAGTGTTAGGTTGGTTCTGTTTGTGGAGAAAAAGTATACAAAGTAAAGGTTCCTGCAATGTATGAGGAGAGAATACAACAGAAATAAATATTAAAGAGGTTTTTCACAAAGGCATTAATTTTTAAAAGTCAGCTTAAGTTAGAGCAGAGTAGCTAGGAGTAGGCCTGGAGAAATTAGAAAATGGTCTAGCTAAACAACCCTTAAAGAAAAATTCTATGCGGAAGCATATGTTTAAGTTTGTAGGAAGATTAAAATAAGAAACACATAGCTAGAATTATTTAAATTATAGAGCTAAAGGTCTTGTTTGTATACTTCTCTGAATGAGAAAACAGTAAATTATTTTCGTATTTATCTTTATAGATCACTATTATTCTGAGAATCAAACTAAAATGAATGTTGGAGACATCTGAAGTTGAATTCTTATACATGAGAATTTTCTTAATATTACTATTATTTACTGTTTTAATGCTGGTGATATTTTGTTTCTGTTTTTTTTTTCCTTATTTCTCTGGATACACTGATTTTATTTTTAGCTGTATTTAATTGTGTTTCTATATTAATTAGTGTTCCTTTATATTTTTGAACAATGTGATTTACTACAGGATTGATAAAATTCAAATTTTGCTTGTGATGAATGAGGAAGTCTTATTGTCATGTCATTTGTATATTTTGTTATGTTTGTTTTTTTTAATGTGAAAATATCAAGCATAACAAGTACATTGATCACATAGCTTTATTGACACAAAAATGGAGATCATCAAAAGATATATACAGGACAAATAAGATTGAGAATAAGTCAGTTTGGAGAATAATTAAGATTTTGTCTGCTGTCCTGCCTTTTGGTGACTGTAGTGTTCACTATTTTAGTTTTTAGTGAGTTTTTCAGTAACCATCAGCATTTCCTTTTTTTTTTTTTCTTCAACTTTTTGTTTAAATTCCATTTAGTTAACAGACAATGTAATATTAGTTTCAGGTATAGAATTTAAGGATTCAGCACTTACATACAACATCCAGTGCTCATCACAAGTGCCCTCCCTAATACCCGGCACCCATTTAACCGATGCCCCTCCCCATCTTTCCTTCAGCAAACCTCAGTTTGTTCTCTTATTAAGAGTCTGTTTTGTGGTTTGACTCTCTCTCTTTGCTTTCCCCCTATGTTCATCCATTTTGTTTCTCAAATTCCATACATGGGTGAAATCATATGGTATTTGTCTTTTTCTGACTGACCTATTTCGCTTAGCATAATACACTCTAGCTCTATCCACATTGCAAATAGCAAGATTTCATTCTTTTTGATGGCTGGAATATATATATATATATATATATATATATATATATATATACACACACACACACACACACACATCTCACAACTCTTTTATCCAGTCATCATTCAATGAACATTTGGGCTTTTCCTTAATTTGGCTGTTGTTGATAATGCTGCTAAAACATTGGGCTGCATGTATTCCTTTGAATCAGTATTTTTGTATCCTTTGTGTAAATACCTAGTAGTGCAATTACTTAAATGTAGGGTAGTTCTGTTTTTAACTTTTTGAGGAACCTCCATACTGCACCAGTTTGCATTCCCATTCACAGCGTAAGAGGGTTCCCCTTTCTCCACATCATCTCCTTTTGTAAGTGGTTCCCATATGATTTTAAGACTTTAGTGTGACTTCACATTATCCAGGGAATGTGACACTCTTCCTAAAATAGTGTGCTGTTGATTTCTTATCACACTTTTTTTCTTTCCAGGGAATAATATTTAGTATAACCTTTACTAAAGGGCAGATTTTATTGGTCTCAAAACTTGAGCAAATTCATATTTTCTACGGATATGATATTCCAAACACCAGTATCAAAACATTTTTTTTCCTGCTTCTATACCTGCACCTTGTGTGTTTTGTTGTCTTTTTTCCTTTATAATAAAATGGATAATGTAGAAGACAAAATCTGTAGATCCTTGTGTGGACTTCGAAGGGTTCACTAATCTCTAAAATTGTGTATGTATTTTTGTCCATGCATACATGGGTAAGAACATATTTTTTTTCTTGGGGAAGGAGCCCACAGCTTTCACTAGTTTTCTAGGAGTATATGATTAGAAGACAGTTTAAAAAGCTACAGATTAAAATTATTTCGGATGTATTTAAATTATTTACCATTTGGCACACAAGCTATACCATCTAAAATTTGGTGGGCAAGTGGGCTTTTCATGTTTTCCCATTTTTGAGGATCTTTCTTTCTTTCTTTCTTTCTTGTCATAGCAATGCAAATATTCTTAAAATATAAATTTCTACTTCTTAAGACACACAAATATTTATCAAGATAATATGATCCATGGCTAAATTTCCAATGATATCTTCTTAAGTTTGGTTGATCTTACATGTAAAGTATTTGTTTTATTCTTTTTTATTTTTTTTCCTTTTTGTATTTCATAGAAATGTTACCAGATTATTCATGTAAACTTATAGCAAAAAAATATATGTATTACAAAAAATATAATGGTCAATATTTTGGACAAATTATGGCTAAAGGAGAATAGTATATCTATGTATGTTTATATGAGACTAGATGACTCTAAAATCAAGCACATTTTATCAAAGGCATTTGTATTTTCCCCTTTAACTAAATTGACAGTAAAATTGATAAACTTTAAACACCTACTGGGGTAGGCTCTTCAGATTTGGATAACAGAGGACTTTTCTGTGCAGACTAGATTCAGAATAGGTGTTCACCTTTCATACAGAATGACAACCAGACCAAAAATCCAAGATAAGAGAAAATACAGTATAAAAACTCTAGGTCTTGAGTATTCCAAGCTTTAGAAAGGCTTTTCAGTAGATAACCTAGGGACAAATGCATGTTCATTGTTTGTAATTTCTGACAATAATTTAAAAAACTAATGTAGGGCCAGAGCAATTATATATAAACAATGCACACACTGTACTTGATAGTACAAAATCAGTGAAATGGTATCTTCTGTGAGTTTGTCAGTTTAGTCTATGAATATAAAGACATTATCATGCTTATAAGGAAAATACGTATTTGATGGGTTATTTTGAAATGCAAACATCTTGTACTCCTTATAATATGTTCCAAATCTTATATTTTAATCATTAGATATGACATTTTATAGAATTATGGAAAAGGAGAATAGTCGTTTGTTCACTTTTGGCTTGCCTATCTCCACTGTGATACTGGGAATAGACACTAAAGAGTTCTAGGAGTAACTGGAGGAGAGAATGTTCTGAAAGTGGATGTAATCCTGCATTTCAGTGCATATTCTTCTTATTTTTGGATGATAATGTAGCTTTTGCCAACTTGCATTCATTTAACAATCCATGTTGGCTCAGGATTGTGTTAATTTGATATACTAGACAAAACAGCAAGTTAAAAATAGAACTACAATATAAATCAACAAATATTAAAATTTATTTTAGGTAGAAGAATTTTCCATTTAATTAGATAAATACGTGATCAAGACTATTATATTGTAAGATATTACTTCAAATTTCTCTTATTGAAATTTTGAAAAAGAAACTATTTGAAGATTTTTGATGAAATAACATGACTGATTTTGATTATTTGGTTAAGGATGTCGTGTAAATATTTTTATTATATATATTAACCATAATTAATGTAATAAACAGTGGAAATCATATATTAATGTAGATTTGAATTAAATTAATTACAATTTTGTTTCTACTGCTAACTAGATAATAGCAGAAATAAGCTAATATAAAGTATGTATAGAAGTATCTTCAAAAATACTAGTGGATTATAACCAATTCTTCTTGCCAAGTGAATAATAGAAATGAAATTATAGAAAAGTATATAAAAAGTTATTCAAAGAATACTAGTCATTATAACCCCCCAGATGAAATAAATGATACTGATAGGAGTGATTAAATGTGTAAATTAATTGTGTGGAAAGGACAACTTTTCCTTACAGAAAATTTCCAGTAAAGAATTGTCCAAGTAAAGAGAAATAGATAAATATTACAAAACTAATGTAATGATTACTATAGGCAGGATCCACTGAGGAGTGTTAAAATTAGTGGGTTAAAGCTTTTTGTTTTTGTTTTTGTTTTTGTTTTAAGATTTTATTTATTTATTTGACAGAGAGACAGGCAGCGAGAGAGGGAACACAAGCAGGGGGAGTGGGAGAGGAAGAAGCAGGCTTCTAGCGGAGGAGCCTGATGTGGGGCTCGATCCCAGAATGCCGGGATCATGCCCTGAGCCAAATGCTTAATGCTTAATGACTGAGCCACCCAGGCGCCCCATAGTGGGTAAAAGTTTAAAGATAATACTTACATAATCTAAAGTGTCCCCCCAAATATTTATGAATTACTATGGTGGTTTTAACATATATCCAAATATTCTTTTGTTTTCCTTTCTCCAAGAGGTTGAACTTAATTTTCTTCTTCTTGAGTGTGTTTTAGATGTAGCAACCTGCCTCTAATGAATAGGGTATGGAAAGGGGAAGGTAGTAAACTTCTGCTGCAGTAGCTTGGTGGACACTTTCTTAATTAGGTGATCAAGATAAACATTACCTGTAATGAGACATATTGGTATCATGTATCCCCAGATATGATGTCATGAGAAAGGTGTATCATTTCTCTGGTATTTTCCCCAAAATTCATCATTTCAGTGTATTCATGAAAAGTATCAAAGAAAAAAACCTAAATTGAGAGACATTCTAAAAAATACCTGATCAGTATTCTTCAAAGGTGTCCTGGTCGTGAAGTACAAGAAAAGACTGAGTAACTTTCACAGACAGAAGGACACTAAGGAGACATGATGACTAAATGCAATGTGGGATCCTAGATTGAATACTCAAAAAGAAATGTTATGTAAAATAAATAGGTTCTAGTGATCTAGTGTACAGCACAGTGTCTATAGCTAACAATACTGTATTGTATACTTGGAATTTGCTAAGAAGGAAGATCTTATATTAAATGTTCTTCTACCCCACATTCTAAAAAAATACATACATACATAACTAATAACAATAACAATAATAAAGGAGATGGGAGGTAACTTTGGAAAATGGTTGATATGCTTATAACCTTGTGGCAATGATGGTTTTATGGGTGTATGTTATGCCCACACTCATTAAATTGTATATATTATAATTATGTACAATTTTTTACATGTCAATCATACCTCAATAAAGTAGTCTACTAAAAAATGGTAAAATCTTGATAAAGTATGTAGTTTGGTTGATAGTACTGTGCTTATTATACCGTGGTTATGTAAGATTTTAGCACTAGGGGAAACTCAGTGAAGGATATTTGAACTTCTGTGCCACATTTGCTAGTCTTCTGGAAGATTAACATTATTTCAAGATAAATACTATCCATAATTAAAGCTATGTTAAATATGAAATGACCTCTGTTGCTTCACTGATACCATTATCTCAGCTCATACCTTGGAAAGGTACCCTTGCTATATGTTCCTATATCCTATCTGCTTTCTCCCATCATAATACTTATAATAATTATCTGTTATGTTTTCTTCAAAGTGGTATACAGTATCTTGGGCAATTACTGAATCCTGAAAGCACCCAGTGTATAATGGATTATATATATATATATATATATATATATATATATATATATAATCTCTTCAAAGGTGTCCTGGTCGTGAAGTACATATGTATAGGCATGCATATCTGAAATCCATTTTTAAGTATTTAAATAAAGAGCTCATATTAGGTTTATCACACTTTATGTTATACTCAATATCACATCTGTTTTATTTGGTTCCAGTGTATGAAAGAACTATATCAAAATCACAATGACTCCATTAGATTACTAATTGCCTTGAATTAATGTTCCATACTTTATTTCATATACAAAAGCAACTTGAGAAAGTTTTTCTTTGTAATTTAGTAAAGTGGGATCTTTGACTTTCACAATCTCAAATAATTTTATTGAAGATACATAATATGTTCTGTATTTTAAGAATTTGCATTTTAAACTTGTTACTATTTTAAGAGCATAATCAACTTACACATTTACTTTTTTTCTCAATTCCAAGAAAACTAATCAAAGTCTTTCAATCTAAATCCCTAATCCTCTAGGCACTTCTAACAACTCATTATATTGTAACGTGGAAATAATACAGCCATTTTAATTATTTCTAAACCTACTGAGTACTATTACAATTATTTTTAAATAAGCCACATGACAATGTACCAATTGTCCTGAGAAATGCAGGTTCATTAATTTGAGTGAATGAAGTTGTTTAACAATGGACTCATTCTTGCCACACAGGGAATCTCAGGAAGTAGCAATAGAAACTACTCATAGATCCTGGAAGTATTCATAAAACTATATATAATTCTACAAAAATACCAAAGCTTGGTTTTACAAATATTAAATGATAAACTTCATTATTAGCTATACTCTCTGGAGACTTGTTTTGTATGTTTTTAAGTGCAAATAATTTCTTCATCATTTCTTTCAGATTTTTCTATGTTCAGGAACTATACTTTCCTCATGTATTAAGTTGTGCTATTTAGATACATTATTTATAGTATACGTCTTGTTTATTTATTATAGAAACAAACTTCTACATAATGTAAAGAATGAAGTTTATGAAAAAGAAATGTTTTAATTTGTAGGAAATATAGGGAAGATAATTTATTAGAAGGAAGTTGATGTTAATTTCCAAGTACTTCTGAAACATGCTACATAAAGTTGGTCATGATGCGATACTGATGCTGATAGTTTTGAAGAACATGATAATAACATGTCCACTTTGCCCAATATTGCATTTTTGTACAATAATTTGTACCCTAGATAATGTTGATGCTCTGTCTGTATGGAGTATGTATTCAATATTTGCTGTAGAACCATCGATTTAGTGACTATTGGACAGAGAAAAACCTTATTATTAAGGTTTAAATTTATTTAAATCTGAGGTTTATTATTGGTTTTATGGCATTTTCAATTATGCTAATTGTAGCAAATCTAAGGTAAGATTATTAAAACGTGATTTTTGATGAACAATGCAAATCTGAATGATGGATTTGTTGTTAAGGCTGCGGAAATGAGTTGTAACTGACGTACATCATCCAATGGCAGGGATAGTCATTCAATGATATCTGCATGCTGGAGAGAATTATCTGTACGACAATGACCCTAAAGATGATCACAACAGGAGAGTGTCACGAACTTAAGCTTTTTCATTATCAGAACTAGTTATATCTTAGTATGTTTAGGACTTGACTTTATTCTTAATGAAAGAAAATGTTAAGTACTTATTTTGTATGATGAACTGCATGGGAACTTTTACGTATTTTATCAATAGGTTAGGAAAGATCCTTTATTTTATTTGAAATACTTATGACCTAGTAAAACTATAATGTTAACACTGTGCCCCATCCAGGATTAATTACCCTCATATTTTCTAAAGATATCAAGACTTTTTCTGTACCTTCGGAACCAGGTTGTTCGTCATATATTCTTAAAAAGTATATCCAGTGGGGCGCCTGGGTGGCGCAGTCGTTAAGCGTCTGCCTTCGGCTCAGGGCGTGATCCCGGCATTCTGGGATTGAGCCCCACATCAGGCTCCTCCGCTGTGAGCCTGCTTCTTCCTCTCCCACTCCCCCTGCTTGTGTTCCCTCTCTCGCTGGCTGTCTCTCTCTCTGTCAAATAAATAAATAAAATCTTAAAAAAAAAAAAAAAAAGTATATCTGGTAAACTTTCCAGATGCTATGATCATGGAATTTAATACATCATTCCCTTAGTAAGCTCCCCTAATCATTTTCTGCTTGGACTTTCACAGAATGTAGCAACTTTAAAAGAAGGAAAGAAAGAAAGAAAAAGAAAAAGAGAATATATGTAATTTTAAAGCATAAGAATACTAATAAAACAAACTTTAATAAATGTGATGAAGAAACTCTGTAAAGAGAGAGCCAAAGTAAAGAGTATGGCAGAAAAAGAAAAAAAAAAAAAAAAAAAAAAAGATTAGGTAGTAAAAAAATCTTGTAAGAACAAGATCATAAATTCTGATCCATCATTCCTTATTGTATACTATGATCAATTTTTCTGCTACAGCAGTCTTCTATAGTTCTTTTTCATCTCTCCTCAGGACCAAACCTAGGAGAAATGCAGAGGAGAGGAGAGTAAGTTTAATAACCCTTTATCTGATCAATGTGCTGAAGCAGCATGTGTGTATATTCTGGGACTCTATTATGCACTGGTGAACATTAATCTAATCTTTATAAAAATATCACACTGCCTCATTTAATATAGTCTTATCAAAGCTATTTTTTCTTAAAATCAGAAAATATAAGGTGTCTAACTTTGTTCTTTTTTTATTTTTTATTTTTTTGTTTGTGTGTGTGTTTTGGTGTTGTTCTTTTTAATTTTTTTTTAAACAGTTGTTTTGGTATTCTAAATCTTTTGCATTTCTGTATGAATATTTGAATCAGCTTGTCATTTTCTGCAAGTAAAGCCTGCTTCCATTTTGATTGAAATTGCGTTGAATCCATAGATCAGCTTTCAGAGAACTGAATTTTTAACAACATTGAATCTCCTAACCAATGAATACAGTATCTCTCCATTTATTTAGGTCTTCTTAAAATTTGTCTCAGCATTGGTCTGTATATTTCAATGCATGGATAGTGTATGTTTTGTCAGATATGTCCTGTAGTATTTCATATTTTTGATGCTTTCTAAATATTTTAATTTCTGATTATCAAATGCTAGCACATAGAAATACAATTGAATTCTTATATTAACCTAGTTGACTACAATTGCTAAATTTGCTAAATGTGAATTTATTAGTTTTAAGGATTTTTTTATAGATTCTGTGAGATATTTTAGTATATATTATCTCCACAGAGACCGTTTTAATTCTTCTTTCTAATCTAGATGTTTTTACTTATTTTCCTTGACCTGTTACACAGGCAGAACCTCTAGGACAATGTTCAATAGAAGCAGTGAAAGGGAATGTTCTTGCCTTGCACCTAATATTAGAAACATTCAGTCTTTCACCATTATGTATCTTGTTAATTATTCATTTTACATAAGTATATATTTATGAGAATAAGGATGTTACTTTCTATTTCTAATTTGCTGTGATTGTTAATAGAAACCAGTTATTGGATTTATCAAGTATTTTTACACTTCTTGATTGTATTTTTTTTCAGTCTGTTTATATAGTGAAATATACACATTAGATTTCAAATGTTAAACCAATTTTTCATTTTAGGAATGAACTCCACTCGTTGCAACTTATTATCCCTTTTATATATGGCTAGATTTAATTTGCTAGAATTCATTGAAAAATTTTTATCAATGTCCATAATGGATACTGACCTGTAGTTTGCTTTTCTTGTAATGCCATTGTTTTATTTTGGCATTAGTACAGGTAATTCTGGTCTTAGAGAATGAGTGGAAAAGTAGTTTTTCTTCTTTAGATTTCTGGAAGTGTTTGTGCAGAATTTGCATTATTTTATCCTTATATATTTGGTTGTATTAACCCATGAAGCCATCTGATCCTGGAGTTTTGTTAGTTAGTTTTGGTAATTTTTATCTTTTATGGGATTAGTTTATTTCATCTAAATTGTTGAATTTATTGGCATAAACCTGTATATGTTATTTTTTAATATCCTATAAGAATATTTAGTGAGGTCACCTCTCTTATTCATACACTTGGTTATCAGTGTGTTCTTCATCTTTTCTTCATCACTTTAGCTAGAGGTTTGTCAGTTTTATTGTTTTTCTCTAAAAACTATGTTTTTGTTTCATTGATAACAGCTGTTCTCACAGGTGTGAGATGATACCCTATTGTGGTTTTGATTTACATTTCTCTGATGATAAATGATATGGAGCATCTTTTCATGTACCTTTTGGCCACTTTACATGTCTTCTTTGCAAAAATGTCTATTCAGGTCTTCTACTCATTTTTAATCAAATTATGTTTTTTTCTACTTGTTTAATTTCTACTGTCATCTTTTTTTTTTCTCCTTAGTTTAATATGTTGAAATGTTTCATTATGTTCTAACTTAAATTGTTTCCAGTGCGAAATCTTCTGTCATTTTTGCGTTTGTTTTGGTATATCTGATATATTTTACCCATTCTGGCTGCTTTGAACATTTTTTCTTTTATCACCGGTTTTAAGCAATTTGACAGTTACATGCCATGATGTTATTTTTGTTATGTTTGTTGTGTTTGGAATTCAGTGAGACTCTTAGATTTGTGGGTTTGTACTTTTCATAGAAGTTTCAAGACTACAGACATTTCTTCAAATATTTTCCTATCACCTCATTCCTCTTCTGCTTTGCTGACTCCACTTGCATATAAATAAAACTTCTTGAAGTTTCTTTATATCACTGATACTTTGTTCCATTTTTCCCCAATCTTTTTTTCTTTCTGTTTTATTTTGTATATTTTCCATCACTACTCTTTACTGTTGCCGTGTCTAATATTGTTAATCACATCCAGTGTATTTTTTTAATCGTATGCATTATAATTTTAATCTCTGGAAGTTCAATTTTAGTCTGTTTCTGTATTTAAAATATTCTACAATCTACGCAGGTTCAGTTTTCTAGCTTTTTGAACATTTGGAACAACTATAATATTGTAAAAATATTTTAAATATTTTCATTTGAGGGTTAGTATTGATTTTTTTTCCGTACTCATTATGGGTTCTGTTATCTTACTTAATGCTCAGAAACACTTACATGATTTTTAATATAATTTTATTTTCCAAAAATCATACATAGCACTCTATTGAAGTATATTTTTCTATAGCAATGACTTCTGAGGACTTTTCCTTCTATTGCAAAATTGTATGTTCAGTTTCCTTTTTTAAGGATATAATTAATCTAAAGTATATTGATTATTATTTATACTGTACAATTATTATTAATTGTAATTGTAATACTTTATTATTTTGATAAAATATTAGGAAAATTATATTTAAAAATATTTATATTCTCAAATTGTCATGTTTTGTCTTTACAATAAAACTTGGGGTCAGATAATAAGCAATTATTAAGAAAAAAGCCAATATCCTGACTGAAAATTTGATTTATACCTCCAGAATCAATCAGAAATAGTAAAGACTTCTGTTCATGTGCTTTTTTCTTAGCCATATATTCATAATTGTCACTTCAGTCATTACTGATCTGATTGACTAGATTAATGTTCAGTCAAGTCTGACTATTTTCATGGATAGCATCCAAGAATCTCAGGGTCACAATGTGTTTAAATATCATATAGACCTATTATCAACACAGATATTGGTTCTATGCTGATATGCTTTATGTAGATTAGTTTAAATTCTTTGGAAGAAAATAATCGATTTTCTCTGGTGTCATATTCTCTCTCTCTCTCTTTTTTTTTTTTTTCTTTTTTTTTAATTTTACATCACCTAACAGCTGAACTACCTGATATCCTTGACTATGGCCATTCTTTTTTCTTTTCTTGAAAAATTTTAGACTTACTAAAAATATATTTTAAAGATAATTTTTGTCATCATTATTTCGTTAAAATTGCCTGTACTAAAAATTTTGTGACTTCCTGATGTATCAGTATGTTTCCTAAAATCTTGGGAGCATAGAAGAGTGGGATATACTGTTCTTACAATTAAATTCCTACATATAATTTAAATTTCTGCATTTGTTTTGGCTTTTCATATGTCCTGCCCCTTGCTCAGAAGATCACAGATTGCATGGCCAATTTTATGAATTTTTAACTACAAACAGCCCCCAATTTAAGATGGTTTGAGTTCTGATCTTTTTTTTTTTTTTTAATTTATGTTTTTATTTGACAGAGAGAGAGACAGCCAGCGAGAGAGGGAACACAAGCAGGGGGAGTGGGAGAGGAAGAAGCAAGCTCCCAGCAGAGCAGGGAGCCCAATGTGGGACTCGATCCCAGGACCCTGGGATCATGCCCTCAGCCAAAGGCAAACGCTTAACAACTGAGCCACCCAGGCGCCCCTTGACTTCTGATCTTTTTTGTCTTACCATGATGCCTAAGTGATACACATTCAGTAGAAACTATACTTCAGATTTTGAATTTTGATATTTTCCTGGGGTAGCAATATGTGGGAAGTTACTCTCTTGTGATGCTAGGCAGTGTCAGTGTGCCATAGCTCCCACCCAACCACGTGGTAAGGATAAACAACTGATTCCTTAGAACCATTCTGTATCTGTGTTTCACTTTCAGTATGCTATTCAATAAATTACATGAGATAGTCAACATTTTATTATAAAATAGGCTTTGTGTTAGATGATTTTGCATAATTGTAAGCTAATGTGTTTTGAGCACATTTAAAGTAAAGTATGCTAAGCTGTGATGTTTGGTAGGTTAGGTGTGTTAAATGAATTTTTGATTCATGGTATATTTTCAACTTACAAGTGGTTTATCAGAATGTAACCCCACTCTAAGTTGAGAATGATCTGTACTCCTTTAATAGAATGTCTCATGGCTCCTTCTCTCTCTATTTTCCAGAGAGGAAATATACTCATGGTGTCCTGCTTTTCTTTTATTTAGATAATTTCTGCGTAGATTTTTTTTTTTTTTGGTTCCTTTTGGTTGAACTTGTTTCTCTATAGCAGTAGTTCAAAATGTGATTCAAAGATCCCAGTAGCCCTCAAAACTCTTTCTGTAGGTTTCTAAGATCAAACTACTTTTGTGTTCACAGTTGACTCTTGATCAATGGAAGGGTTAAGGGCACTGAACCCCTTGCAGTTAAAAATCTGTGTATAACTTTTGACTCCCCAAAAGTTTTACTAATAGCCTACTGTTGACCAGAAGCCTTTCTGATAACATAAATAGTCGATTAACACATATTGTGCATGTTATATGTAGTGTGTATTGTATTCTTACAATAAAGCAAGGTAGAGAAAAGAAAATATTAAGAAAATCATAAAGGAGGAAAATACATTTACAGTTGCTGTATTTATTGAAGAAAATCTGTGTAAGTGGATAAGGGCAGTTCAGACACATGTTATTCAAAGATCAGCTATATTTGTCTTTTTTGCCTCCATCTTTCACCGACTTTGTAAGGTTTGATGTTGCAGCAGGTTGTATATCAGATATGAGAATCCAGTTTTCTTTTATTAAGTCACACACTAAAGAAATATGAGAAAATGTAAAACAATGAGAAAATGTTAAAACAGTTCTACTATCCCTGTAATATTTTTATTGTGTTTGGAAAATGGAGTTATTTTTCATAAAGATTATGTTATATTTTTGAACAGATAATGGATTGATTATTCTTTTTAAATGAATTTATGAATATTTTTAAAAACTCTATTTTCATTTCTACTATGGTAAATACATATCTATCTAGATGTAGATCTAGGGATGTGCTAGAACTGGTTTGCACAGGGTTGTGAGAGTTGATTTTGCACATTTCTTTCCAGTTGTATGTTCAGTGATATCATGTGGGTAGCTTGAAATTGAACATGGTAGAAGTATTAACACCATGGAAATCAGCAAATTCTGCAAATCAAGGTTTGCTCATACCATCTTCCTATCCCTGAAAGGCTGTTATTAAATATTTATCATATCACTGGGGAAAAAACCACATGAGCAAAAGATTTTTGGGTTCTCAAGACCAAAATTTTGGAAATCATGACTCCATTGAGCCCTTTTAATGCATCGTTACCTAAAATCAGTTTGGAAAATAAATGTTTTAATAAAAAAGTACTCTGATTTCCAACTTCCAAACCTCTTTAGCAATGTTGTAGAAATATATAGAGTACAAGCATACACTTTTCCTGGTTTTGCTGCAATTTCTGTATATGGGATTGATCAGATACTGGAGGAATTTGGCAACTAAAACTGTGGCTCTTTTGATAAAAGTTGTAGATGTTTAATTCTTGATAGAACAAAAAAAAACAAAAACCATAAAACTATTAAATATCACTTTTTTATAAAAGGAAACCTATCTTGTTTAACCTTTTCAAAGAATATAGAAATTGTATTTTGGTTGTTCCAATACAATGGTATGCACTCAATGCATGCATTATGTTAGTTTGATAGAGTGCTCTGCTAGAAATTAGAGAACTACTAATCTTAGTTGTAGTCCCATTGCCTACTAGAAATTTGAACTACTTGATGCTTAGTAGTTAAATGACCTTGTCCAAGTTATCTTCATTGGATGAAAGTTGGAATAATTGTATCAGTACTGTCCAAATTATAGAGCTATTTTAAAAGTCAAATGAGAAGACTAACGTTAAAATCCTCTCTATATAGAACAGTTCTCACCAAATATAAAACAGCATATGTATAATATTATTACAGAAACATAATGGAAAAATAGAAATTATTTAAATGTACCTTTAAAGATCTATGAAAGCAGTATTACTCATAGCTATTTATTAATACATGTAAGGTCATTTTTTATTAACATAAAGTTAACTTAGTATATTCAGCATGAAGCACCTCTTTTTCCTTTGCAAATAAAATACAAAATTCTGAATATTTTTCTTTTATAAAATACTAAAATGCGAGTGATTATATAGCTGTCTATATCTACAGGTATTAATAGAAAATAAGTTTATATATTTCATATGTAATTTACACATTTATAAGCTTATTATTATGACAAATTTTTCATTACCAAAGTATTCAGAGTTAAGATAAAATTGCAGTCAAATTGTCCTAATTTACATTTTAATAAATAGTTTTTATATATTCTATATTTAAATGGACATATACACAAGGTTTGAAATATTCTTTGAAACTAATTCAATTTTATTATCAGAAACTAGCACAGTGGGAAATTGGGAAACTGGAAAACTGTAGATTTGGTTAATATTTGTTAAACTCAGGAATGGATCTGGTTATACTAATGTGTTATCATTTTTAAAATGAATATTTTGAAGTATGGAGACTATATTTTTAGGATGCCAAATAAACATGCATTTTGAAATGGTAAGCTAAGGTTTACAACACTTTCCATAATAAACCTCATTTTTCATGGGATGACAGGGGAGGAAATTGAAATCTGCTGCTCATTTTATAGCTGAGCAAACTTCTAAGAGGTAAACTTATTCATGTATTTCATGTGATTCTCTTTATAAATAACTTCTTTGAGACTTAACGGGATTTAGCAATTTGTATCTATGAATATGCATCCTTTATGAAGTGGTTTTATTTTATTGTGATCTACTTAAATATTGCTTTAACTTTAAACTCAATTTTTCTTTTGCGTTTGTTTTAAAGCTCATACAGTTGATTTTTTTAGTTACTGATAAATACTTAGACAAATCATTAAAATGTCACCAAAATTATAGTTCCAAATATTTATTATTAAGCATCAGACACACAAATAGTCTTTAATTACTTCATAAACATATCACATTTTAACAAAATATGTATTGATAATCTTTTTACTCTAGTCCTTTATCTTTGCTTTTATTTTTCTACGAGAACTTAACTAATTTAATTTAAAATGTCTTGGAGGGATGCCAGGTGGCTCAGTAGGTTAAGCATCTGCCTTCAGCTCAGGTCATGATCCTGAGACCCTGGGCTTAAGTCCCAAATTAGGCTCCTTGCACACCAGCGACCCTACTTTTCCCTCTGCCTGCTGCTCCCCCTGCTTGTGCTCTCTCTCTCTTTGACAAATAAATAAATCTTAAAAAATAATAAAAATAAAATTTAAAAATGTGTTGAAAAAAGGAAAAAAATGTTTTGGAATTCAAATGATATGAAATTCCCATTATATAAGTCAAATAATTCTTTAGAAACAGTTTTAATCAAACATAATTATATATATAATATATATTCATACACAGATATGAATATATATTAAATGCAAATTTATATTAAAATTATAAAAATGACTTATTTGCTTACTTTCTTTTACTACCAATTTTGAAAAACAACTGGTTTCCTAAATCTAGTCTTTAATGTACGATGACAACATTATTATCTTTTATTGGTGGTATTTAAATTGATTTTTTTTTTTTTACATTAGGAAAATCACTGGTGAGAATAATACAAGTGAACCACAACAACTTATTTGTCATAAATGGTTTACATTTTATGAGTCAAGTTTTAATTTTCATTCTATTAATTGATTTACACTTTCACGAGTAAATCTTACAATAGTTGCAAACATTTACTTGAATCAGATTACAGCAGCACTTATCTCCCAACATGCTTGTTATTTTTATTACAGTTTTACAGTCATCATTATTTATACTACATTGATTGCAGCTTCTGTCCTGCCACATTATTGCTGTCAATTACTCCTACACTTCAGTTTACTAATTAGTCTACTCAACCCATTCATCTCTTTCTCACCCTCCTGTCCAATTGCTATTTTGTGGAGTGCACGTTAATGATCTGTATCCATTATAGATTGCACATCACAGTATTATTTTTTGTACTTGCTAATCTTGCTGCTGACTAAAGGACATAAACAAATTTATTAAAATTATTGATCATTGATTTATCTAATTTCTCTAACACAAATTTATCTCATAGTGCAAAATGCCTGTAATTCTACATTTGAGTTTGTGTTTCTGTATTTTTCAAGTGTTTATTGGAAAGTGCAATCCTTAACGGACTTTTTTTTTTTTTTTTATGTATAGGTTCAGATCCAGACTCTTTCAGTTTCTAAGTGTATGATTTTAGACAAATGAAACAATAAACTACAGTCCCTCTTTCTAACACTTGAACTTAATAACTCCACTTCTTTCAGTGTATTTAAGTGAAATAGTATACTAAAGCTTTTTACGCTCCTCCTCCTCCTCCTCCTCCTCCTCCTCCTCCTCCTCCTCCTCCTCCAGGTTGGCAAAGCTTTTTATTCTCCAGGTTGGCAAATTTCAAGTTCAAAATATGCATTAATTATTTTTATTGTAAGTATAGTGAAAACAACACAAAATTTTCTTTAGTCCATATAATAAAATATAATGCCTTTAGCTCTTATTTAGTGATTTTTAAAAGTTTTTTGATAAAACATCTAAGGAAAATGTATACCTTTTTAAAAAATTAGATAATAGTACGAATTGAGTTAATATGCCTGATCTTTATGTATTCATTAATTTATTAACTTCAAAAACATGTATTGGTTTTCTACCACATGTGAGATATTACACTCTGTGCTGTGAAGACAAAGATATCATTAGGGTCCTAAGAAGTCTACTGGGAGGGGCACATGGGTAGCTCATTCTGTTAAGCATCCAACTCGTGGTTTAAGCTCAGGTCGTGATCTCGGAGTTGTAAAATTAAGCCCTACGACCAGCTCTGTGAGGAGGCTGCTTGAGATATTCTCTCTCTCTTCCTCTGTCCCTCCTGCTGGCGTGCTCTCTCATTCTCGCTTTCAAATAAATAAATAAAATGTTAAAAAAAAAAAAAGCCTACTGGGAAATTTATAGCAAAGTAACACATTCCTTTTAATAAAACTTGTGTTTTCCATATTAATAACAAATGACTAGTCCTAGGATAGGAATAATAGTCATTTGGAATAATGAGTCAACTGAAAATGTTTACTTTTATCTTTAACATACTATTTCATGCCAAAAAAAGGATAGACAGAAGTAAACAAATATTTGGGATATATCACTATGTTATTATTGACTTTCAATCTGAATAAAGATGTCCTAAAAATGTTTCTAACATGTCATCACATAAAATACATTTTAGCTACCTCATGTTAGTAGATTAGTAAATTCTGAACTGGTATCTTTTGCATTAATTTATACTTAAAATACTTTATTTTCCTTTTAGAAAAATCCTGATTCAATTGTAAGGAATTATATTTTTTTAAATAAATGTGCATCATCTCTTGCATTAGAGATGAGTATTTACTAAGTTTATATTTTAGTTTGAAGGAATCTATAGTAAAATTGAACTACCATTTGGTCTCACATAGGTTGACCTCTAAAAATATCCCAAAATACTAATTATTTGAAATATTAGAGTTTCCTTATTGAAATTCTATTTTGTAGTAACAATGTTCCCAAATGATAACTGAAAACCAAGTCATATTATTGTGTTTTTTATTCTGTTTATCCAAGACAAGAAGTTTGTTGAATGGGGATGCACACTGTACTTTATTTTACATAGTAGTGAGAAAATTCTCAGAGGCCATGAGAAGCCTCTTTTGGAGACATATGAGGTAGAGTCTAGAGTCAATAGCAACAACATTGCTCTGGGCAATCAGTGATGTTGGCCACAGTGCTGGCTGTAACTTATAAAATGGATGGAAATATTTTGCCAAACCTTGCACACATCTTTCAATTCTTTATTACAAAAACTAAAACCAGATAGCAGAGATTAATAAACCCCCATGTAATCATCATCCAGTTTCAACAATTATCAACTCTGGACCAATCTTTTGAATCTGTTCTCTGTATACCCTAGACAAAATCCTAAATATAATTTCCTTCCATTTTGGCTTATATCTGAAAAGGACTCATTTATTGCAGCATAACCGTAGTTCCATTATCACTTGTAAAAAATAGTAATTTATTAGTATTAAATTAAATTAGTATTAAACATTCTAAATATTGGTAAATGTTACATTGATGAGTTTTTTTTTTTTTAATAGTGATCCAAATAAGGTCTCTATATTAACCATTGGTTGATAAATACTTTTAAATTTCTCTACATTTATGTCTCCTTCATCTCTCTCTCTCTCTCTCTCTTTTGACTCTTGGTAATGAATTTATTAATGAAGCTTAGTTATTTTTTTACATGGATTTGCCAAATTCTGGATTTGGAAATTGTATCCCCATGGTGGAGTTCTCTTGTTCTTTTTTTGTTCGTATTTCTTGTAAATTAGTAGTTATAGGCAGAGAACTAATTAAGGTTAGATTCTTTCTTAGAGAAAAAGGGGGTAAAAGTACTTCATAGGTGTTGATTTCTTCCATGTGGAAGCAAATCATGATTTTGGTATCTCTGTTGTGATGTCAGCAGTCCTTTATGTTCAGTGGGTGGATCCATTAATTTATTTCAAGTTGCAAAATAGAGGCATTCAAATTCTATTTTGCTTCTTAATTTATTAGCTAAGATTATTCTATACAGAAAAAAACTTCCTCTCATTAAATATTTGCATATCCATATATACAGATTTTATAGGAAACACAGGGTACATGCTCGATTATTTTCCTTTATTTACTTTTTCTTAACAAGTTGGTTCACTAGCATATTTTAAGATTGTTGAAACAGGTTTTAATTTTTTTAAAGATCTGTTTATTTTGAGAGAGTGTGAGTGGGGGAAGGGGCAAGGGAGAGAATCTTTGAGGAGACTCCCCCCTGAGCATGGAGCTCCATCTCATGACCCATGAGATCATGACCTAAGCCAAAACTAAGAGTCAGATGGTTAACTGACTGAGCCACCCAGGCACCCCTAGATTTTAATTTTTTTTTAAGAACATTTTGAACTTATGTAGATTTGATATATTTCAGTAGACTACAGTTCTGATCTCTATTAATGTCCCTGACAGGTATACTTTGCTGGATGTAGATATTTAGATGGGGTTTGAGATGCAAATTATTCTTTAGGAATCAACGCTTCTGAAAGAAGGTGGGAGAAAGAAAGATTAGGTAGAAGGAGAAGTAATCTGCAATTTAGGCACATCAAAACTTGCTCAACCCAATAAACTTTGAAGCAAATATTGCCTGTCAGAATTGTACCACATCATGGCAAACAGGCTGAGCTTGTGTATCCTCATTTCATGCTGGCACATTATGCAGACTGCTCTAGGAAAGCGTGATGTGACCTTGGACAAAGCATATCTATGCTGCTAAGGAAAATTCCAAAAGACCTGACTACTAGAGACTGCTAATTATACTGCTTGAAATTGGGCAGCAAGTCCTATCTTAAAGGAAGATATGGGCAGTCAGCCCATAATGTATATTTATTATTGAGCCACTATCTCTAAATTTAAACTCTTCACCAGTTGTTTTTTTGAGGAATTGGAGGAAATTTTCTTTCTTTTTTTTTTTTTTATTGTTTCCTTAAATCCAGATTATCTCAGAAAGAGTTCTGGTAAGAAAAATTAACAAGAGGATGCATTAATGATCTAGGAACAGAAATATCCCTCAGTAAATATATTTTATAAGTCATTTGTTTCTCTATATTTCTGTACTACTGTGGTAATGAATTTTAACCTCTTGTTTAACTTCACAGATAATATGCCCCCTATATTCTATAATTTCTCTTTACCTGAAATTTCAGAAGTATGGTACACACATGTTGAAGGACTTTGCTATACTATGCATCTCTTTGGAACATGCGGTTTTCCGGTTTACTTTTTGCATGAATGTCTATATATTAAAGTTTTTTTTTTTTTTTTTTTCTTTTTGGAAGTAATTTCTCCACCCACTGTGGAGCTCGAACTCACAGCCCTGAGATCAAGACTCACATGATCCACCAACTGAACAAGCCAGGTGCTACTGTACTTTATAGATTTCTAAGAAGTACTATTTCCTGGATAGTCACAACCACACATCCCTGATACCCAATCCTGTAACATCTCACAGTGCCGTGAAACTTGGCCTTAATGTTTTCCATACTAGTTACCATAGAAGTCTGCAAAACAGAAGCCACAAAAGGCACCACAGTTCAGTTAAATTAAGGATACCCATCAAACATACTTCCAATGTTCTCCTATATTTTACTGTAGTTTTTTAACTTTGTATATTTGTATTAATAAAAGCCAACTATGGTATTAAATTTTTATGCAAGTATAACAACATGTAACAATGCGTTTCAGTTCTGCAACATAATTATTCAATATTTGTATATATTGCAAAATGATTACCACAGTAAATCTAGTAAATATTCATCACCATACATCCACTATGGTATTTTTTTACATTTTCTCTATAATTTCTCTTATTCACTCACAAAAATTATACACATACACACATGTACAAACATATACACAGACACACTATCACTTACATACACACTCCTTTTAACTCTTCAGATACTGTAGAACAGTATCAGAAACTGTATTAGATACTGTATCAGATCAGATACTGTGAAACTGTAAAACTAAAACATTTATTAAAAAACTAAAACATTTCTTAGGTTCCTCTGCTGCTGGAGCACTGCATATCAATTAAATTGTGATAATTAATTGTACTTTTAGGAGATTTGGGGGCCAAAAGTAAGGCTGCTTTGGCTTTTTTCAGTCCTCCTGACATCCACAGCCCCACCCCACCCCCCGAAAGAATATTTTAATAATGTTCTGATGTCACCTCTATGGAGATCAAGATGATATTGTGGTAGTTTTAGTAGCTTTCTAAATCCTGGATTTTTTTTTTTTTTTAAGTCATCAATGCCCAGGGTAGACTTCTATTTCCCTGCCTTCCTGACTGTGTGGTATGATTGGAAGTCAAAACCCTAAATTTCACTTGCTAAAATAGCTAAAATGATTTGTAACTTCCACAACTAAATCCTTACTGATGAGCAAACTGTTGTAAAGAAAACAAATAAACAAAACTTCTAAGAAAACAGTAGATACTATATTACAGAACACACCTATTATATAGAAACCAATGCACTAAAAAGTACAATATTAAAAAAAAATTATAGACATTGGCTATAAAAAGATTTTAAAAACATATCTAAATTTCTGTCCTTGAGCTTCAGCTTCTATTTGAATGTGTTCCCTTTCCAGTTCTGTTTTTTATCCTTTTAGTTTTACATCAAATTTTACACTCTTTTTAGAGGTATTTTGGAGGGCTGAAACTTTTTTTTTTTAATTTTAATTCCAAATGTAGTTAAATACAGTGTTATATTAGTTTTAGGTGTTTATTATAGTGATTGTGATCCACCGATTCCATACATCACCCAGTGCACATTCAACAAGTACACTAATGAATCACTGAACACTATATCGAAAACTAATGATGTACTTTATAGTGGCTAAGTGAACATAATAAAAACAAACAAAAAACAAGTACACTCTTTAATCTCCATCACTGATTTCACCCATCCCTTCACCCACCTCTCCTCTGGTAGCTATCAGTTTGTTCTCTAAAGTTAAAAGTCTGTTTCTTGGTTTGCCTCTCTCCCTCTTTCTTTTCCCCTTTACTTGATTGTTTTGTTTCTTAAATTCCACATATGAGTGAAATCATACGGTATTTGTCTTTGTCTGACTTATTTCACTTAACATTATACTCTCCAGTTCCATCCATGTCATTGCAAATGGCAAGATTCCATTCTTTTTTAGGGCTGAATAATACTCCTCTGTGTGTGTGTGTGTGTGTGTGTGTGTGTGTGTGTGAGAGAGAGAGAGAGAGAGAGAGAGAGAGAGAGAGATCTTGTTTATATATTCATGTATCTATTGGTGGAGACTTGGGCTGCTTCCGTAATTTGGCTTTTGTAGATAGTGCTGCTATAAACATCAGGGTGCATGTATCCCTTTGAATCAGTGTTTCTGTATTTTGGGGCTAGATACCCAGTAGTGTAATTACTGGATTGTAGGGCAGTTCTATTTTTAAGTTTTTGAGGAAACTCCATACTGTTTCCCACAGTGGCTCCACCAGTTTCCCTTCCCACCAACAGTGTGTAAGGGTTCCTTTTCCTCCATATCCTTGCCAACATCCTTTGTTTCTTATGTTGCTGATTTTAGCCATTCTGACAGGTGTGAGGTGATAGCTCTTTGTTGTTTCGATTTGCATTTCCCTAATGATGAGTGTTGTCTGTTGGCCATCTGTATTTCTTCTTTGGAGAAATAACTGTTCATGTCTTCTGCCCATTTTTAAATAGGATTATTTGTTTTTTGGGTGTTGACTTAGATCTTTATATATTTTAGATACTAACTCTTTACTGGATATGTCATTTGCAGATATCTTCTCCCATTTCATAAGTTGTCTTTTAGTTTTATTGATTGTTTCCTTTGGTGTGCAGAAGCTTTTTATTTTGATGTAGTCCCAGTACTTTATTTTTGCTTTTATTTCCCTTGCCTCAGGAGATGTATCGAGAAAAATGTTGCTATGGCTGATGTCAGAGACATTACTGTTTGTGCTCTCTTCTAGGGTTTTTAAAGGTTTTGGGTTTCACATTTAGGTCTTTAATCCATTTTGAGTTTATTTTTGTTTATGGTGTAAGAGAAAATTTGAACAGACCAATTACCAGCAAGGAGATTGAATCAGTATAATTAAATACTCCCAACAAACAAAGGTCCAGAGCCAAATGGCTTCACAGGCAAATTCTACCAAACATTTCAAGAAGTTAATACCTATTCTTCTCAAACTGTTAAAAAAAGTTGAACAGGAAGGAAAATTTCTAGATTTGTTCTATGAGGCAAGTATCACCTTGACACCAAAACCAGGTAAAGACACCACAAAAAAAGGAACTACAGCCCAGTATTTCGAATGAACATAGATGGAAAAATCCTCAACACAATACTAGCAAGCTGAATTCAACAGTACATTTAAAAAATCATTCACCACAATCAAGTGGGATTTATTCCTAGGACGCAAGGGTGGTTCAGTATCCTCAATCAATGTGATATATCACATCAATAAGAGAAAGGATAAAAACCATATGATCATTTCAGTGGACACAGGAAAACCATTTGACAAGGTTAACATGCATCCACGATAAAAGCCCTGAACAAAGTAGGTGTTTTCTTGTTTTTGTTTTTGTTTTTAAATTTTTGCTAGTGATAGTCTAATTTTTAAAATTTAGTCATAGGAAATTTTTGTGTTAAGCCCCAGATTCTCAAAGGCTTGGAGGTGTATAATCATTAAGTTAATTGTAGCAGCACAATTACACAAAATCAATCAAAATATTTCCAAATTAGTACATGAAATTAGGCAAAGAATACGCAAATATTACAGTTTTGAAACCACTCCAAAATGTATATATTATATAGAGAAAAGTACCATCCCCTCTATTTATTTTACTTTTTCTCCCATCAGCTGTATCATTCATCTACTAAGCGCCATTAATGCATCTTATAGATGTGGAAGGGGAGTCCCTAATGGACAAGGACAGGAATGAAAATGGACTGGTGCTGAAGTGAGGGGGAAAAAAAAAAAAAGAAAAGAAACAAAACAGAATGATAGCATTAATGTGCTATATCCCAAGGAGGACTTTTTAATTTTAAGGATCTGAGGACTAGAAAGAGAAATGAAATAGACAAACACATTTTCAATGCTATACTAGGGACTTTTGGGACTTCAGTCCTGAGAAACAGTACCTTTCAAAAAGATAATTACAAGTTAGTATGGAAAATAATATTTGATCTATACTATTTGAACACTTGCAGATTTAAATCGGTTATATAGAGTATGCACACAGGTATTTTGAAAATGATAAAAGAAATATAAATGTTAAAGAGAAATATATGATGTCTGTCATGGCTTCATTTTTTTTCTTTTGTCTGGGCATTTATCCATCTATTTTTCTTTGTTATCAGACTGTCAGTATATAATGTAGTGGTTAAATGCTTTTCTACTTCTTTTTTTCCCCCCTCAGAGATTTGAAATTATCCTGTTACAAAAACAAACTAATTGGTTTAAAGAATTTTTTTAGAACTTTATTTAATTTCCTTAGTTGAAACAAAAAAAAAGACACAATACTGATTTCTCTTTTTCTTCTAATACACTTCACGGTCTCGTTTTTTTTTTTTTTTTTTTTCTTCCCACCCCTTAGGAGCTTGGGGAAACAACAACAGCAACAACAAAAATGCTCCTTCCTTTTAAAAGACAGTTTGGCTCTCCTTCCCTTTGGGCTCTGGGAGGAAAGCTCAGTCTGCACTTACCCAGTCTTCATTTACCATGTGACATTCTTCTCACTACATTTGAATATGGAAACCTGTAAAGCACAGAATCTTTCTTTGCCAACCACATACATTAATTTTTATATTATTTAATTGAAAGGACTTAATGGAAAGACAAAGTTCCATAAATTGACTGACATTTTAAATGATCTAACACACCTCACATATAACAGCGTTGGCATGTACCTAAAAACAAAGCAAAAGAAACTTTGCATAGATACATAAAATGAAAATCAGTCAATGTTTGATACACATATCATCAGCCATCTAGCATTCACTATACAGAACCACAAAAGATTTCTGAGAAAGGAAGATTTTAGATCTTCCCCTTTTTAAGTGGGAATGGAGGCAAATACATGCATATTTATTGCATTGGGCCATTTTTACTACCTGCTCCATTTACTGTTTTGGTAGTTGTTTTTAATTTTTAATTTTCTAAACTTCGCTAAATGATAAGTTGTTTAACGTCAGATTTAGAGAATATCCAACTTCCCTTGTGGATTCCTCAGTGGAATTTAATATGTGGCTGTATGTGTCCTATATGTAGTTGCTCGAAACTAAGAATGTAATGGAAGCTCTGATTGTTGGAATGTTGGAAGGCAACGGGACAAGGAGTGACATTTGCTAATACAAAAGAGAATAAACTAAGTTCAGTGACATCTGAACAGATCATTATTTCTGTCTGTAACAGAATGGCCAGAGAGGCATGTAAAACCCCTTCTCCACAACAGAACAGCACAGGTCACAGGCAGAAAGATGAGTCACATGGGCAAAGTACCAAAGAATAGAAGTCATTATGGATAGAGTGAACCGATATTCCACATATCTGCCAAAACAATAAGGGAATGAAAATACTTATGCTTCAGATTTAGATAGATCTCTGTATTCATAAATCGAGAGTAAGAGTTGCATAGACTAAAAAAAATTCTTCAATAGGTCTGAAATCATAGATTCAAAAAGCAATCCAGTGAATCCATTCTAATGCAGCCTGCATGAAACTTGGAAAAATATGCAGATTATCAGGGAACTATAATGAGGCAAGAATAAGTTTTAGAATCACTATATTTCCTCTTAAAAATTCCTTAGGCAAGGTTATCTGCAATTGTCTAGTAGAATCTGGAAGAAAATGGCTAAATGTTTCTTATAGTATTTATAGTTTTATACATAAATACATGTGTATGTGTTCCGTATACATGGGACAATTTTATATATTTTCAATTAATACTTTAATAACAACATTTTTATTTACATTCCATTTTGGAAAAGTAAATGTACCTAATTTAATTCAAATATAACCCTGAGCCACCTAAAAAAGACTTTTCATAAGATGGTTCCTACAAGAATTATTAGTCAGAATATTATCTGAGTATACTAATACATACTTTGATAGAAGACATACCAAAAAACATTGGGTCAAATAGAGACTGAAACGTGTGTTTAATGAGTCAGTGGGCGAATGAATGCAAAAGAAAGGCAAAAGAGAACATAATTTGGCACAATAAAAAAATCATTGCATTGATTTTACTTATCCTTTCAGATATATTTGTTGAGTTCCCAATTGCATACTTTAAAAAATCACCGTCAATATTTCTTTCAAGGTAAAGTGGACATTTTAATAATGAATGTAGAAGTCATAATTGTTCAAAGGAAACTCTGGCTTAAAAAATGCTGTTAAAAAGAAGTACTTGGGGGTGTCTGGGTGGCTCAGTCTTTTAAGCATCCAACTCTTGGTTTTGGCGCAGGTCATGATCTCAGCTCAGGTCATGATCTTAGGTTCATGGGATTAAGCCCCATGTTGAGCTCTCTGCTGCTCAGTGTGGAATCTGCTTGTCCCTTTCTCTCTGCTCCTCCTTCCTCTCTTTCTCTCTCTCTCTCTCTCAAATAAATAAAGAAAATCTTAAAAAAAAAAAAAAGATGTACTTAGGCCACGTCTCTATTGTTACATGATTTTGTAGAAATACACATTTTTCCATATATAAAAAATACAGTTGGAGACAGAAGCTTCTACCTCTTTTTTTTTTTTTTTTAATATACTGATTGGTGATTTTTTGGTGTATCATTGAAACATTTGTTAAAATATAAATATACTATATCTTCTGACTATTTTTCAAAAATAACTGATTTTTAAGTGGATAGAAATTTGCTACTAAATTATAAGTTTTCCATTATTGGTAGATATTATTGATAGCTATAATGGTAAATGTCTATTATGACATTTATAGCTAACGGTATATCTTTCATATGGCCTTTATATCGTTCTCAACCATAGCATCTATGGAAACCATGTATTTAAAACAACTGAATAGACATTATTTTTCTTACCATAATTATTATTCCAACTACAAGTATTTTCTAGAATAAGGAAAGACAGGAATCTTGAATTATAAAATAAGAGTATTTTGAAATACAGGTATTATTTATAATATTCTCTTTATTTAGTTTTTAGGCATGTTGTACAATGTGTATAATGTCTGTGTACATATATATAAATACATTATAGAATTACATAAATAAACATATATTTGGATTCATGCTAGAAAATGAATTTATTGATACAGGTAAGTAACCAAAAACTTTGGTGATTATAGAACTAATATGTAACCCAAGTGTTTTTAGGAGTCAAATTCATGTAAGTTATATATTAATTCCTATACAGTGAAAAAGTGGGATGTTTTCAAGAACCAAATATCCTAAGTACCTTCGATAAACTAATTGAGGAAACAGAATAGGAGGTCAGATAAAATGCTTCAAGGACACTGTGTCAGCCAGCCTGAAGCAATGGGATATCGGGGCAGACAGCTGGGAAACAATGGTAGCTGACAGTACCAGCTGGCATTTAACAACCAGGGAAAGAATGGTTTATACATTTTAAGAAGCAAACAAACTGAAAGTATTAACATGGAGAGCAAATGAAAGGCATGTAGGCAAGGTCTGGCCTTTAATGGAGTCTCACTGAGTAGGGAAAGATTAAAAATTACATAGATTCAGTTTTTGCCTTTTAAACTCAGTTTAAATAAGAAACCTGTGATGTGTAATTATATTTTTAATTTAACTTGCAGTAAGAGAAGAGTTGTCAATAGCTTCTTAGAAATACTGTAATAGTAGTAAAAATATAAATTAAATTTCTCCTATTTCCTTTATGTAAAAATACAGATTAATTTCCTATGGTGGCCAAATTCAATACTGTTTTATAAAAATCTATTTTGATAAAAAAAATCAGTAACCATCAAACAGCAGCAACAGCTATTTGCCATCTTTTTTTATCTCATGCTGCATAGTTTGTGGAGAAAATACTTCAGATGTTTTCTCGATCCCAGGTACGGATTATCAAAAAATAAACACAATTTTATTATAGTATGAAATAATAGAATGCTAGATGCTAAACAGTCTAATCTCAATGGATTACAAAAATAAGGTTTATGTATTGTACATGCAAGAGTCCAGTGTGGGTATTCCTTGTTGGACGGGTCTCCTTCAAGTGATGATATAGGAACACAGACTGTGCCATTTGGGGTTCTACATAATTCAACACATATCTCCAAATATTACTCAAGGAAGAGTAATCCATTAAGTCAGAAAGAAGTGGGGAAAAAATGGAGAAATGTGTTTGGGAATGTTTCTGGGACAATCTCGAAGTGGAGTTCATTCGGCTTAGATCATGATTTCAGGGTCCTGGGATGGAGCCCTGCACCAGGCTATGTAAATCTGCTTGAGATTCTTTCCCTCTCCGTCTGCCCCTCCCTACCTCTAAAATAAATAAATAAATCTTAAATATATATATATATATATAACTAATAATATAAAACTAATACCCTCAACTTGTATAAAATTAACTTTTTATGTAATTGGTAAACTCCAAGGTAAAAGAAGCATCAGAGCTTATAGGTAAAAGAAATTTTAATGTAAAATATTAGTTAACCTAAATTACAGTAAAACTACAGACAATTAACAGAAATATACTGTACAAGTGAATTTATTTAGTTTTCCAGTCTGAATTAAAAAACAAAGTGAAGAAAATTTAAAATAATTGCCTTGTGAAGCAGTGCCTAGTTTATTTAGAATCGTTTAACAACTAAAACCAAAGCTTTGATCAATAAAAAGACTTTTCCTATGAATAATCTGAACAGTGACCTTAACTCTTTCTTCCATTTGACTGTGAGGGGAAAAAAAAAGAAAAGAAAAGAAAAAAAGAACAGACGTTTTATATTGTGATGGATATTTCCTGGTGCCAAATTGGTTTCCTGGGGAAATAGGAGCATATTGCTTTTAACTAGAATGGATTTCTGTCTATTTTTAGGTGATTTTAGATTAATGAGAGCTTGTTCTCTGTATCAGTAACCATATGAGCTTTTGAGGTAAACGTGATGGTGGAGTGTGAGCATTTGAGCAAGTTTTACCAACTGATCATTGAGAGGTTTAACAACTTTTGTTGGTAGCTGTCCTGATTGTTATGGATAGTGATATAGAGCCTTAGGAATTTTTAGAAAACTATTGGTAAATCAGGATCCACATAACAGTGTTTGTGCCTGTTAATTATGTCTTCAGGGATATCAAAGCACCAGCAAAATTTAACTATGTGGTTAAGACACAAACTCCATTCTTAGATGCCTACTTTGGTAGTTTTATCCAGGATCTATGCTGCTATATTCTGATCTTTAGAAAAGAGAAAGAAAAATACATGTAGTAAATTAAAAAAATGGTTATTTCTGTTCTATAGAATATCCTATAGCCTGTATGTATCTATTAGATTTAATATTAAGTCTCAATCTCTGGTATGCCAACAGGCATATGGCAAAAATAGAATACTTGAATAAATAGGAATAAGTTATCTGATAATTTTGTGTATAACAATATAAATTCTGGTTCTTAAATCTAACTTTTGTTACATAATTTCACTATCTACTTAAAAAGGAAATTATAATGGCGCTATCTCCACCACATCCAAGGATGAAATTGTTTCCTTACAAAGCCCTGATAAGCTCTCTCACACTATGACCTACATATACTACCCCTTTAGACAGAATAGCACTGAATTTTTTAAATGTCTGTTAGCATCAGGTTATGAACAGTGGTTGATTTAAGCCAATTGAAGGCTTTATTTTCAAATATAATCAATAAGACTGAACCAGAAACAAAGGGTCATTTTAATATATATTAAGTATAATAATATATACAATTTGAAAGAGGTTCAAATTTAATTCTAAAAAAGTAATCACATGAACTTAGATAAGTCTTGTCATGTTTAAAATTATGTTATTTATTTTTTATTGATTGTTGTCATTACTGTTTTTGTCATGATTTTTAAACATCACCATCTTCATCATCATGGTCACTATCAAATATTTTATTGTGCCCTTTCTGTGAAATTAGAACAGAGATAGGTATTTTGTGTATGGTAAGTAATGAAATATTCCTGACCACCTTCAAATGTGTATTATTTACAGGGTAGAGAACATGAAAATAATACTCATAAAAAATGAGTATTTATTAATTCATGGAAGACTTTGAATTTAAACTGTATTTCTTAATCCAGTATCAGATTACTTTTTACTACATCATCATTGCAGGTAGGTGGTATTGATATCTAGTATTACTTGGTGTTCTAAAGGTATGTAACATGTCAAAATTAAATTTTGTGTTTTCGTTTCTTTATGAGATTTTTATCTCTGTCAATTCCATCAGCAGCCTCCATATCTCCTTTCACTTCTCCTTGCTACAGTCTACTTTGTAAAATTTTGACCACAAATCTTATCTGACTGAATCATCCACAGAAAAGCTTTAAGGTCTAGGGGTGCTTGGGTGGCTCAGTTGGTTAAGTGTGTGACTCTCGATTTTGGCTTAGGTCACGATCTCAGGGTTGTGAGATTCATCCCCACCTTAGGCATTGAGCCTACTTGAAATTCTTTCTCTCCCACTCCTCCTCCCTATCTCGCTTGCTCACTCTCTCTTTCTCAAATAAACCTTAAAAAAAAACACAAAACTTTAAGGTATAGTTTTTTGTCTTTCATTACTTCTCTAATTGTTGTGTAATCTTGGGCAAATAATTGATATTGCCAAGCTTTGGTTTCCTCATTATTAAAGTGTTATCTGCTCTGTACGACTCATAGCGGCCACAGTTCCTTCTCTTTTGCTTCCCATTGGAGAGACTGGATTGATAGGATGAAATTGAAGGAACTGTGAGAATGTTTCTGCCTTCAGTTTCACCCTCATACCTTCTCAAGAATTTTAGTTTTCTCCTAATCTAGTCAGTGCTCTATGTCAACCCCATTTTGATGTTTAAGCATGAAAAAAATAACTAAAATTCAAAAGCGATAAAAATTCAGTACGGACTAGGTGCTTTCCAGGAGATGCAGCTGTGATTGCTTCTTGGTCATACTAATGAAGTGAGTAGCAAATTAAATGTTATATAAATTTATAAATAAAAAGGGCTAGTGAAGGACAGAATGTTTTGTAATAGTATATATTAAAATCGTTATATGATGTATTAATAAATTAATATTTATCTAATATACATTATACATTATCTACATTATATAGTGAGAACCTGGAAGATGTAGATTCCTTAGCTGAGCTTGGATATGATACATTAAAGTTTTTTTTTTTTTTTATTCAAATTTCAGTTAGTTAACGTACAGTGTAATACCAGTTTCTAGTGTACAACATAGTGATTCAACACTTCCATACAGCACCCAGTGCTCATCATAACAACTGCACTCCTTAATCCCCATCACCTATTTATTTTTTTTTAAAGATTTTGTTGGCACCTGGGTCTCTCAGTCCGTTAAACGTCTGCCTTCGGCTCAGGTCATGATCCCAGGGTCCTGGGGTGGAGACACGCTTCAGGCTTGCAGGGAGCCTGCTTCTCCCTCAGTCTCTGCCTCTCTCTCCCTCTCTCTGTCTCTCATGAATAATAAATAAAATCTTAAAAAAAAACACACAAGATTTTATTTTATTTATTTGAGAGAGAGAGAGAGAGAGCACAAGCAGGGGGAGGAGCAAAGTGAGAAGGATAGACAGACTCCATGCTGAGTTCAGAGTCTGATGCAGGGCTCCATCTCACAGACCTAAGATCATGACCTAAGCTGAAATCAAGAGTTGGACACTTAACCAAGTGGGCCACCCAGACGCCCCCCGTCTTTAAACCATCTCCCACCTACCTCCCCTCTGGTAACCATTAGTTTGTTTTCTATAGTTAAAAGAGTCTGCTTCTTAGTTTGCCGTTCTCTCCTTCCCCCCTCTTTGCTCATTTGTGTTGTTTCTTAAATTGTATCACATGAGTGAAATCATATGGTATTTGTCTTTCTCTGACTTATTTCGCTTAGCAGAATACTCTCTAGCCCCATGCAATGTCGTTGTAACTGGCAAGATTTATTTATTTATTAATTTTTTGATGGCTGAGTGATAATATTCTGTTTTATACACACAGACACACACACACACACACACACCCCACATCTTCTTTATTCATCAGTCAATGGACACCTGCACTGTTTGCATAATTTGGCTTTTGCAGATAATGCTATAAATATAAACATCAGGGTGCATGTATGCCTTTGAATTAGTATTTTTGTATTCTTTGGGTAAATACCTAGTAGTGTAATTGCTGAATGGTAGGATAGTTCTATTTTTAACTTTTTGAGGAAACTCCATACTGTTTTCCACAGTGGCTGCATGGGTTTGCATTCCCACCAACAGCACAAGAGGATTCCCCTTTCTCCACATCCTTACCAACAACTGTTGTTTCTTGTGTTACTGATTTTCGTCATTCTGACATTAAAGTTTTGATCAGTCTGATTCCATTTGGGTAAATTTTGCAAATTGGCAAAATTATAAATTTATTTAATCTCAAAATTATAAAATTTATTTAATATCAAAATTATAGGTATATAATATTATCACATCGGGGATAGATTTTCAACATATAAATCTTGTGGGGATACCATCCGTTTATAACAAATCCCTTATGAGATAATATGGTTTGCAAATATTTTTTCTCATTCTGTAGGTTATTTTTTTTCACTCTGATGATTATTTCCTTTGTTGTGCAGAAACTTTTTAGTTTAATGGAGTCCTACTTGTCTAATTTTTCTTTTGTTGACTGTGTTTTTGGTGACCTATCCAAAAAATCATTGCCAAGTTCAATGTCATGAATCTTGTCACCTGTTTTCCTCTAAGAGTTTCACAGTTCCAGGTCTTGCATTGAAATATTTAATTCATTTTTAAGTTGATTTTTATGTATGGTGTAAGAAAAAGGTTCTCATTTCCTTCTTTTGCATGTGGATATCTAGTTTTACCAACACCACTTTTTTTTTTTAATGATTTTTTATTATATTATGTTAGTCACCATACAGTACATCCCCGGTTTCCGATGTAAGGCTCGATGATTCATTAGTTGTGTATAACACCCAGTGCACCATGCAATACGTGCCCTCCTTACTACCCATCACCGGCCTATCCCATTCCCCCACCCACCTCCCCTCTGAAGCCCTCAGTTAGTTTGTTTCTCATAGTCCATAGTCTCTCATGTTTCATTCCCCCTTCTGATTACCCCCCCTTTCTTTATCACTTTCTTCCCCTACCGATCATCCTAGTTCTTATGTTCCATAGATGAGAGAAATCATATGATAGTTGTCTTTCTCTGCTTGACTTATTGCACTTAGCATTATCTCCTCCAGTGCCGTCCATGTTGTAGCAAATGTTGAGAACTCGTTCTTTCTGATAGCTGAGTAATATTCCATTGTATATATGGACCACAACTTCTTAATCCAGTCATCTGTTGCAGGGCATCTCGGCTCCTTCCACGATTTAGCTATTGTGGACATTGCTGCTATGAACATTGGGGTGCATATGGCCCTTCTCTTCAGTACGTCTGTATCTTTGGGGTAAACACCCAGTAGTGCAATGGCTGGATCATAGGGTAGCTCAATTTTTAACTTTTTAAGGGACCTCCACACTGTTTTCCAGAGTGGCTGTACCAACTTGCATTCCCACCAACAATGTAGGAGGGATCCCCTTTCTCCACATCCTTTCCAACAATTGTTGTCTCTTGCCTTGTCTATTTTTGCCATTCTAACTGGCGTAAGGTGGTATCTCAGTGTGGTTTTGATTTGAATTTCCTTGATGGCTAATGATTTTGAACATTTTTTCATGTGTCTGTTAGCCATTTCCCAGCACCACTTGTTGAAGAGACTATCCTTTTCCTGTTGTCTTCTTGGTTCCTTTTTTCAAAAATCAATTGACTGTACATGTGGGGGTTTATTTTTAGGCTCTCTGTTCTGCCCTGTTGGTCTGTATTTCTGTTTTTATGCTGGTGCCATACTCTTTAATTACAGTGGCTTTGTATTATATTTGGAAATCAAGAAATGTGATGCCTCCAGCTTTGTTATTCTTTCTCAAGATTGCCTTGGCTGTTTGGGGTCTTTTGTGATTTCATATTAATTTTAGGATTTTTTTTTCTATTTTTGTAAAATAAATGTCTTTGGGAATTTTGATAGGGATTGCATTGACTCTGTAGATTATTTTGGGTAATGTAAACATTTTAACACAATTAACTCTTCAGTCCATGAATATGGAATGTCTTTTCATTTATTTTTGTCTTTAACTTCTTTCATCAGTGATGTGTTGTTATCAGTGTGCAAGTCTTTCATCTCCTTGGTTAAATTTATTGCTAAGTATTTTATTCTTTGTGATGCTATTATAAATGGGGTTGTTTTCATAATTTCCTTCTCAGGGAATTTATTGTTTGTGTATAGAAATATAACTGATTTTTATATGTTATTGTATCAAACAAGTTTGCTGTATTTGTTTATTAGTTTTAATGGCTTTTCTTCCCATGTCTAAGTTAATCTTACGTTGAGAAAATACCCAGGGTGGAATAGGCTTTATATTTTGTTCAATTATATTTTTTCAGAACTGATTTTCTTAAGAAAGGACAAGATAGTTCTGTGTTTCCAAATTGCATTATTTTCTGAAGCTAGTTGTGTTTGGCTGATTAATACAATTGGGCTTCCACCTCAGTAATCTAATTGAATTTCAGATCTGAATCATAGCTGAGTTAGTTCTAAATCAGAGCTCTTTTTATTACAATGCTAATACACAGACTAAATCTTTACAATCCCCACTTCACTGACTTCAGTCCTGTTCTACATGGATAAGCATTGTACAAACAATACATGGTGATCTGTCTGAAGTGAAGGCCTGCTATTGTCTGGAAATTGCTTTTTGAATATCCTATCTATAGAACATGAAAGTTGTATTTGAACATCAACATTGAGTCTCCTGGTTACTCCTTCCTCCAATGCACATACCTAAATTTCAGCATTTCTAAAACCTTAGTCCCCTCACTATGGTTTCCTTCCCTATCCAATTATTGCTGCATCCCAATTTGCTCTGTATTTGGGTCTGAACACCCAGGTTCAATATTTATAAAATGATTGTTTTTCATATTTAACTATATATATATATATATATATATATATATATATGAAATAATACATCAAAGGGATCAACAAAATTTTAATGTGACTGAAATACTGTTATTTTGATGTTTATTGAACATATTTAAAGATAATGTAGTATAGATACTCTTTAATAGTCAATATTTGAAAAATATTTAATGGGCAAAAAGAACACCATTTTTTTGAAAACCATAGCAATTTAAGAAAGTCATGCTACACTGTATGGTACAAAGGATATTTATTCTTGTGAAAAGCCAACTTATTAAGATTAGGAGAGTATTTATAGTTAGGAATAGAAATTTCACTTGAGTAGCTGTCCTTAAACATTTTGACCATAACCATCAAATCATATTTAATACATATTACTGTTGAACATATGGCATTATACAGTAGCTTAAATTGAATCACTGTTTTATATGCCCATTCTGTCAGTAGTCATTTTTTCCCCAAATACTGTATGTAAAACACCAGGCTAAGTGTATTGGAAACAAAGACAAATAGGAGTAAACACATAAGGCCAGTTATTATCTAAGTTTACCCATAATACCACACAAAAATATAAGCTCAAAACTGAAACATAAAGTACATTGGGGAATGGTAAGAAAAAGAAGTAATTTTCATCCCTAGGTTCAGGAAATGCTCTGTGCAGGACAGAACATTGAAGATGCCTTGAGAAGTAGGTAGGGTTTGTGAATATGCAGAGATCATAGGAAGTCATGGGAATTTTCCGCAGTAAGAAGAGATGAGCAAAGACAGTAAGTGTAGGGTAAGCATATTGAAAACAATTCATTTTGGCAGAAGCATGAAATAAAAGTAATTATATATATAGCATTGGTAAAATGTGAGACCATTCCATGGAAAACTTAATGTGCAGTTCCATAGATTATTTTTTGTAAAAGCAGTAATCATAAACCTTCAAGATTTTTTTAGTTTTTTTCATCATAAGTGCACAAATGGCAGATTATTCAGATTCTTGGATATGCTCTTTACAGTTTTGTTTTGTTTTGTTTTGTTTTAACTTCTCCCTTCAGTGTTAACCTACCCTGGTTCTTTTTAGTTTGTTTACTCTGTGGGGTCCTCGTGGCTGAGCCAGGAGCTGTCAAAGCTTATGTGTGATTCCCTGCATGGAAATAAGCATATCTCTCTCAGTTCTGGCTATGGCAAGAAGAAATTTAAAGTGAGGAAAATAAGTATGGTAAAAGTAACCATTTGTTTGGTGTGTGTTCTTGGGGTAAGGAAGGTGAAAGAGGGAATCATCTTTCCAATAGCACTTTTCTAGGAAACCAGGAATATGCATATGCGTTAGTGAAGTTCCAAATGCATGATTTCTTTTTTTTTTTTTTAAAGATTTTATTTATTTATTTGACAGAGATAGAGACAGCCAGTGAGAGAGGGAACACAAGCAGGGGGAGTGGGAGAGGAAGAAGCAGGCTCATAACGGAGGAGCCTGATGTGGGGCTCGATCCCAGAACGCCGGGATCACGCCCTGAGCTGAAGGCAGACGCTTAACCGCTGTGCCACCCAGGCGCCCCCCAAATGCATGATTTCTTAATCCCTCATCATGCAAAAAGCTTTGGTTATGCAGAGATCATAGATTGACAGTTATGACCCTGAAGTTAGGAACTTATATTGTTACAGCCTGGGCAGAAACATCAGGAGATCTAGAGGCTTCTAGCCAGCAGTGAACATGGTATATATGGTTTTACCTCCCAAGAGGGACCCAGTGAAGGGTCAGGGAAGGTAAGGGTGATACAATATGAGTGAGTTCAATGTGATCAGGAGTAGAAGCAATGGAGTGAAAAGTATATAACATAATATTGCTGAAGAGAAATGCATAGGTGTAAGACAATGTATAAAACCAAGAGTGAGTGACCTTATAAGAATTTATAATCAGGATAAGGATGATTCTAGTAATATAACAAAATAACTAAATTTTTAATGCATACAACAACTTAAAATAATGATATGGGTGAGGACGTGTAATCAAAGAAGCAATTTGAAGTGTCCTTGCTTTTCTGCTTTTTTCCTTCCTCCCAGGGTAGAGAACTATTAAATTTAGATCAGCCCTAAAATCAAATCCACACAGTTAAAGCATATCAGTAATTAGTCATTTACATTAAACTTAGTAAATATAGTTAAAAATAATTAGTATGTTAAAGGGTGAGATTAGGAGTAATACTACCTTAGATTTCAATAGTATATACCAAATTTATAGGATTTACAAGTTTCTTAGTTTTATTAAAATTATGATGTATATTTGTTCTCACAAGTATATAAAGGAAACAAAAGAGTTATCATTCTTATTTTTCAGATGAAATTCAGGAGATAGAGCCAGCACATTAGCACTGACACTTGGGACTCCTATGCTGACAGTATGCTCATAATCTATGGTTATATGATTCTTTAAAAAACCATTCTCACCTATCCCATGCAACTATTTTTGTATTTCGTAAATTTAGGAACCTCAGTAGAATTTTGATTATGTTAACGTTCCAGGTAAATTATATAAGCCTTTTGGCCAGAAGCTGAGTCAGACGTAGATAATTCATGGTAATTGACCCAGAGCTCCTTTGGGAGGATATACAGTTAGAGAAAGGGTTTGAAGTTGATTGATAAAGCATGAGTGGCTTTATTTTATTGGCATGTTGTTATAGTTCTTGGCTCACTGAACTCAACCTGGATCTTTTGTTAGTCTTATGAAACAAATTAGATGGAGATATTGGTTAACAAAAGGATCCAAAGTTGTGACCGGAATTTTAAGTTTATAGGATACATCTCTTAATATCAGGAATGGATACACAAGTCATCAAAAGAAATGAAAATCTATATAAAAATATTTTTTGATTTATGAGTTTTTTTATATGGGATAATTTATTTTTGGTTTTAAAGTTAGTATTAAAATTATCTAGAATATGTTTTCAGTATAGTAATGACAAGGTCCATTTGTTATTATTAAAATAAGCAAATACAAGTTTCATATGTTCTTGACCCTAAAGTGTCATCTCCATTAAAAAAAAATACCATAAATTGTAGCTCTTCAAGAAAATAAAAGCTACCTTAAATGTACACATCCATTTTAATATATAATCCAATTTTAGAAATATTGAAATGTGAGCAAATGAGAATATGATACTTGAAGAAATAAAATAATTTTCTGCAACAATTATGAAGTCATTTTAAAAAATTCAAATTACCAGCAAGACATAGTTTTGTTTGACTCTAAGAATTTGAACTCTGAGGATATAATTTTTTTCCTTATTATTTACTTCTACCATTTTTTCCTTTACAGCCCTCAGAAGTTATTTATTTCTTCTCTACCTTTGTTTCGTTGTCCATAAAATGAAAGTCTTAATAATGTCTATCTCATTAGGATAATTTGGGGGAACATTTAATTCATTTAATCCATCACTAAATATTAAAAGTTCTAACTCTGAAATGCATTGGAAATCATCTGCCCTTCTCTGTCCATCTCCATTGTACTACCTTTATGTCATATGCACATCACCTTCATCTCATTTTGATTCCTTCAATAACACTCATTGGTCTCCTGTATTTCACTCTTTCTTCATTCATTTTTCAGATAGCAGCCACACATTACATTTTAAAATACAAATCAATCATGCCATTACATTTATTAAGTTTGAAAGGGAATTCCTATTATAGTACAATAAAGATAAACTTTTTAGAATTATGAAATAAAACTATCAGAAAAATGTATAATATATATATATATATATTAAAATTAATAATGATACAATATTACCAGCTCTTAGTTTTGGGCTTACCTAACCTTAAAATAAAGCTTAACATGGCATTTGGATTCAAATAGTATGTTTGGAAGCTCTTAGGGAGCAGGCCAAGGGAACAGAAAGAATGAGATAAGAAAAAAGGCCAATATGGGGATACTCTATTGAGGTTGCTCCTGTAAAACAAAAACAAAAACAAACACCAAACTAAAGAATGGTTCCTCTAGTTGTCTTTTGAAAAGATAGAAGTGGAGCATTTTTTTTTTTTTTTACCAGGCTTTATCCACATTATTTGATGATTACCCCAGGGGGAATCAACTTCCCCAAAGTTACAGATTGCTCTTGTCTTCTTGTCTCCAAACTTAGTGGACTCCTGCTGCTGCAGAGAAAGTCCTGTGGCAGAAGTCTGAAATCTGTGAAGAACAATTGAAGACTATCTTAGTTCATGCTTCCGTGGAACTGTCTAATACATTAAAGGCCAAAATTATTGGTAGTCAAAGGATGCGATGCTGGATAGCTAGAAACGTCAACCACAATCCATTCCATTTATCACTCAGACTTTTTGAGCCCCGAATTAAATCTGTGTAGGAAATTTTGAAACCGTGGCCAAGCACAATGTGTATATTTCACTCCTTTACTACATTCCCTAGCTTCCCTTCACCCTCAGCCAATACTTCAGCTGATCTAGGATGCTCACCAGAAGGGGTGACCCAGACAATCATCCCTGAAAGATCTGAGCCTTTCATTGTGTTGTCTCCGTTGCTTTTTGTTGTTGCTACTGATACCCATTTAGGATTATCATAGGCCATGAAGCAAGAGATGCCACAGTGAATTCTCTGAGTTTAAGACATATACTACTCTTTTCCTCTGTTCTGTTGCAGAAACCCTATTTCTTCATGGTAATCAGTATCAAATACATTCTCCATTACGATATTTTCTGGTGCGCAGGACTGTTGGACTTCTGACAGGAAAGTGATCTGTTAGAAAAGTAACTTCTAACAGGAAAAGTGGCAGGGTTGCTGGTTGAAGAGGTTTATCTTCAGTGGTTTGGCATTGAGGTTTATCTTCAATGCTATAGAGGTACATACTTCAGAGGATATAGAGTATACTACTCTATTTTCTATTCTTCAGTACTGGAAAGCATTATATAAATAATGTAAGACCAATGTGAAAGGCTAAGGAATAGTAACACGATCAAAGACCCCTGGGATTATATTATGTCTGAAAACATAGGAGTCACCATGGTTCTGAAGCAAAGATGGTAATAATGTACTGCAGTTTTTCCCATGTAAAAGTGAATTATTTTGGAACTTCTTTAATGATGGGGATTGAAAAGAACATGTTTTCTGGTTGAATAGCTATATGCTAAGTGCCAGAAGGCTTGTTGATCTTTTAGTAAAGATAGTGTATGGACACAAGTTCCAAGGAGTATACGTCATCCACCGTGACTTACTGTATTTGTGCAGGGATGGCACATGTGAATTAATTGTGGAAATATTGGAATCATCTCTCCTATGTCCTTTGTCTTTGAAGAGAGTGCTAATCTATGTAACTCCAGCAGGAACATAATAACTGTTTCTAATTTAAAATCTGGTCTTGTTACAGGGATTTCTATTTGGCCTCCTCTACGTTAATTATCCTTCAGTCAAGCTCCTGGGTGGCTTAGTAGGTTAAGTGTCTGCCTTCGGCTCAGGTCATGGTCCCACGGTCCTGGGATCAGGTCCCACGTTGGGCTCCCTGCTCAACGGAGAGTCTGGTTCTCCTTCTCCCTCTGCTCCTCTCCCCTGCTTGAGCTGTCTTTCTCTTTCAAATAAATAAATAAAAATGTTCTTTAAAAAATTATCCTTCAGTCAAAAAGCCATTGTGTGGGCTCTGTCCAACCTGCTAAGTATCTCATTTCAGTTGAAGTTTGGGGAAGTAACAAGGGGCAGGACCATAGACCTAGTGGATATACTCTGGGATCAGAATTTGGCCTCCCTAAGCTTATAATCTAACAAAGGGGAACATGTGGGAATATGGGTAAGCAAATATACTATATGTAACAGACCTCAAAATGTCTTGGTATTACCTTTTCTCCAGTCTAGTTTCCAGTGATGATGCATTTTTTTGGAAATAATTAGGTGAATATATGTTGTGTTTGTTTGAGATGGTTTTGCAGTATCCAACAAATAGATCCAGCATCCATTTCAAGTGGGTGGACTCTGGGTCTCAGAGTCCTCAGATATGGAAGCTTTGAGGAAATGCTATTTCAGATTGCAAAACTGACATAAGACTTATGTTCCTAATTTGGCTGTTCCATCTACCAGAATTCTATAAAATATATATGTACATGTACACAGACACCCAATGTTGTTAAGATGTACTTCACATAGAATTCACCCTTTTAATGTATGAAATTCACTGGTTTTTAGTATAGTCACAAAGTTGATGATCATCACCTATCTAATTTACCAACATTTTTATTACCCCCAAAAGGAACCCTATACCCATTAGCAGTTTTTTTCCTCCCGTTCCCTCCCTTATTCCATGGCAATCACTAATCTACTTTCTGTGTCTGCTTATTCTGGACATTCCATATAAATAGAATCATATTGAACATGGCCTGTTTTGACTGGCTTCTTTTACTTAGCATAATGTAAGCACAAACATACTCCCAAGCATAATTTAGTAGAGAAAACAAAAGATAATTTTTTTAAAGATTTTATTTATTTATTCGACAGAGATAGAGTCAGCCAGCGAGAGAGGGAACACAAGCAGGGGGAGTGGGAGAGGAAGAAGCAGGCTTATAGCGAAGGAGCCTGATGTGGGGCTCGATCCCATAACGCCGGGATCACGCCCTGAGCCAAAGGCAGACGCTTAACCACTGTGCCACCCAGGCGCCCCCAAAAGATAATTTTTAAGCCAGAAAATGAAGGGTGAAAATGACTTTTATTTGGATAAAATGTGAGGGTGGCCAAGATAAAAGTTGTAAAGTAAAAGATTCTTGAGATAAGGAAAAATGATGCAAATCCACTAAATTTAGAAGTAAAGATTTGAAATAAATTAAGCTGGTGAAATCGAAGGAAAAATATTCCCATTTCTAAAAATGCAAATTGTAAAGACAAAGAATGAATTGGAATCTCAAAAAATGATACTAAATGAGGAGTGAAAACCTATTTTCATAAAAGAGATTTCAGTTGGAAAACTGCATTATATTAAGCAAATTTTAACAGGGAAAACTTTACTAATTAATTAAATTTATACTTGCATATATGTGTTCCAGGCAAAATTAACATAAAGAGAATAATTCTTAGAAAGGTCCTTTTAAATATTTCAAAATATTTGAAATATAGCTTCATAATATTTAAAATATTTCAATATTTTCTTATGTTAAAATGCGAGGGAAAAAACTCTCACAAATATGTAAATAATGGTGATAAAATGAAGTTGGCTTCAGTCCAAAAAATGAATAGAGACTTAAAAATTCTGATGTGTTAATTTTGAGGCACCAAACGCTTTATGTTCACGTCTTGATGGATATTACCATTTCAGAAGTATCAAGATTATTTTGTCTGATTATTCTAGCAGATATTTAGAAAAGTATGTCATATTCTCCCACTATGATTCTGGCTTTATGATTTCTTCATGGGTCTCTGTTAATTTTAATTTCTGTATCTGCTTGTTTACATTATATAGTGAAATTTTTATCCTAAATCATTTTTGTGTTAATATCTACTATGTCTGATATTAACATATCAGGTTCTTATGTTTATCATTTAGACACCATATCCTATTCTTTTTATTCTCTCCTATTTTGTTTCCTTGTGTTTGAGATATTTTTCTTATAAATTACATGTAACTGTTTAATAATGGAAAAATGTATTGCATGCATTTCCTTTGATTGTAGGGCTCCAGAGTATTTGGTAATGATGGTTTTTAGTTCCTCCTAGATAGAAACTGAAAGAAAAAAAATGCATAGCTAAATCATAGTGAGTTAGAAAATATAGAGATACCAGAATTGATAAATTTAGCAAACTCATTCTTTAAAAAAGAGATTAATTTCCTGCCATCGTTTCCAACAGGATCACAAAGACAACACATGAATCCTAAAATTTGAACTATAAAAAAAAAATCTATTAAATTTGCATATCAGAAAATAAAAATTTTAAGAGAACGCAGTACAACTCAATACTGCCTAAAGGATTTAAAACTTTGATGTAATGAATGGTTTTCTTCTTTGCATTTTTTCTGTCACCCAATAGTTTTTTTTTTTTTTTAATAAAAACTTTTCAATTTCTAGATGGAAAAGCTTTCTTGTTTTTTGTTTGCTTGCTTTCCTTTTTTTTTTTTTTTTTAATTTTATTTTTAAGTAGTCTCTACACCTAGGATGGGGCTGGAACTCATAACCCAGAGATCAAGAGTTTCATGCTTTACTGACTGAGCCAGCCAGGTGTCCCATGTTTGCTTGCTTTTGTTAACAATTTCTAGTATTAATGCTTTATTACAGGACAGTGTTGTACTATTTCTTTTTTATGAAACCTGTGTGTATGTGTGTGTGTGTGTGCATGTGACCTGTATGTGGTCATTTTTTTTTTAAATGTTCTATGCACATATGTAGATATGTTGCCCAGTATTACAATTTTAAAATTTGGTATGTATGACAGTAGGTATAGGCTATTGGTTTTGATATTCATTCTACTAATTTTTTCTTTCTTTAATTAATCTTTCTACACCGGAGAGTAGTATGCTTAATCTCATTACTTTTGTGTTCCTTCAATTTTACCTTACATCTTTATGAAGATGGTGGATGTATATAATTAACCAAGAAAGTACCATAAATGATATAGTTCTCCCTAAGAATTTTCATCCTCAGAAACATAATTTTTTTTAAATACAGACTTTTTTTAAAATCAGTTTTAAGTTTACAACAAAATCGAGAGAAAAGTACAGAGATTTCTCACATACTCCCACTGCTTCCTGCATTATCAATATGTCTTATCAGAATGAGACTTCTTACCAGGAATGGACCTGCATTGACACATCATGATCATCCAAAGTCCATAGTTTATATTAGAGTTCACTCTTAGTATTGTATATTCTGTGTGTTTAGACAAATGTATGATGGCTTATATCCATCATTATAGTATCATACAGTAAGGAGGGGTTTTTCGCTACCCTGAAATTCCTTCATGGTCAACCTATCCATCTCTCTTCCCACATCTCGCTACCCTGAATACACCTCTGGCAACCACGGATTTTTTTTATTGTCTCCATAGTTTTTGCTTTTCCAAATGTCGTATATTTGGAATCATACCATAGATGGCCTTTCCAAATTGGCTTCTTTCATTTAGTAATATGCATTTAAGTATCCTTTTTGCCTTTTTGTGACTTGGTGGCTCATTTCTTTGTAATGCTGAATAATATTTCTATGTCTGGATATACTAGCATTTACTTAACCATTCACTTCCTGAAGGCCATGTGTTGCTTCCAACCTCTGCTAATCATGAAGCTACTATAACATCCATGCATAGGTTTTTATGCAGACGTAAGTTTTCAGCTTCTTTGGGTAAATACAAAGCAGCAAAATTGTTGGGTCATGTAGGAAGAGTATTTTCAGTTTCAGAAGAAACTGCCAAACTGTCTTCTATTTTGCATTCCCACCAGCAACATATGAGATTCCCTGTTGCTCTACATCCTTGCCAGTGTTTTGTTTGTCACTGTTCTGGATATTGCCCATTCTAACAGGTGTGTAGTGTTATCTTGTAATTTGCATGTCCCTGATGACATAATATATGGAGCATGTTTTCACATGCTTATTTGCCATCTATATATCTTCTTTGGTGAGGTGTCAGAGTCAGCCTTCCAACAGCCTCTGCTTCTCTTCTCTGTTCTAGCTGCAACCCCATAGGACCCTGAATGTGCCATCTTTGTTCTTAATAGGCTGGGAGTAAATGTGACTAATAAACTGCTGTTAGATTTATCTGTTTGGTATTGTATTGTGTGTCTGGCCATCCCCATATCCCTAGATCAGTAATCCCTCCTTCATCAAAGGGGTGATTAATATAAAGTATGTTTGTATACTAAACAGCTTTGAATGATAGTGTGTCTGGAACAAAAGACTGGTCTGTTTACTGTCTAGTATAATGACTATGTCTCTTTACAAGGCAAAGGACAGACAGTTTTCCTTATAACTCATGATAACAGTCCCAGATTCCTAAATTCAGAGTTCATTGGCTGTGATACACAGCCACTGCATATCCTCCTCAGTTGCTTTACCAAACCTCTGTGGGGCTTGAGAGGCCAGGAGTATCAGTGTATAAAGTTAAGTTTGTGCTGCCTGCTAACTTGTGAATAATAGTGTCCTTTGTCTGTGACCCAGGGATATCACATCTTCCAGCATGCATGTGACTGGCAAAATAATTTAACTTTCAAGTAGAGTAAAATTGAATTCTTCATATTTCTTGACAACCTTGTTTTTTAAAATTTGTATTTGCTAATACAGTTTTGCCCATGCCTTTGTTTTTAGCCTTTCTCAATAACTTTATTTTGATTTGTATGTATATAGCCTTGAGTTGTTTTGCTTTGTGGTGTTTTTAAATTATTTTAGTAAGTGATTATATCTATTTACATTTATTGATGTGATTACTATGTTTGGGTTCAGTTCTGTGATATTATTTTAGATTATATTTACTGTAGAGATTATTGTATCAGTCTGACTCTGGTTTGTTGACTTTTTAAATTGCTTTTATATTGCTTTTTTCATTACTTTCCATTCTACTTTTCTAGTGATTTCCTTAATAATTATACTTCTTATGATTTTTAATAATAATTCATTTATTTACTTAGGTTTCTCTTCATTAGCTTTAAATGCTAACCATTTATTCCTTGTCCCACTCATTTTCTTAGCATTTTATCAACAAGCTTCTTCTGCTTTGTCCATTCTCCCTTCTCCAATTTATTTAATTGTGTTATTTCTACTTTGGTAGAGCGAAAAATGTTGACGTACTCTTCTTGCACTTATTTTTACTTTTGCTTTAGTTTTAGCTGTACAGTTAATTACATCCAATGCTCATTATGAGACCTTCTGCAGAAGTCTTACCAGCATATTTTATTTAGGTGAAGTTTTCTAGTAGATTTTTCTGGAAGATTTTTGTATATGCTATTCCCTGAATTCTTCTGTTTTTATAGTTCTAGTACATAGCTTTTGCTCCTAAGGATAGCTTTACTTGATATAAAACTCTTGGCTCTTAGAGGGCCTGGGTGGCTCAGTTGTTAAGTGTCTGCCTTTGGCTCAGGTTATGATCCCAGAGTGCTGGGATCGAGCCCCGCATCAGGCTCATATGCTGGGAGGCTTCTTCCTCTCCCACTCCCCCTGCTTGTGTTCCCTCTCTCGCTGGCTGTCTCTCTCTGTCAAATAAATAAAACCTTAAAAAAAAAAAAAAAAAAAAAAACCTCTTGGCTCAGTATTTATTTCCTTGAGATTTTGAAATCTCAAATTGTCCTACTGTTGTGTCATCTATATGCTGTTTTTGAGCATTTGGGAGCACTGTGGTTTTTCTCTCCATTTCAATTTCTTGATCTTTTTGCCCAGATCCAAGAAATTTTATAAGAATATGTCTTACTATTGGTATTTGGGATCATTATTTTCAGTTACATGATGAGTCTGTTTCATTGGTAGGTTCAGGTGTTATATGTATTTCTGAAAATTTATCATGTTACATTATAAATACCATTTCTATCTTACTGTTTTTTTTTTCTTTTCCAGAGATGTTAACTGTACCTATGTTGTAATTTCTTCATCAGTCATCTAAATCCACCACTAATTCTCTAATTTCTTATACTTCTTAATTCCAATATTTCCAACATTTTCTCTTTTTGTTTTTTGTCTGTTTTCTTTCATCAATACCCTTTATTGCATTTTTAGTGGGAGCCCCTATCCCTTATGCACTTTGAATTTAATCTCATTTGTGGGATGAGTTTCTTCTGCTTTCCATGCCCCAGTTTCTTTCATGAATTTAGTCAACTCTTGTTTTCATATGTTCCTGTATTTTGTCCATTCCTATCTTGATATTGAGTCTCTGTTTTTTATTCTGCAAATTAAGTGTTGTGTTTCACTATTGCTCTTCTTAATGATTACTTTTTTTTTTTTTTAAGATTTACTTAATTATTTTAGAGAGATAGAGAAAGATGAGGGTGGGGCAGAAGGAGAGGCAGAGAAAGAATCTCAAGCAGACTCCCTGCTGAGTGTGAAGCCTGATGTGGGGCTAGCTCTCACAATCCTGAGATCATGACCTAAGCCAAAATCAAGAATCTGATGCTCAACTAATTGAGCTACCCAGGTGCTCCAGTGATTGCTTTTCTAATGAGTATTTTTGTCAGCTGAAATGCTTTGATCTGACTTTTTTCCATATAGTGTCTTCTTACAGACGTTACCTAATATAGTCTCTTTATTGTGAAATGTTATATACTTTCCTTAATCAACAATAGTTGATATGGGTGTGTATAATGATGAGTGTTTCAACTAATAAATTAGTAATTTTGGAGAGGAAGGGATTAGTCTTGTCTGATTTTCTGATTTTCTTTGATTACTTTGAGATCCTTAATTTTCACTTGTTTCTTCCTTTTCATCCTTTACCAGCAAGCCTCCAGAGGATGCCATCTCCTCCCCAGTCATCTCCCTTCTGTCCAGAAGGTAGTGCTTTTCTTAAAATTACTATTCCTTCTTATAGCATTTGGTGTTTTATCCACCATATCTTAGACCTATTTTTAATAATTTTCCACTCGGGGAAATTTGGGGGTTATTTTCATGTGTGTTCTGCATCGTTGATCCCACTGTTCTTCCTCTTTTTTATGAAATCTACATGAGGCTTTCTGTTCCAGTAATGCCCTTTGAATGGCTCTGTCTTGTTTCTAAAGTTTTATTACCTATGAATTGAAGATAATAGTGATATCTGTCTTCTCTTTAATTTGTAGATATGGGCAATTGTGGTTCATTTACTCTCCTTTATAATATGTGTGATATTTGTAGGATGTGTGTAGTAACTGAGATTTAGACAAAAAATAATTCGTTTTATCACTCTATACTGTTTTCTCAAAAAAATACATTAACAGTTGATGTAATGATTTTAAAGAAAATAAACCTAATAGGACAATAATTATGGGAGAAATTAGAGAAAATGTTTTAAAAAGCTGATACGTTGTATCCATATTTAGATGAAGTTTTGGTTCTCTAAAATTCTGAAAGAACTGTTACTAAAAATTATTACTCATCACTGATAGTGATGGAAAATTTCTCCATGTATTTTGTACTGTTGGCCTAACACTGAAACTCAAAGATTAAAATTTTTAATATAAAAATTTTATAAAAATTTTATAAATTTCTTAAGTCTAACAGTAAGATATATATTCTAGAAATATTGTGTTGCAATAGGTCTTAGAAGAGCAAGGTTTAATTCAAGAATACAGGAATATGACAAGACTTAGAAATGACATGAATGTATCAAGCAGAAATCAATATGAACAATTCAGTATGTGTTTAAAAGGTGGTATTCACATGTGGATTTAAGAAACAAAACAGATGAACATGGGGGAAAAATAAAAGAGAGAGAGACAAACCATAAAACAGACTCTTAACTATAGAGAACAACCTGAGGGTTGCGGGGGGAGCCTGGAGGGATGGGATAAATGGTTGATGGGTATTAAGGAGGGCACTTCTTGTGATGAGCACTGGGTGTTGTATGTAAGTGATGAATCATCAAATCCTGCACCTGAAACAACAACAACAAACAAACAAAAAAGGCAGTAGATAAAACACGTCTGTATCTGTCTTTAAGACCATTAATATTTTTAAAATATTTTGTTTTCGTCCCTTTGAACTGCCGTAAAAAAAATACCATATTCTTGGTTGTTTATAAACACGAGAAATTTATTTCTCTGCAGTTCTAGAAACTGGGAAGTCCAAGATCAAGGTGCCAGAAGATTCAGCGTTTGATATGGCCCATGTCCTAGATGGCAGCTTTTCACTGGGTCCTCACATGGTGGAAGGGACTAGCGAGCTCCGTAGGGTCTCTTTTATGAGGATACGAGTCCCATTCATGAGGGCTCTACCGTCATAACCTACACTTTTTAAAGTCCCCACTTCCTAACCCTATTACCTTGGGCATCAAGATTTTAACATATGACTTTTGCAGGGATGCAAAAATACAGATGATAGCCACCTCTTAACAACTTGAATATTGGATATTTTCTCAACATCAAAATTAATATCTATCAGGGAAAAAAATGCAACCTCACATTAAAGAATGGATTCTTAGTTTCAAGAAAGGTTGTAGCACTCTTAGAAAATCTGTTCTTTTAGGATTGTTGAAGCATCATTCTAACCTCTTTTGTTATCAGAATGCACAGTAGTATGATTAGAATGCTAGAGTGTCAATTTCCAGTTTTATAATAAAAATTGAGAAAAATAAATGCACGTTCCCTGGTGAAGATGCACCATTACTACTATCAAGATAACTCTGAAAATGCAACATAGTTCACAAGGTTTGAGTGAAGGTAATTGGATAGAATTAGGTGATATTTTCTTTAAACTTCAGAGCATTGCTTCTTTTTTGTGGAAAATTAAGAAAATTAAGAAATAATTATTCAACAGATTCTCTCAAAGGAAAGATCATATTTTGTTTCCGAAGTAGTCCAAAGTATAAACAATAAATCAGGGAATACCCGCACCAGAAATCTTTCCTGATCCCTAGTCTACTCCTCTGTCCGTGACAGATTAAAACTCTCTTCTTGGTCTGTCAAAGAATAATTGCACTGGACAAGTTAAGCAGGTAAGAAAGACTATTGCAATTGCAATCAGAGAGAGAGAGAGATTGAACTCAACTCTACTGAAACAAAAGATAGGAATTTTTTAGTGCTGAGGAGAACAGTGAAAAAGTACTGAAGGAAGTTAAGAAGGTTGGTTAATGTCAGTAGGTCATTTGTGTTATGCTAATCGGTGCTTACGGAATTTAGGCTCCTATCCTTTCATAGATACAGGAAGATAGGAGCACTACTTTTTGGGATTTGTTTTGTTTTGTTTTGTTTTGTTTTAATCATTGCATTTCAAAGGGATGTCCTTGAGAAAGACATTCCTGTGTTGTAAAACTGGCAAGAGACTGAGAGATTGATACCTGAAAGGATCAGAGAAAGAATTTACAACTGCACGTTTTCTAAAGTAAATGCTCTAAGGAAGGGGTGGTCAGGAGCCTATAGTCGGAAAGAAACCTGTCTAAAGTTTAGTCAAGCTAAGGAGAATGATATGGCCATCTTGGTCAGTTTCAGTAGTTTTACTATGACATAACTTTTGAAAGTTATATTTTGTTCATGTCTCTTTCCTGTCCACTAAATTGCGAGCTTCTTGAGAATAGGTATTTTATTGAATTATATGGTATGGTATTTAATAATATTTTATTCCCTCTTGCTATTTGTCCTCTTTAGTTGAACCGTCTCACATTGATGTTGGGCTGGCTTTGTGACTTGTTTTGTTCCATAGAACATTAGCAATTATGACATAAGCTGAGGCTTGGAAAGTGTATGAATTGGGACTTACTCTGTTGCTGCTTTTTGGAACATTGATGCTACCAAGTAGAGAGCTTTGGTTATATATTATATGCTGAATCATTATATTCCTTACTTGAAATTAATATAACACTGTATACTAATTGCACCCGAATAAAAAATAAATTTTAAAAAATCTATTATAGTTAGCAATATAGATACGTAACAGAAAAAAATATTGATATATTCAAAAAGGTAACATTGGTTATCTCTTCACAGTATTATGTCCACAATTTTCTGAGTTTCCTTATCTATATTTTCTAGTCTTTATGAAAAAAAGTGATTATTATGTTATTTTAATAAAATGTTTATGATCTTGGGCTGCCTGGGTGGCTCAGTTGGTTAAACATCTGACTTTTGATTTCAGCTTAGGTCATGATCTCAGGGTCATGAGTTTGAACCCCATGTTGGGCTTTGTGCTGGACATGGAGCTTGCTTAAAATTCTCTCTCTCCCTCTCCCAATGCCCCTCCCCTTCCTGCCACTCATGCATGCTCTCTCTCTCTTAAAATAAAAAAAAAAAAAAGAAGAAGAAAGGAAGAAAAATGAAATTAATGAAATGTATATGATCTTAAAGTTCTTTTGAGTAATGAAACTTTTCATCAAACTCAGTTTTGTAAAATATGTAATATTAAATTGAAATGAGCTTGAATGGCTATTACCTAGTTTCATATTTTAAAATACTTGGGTGATTTAAAAAAAAAGAAAAAGCATTTATAGCAGATGCAATCAGTGTTATAGCAGCAGCATCTAACTACTTCCATATATGTCAGCCTGACTTCCAAGAGCCAGCATCTACACCTTTTCCGTTGATCTGTCCTCAGGATGCTGGATATGTTTGGTTCCCAATGTGGTGAAGCCTTAATCACTGAGCAGTCAGTAAATGGATAAAAATCCACCAGCTTCCTTACCTGTTGGTTAGTAATACTGAGGCTTGTGTTTGTGGGAGTATTCTCTGTATTCCACTATGTAGCCAACCATTATCACTGCCTTTCCTTCCATGCATTTTGGTTCCTCACCTACTCTGGCACCTCCCATAAATTGGTTGAACTGAATCCTTGATTTAGAGTCTAGTTCTGAAGGTACCCAAACTAATAAAAGGTATTTAAAAAATTTATCAATATGAATAACTTCTTTTTGCCTTCAAATTACTACCAGGTGGAATATATAACAAGTAAAACAATTTTGTTGTGAATTGCTTCACTAGAATAAAAAATCACATATTTGTCCATTCTAAATATGTTTTTTTCTTTCTGAATAAAATTTTCAGTTGAAGAATAAGTAACTAAAATAATTTTAATGAGATATTAAGAACTCTTTATTTTCAGAACTAAAGGGAAATTTTATACATCAGTTCTATTAGAGTGAAATTGCAGACTAAATTCAAAAAGATGCTTCTTGAGTAAATGAATGTTAATACAGAAAGGGAAGAAAAACTGGCAGGTAATGAGCAGACATTGTCATAGACACAGTTCTCTTATTTAATATTAACAACAGCTTTAAAATAAGACGTAAGTGGATACTGAGGCTTAGCAATGGATATAGGATTAGGTCTTTGGCTATCTGCCTTGAAACTTTACCCTTATTCTGTGATTATGCTGTCCTACATAAACTGAAGTTAAAATGAAACCATGCTGAGAATATTCTATATGTTTATAAAATTCATACTCTAGTTATCTAAAGATGTATCTATATATGTAAACACATTAAAATTGTAGAAAAATTATATATATGAAAATTTATAGAAACACAGTATCAAACCTTTCTGCTGTTACATGAGGCTAGTTTTTCAAGCACTGCTTATACGTTTTTCAGACAGTAATGCCTAAAAATGTCTTCCTTCAAAGAAATTATCCTTAGACATCTAATATTTTAATTACTTCTTTTTTATATGCTAGAAATTATAAATGCACAATCACTACTTTTTTCGTGGTTATTTCCAGAAGTAAAGTTATTATCCAGGTAACATTTTAGATGGTTTTATAACAAAGTAGAGTTTATTTCAGTTATAAAATAGGAAGAACAGGTGCTATCAAAACATTTTATATCTTTGCATGATATAAAAGCTCTATTCCATGAATAAAACTTTAGTTTTTCTTCAAACATTAAAATAGTGGAGAATTTTTAGAATTATAGTTTCAAGATTTAAGAAGGCATGACGTTTTACTAGAGAAACAGGTAAAAGTTATCATCAGTTATGGAAAAAAGAAACACAAAGTTTTTTTTTTTTTATTCTCTCAAGGAATATTAAAAGGTGACATCAATATTCCACATTGAATTGCAGAACTGCAGCTAAAATGTTACTCTGATGTTTAAATTAGATTTTAAAAAACACCTCACATATATTAGACATGTTATGCAATCTGAGCTAAACTATAATATATCCTTTCCTTACACATAGCTATTATTTTCTGCTTTAATGGACCATTTTTATGAGTCTGGTGAGTAAGCAGCTAATATTAATTCAAATTATGAAACATGATTCTTTAGAATCCCTCCTAGAAATGTAAAAATCATGTGTCTTAAGTTTGAGCACTTTATTCATCACTACAGAAAATGCTATTGTTGATTAGTTTATAATTTTAAAAATAGCTATATAATTTAGCAACTCTTGATTCTGGAAAATTTTGGTTTCTTTTGAGAATTTTTTGTTGTTAAGTAAGACAACTTAAAAGAGAATTTTAAAGAATTTTAGAATAATTTTAAATAAGGAAACAACCACTCAAGCAAACTAAATAAAATCCTAACACAGAATCAACTGGATTTATAGTTCATAAAAACATAAAGCCAAGTATCCGTTTGATTGGGGGTGGGGGGAAGCTTAGCCACTATAGCACTACCCTTGGGTCTTATGTAAGTTTCACTTTAATCTAGTGATAAGGACACTGAGGACCCTAATTTTTCATTTAATACTTAAAATTTCTATACAACTTCTGCCCCATTTTTCATACCACTCATAGCCCTCCATTTCTCAAGACAATGTACTTAAGGAGTTAGGGTCTTCTGACGATGATTCTTTAGATTGCATTATTTGGTCCAAAGATAAGCACATTATTGCACAAGCAAGAGTAACCGTGTGTTGTAGCCCCCAAGGTTTAATTTAAGATGATATTTCAAATCTAGGTCATTTTAACTTGAAATATCTGAGAAATAGAAATCTCTTTACACAGAAGTCTTTCTCTTGATAAATGTATTTATACTCTCAGTCATGGTCCCTCAGTCCTTCAGTGAGTTTCTGCTGATATGGTTGAAATCAGAGCCTCCATACCATTGTGAGTGTGCATTGTATGGGGACTACTTCTTAATTTTTTTTGTTGTCAGGTGTTCTGTAACCAAAAAAAGGGTGAGGAATACAGAACTTCTTCATTAACTTTCTTTCTCATAAAAATTGATTAGACTCTAGCTTAGAGTATGTACACAAACACATTCATTACACACAATACTCAGTGCATTCTCAAAATCATAAAAGATGATGTTTACATTTGAATAAAAGCATTCTTAAATGATAAATTTAATTGAGTTTACTCACGTGGAATTTTAATTCTGGAGGGTACCCAGTAAATTTCAAAACTGAAATTTAAAAAAATAAAGGAAAACTACTTTTATATGTATCTCTTCCATATTATGAAAGTGATAGCAGGTAGTTCAAACCACAAAAAGGTTCATTTAAGATCAAATAAACTTAAAAATAGGTTAAAATATAAGACAAAGAAAAACATGCCAGAAAGCATTATATACCTATCAAAATTAGTTTAATACAAATACATGTTTTTAGGCCTTTTATACTTTCTATATCTGGGGACAAAATTTTGATTATGTTTGCATTAGCCAATGTGAAAAGGGAAATAAAGTCAGTTATAGAGTCCATAAAGTTCATCAGACAAAAAACAAAAAACAAAAAACAAAAAACAAAAAAAAACCACAGATGCTCAAGAGAATAATTATTATCAGGATTGGGGCCAGGGCAATGTTTCATTCAAAGGTCCTAAACATGAGCAGTTGGCTCAGTCAGAGGAACATGTAACTCTTTATCTCAGAGTTGTGAGTTCAAGTCCCACATTAGGTATAGAGATCACTTAAAAAAAAAAAAGTCATAAATGTGAAAGTACTGTGTAATGTAATGAATAGTTTCCCTCAAAATAACCCATCCAGTAAAAATAGCAGGGGTTTTATAGGACTGTTTCTTGTTGTAAAATAAATGGTTTGTCCTGCAAAATCTGTCAGGGTGAGTGAACAGTCTAATAATTAGAACCATACTCAGTGATGAGAGCAAGTGCATTCCTTTTTTTTTTTTTTATTTGAGGGGGGAGAGAGAGCACGCAAGTGAGGGGAGGGGAAAGGGAGAGAGAGAAGCAGATGCCTCACTGAGTGGGGAGCCACTCGCGGGGCTCAATCCCAGGATCGCTGGGATCATGACCTGAGCCGAAGGCAGATGCTTAAAACAACTGAGCCACCCAGGCGCCCTAAGAGCAAGTGGATTCTTCAAGTTACGATTCTCTATACTCCTCAAGAGTTTAGTTGTTTAGATTATTCAGGGTTAAGCATTCATTAGAATAGTGTTTCCCCCCTTCTGTTTGCATTATTGCCCCCCCCATTGAAAGTTTTAATTACACAGATGTGCTGTGTTATCTTTTTATGTATATAAAGAGATATGTATATCTCTGATTTATATATAAAATAGATTTTTTTTGTTTTGTTTTTGGCCTCTCTTCCCCCAGAACAAATTTTCACCCTTTTGGGGACAATATCACTTCCATTGTGAAATCATATATTAGAGAAATAGAATTTCCTCCTGCCAAAATTAGTGATTCCTACTACTATAATTTCTATACTATATTCGATGTAGTCCCAGGTCTGTATAGTCTAAAGGTAAAGAGGTGAAAGGTGCTCTCTTCTACCTTACGTAGGGACAACTTTCCAAAACGCAGTTTGGAAAAGACCATCCAACAGCTGACCAGTAAAGCACTGATTTTCCATCTGCACATTTCTCTGATTTATTCTATAAGAATATTTTAGAATATGTAAAAAAAAAAACAAAAAAACAAAAAAAACCCCACAAAAACAAACAAAAAACAAACAAAAAAAATCCATATTCTTTTCAGCTGGCTTTTGAAATATATTAGCGATAGTTTTCAGTATTGTGATAATAAATTATTGGTGCGCAGCTAAATATTCTGTATTACAGTAAAATGCAGAGATTTTGTGCACTGTTATTAAAAGTGAAAAGGCAGAGGTTTTTTGTTGTTGTTTGTCTTTTGCATGAAAACTGAAAATTTAGCAATAGGACCCACAGAGAGGACTCAGGGCTTCTACCAAACTTTCTTGGTTCTTAAATTGTGAAACATCTAAAAGGGAAGGTCCTACTGAAGCCTCTTGTTTCTTGTACAATGAATATATCCTTTAAAAGAAATGGCGGGGCAGTCCGTTTTATACTTTCCAGTATCCCATAAAGTTTTGTCTTTGAAATAAAGGACAACCACATAGCCCACATACACACAGACTTTGTATTTATGGACATTTTATATTTTACTACTTAATTTTATATATTAAATTTAAAGAGATAACACACACCAGCTTTTTTCAAAATTAATATTATGTCTTATACTTCCATTTCTGAGGATTTTGTATTTCTTAATTCTATGAGTTAAAAGTCAAACCACATAAACGCTCAGGTTGTCTACCTATTACTCATGATGGGCATGGACTAGATGAATATTTTGTTCAAAAGAAATTAATTCTACCCTAAGTTTTGAATATATGAAGTGGTCCAGGAACTAAATTCAGAAGGAGAGATTAGAAGGAAGTAAACTGATATGAACAATAAAATCATAAAAATTAGTAGTTCTCTGGGTAATTGCATTTTGGACAATGGATGGGGAATAAGAAAGAGGAAGAAAAAGTTTCAATAAGATTTAGTGATGGGGGCACCTGGTTGGCTCAGTCAATTGAGCTTGCGACTCTAAATCTCAGGTCTGTTGGGTTCAAGCCCCATGTTGGGTGTGGAGCCTACTTAAAAAAAAAAAAAAAGGATTTAGAGATGGACAAAGATACTACAGTATGTGATTTGGTCTACAGAAATCTCTTGCAACTCAGTGGTCAAAATAAATTTGTAGCTGTAATTAAATTTTAAGCTATTTAGATTGGCTTAATGTAAACTATCTGTTTCTCCATTTTAATAAGTTTTATCAGATATTCAAAACTATTCAGTGGCCTCAGTTTAAAAACAAGTGATATGATCCATAAACTGGAATAATGTAATCAAATTGAAAACTGAAAGAGATAAGCAAGATAAATAGCTCAATATTCTCAAATATTTTCAAGCCTTGGACTAGAAGTTTGTGTTAACTTTAATAGTACATCCTAATTAGGAAGATGGTATATAGGTTAACAATGAGATATATAGGTAAATGTGTATTTAAAGTGCCATACATGTTACAAAATTCATCAAGAGTTCTTAATGATGTTACCTCAAAAAACACCTCAATTATGTTCACATTTTTTTTTTTTTATTTACACCTTTATTCCAAACCACCATCAATTCTTACTGAATGGTTACTGGAACTACTCAGCTTATAATTATTATTTTTTAAATCTAAAACAGATCATATCAAGCACTTTGCAAGAAATCATTGATAGATTTTCATTGAATTTAGAATGAAATCTAGTCACCATGCCCTGCATATTAGTACACTTGCCTACCTCCCCAGCCCCATCTTCTGTACACATGGAACTCTTATCTTTCAGTTCTCTAACTATGCTACTCTTCAAACCTACCAAGCTCATATCTGCTTCACCACTTTTGTATTTCCCTCTGGAAAGGAGGTGCTTCCTCAAGAACATACTAGTTGTCTCTCATCTTTTTGGTTCCTGCCCAAATCTACTGTTAAAACACTTTGCTGCTCATCAGTTACTCTCTGTAACCTTTTTTAATTTTGTTTTTCTCATACTGTATGTTTTATATGTTTCTGTATATGTTTTTAGCCTGCGTCCATTTTCAGAGGTGCACGAATCTTGACGGTTTAATTCATCATTCTATTCTATGACATAGGGAATTACGTGGTTAGGTTATCTATAGATATGTAGTAATTAACTATTCAATTAATAAGAAAAGGTAGTCTTTATTAACTTGGTAATATAGACAGTTGAGCTCCTTGTAAGAATATTTTTGTTCTGGTCTTATAATTTTTGGAGAAAAAAAATCTAAATTTAAGTATACAGTATTGTTTCTTTATGGAGAGCTCTTTTTGATATTTTAAGAAGCAAATGTACATGATGAGATTGTATAAAACAGCAGGATTTAATATCAGGAATAAAGGAAATTTGATTTTCTCATAGCTCTAACCCTAACAGAACTGGTTATATTGGTTACTTCATTTTTCATCTTAGACTTTTTTTTTTTTTTTTAACCTGTAGGCAGGGCTATATGATTTCATGAGTTATTTCTCAAGTTTGTTTTTAAGCATTCAGGTCTTTTTTTTCTTCTCAAACCATATCTGTGACCATCTCCAAAACATAAGATGGGGTTCTCTTAAGTTGGAACAGTGGTGAGGAGCAATGTCTGTTCTGCTAGTAGCATCCTTCAAATTTGGCAAGGGCCGCAAATGGAAACAACTGAATTTGAACGTCTGAAGAAGCCATCCTACACTGTTATTTTTCTATTTAAGGTCTGATTTAAGGGATTTTTTACCAAAAGAGAAGTGCCTAGATGGCTTTTCCAAATCTAAATAGTATGTTTGGCTCATATTTTACATATACACAGAATCATTCATATTGTTGTAATTAAATTTTGAAAGTTGGGAATATTGATATGGCTCTTACCTGACCAAAGTATAAACACACGGGATTGCTATGTTCAGTGTATCAGTCAAAATAATGGAAACCAGTCTGAGACAAGTTACTAATCTCTCCATACGCCATATGATAGTCAGAAAGCTCATGTTTTAAAATAGAATTGATATTTTTGGCCAATATAAATGTCTCCCAGTAAATGTGTCACATATTTTTCAAGGACCAATAGGTCTGACTTCTTCAGCATATACAAGATAGAAGCATAACATGTTGACATGATATCAATTTAATCTCTTCCTATAAGCACATAACCCATCATTCAGTAGATTATGAGCCTGAAGCAAACATTTTTTTAAAAAATCTGTACCTGGAAAGCCACCTGTCTAAACTTATAACTATATCTCGGAGTCTTAAAAGTATATTCTTCCTATGACTTGATTACTCCTGAGGAAGAAAAGGACAATTATTTTATAATATTAAAATTAACTAAGAAAATTATATTTAAATATTTTAGTGTATGGAAAATTAGGTGAAAGTGCAAAGTATATGGGCACTTTTAAGTTTGTCATTGTTTTGTAAGAACTGAAAAAAATGAGCTTAATCACTGCTTATCACTCCTTAATGTTGTTTTTATGCATGGCTGGATTCCCTAATAAATGTAAAGCTCAATTATATATTTTTTTAAAGATTTTATTTATTTGTCAGCAAGAGAGAGAGAGAGAGAAAGCATAAGTAGGGGGAGCAGCAGGCAGAGGGAGAAGCAGGCCCCTGCTAAGCAAAGAGCCCGATGTGGGACTCGATCCTAGGACCATGGGATCATGGCCTGAGCTGAGGGCAGACGTTCAAATGAATGAGCCACCCACCCACATCCCTCAATTATATTTTTTATATAAATTTCTGAATAATGAAAGTTTTAGCATGTTTCTAACAAAGTATTTTATTGCAGATTCTTAATAAACCTAAAAAGATTGAATTGTGCACATAGGCAAGGTCATTTATTATTTTGAAAGCATCGAGTTTTGGGTGTTAAATTTTCTGAAACTTAGTTTGTTGAACTGAGTTTCTACTTCACTTACTGCATTAAAAAAAAAAAAAAGAAGAAAAGACTAAGTTATAATCATCCATAAACTTTAGGCAATAATAATACCCTGACTCTAAAATAATATTAGATAATGATCTCATGTGGAATTATTTTTTGTTTGTATAATTCATTGTCACCACAGACTGCATTCTTTATTTTTTGACCCATTGTTCTAATACTACTAACATGAATCATTTTTATTGGACATTATAGTCACTCTTTGATTTCATACATGTTGCTGTTGTTTACCTGCTTATTGAGTGTGCTTAGAACTAAATCTTAACACAGCTTTCTTTATGTTCTGTTACACATGTATCAAGAAAAACATAGCAATAGTCAAGTGCTTTAGATTTCAAATCAGGAGAGTTTGAGAGACATTAAACATATTTTCAGGTATTGTTATTTTTTCTAGTCACCAGGAGCTTTTTTGCTTATTTGAAATAAGTAAAGTAGCCTGCAAGCTCAAGGTTTCCACAGAGAATAAAAATTTGATTATTTTTGAAAATGAAAAAACTATCACTGGCCACACTAACCAATTTAAAAGCACTCACAACTGAGAAAGTAAGCTTAACTGGCAGCATAAAGCAGACACTGGGACTATCAGGAAACAACACTGAGTTGCATATTTGCTTTTTTTTATAGAAGGGAAAACTTGCAATATTTTTAATAAATTGGAAATAAAGATTTTCTGTTATTTTAACAGCATGAGGAACTTTATGAAAAATTTGAGGTTACATCAGATCCTGTACTCTGCCCTGCATCAGAATCAGTGTCTAGTAACAGGTGTATTGCAAGTCAGCCTTAGGCCCTTTTTCAATATGCCTGAGTATGACTTTACTTCTGCCTGAGCAATAATACGAAAATATGACAGTATTGATTTGAATGCATGGAAATGATTCTAGGCGAATTATTAGCTCCCTTTTCACATATTCATGGTCAGAAATACGAAGTTTGTGGAGTTCACAATAAATGCATTTATTCCATTTGTCCCAAATAATCAACTATTGCTTTATGAAGGAAATTAGAGCCCTATACAATGTCTGTGTCTCCTAACAAATTCTGATCATAATAACCAAGAATCTTACAGATAGAAGAAAGTGTTAGGAAAAAAAAATGACATAAGTGAAGAGTAAAAGAGAAAAGAAAGAAGGTGAAAGTTAGAAATGAAAATCCAAAGGATATTAAAATGATATTTTCTTCATCTCGATAGTAAAGAACAGTATTAAAACTATTAAATGAAAATTCAGTGTGCTTGAATTGATTCTTGAATCAATTCATCAATTTTACTCCCCTTAATAGTGTATTCATATATTATCTAATTCCCTCTTTGATTATTAGTTGCTTAATAATGAGCTATCAAATTCTTGATTTATGCATTTGCTAATTTGTTAAGATGGAGAGGTAAATTTGGTAAGATGTAGAATTAGGGTTATGGGGGCGGGGGGAGAGTAATGTAGTAAAGAGGTTAGTTAGAAGCTAACAATCCATGATCTGAAAAGGGAGAGACTTAACAGTGTTCTGAAAGCTCAAGCTAGAGAAAGGTTTACAGAGTAGTAAGGTTATTTGGGGTAAAATGTATTACCAATAATTTACATTTTTACCTGAAGTGCCAGGACCTGTTCCTGGAGTATCTGTGGCTCTTGGTATCCTGGGAACTTGGAGCAAATCAAAACCTGTTGGATAAACATACTTTAGATTTATTTAAATATAGGCTGCTATCTACTCTGTGGAAAAGAGGCAGTAGCACAAAAAATGACTGTGGATACAAACTGTGTCCATGTCTTTTAAGCTCCAATATTATATTGCTGACTTGGTGTTAAAGATGGTCCATATTATTATTATAAGAACAGAGATAGTACAATTTGTATGATAAGTTTTTGTTGTAATTTCCTACAAGGGTCCTGACGTCCATTACTGATATCTGATTTTTTTTTTTTGACCTATAAGTTTTGTTCTTAAAATATGGAAAATACAAGGGATTTTTTTTTAAACAATTAGTAGGAACAATGCAAAGAAGAAAGGATTAACAGGCAAAATATTATGTAAACTAAAGCCTATTCAAAGTCATTCACAAAGATTTAGAGAATAAAATGAGGGATAAATTCAAGTGTTCTGTCTCAACTGAGCTCACTCTAATTAGACTTTAAATAAGCTTTTAAACATCAAGTCTTCAATCTACAGCAATTTATTTATTGAGTGAGTGAGAGAGAGAGAGTGAGAGTGTGGCACGGGGGAAGGGTCAGAGGGAGAGGGAGAATCTTAAACACGACTCCATGCCCAGTGCAGAGCCCATGTGGGGCTCAGTCTCAGGACCCTGAGATCATGACCTGAGCCAAAATCAAGCGTGGGACACTTAACTGACTAAGCCAACCAGGTACCCCTTCAGCAACTCATTTATGTGATCAACCACAGAAAATAAATAAGAATAAATTTTATCGATGCTATAAATTTCAGATTTCTTTCCAAAAATCAGATAAGTTTAGAGTTTTTGTTTCGTATCTGTTTAACACCATAAGAAAGTATATTTAAAGGGTATCTAAAGAATATGTTTTATTCTCAATTTATATCAATTATAACACACTCAATGAAAGACTACCGGACAAAGTAGGCTATCTGAAAGCTTTTTAACTGTTAGAAAGACTTTAATCTAAAGATCTATAAAAATAAGTGAAGACCAGTAAAATGAAAATAAGCAAAAGCTATTAATTCAGAGCTTGCTGTAGCAGGGGAGTTAGTCACTATCACTTGAGTTTGGTAGAGACACAAAAGTAAAGCAGAGGAGTGGGAAAACTTTGTAGTAGAAAAAGGGAAGCTTTCAGCTATGCCTGGATTGGAGGATGTTGACATGGACAAGTTTCAGTCAGACTGACTAGAAGTGGGGCATTGCATGTGATTGGCTTTCTCTAGTTGATCCTAAGTTTGAAGTGGAGGCAAAAATTAGGGAAGCTGACCCTTATTAATTAAGCCCTGGTCATTTTGAGCTAATGGTAGTCATGGTTATTGTTTGTCTTCCTGGATTAGTTCCTTGGGATAATAGTCCTACTTCTTGGATTGGTTACTATAGACAGTAGGTTGGCTTCCTGGGCTGGTTGTACAGGATTTTTATATATCATCTGGCAATTTTCCATTTGTATATTCTGTCAGATCTTAGATATTTATCTGAAATACTATTTTTTTATTGCAATGTATTTTTCTACAGGAAAAGTAAAACCATTAGACTATGTGAAATTAATATAATACTAAAATATCCCTAATATAATTGTAAACATAGATGCTTTCCCTAACTTCAAGGTAGCACACCAAGAAAAGAGACCAGCTTGGAAAAGAGAAACATTACAATTATGTGTATGTAGCTACATCTCCTTCTATTCAATAAAGACATTTTAGGTTGTTTCATTATCAGATAATTGAGCAGTAACTTCATGCATTTAAATTATCTCAGGAAAGATAAAAGTAAGAAAAATATTTAACAACTATATACCTGATAAACTTCTCTGGTTATTCCAACATACATTTGTGATTATTTAGCATATCAAGGAAATCATTAGAATACTTGTGTTTAGCATGGTAGGTCATAAACAGAATATATACACTGTGTATATTAAATTATGATCTAATATCCGTAACATTGAAGTCAAGTAAAAGAATCTTAAAGTATTCTGCATTTTACACTTTAAAATAATCCTGTGTTTGCTTACCTAAGAGTTATTGGTTAAAATTGATCATTATTAAATGAAGGTATTCTCTTATTTCCTAAGCATATTGAAATTTTATGTTCTACTTACATTTTATGTTTCTACTTACATTTCTCACCAGGAACAAGCTCAATCAAGGTTTTGATATAGTTAGTGATGCATCCAATTAAAGCAAAAATCATACTTTATAAGACTAAAATTTAGCATATCAAGGTAATTTAAAAATAAAATATCTAATAATTATTTCCCAAGGTAAATTAAGATTTTACACTTAGCATTCATATTCTGTGGTTGTAGCACTCTATCTGTGCCTATTTAAATAAAATGATCTGGAGTAATTGGTGGCTATTTCTATAAAATATATGAAATGATTGTAGCTTCATAACCTTGGCAATTTATTCAAGTCAGTAGTTGCTATTAAATAAAGTTAGCTTAAGCTTTTCTTCAGCATTTGATTAGGTTTTCCACAGCTGTTTTTCAGTCAAATATGAAATTTCATTACTGTAAATCTTTGGTTCAATGACTTTCATTTATTTAAACCACTATTTTCTGTCAAAGAAATTTCACATCAATGGAGGGACATTTCTGATTTTAGATTGCAGTTATTGCTTTGAAAGAATGGTTAAATGTTTATGTTATTATACCATTTTTTAAAAATAAAATATAATTCACCCATAAGAAATTCAATTTTAGTAGTGGATCTTCCAACTATTTTAGTAGTATAAAATTTACATCTAAGATATTTTAGAAATGTTTAGCTTATACTAAATGCTTCAAAATAGACATTTTTGTAGGTCTCTTGTAAATATGATCTTCTGTTTTTAAAAGTCAGTTTCTATGTTATTAACAGTGGATACACTAGGATGCTAAGAGCAACTGCAATTCTGGTGATTTTGTCTCCTTGCTCTTTCTTCTTTTTTAACTCCCAGAAATTTGGGAAAAAATCAGAATCAAATTTTTATTGAAATTGTGTCTTTTCATTGTAAAGGATAGGCATGTTCAGGGACCTGGGTTCAGGTTCTGACTCTCCCATTGACCTAGGGCAAAACATTTAAGCTCATTCATGATTGCTCCTCATCTTTTATAAATGATATATTAAATTAGTATATTTATTAAAAAACTCCTCAAATAAAATTCTAAAATACTGTTAGTGTAAACATAGATCTTTCATATTTTCTGATGCATTAATTTTTTATCCTTAAGTATTTTTCCGTATATAAATACTATTTAGAATTTTTTTCTTCCTCATCTTTTAATCACTTAATCCTATTAATAAATTTAGGAAAAAGGTTTTATTTTTTAAAGAGTGGTTTTGGATTTATAATAAAATTGATCCTTTTCATACACACGTGTGCACATATACATAGTCAATTACCATGCAATAGATGCCACAATTGTTGTCAGTAACACCAACAATAGTATTACTATATTTGGCCCTTTGACGACAGGTGGCTTGAAACCTTAGTGAAAAGCTAAGTGAAGTTATTTTTTTCTGTTTTTGTTTTTTTTAACCAACCAAAGCCTTTATCTTTATTTTTTTTCCTTTTTTTTTCTTTCATTATGATAAGCGTACTTTTTAATCCCTATCCCCTATTTCCCCAACCCCCACCCACCTCCCTTCAGGTAGCTGTCAGTTTAATTTCTCTAGTTGAGTCTGTTTCTTGGTTTCTTTCTCTCTCTCTCTCTTTCTCTCTCTCTTCTCCCCTCTGCTCGCTTGTTGTTGTTGTTTTTCTCCTTAAATTCCACATATAAGTGAGATCATGTGGTATTTGTCTTTCTCCGACTGACTGACTTTATTTAGCATTATATGCTCTACCTGTATCCATGTTATTGCAAATGACAAGATTTTAGTCTTTTTTAACAGATGAATAATATTCCATTGTATATGTATTCCATTGTATATATACATGCCACTTCTTCTTTATCCACTCATCTGTTGATGGACACATGGACACTTGGGCTGCTTCCATAGTTTGACTTTTCCAAATAATGATACAATAAATATAAGAGTACATGTATCCATATGAATTGGTGTTTTTGTATTTGGGTAGATACCCAGTAGTGTGGTTCCTGGATCATAGGGTAGTTCTATTTTTTAATTTTTTGAAGAACCTCCATACTGTTTCCCACAGTGGCTGCACCAGTTTCCCTTCCCACCAACAGTGCACAAGAGTTCCTTTTTCTCCACATCCTTGCCAACAGCTATTCTTTCTTGTGGTTTGTTTTATTTTGTTTTGTTTTAGCCATTCTGACTGGCGTGAGGTGATATCTCATTGTAGTCTTGATTTGTATTTCGCTGATGATGAGTGGTATTGATCATGTTTTCATGTGTCTGATGGCCATCTGTATATCTTCTTTGGAGAAATGTCTGTTCATATCTTCTGCCCATTTTTTTAGTAGGATTATTTGTGTTACTGGTGTTTTGGGCATTGAGTTGTATCAGTTCATTATATACTTTGGATACTAACCCTTTATCAGGTACATCATTTGCAAAAATCTTCTCTCATTCACTAGTTTGCCTTTTTTTTTTAAAAGATTTTTATTTATTTATTTATTTATTTATTTATTTATTTATTTATTTATTTATTTATTTATTTGACAGAGATAGAGACAGCCAGCGAGAGAGGGAACACAAGCAGGGGGAGTGGGAGAGGAAGGAGCAGGCTCACAGCGGAGGAGCCTGACATGGGGCTCTATCCCACAACGCCGGGATCACGCCCTGAGCCGAAGGCAGACGCTTAACCGCTGTGCCACCCAGGCGCCCCTGTAGTTTGCCTTTTTTGATTGTTTCCTTTGCTGTGCAGATTCTGTTTATTTTGATGCAGTCCCCGTAGCTTACTTTTGCTTTTATTTTCTTTCTTCAGGAGAAATATGTTGAAAAATATTGTTATAGCTGATGTCCGAAAGATTACTGACTATGCTCTTTTCAAGGATTTTTATAGTTTCAGGTCTTACGTATAGGTGTTTTAATCGATTTTGAGTTTATTTTTGTGTACGATGAAAGAAAGTGGTCTCAGGGCGCCTGGGTGGCTCAGTTGGTTAAGCATCTGACCCTTGGTTTCGTCTCAGGTCATGATCTCAGGGTCATGGGATCGAGCCCCACATTAGGTTCTGTGCTCAGCATAGAGTCAGCTTCAGATTCTGTCTCCCTCTCCTTCATGCGCTTGCTCTCTCTCAAATAAAATAAATCTGAAAGAAAGAAAGAAAGAGAGAGAGAGAGAGAGAGAGAAAGAAAGAGAGAAAGAAAGAAAGAAGAAAAGAAAAAGAGAGATAGAGAAAGGGAAAGAAAGAGAAAGAAAGAGGTCCAGTTTTGGGGTAAGGAATGCGCAGATTGAAGCCCTTTTAAACTCAGTCACAGTTTAAAAATACTTCAGATAGGGCTTCTGGGTGGCTTAGGTCATGGTCTGTATCCCACAAAACTTCATGATTTACTTACTCATTTGAAGATTACTTTTATAGATTTTTAAAGTGTTTCTAATGTGTAATTATATCACCTACATATATTAAAGTTTCACTTCTGTTTTTCCCAAATCTCTTTGCCTTTTATTTATTTTCATAACCTTATTGCAGTGCTTAGGACCTATAGTTAAACAGTAAATAGAAATGATGACAGCAGAAACTCACTTCGGTGCTGAACTTTGAGGGAAAATTTAATATTTTATGATTCAGAATGATGTTAGCTATAGGATGTTTTAGATAAGACTATGAGATTCAAGAAGTTCCCTTTAGTATCTTGATTGCTATTTTTTTTTTGTCATGAATATGTTTAAAACATGTTGTTGTTGCAATATGTGAGTGAGTGTGATGTGTTTACCTCTATTGACTGGTCATAGGATTTTTCTTTTCCTTTTAATCTGTTAATATGATGAATTAAATTGATAGTTTTTCCTCATTTCTGTCACTTTATATTAAATTTTCCAGTAATTGGACATCATATAAGTGGAGTCACGTAGTGAACAAGGACTTCAACTACCTCCATTTCAACTTCAGTCTGTGCTTTCTAATTGATTAAGGTCTTCTTTCCCGCTTATCTCTTAACTCAGACAAAAGACCCTGTGGGCAAAGCATCCCTTGAGAGGAACCAAAACTACCCTCTAAAGCAAAATAGACTGCCCTGAGCCAGCAAGACCCACATGAATGACCCAAAGACAACGATCAACAACATAACCTTTACTGCCCAACTGAATGTGCCCACTGACCTTTGTCCCACATTTTCCTTATATAAACCTAGAAGTATTTTCAACACTTTGGAGATAGACTTCAATACATTAGTCCACCGTCTTCCTGGTGTTGACCTTGCTGAGATAAATTCCTTTCTTATTTCACCACCACTTGTCTCTCTGCCTTCAGCTTTTGTCAGTGGCAAGTGACAACCTGATCTGATTGGGATCCCGGGAGCCAGGTCTCTTGCACCCCTGGGCTCCAGTTATACACATGTATTTCTGCTTTAATTCCTGAACATATGGTGAGGTAGTCATCCTTACTTTTGTGGTTATCCCTAGTTTGTTTCATATGGCTGCTAATTAGTATACTATTGTATGAATATTTCACATTCCCCCTCCCAATATTTTATGTATATATATAGGTTTATCCTAGTTTAGGGATATTAAGAATAAAGCTGCCCTGAACATTCTTTAATGTGTCGTTTTTGTAGTCACATGTTTTCATTTTCCTTGGATAAATATCTAGGATAAGAATTGCTAGATCATAGATTTATGTTTAAATTTATTTGAAACTGTCAAAGAAATTCCTCAGTTGGATGTACAATTTTTTATTTCTACCAGCAATTTGATAGTTCCACTTGTTTAGCATTCTTGTCACACCTTGTTGTTGTTATTTTTGTTTGTTGTTGTTTTGTTTTGTTTTTTTTAGTTTTAGTATTTTTTGTGTATGTATATTACAATCTCATTTTCACTTTATTTCACAAATAACTAAAGATGTTGATATTTCCAGGTGCTTGTGAATCCCTTACATATCTTCTTTCTGAACTTCTTTTTGTTACTGATTTTAAGAGGTTTTTGTTTCTTTGTTTGCATTTTGGATACGATGACATCGTTAAATGTGTTTGTTGCAAATAGTTTCTCACAGTCTGTGGTTTCCCTTTTACTTTCCTTTTTGTGTAGTGGCATAACATATAATTTATTTGTATTTGAGTGTATTATAAAATATAAATCTATTTCTCAGTTACAGTAATTGTTGATACAGGCCAGGCCACAACATTGTCCCTATGTCCCAGACCTGGCTAGAATGGGCTCCTCGGCTTTGATTATAAGTACTTTCACTTGGGCCTACAGTTTCTTACCTTCTGCCATTTTTAATCTGTATGAAAGATTGCCTAAAGTGGAAAAAAGGAGAATATGGAAATCAGCAGGTTAAAGGAACCATGGGGACCAGAAGTTTACTCCCACATTACAAGCTATGGGAGTTGCACATTTTATATTGTATGCTATTTTATACTATCCATCCTTTTGGAAGTTTTGATTTTTAAAAAAAGTGATGATCAATTCCAAATACCCACTGAATAGAGCTTTTTATTTTCTATCCCTAAATTGTTCTCAGATCCAAGACTTAAGGTGACATCTTAAAATAAGTTGCTTTTATGGTCTGCTTAAAACCACAGTTTCTAAAATCTCAGAAGAATGATAGGTTATAAGATCCCTACCAAGAAAATTTGGTAAGTCTAAATCCAAGGGTAATGGAGCACTCATACACTTTATACTATTAGAAAATGCCATATTCTACCACATAATTTTTAATTAAAAAGTTCTGCTAAACATAAAATTTCTTATTTAAAATTGTATCTTTGAATTGATGGGGAAAAAAAAAAAAAACTGATGGAAATTCTTTCCTGGGGAGAATTGATAATAATATCCATTTAGTTTCAATACAAAATGAACACAGACTTCAGATGTCAGTCAAAATATGGTAGGATCAGTATAACCTATCTTCCCAGGTTACAACTGCCACTCCAAACAAAATACAAAATGCAAATACATGAAGACTCTGGAAAGTGAATCAAAGTTGGCAGATTTGGAAGTGAAGCTGGAGAGCTAGTTTCTTGTCTAACAAAATCAATAAATGGTGGACAAGGGAGAGTGAGTAAGACGATAGAAGTTTATTAAGCAAGGATACAGAAAAAGCCCTCAGGAGTGAAAGGGGTACAGACAGGTTGTCACTGGGGGCTTTTAGGGATGGTCTTTTATAGAAAGCTAAACCAGGGTACTTAAATCCTTTTAACGTCTCTGTTGAAATCACCGTTGAGCAAGGACTTCAATGGCTTATTTCCTTTTTAGGGTCCAGTATTGTTGGTCACAAGTAGCATTTTTAACATGAACCCACTTCTGACACCTAGGACAGGATCATCTGGTTTGTTCCTTTATTTCTGGTTTCACCTCCCGCATTTTTTAATTCTGTGAGCCTGATCATGGAGCCCCCTATCTCTCTCCCTACCTGGCCCCACCTGGCCCTTACTCAGAGGGAAAACAGAATTTGAGAGTAGGTCCAGGAGTGATACAGGAGCTATGGAGATCCAAAGCAGCTTAGCAGAAGCTTTCAGAAATTAAGATCACTGTATAAGTTTCAGACTCACATTTCAGTGGCACAGGGACAGGACATAGACAGTGCATCATAACAAAGACATTGAAAACAGAGTTCATGTTAGAAACACCGAAAGAGTTTGATAAGTTCTTTATAGATTTTGGATACTAGCCCTTTATCAGATATGTCCTTTGCAAATATCTTCTCCTATGCCATAGGTTGTCTTTTACTTTTGTTGATTGTTTCCTTCACTGTCCAAAAGCTTTTAATATTGATGAAGTCCCAGTAGTTCATTTTGCTTTTATTTTCCTTGCCTCTGGAGATGTGTTGCTATGGCCTAGGTCAAAGAGATTGCTGCCTGTGTTCTCTAGGATTTTGATGGTTTCCTATCTCACATTTAGGTCTTCATCCATTTTGAATTTATTTTTGTGTATGGTGTAAGAAAACAGTCCAGTTTCATTCTTTTACATGTTGCTATCCAATTATCCCAACACTGTTTGTTGAAGAGACTGTCTTTTTTTCTATTGGATATTCTTTTCTGCTTCATTGAAGATTAGTGGATCATAGAGTTGTGGGTCCATTTCTGGGTTTTCTGTTCTGTTCCATTGTTCTATATTTCTGTTTTTTGCCAGTACTATATAGTCTTGATGACTACAGTGTAGTAATATGGCTTGAAGTCTGGAACGTGATGCCTTCAACTTTGTGTTGCTTTTTCAAGATTGCTTTGGCTGCTTGGGGTCATTGAAATAAAAGAAAGAGAGAGAGAGAAAAGGAAGGAAGGTAGGTAGGAAGGAAGGAAGGAAGGAAAGAAGGAAAAGAAAGAGAGAAAGAAACCCTAAAAGATAACAGGTTAGAACTTAAGGTCTCAACCTGGCTGTGTTGTTTGACTGCTAAAACAAAAACATCAATATTATTCAGAGGATTTTAAAGAAAACTCAGGATCTAAATAGCATAATATTCAAATGTCCAGGATGCAATTAAAAATTACTCAATATACAAAGAATAAGAAAAATATGACCAATTCATAAGAGAAAAGATAATTAATAGATACACATCTCTAAATCACACTGATAAAGGAATTATCAAAGATTTTTAGACACCTATTGCGGCTATTTTCTGTGAGGTAAAGTAAAAACACTAATGGAAAGATATGTTAGAGAAATAGAAATGATGAAATAGAACTAAATGAATACTCATTTCTAATACTAGAAAATTTAAAAATTCAGTTAAATTACTGAATAGCAGAATGGAAATGACAGAGGTATCAATGAACTTAGATACATGAAATTAGATAAATACTGAGATTTTACAACTAAAAATTATTTACTCTGAGTGAGAAAAAAGTGATAAAGATAAATAAACAGAGCATTATTTCAAACATCAAATCTCTAATAGTAGTGTATTAGAGACAGAAATAAAGGAAGTAGAGCACCAAAATACATGCAGTAACTGAACAATGCACCGCCAAATGACCAGTGTGTTTATGAGGAAATTGATGGGGTTTTGGAATATAGGTGAGATTCCGTGGGGTGAGGTCCAGAGCCGACAACCAAGAAAGAATTCTTGAGATGTCTTTGGTGCAAAATGATGGTTTATTAAAGCATGGGGACAGGACCCGTGGGCAGAAAGAGCTGCTGCACCAGGTTGTGAGGGGTGGCTGATTATATACTATGGGGTTGGGGAGGTAAGGAAAAAGGGAGGTTTCAAAAGGATTTTCATATGCTAGAGTACCTACAAGAAAGATACTTGAGGCCTTGCCATTGTCAAGTTAAGGTTGTTTTCCCCTCTAGCAAGGCATTAACATTAACATAGTTGGGAGATTCCTGGAGGAATGTCATGCATGTCCCACCCAGGAGTGACTGGGTGGGGCGTGGTTGCAGGGTGTCTGCTTATGCTTTGTCTTCAGCTTGCCTTCTGTTCCCTCATCAGAAATCACAAGAAAAATTAGAAAATCCTTTGAGATGAGTGAAAACAGGATACAGCATACCAATATATAAGTGATGAGGTTGTGGGATATCGGTGAAGTTCGGTGGGGGGGAGTACGGAGCCGACAACCAAGAAAGAATTCTTAAGACGTCTTTGGTGCAAAAAGGTGGTTTATTAAACCCTGGGGACAGGACCCGTGTGCAGAAAGAGCTGCACCAAGGTCATGAGGAATGGTCCATTATATACCCTCAAGTTGGGAGGGGTTTAGGGATATCATAAGTCTCTAATGAACTTTGGAAGAAGGGTTTCCAGGACCTTGAGGGGGCTAGCTATTGTTGGGAAAAGGTCATTTATTACCGTCTAATAAAACTTTAAGTCATGAGACCCTTCAGATGTATATTGGTGGGCCATATGCTTGGGGGATTATTGCCAACACATATCTTGGGGGAAGGGGGCTAGAAATAAAGGAAGTTTGCAAAGGAATTTTTATATGTTAAAGTAGACCTAAAGGATCCTGGTGGGAGGGAAGAGGTCAGGCTAGAATTGCGTTTTGCCCTTAGCAAAGTATTAACATCGAGGCAGTTGAGTCCCTAGAGGAATGTCACTCTGTCTGTTTCCAAGACTTGGCAATGGGCTGTAGGTGGTAAGGAAATTTCATAATTTTTCTTCTGCCTTTGTTTGCCACATCATAAGGATCCTGCAAAAGCAGTGCTTTGAGGGAAATTTATACCCTTAAAGGCTTACACTAAAAAATAAAAAAGATGTCAAAACAATATTACCTGACACCTTAAGAAGATGGAAAAAAAGAAGACAGGAAACTAAACCCAAAACAGAAGAAAGGACATTTTAGAGACTAATGTGGAAATAAATGAAATAGATAATAATAAAATAATGGAGAAACCAGTCAAACCAAAAGTTGGTTCTTTGAAAGATCAACAAAACTGGTATACCCTTATCTAGACAGATCAAGAAAAGAGAAGTGACTCATTGCGTAAGTGCCTGACATTAAGTTTTGATTGCCAAGGCATCCATTTCAAAGACATCCATCTCATATAAAGGTATTGCCAGTTGTATGACACAGCTAGTAGTAAAACAACTAGATAAGAAACCAGGCTACCTCCACCCATGAATATCCCCTTTTCGAGTACCCTGGATAGGCTTAGTAAGTGACCCTTTGAGTAACCTTGCTTTTTTCTTCCTGGTCTTAATTCCTGCTTTTATGCTTTAAATTCACCAATAAGAGTATATCAAGGAAACCCTGGGCACCCAGCCTTCTACCGGTTGGCACTCCCTCCCTCTCTCTGCAGAGATCTCTCTGGCTTGCCCTGTACCCTCCAGGAGTTGTGAGTAATAAACTTTTTTCTTTCATAGTTCCATGATCATTGCTGCTGATGTGTCTTGCAATCAAAAAGAACCACAAGGGCTTGTCCAACCACACTATTGGCTGTGGTGAGGAAAATGTCTGTGGGGGTCACCAGAAGTATTATGGGCCCAGGGGAGTGCCTCAGACATTCTTAGCTGGTACTGTCACTATGAATAAGCTGAGACCAACAAAGCACCCACCTTACATAAGTAAGGAAGTAAATAGGTGCAATCAGTTCTGAAATTATAGGTAAAAAGAAGGAATATAAAAGTATACTATAAACAGTGATACGCTAACAAATCAGATAACCTAGACAAAATTGACAGATTTCTAGATTCTAGAAAGTCATATGCTTCCAAGACTCAAGATTCAGGAACATATAATAAAGCCAAATAGACCCATAGGAAGTAAAGAGATTTATAATAATAATAATAATAATAATAATAATAATAATAATAATAATAATAATAATGAATTCCCCCAATAAAATCCAACATTAGATGGCTTCACTGGTGAATGTTACTAAAAAATTAAAGAGAAATTAAGAGCAGTCCTTTGTAAACTCTTCCAAAAACTAGAAGATGAGGGAATTTTTCTTAACTCATCCTATGAAAATAGGCTTATCCTGACACCGACACTGGACAGATATTATAAGAAGATAAATAAATAAATACATACGTAATACATACATACTCTCTTTTTGTATCCAAAAAATCCTTAAAACATTACTTTGTAAGAGGTGATGCTATATCAATCATCTATATGAAAAACAATGAAACTTGACTTATAATTCACATCAAACACAAGGATCAGTTCCAGGGAATTTCAGATCTAAAGGTGAAAAGTATAACAGTAACATAGGGGAATATTTTCACAAATTTTTGTTAGAAAAATGTTCAACACATAGTACAAGAAATCCTAGCCTCAGCAATCAGACAACAAAAAGAAATAAAAGGCATCCAAATCATCAAAGAAGTCAAACTCTCACTCTTTGCAGATGACATGATACTTTATGTGGAAAACCCAAAGACTCCACACCGAAATTGCTAGAACTCATACAGAAATTCAGCAAAGTGGCAGGATATAAAATCAATGCACAGAAATCAGTTGCATTTCTTTACACTAGCAATGAGACAGAAGAAAGAGAAGTTAAGGAGTCGATCCCATTTACAATTCCACCCAAAACCATAAGGTACCTAGGAATAAACGTAACGGAAGAGGCAAAGGATTTGTACTCAGAAAACTGTAGAACATTCATGAAAGAAATTGAGGAAGACACAAAGAAATGAAAAAACATTCCACGCTCATGGATTAGAAGTACAAATATTGTTAAAATGTCTATGCTACCTAGAGCAATCTACCCATTCAGTGCAATCCCTATCAAGATACCATCAACTTTTTTCACAGAGCTGGAACAAATAATCCTAAAATTTTGAAGGAATCAGAAAAGACCCCAAGTAGCCAAAGGAATGTTGAAAAAGAAAACCAAAGCTGGTGGCATCACAATTCCGACTTCAAGCTCTATTACAAAGTTGTAATCATCAAGACAGTGTGGTACTGGCACAAAAACAGACACATAGATCAATGGAACAGAATAGAGAACTCAGAAATGAACCTTCAACTCTATGGTCAGCTAATCTTCGACAAAGCAGGAAAGAATGTCCAATGTAAAAATACAGTCTCTTCAACAAATAGTGTTGGGAAAGTTGGACAGCCAAATGCAGAAGAATGAAACTGGACCATTTCCTTACACCATATACAAAAATAGACTCAAAATGGATGAAAGACCTAAACGTGAGACAGGAATCCATCAAAATCCTAGAGTCACCTCTGAGACCTCAGCCACAGCAGCTGCTTGCTAGACACGTCTACAAAGGCAAAAATAAACTATTGGGACTTCATCAAGCTTTTGCATAGAAAAGGAGACCATCGACAAAACCAACGGGCAACCAACAGAATGGGAGAAGATATTTGCATATGACATACCAAATAAAGGGCTAGTATCCAAAATCTATAAAGAACTTCTCAAACTCAATAGCCAAAGAACAAATAATCCAATCAAGAAATGGACAGAAGACATGCTTTTCTGCAAAGAAGACATCCATCTGACCAACAGACACGTGAAAAAGTGCTCAGCATCACTCGGCATCAGGGAAATACAAATGAAAACCGTAATGAGATACCACCTCACACCAGTCAGAATGGGTAAAATTAACAAGTCAGGAAATGGCAGATGTTGGTGAAGATGCAGAGAGAGGGGAACACTCTCTGGAAAACAGTATGGAGGTTCCTCAAAAAGTTGAAAATAGAGCTTACCCTCTGACCCAGCAATTACACTACTGGGTATTTATCCCAACAATACAAACATAGTGATCCAAATGAAGGGCTACCTGCACCCCATTGGTTTAGCAGCAATGTCCACAGTAGCCAAACTATGGAAAAAGCCCAGATGTCCACTGACAGATGAATGGATAAAGAAGATGTGGGGTGTGTGTGTGTGTGTGTGTGTGTGTGTGTGTGTGTGTGTGTGTGATGGAATACTACTCAGGCATCAAAAAAGGAATCTTGCCATTTGTAACAATGTGGATGGAATGAGAATGTATTACACTAAGTGAAATAAGTCAATCAGAGAAAGACAATTATCATATGATCTCACTCATATGTGGAATTTAAGAAACAAAACAGGATCATAGAGAAAGAGAGGGAAAAATAAAACAAGATGAAACCAGGAAGAGAGACAAACCATAAGGGACTCTTAATCATAGGAAACAAATTGAGGGTTGCTGTAGGGGAGAGAGGTGGGGGGATGGGGTAACTGAGTGATAGACATTAAGGAGGAGATGTGGTGTAATAAGCATTGGGTATTATATAAGACTGATGAATTGCTGATCTCTACCTCTGAAATCAATAGTACATTATATGTTAATTAATTGAATTTAAATTTTAAAAATGGAAAAAAAAATATTCAACAGGACCAAAAATTGCTAACATAAAGTAAATGGTTAATAAATTGTACTCTGATAAACTCTTGAGTACTCTTTTTCCTCAAAGACACTAAGAAAGTATAAATTAAAGCCACAGTGTGCATTAAGATATTTGCCACAAAAATCAACAAAAGTATTATATCCTGAATACATAAATAATTCTCAGTAAATACCCCTATCATTAAGACCTTAGGTGAGTTCATGGACAAAAAAATAAATAAATAAATGTAGTACAAATCTTCATAGAACTTAGTTCAACCTGAATGATAAGCCAAACAACTATTTATCACGTTAATTAGAAAATTGTTCATTATTAGTAGAGATTAAGAGGAACAGGACCTTACCTGAATCCAAGAATTTTTGTTTCCTTTAAGTCTTTTTTTTTTTTTTTTAAGATTTTATTTATTTATGCAACAGAGACAGAGGCAGCCAGCGAGAGAGGGAACACAAGCAGGGGGAGTGGGAGAGGAAGAAGCAGGCTCCCAGCGGAGGAGCCTGATGTGGGGCTCGATCCCATAACGCTGGGATCACGCCCTGAGCCGAAGGCAGAAGCTTAACCGCTGTGCCACCCAGGCGCCCCTCCTTGAAGTCTTCTATTCAGTTTCTTTAACCTTGTTTTATATTTCTTCTTTGCCACTGTGTGAATCATGACATTATTTATGCTTTTAACAACTGCTTATTGAGAACCTTCTGTATCCCAACACTATGGCCAGGAAATTGAGGAATATAATGACTAAATTATACTGAATCCTTTTTCTATAAAGAGCCTACATTCCATAAATACATAAATATATGTGCACATGTGGCATGCTTAATTTTTTTTTAAAGTTCCATGACAAAAATGAAATACTATAATATATTGTTTTGATAACCTCATTAGCTGGCATTTTTGGATTCCTATTCCTTTGTCAATCCACATTTTCTTTCCTTTTAGGTAATCTCTGAATTTAGGGCATTCACCCTAACCACAGGATTCTCTAAATATTGACATTTTCCCAATCTGAAGGTCAAATCCCTATAAGTCTACTATAATTAATATAGTCCTTTTAATTCTATTTCTCTTGTCAGTAATGACGTAGCTTTTTGACCTAATTTTTTCATGGGGAAGGAGGTCACAGAAGTTTATAAGTTTATTTGGAGGCTTTGGAAAATGTTTTTGTTTATCAGTTTGCCTGTGATTTTTCTTATAAAATGATACACACATTGGACAATGCCTCTTTTATTTTTGTAAACATTATATTTGCACATGCACACTTAAAAGAGGGCAACTTTTTGGGGAGAGACCTGAGGGCAAAATTAGCACACTGAGGGAAGATTGGGAAGGTAAAAAGAATCAGGTGTACTAATAATGCTGTTGAGCAGCTGGATTTATCAATTTAGGAATCAAGGTTTCTTTTTAAGAGAAATAATATTTTCCTCCATTGCAGTGTTTATGCCAGTTCAGTTTAGGGTTATAATATTTACTTGAATGATACACATTCCAGTAAAAAATGCAATCATTTTTTTTTAATTTTCTTAAATAGTGCTAATTTCTCATAAAAATAGTTCTTTGCAAATATAAACTTTCAAATAAACTATTTTTTTAAATGTAGAATTCTGATGGAGAACAAAAGCAAATATTAAAATGATTTATGAAATGACCAAAAAAATCATAGGATGATTATTTCAGACTTGAAATAGAAGAAATTTAATATAAATAAATCAAAATTAGTCTCTACAGTTGATTTCAAAAATAAAGATATGATTTAAAGCAAAAGAAAGGCACTGTTTATCAATGGAGAAATAATTATTCATAATATAGTATTAACATCTTTTTTTTAGACAGTTAAGAAAAAATTTGTTCAGAACCATTCTTCTTCATATACAACAAGCTAAAAATCTAGAGAGACTAGAGTTAATTATTTTTAAAGAATTAAAGATGTACTTGGAAGAAAACAGAGGTTGATATTATCAGATATCTGAAATGAACACATGTCCATGTATAAGCCAGGAAACAGCAGGAGTAAAGGGGCTGGAAGGATGACTCTAGGCTTGTAAAGAACTTACCCCGTGAATGTGTGGTGCATCAGCTTCTGTGAGTCATTTAAGAGGGGTGTATATACAAAAGATCAGAGCTGTGCTGGAAAGAAAAATGTGTCAAACAAAAATATATTATTAAAAATTTAGAAGTATATGAAATATTTTAAAGACAAACAATAGAGAAATATATTTGCAGTGCATTTAATATATCAAATACTTAAACTCTGCAAAAAGTCATTATATAAATCAAGTTATACGACATCGTTTACCCAGAAACTTCCTTTTTGCCCCTTTCTAGTCAATATGCCGAGTAAGATCCCAATAACTAACTCAACAAAAGGTAACGATTACCAATTAAATTATTGTATTTCAAACAAGAGAGTATTTTAAATGCATTGAAAAATATCATAAAGCTAAGTGGAAATATGGATGTCCATTTTTTGTTAATTTTAAGTAAACGCTTGGTATTCATTGAAAACAACTGAAAGAGAACATACACACATGCATACACAAACATATGTTAGTATTTGTGTGTAAGTGTTATGATCAGCCCATCATAGCTGCTAACTTGGAAAATGAATGGATAAACCCTGGCATGCTGCTGCCACCAACGTCTCCATTCAGGGAATCCTGAGGGGGACAGACAAATCAAAACTAGGGATGTACTGTATGGTGACTAACATAATATAATTTAAAAAATAAATAAAAAAATAATAATAAAGAAAAATAAAGATACCATAAAGACAGAAGATAGTCCAAAAATTTAAAAATATGTAATAAATAAAAATAACATCATTAATCTTAAAAAAAAAAAAAAAAGCATAGTTCTTAGCTGAGTCTGCCAATGCTGTTGTGGAACAAACTCAGATAAAGTCATTGAGAGAAAAGCCAAGAGATGAGCATTTGGAAGAGAGAAAGGGATAAATTTATTTTGGGTACAGGCAGCCAGAGAAGGTGGCAAACGACTTAACAACCGACCTCTCCACTGACAAGATGGATGCCTAGAGTTTTATGAAGAGACATTGGGCAGAGTGGTTGGGGGGATACATGCAAAAGAGGAGGCAGAGAGCACATCCTCACGGGTGGGGGCCAGTATGTGATCAGCCCGTAATCATGGGCAGTGAAAGGGATGTATGGAGTGTGGTCTCCTAGGCATTCCATAGCTATCAGGGTTTTTCTGGTCTGGTAGTTGGGATATTCCTTTCATTGCAAGAGACCTTCCTCAGTGCCTCAAGAAAGTGTGCCAGGAAATAAGTACAATGGGTTTTAGTTAGATCATGAGTTAAGTGGTCTCTATTTTTGGTTTTGATGTTGTGGTCTATAGTTGAGCAAGCAGGCTCACTAACAAGGTTTATAGAATTGTAGATTGACCATTTTCTTCCTTCCTTCCTCCCTCCTCCTCCTCCCCACTCCTCCTCCTTTTTCTTCTTTCCTAACTTTCTGATACCTTGTTACATTATTTTATTAAAATATGCATAATGATTCCCAAACATGATATGTACACAGCCATCATTACTATGTAATCCATAGTTTCCTGTGTAAAAATTGAAAGTAGAAACACATTTGTATTTATCATATACTAGCTTCATTACAGCAAAAGGTTAATGATGATTTTTAAATGTTTGTTTTCCTTGAAGACCTAAAAAATGTTTAAAATGTTTAGTGAAATAATTTCAAAATTTCCACAATAATTTTCCACTTTAATTTACTTAACTTGACATGTCTCTGTGGATGACAATTTCTGGTTACTACACAGACAATAAAAGTTACCCTAAATTTGTACTAAATCTTACATGTAGTGAAATTGCACCAAACTACCACATGGATCCCTCTGCTGGTACAATCCTCTTTAACTGTTCCTGTGTCAGGATAATTGATGAGAAGTCATCTGAATATATGACATAAATGCTTATGTGAAATATTTTTAAACTGTGAATGAGTTTAGGGTTTCAGTCTGTTGAATGTATTACTTTATCCCCACCACAAAAGTACTCAGTGTATTCTTGAATCAACTTATATTCTACCCCAATTCCTTTGAAATGGTAAAAATTTGCAAATTCTCATTGAAGTGTGCATGGAAATTTTTGTGATCCAGCTAAAAGAAGTTGAGTTGGGAGAATATTCAATTGAATTTAATGGGCTACATTTATGAGTTTTGTAAATCGCTTTTGTGTAAAAACAAATTATCACTAGCTGTCCTATTAGAGAAATATTCATGCAAGTAAACCAATTTGACCTTAATAATGTGAATATCCATGATTTTATTTATTACCTTTTTTTTCTAGAAAAGCTAATAGACAATATATTTATTGTGATATTATAAGTTCTTAGAAATCATTCCTGAGAGAAGATGGAGATTGGATTCTATTGTATTTATGCAGATTGTGTTTATTTTTCTTTTATTTGCTATAAGCAATAAAGTAGAATGTCAGTATATTGTTTCTTGTTAGTGTTCATAATCATAATGTATTTCAATAATCTGTCCTATTAAATGGGAATAATGTAAAGGAGGTGAATGGTATTGATTTTTCTTACATTAGCATTTTGAGGTGGAAATTATATAATGTCAATCTCCAAGATCTGAAGTGTCCACTTCAATGAGTAGTTTTGACTGTGGTACATATCCATAAAATTACCGTGTAAATCAAGGTATATATAACCCCATTACCCAGAAACTTGCCTCGTGTCTTTTTCTAGGCAATGTGCTACCTCTCCTGCCCCCACCATTAGTAGGGCACTTTTTTTTTTTTTAAATTTTAATATCCTGGACAGATTATTACTGCCTATTCTTAGAAGTAGAACCATGATGAACATTCTATCTTTGCAACTTTTTTCTTGCTCCTAACATAATGTCTTTGAGATCAAAGCTTAATAGGTGCACGTGTGAGTATTTTGTCCCTTTTTTGTTGCTGAGTAGTATTCCATTGTGTGAATGTAACACAGTTTGTTTATCCATTCTCCTCTTGATGGTTATTGGCTCTTTTACATAGGGCTGTTGTGACTTAGTGTTTTTTGGGGGAAGTGGCAGGGCAGGGAGGAATACCTAGGGTTGAAATTCATAGACGTCTGAGTTGTTTCCAGTTTGGTGCTGTTATGAATAAAGTTTCTATGAACATTTTGAACTAGTGCTTTGTGGATACAAGTGTGTTGTTATTGTTGTTATCTTGGTAAAGACCTAGGAGTGGAATTGTTCATCATAGTATAAGTAGGTATATGTTTAATTTTATAAGAAAGTGCCAATTATCCAAATCAACTATACTATTATACACTTTTGCCAACAAGGCATGAGAATTAAATTTCATTTTTTCATCATGAATATTTTTATTTTTAACTATATATCTGTGTTTAAGTTTTTAACTGTTGTGATAGGAATATAATATACATTTTCAAATTATCACAAATACCTGTGACTTAATACCATTTCATGTATAACATAAGAACATTGCAACAGGGTGCCTGCATGGCTCAGATGGTTAAGCATCAGCCTTAGGCTCAGGTCATGATCTCCAGGTCTTGGGATCGAGTCCCACATTGGGCTCCCTGCTCAGCAGGGAGTCTACTTCTCCCTCTTTCTCTGCCTCTCCCCCCACCTAGTGCTCTCTCTCTCTCTCAAATGAATAAATGAAATCTTAAAAAAAAAAGAACATTGCAACTGTATGTTCCCATTTACCCTTTTTCTTCTTTATGCAGTGTTGTTTATTCTACTCTGTGTGAGTTTTCAGTTCCATAAGAAACTGTTATTTCTTGCTTTGCATGCTAATTGTTCCTTAAATAAATTGAAAAAATTGTAAATAATTTGTTTTTTAAACTTCTCCATATATTCATCATTTGTAATATTCATCATTTATAATGTTCTTCATTCCTTCCTAGATAATGTTGACAATGTGGTATTATTTCTTTAGCTTAAAGAAAAATTTTAAAGCCGTTTTTGCAATATGAATCCACTGGTGACAAATTCACTGACTTTAATTTATGTTTCATTTATTTTCTTTATTACTGAAGGGTATTTTATTAGCAGTAGGCTAATAGGTGGTGGCTGTTGCTTTCCCCTCAGTATTTAAACATCTGATTTTATTATCCTCTGGCTTCTGTTGTTCTGGCTAACATTATTATTATTTATTATTGCACACAAAACTGGTCACAGGGCACTATCACATTTAAGAGGTAGAAAAATAGACTCCTCTTGATAGGAGATGCTGCAAAATATTGTGGCCATGATTTCCAGTCTAAAAAAGTCTATACACCCTCGATGTAATTGTTTATCTTAATCCCATGCACAAATATGCTCCCTGTTTTCTCCAAAAGTTTTATCACAACATTGCAGGAGACCATGATTAGGGTTCAGTGTCTTGTTATCTAAAACACTTCCAAAAATGGATGAGGCAACTCAAGTTTTGTTCAAGATTTACAGTTTTTTTTCAGTAAGTCTCATAACTTAGGGGCTTATAAAATCAAATACCACCACACTCCAAAATCAAAAGGGTGAGGCAGGGACAAGAGCCATTTTCATTCAATAAAGAGGAGAATGAGAGCACATAGTCATTATTCCTCAAAAATTTTGAAATCTGGGCAGACTTCTCCGGAGCTCAAGGAATACGGGATAGATCTTACTAGTACCCAGTATGGCAACCTGGAGTTGTCCATCCTCTTTGCTCTTGGGTCATCATCTGAGTCATCCATACTTCATTTTCCATAAACTATGTTTTATGTTTGCAGCTGGGAAGATTTATCAGCCTGATTCCTGCTTGAAAGTGTTTGGTGAATTTTGGTAAAAATTTCCTGTTTGTTTGAAATGTATATATGTTGCAGTTCCGGTTGAGATGTGATTAAGTTTTCATTGTATTGTTCAAAGTGTTTACATACTTACTAATTTTGCATTTGAGTGTGTGTGTGTGTGTGTGTGTGTGTGTCTGCATTACTTAAAAACGTAACTTTTACTTAAAAAGACATTTTCAAATTACTTTTAAAGTCACTAACTATAGTTGAAGTTTTTTCTGTATCTTATGTTAATTTCCTCAACATTTTGTTCCAGAAATATGTAGACTATGTTACTAGGCAGTTAGTTTATGATGGTTGTATTCCTGTTAAATTGGTTGTTTTATAGTTACAAACTGGCCTTTCTCATCTCTGCTAGTATTTCTTGTCTTAAATATTAGAATTTGACTAGAATTTTATTTCCATCCTTTTTCTTAGCAACGCATTTGTCCATGGAGTCAGTGTTTCTTGTGAGCAGCATCTAGTTTTTAAAGGTCAATTCTGACATTCCCTTAATTATAATTGGAATATTATTTTATGTGCATTGAATAGTTACTTATATATGTGGATTTAATAATACCAGCTTATTGGGGCGCCTGGGTGGCACAGCGGTTAAGCTATCTGCCTTCGGCTCAGGGCGTGATCCTGGCGTTATGGGATCGAGCCCCACATTAGCCTCCTCTGATGTGAGCCTGCTTCTGCCTCTCCCACTCCCCCTGCTTGTGTTCCCTCTCTCGCTGGCTGTCTCTATCTCATAAATAAATTAAAAAAAAAAATCTTAAAAAAAATAATAATAATACAAGCTTACTTTTGCTTTTTTGTTTTTGTTTATCTCTTCATTGGCCTTTTTTTTCTTCTTATTAACCTATTTTTCAATTTATTTTTCCTTTCACTAGCTCATTAGTATACATCCTTTTATTTATTTAATGGTTACTCTAGAATTTTATATGGGTACCCAGTGAAAAATATACCTCCTCACTTTATAATTTTTGCCACTTCCTGGGCAATGCAAAAAAGTTTTCTACTTCATCTCCTTTTTACTCTTACCTTCTGTGAAATGATTGTCATGTTTTTCAAATCTACATATACTTTTTAACCTTACCACATTATCATTAAGTCTTGGCAAAGCCAATATTCATTTCAGGTTATAAGCATGATTTTCTTTCTTTCTGAGCTGCTATGCTTTCATATAGAATAATTATCGTTCTACCTGAATAGTCCCTTTTATAATTTTCTTATAGTGCATATATGCTGATGTTAAATTCTCTCGTGAAAAAATATATATATATATATTTTTTAACCTTTTTTACTGGAGGTTATTTTTACTGGATATAGAATTCTACATTGACAGTAACTTTCTTTCAGCCTTTGAAGGTACTCTCTGATTGTTTTATACTGTTGTTATTAATATTATTATTATTGTTATTATTTTCTTCTGGTCAGAGGTTAGTCCTCAGGCTTATTGTAGGGCCTTTGAAATGAATATGTAAAGAGATATTAATGTAATATATGTAATACATATTTTTTTCCTACACATTTACTATGATATATAGTTTTCTTCATGTCACTTTTTTAAAAAAATCAGTTTTGAAAAATTTGTTTGCTAGTAATCTATCAAATGTTAATGTGTTAGCCTTTTTCTCCTTTCATTTTGGAATTCTATTTATTTATTTATTTATTTATTTATTTATTATTTATTTATTTATTTATTTATTTATTTATTTTATTAAGTAGGTTCCACATCCAACATGGGGCTTGAACTTCTAAGAGTCTCACGCTCTACCAAATGAGCCAGCCAGATGCTCCTGGAACTCTAGTTATAAGAATATCCAAATTTTGCATCATTTCACACATGTCTACAATTTATTAATTCATTTTAATCTATAACTCTTTGCTTCAGTCTGGATAATTTATTCTTATATTTTTCCAGGTCACTAATACTTGTTTTAACTATATTCATTCAGCTTCTGACTTCTTTTTTATATTTTATTTTTTTTAGCTCTGGCATTCCAATAGATTTTTTAAAATTCTGATTCTCTAGCAAAATTCATTATTTTATAAAAAAACATACTTTCTTAAAGTATTAGCCATTGTTGTTTTAAGTTGGATTACTTATTTGTAGGCCTTTTTCTGTCATCTTTTCTTTATGATTCTAACCAGTCAGCTCAACATTCTGGTAAATCTAGTAATTTATTTTTTATTTAATGTAAGAATTTGTGTATAATAAATTATAGATACTTTAGATAAAGTTATCTTCCTTCAGAAAAGATTTAATTCCTGTGGCAGATGGGTGCAAAAGTAAGGGAAGTTTACCTTGAGGCTATTACTAATTTGTCCTTTACTTGTATGGCATCTTCAGTTACCCCAGATATCTCAGTTGAAAGCCTGAAGTGTTACGGGGGCCCTTCCTACTTGCAGGATTGGACTTCAGGATTAGTTGCCCTCTTAGTACTGCGTTATATCTGGTTAGTAGATACTGTGGAGGCCACTTTTAGGCAACAGTGGAAACCAGAATAAGGTCAAAGGGCCCACAGTGACCACGAAGCTGAATGCAAACAGGCTCATTAAGTGACCCACTTCGAAATAACCATAGGCCTAACTGACCAATTACATCCAGGCACGGTTCCTAAGATTACCAAAAAAAGGAAACTTCCATATGTTCCCATACTACCCCACTCCACCCTACAACTGCGGCCCAACTGCCTCATCACAGGCACTCTCTTCTTTGCTGTCCTGCCCACCACTTCCTTGGAGCGTATTCAGTCAACTTCTATCTTCTTTGTTCTGCCTAGGGTGAATTGCCTTCACTGCCCATACCACTGGCTTCCACCCACTTGGGTTGCCCCACATTTGGGGGCCCCCATCCAATCAGGAGAAACACCACAAATGTGTTTTGTTAACTTTCTCAGAAATTTAACCATTTATGTGCAGCATATAATTTCGCATATGCATCAAAGAGAAATCTACTGCAGAACGTTGGGTTCACTTCTCAGTGGCCATTTTTTTTTCCTGAAATTCTTGTCTCTGGAATATTTGCTGTCTTTAAAGACTCAAACTCCATTTTTTTTTTCCCTCCCCAGTTTAGTGAAACTGCAAAAAATAATATGAGTTAGGTCCTGTGCCCCTGAGTGTGAATTAGCAAATACTCTGAGGACAAAATGCTGAAGAGACATTTGGTTTGGATAAATGCACTTCCCTTATCACAAAGGTCTTGGCCTCTTAAGTCTTTTGAAGGCTATTTGCATTTGAAGGCTATTTGATATTTTCAGACCTTTGCTTTTTTTTTTTTTTTTTTCCAATTTTATAGATGTTCTTTATGGGGAGATCAGTCTGAAACCAGTGATGGAGTTCTATATACAGAGTGCTGCATATGGAGTATTACCTAGAGGGGAATAGACTCAATACATTCTTGGATACTGAACAAATTTAAAAAAATGTATTTTTACTGCTAAAAACAAAAAAAAACCAAATGTTTCAGTGCTATATTTCCATGGTTTATTGCTACAAAATACATGCTTTAGCTTTATTTCCTTTTATTTATGCTATTTTTATCTAGATTTTCACTGCATAAGCAATTTAAAAAAGAGATAAGAAAATATACCCATACAGTCCCCAATTCTGAGGAGTTTACAAACGGCCTCCACAACAGTCAATTCAATACCTGATTTATACTCTTTTAAAATGTTCTCTTGAAAAGCATAACTCCCTGTTAATTATTTATGTGTAGTATATTTATACCCTTTCAAAGAAGACTGTCAAGGAGAGGACCATCTATTCTTTATAGTGTCTTAAAGCATTCTTCCATAACTGTTAATTAATTATGTCTATGGAAAGTTAATTCTATACTTGAATGGAGTTTTGGATTATCTATAATAATTGTGTGTGTGTGTGTGTGTAAATGGTTTATATTGGTGTGTGTGTGTGTATGTAAATGGTTTATAATGGATGGGGTTAGAAATGTCTGGATTTACATTTCTTTGAATTTCTCCAATTTACTATAACAAAAATATGTCAAGAAAATGTACCACATGTACAAAAGAATTGTAGAAATTAATGGTGAGTATATAGATTTAAAAATATATATTACGGTAGTATTCTTGCCCCTGAACTCACAAATATTTTGGATGCAGTTTATGGGAGAAAATTACTTCTTACATCTGATATTAGATGCAATAGTTATGGAAATTTTCTCCCTGGATAGCTCCTTTCTCATTCAGCACCAAATTACCATTATCATAACAGCTGTGTCAGCTAGCCAGAATTCTTCTTTAAGCAAATGGGAGTTATGCAATCTTTCACTCACTGTCATGCAAGATAAACTACAATCTCATAATAATGCTGGAGTTCTACATAAAAACCAATTACATAGCAGTGGCCCATCTATTGATGAAGATTGTATTAAAACCTAACAAGAGGGGCGCCTGGGTGGCACAGCGGTTAAGCGTCTGCCTTCAGCTCAGGGCGTGATCCCGGTGTTATGGGGTCGAGCCCCACATCAGGCTCCTCTGCTGGGAGCCTGCTGCTTCCTCTCCCACTCCCCCTGCTTGTGTTCCCTCTCTCGCTGGCTGTCTCTGTCTCTGTCAAATAAATAAATAAAATCTTTAAAAAACAAACAAACAAACAAACAAAAAAAAAACCTAACAAGAAGTAGTCAAGCTTTACATTTCCAGGTTGGAATGAATGTGAACTAACAACATAATGGAAATTAAAAAGTAAATTTAAATAGCAGGGAAAGGCAAAGCATGCTATGCTAGAGGAATATTTTAGAAAAATTGAAAATAATAATTTAAAATGGTGAGCTAATTAAAATTAGGAGTATGTACAAAGACATGCACAATACAAAACAGGTCGTCTGTGCTTATCAATATTATTTAAAATTGTTGATTACAAATTGGTCAGACATAATACATAATTATAGTAGCTTGCAAAAGAAGACCATATTTATCACTCCATTTAGTCTTCAGAGAGAAAAAGAGTAATATAATTTTCTAAACGCTAAATATGCTTTATATCAAATTGAAAATACTAATGTATTAGCACATTATCATGATTTGTGAAAATAAGTAATTTCATATGTTGGTCTTCATGTTCAATGAGTGAAAATATTTTAGAAATTTTCCAGATCTCCTCAGTATTAGAAAATTTAACTTGTGGCTTTTTATATATGTTGCAAACAAGATTTCTAATAATTTTATTTTGCCTTTTTAAAATATTTATTGATAATGATTTCTACTAGTTTACTTTTAAAGGAACAAATATGGAGTTTTTCTCTCTAAGTATGGCAACATAAATAAATACCGTGTTCAACAAACATGCTTAAAGTTTTTAAAATGTAGATAGAGATGAGCTTACAGTGATATACAAATTAATTAGATGGCAAGAACAAAGAGAAAATAGGTATCTGCATAGAGAGAAATGCCTTGCAGACATCTGTACACCTGGTGATTTGGGCTTGGTTTTCAATACTTACATTCAAAGACAAAACTCGGACTCGTTCTACTGGAAGTTCCAAAGAATACCTGCAAATAATGCTGATCTGCAAAGAACTATAGTTCTTACAAGTAAATTAGAAATAAATTATTTCCTCTAAGAGATAGCAAAGAAAATTATCCATCTAAAAGCTTGATACTGAGCTTAAATAGAAAAAAATACCTTCACAGAATTTATAAAATTTATAAAAACGGCATTTCCTAAGAGATCTACTTACTCTATAAATTTGTTGTAGATAAAATTGTGTATATACATATTTTGTTAAAGATAGACTTTAAAAAAATTTTATGCAGTATTTTCCCTAATTTTTTACTGTATGACTATTATCTTTCCTTGTTTTCTTAGAAACCCTTTCCCCACTCCAGAGGAAGATTAATCTTTACATTTTAAAGTGTAATTCTGGTTCTTTTCATATTTACATTTTTAATGCACTGGAGTACGAATTGAAGTTTGGGATGAGGGAGGAGTTGAACTTTACTTTCCACAGTTATTTTTTTTTTTCTAGATTATTATGCTTTCATTGGCTATTAAAGTTAATGTGTGGGTAAGTTTAAGGAGTATTACCATGCAAATATTTAGAGTTCTCTTTAATGGGTTATATCTATTTTTGTAAATTTTATCCATAGGTATTTGTTTGCACTTATGGCTAATGTCATATATTTTTTTTTTAACCTAAATTTTGGAGGTTTATAGCAAAGCATTTATTTCTCTGTTTATTGTAACCTGATACGATACAGTATGATACTTTTATTTCTTGGTTTGCCTTTTTTTGGAGGGCAAAGTAAGTATATCTCTGGTCCTTTTTTTTTTTTTTTTAAGATATTTAGTGCTAGACTTTCAACACATAGTTTTATTACTGTTTTATTGTAATTTAGGTTGTAATTAGCACTATAAAAGGATTTTTTTGCTGTTTTGTTTTGTTTTTCTATCTTTATTTCTCCTTTCCCTGATGATAATGTCATTGATGTAGTTTTGGAATAGGTGAGGTTTGGTAGGGTGAGGTCGGTTTTTTGTTTTTGTTTTGTTTTGTTTTGTTTTGTTTTTTAATTAAAGCACGAGGACAGACCGTGGGCAGAAAGAGCTGCTGCCTGCAGTGGTGAGGGGTGGCTGATTATATACTTGGGAGTTGGGGAGGTAAGGAAAAGGAAGGTTTCAAAAGGATTTTCTTGTGTTAAAGAAGACTCACAGGATACCAAAGGCCTTGCCAATGTCAAGTGAAAGTTGTTTTTCCCTCTAGCAAGTGATTAACATTAGGACAGTTGGGAGCTTCCTGGTGGAATGTCATGAATACCCCGTCCAGGAGTGTGTGTGTGTGTTGGGGGGAAGGTTGCAGGATGTCAGCTCTTACTTTGTCCTTAGCTAGCCTTCTGCTCCGTCATCATGACACTTTTTTTTTTCTTTTTGGTTGATATATAATTGCTCATTATTTCCATTTATTTTTGTGTGCATAGTTGTTTATCCATTTCTTGTACTTTGAGTATATTGTAGACAAAGTAGAGTAGTTTTTTTTTTTTTTTTTTAACTCAATCTTGTATTTGGTCAGCTTGTTTCATTATCTTTCTTCTATTAATGTTTCATTGTTGTTTCCTTAGCTTCTATATCTTAGAATAAGCAAAACCATATATAATTTATTTAAAAAAAATACATGTAGTGTAGTCTAGATTACAAGAGAAGATGATGTATGGATACCTTAAGGAAAATGTGAGCTACTTTCATTGACTATTATTTGAATATTTGTAAAATCCTTAGAGACAGATTATTTTTACATTTCAACTTAGATTATAGCTAGCTCATTAACTGCAAAATATTTAATTATATTTACACATAAAATATGTCTTATAATTTTCTGGTTGGCAACTAAGGGACATGAGTATTTTTGGCCGTAATACTCATTCCATGGCTTAATGTGAATATCAGTGTTCAGGGAGGAAGACCTTCCTCTGCCCTGTGGTCTTTCTAGCTGTACTTAGAATCAAATTTGACATAAGGTAGATTAATAGGAAAATCAAATTTAATAGGCAAAGTACAGGGATCCACACAGACATGAAATTCTGAAGACAAGGAGGCAACATGAAGCCTATATAAACTAAAGAGAAGAATAAGGGGCTGAGGACACAAAGGGGAGAAAACTCATTAGCAAGAAGGTGATAAAGAATATTTGGGGAAAAGCAAGGTTGCTCTATTAGGTAGATAAGTTCCTTGGGAAAGAGGAACCTCTGTAAATAAGCTCTCTTCCCGTTGCAGGCTCTCCTTTCCCATGTAATTTAGGCAGTTATGGGAGAGGCAGAGAGCTTTTATTTCATCTACTGTGTTTTTATTATTTTCTTAAAGATTTATTTATCTATGAGAGAGAGAGTGTGCAAGTTGGGGGGGGGGGGTAGAGGGAGAGAATCTTCAAGTAGACTTCCCACTGAGCATGGAGCCCAACATGGGGCTCTATGGCATGACCTATGAGATCATGACCTGAGCTGAAACCAAGAGTCAGATGCTTAACCAACTGAATCACCCACGCTCTCTGAGTTTTTATTACTTTAACTTGAAATAGTCTTTATGCCAAAGTGGCATATTTTTGGGCATCTCATCCTGCACCCTTTCACAATCAATGAAGATCTATTTTGCATTTTATAAGTTGTTTCTGATGTAGGAAAGACATTAGGGTTCGAAGCCAACAGCCAAGAAAGAATTCTTGAGACATTTTTGGTGCAAAAAGTGATTTTATTAAAGCTCAGCGACAGGACACGTGGGCAGAAAAAACTGTACTGGGGTCATGAGGAGTGGCCTATTACATACTTTCAAGTTGGGAGGGAGTTTGGGGTAGCTTAAGTCTCTAAGGAATTTGGAAGCAAGGTTTCCAGGACCTTGAGGGGGCTAGCTATTGTTGGGAAAAGGTCATTTATTACCATCTGATAACACTTTAATCATGAGACCCTTCAGATGTATATTGGTGGACCATATGCTTGGGGGATGATTACCAACCCGTAGTTTGTTGGGTAAAGATAAATGAAATTTCTAAAGAAATTTTTATATGGTAAAGTAAACTTACAGGATCCTGGGGGTCAGGCTAAGATTGTGTTTGCCCTTAGCAAAGTATTTACAACGATGCAGTTGAGTCCCTAGAGGAATGTCACCCTGCCTGTTTCAAGGATTTGTCAATGGGCTATATGGTAAGAAAATTTAATAATTTTTCTTCTGCCTTTGTTTCCCACATCAAAAGGACAGGTTCAGAGTAGGTGCTGTTTTTTTTTTAACACCTTTGAGTTATTTATTGCACTATTCTTTAAACAGCTTTTCTTTATCTATATGAACTCCTTTGAGAGCAGAAAGGACATCCTTTACCCTTGTGTACTATAAATGATGTGGAGAAAAAAGGCACAAGGAAATGTAGGTAAAATTAAATCTCCTTACAACTTGCAGCCCATTGACAAATACTTGAGGAAGGCAGAGTATGACATTCCTCCAGAAACTCCCAACTGTCTTAATGTTAATACTTTGCTAGAGGAAAAAAGAAACAATCTTAGCTTGACAGTAGCCAGGCCTTCAGGATCCTGTAAATCTTCTTTAACATGAAAATCCTTTTGGAAACTTCCTTTGTCTCTACCCCTTCCAACTTAAAAGTATATAATCAATCCTGCCTCACAGTCCTAGCACAGTTCTTTCTGTCCAAGGGTCCTGTCCTTGGGTTTTAATAAAACCACCTTTTTTGAACCGAAGTCTCAAGAATTCTTTCCTGGCCTCACATCAAATCACATCATAAAGACTACAATAATATTGAAAGGACAATGACATCAATACTATATATTAGGCATTAAAAATAAGATCAGTTAAAAATTCTGATATTCTTTATATTTTTTATTATCATCATCAGTACTCTAAAATGGCATGAAAATAGCTGCAGGCAACATATCTTGACCTTTATTTATATTAATGGTTCTGTCCTTCAGTAAAAGTATACCCATCTTGATGAGAAATTATTTCTTGACATTCTTATGATTCACATATACCATAGCTTAAAATACCAACAGTAATATACTCTCCTTATTAAGAACAGAGTTTCTAATTTATTCCAAAATGATTGGTGTTGATAATTGACACAAATGAAAATTGTTTCTTCTTTAAATGTCCTTGGCCGGATGGTTGTGGGGAAGTTTAGAAGAATATGATCATCTGTTACCCTTATAAAAATATGAAAACAGCAAAACGCATCTGATGTTTAAGGAAAAAATTGCATTTTCAATCAGTGTCTTGTGAAAGTAATTAGAAGTTCTGTCTGAGAAAGCAAATCAATAAAAACAAGCACACAAGCAGGAAGGAGAGGTAGAGGGAGAAGCAGAATCCCTGCTGAGCTGAGATTCCCACCTGGGGCTCTATCCCAGGACTCTGAGATCATGACCTGAGCTGAAGGCAGACACTTAACTGACTGAACCACCCAGGCACCCCTAGGTTCAACTTCTATAGTTCATTTTTGTATCCCAGTGTTTCTCAAAGTGCCCGGGACAGAGTTGGATGTTCAATAGTTGTCTTTAAAATTATACTGAACTGCGAGTAGAGAAATATTAGGAATAATCTATTAAAATATAGTCATTCTGTGATTACATTGTTATGATTAATGGACAACCAAATGGTATTATTACAAAATTGAAATGAGTAAAATCTGAGGACTGAACAAGATTATCTGTTCAGTCTTTCATCCATAATCTGACTTGATCCATTGCTTATTTACAGCAATTTAAAAATAAATAATGGGCTATTATGATTGTGGAAGATATAAAGAAGGATAGGAGGTGTAGCTTTGAAGAGATAACTTCCTAGTGCTTAATAACCTTCTTTTAATTAAAACTTAAATCCACTTCCTTTTTTTCTTTTACATCACTGAAAGTTGTTCCACAAGTAAATGACTGATGAATAAAAGTTGTCATTTTGGAGGCTCCTGGGTGGCTCAGTAGGTTAAGTATTCAGCTGTTGATTTCAGCTCAGGTCTTGATCTCAGGGTCATGAGTTCAAGCCCCACAGTGGGCTCCAAGCTGGGCATGGAGCCTACTTAAAAAAAAAAAAAAAAAAAAAAAAAAAAAAGTTGCCATTTTGTTTTTATCTATAACATGGATTTTTAATCAATAATTGTTTTATTTATATTCAAATCCTGTTTTGTAATATGCCACCAACAAAACCTGACACTTTAGATTCAATCTGAACCTATTAACTAGAACGATGAAAGCTTAACAGTCATTCTGTAGTTCTGTTTTTATATTTTTAAATCAAATTCAGAAATAATGCAGAAAATAGAAAATCCTTTAAAAAATGAAAAAAAAAAACCAACAGGTTCATATTTACTAACCATTTGACTTCAACAGAAACAAATTCTTAGTTTCAATTACAAAGCCTCTAATTTTGTAGTATCTGATTAGTTTCCTAAGAGTGTGGAAAGACTATTTCTCTCCTGCATAGATTATATGTCAATGGAATAAATGTAATAAATGTGACATGTATATTTGAACTAAAAGTGGCACAAATATCAATTTCTGATTGTATCAGATCAAGTTTTGGTGATACAATATTAAAATATATTTTAATACAAGAGGAGAAATATGACATAATTTGAAACTATATTTTTAAATAAAATTTATCTCTTAGGGGAGTTTTAAGTTCACAGCAAACTTTAGGGGACATTATAGAAATTTTCCCCTCCCCCACATACATACAGCCTCCTCACTATCAAACACTGCACCAGAATGATACTTTTGTTATAATGAATAAACCTATTTTGATAGATCATTATTAACAAAGTCCAGTTTATCTTAGTCTTCGCTCTTGGAGTTGCCCATTCTGTGGATTTTGATAAATGTGTAATGACATGTATCCACCATTACAGTATTATACAGAATAGATTCACTACCCTAAAAATCCTCTGTGCTTTACTTCTATATTTCTCCCTTCCCCACAACCTCTGATAAACACTGATCCTTTTACTATCTCCCTAAATTTGCCTTTTCCAGAATGTCATTTATTTTGAATCATAGAGTGTATAATCTTTTGAGGCTGGCTTCTTTAACTTGGTAATAGGCATTTAAGTTTCCTCCATGTTTTTTCATGGCTTGAAATTTCTGTTCTTTTTGGCACTGAATAGTATTCTGTTGTCTGAATGTACCATTGTTTATCCATTTACCTACTGAAGGACATACTGGTTACTTTTAGGTTCTGACAATTATAAAGCTGTTATAAACATCTTATAAAGCTCTTATAAACATCTGTGTGAAGGTTTTGTGTGGACCTAAGGTTTCAACTCCTTTGGGTAAATACCAAGGAGCAGAATTGCTCTATTATATGTTTAGTTTTGTTTTTCAAAGTGATTGTGTCGTTTTGTATTCCATCAGAAATATATGAGAGTTCCTATTTCTCCTCACCCTCACCAGCCTTTGGTGTTGACAAGTATTTCAGGATTTGGCCATTCTAGTAGGTGTGGGGCAGTATCTCATTGTTGTTTTAACTTGCATTTCCTGATGGCTAGGAGGTAGAGCATATTTCTGTATGCTTATCTGCCATGTGTATATCTTTGGTGAGATATCTGTTCAAATTTTGGGCCTATTTAATGAGGTTGTTTGTTTTCTTACTGTTGAGTTTTAAGCTTTCTTTGTATACTTTGGGTAACAGTCCTTTATCAGATAAGTCTTTTGCAAATATTTTCTCCCAGTCTGTGGCTTATCTTCTCATTCCCTTGACATTGTCTTTCACAGAGGAGAAGTTTTTAATTGTAATGAAATCCTGATTATCCATTATTTCTTTCATGAATTGTATCTTTGCTGTTGTATTGATCATGTATTTTATATGTAATGCATATACATAATCATGTGCAGTCATATATGCTAAATTTATGAAATTTCTTCTTTTATATTTTACAGTATTTTAAAGGTACAATGATATATGCTATTATAAAACATAATTTAGGATGCACTATCACTGAAAACAATGCACATAAAAGACATATTATTTATATTTTATATAATTATTATAGACCACATAATATAATATGTAATAAGCATCAGTATAATATAGATGATAAAATATTAAAGTGTATAAATATATTTTGATATAAAATTAAATATAAAAAATAAATATGAACATAATAAATGTAATATGTAATATCAATTGGTATAGTATATAGTATCAGTTAATATAAAATAATACATTATAATACAACATATAAAATATCTAACAAAGATTCTATACACTTATAGCTTAGTGCAGATCAAACAGACATAGTACATGTTTTGAGAATTCACTTTATCCAGCCACTCGGTATTTAAATTTAGCTTTCTATCATGTGGATAAGGAGGTTGCTATTCATTTACTCTAGGTTGTTTCTCTCTGTCTGCCTTTGAAAAATCTAATCTTAGTCTTTCAGAGATCACTTAAACGAATACTTCTCTTTGTTGAAATTTCTAGCACCTCAAGCATTATTAAAGGTTTTTCTTTCCCTATGTGTCACTATAGTAATCACACAAAATACTAAAACACCACTGTAACCTTTAACACTTTAATATTCAGTAGTAAAATCATTTGTGAATTTACCATACAAGATTAGGCCAAAAAGATCAAGAACTTACTTTTTTACTCCTCAAAATAAGGGCAGTGTTTGACTTTGAAAAGGTATTGAATAAAAGTTTTATTAATTAATTAATTAAATACTTTCTGGGTCTAGTTGCTGTAAGTAACGGATGGCTACTATGTTTCCTGTACAGTTGTTCCATTATACATCTTGTTACCTAGTCTCGTATTTATGGTCAATTCTTTTCTACTTTTTAATTCTCTCTCTCCCATTCAAAACACATAATACTACCTTAATAAATAACCATTAACAGTTTTTGGCTTAATATGACTTTCTAAGGAAATTAGAAATCCGGGTGGATTTCACTGTAATTTGTTACCCACAGAAGATCCTAGGATGCCAGCAGTCCTTCTCCAAATGTGGAAAAGCCTGGAAAAAGTTTGGTTGTGATAGAGAACTATGAATACTCTGTAAGAAAAAGGGAAGAGAAAGAACAGGAATGGAGGAAAAGAAAGCAAGTCGTAGTGATGTAGTTATTTAGGTCACACTACATTTCTATTTAAAAAAGAAAACTTCTTTAATTGCATTTTTAGAGCATACATTTCAACAAATAATAAAATCTAAGAATAATGTTTAATATGCTATGAATTATTTAGTTTGTATCCTGTACTCTCTGGTAGATATGTTTTGAGTAGGATACCAAATGAATAGTACTATAATCTAAAAAAGAAAAGAAAAGAAAAGAAAAAGCCAGTGTGTGGTTTTTGATTGTTAATGTGAATATTCATACTATTTTTTCACTTAACTTTAATAGCATTCATTTAACTTCACAAAACATCTCCACTACAAAATATTAACTCCTATCTTCTGAGTAAAAACCAATTTTCTATCTCTCATACTCCTTTTCTCACCTGTTTCTTGACTTCACAGTCATCTAGAATTATTTCCACACTGCCTTTTCCATAACTCTGTTAGCTCCATACTACTGTTATTTTCCAACAAGATCTCACAATTCATCAGTTCAACTCTCTTCACACAACTTTCAACCTTCTTGCTTTCCAGGTAACCCATTAAGTGAAGGCATACCCTGGATTAAAGCACTACTACACCCAGGTTTTTTTTTACCTGAAAGTATAAAATCACTTGTTTACTCATATTTGAACCAATGTAAATTCATACCCTTCAACATTTTGTATTGCTTCAGAAACTTCCTGTGTGACCTAAGTTTGCTTCTTTGCCCATTCTCCATAGTATAACATTTGGAGATTTGCCCCTTTCCTCAAATCTCTGGTATTCATTGCCTTTTACTGTGAGAAGATCTAATAAGGTATATTGTAAGATCATCAACATTCAAAGAATAATATTAAAGAGTAAAACTAGACTAAAATCTCCAAGTATCCCTTAGGTCCCTTTTGCATATTAGTCATGACTATCCTTAATATCTGTAAAATTTAACATTTTACCAAATTTTGATGAAGAAACAATAGTAAATTCAGGCTACTATGATAAGAAAGATAATTTGCAAAACCAGAATTTACTACATTTCAATATGTTAAGTAAAGTAGCTACTAGAAATAGGCTGTGGCATTTTTATGATTAAGAATTGTGAATTGAACTGATTTTATTCAAAATATTTACTTTTTTTGTGATGCTTACGCTAAAGTTACATCAGTTTTCCTTTGAGAAATTAAATATGAATATTTTATATCTGTAAAGCATTTAAAAACTTTGGTGTTCGAAGATGTTGGCTATTCAAAAATTTACATTTGCTTGATTCTAAAATTATAGAACTATTAATAAGCTCTAAAGAAATGTTTAATAGTTTAACTTTTAAAAATGTATAGCAGTCTCATAAGAAAAGAGAAATAAATCTATACATAAGTAGTTGAATTTGAATGTTGACTGCTACAATACCCAAATCTTTTTAGCTAGAAATGCTGTTTTGCAAATGCTGAGGGTTAATAGAAATTCTTAGGGATGATTTTGATGTGTAAGCATTTTGTAAATATCGCAAATCACTATGATTCATTGTGCTATCTATAAAACATTTTGATTTTCCAATCTCATAGGGTGTAAAAGGATTTATAAAGGACTATAAAATGGTTTGAATGTTCTCACAGAGAGTATTACTATTCAACTTCACCAGAAATTGTACATAGTGGACATTGAATTGAAACTGAAATTTTGAAGGCATCATAATTCCTGGTTGATTCCTTTGTTTGGGAAAAATTGTATAACATTTTTATGCTTACCTTTCTTGATCAATAAAATAAGATTAGAACATTGTTATCCATAGCTTCTTGACTGTCTCATAAAAGTGCCGTGTAAAATATTGAAGGTGATTTGAGCTTTAGGAAATCCAAAGATTTGCTTTCTTTCCACAGTGAAATATACTTGAAAAATTAGAGAGATGGAACTATTCAAAATTCAATAATACTCTTAATGCACCCACAGCAAAGTGAATTTTCTTTTAATATACCTTAAAATGTTCCCTTTGATCATACATAGGAGTTTTAGGGAATTGCTTTGGAAATCATCAACATCAGGTAGTAAAGTTGCTAAAAGATCTGTGAAAGTCATCAAATGGGCTTTGTGAACCCCCCAAGAGGGTGGACTATTGGTGAAAGTGTTCAGACATTCTTGATGTAAGATACATCATGTGAGTAGGGCATGGTAGGATGATGGATGGGCATATGTCCTGGCAGGAGAAAGTTCAGATTCTTCTGAGGAATTTTTCCACTAGTTCCTAACTACCTGTTGTTCTGAACTAGGCATATTCTCTCCACATTCCTGGGTAAAATAAATAACTTAGTAAATTATGCATTAGGTTTAGTATCACAATGAAAACCCCAGAAAATGTTGACACCCTTTTTTTTTATAACTACTAATCACCAGTCTAGATTTTTACACTCTTCTAGATTTAATACTTTATAGATTTCTTTCTTTTCTGCAACACACACTGCTTTATCTACTGAAAGGCTATGCTACCTTCTTTTAAAACACTAATGTTTTCTTGGTTTTTTTTTTTTTTTGGAAATAAATAAATGTGTTAATTGATTATGCTTTGATGTGCAGGTATCCTGTTACTTATGCAGAAGTCATCCTATTGGGTGTACTTTCTATCTCAAGCCTCTGACGCTATTCTTATTTAGGTTGGTGATCTGCCTCTCATGAAAAGCATGAAGTTAAACTGGGACTATTCGTTATCAATAGCATTTTGATAAACTGTTCTGTGCATCTATATAGATTTAGTTGATCATGTTGAACAAGTGCTGATGAAGTCGTTTTTGCTCTTCATATTCTTTGTCTACCAGAGTAAAAAGTTACATTTACCATTAAAAAAAGAAAAAACAAAAACAAAAAAACGGAAATTGACCGTGTCTACCTGTAAATGTTTGCCGTAACTATGCCTGATCTTAGAAAACCAGAAACAAAAGAGCGACGTGGACATTTTGTATTTGATTTCTCTATGTACTTTCTGGGGCATTCTTATGACTAAGGTCCTAATTTGTCCCTAATATAAATTTAAATGTAACATATAGCAAAAATAATTCCTATTCTGTTTAAGAATAAAAAAGTTTAAGCTTATTTCTTAAGAGAACACTTAGCTGTTATTCTCTGCATCTACATAGTAGACCAAAATAAGGAGAATAACTGAAATAATTATTACATTAAATGATTATTAGAATTTCTGTGTGAATTTTAACTTCTTAAAAGAATCTCGGTTTCTCTTATATTCACTGTATGAACTGCAGAGAATAATAAATTTGAATGATAATGCCAGTGTGAGGTTATAGCTTGCAGGTAATTTTAGTGAAGAGGCACAAAGAATTAGCTTTTTAAAGATGCTAATAAATTACGAGGGGTATAAAATGTGGCAGGTTTTCCCTTGTGGTGCTTAGGCTTTATCTTGTGGTAATATTACCTCTATTTAAGATTCTGAGTTTTTGAAGAATAATAACTCCACCCTCAAAAATAATACGTATATTGTGGGATAGCCAGAATAATTTTTATACACTTTACCTTTCTTTTGCAATTTGCCTACAATTGTAATAATTCAGTTAAAAACAGATGGTAGAGAAAGCAGGTATATTTGATGCTTTTTTATAAGAAAAATAGAAGAACTTGAGTTGAGTCCAGTGTTCAAATCATAATTCAATTTACATAATAATTGAAATCCAAGCAATTCTGTGGGGTGACCCTATCATTTCTTACTCATCCCTCATCATACATAAGGCAGAAATTAACCAAACTCCATGTGTGATATGGCCCATATGAATAATGTTTAGGTAACTGCTGAAACAGATTTGCAACCTACAGATAGTAGGTGAATTCATGTGGTACCTACATAAACACTTTACCTACATAAATTCTTTAAATTTCCCTATGAGAAAAATTAGAAGTGAAATGCCTGAGAAAAATTTATCATGGTTGGACTTTTATAATAACAATCCTGGTTGACTTAGCTTTCATGGTAGCTTCTAAATTATGTTATAAAACTTGACCAGTTAGCTGGTCAAAATGCTGTTTTAAACATAGCTTTGTGCTGTATTAGTTCTGCTATATATTAAGACACACCAGAGGGGAAAACATTATTTAGTAACTTTAAATACTCCAATTATAAACTGAAAAGACAGAAGCTATATTATATTATAACACAATACATGATTATCATGCGATATTGAAAATAAGAGGCATTAAATGAACATTTGCTGAGTTCACCTGCATTGACTTACATGAGAGGTCTTAAAGTGGGTTAAATATACTCAGTTCTTCAAATATGTTTTATAAATATGTCATCTATTATCAAATTGTCCATAATGTTATATGCTATAGGTATGGATATAGATAGGAATAGTGATATATATCCATCCCTAGGCTATAATTTAAATTATGCAATATCATCCCAAAGCAGCTTCTAAATTACCGTTTCCATCCAACTCAGTTTGTTCCTCAGACACTAAATAAGATTGTTGGGGAGAATTGTGTCCTTTCAAACATCAGTGGTAGTTATTTGGTGGTCCTTTCTCTACAATTAGATATATGAAGCTAAGAAGTTTATCTTATTGATCACCTCAGGGAAGATGCAGTTACAATTCAGATTTTTTTCCAGGAGGTTTTCCTTACTTTAACACTAAACAGTTCTATTATTGTTGTTGTTGTTGTTGTTGTTGTTAATTATTTAGCTCTTTTACTCTTTTATGTGAGGCTTTATTCTTTATCCTTTGCATTGACTATTCAAAAGAAAACTAGACTCATTTCTATTTTTGACAAAGAATATATTCACTACATATTTTTATTCAAAATCCAAGATGCTTCATTTTAAGCAGCTCTATAAAAGTTTCCCCATGTCATTTTCAAATTTTCTGAAATTTACTTGTATGTTTTTATCCTGAGCTAAATCTTGAATATTAAGGGTAAATATACAAAGCATGCATAATGCGGTCCCTCTGTAACCTTGCACACTTGGATCAGTGATAACTTTTCTGCAGTCTCCAGAGAACTGGAGCTTTGCGTACCCTGCACTCAGCTGCCCATCTGTGCTCTCTCAGCAAGACTCCACCAGCCTGCATGCTCAGAAGGCCTCTTGCTCCACTCTTACCTGGACTCCCCTTGCATACACGTTACTGGTTGCTGAGGGCCTGTGCCCCAGCCTGTATTCTGGAGTGTGGCCTACTTCTTGCTGCCAACACAAAAACTCCAGCCTGAACAAATCAACCAACTTTTCTGCTATTCTGTGTGTCAAACCAAATCTTCTCCAACAAGACCTGAACTTCTTTCAAGTTGGTCCTGCCTTGGGTACTCTCCCTTAGCCCTAGGGTACAATTGAGTTTCCTTATATCTTATGGTTACTCTTTTATTATAGGTAATAATTCTTTTTTTTTTTAAGATTTTATTTATTTATTGGACAGAGAGAGACACAGCAAGAGAGGGAACACCAGCAGAGGAAGTGGGAGAGGGAGAAGCAGGCTTCCCGCTGAGCAAGAAGCCTGATGCGGGGCTCGATCCCAGGACCCTGAGATCATGACCTGAGCTGAAGGCAGACGCTTATTGACTGAGTCACCCAGGCGGCCCTATAGTTAATAATTCTTTGTGTTACACTTCTCCTGTTTTACTTGTGTAATTTCTTTCTCCTGATTGTATCCATGCTGCTCCTCTGTGCACTTCAGATGTCTTCCTTCCGTCCTTCCTCCTTCCTTCCTGCCTTTCCTTTTTTTTTTTTAATTTTGATCTGGAGCACTCCAGGAGGAGATTGGATTAAAGTCATAAATAAGCAATTCACACCAAAAATACATGTGATTAGTTTATTTTAGAAAATCAAGCTTCACAGTATTCACAAAATGCAGATTACAAAACAAACTCCTATTGAATCTATATCTGTGCTAATACAGTCACTACTAGGCAAATGTAACTATTAAAATTAATTATTGTTAAATAAAATTAAAAATTCAATATCTCTGTCACACTAGCCACATATCAAATATTCGGTAACCACATGTGGTCACTTATTGGACAGAGAAGATCTAGAACTTTTTCATCTTTTAGAAACTTCTATAGGAAATACTGATTTATAGTTGGGAGATAATTTTTAAAAAGTGTTAGAGGACATTTTATTATTTTACTTATAATAAAAATGTTTATACATTTTAATTTAGTTTGTCCACTTTCAGAAGTTAATGAGGAAGAAATACTTTGAATTATGTACCAAAATATATGTTTGCAGATATTTATCATTTTGCACTATATCCACATATGATTTTTAAAAGCTGAATCTATATGGAAGGCTGCTTTAATAAATTTTGAGCAAATAGAGTAGTCTTATATGAAGCTACAAAATTAACTTTATGACGTATTTGATTATAATGGAATATATTTGTGGCATATACAAATGAAAAAATATATGTCATAAAATAGTATGTGTATAATACTGTGTGTACATATTAGAGTATATGTTGTAAAATAGTATGTAGCACATGATAACACTTTCAAGTACTTATATATCCTTATATCCTTAGATGATAGACCAGAAGAAAAGCATTAAATATGCAGTGATTTTGCCTCTGTGGTTGGATTAAGGGTGATTGTCATATATATCATATATCTATAGATATATCTATAGTTATATGATATATATGATATATACCTATCTATATGATATATATATAGTTGCACGTTTAAAGATTTTTCCAAATGAGCATACGGTACTTCTGAAAAAAATTGGTTATAATTTTAAAATTTGGGTAATATATTCTCATAGAATGGACTTCTAGAAATATAAGCTATAAATGTTTGCTTCCTGTTAAACAGAAATGCTCATGAAATTTTTTGTTCGCATTTGTTGCTGCAATTAATTCTAGCTTCAGGAGTAAACCTACCCTGAAATGGTAGCTGTCACTAACTATAGATAGTTAGTCCCCTGAGTAAAATTAGTAACATGATAAATGACAACAAAATCTACTGAAGAGAAGCTTGCTACAGTTTATTAACTCACAAATCACAAACAAAATGTACTGCTTTTTGGACTATTGTGATGTATTGTAAGGGGTTGCATAACCTTGGGTTAATAGTTGCTCCTTTTTCTTGAAAGACGTTGGTTTATCCTTCTAGATTGAATTTTCTCTTTCAATACATACTTTCAAAAATCTCTGTGTCTCTGCAGAAGACCTGCCCTGACCTTTGCTTTCATTTAAACTAGCTTTGTCTCCTTACATACACTCAATTAAACTCTTTGTCCCCTTTCTCCTTTCCTTTATTGTCATCAGTAACACTAGAAACTCCCATCTTCATTTTCTCAGGTAATTGAATTGGTGAATTATTTTGACATTAATCTGGATTTTTTTTTTCTTTAATGAACCTTCCCTTCTATGCAACTTCCAACTTTAATGGCTTTTCTCTCTTTCCCACAATTAAATTGGACATGATTTCTTAGAATCTGGAAAATCAAAGATTAGAAAAGCACCATTGCTTCTGACGAGGTCAGTGAATTTCTTAGTACACTTTACTTCTGCTAGTAAATTCCCATTTGTCTTATTTTATACTTCCTTAAGAACCTACAATTTATGAAATGATATATTTGAAATTTTTCTTCTTTGCACATTTACTTCTTCCAGGAACAATCTGTGGTAGAAATAACACATAACAGACAAATTCCAAAGGGCCATGTGAGACATGTAATTTTATATTTTATAATAGTTATAGAATGACTGAACTATTTTGTATAATTTCTTTAAACATTTCTGAGATATTATTATTATATAATAAATATTCTTATATTGATAGCTGGTTATTTCAGTTGGTTAGAATATAGTTCCCTGAATGACATAATTCTGCTGTGGTCATCTTTACTCCAAAATAGCATCTACCATTTTGCAATCTGGGCTGTGGTGGTGTGGTTAATAGGAAAGAATAGTACAAAAGTGAAATGAAAAATCCATTGTACAAATGTTAATGCTGTAGGAACAGTGAGAAAACAGAACTTAGTTTTTGCTTGGTAATGGTGAAGAAAGACTTCATAAGGGAATTAGCTTTTAGGTAAATTTTAAAAGATAGCAGATTACCAGTGCACAAGAAGGAGACAGCATTGGTTTACCCTGGATATAGGTTCTAAGGGGTTTATTTTTTGTAGAAACTTTAAAGAGCAATGAAAAACCAATTAAAATTCAGCTTTATTTTAATTAACACCATGTTCAGGCCATTCTAAATGATGTCCGTTGTAAAATACTCCTCCCCTGGGATGCCTGTGTGGCTCCGTCTCTTAAGCAGCTGGCTTTGGCTCAGGTTATGATCCCAAGGTCCTGGGATCAAGTCCCAAGTTGGGCTCCCCGCTTAGTGGGAAGTCTGCTTCCCCTTCTGCCTACCTCACCCCCTGCTTGTGCTCTGTCTCTCTCTCTGACAAATAAATAAATAAAATTTTTAAATAAATAAATACTCCTCCCTGAAAAAAAATAGTTCATTAGTCTAATTCCCAACAGTTGTTGTAGTTACTTTTGAAGTTTTCTAATATGTATATTAAGTTCAAATTAGCATATTTTTATTAATTATGCTTTCATTGACGTTTTCATTTTACATGGAACTTAATTTGGATAATGCTCAGTAGATGGTTGTAGACAGTTGGCTTCCAACACATGCATTTACCTATACTTGCTCACTTAGATTTTAAAGTATTAGTTCATTATGCATGAAGATTGCTTTAGCCCATTTCTGGTATAGTTTGTGCATTCAACCCTGTGTGCTACGTATACCTTCATTAAATAACTGATTCAGAATAAATAATGATGATTTCTTATGTGAAAATGAAGAAACTGAACTCGAGTTAATTCCATTCTTTCATTCTATGTGAGCATTTGAATATTTTAAATATCTTTTTTTTTGAAGATTTTAAAATCTTGACAAACTAGAATACTGAAAAAGAACACAAAGTGTGATTTGTAATTTTTTTAAAGGCAAATTTAGTTCATGCAAGAAACATTCTGCTGCATTTGAACAAAATCTATATGTTGAATTTTTTTTCAAATGCTAATTGTTTTAAAACAAAAAACACAGCAAGAAAATAATAATTGTTCATAACCACTACATGATTTTTATTATTTTTTTTCCACATAGAGGAGAGTGTTATTAAAAATGATTTGCTCAGGTTGTCAAATATACTAGGTAAGTACTGAGGCACAATTCATCTAGGAGTTGGATGTTAAGTAATGCAGATAAAGTTGTGTGGCTGCTGTACAGGGTGCATATCACGGTTTAATAGGAGATGAGGTTGTTAAAGTAGGCGGGGGTTATAAATTGGTCTTGTGTCCAGACCATAACTTTGCAAGTCTTCTCATTGATTGACTGCTTCATTTATCTATTCATTCCTTCAATGGTTATTTATTGAATCTGTGTTATATTCTAGGTATTTCCCTCAGCACTGAGAATACAGAAATGAGCAAAAAAAAGGTCAGGGACTATCTTCACAGTTCGTATAGCTTAACTTCCAATATCACACAAAAGAGAAGTTGAAAACCACATAGTTGAAAACTACTAACTACTTAGATATCCAATGTTATTAATAAAAGCATTCAGGTCATCATATTAGAAGATTTTTAATGACATTTGTTCACATATATTTTAAGTAGGACATGAAAGGTCAGAATGTTTATTAATATGTAAATTATTTTTGCCCATACTTTAAAATAGCTGATTTTATCTATATCAGTATATGTATTTCTGTCTGTTGCCACATACATAATGGTCCGGCTCCATAAAAAGTCTGGTCCTTCCATAAGCAAGAGATGACAAGTCAAATAAAAATGCCTAACAAAAGGAGATATTTGCTTGATTTTGAACTAAGTCTCTTAAGTTTTAATCAAAGAATAACTTGTTTGTTAAAAAGGCAAAATAAGCTAAAATTTAAGGGCATAACCTTGCGTTTTTAAGTACATCGAGTTAAGAATGCTTCACTGAACATTAGAATGTTCACTTGAAAAATGTTGGTTTTAGAAATTCATTCTAATGTTTATACTACTTAATTGGTAATAGTGATGTGAAGGACTGAACTTTGTTCTTTTACCACAAGTCATCTATTTTTAGTTAAGTTTCGTTAATGCCTAAGAGTAAGGAGGTTCTTAAAGTCAATTTATAGTGTTCCTTTTTCATTTGGAAACCAAAGGTGGTTCTCATCATAGGCTGTTAAAGTTATGCTCCCTTGGACATTTTACCTCATTAAAATGCATCTCTTCAACACACTGCACCTTGTGTGTGTGTATTTACACATTTCTACATATGCATATATACATACACGTGATTCACATAGAGTTTTATAAAATCGCCCCAAACAATGAACATGTGCATTTGCCCGTGGCTTGGACTTAAAAGAACTTAAGCCAGGCAGAGATCCAAAATGAATATCATCAACACTGGCCAAGAATTTGGTAAACCACTTATGGCTAAATATGGTGTATCTCAATTTTCATCCTTGAAACTTCACTTTCTAATAGACAAATATCAAGTGTCCCCAAACCATTAAATCTGATTTAACAAACAACAATTGGTGGCCAGTGGAAGACTTCAAATTTGCTATATTAGAAATATTTCTGAAAAACAATTCCCTACTTATGTACATTATGGTAAATGTTTTTGTTGTCTTAATATAATCATCGAATAAGCACTAAGGGAGGTATAACTATGATAACTTGAAGAGATAATGGATTTGTTTTATGCTCATATACATTTGAACTTGTAAGATTGAATGGTGTGAGGCCAAGAGCTTTATGATCAGAAGTATATTTTTGAAAAAGGATTACTTCAAAATTTACTTATTTTTTAAAATATTTTATTTTTTTGAAAGAGAGCATAAACAGGGAGAAGGGCAGAGGGAGAAGCAGACTTCCTGCTGAGCAGGGAGCCTGATGTGGGGCTTGATCCCGGGACTCCAGGGTCATTACCTCAGCAGAAGGCAGATGCTTGACCGACTGAGCCACCCAGGCACCTCCAAAATTTACTTATCTTAAAATGAGGCAAAACTGATAAATATATATAACCAACTGGTATACTGCAAGTATTTTACAATAACCACCATCATGATTAAAATCAAATGAATAAACATTTATTAGAATATATGTGTATATTTTCTGTAAAATGTGTTGCAGGGATTATACTTGACATTGGTTGTCTCTTTGAAAAAGTAGAACGTTTTTTACAATAGATTTGATAAAAAAAGCTAGATTCAAAATTAGAAATGAAGTAATCAATGTTATTAACTTAATATATGACCTAGATCACTTCAATCAAGATGTCTGGGCTGTGATTTTTATGTTTTCTCATCAGTTAAATTAATTTAATTCTATAAAAGTAATATCTAAAGTAGTAAATTTCTACCATGTGTTATTATAATAACCCATCAGAAAAGACTTTGGAATGCTGCCCTGGCTCTGTATCAGATGAGGCACATGGAAAGCTTAGTGAAGTCTATACAGAGCAAAGACAAAGGGCCTGCCTGTTTCTTAGCCTTCTAGCAGTCTGGTACTTTTGTTGTAGGAATAATGAGTTTGATAGTATTTTCTGGTGGAATAACAAGGTTAGCAATTGAAGGAACCATCCTATAGAGTCAAGGACCCTCGTAGAGATGCCAAAGTGAGTTTTTGTAGTAAGTCAAAGCAGAGACCTATGAAGAAAAGGGAAAAAATTTAAATATAAATGATAATAATAATAAATTATATATAATTTATAATACATATTATATAGTATATATATAAACATTAGATATATATAAACATATATATTATATATATAAACATTGTATATATAAACATATTGTATAATTTTGGAATCAGCCTAAGAATTGGTGATGAATTCAGGTAGTACTTCTAATGACCAGTTTTTCCAAAAGCCTTGTAACTAGATAAAATTAAATATACCATATATGATTACAAAGAGATATTTTAATCGCTTTTGTGGGAACTGCTTATTTGCTTTGAAATATTTTTTCATGCAAGTGTATAGTACCACAGCACATTAATTTTACATATTTATACATTTTCATGGAAGATGCTCAAGTCTGGGTTGTCCTCTGAAAACCTGTTTATGTTTTTTAAATCTCATTTGCTTTGTTTTTATTATATTAAACAGAGTAAGATTTATGTATTTTAAATCCCATTTGCTTTCTTTTTATTGTATTAAACAGAGGGATAGAATGTGTACTAGATAAATATGTACTATTGATACAAATATAATTAAATTATACAATTTCACATTTAGAGTATATTTGATAATAAAGCATGCTTTGGTTTCCTTGGATAGAATTTATATATATATATATATATATATATATATATATATATATATATATATATATATATATATATATATAGTATGTATATTATATATATGTATATTGTGTGTGTATATATATATTTATATATGGGTTTTTTGTTTTGCTTTGTTTTGTCTTATGTATTTTTTAACGTGAAAAAATTCCTAGCTATTAAAGCATCGTTTATAATTATAGGAATTGTATGACTTAAAATAGATTAGCATTAAGTGGAGATACCAAGGTGTAAAAACACTAACATTGTGACAAGTCTCTAAACTCTACTAATATATAAGTACATTTGGAAGGAGATAATCACGTTTGGCAATATGGCCCTCATTTAAAATTTTGTATCAAACAAAATAACATACTTCTAACTATGAACAATTAATAATTAACACAGAATTTTGAACCATAACCTAACTAAGAAGCAAAATGTACTCAAGTACAATTCTGCTCTTTTGTCCAGATAATTTATTTCATGGTCTGCCCCTGTGCCAGTTAAAAATATAAATATTAGCCTGAAACATAAAAATAATGATAGCCATGGGAAAAACAAGTCTATTTTCTAGGTAAAGAAATTCTAGTTACATGATGAGTTCATGGCATTTTGAGAGGTATGAAGATAGGGCCTAGAGCTGTTGATTATGTCACATCAGAAAGCAACGATTCTAACACAAACAATGATTATTGTTTTTATTCTTTACATGGGATCCTGGGGACAAATGACTCAAAGAGTGAGACCTGTCAACTACAATTGATTTAACAAGGACAGTACCACTAAAGGACTTAGATTCATACTGCTCCCTCAAATACGAGTCTCTAGAGTAACACACAGACAGGACTAGGTTGATAAATATTTCAAATAGCCTTTATCTGGTAGTTCTGAGAGTTTCTTATTGACAATATCAAGGGCTTTAGGGAGGTGTTCTGCATAATAAATGTGCAAATACAGTTATAAAAAGGTCTTTGAAGGATAATGCTTTTTAATTTAATAGATGGGTGATAGGAAAGGTAGTGAGCAGTTTGCCAGGGAATCTAACTCTAGCTAATGAAACGGTGCCAACTCTATGACTCAGAATGTTACACTCTAAGTTATTCAGAATATTCTGAGAAGTGATCCAAACATAGAAACACCTGAAACTTAATATTGAATCCATTTACATAAATCACATTCAAGGAGTCTTCTAATCTTAACACATACACACAGTAATATGCTGAGGCCTTGTAGAGGAGGTCGATCACTAGTATTTGATTAAAGGGATATAATTTTATGTAGTTGAATGATCATCTTAACAGAACTTGATATATTGGCCGTGAAAGGAGTTAGGAAAGTAGAAGGAAACATAACAAAAGTAAATAAACATAAAGCCAGTATCACCTACATATTGTATAAATCTGGTAGGTAAGGTGTCTCAAATACTGAAAAATGTTTCCTCTCCTTGCTAATAGCCAACGGTATTTGATTAGCCAACTGTCAATTCAAACAAACTTACGGAATTCTCTTTGAAGAGGCTCAGTCTTTGGAAATTAGTGAAGATCTCCATGATAACCATCTACTGAAGATGAGTGAGAAGATTCCAGGCGACCACCTACGTTTTGCAAATAGAAATGTTGCCTTACTTGGTAAAGCCACATTCTGTGCTTTCCTTTGAAGTGATTTACGAGAAATGGGTGAAAGGTTTTCTGAGAGATAAGTATTTATAGGCAACTCAATGGCTAATAGAAACATTGAAGCATTTCAAATGCTTAGTTCTAGCTGATTTTTTCAAATTATAAAGATGTTATCTTTTTTTCTTTTAAAGTTAAGCATTGAGCGTCATTCTTGGTATGAGAGAGAATTGATATTTATCAACCAATTGGTGTTATTAATGTAAGGTTATTATTTTACCTTTATGTAAGGTATTATTATATTGTGAATCTCTAAAACTGGATGTATGAGAGGCAACTTTATATTATTATCTGTCTAGCTAGCTAGCTAGCTAGTTATCATCTGTCATTTGTCTGATATTTGGCCTTATTTGAAGCACGGACCATAATATTTATAACTGATGCAGTGAACCCAGAGGAGAGGATTAACTGAACCAGTTAGTAGAGTCCTGGTAAATGGTTCTATGCAAATTTTAACCTTCAGAATGGAAATTGGAGCTAAATTTGAAGGTCTAGGTTAAACTTGGACAGGTATTATGTTTTGATGAGGAAAATTAGGTAGGATGATCACATGGATGACATGAATATGGTGGGAAGTAATGTGTTCTCCCCCTAATAGAGAAAGGCTGTCAATCCTCTTTTTTTTTTTTTTGACAAATGTTCTTTTTCCAAATGCAGTCTTATGAAGAACAACAATACATGAATATATCAAACACATAAAAAATTAGTTCTGGTTGAAGCAGGAAGAATAATTAGATGTTGCATCATTTCAGTCTTTCCCCATTTTCCATCATCCGGCACGTCCTATAATGTACTCCTGTTAATAACAGCATTTCCTTTAGTGGGAAGACAGTCCCACATGTAGAGAAATACATGGATTTTGGTACTAGTAAAACAGTTATCAGCTGACACTTTTGTGGGCCACACATGTATAACCTATCTGGGCATTTTTGTATGCATAAGAAGATTATCAATAGTGTGGGAAATGTTTCTGGCGCATGGTAATCATCAACAACATTTTTGGAGCACTTTCCCTAAAGTGCTATGGAATAGTGATTAAATGGGCAGCAGGAGCCTGACCACCTTGGTGAGTAGCCTGGTTCTTCCATGAACACCTGGGAGACATCCAGAAATCTGCTTCACTATTTCTGTGTGCTTCAGGTTCTCTCTATAAAGGTGTAGCTAATTACCTAGAACAGTGGCCTGTATGTAAGTGTTCTATGAGATCTGCTATTATCATTATTACTACTCTAGGTATGGTTATTTTTCATATTTTGTAGATTTTTAGTGAAGAGCAAATGAATTTATGCATTAAGTGCTTAAAATAATGTCTTGCATGTTTTCAGTGCTCCATTAATGTTAGTGTGATTTACACGCATTGTTTAATCTTCATGGCAGATGAATTTGGTGGGTATGATTATCATCACAATGTGCAATAGGTATAAGACACATGGTAGTTCTTAATATAATGTCAAAGTCAGGGGCGCCTGGGTGGCTCAGCTGTTAAGCGTCTGTCTTCAGCTCAGGTCCTGATCCCAGAGTCCTGGGATCAAGCCCGACGTCAGGCTCCCTGCTTCAGCAGGAAGCCTGCTTCTCCCTCTCACACTCCCCTTGCTTGTGTTCCCTCTCTCGCTGTCTCTCTCTGTCAAATAAATAAATAAAATCTCTTAAAAAAAAATAAATAATAATGTCAAAGTCAGTTTTAACTTTCACCAGGTTTTCTATGAGAGCTTTTATCAGGCTCATAAATCGCTATTTACTTAAGGACAGTCTGTCCTCCAAATTGCAGTAGTCCCCCTGCTCTGCAGATTTGCTTTCTCTTGTTTCAGTTACCCCTGGTCAACTGCAGTCTGGAAGCAGATTATCCTCTTTCTAAGGAATCATCAGAAGGTCAATAGTAGCCTAACATTGTGTCATGATGCCTACATCATTCACCTCACTTCACCTCATCATGTAGGCCTTTTATCATCTTACATCATTACAAGAAGGGTGAATACAGTACAATGAGATATTTTGAGAGACACTACATTCACATAACTTTTATTATAGTGTATTGTCATAACTGTTCTATTATTAGTTATTATTGTTTATCTCATACTGTGCCTAATTTATAAATTAAACTTTATCATAGGTAGGTATGTATCAGAAACAACAGTATATATAGGGTTCACTACTGTCTGCAGTTTCAGGTATCCACTGGGGGTCTTAGAACATATCCCTCAGATAAGGGGAACTAGCATAGCAACATTTAACTTAAAAGGTTAAAACAGGACTAGAAACTTATTCTTCTGACATAAAATAAGACAAGTTATGTCTGCAAGTAGGCAGGACATTTTTATTGAGGAAAAGTTTGCTGAGATTTTAAAAGACAGTGGATTTCTTGTGTGGCCTAATTCCTTCCAACAAAAATCAACTCTACTAATGGTTGTTTAGGGACACTCTGCTAATTATGCCAGTGTACCTCAGGTTTTGAAAATACACATTTGCTAATGTGTTAATGTTGACTCATGTTAATATTAATCACACATGTTTTGTTGATCAGTTCAACAAAAGAGTTCCTCAGACTTTTGTGCTGGTCTTCTCTCAGCCATTTTCTAGAGTTCTTGGGGACTTGGGATATAGGTTTTGAACAAGCTCATTCTACCAAAGGGCACCAGCTGCATTATTCCATTCTAACACACATTGCTTTCAGGCCTTGAGTGCCATCAACCATGTGTTGAAGTTCTTCATCAATCAAAATGGCTTTATAGTTTTGAGATTCTGAATGACAGTCATGTAGTATTGTTAAAAAGATGGGTAACAGACGTCTGTGCCCCCACCTGGGTTCTACTTTGTTGTCTGGACCTCAAAACAATGCTGTTTGTACTCCCAGGGATACGATATTGTAGTGCAATCAGAGTGTTTAGTTAATCTTTATAACTACTTCTTTCTCCCTAGGGCTTGGACACAAGTGCCTAGGGGTACGTCAGGGACCCATCGTATAGACAAACTCCAGTGGTCTCAATTCACTCTTTGGAGGACGTGGTCATTTAACTGTCTTAAACAAAAGTCTTGTGCAAATTAACTAGTTTCAAGAACTTCCTACCAGAGTACCAAACAGGGATAGCCATGTTTGAATCCCAGCCAAAAACAGGGTTTTGCCTAAAGCTGCACATTGTTTCTCCTAATATATTGCTGTTTTGGGTGTTGGGGGCCATAGTAAAAAAAAGTACCATTTTTGACATGGGAAAAATAGTTTACCATTATGCATGAGAATCAATGCAATAACAGGCAATCACACATCACCCAAACACGCTATAGTAAGAATACTGTAGTTTGGAGCTTTTAGGTCAGAGTCCTCTCTGAATCCTAGTTGACGCACTATGGGGGAAGTTACTGAAACTTACTGCATGTCAATTTCTTTATCTTTAGAATGAGATTGATAATAACATAAAGAAGTTTTTCTAAGAAGAAAGTGAGCATAAATTAAGTACTCAATAAGCAATAATTATAAAAAAGGTGATTAAAAAAATCACATTAGTTACATCTTTAACAAATTTCTTTCCTCCAAAAACTGGCATATATTTGAAAGCAGTTTGTAATTTTAACTTGCACTTGTCCTAAAAGAGAGAAAATAAATGGTAAAATGCATAAATAAAAACACTAATAAGTTATGGCACATGATTTACATATAAATCCTTTGTGACTTATCAAAAAATGATGCAAACATGTATTAACCCACGAAGATACACATATTGAATAAAGAACACCTTATAAAAGAGCAAATATTTTATGATTTGATTTTATAGCAATAAAAAAATCTGTAGTGTAAACAAAGTCTGTATTTATATATGTCATATATATATAATTATTTAGCAGTAGTATCTGTTAAAAAGTATTCTTGTTAATTTTTTTTCTTTTTCCTTAATTTTTTTTTAAAAGATTTTATTTATTCGACAGAGATAGAGACAGCCAGCTAGAGAGGGAACACAAGCAGGGGGAGTGGGAGAGGAAGAAGCAGACTCACAGCGGAAGAACCTGATGTGGGGCTCGATCCCATAACACCGGGATCACGCCCTGAGCCGAAGGCAGACGCTTAACCGCTGTGCCACCCAGGCGCCCCTCTTTTTCCTTAATTTTTTAGCCTTTTTTACTGATAAGACTTTTCAGTCTGTGTTACAGGTAATTAGAAAAAATAAAGCTAATATTTGTAAGTCATGTTTTATTATAAAATTATGAGTACTTCTGAGCTGTAAAAAAGTTTCATATTAGCTTTTTTTCAAATGCATATGAAGAAAGAAATCATCTTTATCATAATTAAGATTTCATGTCAAATAGGAGTAAAGTTATTTGAATAGTAAATTTGCATTTTACATCAAATATGGTAATAGAGGATGCACCTGTATGTTTAAGAGTCTCTTAAAAAGGATATGTTGGGTTTGTCTCAAAAAATATAAAGTAAAAATATAAGATCTCATGAACTTATTGGCAGCTTTATACTGTAATTCACATTTGCAATGACCTATTCTACTTTTAAGTATTGTGACCTCTTTTTAAATTATCTATTTCAAATATACTGTCAAGTGATTTATGCCTTCCCTAAATATATACAAATGGTGGTGAATTTCAATCTAAAACTAAATTTTCTTTATTACTAAATAGCTTTTTTTTTTTTAATTGATAATGGTTTTCCTTTTAGGATGTCCAGAAACTCAAAAATACCAGGTTAGATTATACGCAACAATTCAGGGCAATATAATCTTGGGGGTAGGGATACACTATTGGATCTGTTCTGGATCATAAAATATGAAGTGTATGACTTTCATGCTGCAGTGGTTAGTAATCTCCATAGTCATCTTCTTTTCTTTCTTTTTTTCTCCCTAGTCATTTTCTAAGAGACATCTAAACATGTATAAAAGGGGTACCAGATCATAAAAATACAATAATCATGACATACCTGAAATGAGTATAATAACACAGCATGGCTACAAAATTACTTTGAAATATTTTCCTTTGAAAAGATTTTTGTAAGAATTACCAAGAGAATTAACTTGTATCTCAGTATAATACTGTTTTCTAAGACTGTTTTATGTTCAGTTCCAGAAACAGGTCTTTGTGGCATTTTCAATAATTAACCTCTTCAGAAAGGGAGTAAGACAGCACGACTTGGCGAGGAATTTAAACAGATTTTAATAGGATTCCCAAAAAAGTAATCTAATTAATAATATAACGAGATAAAATAGATTATAATTTCTTTCTTAATTAAAACCACAAGATGATGTTTATTTGATTGTATCATTTGTGTTAATATCATGAGGATTTGGATATCAGGTTAGTATCCCACATTAAATTCACCAGTTCACTGCAGCCAGCCACGTTGGTCAAGCCAAACACCTAGGAATCGTCGTTATAACTTTTTCCTCCATCCCTCACATAATCAAGATATCAGCATTTTCTGCTGATTTTTAACACCAAAATATATCCTGACTATCCACTTCTGTTTCTACTGTCACCACCCTAATCCAAGTCACTGTCCTCACCATGCCATCTTGCAGAATCTGAAGTAGTCTCCTGCCTACTTTCCCTGCTTCTATTTTTCTTCTTCTTCTTCTTTTTACATTTCAGTTTATTTAAACAGAAACAAAAACAGTTTACTCATTTCGGTCATCCCTTACCCCCTGCCTCTGGCAACTGCCAATCTGTTCTGTATATTTGTGAGTTTGGTATGTATGTATGTATGTATCTCTAGCTATTTAACTGTTTGTCTACGTATCTATCTCTCTATCTATCTATCTATTTAGGTTCCACATATAAGAGAGATCATGCAGTATTTGTCTTTCTCTGTCTTATTTCACTTAGTATAATGCCTTTGAGGTCCCCCTGCTTGTGTTTTTGTTTCTTTATAATTTGTTCCCAGGATGATGTTTTAAAATGTACGTGGGATCGTACAATTCCTCTGCTTAAAACCCAACCCCTTCAATAGCTCTAAATACTCACATTGTGAATGAGATCTAAATTCTCCATAAAGACCCATATAACTCCCTCTACCTCCTCGTCTTCTTCCTCTTCTCTCATTATTGTTCCCCCATCACGATTCACACATTCAAGCCACTATATTCTTTATGTTCCTCCCCTAGCTAGCCCACACAGGTTTCTGCCTCTGAAAACTTCCACTGGTTGTTCCTGTTGCTTGGAACATTCTTTCACTATACTGTATATTCATACCACAACACCTAAAATATTACCTCCTCAGAAAGGTCTAAGATTCATACCACAACACCTAAAATATTACCTCCTCAGAAAGTTCTACCTGTCTTAACTAGCAATCCTCCATCCTACTCCTCTTTATAACCGACTGGGCAATTGTTAGTGCTAGATTATCTTGAACATTTTTGTCAGCCTCTAACAGGATGTAAGACATTGAAGACAAGAAACCTTTTTCTTTTTGGTCTTTGTCACCACTGTATATGCCAAACACTCAGGACAGTGACTAACACGTGCTGTGTGACTCATATGATGTGCTGCATGAATATATGGGCTTGGAGCGTCCATTTTAGAGCTGGTAAATAGAATATATCCAGGTATAGTTTATATGATTTCAAACATAAATGATGTGTAATTTGCCTTAAAAAATCCAAAGTGGATTTAAAATTGAAGATGGCCTATATTTCGTGACTTTTTACAGAAACAAATTTGCTTTATCTTCAAATTAGTTTTAATTTGAAAATTAAGCTTTTTTAATAAGTAAGTTTTTACCAGATGAATAAAAACTTAGGAAGGAAACAAAATTTCTCAGTGCTGATGGCGGGCTACTCCATTTTCTTTTGGGTTGGTTATTATATATGTTTTCATCAGTTTACTTATTGATACATTAAAGTGTGTGTATATGATTATGCAGATGCACATTTAACATATCTGTGGAAAAAGTTTGTATTTTATTTTGTTTTTAATTTATTTGAGAGAGAGAGGGAGTGGGGAAGGGCAGAGGGAGAAAGAAACTTCAGCAGACTCCTTGCTGAGCTTGGGGCTGATGGAGGACTTGCAGGAACTTGAGATAAGGACCTGAGCCAAAACCAAGAGTCAGACGCGTAGCCAACTGTGCCACCGAGGGGCCCCCAAAGTTTGTATTTTTAAAAAGAATTACTGTTAATGGGATTTAGGGCAAAATATTATAGTAATAAGAAAAAATTATACTTTACATCTGTCCTGCCAAAACATTCAACTATTGTCTCTCAAATCATCAGAACTCCTTTTTGCCACCTATTTTCAACTTCTATCTCCATTTGTAATTTTTATCATAAATAATAATTGCTCTTAGATTTAAGTATTTTGACTACTATACTTTGTACTTTTCTATATTCTAGTGCTGAAAGATTAGATTAAAGTTTCCTATATTGTATTCTATTAGAATATACAATAAATATAAAACCTTAAAAATATTATATAGATTTTTTTCTAATCTAAGACTATCACTGTTTATTTCTGAATTTCTAAAATTTCCATGATAAGAGATTTTGGATTGACTATCGTTTAGTATTTATTTCATTACATGTTATATTTTCATGAAGTATAAGAATATATACAATATTTAACTTATATATTTATTTTATTGTGGTCAAAAGAACTTTTGTATTGGATTGGGTTCTTCCTTATGCTCTATTATAGAGACAATTGTTAAATATTAGTTGAAAAGCATGTACGCTTTGTGTTGATAACACGGTTATCAATATCCATATATATCTATTTTAACCAGACTTATAATGTGCATACATTTGCATATATTCATCTGGAATCATTATGATATCAAAAATGCCATATTGACTTTTGCTATTGTATGCCATTATATAGGTTTCGTGTGATATTATTTATTAATTTTTTTTAATAGACTTAAATAAGACTCTCCAAGATTTTTAAGTCACTGTTGTCATTGTTCTGCCTAACTTCTGTCCCCTGAGCATTTAAACTGGATACTGGGCACCTAGATGATTCGTAGTCTGAGCCACGTGTTCTAAGCATTCCTCCCTGCTATGAGTCAGACTTTCGGCTTTACCATAGAGGTATATGCACCTATCAGCTCTCCTAAAAAAAGTAGGCATTCAATGGTGATTATTTATAAATGCTGATAACTTCCCAGAACCATTCTCCCATCCCTCCTTTAGCCAAAACAAGCAAAACAACAAAAACACCCTTGTCTTTTCTGAGATCTTTTTTGCCTGCAAGGGGTTGTGAGTTTGTCATTACCGATGGTTTTCACGGTCAAATTGATCCCATTTACTGTGTATCTTCCAAAATTTCTGTATGGACTACAAGTGTCCTTTTTATTTTTTTCTAGTTCTTTAGGATTTTTTTAAAGATTATTTATTTTACAGCAAGAGAGAGGAAGAAAGAGCGCACATGAGTGTGCACAAGTGGGGGTAGGGGCAGAGGGAGATGGAGAGACAGAAAATCTCAAGCAGACTACCCACTCAGCTTAGAGCTAAACGCAGGCCTTAATCTCACGACCCTGAGATCATGACCTGAGCCCAAACCGAGAATCAGGTTCTCAACCTACTGAGCCACTCAGGTGCCTCAGGGTTTTTCTAATTTATATGTTCCTTGTTTTATTCTAGTGTAAAGAAATGAGGTAAATGTATATTTTCAATAAGCTGCCCTGAGTCAAAGGTCTCAGAACCTATGGGAAACATAGCTCTGTGATGATCTATCCCTATATTATCCTACAAGGCCCTACATGAACTGGCTCACAGTTTCTTCTTTGACATCATCTACTACTGATCTCTCTACGACCTCACCCTGCTCATTCTGTCATAATCATACTGGCCTCCCAGTTGCTCCTAACACAGCACAGCTCGCTACTGCTTCAAGGCTTTGGATTGGGTCTTTCCTTTGCATGGAATGCTGTTTACCCAGATAGCTCCATGTTTTATCTTCTCATCACCATAGTCTTGACTCAGATGCCACTTCTTAGTTTCTCAAAAAGGTTTATCCTGAACCCACCAATTTTAAATCAACCTCTTTCCACAAAGAGTCTGGCTCTACTGTTTTGTTTTGTTTTCGCCTCCACTTACCAATTCTATTAGGTTTATTCTTTATTGGTTGTAAATCTGTCTCTTCCCAAAAGAATGTAAGCTACCAGGAGGCAGAGATTTATATCTCTATAGGCTATATATTCCAGCACTTAGAGATGTCTAATGAATAATCTCTTTGGAGCTACAATTGCTAGTCATTTGGTATTGTTTCTCATTCACCTTGCACAACAGACCACACTGGGTAGATTACCCCTTGGAAAGGGTGAGAGTCCAATGACCAATTCTTGTCTGAATCACTTATGGTACATATCAGACTCAAATGCTAGAAATTTAAAAGAGTCTACACCAGAAGAAATTCCTGGAGATAGGCATTGATAAGCTGAAGAAAGAATAAAAGTAATGTAGTTTTAAAGAAATCTGATAATATTTCTAAAAATCGTTATCAGCAATATCATTGTTCAACTAAAACTGCAGCAGTTTTAAATGAAAAGAAATTCTCAGTGCACACACAAAAAATAGTGATTTTCTTTCTTTGAAAATATCAGGAAAAGAAGAATGGAAATGTGATGTATAAAACATATATTCTGCATGCTTGAACATTTACATGATAAATGCAGGAAGAAGACTGTACATGGTGAGAGCAGTATTTACACATGCAGCAAGTTATATTGGTAACTCCAGACATAGTCAGCATCTATTGTATTTACACCTTAAAGAAGCAAACCCAAGATCATATTATGCATGGGAGCCTTCTCATTTTTAACTTTATTAATAAAGCACATTGATTTAAATTAGTTCATTTGAGACAAAACATCACCAGATATAAAAGGAACACTTGGACTTTAAGGAAAACAAACACACAAAAACACACATATTTTCAAATATAGTTTTTAAGCAAAAACATAGCTGTATTTTATATTCTAAATGCTTCCAACTTCTTTTTCATGAGATGCCACTTTATTTGACAAAAGGTGCAGATAAAAAGATTTCATCAGACTTCTAGACTTCCGAAGAGAGTTACTACTGTAAGGAAGCTATAAACTCTGTATTGCGTGTTAGCAGTTCAAGTATTACTTTGAATTACAACATTTTCAAAAGCTGACAAAAATCTAATGCAGTCTCTTTGAACTGGAGTCACTCTAGTAATTCTCACAAATATTTTTTTGGAAGGCAGATGATGTAGTATGTCTAAAAATTTTGGACCAAGGACATAATGATTCTTCCCTGGCATTCAGGTATTAAACATGAATTATAGAACATGATTATCCTTGTCACCTTGCCTGAAGTAATGATGTTCTGTTTTTTACAGAGCTATCAAAAACCTGCTGTGTCAGAAATGAGTATGATTTCAGGTTATTATCAAGCATACACATGTAAGGTCTTGATTCAAATCATACTTTGAAGATCACTGAAAACATATAAAGCTGATTTAGAATTTTGTACCACATGTTTTATATTTTCCAAAAATATATATATCTTTTGGCATTTTATATTGTCTAGGGTCACTTTAGACGGTGTCTAAGCAAATGAAGTTACTGATGTGAGTCTGGGAAAAGAAGACTGTGTTACCTAAATTACTTAAATCATTCAGACAATAGAAGGAAAATTCTTCAGATTACTTAGTAAGGCTCCATGAGAAACAGAGGTAAGAAGCATAACGAAAATCAGATATCTTTGGTTTCATAGCATCGTTTCCCTATATACGAGCAATTGCCTAAGAAAAGTAATGTTGGCATACAGTATAAAACAAGATTATAAGGATTTGTAACTTGCAGGTAAACTAGTTAGAATTATTTTTAGATATAAAATTGATAGTATGGCATTTCAGTCCTTGTCTCACCTTGCTTTCAACATTCTACTTAATTATTTTGCAGTACTCTATGGAGATTCTGTTGTATTATTCTGCTAAAAGTTACTGTAATATTCAATTTTGCTTTGAAATATTCCCAGGAAGAAAAAAGGCAAATATCCTTTCAATAAAAACAATAAGTATGTGCTCATTCCTTGCTGTGAAGAAGCAATTCTGTTCAACCACATTAAAAAAAAAAAAAGATTTCTAAAACATCATGATTTAGAGTGCACATATGTGGTTGAACACAATATTTAAGTGATCTAGAAGCGATACATGAGTGAGTTGTGGGATGAGGAGGACCAGTCTTGGGAAAAGAGAAATGAACATGTAATGTCCCTAAAATCTTTCTTTTTTTTTTTTTTTTTTCTTCCAAATGGAAATAGGATTTGGGACATAAAAATTTAGAAAGTCATTGCCAAGTTTGTTTTTCTTTTGAGAAACAGGTTGTTTCTGTGGTTGAAAGGACAGTTCAAGAGAATTAGTGAAAACATAAATGTGCCTTTCGAAACAGGACAATTAATCAGGAAAATGTTTCTGATAAATTAATTCATTTCATTGAAAGTTCGTTTTTTGAAATGAATATTACCTTATATGAGCAAAAGATGTGATAAGATCATGGGTTCTTAGAGGGAGGTTGTCATGGATCATCCCGGTGGACTCTCTCAGTGCATTCGCAGGTATCCTTATAAGGGATGGGAGCAGAGAGTTATGAAATAGGTATACAGAAGAGAAGACACATAGAGGAGGCGGCAAAGTGACCATGGAAACACAGATTGCAATGATGTGGCCACAAGCCAAAGGACATCTGTAGTTACCTGGAAGAAATAAAGAATGGAATTTCTCTTAGAGTCTCGGGAGGAGGTGTAGCCCTGTTGACACCTTGATTTTGTACTTCTGGCCTTCAGAACTATGAGGGAAAAATTTTCTGTTATGTTAGGTCATTCAGCTGTGGTAAGTTTTCATGTGGCCTTGGGAAACTGATTCTGGTATCAGAAGCACATTGTTGCTATAAAGCAAATACCTAAAAGTGTGGAAGTATCTTTGGAAGTACATGATAGGTTAGGAATTAGAAGGAAATGAAGAGTATAGAAGATAAGTTTATTACCTTGGAGAATACATATATGGTATACATAGAATGTTGATAAAAATATGAACAGAAAGTTTCTTTTGGTGGGAGCTCAGAAGGAAATGAGGAACATGTTATTGAAAACTTATTTCTTCTGTATAGGCAGAAAACGTAGCTAAATTGCATGCTATAGTTGTATGCAAAGCAGAACTTGTAAGTGAAGGATGTGGATATTTAACTTTCAGGCAGTGTTTAAGGTGCAGGCTGATTTGTTATTGCTGCTTATAGTAAAATGCAAGGAGAAAGGGATGCACTGAGGAAGGAACTGTCAAGCAAAACATTTGCTAGACTCCTAAAATTCTTCAGGCATGGAACAAGCTGATGAAACATGCAAATATGTGTTACCACTGAAGAAAAAGTAAGAATGACACCAAGGACAGAACATTTAAGTCTAGAGGAATAAACTGCAGACCAAGAGAAGTGAGCTATAGGATCACAGGGCAGAACTTCAAGTCACAGAGGATTATACTCAGGACTTGAAACCTAATAGATTTTGTTCTTCTGGATTTCAAAATTGGTTGGAACTGGTAGTTCCTTTCTGCCTTCCATTATCTCTTTGGGAATAGGAAAGTGTATAACTGATATACTAGGCCTGTCACCATTGTATTGTGGGACCATATAATTTATTTTCCGGTTTCATAGATTGAAGAGAGAAGTTTTGCCCCAAGGTGGATAATAAGCAGAGTCTCATTCATTCCCAATTTAGGTGATTTAGATGATGAGATTTGAGACTTTTAGTCTGATGACATTTAGATGAGATTTGAAATTTAAATTGATGCTATAATGATTTGAGACCTTTGGGTATGTTGGGATCAGGTGAATATATTTTGTGGGATAGACAGGAATCTTGCAGAGTGAAAGGTGTCCTACCATAGACCAAAAAATAGCCTTCCAAAAGATATTTCGCATTCTGATTTCCAGAAATTTTGAATACTACCTTATATGGCAATAATGAATATTAACTTAAATGGCAAAAGATGTGATTTTGTAAAGGATATTTAAAAGGAGGAACTTATCCTGAATTATCCCCATGTATCCTATATTTGGTGAAATGTATTCTTATAATAGACAAGCAGAGGGGATTTTGAAACCCACACTTAGGGGAGAAAACAAGGAAGAAGATGAGGCAATGAGACAATAGAGGCAGATACTGAATGATATAGCCACAAGCCAAGGAATCCCTGAAATCACCAGACCATGGAAGAAAATAGGAACAGATTCTCCTTAGAGCCTCTGGAGAGAGTGTGGCCCTGTTGACATCTTGATCTGGTTTCTGGCCTTCAGAACTGGGAGAAAAAAAAGAATTCTGTTGTAAGCCAACCTTTTGTAATAACTTATAAGGCATTTAGAAAACTGATACAGATTCTGTTGGTTTGTGTGATTTGGAGGATGGCTAGACAAGTCTGAAATTTATAGGGCAAGCCATCAGGAAGGGCAGGCTGGAAATTTTGGCACATGAACTGATACCACAGTCCAGGCAGAAAATCGTTGTCAGGGACACCTCATCTCTGCTCTTAAGGCCTTTAAACTGATTTGATCAGGCCTGACAGATTATACAGGATAATCTTCTTTACTTAATGTCACCTAATTGTAATCATAGCTGTTAATCACATTTACAAAGTATCTTTACAGTGACACCTAGATTAATTTTTGTTTGAATAACTGGGTACTGTGCCAAGCCAAGTTGATACATTTAGCTGACCATCACACAAACAGAACAGGTGTAAGCACAAGGGGGATATTACGGATGGGTGAGGTTCCAGAGTTTAGGGATATTAGAAATATCAGTGAGAATGTTTCTTCCTAGAACTTAAAGGAATTTATATATAGTGTGTGTGAAATTGTAATGTTGGTCTGCTGAAAGTATATATGAAAATTTTCACTTTCTCTACCTTCAAATAAGGAAAATATGCAAACAAGACCCAGAGAAAGACACAGGCAAATGAAAACCTACACAAGGTTCTGCTTTATTGTATAGAATAGTAAAAATGAAGAAGGAATAAAGGTGTTCATATACTAGGGAAATATTATTTTTCAGCTTTAAAAAAAACAAATCTCAAATATCCCTATTCTAACATAGATAGGGCACAGAGACTGTCACCCTGTTCAATATTTATTTGCAGTGTTGTGTGCAGTGCTATCCTGGGGCTCTCCCTTACAAGTGTTATATCCTTTAATAATAGTTGGTGGATAGAAGAGAAAAGTTTGTCTTTACTCCTGCTGCACCACATCCAATATATCTGAAATCCAAATATCCAGAAACAAGTAAAAGTAGCTAGTTTCTAATGTCATATTTTGCCCTTAACACAAAAATGCATGAAACAGAAAAAGACAAGAAGCCCTAGAATAAGTTCAGATGCCTTGATTAATGAACGCTCACCAATAGAATTTTTCCATTTTGAACTCTGCCTTTGTTTAGCACCCTGAGGTTTTATTAATAACCCAGGGCAATGCACAATAATAAGACTTAGGATGAGTGAAAGGTATGCTTTCTTTTGTAGAGTATGAGAAGCATGATTATAAAAGGGAATGGGAAAAAAGAATCTGCATGATGCCCTGACAACAGGAGAATTCTGATGTAGTTCAAGTTCGGGAGAGACTACAAATGAAAGCTAAGGAGCTGACAATTTATTTTCTTAAAACTATGTTTTGCAGTATGTCCCTTGGAGTTACTTCAAGGTATATGCACACCTCAGTTGAGGCTACTGATACGGAGACTAGAAGGTGGGAAAAGCAAGGCCAATGAAAACAAGAAGGAGCAAATCAAACAGACCAATTTAGACAAGAGGCAGAAGTCTGGACATACTTCCAAGCTAACGAGGTTATTGCAAATGAGCCTAGTGAAAGATGATACGGGGCTTTGTCATATTTCCTTCCTCCTTCAGGGTCCCTCAAGGTAGGGCCAACTTCATCTGATGGAAGGCCTGAGGGAAGCTGGCAAGGTTCTGAGAGAGAACATGGTTTAATACAACTTTTCATATATATGTATGTATACTATATAATATATATATACACACATATATGTATATTCCATATACATATACATATACATATATATATATATATATATATTTTTTTTTTTTAACCGAATAGTAGACTGGAGGCTTTGAGGAAAATCAGGATTTCTGATAGTTCGTGGGATACTTTATTGGCCCTCTTCTCTTCCTATCCACCATAATTACTGACATCATCAGGAATAGGAGACTTTTTTTTGCTCCTTTGCTAGAAATCTTATAATAGTCAAACATAACCATCTTCTCTGTGATCCTGGTCTGTTATAAATTGGACTGGGAACACGGAGATGAAGCTGAAGGCTTTCCAAATATCCATCTGACCACTCAGTCTTAAGGGTATCCAGGATCTCGTAATGCTCTTCCTGGACCTAGTCCCCAAGGAAATTAGTCTGACTTATGTAAGTTATACTAGGTAAACAGAATAACAGCTATCAAGGTTACCTAAGAGATACATAAATATTATATATGATTGAGTAGGTGCTCTGTGAAAATATACCCAGAAAACACAGCTTAGGAAAATAAAATTTTAAAACAGTGTGAAAATAGTCTTGGAGCAGAAATTGACAATCCCACTTACTCTTCATTAAATGAGTTTCTTGATTGCAGATTTTGAGAACAACCTGAGGCATAAAGCCGTCTGCTATCTAGAAGCAGTGAAAGGGATGTGCACATTGTCTTGTCCAGAACTTACTAGCTGCACAGAGCAGTATCTACAATGGATAAAGAATGGGCTTTTTTAAATGAGCTATAGGTCCAGCTAAGATCCAGATCTATCTGGGGTAACTTTGATAGTGTCTGTACTGTGCCATGCCATTAAATGCTTTCACAGAAGATGATTACAGTCCTTTAAAATCTCAGAGCACAGTCTGCGGGCATTGTGGTTAATTTGCAGGTAATAAGATTTTTTAGTACATTATATGTGTAACTAGCCACCGATCATGAACAAGTTCAGGAGACATTAGGGATTATGAAAATTAACCTCAGTGCATTTTGAAAATCCTCTAAATCAGACTTCATTTCTGACCTGCCACCCCTCCAAAAAAACTAGTTTGTAATCGTAGACTCTTACACACTACTGACATGATAGGTAAAAGAATTGTGAATAGTGTCCTTTTCTGCATCATTATATTCACTCCTTCATTTGATACATTATTGTTAAGTGCCTATCTTGTGCCAGATCCTGTTCTAGAATCAGGCAATGCACCAGTTAACAAAGGAGACAAAAATGCGTTACCTCAAGAAGCTTAAATTCTAGTTGGTGAGCAATAATATTCAAAATAAATATAAATCATTAGTATATCAGATGATGCATGGTATAGAGCACAACAAACAAGGAAGTGGGTTGTGCATATATTTTAAGGAATTATAATATAAAACATGTTCAGTACCCAAAAAGTACTTTGGGAACATTTTTTCTACAGAATAGAAATTTCTTTTGCAATCTGCCTGTGGAATTTCTAGTTTACACATAAGTCCACTAAGTGTCAAAGCTGTCTGTGAAATGTAGGGCACGTTAATATTAGAGGTATCTCCAGGTAACTTCTATGTCAGAGAGTAATTACTCTGTGTCTCCCCTTAACTATCCTTGTCTACATTATCTTTACCTAGAGGAATGTAATTTAAACATTGTTGGCCACTCTGCAAAAGAAGTAATGTTTCATAAGAATAGGCAGTGGGAAGGAAAATTCCATCTCTTGAACACCCTGTCTTAGGAATGGTGTTATGAAAACAGAGCCACGTTTTGGAAATTGTGTTTGATTGTATGTGGATTTCAGGTGGATTTAATTTTTTTTTCTCTATTGTATTTTCCCCCTAAACTGTTGACAAGATTTTCCATATGCTTGAACCATCTCTGTCCAAAATAGAGAGCAAATATATTGATACTTAAATATCAGCATTTTAGGAACCTGATATTTTGAACCTTTGTCATAGCTTGTCCACTCCAATATTCAATAATAACAACAAACTGATGAAAATAAAACTTGATTAGAAACCTTACTAATAATAAGTTCACCTTCATGTATTTTTGACATTCTAATATTTTACAATTTAAAGTAAAAGCTTTAATCATTTAATCTATTTCACCAAAAGATAAAATATTGTAAAAATGCCATTAGTTTTTCAACAAAAGTGTATTGAAATATTTTCTGTTGGCTAAAATATTGTATTAGAAATGGAATATTTAAAGATTTAAAGCATCTATTGATTTTACACTGAAGATTTGATATAAGATATAATGAGCAATCAACTTAGACAAATATAATTTCCATTTATTTCAATATGGAATTGCATGTTGTAATAAGTTGTATTACACACACACACACACACACAGAGAAAAATATAATGGATTTATTTGCTTCTTTGTTCCAGACAGTAGAGACTGAAATGCTATATGGATGGTTAGGTGTAGATAGCTAAGGTAGTATGTGCAACATACATTCTTGGTTTATAATTAAGAAAAATACTGAGCGGCATTGAGTAGGACATAATCGTTTCAGGAAAATCTCTATGCAACACAATTTTGGTGTGTAGAGTAAGACAGGAAATTCAACTTACTAACATTTTTACCTTCCATAGCTTGATAAAACCATTCATAAACAGTGTCCTGTGAAGTTACAAATATATTTCAGACGCGTTGGAGATTTTCTTTAAATTTCTGTGTAGATGCTTATCTTAGTGCAGATAAAATCTTTGAGAACAGATTTGCCCAAGGAGTTGTTTACTCTTTTAAACAGGAAAAACACACTTCAAATATATTTGATCATTCCCAAATGCTTGAAAAGTTCATATATTAAGAAATGCTGTAAATAATACCTTTGGGTCCTCTCTGCGTGTTAGGCCATATCCAATTTTCTTGGTCCGGTGTTTTTGAAGATTTGTATTGCTTCCAAATTCAGCATAAACATTACTCCAACCGTATGCCTTTGAGAACATATAGTTTTAGTCTCTGGAGAACTGAAGAAGTTTAATTATTTTTCCCCATATAATCCCCATGTTATATATGTTTTCTATTTAATATCTCAAAAGATAAAGATTTTCTTTTTCAGTATTATTGTGATGGTTAACTCATAAGCTGTACATTTGAATTATGGTGAATAATTAGACAATTGTCTAGATAATGGAAACATTGTGGGTTTTCTTTCCCAATTTCATGAACATATGAATGAAAACAAGATTTTTATGATATGAATTATCCGAGTTAGAGGCCACATTCTCCAGTTATCTCTGCTAATCATTTACCTGTTATTATTAATAACTTCACAATGATGTTATAGTTAAGTTGAAATAACACTACTTTATCACATGTAGTAAAAAATCTTGAAAGACTGAGAAAGAGAATAACTTAATAATGACAAGAAATATCTTTGTGTTAGCACACATAACTGTACATTGGAAACATTAGGGAAATAGTGGATGACATTAGAAAATGTGTAGCTGCAGAAATATTAATTATTGTGTTTTCTAATTTATTGTTGGCATGTGAATGGTATAGGTTTTAAATGACAATAGTACTGTTTGGGGTGAATTGTGTTTCCTTGAAGTACTGAATTCTTGTTATTGATCCCTTTTAGTGTTAAACAGTTAAGCATGCTGTTTAGTGTTGAAATGCACTGATACTTGCAATATACATTGAAACTCAGAGAATAGTAAAATAATCTGATATTCCCTGTTAACCTTCAGGCTGTGGCTTACATTTTCATAACTATGTTCTCACTCTCTTTGGATGTCATGTTTAGGGATGGTAATAGTCTTTAAATGTTGCAAGACACTGTGTGCTACACTGTTGTATTTTACCCTGAAATTTCCTCGCACTTCTAGAAATAGGCCTTTATTAGAATAACAAAAAAATTCTAGTTGTGTGTTTCTTGTTTGCTGCCAGTACCCTAATTGAGAAAGTTACTGGTACCAGAGTGTGCTCCAGGACACAGACCTTAGAGATGGGATTTTGAGATTAGATTGTCACATATTTGAGGACACATAACTGACCTCCTTGATTGTGGTAAAAAAGACACTGACAGTTCATACATTGATCACCTTTGAGATACTGTGCTGAAGAACTGTTGTGTGGCAAGTAAAGGGAGATCAACTCGCCACAGCTTCATTACTGTGGCAGCCATGGCAGTTACACAAATTATGGGTGGTGTGGCTCTTCTGCCTGAACTGGAAAGAAAGAAGAAAAAAATAGAGACTGACTAAATGTTCACAGTTGCTTCTTTCTTACCTTCTGTTTTGTCTTGACTAAACTTCAGTCTGACATCTCTCTTTCCTACAGTCCCCTGAACTCTGTTCCCATAAGCCTGAAAAAGCTCTAAAAAAAGTAGAATGTGACCCTTTTATCAGGTTATTCTGAGAATCAACTCAACAAAGTGAGATTTTTTTTTTCTGTCTCACCCAGTGATCATTTTCTCTTGTCTAGGTTCCCCTGAGAAATTTTGCTTATCTCTACTTGCCGTTCCCTTTACCCTGTTAAACAACCAACCAACCAAACAAACTTAATTCTGTTTGATTTTCAGATGCTTGTGGATTTCTGAGATTGGAGCATTTTCGTCTTCTGAATAAACCCTCTCTTAATCTAAGCACAGACTTTTTTTTTTTTTTCGACAGTGTCTGGTGCTATGATGTGGGAAGACTGCTGAATGCCCTCAGACCCTGATGTTTTCACCCAAGTATTCATGCCGACTTCTGGGGCCCTTTTCGTCCTTCTGGTCTGGCTGCAGAAATTGAGATCCACGGTGGTGAGTATCAATCCAGTGCTCTGGACATTTGTCTATACTTGCATAACAGGGAGTTACTTCAGTTCTACTAAATGGTGCTCTTGCTGGTCCTTTTCTGACTGATCAGGACTCTTTCTGGTTCTTTTCTATTTGTGCAGGACTTTTCCTGGCTCTTTTATGTTGTCCGAGACTCTTCCTAAGTAGAATCATTCTTGGTTCTTTTGAGGGAAGATTTAATCTCTGGCCCTTTCTATTGAACAGAACTCTTTTGGCCTTTCTTCTGGTCAGGAGAGAAAGATTTGCTCCCTGACTCTGAAGCAGGAACACCCAGCTCTTTTGTGAGGCCTTTCTTTTTTTCTTTTTTTTTTTTTTTTTACTTCTCAGCCAAGGATTGCTCAGAGCAAGTCTTTCAGCTTCTCAATAAGGAGTACACTAGAGACTCAGATGGAGACTGTTCATGGCACTGCTTTTTCCTATTTGACTCCTTTTTCCTATTTGATCCTGCTGTCTCCTAGGTCACCTCAATTACTGGGCACCCTCTTTCCACCCTCCAGCAGACTATATGCTTCACCACTGTGGCACTAATTATTTTCTAAACCTTCAAATTGGCAAAATTTTACTAAGGATAATTTAGAATCGCATTGACAACTTTTGGGCTCTTGCTGCCTCTGCAAGTTGTCCACCTTTGAAGAGCTCTTGAATTTCAGGGGCCCAGAATCCCCCCCTAGATAATGGTCTGCTTTCTTTACTTCATATGAAGAAGCCAGAAAATGGTTCTCCCAATTAAATTTCAGTCAGGCCCTTCAGCATCCTCAGTATATTTTATCTGCACCTATTCAATCACTTAAAGACCAGCTGTCTTCTTCTGATGCTGGTCCTTCTTTTTCTCTCAAATCTAAGACATTATTGCCCTCCATACTTATATTTCTGTTTTGTTCCTCCAAATGTGTTTCTGTCTACCCCACCATGATGACCTTTACCTAATGTACCTTAGTTATACTACTACTTTTTTTCCCCTCACACAAGCTATTTCCTCATTAATAGTTCCTCCATTCCTGCAGGGACCCTAGAAACTATGCTTTTCCTTTACTCAACTCATAGCACAACCTCACAACCCTAATTTGATTGCTGGCTATATGCTCACTTTCCTTTGGAAGCCTCAGGTTTCCTCCAGATTCCTGTGTCTGTCTCATATTTAAGGAAATTCTTTGTATTACCACTTGAGGGCTTTTTTGGTTTTTACTCTACAAAAGAAACCTCCCTCAACTTTAATACTTTTCAAGAAAGTCAATCTGTGCTTCCAATGGAACATAACTGGGGGGCCCTTTCATAGGCCTAAGGATTTGCATTGACACCTACTTTTCTGCTAGTGCAAATACCTACACTATTATCATGAGAAGCAAGAGTACATATTTGCTACGCTGTTATATGAATTTAATTGACTAGGTGATGTTAAACATAACTTTACCTAATATGCTTGGAACTGATATCCTATAAACAATAATTGCTCATTTTCCTCTTAGTTGAATGGGACAGCATCTCTATCAAAGCAGCCCGTGTGAATTCCAAAGTGCAAATCCAGGAGACAATTATTTCTGTGAATTTAGATAGCCCCAGTGAGATGTACCAGTTGGTATATGTCAACTAATTTGATGAGATCTTGTTACCTAGCTAATCTAATTAACTCTTACCATATTTTCAGCCAGACTGCCTTTTTTTCTTACTTTAACCATTCCCTCACCTCTGATTTGGGTTTTCTAGGCACTGGTTGAGCCAAGGTCAAGAAAAACATGTTACAACTATGAGCTTAGGCACAGAATCTTAGCTCCAGAAGGGGATGGTGAACTTCTTTTGTTACTAGGTTCTCAAAAAGAGGATAGAAATGGGGTGCCCAGCTACCTCAGTTGGTAGAGCTTGTACTCTTGATCTTAGGATTGTAAGTTTGAACTCCACGTTGGGTGTAGAGATTAAAAAAAAAAAAAGAACCTAGAAATAAGGGAATATGAAGTCTACATGGACAAAAATCAAGAAAAAGAATGAAAAATAATTTTAAGATACTTAGAAATACTAAAATTAATAAAATAGTTCTCATATCTATTTAATAAAATATAATCAATAAAATTATTTTAAAAGGGACATAACATAACATTAGATATGCAAAAAATAATTTCCTTTAATAGGATAGTCATAAATATTAATAGTTTAAAGAATACAAAAGTTTTAGTTAAAATTAAGAAAATATTGTGACTTGATCTTTCCATATTTAAATGTTACCACCACCTTATGGTAGAATTTTAAAGTTTCTTAGATTTTTTTTAGATTTAATGTTTTATTTTTCTAACTTACGTTTATGATTATGTTTTTTGAATATTATATTGTCGGTTACTTCAATTATGTTCAGGTGACTTTAAATAATACATTTCTAGTTTTATGGTGAAACTTTATAAACCTAAGAAATTCCACAAAAAAATATTTGGATTTCCAGCAAAATGATTAGTGTAGAATATTCAGTGCCTTATGAGAAACTGCACTACTTCAACCCATTGATATTCTGCCATGTTTTCATATAGGAAATACCTCTTCTTCCCCAGTCTCTCTTTAGTAGGTGCTGCAGACAGCACAAAGAGAGAAGAGCTTCTCTGGAGAGTAACTAGGCTAAGGACATTACTTTCTTAACTTTATGATGAACTGCAGATTTCATATTAAGAGGCAAATCCTTCATTTCAAAACATTAACCCTTGTAGTACTTAATAATTGAAGCCTGTGTGATTTAGAGTTCAGAAATGAATTAAGTATAAAAATAGACTCTTTTCCTACTTTCCTTTGATTGTGCCCTGGATTTATTGTTATTCATTTTAGAATCTTGACTTTTAGAACTTTGTTTCAAGAGAGTCCAAGAGTTATCAATTATTACTGAATTCAGTATCATTTCTTTCTTACTTGAATTGTTTGTCAATTAAAGTGTTATTGAAATTGAAATTTATTTTATATTTATTAGAGGAGTTGAGGGACTATATTTATTCCTATTTTGTAATGAAGACACTTAAAAATATATTAATCTATACTAAAAAATTAGTATATTCCTATAGTGAAGCCTGGGTTTGAACCCAGGGAGTCAGACTTTACAATTCATGCTCTGAGATGGCAGACTAGAAACTCTGCTCTTAGAGCAAGGCAGAAGAGACTTGAGATATTCTAGAAACGTCAATATAAACGCATGATCTTTATTTTTAGAAAATGATAATTTCTCTGTTCTGTAGCTGCAATAATTAAAAACTCCTCATCTCTCTCATCACCCTGTTAGTCACTAGTTATCAGGTAAGAAAAAGTAATGTGTAACCTTTTCTACTAATCTTGTTCTGTTATACTCCTATAACCTAAAAAAGGATACTTGGTAGGGTGTCTAATTTCATTCCTTTTTCCAGGTAAAAAATCAGGATGAGTCTGAGATACCTTGTTAAAGAAAGCAAGGGTGTTTCCAGTGTTTCTATGTGTAGAGACAGGAAATAATACTGTATGACCCAGAAATTCCATTCATAGGTATATTCCCTGGAAAATCTTATGCACATGTGCACCAGGAAATAGATAAAGAATAACCATGGCATCAGTACTTTTAATAGCCCAAATCTGGTAACACCCAGTAGCCATCAAAAATAAAATTAATAAATAATTATTGGTATACAATAATTAGAATTAATGAACGATAGCTATAAAAAAACCCAAGAGTTGAAGTGAGACATGAAGTAATGGGTATATCAAAAGCAAACAGTACTTAATGATATTGTTTAGGAATGCATACATGATGTATAATAACAAAGAAAAGTCAAGAAGTTATTACCATAAAATGAGATAATAGTTCCAGGAATGAGCGGAAGCTATGGCTAGGTAAGGACACAACAGGGGATTCTAGGTCCTGGCAATTTTCTGTCATAGATGGCATTGTTATATAACTGTTTGCCTTATAATTAATTATTAAACGGCACTTTCACATTTTTTGCATTTTTTTCTGCATGTATATTTTCTGACACAGTAAAGAAATTAATAATTTTTGTTGTTGTTGTTGATTATTCTAAAATCTCTTTTTTCATTTACTGCTAGAAACAGACTGGAAATTATTAAGAGTTTTATTAAATTTCCGAAAGATAGATCTGTGGTAGAAGAAAACTTCCATATAAGAACTTTGCAGCTAATTAACATCTAAAGCTGATTCCCCCGTTCTTTGCTGTGATCTTATTCTCACTATGGTCTTGCCCACTGTTTTTAATGATTATAAGTATGCCCTCTAGCTTAAATATATTTCATCATCTCAAATTCTTAGTGCTAATGAATTTAGCTATTTATTACATGTCTTTTGTTACTTAGTTTTGCTAATAGTTATGGAGAGGCAGCCACTTACTTCCTCCTTTACTGTCTGCAGCATTATTTCTTTAGAGGAATATGTTTACAAAGAGAGGAGATTTATCTATTAGATCTCTTTATCTAGTGCATGTTTATGAAAAAGTAGGGAACTGTTTTGTTGTTGTTTTGTTGTTGTTATTGTATGGAAGAATGCTCATAGGACATGGAGGTTTACCTTGAAAACCAACTGTTGAAAAGGTGAGGTTAGTTATAAAGATGAATGCATTGTTATCAGAAACTGTTCTTGACAAACTCTTCTCTACAAGTCTTCATATTGATGCTAACTGACGATAATAGGCTTCTGTCATCCCATATAATACTTCAGTGCACTGCCAGGTCTACTTAGGATTCCTTCTATAACCTTTATACAAAAATAAAGAAATTGATTTTAATCACACATGTTTAAACTTGGTGAGTATGTCCACCATATCTGTATAATAAACACTATTATTTCTTCAGTCTCAATGTGACTAGTTTCCATTTTGAGTTGTTAGATAAAGCTAATTATACTTTAAGTTTTTATTTTAATTCCAGTTAGTTAACATACAGTGTAGTATTAGTTTCAGGTATACAATATAGTGATTCAGCAATTCCGTACAACATCCAGTGTTCATCACAACAGGTGCCTCCTTAATCCCCATCACTTATTTAATTGATCCCTGCACCCACCTCCCTTCTGGTAACCATGTTTGTTCTGTACAGTTGGGAGTCTGTTTCTTGATTTTCCTCTCTCTTTTTTGCAAATGATAAAGGGTTGTATCTAAAACATATAAAGAAGTTAAAAAACTCAACATCCAAATAACACCTAATCCAATTAAAAAATAGGCAGAAGACATGGATAGACATTTTTCCAAAAGACATCCAGATGGCCAAAGAACATATAAAAAGGTGCTCAACATCACTCATCATCAGGGAAATGCAAATCAAAACAACAATGAGATAGCACCTCACATCTATCAGAATGGCTAAAATGAACAACACAAGAAACAACAGGTGTTGGCTAGGGTATAAAGAAAGGGGAACCCTCTTGAACTGTTGGTGGAAATAAAAACTGGTACATATACTCTGGAAAACAGTATGGAGTTTCCTCAAAAAGTTAAATATAGAACTACCCTACAACCCAGTGATTGTTCTACTAGGTTTTTACCTAAAGAATATAAAAATACTAATTCAGAGCAATATATGCACCTGTTGTTCATAGCAGTGTTATCTACAATGGCCAAATTATGGAAAGAATCCAAATGTCCATTGACTAATGAATAGATAAGGAAGATGTGATATATTTATATGATGGAATATTACTCAGCCATAAAAAAGAATGAAACCTTGCCATTTGCAATAGCCTGTATGGAGCTAGAGAGTATTATGCTAAGTGAGATAAGTTAGTCAAAGAAAGACAAAAACCATATGATTTCACTCATATGCAGCATTTAAGAAACAAATGAGCAAAGGGAAAAAAATAATTTTACTTTTTGATACTGAAAATTCCACCAAGGTTAAAGTCCTTATCAAAGACATCAGTCTTCTTTAAGGTAATAAGTGCTTTAATGTGAAATATATCAATGATATATGCTATATTTTAAAGGCTATGCAATGTTCCATTTCTTCACAATATATTGATGTGATATTTTCAAACTTATGTTGTGATGCAGATCGTATTGAAATGTCTGGAGCTGTATCATCTCTTGTTGAAGGTGTCACGGAAAAAATTTTTATTGCTATGGGGTACCTTATTGTCTAGAAAACTTTGCAATGGATTATATGAAAGTAAAAATCTAAGATGCAATGTGAATTCTGTAGAAATAATGTCAGGGTCCATACCAGAAATACAAGTGTTATTTTTTTTCCAGTGTCTCTCAAAATATCTCTTGGGCTATTTAGTTGTTCAAACATTTGGAATAGAGTGGTCAGTTAAAAAAAAAAAATTGGATTACTTAACTAAATTCTGTGGCCTCTGGTTGACATTTATTACCTGACAAAATATATTTCTTTCTTCATTTATATTCCCAAATAAAAATAGTATAGAGTTTTCTTCAGTTCATGCATTCTATTACTACATGCCCTTAAGACATGATGATAACTCTTAAATGAATGTTGCTGTCTTTTCATAAAACTAAATTCAAAGTCATTTTTATATCTTATGTAGAGAGTAATGAAATACCCCTTCCCCCAGTTTCCCCTTTTGCTCATTATGCTTTTGAATGATTGGCAAATGATGTAGGTACAATTTTATTAACTGTAATTTTCTTAGTATGTTCCTTAAAGTAAAAGCTTCTCAACACAAACAGTAATATATAAAATTTATTCTACTGAATCCTTGGTTCAGTTAAAAAAAATCATTAAAAGTATAAATTTCTTTACCATATTTTCCTGAAGTATTCCTGTGAACCTATTTTTATTAATCAATAATATTCTGTAATGTGATTCATTAGCTCTAAAATATTTCTAATCTCATTTAAAATTATGCCTGTGAACTCTTTTGAATTTTTATTCAACAATTATTTGCCTACATACTATGAATCTGTATTTATTTTTCATAACACAAGACAGAATCTAAACAGAAATGAAAATGATGATGGTGAGGCCTACTTAACTTCACTGTAAGATTCTGTTAACCTAATATATGATATGTTAATTATAATAACAGAAGCAGCATAGTATTATTCACTAATCTTATGATACCGTATCTTGACATTATTATGTCAAATAAATGCAAATATGAACATTAGAGGACACAGAGTCTGTTCCAGACTTTACCATTAATTGTCTGTATGACTCTGAAAAACCCCTGTAATTCCTCTCAGCATCAATATTCTGTGAAGAAGTTGGAATGATGACACATATTTCAGTGTTGGTATATTAAGTAATATTCTAGGTGTCTGTGTAAAGTTTTCATATGTTATATATAAATGTATTTGATAAAGACTGGCCGGTATGTGAAAATAAAACAGGATGCTTTATTTCTTGAATCTGTCAGTTGGTTACTCATTCCTTTATGTAACACAGTTGTTGAGTTACTGTGATATATGAGATTCTGTGGTAGGCACCAGCGTTCAGTAATTCACAAGTCAGACATGGCCTCAACCAAGTGGAAAAGGTAAAGATAATGATATCAAAGATGGAATAAATAAAAGTAGGGGCCTGAGTTGATTTCGTAGTTTAAAATGTTGAGGGGCACCTGGGTAGCGCAGTCCTTAAGCGTCTGCCTTCGGCTCAGGGCGTGATCCCGGTGTTCCAGGATCGAGTCCCACATTGGGCTCCTCGGCTAGGAGCCTGCTTCTTCCTCTCCCTCTCCCCTGCTGTGTTCCCTCTCTCGCTGGCTGTCTCTCTGTCACATAAATAAATAAAATCTTTAAAAAAAAATGTTGAAGGAATTCAAATTCTGAGACAAAGAATTAAGTATATATAAGTATATCCTGTCTGGGATTTCAAAGTAACACCAAGAAAATCTGCCAAAGAGATCAAGCAATAGGGATATAGCTCCTCATCTCTTCTCCATCTCCCTACCCCCTTGTTTTAAATTCTGCTGTCTAATTAGGTACTGAAATTAGAAATGAGAGTCTTTATAAAATAATTAGGAAGGCAAATCTTTAAAGTTAATTATTGGAATACATTGGTTTTAAAGCATGTTTAAGCAATTAAGTAGTAGTTACAGACATTAGATTTTAGTAGACAAAAAGGTATATTAACTATTTATGGCTTTGGGTGAATAGTTTAATTTACTATGATCCATATGCCTTAAGTGGACCTGAAAGAATTAGTGTCCTCCAAGTGTTGGTAATTACTACCTGGATATAATGTATTTTATTTTAATAAATATCATTCAAACATGACTTTGGTTAAACTATTTATCCTCTGATTATGTCACTTTCCTCAACATTTCCTCATTCTTGTAAGGGTCAAATATGATTTTTAAAATACTTTATAAATTCTAAGTGCTGGAGATAAAATAGCTATTACATTTATCTGATGAAGATAGCAATTTATATCAGGTTAAAAGTATAATACAACACATTGTCATGATGTAGTGGAACTGACTTTAGAGCAAGATAAAGCAGGTATTCTCACCCTTTTCTAGTACATCCGGTCTAAGCTGTGACATACTAGGCAATTAAATTCAGGAGCTTTATTGTGATTATGATATCTATGTTGAATGTTGTATAGGACAAATGAAAATCTAATATTATGGCTGAATGTAGAGAGAGTTTGATAAATACCCAGGTTTCTTATCTTTTCCCCCGTGTTTTGTATTATAATATTTGGGCCAAAATGACCTTTAACATATTTTTATATTTTTTCAGTGTATAATAGCTTTGAATCACTCTGATGGCATCTCTTTCTTGTTTTTATTTTATACTTATCTAAACTAATGTTATTTTTTTTTTATTGTGATGTGTGCTGATGCTTATTATAGTTTCTACTAAAAGTATTAAGTTCTGGATTTTCACCCAAGTTATACTTCTGAGCAATATTGTCTCAGACTTATTGAGTTCTTATTTTTTATTTTGCTTATTTTCAACAGAAGAATATCCCAGGCATTTCTTGCTGTCTCAGTTATTATGAAATTAAGACTCCTACTGAAAAGTATCTACTATTGTATCCTTTGGTTATGCTAGACAGGAATTGTTTTGTTAGCTATTGTTATTTTCATTTCTCCTTGAATCATTTCCTTCATCATACCTTTCTTTGTAAAAGCTAGGGCAAAGTCATTTTGTTGAAACAAGCTTTTTAAAAATTTTCTAGGGTCAATCAGGACATTTCAAGGAAATAAAATGTCCTTCTCCTGCTGTAAAATCTTCACGTGTGCTAAATAATTATCAGACTCCTCAAATTATGGCTTTCTGATGCAAACTTAATATTTCCATCTTTATCCTGATATATCTTTACACATATATCTGATCCAGGTCAAACTGGTGTGTTCCTGTACCTCATATTCAGTTTATATTTGCCCACTACTATATCTTTAAGAATATCCCCTCCTAATATGTCTCATTTATGTCTGCTCATCAAAATATTACTCACTTTCCCCATTCAATTCACATCCTAAGGTGATTAGATTTGCAGTCAGTATATTTGACTTATGACCTCTAGTCGATTCTAACATTCTGAATATGAATAATGTCATATGTAATTTTGCATTAAGTGAGTAAAGGGTGAATGCTTGTATTTGGACTAATGAATAAACATTTGTGAATATATGGAATGTCTCAATGAATAGTGTCAGGCTGCATTTTTTTTTTTTTTGGATCCTATAGAAGTTGCAAAGACAAAACAAAATATTTAATAAAAAAGAATTATCAGTTGGGCTTATGGCATGATAAAGTATCTGAATAGCAAACACTTAAATAATTGAATGATATTTTAACTGTCCAAATAGTTTTTTTTTTTTTTTCTGATATGAGAAAGATGGTTTCTCTTTTCCTTTTGGATATGGCTAATATAAATGTCAGTTAAAATCAAAGCTTAAAAAATGAGAGCACCAAGTGGTGTCGGCATCATGGCAACATAAGATGTCTCTTGTTTTGGTCCCTTCCTTAACAACTAAAATCTGGCATCCATCATCTCTGTGGGAGTCATGGGATCTAGCACCATATGTCAAGGGGTCTTGCCTAACCGTGCATCAGATAATAAGCAGATAGACTATGGTATGGGCTGTGGAACAGCCAGAAGCCTATGGACCAGCTGGAGCCACTCTTGGTCATAGTCTGGCAGGACCTGGAAAGTGCTGACTTGGACGGAAACCCATGGGTGAGAGAGCCTTTGTAGAAGTCCAGATTTCCAGAGAGGGGAAAAAAAAAAAAAAAAAAAAAAAAGGTTTGAATGCATGAGAGTGTAGATGAAGAACTTTGCCAGCATCACTCCTCTCCAAAAGGTAGCACAGTCTAGAGAAAGAGGAGGCTGGGGATTTCCCCTATGAGGGAAATAGAGAGTGGTGGGTGAGTATCCAGCTTCCCCAGCTGCGCAGGGCACTACTAAAGAAACCTGTTTCTCCCCTAGAGCACCTAGAATATTAAAGTGGAAGCTCCATGACTGGGAGGAGGGAGAAAATCAGGAAAGAGGAAAATATCAGAGGGAATTAAAGGGATGTGGTTCCTGCTCACTCCTGTCTGGGCTCCAGTAGGAAGACTGCCCATGAAGTACTGGGAGAACTTCACCTAAGAATTCCCTCACTTGGCCCACAGGCACCCCCAACACCCTGAGTGCCCAAACCACACCTCCTCTCCACTCTGTGGCCAGCTCCTTCTGTGTACTTCTGAGTGTGGCAGTAAGAATGAGCTCAGGCAGACAAGGCGTATGCACAGAAGACAGTCCAGGGTCTGTGAGCAAGAGAGAAATCACAATCTTTAATTGTAGTGCCATCTTTGAGAAAGCAAAAAAGAGATTTCCAGTGGATGGCCTGGCGTGTTATAAGATAGAAAAGATATACAAGCATAAGAATTCATCTACACAAGGGAGCAAGAATTGTGGAACAAGTGCATCCATATAAGGTGGGAGAAAGTGTCAGAATATATAGCAGAACCAATGAAAATATCTCTCACCTAAAGTCAGTTAATAAAGATTGAAGGAGTTGATGTTCCTCCAAATGCAAAAGCAGCAATGAAAACCTCCAAGGAACATGAAGAATCAAGGAAACATAACATCACCAAAGATCTCAATAATCCTTCAGTAACCAAACTCAACAAGATGGAGATTGGTGATTTAAGTAATAAAGAATTCAAAATAGAATAGCATCCTTAAAATATTTTGAGGAAACTCAATAAGCTACAAGAAAATACAGAAGGACGTTTCAATGAAGTCAGGAAAAGAATACATGAAAAACATGAAAAAAATTAGCAAAGGGATAGAGATAATGTACAAGTACCAAATGAAAATTCTGCAGCTTACTTATGACCTCGAATCGATTCTGACATTCTGGAAATGAATAATGTCATATGTAATTTATCCAATGAATGAAATGAAGGATGCAGTAAACATCATCAACATTAGAATAGGTGGCCAGAAGAATAAGTGAGTTAGAGGATAGGAATTTTAAATTACCTGCTCAGAAGAAAACAAAGAAAAAATAATGAAAAAGTGAGGAAAGTCTCCATAATCTGTGGAACACCATCAGAATCATTTGAGTTTCGGAAGGAGAGGAGAAAAGTCATTAAAAAAAAAAAGGATTGAGAACTTCACAAACCTGGGAAGAGATTGGACATCCAACATCATTAAGACAATATATCAACTCATTACTTCAATCCAACATTATCTTCTCCGAAGCATCAGTTATAATGAAACTGTCAAAATCAAAGAATCCTAAAAGCAGCTAAAGAAAGATTATAACCTACAGAACAACCTCCATTAGATAATCAGCAGATTTCTCAACAGAAACCATATAGGCTGAGAGAGAGTGGGATGATACACTAGAAGTACTAAAAGAAGAAAAATTGCCAGCCAATAATACCCTATTCAACAAAACTATTCTTCAGAAATGTAGGAGAAATAAAGACTCATCCAGACAAACAAAAGCTGATGGAGCTCATCACAACTAGAGCTTCCTTACAAGTTATGCTGAAAGTTCTTTAAACTGAAAAGGTGCTAATTAGTAACATGAAACTATATAAATATACAACACACTGGTAAAGGTAAATGTACAGTTCAGAAAATGCTAATTCTCTAATATGCCGGTGTGTTAACCTCACAACTGTAGTAAAAAGATGAAAAGAAAAGTATCAAAAATAACTACAGCTACCATAATTTATTAATGAATACACAATATAAAGAAGTAAATTATGACATTAAAAACACAAAAGGGGGGCACATGGGTAGCTCAGTCAGTTAAGCATCCAAGTCATCTAGAAATCAGCTGAATTTTCTTTTCTCTTTTGGAGATATCTAAATTCCAAGCAACTGGGATTTTGGAGGGTGACAAAAATTACGATTGCTACATGTTAGTTATTCTGATTTTCAATCTTAAAAATATTATGCTACTCTCTTAGGAAAGCAGTTAGATAAAATGTATATAGTTTCAGGTATGTAAACCAGGGGATTCAGACAGACATTCCCTTGCAAGATTTCATACATATCCATTTTGCAGGGTTTCATAATTAGAGGTGTTGCCTCTGTAAATAAAGCATGAGAGACTCTACTTTCAGAAATATCAGGTGTTTTAAAGTTAGGGGATATAGTGTATATATATATACACACACACAATAATATATACATAATATATACATTATATATACATAATATGCAGTTAAATGTTCACAGCAAAATTGTGGGGGAAGATAGAGTCCCTATATGTCCCCTGTCTACCCCTACACTTGCATAGCCTCCCCCACTGTTAACATCCTCCACTGTAGTGGTGTATTTGCTACAATTGGCAAACTTATGTTAACACATTATAATCACCCTTAGTCCATAGTTTACCAGAGGGTTCATTCTTGGTGTGTTGAGTTCTATGAATTGGGATAAATATATAATGACATGCATCCATCTTAAGGTATCATACAAAATATTTTCACTGCCCTATAAATTGTCTGTGCTTTGCTTATTTATCCATCACCACCACCACCACCGCAACCCCTAGAAACCACTTATTTTTTTTAATGTCTCCATAGTTTTGCCTTTTCCAGAATATTGTGTAGTTGGAATCATACAATATGCAGCCATTTTGGATTGGCTTATTTTGTTTATTAATAGGCATTGGAAGTTCTTTCCTGTTTGTTGTTGTTGTTGTTGTTATTGTTGTTCATGTATTGATAGTTCATTTCCTTTTAGCACCCAATAATAATCAGTTGTCTGGATATACCACAGTTTATCCATTAACCTTCTGAAAGACAATTTGTTTACTTCCTAATTTTGGTAATTATGTATAAAGCAGCATTTGTGTCCACGTCTGTATGTGGAAAAAGTGTTGTGCCATTTTGCATTTCTACCAGCAGTGAATGAGAGTGCCATTCTCACCCAATTTGGTATTGTTATTGTTCCAGGTTTTGGCCATTCTAATAAGTGTTTATTGATATCTTGTTGCTTTAATTTGCATTCTTCTGATGACATGGGATATAGAATATGTTTTTATATGCTTAGTTGCCTCCTGTATGTCTTCTTTCATGAAGGTCTCTTTAGGTCTTTGACCCATTCTTCAATTGGGTTGTTTTCCTGTTGTTGAGCTTTGAGAGTTCTTTGCACATTTTGGATAAGAGCCCATTGTCAAATATATCTCTTGCAAATATTTTCTCACAGCCTGTGGCTTGTCTTCTCATTCTCTTGATATTGTCTTCCCCAGAGCAGATGTTTTTAATTTTAATGCAGTCCAGCTTATCCATTATTTTCTTATTTATTTATTTATTTATTTATGGATCTTGTTTTTGATGTTGTATCTAAAAAGGCATTGCCATCCCCAAGCTCATTTAGGGTTTTTTTCCCTATGTTATATTCCAGGGGTTTTATAGGTTTGCTTTTTATATTTAGTTCTAAATAAAACGATCTATTTTGAGTTAGTTTTTGTGGAAGGTATTAGGTCTGTGTCAAGATTCATTTTTTTGCACGTGGATATCCAATTGTTCCAGCATCATTTGTTGAAAAAACAATTTTTGTTCTATTTTATTGCCTTTGATCCTTTGTCAAATATCAGTTGACTATATTTATTTGAGTCTATTTCTGGGACCTCTGTCATGTTTAATTGATTTATTTGTCTGTTATTTTGCCCATACTACACTCTCTTGGTTACTGTAGTTTTATGGTAAGTCTTGACATTGAGTAGTGTAAGTCCTTCAACATTGTTCTCCTTCAATACTGTGTTGGCTATTCTGGGTATTTTGCCTCTCTGTATAAACTTCAGAATCAGTTTGTTGTATCCCCAAGATAACTTGCTGGGATATTGATTGGGATTGCATTGAATCTATATGTACATTTTTTTTTTTTTAGATGTATACAGAAGCATTTTATTTTGAGGGATGGTAATGTAAATGGTATTGTGTTTGTTTTTAATTTCAAATTCCACTTCATTGTTCATTGCTGGGTATATAGGAAAGCAATTGAATTGTGTATATTAGCCTTGTATTATGGAACCTTGCTGTAATTGCTTATTAGTTCCAGGAGATTTTTGTTGATTATTTCAGATTTTCTATGTAATCATGTCATCTGTGACCAAAGACATTTTTTTTATGTCTTCTTTCCAAATCTGTATGTCTTTTGTTTCTTTTTCTTGCTTTTTTGCATTAGCCGTAAGTTCCAAGTATGATGTTAAAACAGAGGTTAGAGAGGGCACACCCTTACCTTATTCCAGATCTTAATGAGAAAGCTTCAAGTTTCTCACTTTTAAGTATGACATTAGCTGTAGGTTTTTATAGATAGTCTTTATCAAGTCGAGGAAGTTAATTATTTAATTTCTTTGGTAGATATATGCCTATTCCTATTGTTTCTTCTTGTGTGAATTTTGGCAAATTATGTATTCCAAAGAATTGACCCATTTAATCTAGATTATCAAATTGTGAGCATAGAGTTGTTCATTTTATTCCTTATTATCTTATTAATCCCACAGATCTGTAGTGATGTCCCCCTCTTTCATTTCTGACCTTAGTAATTTCCCTCCTTTCTGTTGTTTTCTTTGATAGCCTGACCAGAGGCTAATCAATTTTATTGATCTTTTCAAAGAATAGTTTTGGTTTTATTAATATTCTATTTTGATTCCTTGTCTTCAGTTTCATTGATTTCTTTTTTTTTTTTTTTTTTAAAGATTTTATTTATTTATGTGACAGAGAGACAGCCAGCGAGAGAGGGAACACAGCAGGGGGAGTAGGAGAGGAAGAAGCAGGCTCATAGCGGAGGAGCCTGATGTGGGACTCGATCCCGGAACACCAGGATCACGCCCTGAGCCGAAGGCAGACGCTTTAACGACTGCGCTACCCAGGCGCCCAGTTTCATTGATTTCTGATCTAATTCTCAGTATATTTTTTTTCTGCCTGCTTTGGATTTAATTTGCTCTACTTTTTTTCTTATTTCTTATGATAGAAGCTGAGATGATTGACTTTAGATCTTTGTTTCTAATATACCTTTCAGTGGTATAATTTTCTCTCTAAGCCTGCTTTTTTTTCCCACAAATTTTGATAAGTTGTATTTTCATTTTTACTTAGTTCAATATGTTTAAAAAAATTTCTTGTAAGATTTATTTGACCCATGCGTTATTTAGATGTGCACTGTTTGTTACGTTCTTTGGGATTTTCCAGTTAACTCTCTGGTACTGATTTCTAGTATTTCTATTATTGTCTGAGAGCAGACATTGTGTGATTTCCATTCTTTTAAATGTGTAAAGATTTGTTTTATGTCCCAGAATTTGTTCTATTTTGAGTAAAGTTCTGGTGAACTTGAAAAAGATGTGTATTCTGCAGTTGTTGAATAACATAGTCCATAGATGTCTCTTTTATACAGTTGATTGATAATGTTATTGAGTTTAACTCTGTTTTTTTTTTTTTTTTCTGATGTTCTGTTTAATGGATCTATTTCTGATAGAAAGGTCTTAAAAAGTTTCTAACTACAATAGTTGAATCATCTATTACTCTTGACAGTTCTATTTGTTTCTAGCTCACATAATGTGATGTTCTCTTGTTAGATGTATACACATTGAGGATTATTAGGTCTGTTTGGAGGATTGACTCCATTATCCTTATATAATGCTCATCCTTATACCTCTGTCACTTTCCTTAATCTGAAGTCTGCATGGTCTGAAATTACTATATCTATTTCTGCTTTCTTTTGGCTACTGTTAGCATGGTATATTTTCCTCCTTTCACTTCCTTTTATTCTATGTGTGTCTTTAAAGTGGATTTCTTATAGATAACACATGTTTGGCTCTTGCTTTGTGATCCATTAAGAAAATCTGTTTTTATTGGGTGCATTTGACCATTGATATTGAAAGTTATTATTGATTATAGTTGGATTAATATCTGCCATATTTGTTACTGTTTTCTATTGGTAGTTCTTGTTCTTTGTTCTTATATTAGCTTTCCACTTATTTTCTGCTCTATGTGATTTTAATTGATCATTTTATATGATTCTGTTCCTCCATTTTTTTAAAGCATTTATATTGTACTTAAAAAAAAATTTAGTGGTTGTTCTAGAGTTTGCAATATATGTTTACAGCTAATCCAAGTCTACTTTCAAATAACATACCACTTCACAGGTAATGCATCTTATAATAACAAAATAATCCTAATTTATCTTTCCTATTTCTTATATCATTGCTGTCATAATTCTACTTATATGTAAGCATATATGTATGCTTATATATATATGCTTATGTACATTATATGCATCCATAAATATGCATAATTGAATACATTATTGGTATTAATATTTTAGTAAAAACTTACCTGTTAAATCAATTAATAATTAAAAAAATAAAAGTTTTTATTTTACCTTTAGTTATTCCTTCTTTGATGGTCTTCCTTAATTTATATAAAACTGAGTTTCTGACATATCATTTTCCTTTTTTCTAAAGAACTTCTATTATCATTTTCTGCAAAACACATTTACTGGCAACAAATTCTCTCAAATTTTGTTTGCCTAAGAAAAATCTGTTTCTCTTTCATTTTTGAATGATAATTTCATAGGGCACATATGATGTTAAAACAGAGGTTAGAGTTGATGTGTTTTTGTTTTGTTTTGTTCTTTCATCACTTTAAATATTTCACTCTTCTTTCTTGCATGATTTCTGAAAAGTCAGATGTTACTGATTCTTCATTTCTCTGTAGCTAAGGTTTTTGGTTTTTTTTTAAGATTTTAATTATTTATGTGAGAGAGAGATGCAGAGAGAGTGACAGCGAGCACAGGTGGGGAGGAGAGGGAAAAGCAGACTCCCTGCTGAGCGGGGAGCCTGATGCGGGACTTGATCCCAGGACCCTGAGATCATGACCTGAGCTGAAATCAGGAGTCAGACACTTAACTGACTGAGCCACCCAGACATGCCTGTAGCTAAGCTGTTTATTTTTTTTTTTTCCGGCTTCTTTCAAGATTTTTTCTTTATCATTTATATTCCATAGTTTGAAAATTACATACTTAGGAATAGTTGTTTTTTGTTTGTTTGTTTTACTTTGTTTATTTGTTGTTGTTTTGGCATTTACCCTGCATAATGTTCTACTAGTTTGCTGAATCTGTGGTGTGCTATTTGATATTAATTTTGGGAAACTGTCCGTCATTATTATTTCAAATATTTCTTTGGTTTCTTATCTTTCCAGTATTCCCTTTAAGTGTATGTTATGCCTTTTGTGATTGTCTCACAGTCTTTGTATATTCATTTTTTGTCATTATTATTGTTGAAGCTTTTGTTCTCTTTGCTTTTTTGATTTTTCAAGATTTTAATGAATATCTCCTGTAGCTCAGAGATTCTTCCCTCAGCCATGTATGGTCTACTAAGTCCATCAAAGGCATTTTTTATTTCTGTTACAGAATTCTGATCTTTAGTATTTTAATTATTTCTTAGGATTTCTATCTCTGTTTACATTGTCCATCTGTTCTTATATGCTGTCTACTTTATCCATTAGAACCCTTAGCATATCATATATAGATGTAGATATCTATCTATCTATCTATCTATCTATCTATCTATCTCCTGGTCTGATAATTCCAACATTCCTGCCTTGTGTGGTTCTGATGCTGGCTCTGTTTCTTCAAATTGTGGGGTTTTTTTGTTTTGTTTTTTTTTGTTTGTTTTTGTGTTTGCTACTTGGTATGTCCTGTAATTTTTTCTTTTTTTTTTTTTTTTTGATACCCAGACATGACATAGTGGGTAAAAGGAATTGCTATAAATAGGCTTTTAGTAATGCAGTAGTAAGATGTGGGGGCCTTTTAGTGAGCCTATGCCTGTGGACTATGAATTTCACAGAGTTTCTTAATTATTTTCTCCCCTTTAAGTTGGCCAGAATGGCTAGTGTGGTATTTTTATTTCCCCATAGTTAGCTCTGAATGTACCCCCAGAAAGTTAGGCTTTGATTGACTCATTTCCTCTCAGAACAGGCCTTCTTAAGAAAAACAGAGTGCTCTGAAGTACTTCAAAATGCTTCCTCTCCTTCACACCCCCAGAAGCACTAGGGGATATTTATCTAGTATTTACTGTGAGAACCTAGTAAAGTTCCTAGTGGGACATTTTTACAGTATTTTCCCCCACCAACCATAGATAGGGCCCCCTGGAGTTTTTAACTTTCATGTGTGTCCCCACTGAACCTCCCACAATTCAACAATTATAGTTCAGGTTTTCCTACCCTCATAATGGTTTCCAGGAGGTTTCTTTTCAGAAGTCTTTCTTCCCTGAAGCAGCAGCTTTCTGTACTTGCCCATATAGCTCTCCAATCTTGGGGGAAGTAGTTTGCCTTATATCTGCCCCTCTTTTATGAATCCAAGAACAGTTGTTAATTATTTACCTTGTTCATCTTTTTACCATGGTCCAGTGACTTCCAAGGTCCTGATATACAGATTCAGAAAATCCTGTGGTTTTTTGTTTGTTTCTTTGTTTCAAAGATTCTTTTTATTTATCTGAGAGAGAGTGAGTGTGTACAAGCTTGGGTGGGGGTGGTGGAGAGCAGAAGGAGAGGGAGAAGCAGAATCCCCACTGAGCAGGGAGCCTGACATGGGGCTTGATCCCAGGACCCTGAGATCATGACCTGAGCCAAAGGCAGCCGCTAACCAACTGAGCCACCCAGGTGCCCTTTATGTGTAAATACATGTAATGCATCACTTCTTTTCATGAAAAATAATCATCAAATTGTTTTCTCTGTATTCTTAAATAGATATTAAAGAAGCTCTTCTCAATTCTAATTTAAAAGGGCACTTAAACCAAAAAAATTTTTATTTAATGATTACTATCACAGCATGAGATGGATAATCTTTGTTTGAATTGCAAAGTTCCTTTAATCCATTCTTCAAGTTTAAAAACAAATAAATAAATAGATAAGTAAGTAAATGACTTATAATTCAAACTTTCCAGACTTCAGGTAAAACTGGAGCTTGTTGACAGAACAATAGATGGGTAGATGGTTGGTTAGGTAGAGGATGGAGAGTAGCTAAAGAGGTAGAAATTAAAAGGGCATTAATTACAAGGGAAAAAATTATTCATAGTCATAGAAGGAAATAACCAGAATATTCTATCACTACACTTTTTAATCTTTATACTGAAGTATATAGGTCAATGTGTTTTATTTTTATAGTGTTTTGGATTTTAAATAAAACTGTTATTCTGCATATAAACATTTTCTGCATTAATATATCAATTGTGAAATGATTTTTTATAAATAATCACTCCTACACATGTTTTAAAGGGAAAAATTATATTGAAGTTATCAGCTCAGTTTACATAAATTCCAAAACACTCTGGATAACAACAATAGAATGAAAACAAAAACCAAAAACAGAATGTATATCTTCAAAATAAATGGATGACAATTTCATTATCGTGAAATTTAGGACAACCAATTTAAATATTTAGCAGATAAGGGCTTCAGGAGCTAAAGATTTTATTACACAGGCAATAAGCATCATTCTTGAAGTCTTGAGAGATTACCTTATTGTAAGAGCACTGTCAAAATTCATATATAATGGTAACAGAATATAAAGAGTTGGCTTCAGGTTATAAATGTACACTTAAGTCCCCACATAGAACACGGATATAGGAAAGAAATTCTTGTAAATGTTTTTATTTATAATCTTACATTTTCCTAAGATTGTAATTATTTAGAATTTAACTTTGTTTTGCATTAATGTGAATAACTTCTTCCTCTGTCCTATTCATACATAATTTCATTTCAGAAGAACCACTATTAAAAGAAGGCCTGGGGCACCTGGGTGGCTCAGTAGGTTAAGCAGCTGACTCTTGGTTTCAGCTCAGGTCATGATCTCAGGGTCGTAGAATCAAGCCCAGTATGGGCCTCTGGGCTCCATAGGTAGTCTGGTTGGGATTCTCTCTCCTTTTCCCTCTGCCCCTCCCATTTGTGCTCTCTCTGTCTCCAAAACTAAATATATAAATCTTAAAAAAAAAAAAAAAAAAAGTCTACACAGAAATTCTATGTTTTTAGCTACTCTTGTGGAAAGTCATGCCTGAAGCTTAAAATATGAAATGGAGACTAGAATTTTAACCAATGCAATAAAGATTGTAAAATTTTACTTCTACATTTGAATGTCTACTATGTATTGGGCACCAGACAATGTCCTGACAGACAAAGATTAACCTGACTTTGAGGGCCTCATGTTTTATTTAGTAGCTAGAAACATAAACAATTATTGTACAGTCTAATAAGTAGCATACAGTAAAATGAACTAACTTCTGCCAGTGGAACAAGCTAAAATGTCTATTGAGTGATTTCTACAGGATTTTCTGATCTTCAAGGCAAAGGTGATTTTTGCTCTTCTCCAGGGACCACTAAGTAGGGAAAATGGAAACCACTCCAGGAAATGGATCAACCAGCTAAAAAGCAAAACTATCAAAGTTTACTATATATGCTTGCTTAAATTTTTCAATGGTGTAGTAGTAGCTATTCTCAAATTTAATGGAAATATTATTTCTTAATAAAAGTAAATAAAAACTTCTGGTAATTAAAATTATACAAGCTTTTCACTCTAACTCTGCAGTTTATATCCTAACAATATCACTTTAATTTAGATTCTCTATCATGAAAGGTAATACTAAGGGGATTTTTTTTTCATGTGCAAATGTTTTTGAGGCAGAAAAAGAAGAACCGTTTGGTTACAAGTGATAATGGTGTGATAAATTATGCTCCAGTCATCCAGACTGTGAAGTATTAATGCAAAGATTCAAAAAAAGTTTTTAATTTTGTGTGTGCCATACAAAATGTTTAGATATATGTATGTAGTGCTTAGGTCTAAGTTCTAAAATAATCACACTGCTGGTGTTGACAGAGTTGAAGTGAACAAGAAATGACAAGAGTTAGCAAACTTTGCAAGAGCCTTAAAAGTAACTCTACTTGAAGGTTTTCTTTCACATCTTATCTTTTCTCCCTCTCTCATGTCATTTAAAAGAAAAAAATTGAGACTCTCAATGCCTTTCGTGGAGTAGAACTTAAAACATGCTGAAATTAGCTAATAGTAGTTTACTCATTATATCATATGTTGTTTAAAATATTACGTTCTGTAATTTAACCTCACAATACGTGAGATGGCTGCTCTTTTCATTTTCTAGTTGAGAAAGACGAGGTGTAGAGAATGCACGTTCTGTCTTAAGAAGTATGGTTTTTAACAATTTATTGATTGATCATCAGTGTCATTAACTTCTAGATTTGCTATGCTAATTACTATGATTTTCACATATAACATCAGTCCTTTGAATGGAATTATGTCTGAAATAATGCATATTAAATAACAGTTATATTAAATATGATGCATTCTAAGGCTATAGTGAGTTTTCATAAGGTTATGAAATATATCTAATGTATACTAATTACAGAGTTTCAGTTTTGATCAAATATTTAATTTATAAAAGAGATGTTGTATGATAAAGGAGTAAAATATATCTTGTATACTGAGGAAGTCCCAGTAGTTCATTTTTGCTTTTGTTTCCCTTGCCTCTGGAGACACATCTAGCAAGTAGTAAATACAGTACACCTTAAATAACAATAAACTTTGCATAAAATAAAGTAAAAATGTGAATTTCAAATATTTTATTGCTGCAAGTTATCAAGTAATGGTAGATAAAGTATTGCAGAATGTCAGGACTATAACAAACTTTAATGTTTATCACCTGAACCCTTCATCATGGTTGAATATATACACCCATTGTGGCAAGTGATTTTCTGGCAATTTTTCAGGGAACTTTGTAATTGATATCACTACTTCCTAAGGTTACCTCATTTCTTTTTGCACAAGCTTGTTAGATATTGGAAGGAGGATATTTTTGAAAGAAAGCATGTCTTCCTGTCAAGGCACTACCAAAGACTTCATTGTCCTTGGTGTTGACCCATGCCTTTTTATGCATATCTCAGTTCACTACATACTAAGGAGAATCTTCTGTAGGCAAACACTGAGTCCACTCTAAAATAAATTTAAGAACAGAAATAAGAATAACATGGCTGAGTTAGAAAATGATTTTATAAAAGTTATCACTGAAGGAAAGAAGACATATGACAAGTATGAAAGAAGAAAATAAGAGGATCAAGAGGATTACTAGGCAAAGTTGAGTTTATAGAAGCCTAAAGTGACAACGAGTAAAAAAATTGTACAGAACAGTAAAGAATGCCAAAATATATACAGGTATCAGTAGCATTATACTATATTTACTGTCTGTGTACCCATAGTTATTACCTCTTTCACTATTATCTAATTAGCTACCAACCAATTGCTATTAGCTATTAGCTCTGTTACTTTTATATGGTTACTCTTTATTATATATAAAGTGACTTTGTTTTAAACTCAGAATTTCTATGATTTTTATAAGAGGTATGAAAAACAATGTCTATTTCAATTACCTTGATATGTTGGTAACAGTCTTGGTTTATGGTCCAACTGTTGTTAATTTATGGTTTAGGCGATCAGATTATGTAGACTTTTAGTTGGGCTTTAATTTAACAGTTCTTTGTAGACATAGCATAATATGGTGGCTCATTTTTCCCCCCACTGCTGACAGTACTTTTGAAGTATTTTCCTGATGTCTTTTTAAAGGGATCTTAAGGAATGATTTCCAGGTCAATGCTATGTAATTAATAAAAGAGGTCATTCAAAGCAAAATAAACACTTATTCTATGTTTTATTTCTGGAAGAACTTATGAAATAACAGCATATTTAACTCTGCAAAGCTACCTCAAAATGCAATCTTCTAGGATCACCTATTTCCATTCAAAGATGTAAAACACGACTTCCGGGCCTGGTGCCTGCAGACAGACATCTCCAGAACCCTCCAGCCTACCTGCCCAGCTTTTAACTTGCCAAGGCTGGGGAAGGGACAATGCTGATTTCATTGCTCATAAAAAACCCTTGACCTCTGGCAGGAGGAGCTCATGGACACAAGGTATTAGGACATCCGGGGGATTTAGGATGTTGATTTCGTGAGGAAGCAGGGGCATACGCAACCAGACTGAAAACCGGAGCTCCGGAGTACTCACTGGAACCGGACTGATACCGGGAGGTGTGGAGCACACGCGAGACCAGAATGAAAACCAGCACTCCGGAGCACGCGCGAACCACACTGAAACAGGGAGCTCGGGAGCGTGAGCGGAAACGGGGGGCGATTGGTGGTGTTAGAAGCACAAAGGACAGAGATGTGTCGGCCCTGGAAGTGAGGGCTGGGAGAGCAGCTGTGGGGCACACAACCGGGGATGCTGCAGGGTTTTTAGCACCACCGACAGAAACAGAGTTAAAGTGGCCAAGAGAGCTCAGTGGAGAGCGGACTGCTATCTCTCTGTTGTGAGACAGAGGCTGGGATTCGGCCACTGCTGCTATGACTCTCAGAAGAGCCACAGAAAACCACCAGGGAAAGCTGCCAGAGAACAAAATCCCAGAAATACCAGCTCACATTGTGCCCATCCCCATCCCCCATCGCAGGGGACAGGAAGACTACCCAAACAGGGTTGCCTGACTATCAGTGCAGCAGACCCCTCCCCCAGAAGGCAGGCTGAAAAATCAAGAAGTCCACATCCTTAAGGTCCCTATAAAACAAGTGCACACTGCCTGGGTCCTGGTCAATAATTTGGGCTCTGGGCATCCCTGCAACCTCTCCTCATCAGAATGACGAGGAGGAGAAACCCTCAGCAAAGAAAGGAGACAGAGACTGTGGGCTCTGCCACAAAAATGATGGATATGGATATGACCAAATTGTCAGAAATGGAGTTCAGAGTAACCATGGTCAAGATGATGTGTAGGCTTGAAAAAAATATTAACGGGAATATTAACAAGAATATAGAATTCTAAGGGCAGAAATGAGAGTGAATATGGCAGAAATTAAAAATGCTATGAATCAATTGCAGTCTAAACTAGACGCTATGATGGCCATGGTAAATGAGGCAGAAGAACAAATTAGTGAATTGGAGGATAGGATGGTAGAAGAGAAAGTTAAAACAGAAACTTCGCTCAAAAAAATCCAATCTCAAGAATGTAGATTACAGGAAATTACTGACTAAATGAAACGTTCCAATGTCAGATTCATCGGCATCCCTGAGGGGGTGGAGAAAGAGAGAGGTCTAGAAGAGAAATTTGAACAAATTGTAGCTGAGAACTTCCCTAATCAGGCAAAGGAAACAAGCATTTGTGTCCAAGAGGCAGAGAGGACCCCTCCCAAGGTCAATGAGAACAGACCTATACCATGTCACGTCATTGTGCAATTCACAAATATTAGATACAAGGATACAGTATTGAAAGAGGCCAAGGGGAAGAAAATCCTTACGTACTGAGGGAAAAATATCAGAATAACGTCAGACCTCTCTACAGAGACCTGTCAGGCTAGGAAGGGTTGGCAGGGTATTTTAAAGGCTCTATCTGAGAAGAACATGCAGCCAAGGATCCTTTATCCAGCAAAGCTGTCATTCAGAATTGATGGAGAAATAAGGACCTTCCAAGATTGGCAGAAACTGATGGAATTGGTAACCAACAAACCAGCCCTACATGATATATTAAGGGGGGTTCCATAAAAGTAAAAAGCCCCCAAGAGTGATACAGAACAGAAAGTTACAATCTATAGAAACAAAGACTTCACAGGCAACATGACGTCATTAAAATCATCTCTCTCAATAATCACTCTCAATGTGAATGGCCTAAATGCTCCCATAAAATGCCATAGGGTTGCAGATTGGATAAAAAGACATGACCCATCCATTTGCTGTCTACAAGAGACTCAGTTTGAACCTAAAGATACATCCAGACTGAAAGTGAAGGGATGGAAAACCATTTTTCATGCCAAAGGACCTCAAAAGAAAGCTGGGGTAGCAATTCTCATATCAGACAGATTGGATTTTAAACTAAAGACTGTAGTTAGAGATACAGAAGGACACTATATTATTCTTAAAGGATGTATCCAACAAGTGGCTATGACAATTATAAATATCTATGCCCCCAACAGGGAGGAGCTAGATACACAAGCCAACTCTTAACCAGAATAAAGAGACATTGAGATAATAACACGTTAATAGTAGGGGACCTCAACACTCCGCTCTCCGCAATAGATCACCTAAGCAGAAAATCAACAATGAAATAAGAGCTTTGAATGACATACTGGACCAGACGGACCTCAGAGATATATATAGAACACTACACCCCAGAACAACAGAATATTCATTCTTTTTGAATGCACATGGAACTTTATCCAGAATAGACGATATTCTGGGTCACAAAACAGGTCTCAACAGATACCAAAAGACTGAGATGATTCCCTGCATGTTCTCAGACCACAATGCTTTGAAACTGGAACTCAATCACAAGGAAAAATTTGGAAGAAACTCAAACACTTGGAAACTAAGAACCATCCTGCTCAAGAATGATTAGGTAAACCAGGTAATTAAAAATAAGTTTAAACAATTTATAGAGACCAATGAGAATAAAAACACATTAGTCCAAAGCCTATGGGACACTGCAAAGGCAGTCATAAGGGGAAAAATACATAGCAATCCAAGCCTCACTCAAAAGAATAGAAAAATCTAAAATGCAGTTTTTATATTCCCACCTCAAGAAGCTGGAGCTGGAACAGAAGAACAGGCTAACCCCGCATGAGAAGGCAGGTGATCAAGATTAGAGCAGAGATCAATGAATTAGAAACCAGGAGCACAGTAGAGCAGATCAACAGAACTAGAAGCTGGTTCTTTGAAAGAATAAATAAGATCGATAAGCCACTGGCCAGACTTATTCAAAAGAATAGAGAAAGAACCCAAATTAATAAAATTATGAATGAAAAGGGAGAGATCACAGCCAGCACCAATGAAATAGGAAGGATCATTAGAAACTTTTGTCAACAGCTTTATGCCAATAAATTAAACAACCTGGAAGAAATGGATGCCTTTCTGGAAGCCTATAAACTACCAAGACTGAAACAGGAAGAAACTGATTATTTAAACAGACCGATTAATTATGAAGAGATTGAAGCGGTGATCAACAACCTTCCCAAAAACAAGAGTTCAGGGCCTGACGGATTCCCCGGGGAATTCTACCAAACATTCAAAGAAGAAATACTACCTATTCTCCTGAAGCTGTTTCAAAAAATAGAAACAGAAGGAAAACCACCAAACTCATTGTATGAGGCCAATATTACCTTGATCCCCAAGCCAGGGAAAGACCCCATCAAAAAGGAGAATTACAGACCGATATCCCTGATGAATATGGACACCAAAATTCTCAACAAGATCCTAGCTAATAGGATCCAACAGTACATTAAAAGGTTTATCCATCAAGACGAAGTGGGATTCATCCCTGGGATGCAAGGGTGGTTCAACATTTGCAATTCGATCAGTGTGATAGATCATATCAACAAGAAAAACGTCAAGAACCATATGATCTTCTCAATTGATGCAGAAAAAGGATTTGACAAAATGCAGCATCCTTTCCTGATTAAACCCTTCAGAGTGTAGGGATAGAGGATACATTCCTCAAGTTCATAAAAACCATCTATGAAAAGCCTAAAGTGAATATCATTCTCAACAGGGAAAAGCTAGAAGCCTTTCCTTTAAGATCAGGAACACGACAAGGATGCCCACTCTCACCATTATTATTCAACATAGTACTAGAAGTCCTTGCAACAGCAATCAGACAACAAAAAGGGATAAAAGATATCCAAATCGACAAAGAAGAAGTCAAACTGTCTCTCTTTGCAGATGACATGATACTCTATATGGAAAACCCAAAAGAATCCACCCCCAAACTACTAGAAGTTATAGAGCAATTCAGTAATGTGGTGGGATACAAAATCAATGCTCAGAAATCAGTTGCATTTCTGTACATGAACAATGAGACTGAAGAAAGAGAAATTAGGCAATCCATTCCATTTACAATAGCACCAAGAATCATACATTATCTCGGAATTAACTTAACCAGAGAGGTAAAAGATCTATATTCTGGAAACTACAAATCACTCTTGAAAGACATTGAAGAAGACACAGAAAGATGGAAAAATATTCCATGCTCATGGGTCGGAAGAATAAACATAGTTAAAATCTCTATGCTACCCAGAGCAATCTACACTTTCAACACCATTGCAGTCAAAATGCCAATGACATTTTTCAAAGAACTGGAAGAAACAGCCCTTAAAATTGTGTGGAACCAGGAAAGGCCCCGAATCGCCAAGGAATTGTTGAAAAGGAAAAACAAAGCTGGGGACATCATGTTGCCAGATTTCAAGCTATACTACAAAGCTGTAATCATAACGACAGCATGGTACTGGCACAAAAACAGACACATAGACCAATGGAACAAAATGGAGAACCCGGAAATGGATCCTCAGCTCTTTGGGCAACTAATCTTTGACAAAGTAGGAAAAAACATCCAGTGGAAAAAAGACAGTCTCTTCAATAAATGGTGCAGGGAAAATTGGACGGCTATATGCAAAAGAATGAAACTTGACCACTCTCTCACACCATCCACAAAGATAAACTCCAAATGGATGAAAGGCCTTGATGTGAGACAGGAATCCATCAAAATCCTAGAGGAGAACATAGGCTGCAACCTCTTTGCCATCGGCCACAGCAACTTTTTTCATGACACATCTCCAAAGGCAAGAGAAACAAAAGAAAAAATGAACTTGTGGGACTTCATCAAGATAAAAAGCTTCTGCACAGCCAAGGAAACAGTCAAAAAAACTAAGAGGCAGCCCATGGAATGGGAGAAGATATTTGCAAATGACACTACAGATAAAAGACTAGTATCCAAGATCTACAAAGAACTTCTTAAACTCAATACATGTGAAACAAATAATCAAATCAAAAAATGGGCAGAAGATATAAACAGACACTTTTCCATTGAGGATATACAAATGGCTAACAGACACATGAAAAAATGTTCAAAATCAAATTAGCCATCAGGGAAATTAAAATCAAAACCACATTGAGATACCACCTTACACCAGTTAGAATGGCAAAAATGGACAAGGCAAGAAACAACAAATGTTGGAAAGGATGTGGAGAAAGGGGATCCCTCTTACACTGTTGGTGGGAATGCAAGTTGGTACAGCCACTTTGGAAAACAGTGTGGAGATCCCTTAAAAAGTTAAAAATTGAGCTACCTTATGATCCAGCAATTGCACTACTGGGTATTTACCCCAAAGATACAGAGGTAGTGAAGAGAAGGGCCATATGCACCCCAATGTTCATAGCAGCATTGTCCACAATAGCTAAATTGTGGAAGGAGCCAAGATGCCCTTCACCAGATGACTGGATTAGGAAGATGTGGTCCATATATACAATGGAATATTACTCAGCCATCAGAAAGAATGATTACCCAGCAGTAGCAGCAACATGGACGGGACGGGAGGAGATTATGCTAAGTGAAATAAGTCAAGTATAGAAAGACAATTATCACTTGGTTTCACTCATTTATGGAACATAAGAAATAGGGAGATTGGTAGGAGAAGGAAGGAAAGAATGAAGGGGGGATAAACAGAAGGGGGAATGAACCATGAGAGAATATGGACTCTGGGAAACAAACTGAGGCCTTAGAGGGAAGGGGAGTGGGGGATCTGGATAGGCCAGTGGTGGGTATTAGGGAGGGCACATATTGCATGGTGCACTAGGTGTTATACGCCATTAATGAATCATGGAACATTATGTCAAAAACGAAGGATATACTGTATGGTGACTAACGAAACATAATAAAAACTTATTATAAAAAAACAAAGATGTAAAACACATGAGTCCTAATTTTGGAATAAGACATTCTCTAGCTGAGTATTTCTCAATGCAGTTATGTGAGCAGGCCACAGTATGAGGTCAGATATGCTCATTATGAGAACTAGCATTTACTTTTAAGTACTTTAGAAAAAAAGAAAGCCTATACCGCCATTGTCTGTACAAAATACCTTTAATATTACTCTAAGTGATTAGAAAAAGAAAGGTAGAGATGCACAATTATTCTAGTATTACCAGTGAGATTTACCTGATATGGGGGGGGCTAATAAAATATGATTTGTAATGATCTTTTGCATCTCGGGCTACAGTTGCTGTCTGGGAACCTTTTGCTTAATGAATGGGAGCTAAAGTCTCAAGTGATGTGTGGAAATTCAAGAACTCTACATAGCTAAATTGTTTTTATACTTTCAGCTTGCTAGTTTTCCTGTCACGACAAGACAGCATGGGATAAAATGTTTAGAAGGAAATCAAGGACGCTACCGTGGCTAAAACAGGGTGAGTAGGAAGAGTAGTAGGAAATAGAGTCAGAGGAGATAGGACAGGGAAGGAACAAATCATCAAAATATTGAAGGTGGTAGTAAGAGTTTGTGGTTTTACTTTGGGTGAGTTGGGAAGCCCTAATAGGAATTTCAGCATCATATGACATGAACTAAATTACATAATATGATCACTTACAGGTGTTATGTATAATGAAGATGGATGTATGTGGAGGAGGCTATTATGAGAAATCTTTGGGTTCTCTCTCTCAGTCTACATTGTTTTTGGTGGGAAAAGAAAGCTTACAAAGCTTACATGGTGAAGTCCTAAGAAGTATCTTACTAACTCATTAATGTGTGAAGTTGTTCAGAAGAGAATGGCTAGAGATATGTCTGAGTAGAGTTAAAATTATATCCAGAATATGGTACTTAACGTCATAGGGCTTGAGATCTCCAAAGAGAAGGAAGAGAAATCCAAAGATTGGACCACTTGGGGGGGTTAAAGTTCAGGTGATGAAAAATAATCTTGTGATATTGCTGTTTCTATAGTCACCTTGTAAACAGAGGGTAGGGTTGATGGGATCAGTGTCATTTGTGCTCAATGGACATTGCAATTTTGAGCTTGTGAGTAGCAGGAAGGCAGCAGAGATAAAGGAAAGAGTTTTGCCAGGAGTACACAGAGTTGGATGCACTCCCCTGAGTTTGTTGAAACCTATGTAGAGATCAATGGTGGGTCAGCTTTATTTGAACCAGAGGGCTTTGGTGGATCTTCAGCTCAGTCACTCTATTATCAATGTCAGGACTAGTGAAGCAGCTGGCTCAAACTGTTTGTCTCCCTTACTTGGCAATTCTTATTTGATTTAGTGGACTCTTTCCCTGTTTTCTTTTCTCTGGTCCCAGGTGTTCCTCAGGGCTGCTTTTTGACCTTGTTCTCTATATTATCATTATAGATATCAGATCTATTTCCATGGCATGAATGCTTAGAACACACACCTTCTGTCTTTATCTTAGATTTTTTTACTAATCTTGATCTGACATCTATCAAGTGATGACTCATAATACTTCTAAGTAATTGTTTAAAAATGAGCTCCTTCCTTAACGTCATTAAATAAAAAGAACATACACTTTTGAAGTGAACAAAATATTTAAACACAAAGTTATTAAAAATGATATCCAGATGGCCAGTAAATATGTTAAAAAGGTGTGCAACTTTCATTCACCTAGGAAAATGCAAATTCAATACTACAAATCCAACAGAATGGCTAAAGTGAAAAGATGGAAAATTCAAAATGATTGCAAGGATGTAGAGCAACTGGTATTTTCATATGTTGTTGGAAGGAGTTTAAGTTTTCCCTGGGGTGAAGAAACAGAATCTAAGATCTCGATATAACAAAAAATCATTGTCAGAGGGAATCAGTAATTCTGAATATAAAATGATGCCTACCAGGTGGATTTTTCTTTTGACTTATCTGTCTTTACACTTAAAGTTGATTTTTTTGTTTTGTTTTGTTTTCAAGATTTTATTTATTAATTGGACAGAGAGAGACACAGCGAGAGAGGGATCACCAGCAGGGGGAGTGGAAGAGGGAGAAGCAGGCTTCCTGCTGAGCAGGGAGCCCCAATGAGGGGCTCGATCCCAGGACCCTGGGATCATGACCTGAGCCAAAGGCAGATGCTTAACGACTGAGCCACCCAGGCACCCTAAAGTTGAGTTTTATACAGAAAACAGGAATGACTGTAGAAGGTGGCCATAAGTAAGCAAAAATAAAAATAAAATAAATGCACATCCTCAAAATTATTATGGTTTATCTAAATTCTGAAACTTTGAGACTAAGTCACAGTACATAGAAATTTTTCTTAATTTCATAAGAAGATGGGGGTGTGAATGCTAGTTTCTCCCCAACTACTCCCCGCCCTCCACCCAGTGTCACATTTTTTACCACACACTTCAAGACATTCATTATGAGTGCTTTCGAGTTTACCAAACAGAGACCAATGCAGGGGTAACATTCCATGGTTGTTGTTGTTGTTGTTATGCCATTTAAGCAATTGGAAAAAGTAATTTAGAATAGCAAAAATTAGTACTCTTTGATTGTGATATCATCCTAATAGGACATAATATAGAGAGCTAACAGAAATGTCATAGACTTACATGGCTGGTAGAGATTACTAAATGTCACCTGGCTCATATTCTCCTTCCTTTAAGAAAACTTATACTTAAATCTTCCCCAATGACTCATTTCTGAAAATACCTAAGGTTTAGTGATCTCACTATTAATATATACACAGTTTCCCCTTTTGTGAGAAATGTCTCCTTCATATTTACTGTAAATCACCACATACCTATTTAAACTTATTAAGACCTTGACATGAACCAGAAATAAATTAATGCCATGTTTATGTTGAAGAATAATGCTGTGTTCTGACTCATATTTAAATCACATATAGGTAAAATTCTATCTGCAGTAAATCACTTCATATTTTGGTGTCAGTATGGTGGTAGGGAAACTGTAGTAGCTGTGATGAAGACTAGCTACATGTTCACTAATTGTAATTCCTGTTGTTTTGGTTATAATTCTCAGCCTCTTTTGCACTTGGATTGGAACTATGTAACTAGACATTTCACTTTTTACTAAAAGTTAAAAAAAAAAAAAGCAGAAGAGCAACAAAACAAATTTGGCAGTATCATTGAATTCAATTTTTTGTAAATGAGGAAACTGGGGATCAGAGAGTTTATGTGTATAACTTCAACAACACATTTTATAAATTGCAAAGCAAATAGCTGGATCATAAGTTTTCTAATAATTCTGTATTTTTTACCAGCACTCCACAGTGTTTCTGTATGTGTTATCAGCCACTTTTTAGATTGAGTTTAAAAACAAGTTTCAAGAACAATATTGCAAAAACAACTTGGAACACAAGAGAACATCAATAAAAGAGAAGTATGAAAGAATAGAATCTTTTCAGAAAAATAAAAACTGTGTAACAAATAAATTCTTTACAAAAAAAAAAAGGTTATACACCAAAACAGATTGGGTCCATCATAACCTGGCAACTGTTCAAAATGAACAAAAAACTTAATTTTTAAATACTTGAATAAGCAGAGATTTTTCAGCGGCTTCAAAACTAAAGGAAATCTCAAAACAAGAAATATTTATGGACTGTCTCTGAAAGTACTCTGTTTATATGCTGAATAAATCATAAGCCTGTTTATATAAACCTGTTTATATAGGAAATCAATGAAAGCACACTAGATACAGTTTCCTTTGGGCATGAGGTGCCTTTGAAGTTATCCATAGTCTAACACGCTGAGTGTGAAATAAACATCAGGATAATGCAGTCTCATTATACAAACGTAATCTGAAAATGAGTTTACAAAAAATGAAGGAAAAGAGCGTTTTCCTGACTATCCGAGTGCATGAGATGCACTGGAAAATACTGATGTCTGTAGACTGCCAACGCATATACAAAAGATCGCACAAATGTTCTGAATTAGGGGACTCTGACTTTCTAAAACAATGGTTTGCTCCAAAGCTAAGCTTTTGAATAACTTCTCTTTTCATTCTTTACTTTTTCCTTTGTTATTTTTAATCAGTTTCATGGATTTTCATGCTGTCTATTCATCAATAAATTTTCCAGTGTGTGTGTGAACCTAGAGATCTCCAAGCTCAAATGACCAAGTACTTTCTCAACATAACCATTTGGATATCTAATAGACATCTCAGACTCATTGTATGAAAAATAAACTTTTGTTTTTCCTCCTCACCTTTAATTTCATCTTAGAAAAAAAACAAACCAAACATTTTTCGCTTCCTCGGATTAAATGGCCTTGTATCATTCCTGACACCTCTCTCATACCTCATATGAGGGGCAACAGGCAAATACCTGTTGCCCCTGCCTTCAAAATGTAGTTCGAATTTAATACTTCTTAACCAGTCTACTGGTAACAGTTCAATCTGGTTCAATCACAATCATTTCTTTACTGGGTTATTTCAGTAGCCTCCCAGACTGGTTTTACTGTTTCCATACTTGCCCTCATTTAATTTATTGTCAAAGGCGAAGCTATAATAATCCAGTTATTAATTCATATCCTGCTGCTCATGTGCTCAGAATCTTTCCGTGGCTTCCCTTTTCCATGCAGAAAAAGGCCAAATTCTTTACTTACATTGCCCCCCTGCAAAGCTTCCCATGAAGTGGCCCCTCCTACCTCTCTATTTTACTACTCCTCCCCTCACTCCATCCACTTTGGCCACATGGACCTTAATGCTATTGGTTGATCATAGAAGATACAGTGAAGCCTTTCAGCCATTGTTCTTGCCGTACTTTCTGTTTAGAACACTCTTTTGTTAGATACATACATATGTAAAGTCAGGGGCTCAATAGAAAACTGAAGGCACACTCAAATGAAGATAAAGTGAGGAAGGTTTCTTTAAAATGGGACTAATTGCTAAGGTTTGGGCAAGGTGCAGGGAAACACTTCTGCAGAAGGGAAGAACTACTTCATATTTTCTTTCTCCACTTATAGATTGAATTATTTTGCTTACTATCATTACATCAGTCTCCCGGGGAGGGGGGGGGGAACTAATCAAATCAGGGAGAACATAACTAATTTTTTTCTTTGTCTACTTTTCTACTCCTGGGATTAGTACAATGTGAATTTTACAGTAAGCACTCAATAAATATAGATTGAATGTGAAGGAATAGAGCACCAGCAGGAATAGTGGTAGTAGTTGTTGTTGTAGCAGCCCTAGTATTAATAGCAGCTGTAAAAATAATGCTTTAAAATGTACCAGGCATTGTTGTGTCAAGTGCTTTAATTGTATTATTTTACTTAATTTTTATTACAACCTAGGAGATAGAGACATTTATTTTCCATACTTTAGAGATTAGGTAGCTGAGATTCAAATCGTAAGCGATGAGGCCAGGATGACAATAAAAAAACCTGACTACTGCCAAGTTTGTACTTCTCTTGATGCACTTGACCGCTTCTTAGTTGACATTAACTTTTCTCTCCCTCTGCAGAGTAAAAAGGATCATTCATATATACAGTGTTAGTGATCTTGCTAATATTCTAGGTTCCTGCAAACCCTCTGTATTATTTTCACAGAGCTGCCATAACAAATGACACAAACATGGTAGATTAAGACGACAGAAATATATTGTTTCACAGTGCAGTTTTAGATGACAGAAGGCCACAGTCAAGGTGTGAACAGGGCCATGCTCTCCCAAAGGCTTATGGAGGATCCTTCTTTATTTCTTCCAGCTTCTGGTAGCTCTAACTTTTCTTGGCTTGTGGCAGAATAATAGAAATCTTGGCCTTTATCTTCAGATGAGCCTTTTCCCTGTACCTCTGAGGGTCCATTTCTTTTCTCTTATAAGGGTACCCTCATTGGGTTTAGGGTCCACTCTAATACGGTATGATCTTAGACTGATTGACACTTCTAAGAAGTAAAGCACCCTGCCAAGGTCCTGAGTGAGAATCCATATTAAATGATACAAGCAGTTCCTGATTTACGTTGATTAAATTTAAATTTTTCGACTTTGCAATGATGGGAAAGCAATACATAGTTGAAACCACACCTCGGATTTTGATTTTTGATCTTCTACTGGGCTGGCAATATACCGTATGATACTCTCTCATGATGTTGGGCAGTGGCTGCTAGCTGTAGCTCCCAATCAGCCACCAATCAGAAGGATAAACGACCAATACATTTACAACCATTCTATATGCATGCAACTATTCTGCTTTTAATTTTCAGTACAGATTCAATAAAGTACATGAGGATATTTTATTATAAAATAGGCTTTGTGTTGGTTAATTTTCCCTAACTTAGGCTAATTTAAGTATTCTGACCACATTTAAGTTAGGCTAGGTTCAGCTATCATGTTTGGCAGGTTAGGGCATTTTCACCTTAGGATATTTTCAACTTATGATGGGTTTATTGGGACATAATCCCATATAAGTCAAGCTCAGATTCAGCTCAGATTTGGCCCTTCCATTTTTTAACAACAATGTAGTTCTGATATATAAAATAAAATCTATCAGCTATAAGGTCTATAAAATGTTAGGTGATTTTTTTTTTTTTTTAGACTTAAGGCTTATTTGGTATGAGAAAGAAAATTTTCAAAGGACAAATACAAAATTGAATCATAAATCCTAAAAAGTGAGTAAACTGTAAAACTGGGGCATGCCCTCAGTTCATGTTGATCCTTGATAAAGCAGAAATTTTGTTTTAATTACTGGAGAAAATATAAGAAGGCTAGGGCCCTTAAAAGTGGGAAGGAAGTCTAGCAAGCCTTGTGGAAAATTGGACCCCCAAATTCTATACCTCTTTGCTAGTGAATGAAATAACAATATTCCATGCCACAAAGGATGATGGAAAGAAAAAAAAAATGTCTGGAAATTTATAATATAATCTACCCTACAGACATATATCAGATTTCACCCTACAGAAGACATATATCAGATTTTCAGATCGAAAGTAACAAATTTCAATATATTTCATGGGTATTTAATTTATGAGAAACTACCAAAGTATCTAAGAGCACTGAAAGTATCTATTAATATTGATGTATGTGCAAAATGTTTATTGCAGCAAAATAGATACTTAAAAAATCAAAACTGAACATATATATCTATAATATTTTGTTAGTATAAGGGAAAGCTAGTTTCAGAATAATGTATGCAGTATGATTACATTAAGTAGGTGTCTTTGTGTGGATTTCCTTCAAAACGAAATCAAAGACAAAGAATGGAGCACAGCTAGATTATTTGGGAGGTGATTCTTGGAAACACAAATGAAGATACAGGAAAAGTGAGACACGGAAGGAAGAAAAGTCAGTAAATGGTGTGATATGTTAATGATTCTGTTATAGATAGGGACAAGTTGGCCTCAATCCTGTCAGAGACCCTCTGAAATTGTCTGAATTATGCCTCATAAGATTCCACTGCAGAACGAGGAGGGAGTGGTATTTCTTCGTGGATTCTTCTCCCCCATTGTGTGTGAATCCTTGCACCCACACCCACCCTGATTCCAGCATGTCTTGATTACACAAACATCCATAGTACCAACACAAACTCATAGGCCCAAAGAAGAGAGACCCAGGTAGTTAAAGTCAACTGTTGTCAATGGGATGGACTAAGTACTACAACAGCTTCTGTTGAGTGCGGTTACCTATGGACTCTGACAGCCATGGCACATCAGGTGAATCTGCTGTGGTGAAGGATGGAAGGATAAAAACACCCACCCATGAGCATGGAGAATGATGTGAAAGGATACCTTAATTTTTTTATCCTGTCAACTGGAGAAGAGTTTAGATAGTTTGATAAGTTTTTCTTTATATATCTTTGCATTGTTTGACTTGCTGCTAAAGCATATATTATTTTTTATATTAAATATATATAATAGCCATCCATTTTAGGAGAATATATTTACTATTTTGGTAGTCCATCCATTAAAAAAATAACACATTTAGTAGATATGTATTGATGTCTGGAATTCACAGATTTAATTTGGCAGTATTATTCCAGAGGGGTAAGAAAAGCTTTAATAAAGAAATTCAATTAAGCATTCTTTGGCAGATGATTCTATTACAGAGATATATTGAGGATGAGTAACCAAAATTTTATTGCCTTTATTTGGAAAATTTTCTGGTTACTTAAACCCTGCTCACATTTTCAATTTTTAAATAATATTGTTTAAAATATTCTAACCTTTGTGAGCAGGACAAATGCGGAAAAACACGCAATCCAGAGGATATGCTTACATAGTTTTTATATATACTCAAAACCAGAAGTTGAGCTTTGCCAAGCACAAGACCTTGTATACAAGAGAAAATCAACAAAAATGTCTTTGACAAATGATGCCTGCATTGATTAATATTTGGTTTACTTAATGAAAAAAAGGAATGGTTCTGTCAGTTTTACAGTGCCAACCTTTGGAAATCTGGAAATAACTATATTTCATAATGAACTTTCAAATACATAAGCCATTCATTTTTAACATAATGAAAATCTACACTATTAGGATAGGGTAAATCTGTTTTAAACCCTAAATCTCAATGGCCTACCTTAAAGTTTTTCCTTGTTCATATCACTTACCAGTGAAGATCAGGCATTCTTCCCTGGTGCATTCCCCCAGTTAGTGACTTAGGGATTTGGATTCTTTCCATGGTGTTGCTTCACCATTTCAAAATCTTTTGTTTTCAGACAAATGAAAAGGGAGGAAGAGAACATGGAATATATCCCGGATTATTTTTTGTGGGGAGAGGATGTCAGACTGTGAAGTTACTTTTATCACTTCTGCACCCATTAGCTAAGATCTTGTTATATAGTCCCAATCTAAGTGCAAAAGAGGCTGAGAATTATAACCAAAGCAAGAAGAATAAGGTTTGGTGGACATGCAGCTAGTCTTTATCATGATTATAGCATTTCCCCTACCACCATACTAACACCAAAAATATGAAGTGATTTACTGCAGATAGAATTTTATCTATATGTGATTTAAATATGACTCAGAACACAGCGTTATTCTTCAACATAAACATGGGATTAATTTATTTCTGGTTCATGTCAAGGTCTTAATAAGTTTAAATAGATGTGTGGTGATTTACAGTAAAAACGAAGGAGACATTTCTCACAGAAGGGGAAAGTGCACATATATTTATAGTGAGACCACTGAACCTCAGGGTGTTTTCAGAAATAAGAGTCATCTGCGAAGATTTAGGTATAAGTTTTCCTAAAGAAAGGAGACTATGAGCCAGATGACATTTAGTAATCTCCACCAGCCATATAAGTCTGTGACATTTCTGTTAGCTTTTTAAATTATATCCTATTAGGGTGATATTATATATACTTTATAGTGTATGTGACAAATATCCAGAACCTTTCCTACCATTCCTGAAGATTTCCTATAATCAGAGTGCCAAGTTTAGCCATTCTAAATTATTTTCTCCATTTGCTTAAATGGCATAATAATAATGATAATCATGATAATAGTAAAACTGTGGAGGAGTATCCTGGCTTTGGTCTCATCAGATGAAATTCTAAAACACCTATAATGTATGGCCCAAAGACTGTGGTAATAAATCTGCCACCAGAGGGGAAGTGGTTGGGGAAAAACTCTCCTTCACACGCCCCCTCTTTTCATTAAATATAGAAAAATATCAGTTCATCATGACTTATTCTTAAAGTTTTAGAATTTGGATAAACCACAGTGATTTTGGGGGAGTGCATATATTTACAAAAAAAAATTGCGTGCAACTATGAACACCTTTATAATGATCCATGTTTTCTGTATAAGACTCAACTTTAAGTATAAAGACAAATATTTTGGAAGAAAAGTTCAACTGATAGATACGTATTATACTCAGAATTTCCTCTTCCCTCTTAAGATTAACGCTTTTTTGTTAGATCAAGATCTTAGTCTCTTTCTGCATCCCATGGAAAAGTTTTCCCAAGTAAGTCTCAAGGGTTTCATGTCCCCTTTTGCCCAAGCTCCCTGATCAGTCTGAGTGATATTTGTACACAGGGGGCAACCCTTTCAACATTATAATTTACCTAATGTGTATTAGTGTATTATTGCTGTAAAGAACCATGTATTTTGTTGCCTAAAACAATAAAATTTTATTACCTTATAATTTCCATGGATCAGGGGCCAGGTCTGAGTTATCTGGGTCCTGGGTCCTCTCTCAGAGTCTCACTAGGCTGAAATCAAGCAATGTTTAAGGCTGTGATTCCACATAAGGCTTAGGTCCTCTTCTACTTTCACAGTGGCAGAGTTCACTTCCTCACGGTGATATGATTGAAGTCTCTGTTTTCTTGCTAGGTGTTGGTCAGAGACTACTCTCAGCTTGCCCTTAGGCTCTTGCCATGTGAAACCCTTCTTGGCCCCTCAGCATTGCAGCTTACTTTTTCAGGGCCAGAGGAGAATCTCTCTGTATTCTGCTAGTCTGCTGCAACATAGTTATGGAAGTTAACCCAACACTTTTGTCAAAGAATTTGAATTAATCTAGTACATGTCTATCCCATTCACAGATTTGATTCACACTCAAATAAGGGGATTTTACAATGTGTGTACACCAGGAGCAGGAATTTTGGGGGTCATTACGTTATTTTAATTAGATTTCTGCCTACCACATAATTCCGTTTTATTAGAGAAAATTTATTAGACTGATTTTAAAACTAATACTGACTAGGGGGTACCTGGGTGGCTCACCGTCCTTTTGATTTTGGCTCAGTCATGATCTCAGAGTCCTGATTGACCCCTGCATCAGGCTCTGAACTCAGTGGGGAGTTTGCTTGAGAGTCTCTCTTTCCCTCTCTTGCTTTCCCTCCCCACCTCCACATTCTCTATCTTTCAAAACGACAACAACAGCAACAGCAACAACAACAACAGCAACAACAACAACAGCAATCCCACAATACCCAACTAATACTAACTAGGATATCTATTCCTGATTTAAATTACTGCTGATGAACATGTTAACAGTTTGGTTTTAGTCTAGAAAAGTGACATTGATAACATTTCAACAAAGATGTAAACTGTCTTAAAAAAATACATGATACAGAAATGAGTAAAAAAGTTGAAGCAGGAACAATGTTGCTATATAAAGCCTGCATTTTGAATTTTTGTACAGATTTGGACAGATCTACGAGACAAAATGCCCAACCCCTATTCACCACAATGTTAGTAAGCTTTTGTTTCAACGCTAGCCTGACCTTCGGAGAAAATCAGTCAAATGACATCATAGTTTGTAAAACAATGTAGGATAGTTGATAGGATTCTTGAGATGATATTTAGGAAAAATAACAGCTATAACTCCTAGGTTCCAAAATAAAATGAAACCACTGCCATTTAAAAAATGGACTTGAAGAGAGAGCATTCATTATAGCTAATATTTATTGAGCTCCTATTATGTGGTTTAGCAGCATTCTATGTGAATTATATTAAATATTACAAATGCAGTTTCTCTTTTTCATAGTTATTCTAAAAGTCAGGAAATCTTTCAGACGGGGAAACACATTCATTAAATATTTTGCTTAAAATTCACACAACTACTAAATGGTTAACTCAGGATTTATACCTGTGATTCTTTAGACTCTAAGCCCACCTGGTATAGCTACTGAATAGTAGACCCTGACATCTGCAGATTCAGATTCTGCAATTTCTACTATTTACAAGCAAATGGGGGAATTCTAAAGTAGATAATGTTGGCTATTTTAAAAGAGGGGTTTTTAATAAACATCAAGTCAGTTGAACAGAGCTTTGCAATTATCTGGGGAATGAACTGAGTACAAGTTTAGAGTCTTAATAGGTATTTTTTAATCTAGTTGACATACCATTTAGATAGACCTTTTTTGTCTTTCTTATTTTATTAAAAATTACTCTGTAATGTAAACCAACAATTAGTTGTAAGAACAGTGTTGTTTAAACTATAGAAAGAAGTCTTGGATTTGTTAGCAAATATGGGGGATCTGACTTATGGTATGAAAATAGCACCATACAACCCATCTGGCAACAAAAATAAAAAAAATCCGTGAATCATTTTCAACAAGTACTATAAGCCTCCATAAATGTACTCACCAAGTAAAATATAATACTGCAGTGGAGATTAATTTATACTGAAACTATGCACAATAATCACACAACTTTTTAGGAAAGTGTAACTTGAGAATCTTACATATATTTTCATGTTTTTGGACATTTTTAGGGGATGTGAGATCTTGAAAGTCTTCAAAGAAAAAGGTTTTCAATGTAAAGATATTGTTCTACTTGAAAAGAATGATCTCAGTGCCTTAATGTTGATAAAATTAAAAGATTCACTATTTTTGCATTCAGACTTTCTTAGATAATAATATAAAGTATATTTTCACAACTGAAATTAAGGAGGTACTATCCTGCAGCTCTTAGAATATTTCTTCCTTTGTATAGAAAGGAATAGAAATCATTGCAAGAGAGTCAGTCATATACTGTAGCTAACATTTTAAACATTTACATTGAAAACTTTATAAACTCTCATGAACACCCATTGATATGTGATAGCTCTATTGATAGAACTAAATTACGAATTAGAAACAAGGGCAGCAATGAATAGTGTGGCTTTTTTTAACTTTTAATAGAGAGGGTTAAGTGAATGAAACAAGAATAAAATAAATAAATAGATCCTATTTCCAGTTTATGCCCCAGATCAGCACATATTCAGCCTTCACTTCTTTTGCTTTCATATGTGCTTCTAAATTCTGAGGAAAAGTGTTTCTATGTGGGATTAAAGCTTGGGTGCCTAATAAATTATGGCAAATGAAAAAAGACATTTATCAGATAAATTTTGTATGTAAGAGGCAGGGAGGTGTATTGAAAATGAGGAAAACCACTGGATTCACACCAGCCCTAGTTTGAGTCTCATGTCTGGAACATATGAGGTGTGTTACTTTGCAATAGCATGTCATTCAATCCTGCTGAGCCTCTATTTCCTCATATATAAAAGAAGAACCATGGTATCTACCCACCCTCTTTTAGTATATAGGACTATGACATGAACAAAGTAAAAATCTTTTGAAACTGGCAAAATCTTTTAAAATATAGATTGCATACTCATGAGAAATAAAATATATTCTAAATACTATTCTGAATGAGCCAAAAAGTAATTATGTTAACAGTATAATTATGTGTGTGTGTGTGTGTGTGTGTGTATAGAGAGAGAGCTAATTTTAAATTCCAAATAGCTAAAGAACTAAAAATGTGTCTACCAGATTTGAGTCCATGTGAATGAACAATTTCTCAAACGGTCAATATTTTCGTTATAATTACATCCAACCCATCCTTTAAAATTTTGGACTTCAAATGTTTTTCGAAAGGAGGCACACTGTGTCTATTTTGAGCTGCATAGTACCTAATAATATCTTTCCTATGTTATATCCAGAACATTTTTATAACTGTTCTTAAAGAGAAAATTCTAATAACCATATTCAAAGTTTTAAGACAATTATATCATAAGCCAGTTTTTGTCTATGTGGGTTTTTGTTTGTTTTTGTTTTTTTGTTTTTTTTTTTGGTCTATGTGTTTTAATACCAGATATGTATAGAGAGAGACATTCAACTTGACTCAACATCATCTTTGGCCATGCATGTGCAAAAAAAAAAAAAAAAAAAATCCTAAAATATTTCATCTTGAGAAATTGAAAATACTGAGTAAGATTAAATCAGAAAGATTTGAAAATATATGCATCAATAATACTTTTTTTGACAATTGGAGAATTCACACCAACCTTTAATGTAAAGGAGAAAAATCAAAGGAAATGGACAGTAATGAAGGATTACAAACTTACAATCAATGAAACATCACTAATGTTGGATTACGTTTTGGAAAATATTTTATTTTTAATGTTCTTACCTATTTTTACACATCAAACTTTTATCCAATTAAAACAAATTCACTGGGTATTTTCCAAAAAAGCTTTAGATTTTAATTCAGAAGAAAAAAAAAGGTTTTTAAAGAAAATTAACCACAGTTATTTCTGCTTTTCCACACATAGGAATAAATGAAGGAGTAGTTATTAATTAGGAGTGTTATTCCCATTTATAATCTTCCAAATTGAAACAGGAAAGCAATGAGAAAGGTGGTGTCTCCCTTCCCCAGAAATGAAAGACCAGTGGAGAAAATAATTTACAAATACTATATAACCTCTAGGTCTCTCCTGGAATCCTTTATCAAAGACTAATTTTTCTTTTTTTTTTTTTTTTTTTTTTTAAAGATTTTATTTATTTATTCGACAGAGATAGAGACAGCCAGCGAGAGAGGGAACACAAGCAGGGGGAGTGGGAGAGGAAGAAGCAGGCTCATAGCGGAGGAGCCTGATGTGGGGCTCGATCCCACAACGCCGGGATCACGCCCTGAGCCGAAGGCAGACGCCTAACCGCTGTGCCACCCAGGCGCCCCAAAGACTAATTTTTCTATCCTATTTCAAAATCTGTACTAAAATAAATGTTGGCATCATTTGAAGGAGAGGGTTTTACCCATACGTGAAACTAATGTCCTGAAAATTGAGATGACCTATGTCAATGTAACTCACTATTGGGACTGAGACCTGTGAACAACTTTGTCAACCAGATTAACTGTTCCATGAAATTCTTACCCAGGTGAATAAGATGATTAACCAATAAATAGCATGTTGCCCTACTTGTTTCCAAAAATTATGTTAAACCAATTAAACTGGGCAAATAGTCTGCTCACCTTGGCAAACAGTCCTGTCAGGGCAGCAGCTTGCTTGGCTGGGTGATCCACACTGACTCATCAGTTTTCTCACCTCGCTGCCAGTCATCGACTATTACGTCAGAGATTTTTCCCAATTTTGCCTACTTTCCACCCTTAAAGACTCATCATCGGCTGTCTGAACCCAGGTCAAACTTTCTCTAAATACCTACTCTTAACTTCCTGCCTTCCAGAGCTGATAAAACTGACAAGATTTTTTTTTTTCCCCTTGTTGCAGTTAAGTTTAATGAACTTACCTTTAGGTATTCAACAGGATTTTCTAGTACCTTTTGTGAGCAAGTCTACAGTTGAGAGTTGTTTCTTTTTTTCTTTTTTTCCCCCTTCCCAGAGAAGTCATCCATTTTCCCTTCAATGAATTGCTTTTCAAAATATTATATCATAAGCACTTTTGCCTGACTTCATTTTTACAAATCGGCTGTACTGTTAGTAAAATGAAACTTCATTTTGCTTACCTAAGCAATCTGTCAAGTTTATGTATTTTACTTGAGAAGCCATCTTTCCAGATGAAATTTATTATGGAGGATTGTGGCCTTTACAGATGATGGCATGAAAAGAATAGATTGTTAAAATTATTGCTGTTCATTGGGCAAAGTTTATGTTTTCATATATAAGGAAATTGAAGATCACAGACTAATTAGCTTATCAAAGTCACCAAGAAAATTGTTTCCTCATTCTAAACCCGTGTTCTTCAATCAGCTTTAAGATAAACATTTTCAGTTCCACATAGAAGTCTCCTAAAACAGTATGCTCATATAGTATACACCTACTTCCTTTTGATCAGTTTCCCCACTGGTTTCAGTTACACAGAGAATGAGACAGTTAGTGTATCTCATTATCTTTATGTAAAGAGGATGCTATTAATGAAGAAGCTGCACAAAATAATATCAGAGAGTCATTCTTTTCCTAGTACTTTATCGTAACTCTTTATACTACCTGCTTAGCCTTGCTCAAACTATTCATCTTCATCTTAGTTAAGTTCTGATCAAGCAAAAGGTTCATCATCAGAAATGTTTTAAGAGTAATCAGTATAATCATGAATACCTAAAAGAGATTCTACACCCAAATATTTAACATAAAATAAAAATTGCATGTAGTTTCTATTACTAATGGCTGATTTCATTTTAGTTGGACAGATTTTTAATGTGATGTTATTTGCAATAGTCAAGTTCATTTGCTCTTCTAAGTGTGAAGTGTGTTGATAATTGATAGGAGAAATGGTCAAATATTTAGTCACCCAGAGTGGATACTACAATTTTTCTGGCAGACACTTATGGTGGCTTATGAAATCAGTTGAATCAGTGTTTCCTTTTTTTTTTTTTTTCCATACACCATTCTGACACATTTCCCTTGCTATTTATTAAAAGAAAATGGAGGGGCACCTGGGTGGCTCAGTCGTTAAGCGTCTGCCTTCCACTCTGGGCGTGGTCCCGGGTCCTGGGATTGAGCCCTGCATTGGGCTCCTGCTGGGAGCCTGATTCTTCCTCTCCCACTCCCCCTTCTTGTGTTCCCTCTCTCTCTGGCTGTCTCTCTCTCTGTCAAATAAATAAATAAAATCTTAAAATAAAATGGATAATAATACACTGTGTGTGTTGTGTGTGTGTGTGTGTATATATGTATATATATGTAATATGTTCATGTAATATATATAAAATTGCTTTTTCTCAAATTTGTTTTAGAAATTTAAACAACTTGCCACTTAAGATAAATATCAATTATAAGCAAAATAGAAATGGTACAAACTTTGTCGTTAATGGACTTGGTTTCCTAATTTCACACTGCCTCTGAAATTACTAATTTCTTTGGCTGATTTTTATTATTTTTTTCCTTTTTTTTCCAGGTCAAGGTTGAGTAAATGTTTCTCTTTTAAAGGTAATGGGAATGAAAATGTGTGAATTTCCTTCTGTCTATTAAATGAAAATATTCATATAAAAATTAAACACACATTTTAACAAAGACAACAATATATGTCCCTTAATACTTATTTTATTTGGAAATGTACCAGTTAAGTTAAGGCATATTAGAAAACACCACACATGTCTACACACTCTCTTGATGATATTCCAGCCAGAAAGGACTATTGTAAACATTTTGTTATATATTTATTTAGCATAAATATGTTAAATAAAGTGTTGATGCAAGATAAAAATACAGAGATATATTCCTTTAGCTCTAAATTCTGGTCATCTATACCTCTATTTATATAATATATTTTTTTGTGCATTTTGTATCTGGCATTATTAACATAATTTCAAGATGATTGATTTTTAAGATTTTTTTATTTGTCTGATAATATCTATTGATTGTGTTATATATTATTTTTAAAGCACTCTAATTTGGTCTTGCTTTGTTCCATAGTATATGTTACCAGGGTTATTTTATCTCAATCTTTGTTCCTATCTCTGATTTATATTTGTTTTAGATTAAATTCTTAGACAGGTATTTCTCAGTGACAGGGCAAGGACAGATGTATGGCTTTTGAAAAACAACCAAATAGCCCTTCAAAATTATTGTACTATTTCACACTTTCAACAATAATGCTATAGTGATAATTCGTGATAATTATATATATGCATGTGTGTAGTATATATATGTGTGTGTGTGTGTGTGTATGTATGTGTGTGTGTATTCCAAAGTGGTACATTGATAAATATTTGGTTTTCTATTTTAATTTGCAATTAATTATTTATTAGTGATGCTACACATCTTTGCATATTTGTTTTTCTATTGTGTTTTTATTTTTGTGAAATTTCTGTCAGGAATATTTGTGACTTCTTGAATTTAGTAGCTAGTTATTAAAATAGCACATTATAAACTAATCTTAACATTATGTAACTGTAGTTATCATATTTCTAGATCATGTGATTTTTGTTTTTTGTGGGTTTTTTGTGGGGTTTTTTGGCTCATGGTTACATTTCCACTCAAAAAAAAAATAGAATATTGCTTCACAGTTGTACATGAAACTAAATATTAATATATAAACAATATTTCAACTCCATATAAAATATTAAAAGCAATAAAATAATTGTGTGTTTGAGTAAAGAATTGTGAACTTGTATCTACCTAGAAAATAGATTTATACGCATGATGATTTTGCAGAGGTAGATAAAAAAGAAAAATATGTATAAAATTATGTATATCTGAAAACTAGATCTTATTTGAAATGGCAAGTTGTTTACCCCTACTCCTAGCACTCTATTAGCAAATATAGTCAAATATGTGACTCTATTACAAAGACTTTATAAAACCATTTGAAATATCCAGGAGAGTTATTGTGCTTAGAGAAATCAGATGAGACATATGCAACAGGAAATTACTTAATCCTGTAGTATTATTGTCAGTGCTAATTACATCAATGGAACCACTGATCTATAAAGTAGATGAATGGCATCACAGAATATGTGTGTCAAATGTATGAAGGCTAACTTCATACTTTTTTGTTCTCTTGTACACAGAAAATTCACACTAAATTTATTTTAGGCTATCATTATGTTTGAGTCTTGGGATATAGACTGAAAAGGTACATTGGGAAGTATCAAGGAAGCACCACTTACATATATGAAAGAAAGGGTGTTGCTATGTGAATGAAATAAATTATTTTCCATGCCAAACCACATAGTATTATTTCACAGAAAAGAACTGAGGCTCAATTCTGACTCTTGATTCGGTGATATGGAATACTACCTATTATCCATTCATTGTTATTCAGCTTATCTTTCCCACAGACTATAAGGAAAACTCTGCAGTGAATAAAAACATGCCTTCTTGTATTGCTGAATGCTTTAAGGATAGAGTAAAAATGGTCTTGTTGAGTTTCTGAGTTGAGATATTAAATTGCAAAATACACTTTTTGTTTTTATGATGTCACAAAGCCAAAAATCATAATTTTGTGATTTCAGATAATCTTTCTGGGTAATCTTAATGCATCTTGTTTCTTGAATTGTCAGAAACATTGTTCCAGAACATTAAATCCCTGACTTCTAATATTTAGGGTGATACATTAAAATTCCTTAAAATGGTCTGATAGGCAAGATATTGTTTTCTAACCTTTGATCATTTCTTTCATTTCCAAAAAATAAATAAAGCAACATTATCATGCATATTTTAAAACATATTCAAATGCTTTAGCAGAACATGAGGGAAAACTTTCTTGAGCCAAGCATAATATAAGAGTAGATTCAGAATTCATTCACTACTTTCTTCACGTTGAAATATTCAACCTTCCACTTTCTGGATATAATATTCTTTTTTTATTTTTATTTTTTTTGTTGTATAGAGTGTAGAATATGGCCTTAAGTGAGGAATCGCTCCTTTATCTTATAGTCTATATTCGATCCAATGATCCACTTAACTGCCTTGAAAGCTCAAAATATGTTGAGTCAGCAATAATAGTTTTATTATTGAGTAGCAATAATCCAGTTTTATTTTACACCACTTATACTGAAATGGAACATACAAAACTACTGTCATTGTGTGGAATGAAGTTGTTTGCTCCATATAGCGTTTCTTTCAAGAAAAGGAATCGTATTTCTGCTTATCGATGGTTAACTCATTATTTCATTTTTAATATAAATTCAAGATTGACCTTAAAACCCTGCAGCAATTATCTTCATCAATAATCGTCACTGTTATTTTTACCATCCCTATTTTATTGGACGCTTTTAATGGTAACTTTACTGAGTCTTGATATGCATTATCTTATCTAAACAATAAGCAAAAGAAAGAGGTCCTATTATTATTCTATTTTAGAGAGGAGGATTTTGAAGCTTCAAGTTAATGAGGTCTCAGAGAAAATAAAATAATTAGTAGAAGTTGGATTGCATGATCTTGGAGAAATCTGCTTCAGTGACACATACTCTTGCAATCTGACTTCTTCATTAATAGTCAGACTTAGAAAAGAATCATTTTCCTGTATTGAATTTACTTAACTTGCTATATGAAACTAATTCTGAGTTACTAATATATAATACTTAATTTTGTAACAAAAACAGCATGGATTTATCTCACGTTTCTGAAAAAAAATATTTTTTTCTCTTATTGAACTGCATTTTTACACTAAGGGCATTTATAGAGGATTCATGTTTTCTTGCAAAATATGAAGGATATGAGTCATAAATGTTACTTTCAGACAGATCAGTAGCACTTTACAAAAGCTGGGGTCCATGTATATTTTATTTTAAAATATAAAGTATTCTTAGATCTAGGACAAGATTTCAAAGATGATCTAGAAATGTTCCTGCGTACAAAACTTCCTGACAGAATTGCTAATGTAATTATTTACCTCTGAACTCTAACTTCTACACTCAAATGTTTGCAACTTGAACAATCATGTAAAAACAAGAACTGATTATGAAAGACTTACTAATAAAAAATAGTATTTATTACATCTATAGTGTTCGCTAGGTCCTGTGACTGATGACGAAAGCAAAAATCTAAAGGGATGTGATCTTTAGTAAAAGTTTAAAGAGGAGTTATTTTTGGTTTATGATATATATTGCAATTCTGAGTAATTTTAAAATTGCAATGTATATTAAAAAAACCATGGAAATATCTTGTTAAAAGCATATCGTAGGTGATTAAGACAGGAGTCTTTTTGTCTGGATTTTGTCTGAGTCCCCAAATACTGACTTAGTACTTTGTAAACACTCAGGCGACTAGAGCGCATCATGTAGCCCACAGACACAGTGAGGTGAGGAGATAGGCTAGCAGAGAACATCTCTTTCTTTACAGCTAGGATCTGTAAGAACAGAGCTTAAAACTATGGAGATGACTTCCTCAGAAAGTGCAGTCAGTCTCCACACAGGGAAGGGCAAACAATCTTTTCCAATCCTAAGATTAAGTGAGAGTGTCATGGGACTACTCACAGGTTTGTCCCCTCAAATGTGGATAACTGAATTGTACCTGTCTGAGATGTCTAATGGTGTGGCTAAGTATGGGTTGACATGGTAGAACAGAGACAGATGAAACTGCATTTGGAATGAACTGCATGTCCATTGATGGTGGAGCAAAGACCTGTAATCCTGAGAATTAGATAAGAATTCCCAGAAAAGGTCATCTCAAAAGGAATGAAATCCCAAAAGAAGGGGGGAAACTGGAAACACAGAAGCTCAGGGTAACATCTCAATTAGCCAGATGGTAGAAACATGTTGCTCCCATGAAGGAAATCCCATCAGAGATGCCAGTGGAGGACCTGAATACCCTACCAAAGAAGCCATTAAACAGCCTGAGTTAGGCACGTGCTGTGGAGAAGACCGATGTGACATGGTAGCACACAGGCAGGTGTGGACCCCTTCTTTTGGGGGCTGGAGGCTTACATAATTTTAGAAACCCTCATAACAGGAAAGATTACAGAATCCTTAACATAAAATTATGTATTAAATGAATATCTGTTTAGAGTAAAAAATCACAGTCAATTATATTTCTATAAACTGGTTCTCATTTTAACCACCTAACTGTGCTTTTAACAAGATTCCTAGAGGATTTTTAATGTGCAGTGGTATTTTAAAATCACTGACTCAGAATAACAAAATACAACCCAAACTGAAAAATTACTGTAAACAACTTAATGGGATAGGCTGCATCCTCTCTTTGTTTTTGCTTTTGTTCTCTGTCATACAGGTTAGCAAATAATAGGCAGTTCACTGATAGCAGTAATTGTTACGCAATTTCTCTAGCAAAGTTATTTTTCTTTAACTAGTTCAGGTTGGAAGCATCAGAATAGAGAAGTTAGGATTTTGGTATCTTTTTAGAGGCTTAAACATAACTTAGTATGTTTGATCATGTCACGATGGGTTCAATCACTACCTCTGAAAAGTGAGGCCTTGCTTAATTTTCTGATTTGATAAGTAATAAAATATATTGTGAACTTATAGTATTTGTTTTAAATGTAGTATCCTAAAAATACAAAGGAAATATTCATTAAATGAATAATTGAAAATAACTTTACATAAATTGAAAGACCTCTTTGAAAGAAGGCATAAAATAAATTTAAGTTGAATTGTAACAAAAAATGAGTGAGTGGATGAGTCGTCGTTTTTGAAATTTATAAATGTAAGCTATTCATGCAAACGGTGTATACTATACACAAATCTTTGTCATTAATTTTCTGGAAAATATTTTGTCCATAAGTTTTAATGGGCTATCTTTGTATATGATTTTATATAGAAAATTATTTAAGGACATTTTACTCACTTATTTCAGATCTGGAAAAACAATGTAAACTTTTTATTCACTGGGAAGAACCTGTAATCTCAGTAACCTTAAGATGACGTTTTAAATTTTTATAAGATATCTCCTATGTGCTTTAAATTCAAACATACATATTCTCTAGATTGTTTCTTGCTTCTTTTATTTTTTAACTTCCACACTGCCTTTTACTTTTTAATTAAACTTACTGTTTTGATATAGTTATAGATTCACATGGAGTTACAAGAAATAATACAGAGTGATCCCAAGTGTACTTTAACGACTTTCCACCAGTGATAATGCCGTGTTGCAGTGTAGGACAATATCACACCCAGAATATTGGTATTAGTATAGTCAAGAACAGAAAATTCCCATCACCACAAGAATTCCTCATGTTGCAGTTTAATAGCCACAACCATCTTCTATCCACCCTACATCCTCCTTTCCCCTTAGCAGATACTAATCCATTCTCCATTTCTACAATTGTGTCGTTTCAAGAAGAGTATATAGGGGCACCTGGATGGTGCAGTTGTTAAGCGTCTGCCTTTGGCTCAGGGCGTGATCCCAGCCTTCTGGGATCGATCCCCGCATCAGGCTTCTCCGCTGGGAGCCTGCTTCTTCCTCTCCTACTCCTCCTGCTTGTGTTCCCTCTTTCCCTGGCTGTCTCTCTCTCTCTGTCAAATAAATAAATAAAATCTTAAAAAAAAAAAAGAAGAGTGTATAAATACAATCATAGAATATGTAATCTTTTGTGATTAGCTTTTTTTTCCACTCAATCAAAATGTATGGAGATTAATCCAGGTTGTTGCCTATATCAATAATGCATTCATTTCACTGCTGAATTAATATTCCATGATACGGATATGCCACAGTTTATTAAATCATTCATCCAGTGACGGACATTTCGGTTTTTTGCCAATTTTGACTGTTACAAATAAAGCTGCTATAAACATTTGTGTTACAGTCGTGTGTGTGTGTGTGTGTGTGTGTGTGTGTTTCATCTCTCTGAGATAAATTCACAGGAGTACAGTTGCTTGGTTGCATCATTAATATTTTAAGAAATTGAAAACTATTTTTCATAGTGGCAGTAGACATATACAACAGTATTTGAGTGATCCAGTTATTCTGCATTCTCTCCAGTATCTGGTGTGTTCACTGCATTTTATTTCATTCTAATAGATATATAGTAATATATAGTAATATTTCACATGAATTTATTTTGTGTTTTCCTACTGACTGATGATATTGAGCATCTTTGTATGTGCTATTTGCCATCTGTCCACCCTTTAAGGTGAAATGTCTGTTGATGTTTCTGCTCATTTTCTAATTACATTCTTTTGTTAATGTTTTTTATATAGTTCTTTTGCCTAGTATGTGATTTGCAAGTACTTTCTCCCAGTCTGTAGCTTGTCTTTATTTTTATTTTTTTTTAATTTCATTTATTTATTTATTTTTATTACATAAACTCTACCCCCTATGTGGGTGAACTCATGACTCTGAGATCAAGACTTGCATGCTCTAGTGACTGAGCCAGTCAGGTGCCCCTGTAGATTGTCTTTTTATCCTGTTAGCTGGTTACTCACAGACCCCCCACCCCCCAAAAAAAGTGTTGCTTTTTAAAAATTTTGGTGAAGTCTAATTTATCAATTTTCCCTTTTATGAATCCTGCTTTTGGTAGCAATGCTTGGTACTATTTGCCTAGATTTAGATACCAAGCTTTCACTCCAGTGTTTTTTTCAAGTTTTATAATTTTACATTTAACACTTAAATCATGATCTATTTTGTGTTAATTTTTATATGGGTGTTGAATTTTGTCAAATGCTTTTCATAAATTAGTTGACATAATTATGTGGTTTCTCTTCTTGAGTGTGTTAATAGTGTGCACTCATTTATAGACTTGTATATAATGAACCATACTTGCATCCCTGGAAATAAACTGGGTCATGATACGTAATTATTTTATGTTTTGCTAAGTTTTATTTGGTAATATTTTGTCAAAGACTTTTTCATTTATATTAGTGAGAAATACTGTTTTGTTCTTTGTTTATACTTCCTTTGGTTTTGGTATTAGGTAATACTATCTTCATAAATGAATTAGGAGTGTTTCCTCCTTTTCTGTTTTTGAGAAAAGATTGTGTAGAACTCTTCATTAAATATTTGGTAGAATTCTCCAGTGGAACTCTGGGTTTAGAAATTTCTTTTTTAGGAGTCTTTCAATTACAAATTTGTAGAAATTGCTACACATAGTATATGAAGATGTCTATGTCACTGCATTCTGAGGATATTTGTTATGATCATATTTTATTGTTTTTCATAATAATTTTACAGTGAGAAAAATAGGTTTCTTCTTATTCTGTTAACAAACATTTGATTATTAATGAGCTTAGATATTTTATGTCACTTTTTTTTTATTCTCTGCTAGTTTTCTATTAATTTCCTTTGCATTTTATTAATGTAATGGTAAATATTGCCTAATTAATATATAGATACCAAAGATACAATATTTTGTTTCACTTATAGGACATATCTATCCACTCTTCCCTGTGTCTTTTAATTTATATTAACTTTTTTTAAAGATTTTATTTATTCATTTGAAACAGAGAGAAACAGAAGGAACACAAGCAGGGGGAGAAACAGAGGGAGGGGGAAAAGCAGACTCCCCGCTGAGCTGGGAGCCCAACATGGGACTTGATTTGGGGCTTGATCCCAGGACCTGGAGATCAGGCCTGAGCCAAAGGCAGACACTTAACCATTTGAGCGACCCAGGCACCCCTATATTAACTCTTTCTGACATAAAATACATTTACTGTATATCTAGTTAAATCTATTGTTTTTGTCCTAGTTTAAAAAATAACATGTTTAGAAAGAGTATAAATTACTAATATGTAAAATAACATGAACACACCTTAAAAACATGCTGACTGAAAGAAGCCAGGCACAGAAGAGTACAAAGCATCCATTTATGTGAAATTCTAGAAAAGGCAAAACTAATCTATAGTGACCGAAAGCAGATGAGCGGCTGCTGGATCTGGGAATAAGAGCAGGCGAGATTGACTATAAATGTCATGAGGAATGTTTGTGGGGTGATAATGTTCTGTATATTGGTTATAGTGCTGCTTACACATATCTGTAGATTTGGCAAAACTGATCCATCTGCAAGTGTTTTGTTGCATGTCAATTGGACCCCAATAAAGTTAATTTTTAAAAGATGAAAAATAATCCTCCCACAGGTAGACGTCCTATAAATATAGCATGCTTCTATTTTTAAAATTCTATTTTACTCTTTAATCCATGAAATTTTATTTAACGTTTGGGATTAATATACCATTTCTCTCTTTTTTTCTATGTTGGTCAGTATCTGATCAAAGCTCATTGAATAATCAATCTATCATGGATATTGTTTTTACTATGTAGACTATAAATTATATTAATCTATGCCAAAATGGACTCAAATATTTACAGTTTCCTTGACATTGAATAAAAGATTTAGCATACAAAATTTGGAGAGGGGTGGTATGTTTTCCTTCAGATTCTTAAGCGACTTCAGGATATGATAAAGATTAATAACTACTTTCTGAGGGGGTATGATAATTGATAGGTGCTTTGTTTTTTTCAATAGCATGTAATGCGTTGACATTGCTTACATGTGGAATTTGTGCCATAACCACTGTGTCTCCACATATAGTTCATACAAACATTAATGAAAATCCACATATTATTTGGAAATATATCTTTCAACAAAATATAGAATAAGAATAAAAATTAAACAACCTAGTTTAATGAAAATATATTTTCTGTAAGAGAGAATTCTGAATCCATGTGGACATGACAATTAATAGCTTATTTTCATTCTGCAGATTAATCAACAAAAGGCATCCTTTGAAAGTACCAACAATGGTGAGGTTCATTTCATAGTGATTTCCCTGTATCAATCATTCTACCATAGGGAATATCTTTTTATAACAGAACCTTACAGTTTTGGAAACCTTTCAGTAATGATCATCATGTTAGAAGAAAATTAAGCTCCTTAATAAATGAGAATCAATTTTAGGAAGATAAATACATTAAGCCCTCCATTAATTATTTCTAAATCATTTTTAAAAAACAAAGGCATGTGAACCTATATTTTTGTTTTTGTAGAAGTTGTTTTGTACAACTGATTATTTTTAATTCAAATTTATCATGTTATTCCCACCATGTAGGACATGAATTATTCCTATAAAAATGCTCTATAAATCTTCAAGAGTGTCGGGTGCATCTTTTTGGTGAAAAATAAAGTGGTATTCGTACATCCTAAGATGCCAGAGAGAAAAACTTGGTAGTTTAATCTTTGTAACGTTTTATACGAGGGGGCCATTTTCCTTCATTTCCCCTCTTCTCTCTTCATCCACTAGTTTAATTATCAACAGATACAATGAAGAGTAGATGCTACATGAGGCACTCATCCTGAAATAGATTCTGTGAGACTCTGCTTAATAGTTTTACTGTCCTGATCTACATATGCACCTTCTCTTAATGATTAGAGAGGTATTTAGAAACTAATTCAGTAAAACAATTAATTAGGTTCTTATGTTTCTTATGTAAATGTCTTAAATTTGCCAAATAGTAAAATAATATATATGGAATCGAAGGCTGATCACAATATATGGAAATACTTGTTTTTCTTCAAAATAGTAGTTTTAAGAAAATTAACAACTTTTCTTATGATTATTTGGTACAATGTTTTAATATTTGTCCTATTAAGAAAAGCTTTAAGGGGCACCGGGGTGGTGCAGTCAGTTAAGCAACCAGCTCTTGGTTTCAGCTCAGGTGGTAATCTCAGGGTCTAAGATCGAGCCCCGCATCGGGCTCTGCACTCAGAGCAGAGTCTGCTTAAGTTTTTCTGTCCCTCTTCCTCTGTCCCTCCCATCCTTTTCTCTCTAAAATAAAAAATCTTAAAAAAAAAAAAAAAGAGGAAAAAGGAAAGCTTTAAGTTATAGTGAAAGTGCATGGCTCAAAGGTGGAGGAACTGAGCTTTAATTCTGCAATTTCTATCAGTGCGCTTTGTGGAAATCTGTGTTGAGGGCTCCACATTAACATCAATGCAATGGCAAGGAGACAGTAGGCCTTTGAAAACTGCACATTTTAAGGTCAAATGGAATGTCTTTGGAGTCAGGATACAGCATCAGATTGAAATCTTAATCCTCAAAAATTCAATTTTGCATCTATAAAACTGAAAACAGCAAAACTCACCTTATTAGCATAGTGCATGTCATATAGTGAATACTTAATAAATCTTAAGCTGGATTTTTTTTCCTTCTATTTTCATCCTTCAAGAACTTTGATGAATTTATATAAACTTTGTTATTGCTGCCTTGGAGAAACACCATTCCTAAAAAAGCATATCTTTGTATCTCAAGGGGGAAAAGTTCTATATATTTTTTTTTAATTTTTAAAATGAGATTTGAGATAACCCCAAACTGTTCATACAGACCGATTATAGTATGAAAAATTAATGTATATTTGTATAAAATCTGGTATATTTTTATGTAAACTTCACAATAAATGTTGGTTTAATAGGCTCACTTAAAGATAGACAGTCTTATAAATTGTGATTGCATGAAATTTTCTAAAATTTAAAATGTCTTCAACATTTAATGGCATTAGGGAAATTCACTAAAGACTGAACATTCTTAAAATATAATACCATATATTTTATCCCTTGTAAGATATCATGGCAGGAACAACTAGTTATGAAATATTTCATTATATTTAATAGTCTTTAATAAAACACTACTTTAAGTATTTTCCTTTTTTATTTCTTAATGAATTTGATTTTATATAGTTTTCCCTCCAGAAGATTTCAGTACTCTAATGTTTAATTCAGTAGAATATGTAAAAATCTCAGTTAGTTTTGCAGAATATATGTATGGACTTTGTCAGCAATGATCACCACGTATTTAGAAAAATTTGAATTTTATCTTTAATGTTTTGTTTGTTGATATAGTTTGGGTACTTTATTTTGATAGCTAGTATCATCTTTTTCATTCTTAGAACAACATTGACTAGCACAGTATTTGAGATAATACAGGTGTTCAATAAATACTTATTGAAGAATAAATAAACAAATGATAAAACGATTAGATAAGTGAATAAATCTTTAGAGCCAACAACAACAACAAAAAAGTTCCATTATCTGTCAACATAATTTAAACTACTGGATAAAATCGAAAACACTTTTTGTTTTGTTTTGTTCTTAACCAGAGTGAAATATCTGCATGTTCAGATTCTCTCTCCCTCTACCTGTCCATACAACTAAGAAAGATAAATGGAAACAGTACTTTATCTTTTTGCCTCTGTCCTATTTCTGACCACGAAAACTGTCACTGTGATCTATTAACATTGTGGATTTCTTTCTTCAGTCCAAGTGACAAGATTGCTATTTTTGAAATAAGTTCTATCTTTTTGTTACAGGCACCATGAATGATTAAAGGTTTCAGCACTGGAAATTGCTAAACCTTTGTCTAAGAATATAGGTGATCTTAAAGTTGACTTATTACGATAAGAAAGAAAAGTAGAAATTTCACCTCATCTGTCTACTCAAAACGTACAGCGTATGATATGATGGGTCATAATGAAAGGCAGGGGTTATTCTTTTTCTGCTTTCAGTGGAAATTTCTTTTATGGAATAGTGAAGTGCATTATCCAAAGTCTAACTCTTAAGAAAGAAGAGGATGAATCTAGTGAAGGAGTATAATTCCTTGAGTCTTGTCATGTATGAAATTTCCAAATACATCTATTTTTCTTTTGCTTTATGTTTCACAGCTGAGGTTAAAACAAACAAACAAAAAAAATCAGTCTTACTAACACATTAATTCTGCTCTTAATAAACCAAACTGTGCTTTGTTGTGACCATCTTTGGAGAATATTTAGAGGCCATAGAAGTCTCTAAAATATGTACTAAACAATTCAAAAAAAAGAACAGCATCTTATCACATAATGTGCTGAACAAAATAATTTTAGATTTAATTTATCAGTGGAGAAACTCAGTATTTTAAAATAGCAAATTTAAAAGTTCCTTATTGAGGCACTTGGGTGGCTCAGTTGGTTAAGCATCTGCCTTTGACTCACGTTATGATCCCAGGGACTGGGATTGAGCCCCACGTTGGGCTCCCTGCTCAGTGGGGAGCCTGCTTCTCCCTCTCCTTCTGCTGCTCCTCCTGCTTGTGCTTTCTCTTGCTCTCTTACCTGCTGTCTGTCAAATAAATAAGGAAAATCATTAAGAAAAAATAAAATTTCCTTACTGTACTGAAAATATTATTACTCTTACTCAAACTCAAGAACAATGTCAAATTGTAATGCTGGTACTAGATGTGCAATGGGCATATAATCTGATTTTGTTTATACAAGATAATAATCCTACATTTTTCTGTGTATAGTTAGGCAGACTCATACTTTTGTACAAACTACCATCCTGAAACATGAGTTAAACTTGAATATGAGAAATTTGAACAACAGGTTTGCTTTTTTTTTATGAATCCCAAATTGCTAAAATGTAATAAACCATATAAAATAATATAAAACATGTAGAAAGTTCATTAAAATATTTTTAACATAATTCCTTTCCTAATAAAATATTGTTCAGAAGCTCCATATGTAAGACAGATAAAGTTGGGCTACTATGGTTGAAGTAGGAAGTGAGAGGATTGGGGCACCTCAGTGGCTCAGTCTTTAGGTGTCTGTCTTCGGCCGAGGTCATGATCCCGGAGCCTCAGGATTGAGCCCTGATCGAGCTCCCTGCTCAGCGGAGAGCCTGCTTCTCCTCGTGCTCGCTCTCTCTCTTTTTTTTCTCTCTAGTGCTCTCTCTCTCAAATAAATAAATAAATCTTAAAAATAAAAAAAATAAAAAAAAAGGAAGTGAGAGCGTTGAGTGGAACTGAGGGTTAGCTTCCTTCATCTGCTTGTCTCCAGTCGCCCTCTCCCATCTTTAGATCAAGAGACTAATGAAAACTATTTAAAAGTCATTAGAAAAACCTATTTAAAGTACTATACATAAATTGTTGCTCTTAAATAGCATCTTTAAACCTGTCTATCAGAAATGTGATAATCATGTGTTAACTCAGGTGACAGATCCCTTTTATTCAAATATCCTTCTCAGCACCTTTGCTAGATAATGTATAGTTAAATTTTCAGGGGAAAGAATAAATGTAGGTTTATTTTTACTCTCCTTGAATTTGGACTGGCCTGTGATTTGCTTGACCATTAGAAAGTAGGAGAAGTGATACCGTGAGATTAGGAAAGGTAGGCTTATGTAGGCAAGCCTGTAGCTGCTATGTTAACACCGTTAGGTGATTTCCCATTGGTGGCCACAGCACCATGAAAATGTTTGAAATGAAGGGACCACTTAGAGAGAGAGGCCCCAACTGTCCTAGCTGAGCCAGGTCTCCAGCCCACCCCCCAGGTAAATGCAGTAGCATAAGGGAGCCTAGGGAGAGTAGATCCTTTCCTGTTTGCACATGACTGAAAGATTTCCTGAGATATAAGCTGGGCAGATGCACAGGGACTTTTAGGTACTGGACCTGTGTGACTGTCATGATTAGTGCAACTAAGATAATCAATGTGTCTGTGTTTGTGGGTCCAGACACAACAGTCAGTATATCCAGAGTATTATTCTTTCTAAAGGGGTCAAGGTCTCAAATGACTTATAAAACCAAAACCAAAGCATATATCTGAACTGCTCGTTTTAACCAGATTGTCAGCATATCAATAGAATGCATTTCCCTGCAAGAAACAGATACTTTGCTTCACACTGGCTTAAATAATAAGAACAATTATTTCACATGAATGTATACCCAGAGATAGGACAAATATCAGGATCAGTGGATCTAGCCATTGAAAAATATTCTAGAAGTCTTTGCTCTTTGTCTCTCCAAACTGCCATCTTGAATACTACCTTCTTTCTATGACTGATTGACTTCTGATCATAAAATGAGTGCCAGGAGCAGTTGGGGTAAGACCTCCTCATTTACAGAAAGTGGAAATGAATTAATTACAACAACAACAACAACACACTATTATGAACCTTTCCAAAAACATCCAGAAAACCTTTGTCTCATTCAGCCTGTGAAGATGTGAGTCCATTCCTAATTTGTCACCACCTAAGTGGGTGGAATTGCTCTGATTATTGTACTTTATCAGGGTTAACCTCTGGATTTTGGATAAAGTCATTTTCTCTTGAGTTACATGAGTTGTCTAAACAAAATGTGGGGACAGATTCCTGAGGAAGAAGAGGATAAAGAATATTAGGCGGTAAAATAACATTCATGTTAGTCTATTTGTTATGGTTCTCAAAAGGTCTGCAGTGATCTGTATTTGAAGCCTGTCAGTCTGTGCAGAATGGCCAGTCTACAGAGTTCATCATCATGTCTAGATTGCTTAATCTTTCTGGGCCTGAATTTGTCCCATTATATATTCATTTACTGAGGTATGATTGATATGTAACATTATATTGGTTTCAGGCATACAGCATAATGGTTTGATATTTGTATATATTGCAAAATGATCACCACAATAAGTCTAGTTAGTATCTGTCACCATACATAGTTGCAAAATTTTTTCTTGTGATGAAAACTCTTAAGATCTGCCCTCTTAGCAACCTGCAAGTATGCAATATAGTATTATTAGCTTTAGTCACCATGCTGTATATTACACTCCTGTAATTTATTATATACTTCTCTCATATATTCTTGAACATAGATGAAGTCTTACAAGTTGATCCTGAGGGGGATTTAAAGGTGAGAGGAATGTCTTAGAATCATTTAGAACACAGGCTCCATAACCTAGCATTGTCCTTCTATTTAGGGAACTTGGTCTTTATAGTGCTTAAATCTCCTAACCCCTGCCCCCCAAATCCAGTTCTGTATCCAGGCTTTCATGGAGTGAGTTGTTCTAGCCATGGATCATGGATTAAACCCACTTTGCCTCTCCCCAGTGCTAGAAATGTTCATCCTATGCTTCAGGCAATCTGAGTGGCAGGGCTTCTTCCACAAGTGAACTTCTTGCTTCTAACCTCCACTATGTCCTTGGTGCCAAAGGACCCCAGATGTGATGTTCTACACAACCATTCTCCCCAGCCACACTGAGTTGGGATAGTGAAGGCTATTATGAGGACTTATTGTAGGCCTTGGAATCAGAATGACTTGAAATGAGTCTTTGTGTCTCCACATACTGGCTCTCTGGCCCTAGGGAAAATGACCTCTCTAAGCCTCAGTTTCCTCATTTGTAAAAATCAAGATAATAATAGTACCTAATCATGATTTTTTTTTGAGGTTTGAATGAGTTCATGCATAAAAAGCCACATTAAGAGCAATGCTTAGCATGGATTAATGGCTGGATACGTGCTGATTATTATTGCACCCCTGCACAGTTTTGCACACTCTCTCTCTCTCTCTCTCTCTCTCACACACACACACACACACACACACACACACACACACAGGTTACTCATGTGTAGAATATTCAGATATATCTTTCCATCTTTCAGATTTATATTGTTTCCATGTCATCACTGGTTGCTATGTTTATTGATTGAATTGATTGAGTGAAAACCCAACTCAGCTGAATCTGGGGAAACATAATAAAAACCGTGATCAGCTGAATCTCAGAGAAACAGGCTAAGCACTTTATATAGAGAGATAACACCACAATTTGCTAAGTCAACTAGATTTGAAACCTCAGAGTAATTGTTTACCACTCCCTCTTCTCCACAACCAATTAATTCCTAAATCCCACAGATTTTCATTCTGTAAACTCTTTCCCATCTGTTCTTTCTTTTTGATTTCCAATTCTATCATCCTAGTGCTGATCTGCATTAACTCTTTCCCAGCCTAGCTAATTGCCTTGTCTCCAGTGTTTTTATTCCCGTTTATTATACAGATTATCAGTAGTGCCATTGCCTCTTTTTATTTGACATTGCCCTTATGTAGTTGGGATAATATATTTTTAGATAACTAAGGTCAATTTGACTTGCCGAAGTATACTAGTTACTCTTGATGTTTCCACTTTGGGAAACTGGGTATGTATGTCTCCATTTTGCTCCCAATTTTATTTTCTGAAGAAGGATTATTAATATAGAGGAAAACAAAATGCTGCTTTCATGCAGAGGTGCAAGTCATGATTTCTCACAATTTTAGCCCTTTCCAATACAGTAAAAGCTGACACAGCATAACAGAGGTGAGCAGGGATATTATCTGTAAACAGAAGAAACCTGCCACTGGGAAATTCACACTAACTCACAGTATCTTTTTGGTTAGGAAGTGACCACCAGTCTTTACCTTCTGAACTCTTAGTAGTTCATCCGAACTCACGTCTTTGAACATGAGCTGTTTCCTCATTTACAACATAAAGAGATCAGACAAGTACTCAGAAGTATACAGCAATTCCATAGGAAGTAGGAGAAAGTTAAAACATCAAAGACCAAAGAAGTACTGGTCATGACTAAGGTGCTCTTGATTGAAGACAGAAGGAAATGCTTGTTATTGAGCTCTATTGTTTACTTCTAGAATAATTTTGACCCTAGAACTCTGAATTTATGTAACGAGTTTAGAGTTGTTCCCATGACTGGATATAAACCCTTACCAGTTTATATAGGTTTAATCAAGTCATTTCCTTTCTAATAATTTCAATAACTCTCCATTAGTTATAACATTGCATATAAACAATGAGGCCTGTCACTTAATACCCTTCAATATTATGTTATATATACATTTTTCTCTTTGAATCAAATATGACTTAGATTTTCTTCAACCTTATCCCAGACTTTTCAATATTATAGTTTTATTTTATTATTCTGTTTCTTCAAAAATTGTTCCTTTCTCTAGCACTCAGGACTTCTTTTTATGGTCCAAGGCCAAACTCAAATCTTACTTCTTCCCACTAGTTTCACTTCATGCCTCCAGGCTGTGTTCTTTGTGTATATAACACAACTTCTGGGGAAATATGTATATTTTTTGTGTATAGAAAGTTTACAGTCTCATTATAATATAAACACTAGCAATACTAAAAATCATAATCTCATTGATTAAAGATGACCACTATTAATAATTTATATACTTATTATTTTTCTGTGAAAATATTAATTAATAATACACACACACTATTTCTCATATGCCAAGTTTTAAGAACATAAATCTGAGGGGTCTAGTTCCTAGACACCTGCTCCAGTCCAAAACATAAGTGACTTTTCAAACACAAATATAGGCAATTACAATTGTTTTATTAGGCAGAACAACTTCATTCCCCACACTAAACTTGGTAAATAGCCACTGCATTACAGTCTCTGAATCAGGGAGTTGTAGTCAAGGACTCAGGCCTGCCTGCGGCGATGCTCTTATGTATATACATCTGCTTTCATAGCTCAGAGGACCTCCGTTCAGAGGCCATTTGATTGAGGGCCTTCAGCTGAGACTTTCTTTAGGTGCCTCTGTCTTAACTTATTGGGTGGAGTGGGGAGAACCTTGAAGACATCTTTTCCACTCTTATTATTCGTACTTTTTCATTCCAGCGCATCGCCTTTCCATCTTGTCAGCCCCCACATCTTTTAAGCTGTAGAATCCTTTTGTTTAAGGCCACTCAGCAGTGAGACACACTTGTATCTGTGCTGATACACCTGACTTCCTGCTGCATGCAGCACCAAGGGGGGAAATGGAACTGGGGAGTTGGCACTTTTGCCAGTTTAGCTTCTTGTTTATGCTATCACAGTAAGTGATTAAGGTTCGACTGCTGCTTTCATTTTGGTTTGCTGTCTTCATCAGCTACTCTGATACCTTGCAGCTCAGTTCCCTCTAGCTCAGCTGAGCTTCTGACAAAATCGTCTTCCCTTCCCTACCCTTCCCTTCCCTCCCCTCCCCCATCCCTGCTCTTCCCTTCTCCATCCCTTCCCTTCCCTTCTCTCTCTCTTCGCCCCTTTTCTCTTTCTCTACAATCCTTAATACCAGGGTAAATTGTCTACCAAATAATGTTTGTACAACTAATATTTGTTCAATGAATACATTGAATGAATGAATGACTAAAATTAGAAAGAGTACACGGGTTTTTGTATACTGCATTTTTCCCCTGTTTTAAAGTATTTTCAAAATCATTAAATGCATTTCAAACACAGTTTTATTTACTGCTACTTTGTTTCATCATGACTACATTTCAGTTTAGTTTACCATTGTCCTATTATTAAACTTATTTTCAAAATATCATTCAGTATTGGCAAAACTCTTTTGATAGACATCCTTGAGCATATTTTTGAGGTATCATTTGGTAATATGTAGGGATTAAGACCATTGGCTTTAGATTAATATTACTTGTATTAAAGTTATAGCTGGGAAATTTATCAGCCAAGTGACATTACACAAATTAGTAGGGCTTCTCTATGTCTCTTTTCTTTACCAGCTTTAATAAAGATAATGATAATAACTAGTTCATACTTTTCTGTGAATATTAAATGAGAATTTATATTAAATTAACCAAATACCTAGCATATAATAAATATTAAAAATGTAATTTCTTATACTTTGCATAATTTAAAGAAAGAAATATACTAGCTCAAAGTAAACAGACATTTTAAGGACACCAATGCATATATTAAAATATGCTTCAGAATAGTTTGCATTTATTCTTGTGTCAGTATGTTATCTGAGGCCTATGGTGGAGGCTTCTAAGCTTCAACTCTATATAGTTTTCCTGGCTTTTTCTTACTTTTTTTGCTATTGAGCAAGGCTGTATGATTAGTCCCAGTTAATATGTTATTGTACAAGGTACTTGTATTACTTCCAGGCTATGGCATTTAATTTCCTGTGACTGTTTCTTCCTCTCCCTACTCTTTTTCTGACAAGGAAAAAACATTGTTCTGCATTAGACATGACCAAGAAGTAAATTTCTAAAATCACAATTCCAGAGCTGTTTACTTACTCAGCATAACCTGGCCACTATGGTTAATAAAGTACTTCTTTCACTGTATCCCTGTTAATTTTAATTATAGGGAGGTATGAAGATAGATATACAGATGGCAGATTCTGATCTTGGCCAATTTGTAATAAAAATATAATTTAAAATGGCATTCCTTTAATATTGGAAAAAATGAAAGATTTTAATATTTTCCCACTTCCATTTATTTCAATAATTAAATAATATACATTATAATATAAATATAAGAAATCTTTATTTTTAATTACAAATTTCCATTCATGGTTTTACCCTTTTTTAGTTATTTTCATATGCATTGAATTCTAAATTTTTTCTGCATGCTGAATCAGTTGCATGTCATTTATATTGAAAAATTTTTCTCAGCTTGTCATTTGACTCAATGTTATTTATTGCAGGCATTTAATGTAAAGGTGGCTTTAATATTTATACAGTTAAAAGATTCTCGTTTTTGTTTTCTTTTCCATTATCATTGTATTAATCTGCTTAGGCTGCCATGACAAAATAACAAACTGGGTAGTTTCAACAACAGAAATTTATTTTCTCATAGTTCTGGAGGCTCAAAGTCCAATATCAAGTTGCTTCCAGTGTTGGTTTCTGGTGAAACCTTTCTCTTCAGCTTACAGATAATGTTTTCTTGTTATGTCTTCACATAGCCTTTTTTCTGTGTGTGCATGGAGAGAGAGAACTCTGATGTCTCTTCCTATATAAGGACAACCATCCTATTGGATTAGGGACCCATCCTTAGGACCTCACATAACCTAATTACCTCTCGAAGTCCCTATTTTCAAATACAGTTACACTGAGGGTTAAGGCTTCAACATGTAAATTTTAGGTGCATGCAATTGAACCTGTAACATTCTGCCCTCTCTCTCCCCAAGACCGATGTCCTACATTTACCCCATCCCCACAACCTCAAATGTCTTAACCCATTCCAGCATCAGTTCCAAAGTCTCATCTAAATATCATCTAAATCATGTATGGGTGAAACTAAAGTATGATTCATCTTAAGGCAAAATTCTCTCTAGCTGTGAACCCGTAAAACGACAAGTTATATGATGCCAAATATTATGGTGGAACATGCGTAGGATAAACATTTCCATTCCAAAAAGGAGAAATCAGAAAGAAGAAAAGGATGATGGGTTCCACGGAAATATGAAAGAGAGTAAGGTAAATGCCATCAGATCTTAAAGCTTGCAAATAATCTTCCTTGACTCCATGCTTTAGTCACTAGGTGCATTGAAGGGGTAGCTCCACTCCAAGACTCCAGATGGGAGCCCTGCCCTCTTGCTCTGGACAAAGCTCTCTCACCACGGGGTTTTTTTTTTTGTAGTGTACCCCTTGCTCCTGCTCCCAAGGCACTGGGCAGAGGAAGTCTGGCCCACTGAAGCCAAGCAGGTGTCCCCACCCTCTGAAACCAAAGAGGAAAAGCCTTTCTTTCGTAGGCAGCAGGCTCTGGTCTGGTGGGAGTGGCAGTCCTAATGATCTGAATCAACTTCAGGGTCATTCTTCCCTTTTCTTGAAGGAAGATGCATGCCAACAGCTGGATAGCTCTATTGTTCTATTCTGTAGAAACAGCTGGATAGCTCTATGGTTCTATTCTGTAGAATCTTGGCAGATCCTGAAAGCCTTCCTTTATGTAATACCTTCTCTATTCCCTTTGGTCTAAACTGGCAGTATCTCTGCTGGTATAATCCCATTTCTTGTTCCTGGCTTCTGTTGAGATGGCTAATTACATCATGTATAATCTTTTTATGGAATGATTGTACAGCCACATGCTTTATCATTTTTTTTTCAATATGGATAGGATAAGAATTCTCCAAATCTTGCAGTTTGGGTTCCTTTTGGATAGAAATCTTCTCAACTAAATATCTAAATTCATTACATTCTACTTTCCCCAACACACTAGAACAAAATTCAGCCAAATTACTTGCCACTTTGTAGCAAGGATTGTCTTTCCTCCAGTTTCCAACAGCATATTTTTCATTTTGAGATCTTACCAGAGCCTTTAATGTTCATATTTTTACCAACATTCTGTTCTTGGTGGTATATGCAATCTCTAAAATGATAGCAGCTTTCTCTACGGCTCTCCTCTTTTCTTCCCGAGCCTTCACCAGAGAATTGCCTTTAATATTTACTTAACATACATTTAACAGTATACCACAGGCTGGGTGGCTTAAACACCAGAAATTTATTATTTCACAGTTCTGGAGGCTAGAAGTTGAAGATCAAGGTGCCATTAGAGTTAATTTCTGGTGAGATCTCTTTCCTCAGCTTGCAGACACTATGTTTTCTTGCTGTGTCCTCATGTAGCCTTTTTTTTTTTTTTCCCCAAATTCTGGTGTCTCCTTTTCTTTTTTTTTTCTTTTTTTAAAAATTTTTACTCAAGTAGCATTTTTTTTTCATTATGTTCATTTAGCCACTGTATAGTACATCAACAGATGAGTGGTTTAAGAAGATGTGGTACATATATACAATGGAATATTATTCAGCCATCAGAAAGGATGAATACCCACCACTTGCATCGCCTTTTCTTTTTATAAACTACTAGTTTGATGGAATGAGGACCCTACCCTCATGGCCTCATTTAATTCTAATTGCTTCCTTAGAGACTCTGTATTTATTTTTTTTAAAGACTTTTATTTATTTGACAGCACAAGCAGGGGGAACGGAAGAGGGAGAAGCAGGCTCCCCGCAGGGCAGGGAGCCCCACGTGGGGCTCCATCCCAAGATCTTGGGATCATGACCTGAGCTAAAGGCAGATACTTAACCAACTGAGCAACCCAGGTGCCCCAAGTGACTCTGTCTTTAAATATAATCACATGGGGAGTTAGAGCTTCAACATATGAATTCTGGAAGGGACACAATTCATTTCAAAACAGTTATGCTTAAAAAGCCTTTCCTGACCTGAAGATCAGAAATACATTTATTCATAATCTTTCATGATTTCCTATGATTTTAATTATTGATTTCATTTTGTTTAATCAGTTTGGACATGGCTATATTGTGATATCAAATAAGTTCTGAAATATCATTGCCTTAATAAAGTTTCATTTTCTGTAAATTTTGCTTTGGGTTCTAAATCTTTGCAAAGTCTGTCTCATTCATGCACAAAGAGTTGGAAGATGCACTAGCTCTGAGATGCTTCAGCCTGGAAGATTGTAACATCTATAAAAGGAGTTGAAAATATACGTGCTGAGTAGTAAGTGACTTTGCCACATATATTTTTTCTGTTTATAAAAGAAAAATATCATAATATTTGTAAATCACAAAAGGTAAAATTGAAATAAGTTTAAAAACCATTTTTAAACCAAGAGCTTTCTTTTACCAGTTCATAACATACGACATGGTTTAAGTCAATTATGTCCAAATATTATTGATTTGGACTAACACCAACAACATTTTCTTGGTTTACACTTATAATAGATACATATTTATATTGTATTATAGGTTACATCATACTAGAACCAAGATATTATGTTAATTATAAAACATAGACAAAAGTTAAAATTTTGAAAGGTTAAGATATAATTGAACAGAAGTTCTAGTAGGTTTGTCCTTAGTCCCATCAAACCATATCCAAGAGTAAGATGGATGTTCTACATGACATTATTTTTATGCAAATCAAATGTGAGAAGACAAAAAGTTACTGACAGCCCCCTTTCATTTCTGGCTGAGTTGTCTGGGGAGTCTCTGTCTCACAGTGTTTGCAAGGATAAAATTATTACTGATCAAGACAGTGCAATGACTCTGGCTGCCTCACATGCCAAGTTAAGGAAATAATAGATTCCCTTCTGGTATTTGTAACTCCTAGAAATGGAAGCAGTCAACAGGGGTGACTCATATTATCATTATACCTTTTATTGGTATGTTTGTACAATTCTCTTTCAGAGAGACCTGCATGTGCTATGTATGTAAGCCAAGAGTTTCCTGATAAATCTGTAGGGGTTCTTGAGATTAGTGCTAAACCTATTTTATTCCTGCAAATGAAAACATTGGTGGCAGCTTCTCCACCTTTTTCTTCCTCATTCATTTCCATGATTGAAATGAAGGCATTGGTTCCAAAAGGCTTACCTCGAAGCTCTAGTAAACTACACATTTGTTCACTATCAGCTTGTAGCAGTTTCCAGAGAATAGTTACTTGTCATTTCTTTTTTACCTTCCAAATATCTTGAGAACACTCTCATTATCAGATTTTACCCAGAACCATACAGCCAAGAAAATTCTGGAAAAAGCAGAAGATTACTTAAAATAGTAAGTGATGCTTAGTTAAAACAGATAATACAGCATGTCAGAGACAGTGGGCAAATTGCACTCTTACATAGTTTGTTTACCAACATGTTTAACAGAGTGTTTTCAGACTCTCCTCTGTGGATAGTAGTTCAACAAGAAAAGTGTGTGAACCAGAGAAGTCCATCAAGCAAGCTGCTCATGTTTACAAACAATTTCCCCTTCTGTCTGTCTGTGTGATTTATTCCACTTAGCTGTCTATATTGCTTTGCTTTGATTTGTAGTGAAGGCAGGAGTAATATCTGTAAGAATGATTTTAAAAATGTGAATTTATTTTTTGAAAAACATGAAAATAGTTATTTCATTGCTAAATAAGGATAAATAGGTAAATTGTTTACATTTTTCAGTATAAAATTTTATGATTCAATTATTCAGAAAAGAAAGAATTTAGGGTAGATTGCATGATTACATTTTGAAATACAAAAACTAAGTTTAATACTCATCTCCATAGGAGGGCTACTGACTTTCTCAGTTCTAATTCATGGCTGCCTATAATTTCAACTTGATTTTCCATTATCCAAAAAATACTGCTGTGAATCCTTATTACCAGAAGCAATTGAAAACCACAAAATGGCCAAAATGTAAATAGGTAAAGAGAAGAAAATAAACCACTTAAATATTTCAGTACACATACATGCTCTAAGAGAAATATTCAAATTAATCTTCTCCCCAGGAGCCTAATAAAAAATACTATTTAAAACATAAAGTAATTGGGGAAAGAATATACCCCCCCATTCATGGTCCGCACTGTCATTATGTAAAATGTAAAGAGCCTTCAAGAATATATTAAGGGGAATGTAAATGCAACATGCTCTTTATAGTGTGACGTAATTAATCTGTGCAACAGGTAGGATATATATAAACTTTATGGCTTTCCTTTTAAAGAACTCATTTGTATGCACTCCCTATTAAGTTTTTCAGAGAAAAAAAAACTGTAGTAAAACATTCTCAAATTATCTATAAAGTATATGCAGACATTCTAAAAAGCATTGTTTATAAACCAGCCCTACTATATAAATAAGTTCCACTGCAGAATTTTCTGGATTGGCTCCATGCAGACATAAAATTCCAAAGAGATCTTACTTTATTCTAATAAAGTATCTAGAATCCAGATCAGTGACTTAGAATTCAATTCAGACAAGCTTTCTTTCTTAAAATTAAACATACAGCATTAATGAAAACATCTTAAAATTCACTTTACAATATATTTTCTTTTCTTTTTCCACTGTGCTGGCTCAGTTTTTCACTCGTGAAAAACTAACAGAATATATGCCCCTATAAATATCATCAAAACCTTTTAAAAGTCACATAAAGTAGTTAAATTAAGTGGTAGCCACAAAAGCTAATGCTGCCTGGCAGTCATACTGTATTTCTCTAGTCCTTCATTCTCTAACTCTTCTAAAGCATGACTTCAAGTGCCTTCTCTTTCTCCCCAGATTCATGATAGTTCACTCCAATATTCACTCCTAGTGCAGTCTTAAAACCGTCTGAGGAACTGAAACAACCAAGAGAGAGCTTCCAGAAATTACCAACGCCATATCTGATACCCAGCAGCCTCTCTGATCACCTTTACCTTCTCTCCCGTTTGTTTCTTTAACTAAACTACACTACATTTCATCCTCGTTAATCCTCTAAAAAGCTACCACTCCAGTAATTTTACCATCTCCTACTCACATTATCAGATTTTCCTTCTTTTCTAGATCATTCTTATGAACATATAAAAATGTTATATTATCCTCATCTTATTATACTCATTGATCCTAATTCTACCTTTTGTGACTGGTCCATTTCTTTTCTCATCAGCTTCCAGTAACACTTCCCAATTGGTTGGGTGGACTATACTTTTGTCTCCTATTAGTCAATGCAATTCTCTCTTTAGCACACTCCAGTCAGGCTTTTGTCACCACAGCTCTGTAGAGGATTCCAGAGGTATGGCCTCCAAAGTCTAATGGTCAAATCTGAAGTGTTTATGTTACTTTATCTTTCTTGACTGATTAACTTTACCTAGAAAAAGCATTTTTTTTGTGCCTGAACACAGTTCATTCACTTAGGTTCCAGGACCCCATATTATCCTAGTTCTCCTCTTGCTTTACTTTCTACTCCTAAATCAATCAACATATTGTTTCTAATCAAGTCCTCATAATAACTAATTTAATTATTTGCTTGGTAAAACACCACTGATGCCATAATTGCTAACATAGCCGTTGTGCAAATAGTGACTCATACTTTAATTAACAAGTTTTATAGAAGAAAAGACATGACAAAACCCTGAATCAGTTATTACATTATAGCCTAAAACAACAGTTTCTGATCCCAGCCAGATCAGATAAATTAGATCAGATAAATAAAACAGGTAGTTTTCCTCCCATATCTGAAAATATCCAGTAGAAATATCCTTATACATATAAACTAGTTTGCTTATACGTATAATATAATCAACAATTTATAATGTCAAAATGAAGAATCTTCAAAAATTGTTTATAGTATATGATTTTATCTGTTAGTAACTTTCCAAACTCTATGAGGTTATTTCCCAAAAATGTGTGCACAATATGTATTCCAAACTCTGTTATTAACATCTTAGGATAGAAATGAGATTGTGTGGGGAAGAAAATAAGGAATTGGAATTCCTGTTACAAATTGGCATGGTGCAAGCTTTTATTCATATTCTCTTTTTATTTTTTAAAGATTTATTTATTTATTTATTTATTTATTTATTTATTTATTTATTTATTTTAGAGAGAGGGAGAGCAAGAGCATGAGTAGGAGGGGCAGAGGGAAAGGAAGAGGGAGAGAGAATCTGAAGCAGACTCCGCAATGAGCACAGAGCCGGACGTGGGGCTTGATCTCATGACCACAAGATCATGATCTGACCCCAAATAAAGACTCTGGTGCTTAAGTGACTGCAATACCTAGGTGCTCCTCTCTTTTTATATAAGTATTGCAATTCCATTAGTTGGTTAATATCGTTCTCAAGAGGCAAAGGCCATCACCTTTCACGTACAGAAGAATAACTTAGAGATATTTTATTTTAGAAAAAACTCACAATCATTGAATTGGAAAGAACAGAGAATACCTAGTAACTCTGTAGCATCTGATTCTCAAATCTAGTGTGTGTGTGGTTTTTTCAAGTTCATTTACTTTACATCTAATATGTTAATATCCAGAACATTTGTTACATATTGGTATTTTCCTACTTTTGTGTCTTTAATGATATTGATATTTCAATATATATTGTCCAATCTACTCAGTTTTTTTAAATCAAGAAATATATGACATGCTCATCTTCAGAATGGATTTAGTTTTAAAAATCAGTATTATTGATTTTTTAATTAAATGACTTACTTTACTATAGTTTCTCATAGGAAGGAGTCCATTGAACTTCAAATACTTAGTATGTGCTATAAATTAAGGGAGTGTTTAAGAATTTGAGAGGAAGGTAAATTTTTCATATTTTACATAAATATGTATTATTAGGAAGAGAGATAAAAAGAGGAAAAGTTTTTCTTCAGAATAGATAGGGTTACGTAAGATCCTAAATGGGAAACTAGATTGTATTCCATTATTTTTAGTTACATTTGGAAGCATTCTTCCAATATGATATTCCCATCTGAATATAAGTACAAAAAGAGGATGTTTTTGTTTATGATGAATAGTACTATCTTAGTAAACTTAGGGCTGTAAGTAACGACTAAATTACCATCTTGCTTCTGAGCCATCAAACTGCCTATGAGCAGTAGGTTTCATTTTTTCAGGCCATTAGTATGAGATGAGTTCCAACCTACAACCACAAATATAATAAAAATCCCATTTAAAGAAGATAGCCTAAAAATTTGCCTTGTCCTCAAAATTCAATATAAATATTAGTCCCAAATCAACTTAATGACAGAAATAAGGAATGTCACCTTGGTATTAACATTTTCTTTTTAAATATGGTGAAGTGTTGAAAAAAATAAAATAACCTTATTTCCTCTATTTCTGTATTTATAGCTTTTCTGCAATAAAACAGGAAAATTTAACTTACCACATTCTAATAAGGCTTAACTATGTTCTATAAATAATCCATTAATATAATGAGGCATATTTTAAGTTGAATTGAGTAGGCTTTTATGTTATTCCTAGCATCATTCTTGATTTTTACACAAATAATTTCAGGGGTAATTTTACACAAATAATTCAATATACCTTTTGATTTTAGAGTAGTTTAGAGATAGAGAAAAACTGTGAAGATAGTACAGCATTCCCATATATTCCGAGCACAATTTCTCCTATTATTAACATTCTCATATTTTTTTAAAAAGATTCATTTGAGAGAGAGAGCGTGCGCGAGAGAGTGGGAAAGGCAAAGGAAAAGAGAGAGAGAATCTCAAGTGGACTCCACGCTGAGCACAGAGCTGGACATGGGGCTTGATCTCATGACCCTGAGATCATGACCTGAACCAAAGCCAAGAGTCAGAAGCTTAACCAACTGTGCTACCCAGGCACCCCTAACATTCTCATATTTTAGCCACAATTTGTCACAATAAATGAACCAACATTGATAAGTCATTGTTAATTAAAGTCTGTACTTTATTAGGATTTCCTTAGGTTTTACCTAATGTTATTTTTGTTTCAGGATCCCATTTAAGATTGCACATTATGTTTAATTGTTAGGTTTCCTAAGCTCCTCTTGGCTGAGACAGATTCTTAGACTTTTTTTGTTTTTAATGAACTTGACAGCTGTGAGTAGTATTGGTCAGGTCTTTGGTAGAATGTTTCTTTTTTTTTTTTTTATTAATTTATTTATTCGACAGAGATAGAGACAGCCAGCAAGAGAGGGAACACAAGCAGGGGGAGTGGGAGAGGAAGAAGCAGGCTCATAGCGGAGGAGCCTGACGTGGGGCTCGATCCCATAACGCTGGGATCACGCCCTGAGCCGAAGGCAGACACTTAACCGCTGTGCCACCCAGGCGCCCCTGGTAGAATGTTTCTTAACTGGTTTTGTCTGTTTGATCAAACTAGGGTCATGTTCTTGGTAGGAACATTCTCATCACGTCATCACAGTGGTACATACTATTAACATAATTTATTACCATGAATGTTAATCTTCATCACCTGGCTGAGATAGTTTTTGTAAGGCTGGTCTACTGAATAGTTATCCTTGATTTCTTCCTATTTCCTTATTTTATTCTGTGGAAAGAAATTGCTAGGCTCAGACCACACTTAAAGAGTGGAGAGTTAATGCTTCACTTCTTTGAGGGAGTAGCATCTACATAAATTATTGGCCTTCTTTTGCATGGGAGATAGATTTCTTCCTTATTTATTGTTTTATTTATATCAGTATGGACTCATAAATACTTATTTTATGTTTTGGATTATAATCCAGTTCTATTCTATTTTATTGTTTAGATTATTCCACTTCTGGTCGTTTCAGTCGGTTTCTAGGTCTCTTTGGCATATCCTATTATTGTGAGTGTGTTTCTTTTGAGCACTTTGTTGCTTCCTAGCCCTACAAAATGCTTCAGGTTTATCTGATTTATTCTCTGCCTGAGTATAGGAATCAATCATTTCTCTAAGGGAGTATTGGTTCTTCTTCTTCTTCTTCTTTTTTTTTTTTTTTAAGATTTTATTTATTTATTTGTCAGAGAGAGAACACAAGTAGAGGGAGCAGCAGACAGAGGGAGAAGCAGGCTCCCTGCTGAGCAAAGAACCCATGTGGGACTCAATCCCAAGACGCCGGGATCATGAACTGAGCTGAAGGCAGACACTTAACCAACTGAGGCACCCAGGCATCCCTGTATTGGTTCCTTCTTATTGAAGAATGGTTTTAGAGACCAAGATCTGAGTACCAGGTGCACTGTTCCTGCTTGGGATGTTGCTGGGGTGTTGTGGCTTCTAGACCCTTTCAGCCTACAGAACAATGAAATAAATATGTGTATACTAATTCATACATATACATATATCTATATAGAAATTTCTTTTTTTTTTTTTTTAAGATTTTATTTATTTATTTGACACAGAGGGAGACAGCCAGCGAGAGAGGGAACACAGGCAGGGGGAGTGGGAGAGGAAGAAGCAGGCTTCCAACGAAGGAGCCTGATGCGGGGCTCGATCCCAGAATGCCAGGATCATGCCCTGAGTTGAAGGCAACCGCTTAATGATTGAGCCACCCAGGCGCCCCTCTATATAGAAATTTCTATGTGTAACCATCTGTGTCTATTTTATGCTAAACACATAATCAGATTGATGTCTTCAATTCTAATCCATTATTGAATGAGTATTCTAGAATTCTAGCCCCCACCGAGTTTATCAATAAACTCTTATTCCAGCATTAAGAAACCTGACTTCTACATCTGCCACTCATTTACTCAATTGTTCAACTGTAATATACAAATATGGAAGTAATGGAATTGTTACTGGCAAACAGCTTTAACAAGTTTGTGTACAATTTCTTTAACCTTTAGTCTTACATAATCTACTGATTTCCATAGTTACCTATGTTGACACCTTTCCCCTTACCCTGTTCAGTGAGTTTGTTTTACACATTTGTAATACAGTTGGATGTTTTTGTTACATGTTTTATATTATCTAGGGATCCCCTGACCGCCTAAATGATTTTTTAAACATTTTCATACATTTAGGTTCACTCTTTGTGCTGTAAAATTCTATGGATTTTGACAATTGCAGAGCATTATGTATCCACCAATACAGCTTGGTGCAGAACAGCTTTACTGCCCCCCACACACACCAAAATCCCTTGTGCTTCACCTATATAAACCATCAACCTTTACACATAAACACCTGAAAACCACTTATCATTTTTTTCTGTCAACATGGTTTTACCTTTCTAGAATGTCATATAATTTGAATCGTACAAGTAGTATTCTCTGACTAGCTAATTTCGTTTAGCAATATGAGTTTAAAGTTCATATTGTGTGTCTTGATAACTTATTTCATACTGTCATTAAATAGTTCATTGTATAGTCGTACAACAGTTTGTTTATTGATTCACTTATTGAAGTACACTTGATTATTTCTAGGTTTTGGTTATGAATAAAATGCTGTAAACATTCACAATTCATTTGTGAAAATACCTAGGAACGTGATCACTGCATCATATTTTAAGACATTTTTACCTTAGTAAGAAACTACCATACTATATTCCAAAGTCACTGTACCATTTGGCATTCCCACCAGCAATGAATGAGAGTTCCTGTAGCTTTATATCCTCACCAGCATTTGGTGTGGTTAGTTTTTTTGCATTTTAACCGTCCTAACAGGTGTCTGCCAGTATCTCATTTTAATTTGCAATTCACAAATAACATATGATGATATACTTCTTTTCTGATGCTCATTTGCCATCTGTGCATATTCTTTAGTGAAATGTCTGTTAGATCTTATGAACATTTTTTTTTTTAAATTTTGGTTGTTTGTTTTCTTATCATTGAGTTTCAAACATTTTTAGTATGTTTTGAGTTATAAGACCTTTATCACATGCATGTTTTTCAAACACTTTCTCCAGGATTATGGTTTGTCTTTTGATTCTCTTAGCAGTGTCTTCAACACAGCAGGTTATAAATTTTAATTTTTTTTTTTTATGGACCATGCTTTTGGTGTTGAATCTAACCGTCATACAGATTTTCTCACACGGTTTCTTGTACATGTTTTATAGTTTGATATTTTGCATTTAATTCTAGAAGCCATTTTAGTTACTATTTGTGGAAGGTGTAAGGTCTTTGTCTACTTTCATTTTCTTGTGTATAGACATCGAAATCTTCTTATACCGTCTGTTGAAAGACTACCCTTCCTGTATTGAATTGTCTTCGTGCCTTTGTTGAGGATTACTTAATGATATTTGTGTGGTTTTATTTCCGGGCTCTGCATTTTGTTCTTTTGATCTGTGTCTTCTCTGCACTTTCATCATTATATTACTGGATTATGATAGCTTTATTGTAAGTCTTAACATTGGATGGCGTTAGTCCCCCATTTTTTTTTTTTTTTCTCCAGCATCGTGTTGAATGTTTTAGGTCTTTTGCCTTTCCTATATACTTTAAAATCAGTTTGTCTTTATCTATCAGATAACTTGCTGGGATTTTTTAATTGGATTTGCATTGAATACGTAGATCAAATTGGGAAGAATTGCATTTTAAGAATATTATGTATTTCAACTTGTGAACATAGAATATCTTTTCAATTTTTTGTACCATTTTTTATTTCATTTGTCAGAGTTTTGTGGTTTATCAGATTTATATTTAAATGTTTAATGTTTGGTGTTATTATAAATGGTATTGTTACTTTTTATTTCAAATTCCCAATATTCACTGTAATATATAGTAAGGTGTTTAACTTCTGTATATCAAATCTTGTATCCTTTGACTTTGCTGTTATCTTTGTTTGTTAGTTCCTGGAAATTTGTTTTGTTTTGTTTTTATTGCTGTTGTTGCTGATTTTAAAAAATATATTCTACATAGCATCTAAATCACCTATGAAAAAGACAGTTTTATTCCTTCTTTTCCAATCTGTGTGCTCTTTCTTTCTTTCTTTCTTTCTTTCTTTCTTTCTTTCTTTCTTTCTTTCTTTCTCTATTATAGTAGTTAGGATTTTCAGTATGGTATTGAATAGAGTGATGAGAGAAAATATGCTTGCCTTGTTCCTAATCTTAGAAAGGATCATCCAGATACCCTTCATTAAATATCACTCTAGGTCTTTTTTTTTTAATAAATGTCCTTTATTAAATTGAAGAAGTTCTTGTCTGTTCCTTTGATAAGACTTTTTAGTCATGAATGCTGTTGAATTATTAAAAAAATATATATATATATGTATATATATATATATATATATTTTTTTTTTTTTTTTTTTTTTTTTTGAAGAGAGAGAACAGCAAGAATACCTTTGGTTTTACAATAATGGAAGCAGACATGAAGCACCCCAGTGTGGCCTCCTTTCCTTCAGGGTCCTACTCCCCTATTGTGAGTTGCTCCTGGGAACAATTTTCAAAAACTGGCTTTCAGGAAGTGGAGTTAAGATGGCAGAGAAGTAGGGGGACCCAACACTTTCCCTGTCCCTTGATCATGGCTGTATTGAGGTCAGATCACTTGGAACACCTAGGAAATTGATCTCAGGATTGGAAGAAGGATTTCCACAGTTGGAAGGAGACAATGTGGCAGGTGTGAAGTGTGTGGAAGTGAATTGGAGGAGAGAAAAGCTGCCGTGCTGTGGAGGGGTGAGAAATGGGAGGGAGAGAGAGAGAAAGTCATTGAGAGAGTGCAGCATCCACTCTGTTCCCACAAGAAAAAGACCTCTCAGACCACAGACTGGGGAGCTGGGGGAACTGAGTGGCAAAGGTTTTTTTTTGCTAACAGTGAGTGTCACTCAAACTCTGAGCTTTTGGAAGTGCATGACTTTCACTAGAGCAGAGCTAAGCATCCGCTCCTGGTGAGAAGGATGGCTCTGGCCTGGGGGCACCCACAAATTCGTGTAGGAATCTCCTGGGTCACTCTGAGAGGGAACGTTCCCTTTCCTAGAGTACACATGGAAAAGGGTCTCATGCCTCTCCAAGGACAAAAGACCCTACAGGCGCCAGGAAATGGTCTTTCATTGGTAGGGCAAAGAGGTGCAAGCAGAGGGTATATAACCTGGGCATTGCTTTTTGCTGTCTACACCATAGATTCTGCCCACTGTGCAGGCGTGGGACTGTTTTTGTGGGACAAAGGGCACTAGTCAGAGCACAGAGAGGCTCTAATCCAGAGGATGGAGCAGAGCCAAGGGGTGGCAGCTCCTTTAAGATTTGGAGTTTTGAATTCCAGCTGCACAAAAGTAAAAGACAGCAGAGCTGTCACATGGGGCATGCTGACTGCCCTTTGCCTTTCTGTGAGGGCTTCCTAAACTGCAGGGCTGTGAGATTCCCCCATCTGTGGAGAGAAAGTGTGGTAGCACCATTTTACCCTTGCTACCAACATGTTTGGACTTCAGAGAGATAACATAGTAGCTCCCAGTGGGGGTGGGAGCCACTTACACCAAACCCAGTCCTTCTGTGCTTGGCAAGTGCTTTTGTTACTGGGGAAGATTAACTCTGAGCCAGCACAGCAGGTCTCTCCCCCAGAGGAGCAACACAGGCAGCATGCCACATGCACTAAGTTGAGTCTACTGATTATATAATGCCTCACAGCATCCTCTTCGGTTCTGGTGGAAATAGGACCAGGCTGTATTTTTTTTTCACTTCCTTTATCTTCTTTGGAATCAGGCTTATAATTTTTCATTTTTGTTTTGTTTTGTTTTTTTTAAGACCCAAAGACACCTCCAAATTGAAAGTAGGGGATGGAAAACCATTTATCATGCTAATAGACATCAAAAGAAAGCTGAAGTAGCTGTACTTATATTAGACAAACTAAATTTTAAACCAAAGACTGTAATAAGATATGAGGAAGGACACTATATCATGATTAAAGAGTCTATCCAACAAGAAGATCTAACAATTGTAAATATTTATGCCCCTAATTTGGGAGCAGCCAAATATATAAATCAATTAACAACAACAACAACAACAACAACAACTCATTGATAATAATACAATAATAGTAGGGGACTTTAGCACCCCACTTATAGCAATGGACAGATCATTTAGGCAGAACATCAACAAGGCAACAAGGGCTTAGAATGACAAGTGGAGCAGATGCAGATGGACTTAACAGATATGTTTAGAGTATTTCATTCTTTTCGAGTGCACAGGGAACATTCTCCAGAACAGAAGACATATTGGGTCACAAAGCAGGCCTTAACTGGTACAAAAAGATTGAGATCATGTCATGCATATTTTTAGACCTCAGTGCTATGAAACTTGAAGTCAACCACAAGAAGAAATTTGGAAGGACCACAAATACATGGAGGTTAAAGAACATACTACTAAAGAATGAATAGGTTAACCAGGAGATTAAAGAACTTAGAAAAATACGTGGAAGCAAATGAAAATGAAAACATGATAGTCCAAAACCTTTGGGATGCAGCAAAGGTGGTCCTATGAGGGACATACATAGCAATACAGGCCTTCCTTAAGAAGGAAAAGAAGTCTCAAATACACGACCTAACCTTACACCTAAAGGAGCTGGAAAAAGGACAGCAAATAAAGCCTAAATCCAGCAGGAGAAGGGAAATAATAAAGATTAGAGCAGAAATCAATGATAGAGAAATCAATCAAACAAACAAACAAACAAAAACCCAGTAGAACAGATCAGTGAAACTAGAAGCTGGTTACTTGAAAAAATTAACAAAAGAGATAAACCCCTAGCCAGACTCATCAAAAAGAAGAGAAAAGACCCAAATAAATAAACTCTCAAATGAGAGAGGAATGATCACAACCAACACCACCAAAATACAAACAATAAAAGAGAATATTATAAGCAATTTTATGCCAACAAATTAGGCAATCTGGAAGAAATGGATAAATTCCTAGAAACATATGAACTACCAAACTAAAACCGGGAGAAATAGAAAATCTGAACAGACCCATAACTAGCAATGAAATTGAATCAGTAATCAAAAATTTCCTAACAAACAAAGAGTCCAGGGCCAGATGGCTTCTCAGGGGAATTCTACCAAACATTTAAAGAAGAATTAATACCTATTTTTCTGAAACTGTTCCAAAAAATAGAAATGAAAACTTCCAAACTCATTCTATGAGGCCAGCATTACCTTGATTCCAAAACCAGACAAAGACCCCACTAAGAAGGAGAATTACAGACCAATATCCCTAAAGAACATGGTTGCAAAGATTCTCAACAAGATCTAGCAAATTGAATCCAACAGTACATTAAAAGGATTATTCACCATGACCAAATGGTATTGTTCCCTGGGCTGCAGTTGTGGTTCAACATCCGCAAATCAGTGTGATACGCCACATTAATAAAAGAAAGGGTAAGAACCATATGATCCTCTCAATAGATGCAGACATAGTGTTCGACAAAATCGAGCATCCTTCTTCATAAAAAACTTCAACAAAGTAGTGAGAGAGGGAACATCCTTCAACATCATAAAGGTCATACATGAAAGACCCACAGGTAATATCATCCTCAATGGGGAAAAGCTCTCAGCTGAGAAAAGCTTTTCCCCTAAAGTCAGGAACACAACAGGGATGTCCACTCTCACATTGTTGTTCAACATAGTCCTGGAAGTCCTAGCCATACCAATCAGACGACAAAAATAAATAAAAGGCATCCAAATCAGCAAAAAAGAAGTTAAACTCTAACTCTTTGCAGGTGACATGATACTCTATGTAGAGAACCTGAAAGACTCCACCAGAAAATTGCTAGAACTGATATAGGAATTCAGCAGTTACAGTATATAAAATAAATGCACAGAAGTCTGTTGCATTTCTATACACCAACAATGAAGTAGCATAAAGAGAAATCAAAGAATCAATCCCATTTACAATTACACCAAAACCCATAAGATACCTAGGAATAAACCTAACCAAAGAGGTAAAAGATCTGTACTCTGGGAACTGTAGAACATTTATGAAAGAAATTGAGGAAGACAGAAAGAAATGGAAAAACATTCCATGCTCGTGGATTGGAAGAACAGATATTGTTCAAATGCCTGTATTACCAGAGCAATCTACACATTCAGTGCAATCCCTATCAAAATAAACCAGCATTTTTCATAGAGCTGGAACTGTACGGAACCAGAAAAGTCCCCAAATAACCAAAGGAATTTTGAAAAAGAAAACTAAAGCTGGAGGCATCACAATTCTGGACTTCAAGCTGTATTGCAAAGCTGTTATCATAAAGACAGTGTGGTACTGGCACAAAAACAGCACATGGATCAGTGGAACAGAGTAGAGAACCCAGAAGTGGACCCTCAACTCTATGGTCAACTAATCTTCGACAAAGCAGGAAAGAATACCCAATGGAAAAAAGACAGTCTCTTCAACAAATGGTGTTGGGAATATTGAACACCCACATGCAGAGGAATGAAACTGGACCACTTTCTTAACACCATACATAAAAATAAATTCAAAATGGATGAAAGACCTAAATGTGAGACAGGAAACCATCAAAATCCCAGGAGGGAACACAGGCAGCAAACTCTTTGTCCTTAGCTGGCTCAGCTTCTTGGTGGACGTGTCTCCAGAGATGAGGGAAACCAAGCAAAAATGAACTATTAGGACTTCATCAGGATAAAAATCTTCTGCACAGCAAAGGAAATAATCAACAAAACTAAAAGACAATCTATGGAATGGGAAAAGATATTTGCAAATGATATATCAGATAAAGGACTAGTATCCAAAATCTATAAAGAACTTTTCAAACTCAACACCCCCAAAAAACAAATAATCTAGTCAAGAAATGGGCAGAATGAACAAACATTTCTCCAAAGAAGACATCCAACTGGCCAACAGACACATGAAAAAATGCTTCACATCACTCATCATCAGGGAAATACAAATCAAAACTACAATGGGATATCACCTCACACTGGTCAGAATGGCTAAAATTAACAATCCAGGAAACAACAGATGTTGGCAAGAATGCAGAGAAAGGGAAACCTTCTTACACTCTTGGTGGGAATACAAACGGTGCAGCTACTCTGGAAACAGTATGGAGATTCCTTAAAAAGTTAAAAATAGAACTACTCTGCAATCCAGCAATTGCACTACTAGGTATTTATCCAAAGGATACAAAAGTAGTGATTTGAAGGGGCACCTGCACCCTAATGTTTATAGGAGCAATGTCCACAGTAGCCAAACTATGGAAAGAGCCCAGATGTCCATCGGCAAATGAATGGATAAAAAGATGTGGTATGTGTACACACACACACACACACACACACACACACACACACACACACACATGTATATGTAATATTATTCAGTCATCAAAAAGAATGAAGTCTTGTCATTTGCAACGACATGGATGGAACTAGAGTGTATTATGCTAAGTGAAATAAGTCAGTCAGAGAAAGGCAAATACCATATGACTTCACTCATATGTGGAATTTAAGAAACAAAACTGATGAACATAGGGGAAGGGAAGGAAAAATAAAAGAAGATAAAAACAGAGAGAGAGGCAAACCATAAGAGACTCAACTATAGGGAACAAACTGAGGGTTGCTGAAAGGGAGGTGGGGGATGGGGTAATTGGGTGATGGGTCTTAAGAAGGGCATTTGATGTAATGAGTGCTGGGTGTTATATATGCAACTGATGAATCACTAAATTTTACCCCTGAAACTAATAATGCACTATATGTTAACTAAATTGAATTTAAATTAAAAAATGTTTTTTCTATTTATGATAATATGATATGTCTTCATTAGCTGGCTGATTTGGTAGATTATATTGATTTTTAAATATTGAACCAACCTTGCATATATGGAATTAATCCTGTTTGGTTTGGTTTATAATTATTTTTTTACATTGTTGAATTGGATTTCCTAATATTTTGTTGAGGATTTTTCATCTATATTCCTATCTGTAGTTTTTCTTTTGTTGAAGTGGTTTTATCTGGATTTGGTTTTGGGGTTAACAATGGCCTCATAGAATGGGTTACAAAATGTTCCTGTGTTCTATTTTCTGAAAACATTTTAGAGAATTGGCATTGTTACTTTGTTATGTGTTTGGTAGAATTCACCTCTGAATTCATCTAGCCCTAAAAATTATTATTGATATAATTTTGTTAATTGATATTGGCCTATTTAGATTATCCATTTCTCCTTGTGTGAGTTTGGGTATTTTTATCTTACAAGGCCATTTCATGCAACTTATCAAAACTGGTTGAGTTGCTTATGGTATTCCTTCATTATTCTTTTACTATCCATGTAATCAGTAGTGATGGCACTTTTTCATATCTGATATTGGTAATTTGTGTCTTCACGCTTTTTTTCATAGTTAGCCTGGCCAGAGATTTATCAATTTTATTAACTTTTTAAAGAATTAAAATTTTACTTCATTGTTTTATTTCCTTTTTTTTTTTTCTGTTTGTAAATTCATTTATTTCTGCTCTAATTTTTGTCATATCTTTTTCTCTTGCTTGGTTTATGCTTAATTTGTTGTAAGGTGGAATAGCATGTTGTTGATTTTGGACCTTTCTTCATTTCTAATATATGTATTTAATGGTATAAGTTTTCCTCTTCATGCCACTTTCACTGCATCTCCCCAGTGCTTGTTGAGATGTATATTAATTTTTATTTAGTTTAAAATATTTTAAAGATATTTTTTTCTTGAGACTTCTTTGACCCATGGGTTATTTAGGAAAAGTATTTTAAAATGTGCAAATATTTGGAAATCTGTCAGATATCTTTCTGTTATTGATTTCTAGTTTAATTCCATTGTAGTCTCAGAACAAACTTTGCATTATTATTATTTTTATTTTATTTTATTTTATTTTATTTTATTTTATTTTATTTTATTTTATTTTATTTTATTTTATTTTATTTTATTTTATTTTTATCAGTTAAGGTATGTTTTATGGCCCCAGATGTGGTCTACTTTGGTGAATGTTCCATGTGAGCCTAAGAAAGATACATATTTTCCAGTTGGTGCATGGTGTATTACTTACATGTAAGTAAGGTCAAGTTGATTAATAGTTTAGTAGTTTAAATGATCTCTATCTTAATTTTCTGTATGCTGCATTTATCAGTTACTGAAAGGGGTTTTGAAGCCTCCCGATACAGTAGTGGATATGTCTATTACTTTTAATTATATCAGTTTTTAACTCATGCATTTGTTTATTCTCTGTTGGGTATATACAATTTAGGGTTGTTATGTCTTCTTGGAGAGTTGACTCTTTTATCATATAATGCCATACCTATCCCTGATGTATTTCCTTTTTGTAAAATCTGCTTTGTTTGAAATTAATATACCTTGTCCAGCTTTCTTTTGATTACTATAAGCATTGTATATCTTTCTCTATCATTTTACTTTTAACCTGTTATCTTTTTAAGAAAAGTAAATTATTTTATCTTCATTTATCCCTTCTTCTGTCTTTATTTATTCCTTCTTCTATATTCTTTTGTTTTTAAATGTGGCTTTGAATTTCTTACTTACGTTATTTTTCCCCCCTAACAAACTTGTTTTATTCCTTTCAGAACCTGAATCTTTATTTCTTCTTTACTATGGAAGTTGAACTTCTCAGTTTATGGTTCCATCACCTTCTGTTCAAGGTTAGTAGATCCTGTCTTTGATTCTGGGTTCATCTATCTTTTCATATTTTAGAGTAGCAATTTGCCTTTTAATGACATTTTTCAGAGGAGTACATGAAAAGTAATGGATGCTTAGTTCGTTTAGGTTTTTATTATCATAACGATAAAGTGACAACATTCAAAGTTTTCATGTTGGATCTGAAACTAGAAGTTACCATAATGCTTCTTGATACCTTCTCTATAAAAATTGTCTCTCTCTCTGCATATATATATATATATTTTAGTGGACTGTGTCTATTAAAGGGTGTGCCTTTCATTTAAAGAAAATCAACTATAATGTTCCAAAAACAACATTTTGACATTGACTTTCCTTTATTGGAAAATTAAAACCTTAATTGTTAATAGCTTCCCATAATATTATTAAGTCATTGTTTTATGTTTGTTTCTTACTTGATTGTGGAGATTTTCCTGTTTTTATATTTATGCATGCTCTAATGTGTCTTAGCACATTTCTAGTTTATTCAAATCATAGGTGACTGAAATAATAAATTTAAAGGTGGTTCCATTCTGAAAAATCTATGGAGCGATAGATTGGAAGCATAAAATAGACTGAGGAGAATCCTGTCATGTTCCACTGGGAGATATATTTTACCCTTCAGCAGCATATTAGAAATGCATGTTTTAAAAATGGAAGCAAAGTACACTGTACTTTTCTCCCATAAGACACATTTCTCAGCCATGAGCAGAATTTTCTTCTTGGCAGAGGTTTGTTTTTTTGTTTTGTTTTGTTTTGTTTTGTTTTGTTTTTTTGGGACTAGAAAGCTCATGAGTTTAATCTAGTAGTATTATTTGTACGAGTAGAAATTGACACACAAAATTTTAAATCACATGGTAAGAATAAGAATAACTTACTTTTCACAATGGTTTTATTTGGCCAAGAGAAGTCATATTTCCCCATAATATTTGCCACTATATTTTATTAGAATTTAAAAATAAACTAAAAGCATGGCTGAAATTATCCAAAAAATTTGAAGTTGAAATACCAAGTATGAAACTTATTGCCAGTCCATGCTGAAAGTTTTGTTAAAAATCAATGCAAAATTATTCCATTTTGAAATATAACAAAGAAGTATTAATATTTGCTTCCCACTTTTGAAATGTACAGTGATTCTTCAGTTAACAAATGCACATTTTTCTTTAAATCAGCCAATATATTTCGAGAAGTATTAGAAAAAACTTCTGCTTGATGAATGATTGTGAAACTTCGGACATGAAAGGTTTTACTATTTTTCGTTTCATTTCAGGCACTCGCAAGTAAAAATAATAATAATAATTACATATATATAATTATGTTTAATTAATTTAATTATGCTTATTTTGCTAACTGCCTCTATTCTCCTCCCTATTGTTTATTGAAACTTCATTAAAGTGCTAAAAAATTATCAGAGACTTATCGTATCTCTGCATGGGCAATTCTTTTGAGATTTTTACAACTCATGTAGACAAAAATAGGTGTGTTTGGGTCATCAATACTAGAAATGAATCCTGGGCTTTTCCTCAATATTATGATGAAATGTAAATTTATAGAGCTGCCATCACAATACCATAGCTCTCTCCTGAGCTCAAAAACAGACAAACTATATATCAAGAGAGAACTGTCAGCCTCTAAACCTTATGGAAGTCATCATATAGCCCATGGCTGGAGTGCACATTTATCTCCAAATAAATCAATTGGAAAATGCAAAAGTAACTCAAATGAGGTAATTTAACATAGCATCCGTACTGGGACTGATCAATGGGAGTGGAGCATAGATAAAACTTTCAAGAGTTTAAACAATGTAGTGTTGACATGATTTTTTTGAGGTGAACCATCCCCAAAATACCAAGAGTTCCTTGGCACTTGGGACTACAAAAAATAACCCAATATAAAAGGAAATGATTCTCAACATGATGCAACTTCAAATCATTTTTTTAAATCTTATTTCAGAAAAACATGGTGATATCTGCTTAAATTTATCTGGCTTAAATTTACCAATGTGTAGGAATATTATTCACTTAAATGTTATTGAAGTATCATTTTTCTTTATTTCAAGTGTATGACATTATCCCAATTAATATAATATATTACAGATAAAAACTAGCAGAGTTCAGTGAGTTTCTACAGAAACTGTGCAAAAGTGAAATTATTGTTACCTATTAAAAACATTATCAATTATCTGATGAAATTAATTCTATCACAAAATTTTAGAAAGCGTTCAATGAAAATAAATGTTTAAACGTGTTTGGAAGGATTTGCTAATGGGGGCTTTATTTCACTCAGTGTAGTGCTAGTTTTTCTTCTATGAAATTAGCAAGAAAGTATCAGATAAGCTTGAAACCCGAGTTTTGGAAAGATTATTGGCAAATTTTTTTTGGAGGTGTTAGATAACAATTTAAAGAACTAAGAAAATCTCTCAGAATATAAACACATTTTTAAACACAAGAGCGTGATGAAAGCATCTTACATGAAAAATAGTTGAGCCTTTATTCAGTCTTTAAGGGCATAAATCTGTCACTTTCATTCCTGGTCTACTTCCTAGTTTACTTCCTTTATATAGCAGGCATTTAATAAAGAACTACTAAAAAAGCTAAATGATTGACTCTAAGCATGGTGTGTACAATCATCATTCAGTACTTTTTTTTTTCTATGTAAAGACATTAATTGTGACGTTGGTACAAAATTGCAAAATAGAAGCCAGTTATTGTACAAATTGACATAAGAAATTATAGTATGTTGAACTGTTATATTTTTAGTGAATTTCATTTGAATGTATGGGTGATAAAATTTACTGAAGTCTTGGTTGAGGAAATTGGAGTGTGTCAAAGATGACTTTAAGAAGGTTGATCTTAACAATTAAATGATGGTATTTGTTAATGAGACAGGCAATGCAAGAGAAAGATATACTTGGGGAGGGAAAATCCAGAGTAAAATTTGGGCATGCACTTTTAAGTTTTCTTTTAGACACTCTAGTGTTGATGTATGTATGACAGTTGAATATACAAGTCTAGAGGTCAAAAGAAAGAGTGCAGGTAAAAAAAAAAAATTGTACATCCTCAACAAAAAGAATGTAGTAGAAGAGAAATGATAGGTAGAAGAGAACTGATAGGTGGTGGAGTGTGGGAGGTTCTTAAAGAGGGAAGGAATAACAATGCTATGTCTATTACAAAGAGAACTAGGATCTGACCATTGGATATGTCAACAAGTGTTTTTGCACCTTTCATAAGGGTGGTTTTATTGGAATTGTAGGGTAAAAGTTATTATGTACATTTTCTACCTCATTAAATTTTAAGTTTCTTGGTGGCAAGGTTAGTGTTTTGGTTTTTTGTTTGTTTGTTTTGTTTGCTTGTTTTTTAAGGTTAAGTGTTTTTTTTATCATGGTGTTATCCAAGGCAAATTGCGTGGTAGTTTCCAAAGAAACACTTAATGTTTTGGGAAGATGTATTGAGGGATGTGAAGAAGGAAGAGCAGCTCTTCCTTTCATTTTCAAACTGATATACTAAGTTGACTATTTTAAGTTTGTCTAAAATTTTTGTAGAATTAGAAGATGCTAAATCATTGAATTTCTTTATTTTTAAATTCTCTTATTAAATGATTATGCTTTTTAAAAAAATATTTGAGAGAGGGAGTTGCGGGGAGGAGCAGAGGGAGAGAAGCTTCAAGCAGACTCCCTGCTGAGCACACCAACATAGGGCTTGATCTCACCACCCATGAGATCATGACCTGGGTGGAAACCAAGAGTCAGATGCTCAATCAAGTGAGCCACTCAGGTGCCCCTGATTATCCTTTAACAAGGATAAACATAAAAATGCATTTAACACTCATAGAACTGGAGTAATCTTTTTCGGGCTATTTGCAAATGTTTATTTTCCTTCTAGGAAAAGTTCTTAGGTTGGGATGAAACCACTTATTTGACTTGTACTAGCCAAAGAATTTTGAGTGCTGTTTTGTTTCTAAGGCAGTATATGTAATCGACAATTCAAAACTTTTTCTTTACCTTCTTTTACAACAACCAACACTTTATAGCGGCTGCTCCAGCAAACCAGGTCAGGAGATACAGCAAAGACTCTCTAGATGACCTGCAATAAAATACATGAACAACAAAACAATAGGGAAGAAAATGCTTATTGTTTGAAGCCACAAAGTTTGGGGAATATCTGCTACCTCAGCACAACCTAATCTATTCTGATTGATACAAATACAAAGCAAATTTGCTCAAAGTGCTTCCATATTTAAACTACTTTCCTTAGATGATAATTTGAATTAATACCATGTACTGTTTCTCCCAGTATTTTTACCTTTCTTTTATTGCTTTCATGTGGTTAGAAAATTATATGCTTAGTTGCTGTATGAAAAGTATGTGGTAGGGAAGAAATGAGAAGTAGGGTCAAAACATTCTGCTTTTTTTTTTTTTTTTTTTTTTTTTTTTTTTGAGAGAGAGATAGAAAGCATGTGTGCGGTGGAGGGGAGGGTTAGGGGGAGAGAGAAGAGACAGAATCTTAAGGAGGCTCCGCATTGGGCATGGCTCCAGGCCGGGCTCAATCCCACGACCCTGAAATCATGACCTGAGCTGAAATCAAGAGTTAAATGCTTAATCGCCTGAGCCACCCAGGAACCCCTGCTTTTTGTATTCTAAATACCTTATCTCTTGGGAAAGCATAGAGTTAGTGAAACAGGTAAAAGTGGGGGAGGAAGTTTGGAGTCATAAAAATACTACCTCGGAGAAGTATTTATAGGAGTGTAGCTTTAGCTTTCCCTCCAAGACCAAAAAAACAAAACAAAACAAAACAAAACAAAACAAAACAACCGCTGGTTGACTGAAGCAGTATTCACTACGCTGGCAGTACAAAAGGGAGATGGCAAGGTGAGGGAGCTGGTTGCATAGTAGCTTTAGGTAAATGAGATGACTAGTTTTTTTAAAAAATATATCTTAGGAAGTTGTGCAAATACACAAGACTCAAGACAGCGATGAGAGATGGGTTTGCAGAAATATATGTCACCTGAATATCAGCCCTACTCCTTTCAATCCTCTGGCCTTCTATAACAAACAAAACTGAGACCCAATCCTTTTTACAGATGGGATCATATGTGTGGGGCCAAGTTTATCTGCCAATTCAGTGCAAAAGAGCATTAGATTAAAATCTATTTAAAATAAGATGTTAGTTCTTGAATACCTGAATCTGAGTATTGTGATTGAGATTTATTATTGCTATATTTATCTATAAAATATATAATTTTATATTTTTGTATAAAATACAAAATTTGATTTGTATTTGCCCAAAAAATCCCAAACTCTGTATTTGTATTTGTCCAAAACAAACAAAGATTTTGTCACACTAACAGGGATAATAATGTCAGTTAAAATTTCTATTCCTGTTAGAGTTTGTAACACCTTCTCATAAACATTATCTAATTTTCACAATATCCTCTAAGAGTAGTAACATTGCTGTGTTTAATTGATTAATGAATAAGCTAGATGTACGTTTCTTTTCATGTGGAAGAAGGAAATCTGGTAGTGAATAGTAATTTTCTCAAATCTAGGTTTTATCCAGTATTACAATAAAATAAAAAAATATGCTGTTTGAAGATACAATTTCATAATAGAGAACTAATCTTATCCATAAGAACCTATTAGATGTGATGAATCAATTTAGCTCTCCTAAAAAAGTCTGAATCTGAGGGTATCCTTTAATTTCTACTTGAAGGTACATGAATAGAGATTTAAATAATTTGAAAAAGCCACAGTGGACAGAGAACTTTCAGTGCTCTTACAACACTTCTTTCTTTGCTTACTCTACATTCATTTTCATTTAAAAAACCCAGGAAGCAAACAACTCTTCCAGTTGTTCAGCATATAGCATACCCAAGACCTAGGACCCATGACGGGCCTTCTCTGTGCTCCTCTTAGTCCTGGGTCAGCATCTAGTAAAGCTTCTCTTCACTTCTTATAGGCTTCTTTCTCATCAAATCTAAATCTCAAGGGTAAAACAATGTGAGACTATTTCTGGGTATCAACCATCTATATTAAGGAAGAAAGAGAAAGCCTCACTTACATTTATTATTTAAATTTTGTGCTCTAAATATTTAGAATGTTATGCATTTGAGTAGACTGTACTCAATTGTTAAAATTATACTAAGTTCCCAATTCCGTAAACGGTCCTTTTGTATACAGCGGCAAGAGTTGGAACCCCACGGGAAGTTGGGGTGATGATAAAATATAGGCTCCAAACCTTCACCCTGAACCATATATATATTGTTTTTACATACCATTCTTCATCATTAAAAAATTCGTAAGTTCTATTCCTGTAATTAAGCTATATATTATATTAGAATTTGACTGTAATAGTGAACACAACACAAAAAGTGATAACATTTTTTCTGAAGAATTTACTTGAAGAGTACGGATGCCTTTGCTGCTTTTTAGATAGTATTTTCCTTAATGTCTTTCATGGGATTGATCAAGTGCATCTTGCTCCAGTAGGTTATAATTCCATTTGAATTCCTAGTTGCCATAGAAGCAACTGATTCCCAAAACACATTTTTAACTGAGATTATACCTAAGGGAAAATGATTGTACTAATTAAGATTTTTACATTGAAAACTAAAGACCTTAAAATATTTAGCAGCTATGACAAATTCCAGAAAATAATGCATTTTCAGAGTGAATTTTTATAAAAAGAACATAAAGTACTGGTATGTTTATTCATGTTGAATGAAATATTATTTGATCTTACATAGAAAATGCCACACTATTTTTATAAAAATAAGATTATACTAATCTGTCATATGAATTAAATATAATCATATGGTGCAAATGAGATAAGACATTATGAATAGTGAAGACAATTTCTCTTATCTAGAAAGACAAAGAGTTACAAAGGAATAGGCAGTTATTTTGGAGAAAAAAAATCTGTAAGTTAAAAGGCACAGTGATACTATATGTCTCCTAGCATTTTTCTCATAGGAAATCTCACTGACCTGAATATTCATATTTCTTTAAATACAGAGGCACTGATTCTATGAACTAAAGGCATTAATGATATCAACTTCAACATAAATGGTTCTCTAAGAATGGTATTAATACAGTAACTTCTGGAAAGAGCGCAAAATTTAGTAAAAATTGTTAACCATGATATAGAAAAACCTGAAAATAAATTAAATTTGGAAAATCATGGCAACTTTTAAATAAATTATGGTATAGCCCCTCTGGGATAGCATACAGCCACCGAAAGGATTCTTTCAGTGTGCCTGTAATAACATGTATAATGGGTAATAATTCAAAAACTAACGTGCATTTTTCTACTGCCTTTTTTGAACAAATGACCTTTACCCTGGTTCAACCAATTTGACCTTTACAAGAAAATCACAATACTATTTTCTTGAGAAACCGTATTTAAACAATTCTGTCTTCCTATGTGAGCTTAGCAAACTGGGCTGGGGAGTTGTATGTAATAAAAATGTTCAGATTGGAAGGAGAGGAAATTTCCCTTTCCTGAGGAAATTTATAGTAGAAAGAAGAGAGATGTAAGTGAATCAAATATTTAGATGTGTTCTCTTTTTCCCTCTTTGAGTTTCAGATTGAGATGCAGGTGTTAGCTAGGATGAAGGTGAGGCAGTGCCACACTCCCCTAATTAGGAATCCTATATATAGACTGTTACATGTCAAAGTGGGGAAGTTGAAGTCTAATGAAGGGGACAAAGTTGTGTTTTTGTTTGTTTGTTTGTTTGTTTGTTTGTTTGTTTTACAGAGAGAAAGAGATAGAGGGAGAGCAAGCAGGAGCTGAGAAAAAGAAACACTAGCAAGTATTTCCCATTTTAGGGTGAGGTGGCCTTGCTGAGCTGAGAGCCAGCCAGTTTGCTTCTTGACTAGCCACAGGTAGACTTGTTGACCACAGAGCCAAAGTGACAGGTGGACCACAGGGCTAGGAAGCTGAATGGAGGATTTGACAGATTCAGAGCCTACAGCTACGAAGGTCTGAGGAGAACCAAAATTGGCAAAGGCAAGCTGACCATTGCATTCTAAGATTTTGCCTGAGTGAAATAATAAAGAATGAGTTTGCAAGTTGCTGATGTCAGCATCAGAGGCCTGTAAGAAAGCCTGTGACTAGACCATGCTTTTAACACTCCAAAACATTTAATGTGTATTTCCATTTAATCACCACTCATGCTTATTTAATAACACTGTTTGATGTCTCCCCTTTTTTGTTATTAATTTCTACCTTTTAAAAAATCAGAAAAGAAAAAATAATATATTTCCCTGCTAGTGGAAACAAGGGCTCTAAATTGAAAACAATGAATGTGCGGAAATAAAGATAAAACCTTAATCTATCCTTAAAAAATGTTTGCAGTCCTCAATAGGTTGGATCTCTTTCCATCTATTCTCTAGGCTTGTCTTTGAAAAAGTAAAAACATAAGTAAAGAACTGAGAGTGTTGGCTACATTTTTTGTAGGTTTCAAATTGGACTGTCTTCATGCTCACTACTTTTTCCTGTTAATTCCTCTTTTCAAACCATTTTAATCCCTTTAAAATTATTTTTAGAAATTATCTTTTTTGTAATTGATGCTGTCTTTTCTTCATTTTATTATAGTTTCTTCTTCTCTTTTGTGCTACTTATTTCTGATTTGAAGACCACATGTTTGTTTTAGAAAATTTAGAAACTATCAGGGGCGCCTGGGTAGCGCAGTCGTTAAAGCGTCTGCCTTCGGCTCAGGGCGTGATCCTGGCGATCCGGGATCGAGTCCCACATCAGGCTCTTCCGCTATGAGCCTGCTTCTTCCTCTCCCACTCCCCCTGCTGTGTTCCCTCTCTCGCTGGCTGTCTCTCTGTCACATAAATAAATAAAATCTTTAAAAAAAAAAAAAAAAAAAAAAAAAAAGAAAATTTAGAAACTATCAACACATTATACATATCAAAAAGAGAAATCAAATGATCAGATGCAGTGGTTAATATTTTAATGTCCCTTCTTCCAGTTCTTTTACTTATCTGTGTACAATTTTATAAATACAGGTAGTGCTATATACATGTTTTATATGTATGTCTAATAGTCCATCATATCTATGTATAATTTTTAAATTATTTTTATTTTTTTAAAGATTTTATTTATTTATTTGACAGAGAGTGAGAGAGGGAACACAAGCATAGGGAGTAGGAGAGGGAGAAACAGGCTTCCTGCTGAGTGGGGAGCCCGATGCGGGGCTCGATCCCAGAATGCTGGGATCATGACCTGAGCTGAAGGCAGACGCTTAACGACTGAGCCACCCAGGTGCCCCATATGTATAAATTTTTAGATGAATTCTGAAGATGTAATTTATGGAGACATTTTGGATAAAGTTTTTTAAAAAAGTGTTAACAATACAGTTTAATTCCTATTATGTGATTATTTCAGGAAAAAGGAGTTTTGGCAGAACACTGATTTTCTTGTCTTAGTATAAGGACTATTTCTTAATTTAACATTTACTTAACTCTAATTAAAAATTTAAAAAATATATTTTTTTAGGTTTCTAGATAATGATTTGTCAATCAATCCAGGCAGTTTCTTATATGGAAGAGAAATTTAGAAAGCTTTCTGTACCACACCCCACCACCCCTTCTCAAAAGGAATAAGCGTGGAGAATTCTCTTTTTTGGATTAGGAAAATATAATCACCCAAGGTTTTTTATACTTGTTAAACACATACTTCATAGCTGATCATTTGTTTTCCTGCCTATGCAATGTGACAAAGAAAAATGAGTGTTGGATTAAAGAAATCCCTTGATAATAGAATGGTCTATTTTTTTTAGCTGATTAGAAGGATGAAAAACAGACAAACTAAGAATGTAGAAAGGCAAAATAGACCTCTTATATCTGAGGAAAGCTACCAAGAGACAATTTCAACTCAATAGAAAGTAAAGAAAAAGATTGTGGCAAGGGGGCAAAACATGACCCGCAAAATTTTGGCCCACAACAAATTAAGTAAATAATTATAATTACCACTAGTTATTGAATAATTACTACACGCCAGGTACTGAGCACATTTCATATCATCTAATTTATCTCTACAGCAGTCCTATGATACAGTCACTGTTAATCCAAATTTATATGAAGAAATGAAGCCTGCAGGCAATTTGTCCAAGATTGCTGTTAGCATTTAGCAGACTTAGTGTTGAAATCTAGGTCTAACTGAGTGAGTAGACAGGTCCCTTCAATACAGTATTTCTATTTCCCCACAAAGGAGCAATGTGAATTGGCATCCCAAGAAAAGACAAGGAGTGATAATGGTAAAAAATTGTTACCTGAAACATTGATTGTCATTCAAAAACACATTTAGTTTGTTTAAAATACATTTTAGCCGTTTTCCTAAATTAAAAAAAAAAACTATTAAAAAATAAAATGTAAATGTTTCTTCTTCTGAAAAGCAGGTGGGATATTGTTTATATCATAGCATTAGATTATAGTAAAAATAAGACATGAAAATGAAGATAAAATACTAAGTGCAATTTCTAGTCCAGAGTAATTAAATACTCACAAAATAACCAATGTAATGATATCATTGTTATTATTATACTGGCTTTGATACATCAGAGACTTACTGCTAGAATCTTATCCAAGCTTTCCTTAAATGTCTAAATTCTTGAAAACTTCATTATTTATGAACAAGTACCCCTAAGTTTCTTAAAATACTTCACAGCAATAAATTTTTATTATTTTTCAATTTTTTTGAAATCTATCCATTACATATTTTCTTACATGATTACTAACATATAAAAGTATTTTCTTAAGTTATTCCCTCTCCTTTGAAAACAAAGAAACATAGTTCTGTTATTCATGCATATTATTAATTTGATTAAAGAAATGAAATGCCCCTGTGTATCTGTCACAGGATTTTTACATTGAAAATTTTACTTGTCCTATATAGTGATTCAAGTTTATACATTGTAGAGATATCTTTAAAATATGCCTTATGGTCATCAAACAAAACATTAATCTAATTCATGTGTATCATTGATTTATGGAGTGTCTTCAGGAAGAATATATAATGAGATGCAAGGAATTAAAAATTCAAACTGAATTAAGAAAAATCCATTAAAATAAAGTTGATTGAAATAGAAAACACCTATAACAAGAAGTTACAAGTGTTTAAAATGACAGAGGTAATAACAAAACAGGTAAAAAAAAAAAAAAAAGTTATAATAGGAAAAATCAGCCAAAAAAAAGAAAATATTGCTTCCAGGAGTGACTTGGAGACAATAGGTTTAGGTAAATTAGAGGCAAATAACCCCCAGAAAACCTATAATTTTTAAAATAAATATGTAAAATGAATACTTCAGTAGGAATAACATTTAATAGTTAATAATGATGCTAAATAAGACTTCCTTCTAGGAACCATATCTAAGACTTCTGATTCTTGCAAATTTTGGTTTAATTATAAGAATTATTAATTTTTAACATTAAACAATGTATATTGATAGAGTTAAACCATGTAAAATGCAGGGTTTTAAGTTAAATGTGAATTTCAGACCATCAGAATAATATTTTAGTGTAAGTAAATATAAACATACTATTTGGGACAGATAACTGGGTGTACTGTATTTCTACTTGCTATCTCCCTTAAGCCTATATAGGAGTCAGGCTGCACAGCAGTGAGTTATATTATAGTTCAGTATAAATTTGACGCTTCACCTAATGGTCAAGAACCATATTTCATTATTTTTGTTTATTATTTATATATTGTCATCTGTAAATGAATTGAGGTACCATATATTAAAAGCAATATATTTAAGAGTATTGGGGTCCCTCTTTATCAGAAAATCTAAAGTATATTATTAGGACCAGATGTATAGTATAATTTAGAGAAACACAAAATACCAAAAATTTAGGCAAAATTTGATAAGGCAAAGTCAACACTGCAATGAATATTAGAATTCAAGCATACAGGACCCATATTATAGGCTAAGCAAGTGAGAAGATCAAATATCTGAGCAGGAAGGAAATAAAAAATCACCCACACAGGGCACCTGGGTGGCTCAGTTGGTAAAGTGTCTGCCTTTGGCTCCAGTCATGATGTCAGGGATTCCTGGGGTAAAGCCCCCATCCATTCCTTTGGCTCCCTGCTCAGTGGAGGTCTGCTTCTCTCTCACTCTACCCCTCCTCTCCCGCTTGTGCACTCTGTCTCTCTCTCAAATAAATTAAATCTTTAAAAAAAAAAAATCACCCACAGATTCCAAAGGATACAATGATAAAACTGACTTACTGCACTGAAATGAAATTTCAGAGCTCAGGCAGGTAAAGCAGGTGAGCAAAGTCAGGGAGCCTAAGAAAACAGTATGACCAGCCAGAGTCAAATAAAGCCAAATCATGAAAATTTCCGCCCCAAAACAATCTCAGGATAATAGGTTTGTAATCCCAAGTGAAAGTAGACAATACAATCATTAGATTTAATTGCAAGAGTCTAGTAGTAATAAACAGTGTAGAATTTTAAAGGAAAGGATCAATCCTAACAGTGCAGGGGCGCCTGGGTGGCACAGCGGTTAAGCGTCTGCCTTCGGCTCAGGGCATGATCCTGGCGTTATAGGATCGAGCCCCACATCAGGCTCCTCTGCTATGAGCCTGCTTCTTCCTCTCCCACTCCCCCTGCTTGTGTTCCCTCTCTCGCTGGCTGTCTCTATCTCTGTCGAATAAATAAATAAAATCTTTAAAAAAAAAAAAATCCTAACAGTGCAAGGACTAAATTGATTAATTTAAATTTATGCACATAGTGGTCCATATCTGAGTATGAAGACATAATCCATACTGGGGACATCAAAAGTTTAAAAATAAAAAATATGAAAGAAATGAGCTCATTTCAAAGAAAAATTGAACCAGTTAATTTAAAAATACTTATTTTAGAAACTACTATATGTACAGAGGACTAGAGATATATTGATGAGCAAAACAAATGTGACCCCAGCTTCCACAGAGTTTGTATTTAGCATTAACAAATGGTAGCAAGTGTCATAACATGAAAGAAAATTAACAGAGTAGTAATGTAGCATTTGAGTTAGAAGGCTATTATGAGTTGGAGAAGATTACACTGAGGAATTGAGTGTTATCTGTGTATATAGAGGTCAACAGAGGCTTGATGATAAAGCATCTTGTAGTCAATGCTAAGGACTGTTAAACTTCATCCTGAAAACAAAGAAGGGTCTTTGGAGGACACTAAAGAAAATTCACATAGTCATATAGAGGTGAGAATCAGAGCTGAGGAGAAGAGTTTGATCAAATATCCAGTTTTAAGTGACAAGTTATACCCATAGGAACACCAAAAAAGATTGTGTATTTCTTGTATTTCATTGCTCTTCATCAGTTACTTTTATTGAGGAAGAATGAAGGAAATCATTCTCAATGATCATTGAAAAGAATGAAACCATCTAAATAGCAGTATTAGAAATTGTGCAATAGATTGCTTTATCCATCTGTGCATAGAAAATAGCCTGCAGTATTAGAATAGAAATTATGGAAAATATAGATTTACCAAAAATAGATTTTTTTCCCTTAAACACTTCAGAAACACTGGTGATATAATGGTCAGTTTGGTTCTTTTCCGTTCAAGATAGAGTGTTCTGGGGCACCTGGGTGGCTCAGTCATTAGAGGTCTGCCTTCGGCTCAGGTTGTGATTCCAGGGACCTGGGATCGAGCCCCACATCAGGCTCCCTCCTTGGCAGGGAGCGTGCTTCTCCCTCTCCCACTCCCCCTGCTTGTGTTCCCTCTCTCAGTGTGTCTCTCTTTGTCAAATAAATAAAATGTTAAAAAAAAAAAAAGATAGAATGTTCTGAACATCTTTCCTAACTCAGAGAAGAACTGCAAATATTATGGTTTCTTTTACATTCACATGGGAACATATTTTCTAAAGGAATAGTCACAGATAAATGGTTACAATTAAAAGACTTCGTTAGAAAAGGAGGACAGGGAGGGAGGGAAGAGGGGAGGAAGGGGAGGGAGGCAGGAAGGGTAAATATTGACGCATTTAAAAAGTATTTAACTATTGATTTTTTTAAATTACTTTCTACTAGTCTAAAATTTGTGTTTTGTTTCTGTTTCTCACTGTACTTGGCTAACCCTTATGGCTGAGGTTATTGGATGTCTTAAATTGTAACCACCTATCTCTTGAAGGCTTATCCTGTTTTTGAGCATACTTGGAAGAATTGTGAAAAATGATGTTCTGATACATGAGGAGTGACAAGAAATATTTATGTCAGATTGCTATGAATATTTCTGCACCCAAATCAAATGAGCCACTTCCAAGTCCTGATTTTTATGTTAATGAGTCTGTAGCATGCAACCCTAAAAAAAATATAAAGATAAATCTAGTAAAATATACACTAGGAATGTTAAATTAATTAACCATAATGTAGAAGCAAACATCAAATACAGTCAAATTACCAAAGATTGTTTTATCCATTATACAAAAAGAACAAGATTAGATAATAAATGGAAATCAATTACTTGTTTCTGCGAGAGGTTTTCTCCTATCTATAATGTCCTCATTCTGTTCCCTGCATATACCAGGTGTTTTGTAGAAGTTTTTCAGTGTTAATGATTTAATAGGTCGCCTTCTCTCCTTCCAGATGCTTTTACATGATTAGCAGTCATAAAGTGTTGTTTTGGTTCTCCCCAAATTTACATTTCTTCCATATAGTGCATATTTTGGGACACAGAGTTTCACACAAATGTGTTCCAATTCTATTTTGAAGACAAACCTCCCACTTCATTGTTTTTGTTACCCTCATTTTAAGATACACATTTTAACAGGTATGTCAACATAGAAAAAAATGGAATTATGCAAACAATTTGGGAGTCAGATGGTATTTATTTAAAAATGTATGTTGAGATTCATAGTGTCATATTTGGCTACTTAAATCTCTGAGTATCCCCCTTATCCTAGGAAAAACTGTTCAATTTGTGCTTTCACATTGCCTATATAGTTATAACCCAAGGATCTAGAAAATAACTTGCAGTATTCAGGTTTTTCCCCTAATTTCTATAAATGGATTTTAAGGATTATGAAGTCTTTGTTAACTTCTTTAACTGTTATATTCATTAGGTTATCATTAGTACTACTCAGAGATGCTTGTGCCTTCAAGTTAGTTTAAATTAAATCCTAAGAACTTAATGGTGAGACAGTGGAATAAATATCATTGTCTATTTAGCCAGTATTATATCTCTCTCAGTGGTACAAAATGAATATTGTAAAGGAGGCTTGGAAGTGTTCTTCAAGGAAACAATTTGAAAATTGTTGAGAGTACATAGAGTTATCCTACCTCCTTATTTACCATTTGGAATGAAGAACTTGATTAGTGGGGGGAAAAAGACATATAAGGTTGAGAAAGAGGGGAGTATATGGCAAAGAACAGTTAGAAAAAGAGACAGGTGAAGGAGATCAATAAGTGTAATAGAGTCATGTGATTGATTTCCCATAAAATTTTTTGCTCGATTTCCCATAAAATTTGTATAGTATCTATAGTACACACAAAAACAAACCACACTCTAATTGTCAAGAAGTGGTAATTACCAGTTGTATTAGGGTTCTCCAGAGAAACAGAACCAATAATATAGATGCTGTACATAGCAATAGATACATACTTAGAAAGACAGCAAGAGAGAATTAGAGATAACCGAGATATAGAACTTTATTATGAGGGGCTGGTGTATGTGATTATGGAGTCTGAGAAATCCCACAATCTTCGGTCTGCAAGCTTAAAGCCCAGGAAAACCAGTGGTGTAGTTCCATTCCAAACCCAAAGGCTGGAGAACCAGAGAAGCCAGTGCTATATGTCCCAGTCTAAGTCTGAAGACCTGAATCCAGGAGCACCAATATCTAAAAGCAGAAGAAGATGGATGTTGTAGCTCAAGCAGAGAGCACATTTGCCCTTCGTCTGCCTTTTTGATCTATTCAGACCCTCAACAGCTTGGATGATGCCCACTTGTTTTGGTGGGGGTGATCTTCCATCAGTGTATGGATTCAAATTCTAATCTCTTCTGGAAACACCCTCAGGGATCAGACAGATCCAGAATCAATGTCTTACCAACTATCTGAGTATATCTTAGTCCAGTCAAGTTGCAACACGTAAGATTAATCATCTCAGCAGTAGTCCAAATTTACATGATGTGATGTTATTTACACCTTGTATAATCTTTTCAGTTTGCTCAATATAAACAAAACAGCTCCTGAAAAAGCCTGAAGCACAAAAATCAGAGAAAAGAAAAGACTAAAGAAGCCAAGCTGAGGCAAAGCAAATATCTGGAAACAGTTGTTGCAGAAAATAGAAGCAATTTATATATATATATATACACACACATATATATAAAGTGTAAATTTACAATATATTTATATTATATATATATATCTGTATATTTATATCTAATATATTTTAATACATATGATACATATGATATATACATATGATATATATATATATACACACACACATACACACACACACACATATATATCAATCTGTTGTTCTTTTTTCCAACATTCAACTAAAATTTATTGAATGACTAGACATTGTAAGACCAAGTGAGGAAGCCAGGCTAAATGTCAGCTTTTATGGGGCTTACTATTTAGGACTTCAGTAAGCTCTAGGAAGACAAGATATAGGCACAAGAAACGCAGGTACGTCTGTGGTAAAGATATGCTAAGCTAAAAAGATGGAGATGAACTCTCTGGCTTAGTGAGAAAAAGAGAACAATGAGCTGTGACATCAACAAGATTGTAGAATAGGAGGTTCTAGCCCTCATACTCCCCCTTAAAACACTAAAAACGCCAATTTAAACAACAGCCTATGGACAAGTATACCTTTATGGAAATTCAGAGGTTCCAGTACCTCAGTGGAGCAAAAATTCTGAAAATAGATACATTGAAGAGAGTAAGAAGTTGTTTTACTTTACCTCTTGGTCTGATTTCTCTCAGGTGAAAGTGAGAGTGAAGTGCCTGCCCAGCTTCTCTAGCCTGTGGGATGTTGCTCAAAAAGTCCACTTCTGTCTTACCTGACCCAGGACACTAAGAGGATCAGCACAGTTGAATAGTCTGGAGACAGCTAGGAGGAGAGAAAAGTGGCCAAGGTTCAGAGCCAACAGTGCATGGATCTCAACAAACAGTGCACGTCCTATTAACTGACTTACAGACTCTACCAAGAACCTCATACACAAAATTTATAAGGCTTACTCACCTGGGGACCCCCACAGCCAGCTCGTAAACACCCCCAGCACTCTGCATGGTTCCCTGGTAGCAGGCACCCTCATAAGTATGTGTATGCCTCATAAGTATGAATATGGGTTCATGAGTAAGAGCCTCCACAGATGGCATGTGTGAGGACCTTCAGGTAACACACAGATATAAGCAGTCAGCTTGACTTTGCTGGTTTGGGAGAAGATACACAACCTTGAACACTTCAGGGCACAGACTGAGGAAAAATATAGGCTCCTCAAGCACTAGGCCTGACTTTGTGAGATTGAGAGAGGGGCACACAATCCCAAGACTTCCTCCCAAGACAAAAAAAAAAAAAAAAGAGTAAAGCTGGGGCACTCAGAAAAGGTCTATCAATAATAATATTTATTGTTTAAAAAGTTACCAGATACTCTGAACTTATGTAGCTGATACTCTGCTAAGTCTATGCATTGCCTAATTAAGCCTTATCGATAACCTTGTGCAAGTGATATGATCTACCTCATCTTGCCCCTCATGTAGTACACGTCTTACGCTTGCGAGTTCATCGGCCAGTATCTGTATCTTTTTTTTTTTTTAAGTAAAACTATCACCTAACTGATATTTTCTGTGACATTTGGAATTAAAGCTCTTAAGTCCAAGGAGCTTGGGGGGAGAGGCAATATTATCTTATGTTTAAGAAGTTGGTTCCAGATTCACTTTCCTGGTTGCAATCTCCATTGAACCACTTACTAGCTGTATTGCCTTGAGAAGGTTACTGGCTATCTCTAACTTCAGTGAAACTACAAATGGTTGTTGTAAAGATTAAATGAAGTAGTGTGGAACAAGCAATAAACTTATTGCTGGCAGAGAGTCACAGTCTAAAAATGTTGGAGATACTCTTTTCAATATGTATGTATACTTAATCCATTTTTTTCTTAAGATTAAGATATATTTATTTTCAATGTATCAACAACTAAAAAATGATGCATTGATTCATTTAACAAATATTTATCAAGTGTCTATGTACATAGCGGTCACTAGTAACAGATAATTTTTTTAAAAAGGCAAAAATTATATTTTTATTTCTAGAGTATTTAAAAAGTTAGTCACTGGGAAGGACTTCCAGGATGGTACTGCAAATACCTCTGAAATTCTATTCCTCTTTAAAAGCAACGGTAATACTGACAAAAACTGTCAAAGCTGTAACAGTATGAGAAGCTGTTTAAAGAAAAACAGCTGCAAAAAGAAAAGTGAGTGTTACAGCATTTTAAGTTGTCTGATTTCCATCCTCCCATTCCCAACATCATGGTAGTCTCAAAAAATATATACTTATATACATACATAAAATAAAAGAATCAGACGGTTACAGCACCTGTGAAACCCAGCAGCTGAGCACCATTGGAGGATGCAGAACAGGTTTGCAGCTCCAACAAAAGCCCCAGTCTCCCCAAATTGTCAGTATTTGAATTGTATGGCTGTTCTTTGGAAATCCCATTTACTAGACTTGTCTTAATTAATCTGATGCAGACTTCATTCAGTGTGAATAGTCTTTTCCCTGGATATGTCTTGAAAATAATCATTGGCAATTCCCTAACATTGCAGATGACCGAAGAGGCAATAACAGTTAGGACAAACAAGAGGCCTACCAAAACACTTAAACCTGGGGAAAGAGATATCTATACGGGACTTTGAAATCAGAGATATATTCCTGGAAATCTAGAAGGTTTTATGCACGTGCAAGGTTGTGGTCATGCCGAGGAATGACCTGAGAAAGGCCCTCTCTTGCTGACCTTGAGGTTTTACATAAACAGGAAGTGAACAACAGGCAAGGATGGAAACTACCTGATAGAATCATGAAGTTAGGATCCAAAACACACATAGAACCCCTCAGAAAAAAACAGAAGACAGTGGTTTAAGGAATTTATGGAAAATTGTCTAATCATTAGCAGACAACTAAACTGACTTAGCAGAGATTTCAATGGCATGCAGGTCTTTAGAGAATGTAGGAAAGTTGTCAACTGCAGCGGCATGGAAACAATAAATAGCAACAAGAAATCTTGGAGAAGGAAGTGGAGAAAATGATTTCAGGAGGTGCTAGAGTTTATTTAAAATGTGCAGGTCCCAACAAAAACATTAAAGTTACTCAAAAGACAGGAAAGCATAGTCCATACATGGAGAAAAAAGTCAATAAAAACTGTTCATGAGATGCCCAGATGTTGGACTTACTGGAAACATATTTAAATCAAAATTAGTTTATTGAAAATAGAAATAAAATTAACAAAATTTTACCTTAACTATTCTTTTTTCAAAGAATAGACTCAAATCACTAAAATCAGTAATAATAAACAGGGTAAATTACTTCCAACTCTAGGAAATGAAAAGGATCGTGAAGAAATATGAACAATGTGTGTAATAAGTTAGATAAGGTAGCTGAAGTTGAAAAATTTCTTTGAAGGCAAAAATTACCAATACTGACTCAAGAAGAAATAGAAAATCTGACTAGATCTATAAGATTTTGAATTAATAATCAAAAACTTCCCAAAAAGAAAGCCTAGTCCCAGATGACTTTACTAGTGAATTCTTTTAAAAGAAACTATTAACAACTTCACAAAGTTCTAAAAATGAAAGAGGAGAGAAAACTTCCCAAAGCATTCTATGAGACCATTATTACCCTAGTACAAAAATCAGACAAATACATCCTAAGAAAACTACAGACCAATATACCTATGAATCTGTATGAAAAAGTCCTAAACACGTTTGTGAACTAATACTGAAAGATCTCCAACATATAATATGAAAAAGGCAAGGGTTACTACAGTGTTTACTATATTCCATCTTTTTTTGTAATAAAGAGTGAAATGAGAAAAACAAAAAGGAAAAAGATAATTAACATAATACTTACACTTAATAGTGAGAAATTTAGCATTCTGCCCCTAAGATCAGGGAAAATAGTTTTGTGTCTGCTCTCATTACCCCTTTTTTTTCCCTAAAGACTTTGTTTATTTGAGAGAGAGAGAGAACGTGTGGGGGGAGGGGCAGAGGAAAAGAGGGAGGGAGAAGCAGACTCCCTGCTGAGCAGAGGAGCTGGACTCTGGATTCTACCCCAGGATCCCAGGATCATGACCTGAGCCAAAGGCAGACACTTAACCAACTGAGCCACCCAGGTGCCCCTCTCATCCCCTTAATTACACGTTGTTCTTGATGTTCTAGTCAGAGAGATTACTAAACAAGAAGAAATAAAAGGTGTCCAGATTGGAAAGGAAGAAATAAAACTATATTTGCAGATGATTTGATCTTTTATACAGAAATTTCTAAGGATTCACAAAAAACTTCTGAATTTATCAAAGAGTTCAGCAGGACTAGTATATAAGATCAATACACAAAAATCAATTATATATTTTTTTAATAAAGATTTTTTTTTTCTTTGAGAATAAGAGCAGTGGGGAGGGGCAAAGGAAGAGGGAGAATCTTAAGCAGGTTCCACACCTAGCATGGAGCCCAACACAGGGCTTGATCTCACAACCTGGAGATCATGACCTGAGCTGAAATCAAGAGTCAGATGCTTAACCCACTGAGCCACCCAGGTACCTAAGAAAAATCTATTGTATTTCCATGCATTAGAAAAAAGAAATCCAAAAATGAAATTAGGAAAATAATTTTGCTTAAAATAGCATCAAAGAGAACCGAAGGCTGAAAACAAAGTGCAGGACTGTACATTGAGAACTACAAAACACCACTGAAGCAGATTAAAGAAGGATTAAATAAATGTGTCCCATGTTCACAGCCTGGAAGACTTAATATTGTTAAGATGGTAATACTCTCCAAGGTGACCTAATATTCAAAGTAATCCCTCTAAAATTCCAAATGACTTTTTGCAGAAATAAGCTGATCCTAACATTTATATAGAAATGCAAGAGATTCAGAATAGTCAGAACATTACAGAAGAAAAATAAATTTGAAAATTTGAATTTTGAAAAATGAAGGCTCACATTTCTTCAAAGCTTTGAAGCTACAATAATCATGACAGTGTGATGCTGGCATAATGATATGTAAAACAGTAATAGTTTTGAGAGTTCAGAAATAAATCTATACATATATGGCCTATTGATATTTGACAAGGCTGTCAAGATAATTAAATAGGAGATAAAATAATGAGACAACTGGATATCAATCTGCAAAAGAATGAAGTTAGATCAATATCTTAAATCATACAAAAAATTAAAGTGAATTATAGTTGTAAATTTGAAAGAGAAAACTAAAATTTTTAGAAAAAATATAGGTGACCTTGGATTAAACAAAAAAGATAAAATACATTAAATATCATCACAATTTTAAAAATGTTTTGCTTCAATAGATGCCATCAAAAAGGTGAAATCACAACTCATGGAATAAGAGAAAATATTTGCAGATTATATATCTCATAAGGGATTGTTATTTGGAACATAGAAAGTACTCTTAAAATCATGATAGAAGACAATCTAATTAAAAAGTAGGCAAAGGATTAAGTGAATATTTCTCCTGAGAATATATAGAAATGGTGAATAGGCACATGAGAAGATGTTCAACATCATTAGTCAGTGGGGAAATGCATATGAAAAGTGCAATGAAATGTTTCTTCAGCCCCAGTAAAACAGCCAAACTGTGGAAGGAACTGAGATGTTCTTCAACAGATGAATGGATAAAGAAGATGTGGTTCATATATACAATGGAATATTACTCTGCCATCAGAAAGGATGAATACCCACCATTTGCATCGACATGGTTGGAACTGGAGGGGATTATGCTAAGTGAAATAAGTCAAGCAGAGAAAGACAATTATCATATGGTTTCACTCATGTGGAACATAAGGATTAGCACGGAGGACCACAGGGGAAGGGAGGGAAAAATAAATGGGAAGAAATCGGAGAGGAGGAGAAACCATGAGAGACTCTGGACTCCAGGAGCCAAAGTGAGTGTTACAGAAGGGAGGGAGGTGGGGGGAATGGAGCGACACGGTGATGGGTATTAAGGAGGGCATGAGTGGTGATGAGCACTAGGTGTTATATGCAGCTAACACCCAACTAATGATGTACTATATGCTGGCTAATTGAACATAATAATAATAAAAAAAAATTAAACAAACAAAAAAAGAAAACAGGTTGTCCATACTAAGGTGGGGTTATTTCTATGGTTTCTATTCTGTTCCAAAATATGTCCATTCAGCCATCAATATCACAGAATCTTGATTACTATAGCTAAATAATGTCTTAAAATTTGATAAAGCAGTTCTTCCCACTTTATTTTTCTTTTTAAAAATTGTTTTAGCTATTCTAATTCCTTTGCCTTTCCAAATAAATTTTTAGACAAGATTAACTATATATAGAAAAAATATTGCTGAAATTTTTGATAGGAATTGTGTTAAACCTGTTTATTAATTTGATAAGAATCGATATCATTACTGTGTTGATTCTTTTAATCTATGAACACGCTATAGCACTCCATTTATTTAGATATTATTTGTGGGTGCCTGGGTGGCTCAGTTGGTTAAGCGCCTGCCTTTGGCTCAGGTCATGGTCCCAGGGTGCTGGGATCAAGGCCCACGGTGGGCTTCTTGTTCAGAGGGAGTGTGGTTCTCCCTCTCCCCTTCCTCCCCACTCATGCTGTCTCTCTCTCAAATAAACAAATAAATAAAATCTTTTAAGAAAGAAAATAAAAATAAAAAGTTAGACTTTTTATTTTAAAACCAAGTGCTAATGAGGATATGGAGAATTTTGAACCCTCATTCATTTCTTGTAACACTGTAAATGATGCAGTCACTCTGGAAAAAGTTAAACAATTTTTCAAAATGTTAACATAGATTTGCCATATGACCCAGCAGTTCTGCTCCTAGGTATACACCAAAGAGAATTGAAAACAAATGCCCATATGAAGGTCTGTACATAGTTCACCAAAACAATAAATTCATAATAGCTGGAAAAAATAGACACAAGAGTCTATTAACTGATGAATAAATAAGCAAAGTGAGATATATCCATACAAGGGAATATTATTTGGCAAGGAAATGGAAAGTAGTACTGATGCATGCCACGACATGGAAAAACCTTGAGCGTATTATATGCAATGATAAGAGCCAATCACCAAAGGTCACATATTTTATGATTTCACTTAAATGAATTATCCAGAATAGGCAAATCCACAGACAAGAAAGTAGGTGAATGATTTCCAAGTGCTCAGGGGAGGCAGGGATGAGGCGTGACTGTTAATACATACTGTTTTCTTTTTTTGTTGGGCGGGGGTGATGAAAATATACTAAAAGTAGATAGTGGTGATGGTTGCATAACTTTGAACATACTGAAAAATACTGAATTGTACACTGTAACGGGTAAAATTTGTTTTATTATTTGTATTTACATTTTAAAGCTTTTATTTTATGTATTTAAGAGAGAAAGAGAGAGAGAGCACAAGCCGCCGGGAGGGGCAGAGGCAGAGGGAGAAGCAGACTCCCCACTGAGCAGGGAGCCTTATTTGGGACTCCATCCCAGGACTCTGGGATCATGACCTGAGCCAAAGTCAGTTGCTTAACTGTCTGAGCCACCCAGGTGCCCCAAAATTGATGATATTTTAGTTATCTCAATATCCTATTTTTTTTTAATCACTATAAAGAAAATACACCTCAGGGATCATTTTGCTGTGCAGCTTTAATATTTTCAGCATGTAGATTAAAAAAAAAAGCTGCTACTCAAGGCATTATTTTATAGAGTATCCTGTTTAATATTATATTCACTTTTAATTATAAAGGCAACTATTATGTGGGAATTTCAGGCCTCATCAGTACTAACTACTCTATCCTCCCGTGATAACCCCTTGGTTCGCTCACAGATTACTTACAAGTTAGTCAGTAAGTACAGAAATCCTTGAATTCTTTGTTCATGAATCTGACCATCAAATGTCTTTTGGGTCAGAATAAGAGCAGCAATAACCAAGGGTGCCTGTGTGGTTCAGTTGGTTACGCATCTGACTCTTGATTTTGGCTCAGGTCATGTTCTTAGGGTCTTGAGATCAAATCCCACATTGGGCTCCATGCTCAGCAGGCAGTCTGCTTAAGATTCTCTCTCCCCCTCTCCTTCTGCCCCTCTCCCACCCTAAAATAATACATAAATAAATCTTTTAAAAAACAGTAATAACTGGACTACATATTAATCCTTCCAGTTTATATATTTTTTCTGATTGTCTTTTGGGGATTTTGTCAGAGAAAAGTGAGTAAAAAGAAGAGCAATCCGCTGAGGATTAAGGATCTCAATTCTAAGAAACAAAAGCATTCCTAATGCTCTGTGACAGCTATAGTTAATGGCCAAACACCTTTTATCAATTAAGGAACTTGGAATTCTGGGGAGGAGAACAACATTGGATAGAATCTAGAAAAAGAGAGTATAGAAAGCCACCAGTCCCCTTCTTATTTTTGTCTGTTTATGAATTAGAACATTCTTCCCCTAAACTTATTCAGTAATACTGGAAAGTGTGGTTTCTGTCTTTCTCTTAGCCTCATATTCACTGTCCCCTATGGATGAATACCAAAGATGGTGAGACTGAAAAAAGGTTCTATACATACTTTTTCTCATTTCTAGCTATACTGCCCTGTGATTGGCACGCTCATCTAGTACTCTTGTCTCTTGTAAAGTAAGCACACTAGAGTAATTTCTGGATTCTGCTAACTGGAGGCAAATCCGTGGCAAATTGCTAATGCTACACACTGTTGAGGGTCCAAAAGCTATAGGGCAGATATTCCTAGTTAAAGTTGAATCTTCTTCAGACACAAACTCTCTTTTATGTGAATTGTCCCAAGATCTAAATTAAAGGAACCAAGGTATTAGCAATGCAGAGGAACACCACTGACCAGTGGAAAGCCACTCTCTCTTGTATAGTACTAGCAGGAAAAAAACATGCATCTATGTTACAGATGATTTCGGAAATTAGAAGAGGGTGGATATTTTTGAAATGCAAACACTAATTCAATAAAAAATTCACATTATATTATAAATACACAATTATTCTGGGCATATTGCCTCAGTTCCTAGTAGCAAGAATTTAATGTAAGAGCCAAACTTAGGGTAAAGATAAGAGTGTATATAGAAACGCTAGGAGATGCTAGGAACCTAAGTCTCTGAAGAAATAGTTGATGTTCTGTATTAAAAGACCTTGCAGTTTGCCTTACATCTGATGCTCCTATTGTGGGAGTCATTTAGTCTTTCATTATTAAAGATCTTTAATCTGAGGGTTTTTTTTTTTTTTTCCTTCATTGAAACAAACTATATCTCAACTGATTCAAGATACTATCCTTGGAGACTTACAAGCACAGATTCTAAAATACGCAATTACTTATGGGGAAAAGTAGAACTATAGGCAAAAAGGACCTCACAATTCCTGTCTGAAAACTTATGTGAAGTTGTTTAGGCTGCTGCATATTCTACAATTTTTCCAGGCCAAGAGCCAACCAAGAATACAGTATTTCTGTAAATGGTAGGAAAATTATAGAATGTTGGCGGGAGCTTACAATTTTTTGTGGCCTTTGGCAAGTTTGTAAATGAATGGAGCTAGTTTCATCTAAAGGTGTCTATCTAAAAAATGAGAGTACATAAAGGACAGTTTTGGTAACAGGACTTTTTTGTCTGTAATTTCAATACAAATTGGTTGAAATTTTCTTAATTTAAAAAAATGGTGAAGTAGGAAAAGATTGACATCTCCATGGCATCTAAAACAATTGAATCAACAAACGTCCTAAAGTTTGCCCTATTTCTGACATTTCTAAGTGGAAATAATGAGATCATTACTTGTGAGGCTTGATATTGGGTTGCTAATACTTGCATTGGTAAACAACTAATACAACAAAAGAAGTTCATCCGCTGGCACAGACAAGTTTTAACTTTGGGGTTAGACTTCAAAATAATTGAGGGTAACTCCTTTGCCATACTTGCGTTTATATTTCCAATAAGTCACAAAAGCTTATAGAACATGGTAACATTCAAGAAATGGTTGTTTAGAGGGTGGATCTGGCAAGAATTGGCAGAGACATATCAGCTAAGACAGACTCCACAGCCCTTTTAAGATGGTATCTGTCCTTTGATGATTGGCTTGGAAGCTGGAGATGAGCCTCTGACATTTAGAACTCATTAGTAGATATAGTCACAGAACAAGTCAAGACAAAGGCAAGGAAACTGATGAAGTGTGTGAGACATTGTGTGATCTTACACTGATCGACATATTTAGCCCTATAGCTTTGGAATACTAAGGGTCATTAATCATCCACATTAAACTTTGTTGCAAAGTAGCCTCTACTGACATTGTTGAATAATTAACTCTTGTTGAATTTGCTGCTAGTTGCTATAGAGCAGATAGTACCTGGTGGCAAGTTTGGCTTCCTGTTAAGCAAAAGTCCTGAGACACTGACACAACCTTGGCCATCACCAGGACCATATTCACTGTTTGCCACTTTCTTAATTTTACATTTGAAAAGTGAAGGATAGACGAAATTCAAGCTCTATGAGTGATTCTATTCAAGTACCTTTTAAGAGGCTTATAATGAAGAACAGGAACAACAAACTATTACCCTCGTTAAAATGGTGAGACTCACAGCTCAACCAAAAAATAACGTACTTCTCCCCATGCTTCTTTCCTCAGACTTTTCAGGCCCTTTCGAATTGTGGTTGGTTGCTGCTGGAGAACAGCTTCCTCCCACAAATTTCAAGTCTGGAAGTTGGCTGACAGGTTTTCTGTCATTAACTTTTTGCAATTCCAGCAGAGTGGTCTTAATTGGAATATAGTGTCAATTGTTACCAAGCCTCAACTGAAACTGATCTTATGTTTCAAAATATATATCCCTTTCTCTTTTTCTAAGTGTATATAAGTGGGTGTCTTCCCAAATACGAAACTCATTTTTACTGATAGGTTTATACCTAAGTGTCCTTAATTACCTTCTTTACTGCCAGGATTCTGATACACACCTATATAAATAAATGATCAGTTTCCAGCCAAGATGGAGTAGCAGGGATAAGATTTACCCTCTTTTGAAATGGAAACAAAGAAACAGAATGGACATGATGTATGAAACACAGTTTCAGGCAATTATACAGTAGGCAATAAAACAATTCCTGAAAGGAAGTGAGCCCTAAAATTGCCCCAGCTCATTGCCTTGAAAGACTGTCCAAGGCACAGAAGATAGAGGGGTGAACGCATTCAGAGGCTGGTGGACTCCCTGTTTTGAGAAGATAGAGGTGGAAGACAAGACAGCTCAAGGTATCTTAAGCTCACAGGGCAGAGTATCAGAGAAGAAAGGGCCACACAGAGAGAACTCTAAAGTAATCAGAGGGTTCCCCTCAAATCTTCAGCTGACTACTGATGAACATGTATGTGTCAAGAAATTACTTGAGACTATGGGAACAACTAGAGAGAGAAAGAGAGAGAGAGAGAGAGAGAGGAGAGATATCATTGGAAATAATACCTGAATCTCTAAGAAGGCCATGAACTGTTCACATTCCTATCAGCCAGGATAGAAAATTTCTTAATTAGGATATTTGGTGGAGTATGCCAAATGATATTGCCTTAGCAGTGAAGCAAAATTAGTCTTGAACTTGTCCGATCTTACTGAACAGAGCATAAAACAAGATTTCCAAATGATCAAACTGTTTTGAAGATTATTTTAAATATCAAGAATATTTATGGAAAAATTTAAATGCAGATTAAAACAAATAAAAAATGGAATATAAGGGGTAGGATCCATCAAAGGTTAATAGAACAAGTCATAAAAATCACAAACATCTTTGGGGCACCTGGGTGGCTCAGTTGGGTAAGCCTCCAACTCTTGATTTTGACTCAGGTCACGATCTCAGGGTCCTGAGATAGAGCCCCACGTCAGGCTCTGCTTTCAGCAGGGAGTCTACTTCTTTCCCTCTCTCTCTCACCTCTGCCTCTCACCCCCTCTCCCCACTCATACATGCTCTCTCTCTGTCTCGAATAAATAAATCTTTAAAAAAAGTTTAAAAATTATAATCATTTTCATTCAGTCTACTGTAATTAATACTTTGCTTCATTGTGAGTTTGGAGTTTTATGAATCAATTCATTTTCCATTAGAGTTTTAGAAATTCTTCAAATTTTCATAAACCTGTATTGTAGAATTCAGTTCTTGTTGGGGTCTTTTCTATGAATCTCTTTAATGAAAAAATCATTTTTTTTGCCAGCAATTCATTTTAAATGTTTTCAGAGAAGACTCGAGAGTAAAACAATAACTGCCTGTGAGTGACAAAAGATTTAGAAATAGCCATGGTTATAGATCTGATGAGAATTTACCAAAAAATGCTGCAATTGAGAAGCAAATTGTTATTTTTGTGATATACAATATTGTAAAATAATAACTGGAAATATGACTGATATTATACTAGGACTTGCCAGAATTTTAGGAATTTCACATTATGTCTGGAGCATGTGTACTAATAATACAGACCCATCTAAATATTGTCTAAGAAGGTTAAACATTAGTTTTTATTTGGTAATGTTTCCCATGCAATTTAATATTCAAGTAAGCCTAAATAAATTACTATTTCTCTTTTTAGAAGGAGTGAGAGCATTTCTTTTGAGATCTTCCCAGGGAATCTCTGGACAACCCCAGAGTTAGAGGTCAAATAGACTTCAATCAAAATTTTAATGAGAAAGACATTTGTTAAAAATGTCGAGGTATTTAAAGCCATTTATCAAACAGGACCATAGGTCACTGTGAAACAATTTTAGTTATCCATTCAACCAAAGTGACTTAAAAAGATTTAAAAAGCAAATAAAGTTACATAGTTGTAAAAGCATAGCTCTTTTAATATTGAAAAGACTTAGTTTTTCTTAGTAACCAAAGACCTGATAAAGACAAGGTGAAACACAGATATATTTCATAAGATACAAGGTCTTTGTTTCTTAGGCAGATTACATTAAAGGTCAAGAAAAACCTTTTATAATCTTTAAGAGTAGGCCAATAATCTAAGAAATTTTGTAATTTTAACAGAGAGGAAATTAAACCTTAGCTTTGTATCAGTTCATTTTTTGAGCTCATTTAAAAGCCCTTATGGGGGTGCCTGGGTGGCTCAGTCAGTAAAGTTTCTGCCTTTGGCTCAGGTCATGATCCTGGTGTCCTGGGATCAAGCCCCGCATCAGTCTCCGTGCTCAGCAGAGGGCCTGCTTCTCCCTCTGCCCCTCACCCCACTCTCTCTCTCTCTCACTCTCTCTCAAATAAATAAATATATTTTTTTAAATAAAAGCCCTTATAAATAAATATATTCGATCTTAGCCAGGTTTGACCTCACAACATAAAGTTTATTTTCCACAAACCTTCTATAATGTTATATATCCATTTAGGTTTTGTCTCCCCCCCCCCCTTTCCTATTCTGGAACAACCAGTTATTTTATTTTAGAACAAAATCACTATCTTTTTCTTTAACAAAAATACATCCTATATTTTTTGCATATTCTTCATATAAAAACACATACCATTTTCTTCCCATACTTTATATAGAAAGTTCTTTCCCTTTGCTTATATTGTTTTTCATAGTTTTATTTTTACATATTTATGATAAATTTTAACTATTACGCCAAGAATTTTAGGTGTGTGAGTTTTCCCACTGCATAGCATGAGTATAGCTCCATAACTGAGGTTTGCCTCAGTGTAAGGCCAGGGAAGAAAGTAATCTTACTTTCTAGTGAAAACTGGGAGGTAGGCAATTGTGAAGTCTCTATCGCACATCAGGGTCTTATAGATTAGCAAATTCATAAATACATAGTTTAAACTTATAATTTATGTGTATATATTATAAACTTATAATTTATTAGAGACATTGTCATAATTTTGAGAGTAAAATTTTTTTGATGTGGTGAAAGACATTATAATAATGTCTAATATCCCTTGTCTCTCTGTAAAAATTAACAAGCCAAAACTTGATAAATTTAAACTTACATTTAGCAGTCATTGTCTCACTATATTATTTGGAAATAATCTATTCAATGAGTATCCATTATTTAGTTTAACTTGGTATAAACTTTTATTTACATTCATTTAAATTACTTTCTAACGATTATGCTTAGATTATACATCAGGTAGTTAACCATCATCTGAAGTTATTTTTCTTCTTGACAAATTCTTAACATAGAGAATAGTTTATCCAAGAAAACCCAGGTAGAGAAAGTTGTATGTTTACATTACATTTAATGTTACAACTCTGAAGACATACCTGCTTTTATTAAAAAACAAAAAAAAAACCAAAAACTTAAACTGGCTTTTATCTATCGAAGAGTATCCTGGTTCATGGGAACTTGAAAAACATTGAATTAGTTTCCATATTTCTGAATGTTTTGGAATACTTATTTTATATAATGGCTTATTTTTCTTTAAACCAATTAAATAGAGCTATCTTTAAAATATCACTTATACCATTATATACACACACACACACACACGTACACACACACAGAGCTTTTACAGCTTTCTTTTAAATGTTTTAACCATATCTAAGGTACAGTAATACAAAACTCAAATGAATAGCTGAATCTAAACTGTGTTCTAGCAGATGGACTATGTTAAGGTTACTTGCTCAGATGGCCAAAGTTTTTTTTCTAAAGATTTTTTATTAGCATACTAAAAGGATCCTTTTACTGCTATTTTTGGAGCCTCTTGTCTTTTAGAAGCTTCTAATCAAAGAATACATTCCATTCTGTTGCAAATGGCAGGATCTCATTCTTTTTTATGGATGAATAATATTCCATTTTGCATATACCATATCTTTATCCATTATCTATCAATGAATACTTTGGTTGCTTTCTTATCTTGGCTTCTGTAAAAGTCAAAGTTGGCTATCCTCTGCAATGATTGGTTATTAAAATGGAGGTTTCCAGATGGCAGGGGGTTTGGTTAAGAGTGAATTTATCATAGTGTTTTTAGGAAGATGACTTAAGTTCCTTTTATGATTGTCAGAGGCATTTACAAGAAGTAACCTAAGTTTTGCTTATGTTATGAAATAAGCTTGATTTAATTTTGCTTACATGGCTTACATGGTATTGTCTTCTCAGAGAATTCTCAAGTCCAGTCTTCATTGTGTGTGTAATTTTAACAATAGGGCTCTTTTCCCATTTCCTTTATACAGAGAGGCAAGTTTACTCTGAGAATTTTAGGTGTGTGTGTTTTCTCACTGCATAGCTTGAGTATAGCTCCATAACTGTGGTTTGCCTCAGTGTAAGGCCAGGAAGAAAAAGGAGGAAAACATCCCTCACCTTGTCTCACACGTGCACACAAATGAGGGTTCTCCCCATGAACTGGTGCTGCTGGAGCCTTTTTTCTCCATTCTCATTTCTGTTCCTGATGTTGTGGTCAGAAAGATGGGCTCCTTGCGAAGGCGTTTGCACTACACCTGCCATGCATTTCCTTGGTTTGACCTGCCCTTGTGTCAAAGTTGGGAGATAATGAGGGAGACACAAGCCAGAAACTCTTTGCCTCTATTTCTGTTTTTGTTGTTCTTCCTATTTTAGCTTCCTTCGCCAATCTACCTGTTAATATTTGCTTTGAGTCTTTGAGTATAACCTGTTATATACATAGGGAAATACTTTGTTTCTTCATTAAATATCCTTGCTATTAGTTGCCTTGTCAAAGACAGGATATTCAGAAGACTGTGTTTCCAGGAACTTACTTCATGATCTCTTCACATCTTTCAAAATACAGTCTTTACAAGGAAGGTTCCTGAAGAGGGCCCTCCCTCCCAGAAAACACTTGACCTCAGCTGTTTTTCATGATATCTGCCCGGAGGACTCCATCCCTGCAAATCACAAGAGAATCAAAACACCTCTCCCAGCTTGTGCTTTTTGTCTTTAATTTCCTATTGGCATATGTAGGGGAGGGCAGGGAGGCAAGATTTCAATCTGAACTGCTTGAGGAAAGGGGGTGGTCTTGTGTCTTAAAGCCTAATATATATGATGGCTCAAAATTGTTAATTCAGTCTAGCATGAGAAAACCATGATTTAATAAAATAAAATGTTAAACATGATTTTACCACATCAAAATAATTGTTGCAAATAAATCCAAATACTCAAAATGGGGCTATAAAAATGTTTTCTGTCGTGGAGTTAACACTATTTGATCTTATTTATAAATATTTCTAATTGTTGCCAGTGTTTTGTCTCCATATCAGGTAATTAACTTGACTGACTTTGCAGCATTGTGTTTACTGCTTGGTTACTCTTCATTGAACAGTTTTTAAATGCATTCCATTTTCCTTACTGGGATTTGGCAAATTATCCTGTTAAATGTTCTTTCAAAATGACCTTTAAAGGCCACTAGTATATCAGTTTCTTCACTGTATTGATTTCATTATGCATTAGCTGAACCTACTATTGCAAACCCATCAAAAACACTGCGTTTTGCTTGTTTTGTTTTTTGTGTTTTTTGTTTGTTTTTCAGCTTCAGTTTTGGTATAATCAACAGAAGTATTTCTGCCCTTAGAGTTTACTCCAGTTATTAAAATTTTCATGATAATAAGCAATTATTTCTTGGATCTACTATTTGCTTTCTGTTGAGTATTTATTTTCTAAGTTAATAGATTAGGTGACCTCATAAACAGAAGAAAATCTAAGACCGTATTGGCCAAAACCGCATTTACTTTGTTGCTGTAAAATCCTGATCTTAAATATGTAACACAATTTGGAATATAATAATTAGAATTGACTTATCTTCTAATCATAAGCACATTTTTTTCTATTCTATCAAAATGAATTTTTATAAGCAAGTGAATAAAAGAATCTAAAAAGAGAAAATGGCATCAAACGTGTAGATATTATTCTTCAAAATATGATTGATTAAATTTGGAAAATATTTACTATTATAAAAACCCTAAAGAAAGAAAAGCATAAAAACAACACCATTTATAATATCATTTATTAAAAAGAAGGAAATGACCAGGATTGTGAAGGTGTGAAGAAATTGGCATTGTTACACAATAAGGAATTTAAATTTACCTTGTATTTTTAAACTTCTAAAATTTACTTTAAGATTTATTTAAATTCCAGTTAACATACAGTTAACATTAGTTTCAGGTATACAGTATAGTGATCAGCCTTTCCATACAACACCCTGTGCTCATCACAACAAATGCACTCCTTAATCCCCATCACCTGTTTAACCCATTCTCCCACCCAGCTCCCAGCTAGTAACCATTAGTTTGTTCTCTAATTAAAGGGTCTGTTTCTTGGTTTTCCTCCTTTTTTTTCCCTTTGCTCATTTTTGTTTCTTAAATTCCACATATGAGTGAAATCATATGGTATTTGTCTTTCTCTGAGTGACTTATTTCACTTAATATAATACTCTCTAGCTCCATCCATGTAGTTGTAGATGGCAAGATTTCATTCTTCATCTCATGGATCAGTAATATTCCTCTGTGTGTGTGTGTGTGTGTGTGTGTGTGTGTGTGTGTGTGTGTGTATACCACAACTTCCTTATCCATCAGTCAATGGACACTTGGGCTGTTTCCATAGTTGTCTATTGTAGATAATGCTGCTATAAACATGGGGGTGCACGTCTCCTTTCGAATTAGTATTTTTGTATTCTTTAGGTATATACCCAGTAGCACAATTGCTGGATTGTAGGGTAGTTCTATTTTTAACTTGAGGAACCTTGATACTGTTTTCCAGAGTGGCTGCACCAGTTTTCATTCTAACAGTGCAGGAGGGTTCCCCTTTCTCTACATCCTCACCAAAACCTCCAGTTTCTTGTGTTGTTGATTTTAGCCATTCTGACAGGTGTGAAGTGACAGCTCATTGTAGTTTTGATTTGCATTTCCCTGATGATCAGTGATGTTGAGCATATTTTCTTGTGTTTGTTGGCCATCTGTATGTCGTCTTTGGAAAAATGTCTGTTCATGTCTTCTGCCCATTTTTAAATTGGATTATGCATTTTTTGGGTGTTGAGTTTTATAAGTTCTTTATATATTTTGGATACTAACCCTTTACCAGATAAGTCATTTGTGAATAACTACTCCCATTCCATATGCTGCCTTTTAGTCTTGTTGATTGTTTTTTTGCTGTGCAGAAACTTTATTTTGACGTAGTTCCAATAGCTTATTTTTGCTTCTGTATCCTTTTCATCAGGAGACCTATCCAGAAAGAAGTTGCTATGGCCAATATCAAATGAAGTTACTGCCTGTGTTCTCTTCTAGGATTTTTATGGTTTCAGATCTCACATTTAGGTCTTTCATCCATTTTGAATTTATTTTTGTGTATGATATAAGAAACTGGCCAGTTTGATTCTACTGGATGTAGCAGTCCAGTTTTCCCAACACCATTTATTGAAGAGCCTTTCTCCTATTAGATTTTCCTTCCTGCTTTGCCGAAGATTAATTGACCATATAGTTGTGGGTTCATTTCTGGGTTTTCTAATCTGTTCTGTTGATCTATGTGCCTGTTTTTGTGCCAGTATCATTCTGTTTTGATTATTAAGCTTTGTAATATAACTTGAGTCTGGAATTCTGATGCCACCAGATTTGCTTTTCTTTTTAAGGTTGGGGCTATTCTGGGATTTTTGTGGTTCTATATAAATTTTGGGATTCTTTGTTCTAATTCTGTGAAAAATGCTGGTGGCATTTTGATAGGGATTACATTAAATATGTAGATCACTCTGGGTAAAATAGATATTTTAACAATATTCTTCCAATCCATGAAGATAAAATGTCTTCCTCTTTCTTTGTGTCCTCTTCAGTTTCTTTCATCAGTGTTTTATAGTTTTCAGACTGTAAGTCATTTCTTGGGTTAGGTTCATTCCTAGGTATCTTATGGTTTTTGGTGCAATCGTATATGGGATTAATTATTTAATTTCTCTTTCTGTTGCTTTGTTATTGGTGTGCAGAAATGCAAAAGATTTCTGTATGCTGATTTTTGAGTTCTGCGACTTTACTGAATTTGTATTTCAGTTCTAGCAGCTGTTTGTTGTTTTGTTTTTGTTTTTTGTTGTTGTTGGAATCCTTGGGGTCATCTGCAAATAGTCAAAATTGATTTCTTCCTTGATGATTTAATTATTTATTTTTGTTGTCTGATGGGTGTGGCTAAGACTACCAGTACTGTGTTAAATAACAGAGGTGAGAGCTGACACATCCCTTTCATTCCTGACAGGGGGAAAGCTCTGTTTTTCCCTATTGAGGATGATATTATCTATGGGTTTTTCATATATGTCCTTTACTATGTTAAGGTAGAGTCCCTATGAATCTACTTTTAGGGTTTTTATCCTGAATGGTTGTTCTACTTTGTCAAATGCTTTTCCTGCGTTTATTGAAATGATCTATTTCTTGTCCTTTTATTAATGTGGTGTATCACATTGATTTGCAAATATTGAACTACCTTCCATAACCAAGGAATAAATCTCACTTTATCATGGTGAAGGATTTTTTTTTTTCAATGTATTGTAGGATTTGGTTTGTTAGTATTTTATTGACTTTTGCATCCATGTTGATCAGGGGTATTGGCCTGTAGTTCTTTTTTATTGGTATCTTTATCCTGTTTTGGCATTAGGGTAATGCTGGCCTCAGAATGAATTTGAAACCTTCCTTCCTTCCCCTTCTATTTTTTTTTTTTTCCTTTTGGAATAGTTTGAGAAGAATATGTATTATTCTTTAAATGTTTGGTAGAATTTGCCTATGAAGCTATCTGGCTCTGGACTTTTGTTTGTGAGTTTTTTGGTTACTGATTCAATTTCTTTGCTGGTTATTGATCTGTACAAATGTTGTATTTCTTTCTGTTTCAGTTTCGGTACTTTATGTTTCTAGGAATTTATCCATTTCTTCCAGGTTCTCCAACTTGTTGGCGTATAGTTTTTCATAATATCCTTATACATGTTTGTACTTCTATGATGTTGGTTGTTACTTCTCTCTCGTTTGTAAATTTTATTTGGGTCCTTTCTCATTTCTTTTTGTCAAGTATGGCTAGAAGTTTATCAATCTCAATTTTTTCAGTGAACTAGCTCCTGGTTTCATTGATCTATTGTGTGTAGTTTTATTTATTTATATTCTGTATCATTTCTGCTCTGATCTTTATTTCCTTCCTTCTGCTGGCTTGAGGCTTTTTGTTGTTGTTTGTTTGTTTTTTCTACCTGTTCTAGGTGTAAGATTAGGTTGCTTATTTGAGATTTTTCTTGTTTCTTGAGGTAGACCTCTATTGCTATAAACTTCCCTCTTAGGACCACTTTTACTGCATCCCAAAGTTTTTGAACCATTGCATTATCATTTGTTTCCATGTTTGTTTTTATTTTTATTTCTTTCATTTCTTGGTTGATCCATTCATTATTTAGTAGCATATTGCTTAACCTTCATGTATTTGTGTTTCCAGATTTTTTTTCTTGTGGCTGACTTCAAGTTTCATAGTACTTTGGTTAGAAAAGTTGCATGGTGTGACTTCTGTCTCCTTGCATCTGTTGAGGCCTGTTTTGTAATCTAATATGTGACCTATTCTGGAAAATGCCCTTTGTGCACTTGAATGTATATTCTGCTATTTTAGGATGCAATATTCTGAATATATCTACTAAGTCCATCTTGTCCAGTGTGTCATTCAAAGCCATTGCTTCCCTGTTTATTTTCTCTTTAGATGATCTGCCCATTGATATAAGTGGGGTGCTGAAGTCCCCTACTATTGTGTTATTATCAATCAGTTCCTTTAGATTTGTCATTGTTTTATATATCTGGGTGCTCCCATGTTGGATGCATATGTATCTACTCTTGTTTTATCTTGTTAGATTGTCCCTTTTATTGTGAGATAGTGCCCTCTTTGTATCCTCTTACAGTCTTTGTTTTAAAATCTAGTTTGATGTAATTTTTGGTACTCTGGCTTTCTTTTGACATTTACATGATAAATATCTCTCCATCCCCTGACTTTCAATCTGCAGTTGTCTTTAGGTCTAAAATGAGTCTCGTAGGCAGCATATAATGGTCTTGGTTTGGTTTGGTTAGGTTTTTTAATCCATTCTGACACCCTGTGTCTTTTGATTGGAGCATTTAGTCCACTTACGTTCAAAGTAATTATTGGTAGATATGTATTTATTTCCATTTTATTACTTGGTTTGTCATTGTTTCTGAAGATTTTCTCTGATCCTTTCCTGTTTTTGTCACTTTCAGTCTCTCCTTTGCACTCAGAGCCTCCTTTAATTATTCTTGCAGGGCTTGTTTTAGTGGTCCAAAATCCGTTAGTTTTTGTTTGGGAAACTCTGTCTCCTTCTATTCTGAATGACAGCCTTGCTAGACTGTTCTTGTCTGTAGATTTTTCCCATTCAAGTACTTTAAATACATGATTCCACGCCCTTCTGACCTACCAACTTTCTGTAGAGATCTACTGCCAACCTCATCTGTCTTCCCTTATAAGATAGAGACATTTATCTTGCTGCTTTTATATTTTGCAAGTTTAACTGCAATATGTCTTGGTGTTGACCTGCTTTTGTTGACTTTTTGGTGGGAGTTCTGTGTGCCTCCTGGATTTGTGTGTCTGCTTCCTTCTCAGATAAGGGAAGTTTTCAGCTATAATTTCTTGAAATAAATTTCCTGCCCTCTTTTTTCTTCTTCTGGGACTCTTATAATATGAATGTTATTACATTTGGTGGAGTCACTGAGTTCCCTAAGTTTCTTCTTATGTTGTATAATTCTTCTTTTGTTCAGCTTCATTGCTTTTCCATTGTCTTCTAGGTCATTAATTCTTTCCTCTGATTCTTTAGTGTGCAGTTCATTTCATCAAGCCTGTTGCCAATCTCATTTTTGCATTCTTCATCTCAGATTGTTTTTTTTTTTTTCACTCTTTTATCTCTGTGGTGAGGAGATCACTGATGTCTTCTATTTTCTCAAACCCAGTGAGTATCTTTATAATTGTTGCTTTAAATTCCTCATCAAACATGTTACTTATATCTGTTTTACCTAGATTTCTGGCTGTGGACTTGTCTTGCCTTTTATTTGGGATAAATTCCTCCATCTTGGCTTTTTGTCTAAGTCTCTGCCTTCTTCTCTGTGTTAGAAAAGCCAGGTATGTCTCCTGCTCCTGAAATAATGACCTTCTGATGAAGAGGTCATGTGGTGCTCAGGGCCTGGTGCTTCAGGGAGTATCTCTGGTGTATGTGTGCTGCATGTGCTTTGCTTTTGTATTTTGGTTGCTTTATCCTTCAGGCCAGTTGTCTATAGAGGCTGTCCTTGCCTGTTGTGTGCAGTGTTTGGTCCCTGGCCCCAATGTGCTAAATTTAACTTGGTGTGGTCTAGTCTGCTTGTGAAGTGAGATGATCACTGCCTCCACTTGAACTGAGGCCCTATAGAACTCTCTGCTTACGAGATGTGGTATGGGCAGGGGTTTGTGCTGGTCTTCTGGGGAGGTTTCCACCTTGCTGGGAGTGTGGCGAGTGTTACTGATGAAGGCAGTCCCACCAGAGTGCAGGGGGATGGGTTTCAGTGTAAGCAGGTTAGGCAGCCTGCCAGCATTTGGCTCTGTGTTTATGCTGAGGGGTAGGGTTGGGAAATGATGCTGGCCAGTTTCTTCGTCCTGGAGAGGCATCTGGGTGAACACTGCCTCTCAGGAGTGTGCCTTGAGAAATGGGAATTATCTCCCTACTGTGTACCACAGTCATTCTTCAAGTAGCTATTTCCATGCTGTCTTCCCCTGGGTTGTTTGCCTGCTTTCTCTCCAGAAGCAGGGCAGCTCCCTCTGGGCTCAATCTCAGCCAAGCCTGTTGACCTTTAGAACTCCAGGTTTTAAGCCCCACTGGATGCCAGAAGTCAAGAAATTCAGCTCCTGTTGCTTTCCAAGCCAATACTGGCCGGGGGGGGGGTGGGCATTCTCCCTGTACATTCCCCTGTGAACATTCTCTGCACTTCCTACCTTCAGTGTGGCTTCTTCTCTCCCTTCAGTGTGGAATTTGTTCTGTCAGTCTTCAGGTCAATTTCTGTATTTAGGATGATTTGATAGTTATCTAGTTGTATTCATGGGATGAGGCAACCCTAGGGTCCTCCTACTCCACTGCCATCTTCCCTTCAACCTCCAATTGGCATTTATCTTAATGTATGTGTATATATATGTACATATATATACGTATACATATATATATATACACACACACACACATATATACACATAGACATGATATACATATATAGCTATATATGTAAAAATACATGTACATATATAAACCTGTATATGTGTAGATTCACTATAAGTTCACTATGGTAGTTGTATATGAATATGTATTTAGATACACCTGTGTATATCAGTATAAATTATTACAAAATATTACAAATATTTCTTATACATGGTGAATTCTTTGGTCTCTGCCAAGCTCTGCAATTTGTCTCCACACGCTAAGGTAGCCATTCACTTATATCAAAGGCTATTCGGTGTAGTTTTAGCCATGGTAAAGATGAATGAAAACAATCTCAATGTCCAATGACAAATAATTCATTAAATATGGCAAAGACTATAGCTCTATTATGGACTAATATGAAAAATACTAAGCATTATATTTTAAAGGGCATATGCTATAGTAAGAAGTAAAACAAAATTATAAAGAAATGCATGCATATAGTGTAATATGCACTAACAAACACTTCTATATAAACAAAGTATATATTGCTCATATATTAACATTTCGATTTAGCTAAGAACTATAACTTTTTTAGTTTCCACATCTTCTATTTGACAGCAGATGACTTATCAAAAGAAAATTAACTCTAAATGTGCATGCACGCACACACACACACACACACACACTAAAATGGCAAGACAGTTAAATTTTTTTTCAGATAATTTTACTTTTAAATTTTTTCTCTATTTTGAGTGTCTAGATAAGAAAAATTTATCCCTAGGATTGGAGGTTGCCTTGCTTTCTTTAAATAAGCAGAACTTATACTCTCCATCTAGGAGAGGCAATCCTGTTTTAAGGAAATTTTACTTGATTTTTATCAGTTTTTGAGCCTCGATGATTACACCAGTTAGAACAGCAGCTAGAATTCTTGCAAGTGAAAATTGTGTCCCTTTAAGGCTCAATATGCAAGATAGGAAATGAATATCTGTCTTTTCTGCCATGTAGTGTAGTGATGCTTTATTATAACAAGAATTGCAGCCTTGGGTTAAATGAGTAGGGTAAGAAAAGTGAACCAGTTTTCTGGGGAAGAAACCACAGTATATTACTCAGAGTTGTAGGGTTTCAGTGAAAGATTCATTAATTGAGAAGCAAAGATGCCATGTGCATTTTGAAGTCATATCATGTGTCACTAAAGGAAAACACAAATTTGTATGTAAATTTTGATGAGTTCAGGGCAAAGTAAATGTAATTCTTATATATAATAGCTTATACTTCTCATGCTTCTAGAAAATTATTAATCTGCTTGTATGTGCATTTTCATCATATCCTATGCAACAGGTATATATTAAAACATTTTTAGTCCTAAAAAGGTTAGGATTTTTATGGTCAGCATGTTTAAGACACATTTGTAAAGTAGAACTTCAAGGTGGAATGAGGGAATGAAATTTTGATGGTGGAATTATCAGCAACTTAAAAATTTTCCTTTTCTGTACTTAGTAAGCTACAACAAACATCTTTGCTTTATATTTTTAGAAAGATGATACTTATTAAAAATAATAATTTTGCAGTTTGATTTATTGAAGTTATCACCCTAGTTCCATGATCCATTTTGGAGCAAGGAGAGGTCAGAGAAGGATATTAAACATGTCATAATTATATTAGTTTAAGGTGTTAAGGATAGAGGTAGTTCATATAGTATGGGCAGCTTCACTCAGTTCTGACTGTTGAAGTGTCTCCAAAACTAGCTTAAATAATCTCAAATATGTGGTAATTTTGCTAAAGCAGTGTGTATGTTTTGCAGAAATATAGAATATCTGAAACCCAGGTAAGTTAGCAGCATAAAGATGCGGGTTTTTTTTATTTTTACTTTTTTTATTTTTGATCCCCCCCAGCTTTATTAAGAAACTTCATAGAATGTTTCTTAATTATTTTGCATTTTTGGGGTAAGTTATCAGTAAGAATTCATATATTAATTTAATACATTGAGTTATAATCAAATAATAGTATATTTAGTTAGGTGCTCAAATTAGTCCGTCTTTGGCTGTTGGAAGCTCTTTCAGTTTACTCCTGTGTTACTTCAGCATATCTGTATCATGTGGATCACTATTTTTACTTGAGCACTTTACTTTCTGACAGCACAAAATGATCTCGGCTGATTTGTATATTATTTGCCCCAGTCCTAGACTCAGCCATTTCTCCAAAGAACTCTGGTTCCTTTAGTTAGAGAACTGTGTGAGAAACTCTAGGCTCTAGGTGTGCTCACTACTATTGGGATATAAGCTTTCTCAGCTGAGAGATGAGGTAAATATTTGTTTACTGATCCTTGTTTAATACACATTTATCGATATTTCTGTACATAGTCATTTCTATCTAAAGCTAAACTTGAATTCCTACTGCTGTCTCCAACTCTGATCCCTTGGTCAGCAAATGGGTCATCAAATACTCCTCCCTCAGTTCCTGGTAACCACCATTAACACCTGTAACCTACTCAGTAAGGAAAAATCTGAATTGTACCATCTGCTATCCATTTAATTGTTCAGTTTCTATACACATATATTGTGGTTTCAGACTTATTAACCCTTACCTCTATAGAAAAGGGCTTTATCAACTAGAGTGTGGTGCTTACTTACAATTTCTTTTGAGTCCTATAGATTTTTGTCCTTTGATCTCACAGATTTCACTCCTTTCTAAAGTAACTTAGGTCAGCAGCTTTCCCCACCCCACCCCCATCGCCTTCAGTAAAGTTGTTTCATATACTTATAATAAAGATAAACTGTTTTATCTATTCTATACTCTATCCCAGAATCCCTGGAACAGCTAAATGATTTTCCAGGATTTTTATGCATTAAATTTATTATTTGTGCTGTTAGTGTTTCAACAAATAAAAAAAAAAAAAAAGGAAGCTTAAGTGTACAACAAACTAAAGAAAATATATAATAAATAGCTTAGTAAAAAGGAGTGAAATTGAAAATGGGAAAACAAAAGCAATGAAACCAAAAGTTTTGTTTTTTGGGGGTTTTGTTTTGTTTTGTTTTGTTTAAAGATGACTGAAAACTTACCTCTACTCAGTCTAACCAAGGGAAAAAAAGAAAGTACATATTACCAGAAATGACATAGAAGTGATTAATATTGATCCCACAGGCATCGAAATGATAATAAAGGAAACCATGAAGAACTCTATTTCCATAAATTTAGTATTATTTATGTGATGGACACATTCCTTGCAGGACTCATGCTACCAAAACTCACGGGAGAAATAAACTGAATAGTTTCATTAATTTGTGATTCATTATCTTTAATAGCCTTCCAAAAAAGCAGCATGCGTAGATGGTTTTATTTGTGTATTCTACCAAATATTTTTTTAAAAATTATCGCATTCTCAATCTTTCAGAAAAAAGAAATAGAAGGAATACTTCCTAACTCATGCTGTAAGCCCATTATTACCCTAACACCAAAACTAGATAAAGACATCACAAGAAAGGAAAACTATAGACCAATATCTCTCATGAGGAAAAATACTCAAGAAAATATTAGTAAATTGAATCCAAGAAGGTATAACATTTTTAATAACTTGTTTCAGTGTTTAAAAATCTTGTCTTTTTTTTTTAATGATTTTTTATTATATTATGTTAGTCACCATACAGTACATCCCCGGTTTCCAATGTAAGGCTCGATGATTCATTAGTTGTGTATAACACCCAGTGCACCATGCAATACGTGCCCTCCTTACTACCCATCACCAGCCTATCCCATTCCCCCACCCCCCTCCCCTCTGAGGCCCTCAGTTTGTTTCTCATAGTCCATAGTCTCTCATGTTTCATTCCCCCTTCTGATTACCCCCCCCTTTCTTTATCACTTTCTTCCCCTACCGATCATCCTAGTTCTTATGTTCCATAGATGAGAGAAATCATATGATAGTTGTCTTTCTCTGCTTGACTTATTTCACTTAGCATTATCTCCTCCAGTGCCGTCCATGTTGTAGCAAATGTTGAGAACTCGTTCTTTCTGATAGCTGAGTAATATTCCATTGTATATATGGACCACAACTTCTTAATCCAGTCATCTGTTGAAGGGCATCTCGGCTCCTTCCACAATTTAGCTATTGTGGACATTGCTGCTATGAACATTGGGGTGCATATGGCCCTTCTCTTCACTACGTCTGTATCTTAGGGGTAAACACCCAGTAGTGCAATGGCTGGATCATAGGGTAGCTCAATTTTTAACTTTTTAAGGGACCTCCACACTGTTTTCCAGAGTGGCTGTACCAACGTGCATTCCTACCAACAATGTAGGAGGGATCCCCTTTCTCCACATCCTCTCCAACAATTGTTGTTTCTTGCCTTGTCTATTTTTGCCATTCTAACTGGCGTAAGGTGGTATCTCAGTGTGGTTTTGAGTTGAATTTCCTTGATGGCTAATGATTTTGAACATTTTTTCATGTGTCTGTTAGTCATTTGTATGTCTTCATTGGAAAAGTGTCTGTTCATATCTTCTGCCCATTTTTTGATTTGTTTATTTGTTTCTCGTGTATTGAGTTTGAGAAGTTCTTTGTAGATCTTGGATACCAGTCCTTTATCTGTAGTGTCATTTGCAAATATATTCTCCCATTCCGTGGGCTGCCTCTTAGTTTTTCTGACTGTTTCCTTGGCTGTGCAGAAACTTTTAATCTTGATGAAGTCCCACAAGTTCATTTTATCTTTTGTTTCTCTTGCCTTTGGGGATGTATCATGAAAAAGGTTGCTTTGGCCGATGTCGTAGAGGTTGCTGCCTATGTTCTCCTCTAGAATTTTGATGGATTCCTGTCTCACATCGAGGTCTTTCATCCATTTGGAGTTTATTTTTGTGTATGGTGTGAGAGAGTGGTCAAGTTTCATTCTTTTGCATGTAGCTGTCCAATTTTCCCTGCACCATTTATTGAAGAGACTGTCTTTTTCCCACCGGATGTTTTTTCCTGCTTTATCAAATATTAGTTGCCCAAAGAGCTGAGGGTCCATTTCTGGGCTCTCTATTCTGTTCCATTGGTCTATGTGTCTGTTTTTGTGCCAGTACCATGCTGTCTTTGTGATCACAGCTTTGTAGTACAGCTTGAAATCCGGCATTGTGATGCCCCCAGCTTTGTTTTTCCTTTTCAACAGTTCCTTGGAGATTCGGGGCCTTTTCTGTTTCCATACAAATTTAAGGACTGTTTGTTCCAGTTCTTTGAAAAATGTCCTCGATCGGGATAGCATTGAAAGTGTAGATTGCTCTGGGTAGCATGGACATTTTAACTATGTTAATTCTTCTGATCCATGAGCATGGAATATCTTTCCATCTTTTTATGTCTTCCTCAATGTCTTTCAAGAGTGATTTATAGTTTCTAGAATATAGGTCCTTTACGTCTCTGGTTAAGTTAATTCCAAGGTAATGTATGGTTTTTGGTGCTATTGTAAATGGGATGGATTCCCTAATTTTTCTTTCTTCGGTCTCGTTATTCGTGTATAGAAATGCAACTGATTTCTGAGCATTGATTTTGTATCCCGCCACGTTACTGAATTGCTCTATAACTTCTAATAGTTTGGGAGTGGCTTCTTTTGGGTTTTCCATATAGAGTATCATGTCATCTGCGAAGAGAGACATTTTGACTTCTTCTTTGCCAATTTGAATACCTTTGATCCCTTTTTGTCGTCTGATTGCTGTTGCAAGGACTTCTAGTACTATGTTGAATAATAGTGGCGAGAGTGGGCATCCTTGTCGAGTTCCTGATCTTAAGGGAAAGGCTTCCAGCTTTTCCCAATGAGAATAATATTTGCAGTAGGCTTTTCATAGATGGCTTTTATGAGATTGAGAAATGTACCTTCTATTCCTACACTCTGAAGGGTTTTAATCAGGAAAGGATGTTGTATTTTGTCAAATGCTTTTTCGGCATCGATTGAGAGGATCATATGGTTCCTGAGTCTTTTCTTGTTGATATGATGTATCACGCTGATTGATTTGCGAATATTGAACCACGCTTGCATCCCAGGTATGAATCCCACTTGATTGTGATGGATAATCCTTTTAATGAACTGTTGGATTCTATTAGCAAGAATCTTGTTGAGGATTTTGGTGTCCATATTCATTAGGGAGATCGGTCTGTAATTCTCCTTTTTGATGGGGTCTTTGCCTGGTTTGGGGATCAAGGTAATATTGGCCTCATAGAATGAGTTTGTTAGCTTTCCTTCTGTTTCTATTTTTTGAAATAGCTTTAGGAGAATAGGTATTATTTCTTCTTTGAATGTTTGGTAGAATTCCCCAGGAAAACCGTCCGGGCCTGGAGTTTTGTTATTTGGAAGGTTGTTTATCACTGACTCAATTTCTTCATAATTAATTGGCCTGTTTAAGAAATCAATTTCTTCCGGTTTCAATCTTGGTAGTTTATAGGTTTCCAGGTGGATTCCATCTCTTCAAGATTGCTTAGTTTATTGGCATATAGCTGTTGATAAAAATTTCTAATAATCCTTCCAATTTCAATGGTGTTCGTCGTGACCTCTCCTTTTTCATTCATAATTTTAATAATCTGGGTCCTTTCTCTTTTCTTTTGGATAAGTGTTGCCAGTGGTCTGTCAATTTTATTGATTCTCTCAAAGAACCAGCTTCTAGTCCTGTTGATCTGCTCTACTGTACTTCTGGTTTCTGCCTGATTGATTTCAGCTTTAATTTTGGTCAACTGCTTCCTCATGCGTGGATTAGGCCCGTCCCTCTGTTGCTGTTCCAGCTTCTTGAGGTGAGAATATAAAAAGTGCATTTTAGATTTTTCTATTCTTTTGAGTGAGGCTTGGATCGCAATGTATTTCCCCCTTAGGACTGCCTTTGCAGTATCCCATAGGTTTTGGACTGTTGTATTTTCATTCTCATTGGTCTCCATAAATTGTTTAATTTGATTTTTGATTTCCTGGTTTATCGAGTCATTCCTGAGCAGGATGGTTCTTAGTCTCCAAGTGTTTGAGTTTCTTCCAAATTTTTCCTTGTGGTTGAGTTCCAATTTCAGAGCGTTGTGGTTAAAAATCTTGTCTTTATATCTAAGTTTTATCAGAGTGTTTCATTTCTTCCATAAATATGTGAATTCTTTCCTTTATGAAAATGTGAATCTTCTGTGAGCTAATTTGGCTATAATTCTACCTGCATGCTGCTACATTGTCAAACAACTCAACAGGTCTGAACATCATTTTCTAAAAGTTTTTTTTCTAACAGGAGTCCTCTTGTAAACGGGTCAGAAAACCTGTAATTGTGAGGCAACCACTACCATCTCACCATCTTTGACTCCTTGGAAATTATACCAGTACTCTTACTTTGGGATTTGAGACTGGCTGTTATTTTATAATATTTGGCATTATGCAAGACAGATTCATTATTTTATCTCATTTCTCCCCTTTGCCACTTGTTCTTTTTCATGCCTGCTTCTATCATGTTTTGATGTGTCTTTAGCCAAGACATATGATGCCATCCCGTTTTTCTAAGGTCATCCAAAACAGTAATTTAATGTACTGTTCTATAGTTTTCCCTTTTTTAGAATTAATTCTAAGCTTATCGGGCTGTGGCTTTCTAAAATTATATTTATTTCATTAAGAAAATACTTATATCAGCCGTCTTCAGTTTTCTGACATCATCCATGGTTCTTCCAATATCTAGTATTTCAGAATTTTGATGATCACTTCAAAGAGTCTTGTTTTTGGTCTTTTGAATTAATGGTTCTTATGAAATATTTTTACAATAATCAATATAGAAATTTTTACTTCTATATTTACCATTTCAAATATATTCAATACTACTGTTAGATTTATATCATAGACATCCCTTTTAATTTTGAAAACTAATCTTTGCAGCCATAATTCTATTTTCCAGGTTAAAGTATCTGAGCTGTACTCAAAAAATATAATTGTGATTATTTATATATATAAACTTATTTATATATATATAAAATTATATATATATATAAAATTATATATATATATAAAATTATATATATATATATATATATATATATATATATATATATATATATATATATAAAATTCTTTTTTTCCAAATATACCACATGCATGTATGCACATGCAACACCACTGACCTGGCCTTGAATCCGGCTCAGCAGGGAGTCTGCTTGAAATTCTCCCTCCCTGTGCCCCTACCCCTTCCCAAACTCACTCACACACACACACACACACTCTCTCTCTCTCTCTCTCTCTCTCTCAAGTAAATAAATCTTAAAAAAAAAAAACAAAAAAACACCACCAGCAACCTGATTTGGATGGCTTGCATCTAATAGCCTATTCTGAGAAATTTAAAGAATCATCTTGTACAAGACACCTTTTGTTCAGTTAGTCTCCTCCTAATAGTTTCCATTACCGAAGAGGTCAATTGTTATATTTAATGAATCCAGCTTCTAGCATTTTGAACACTAAAAGCTTCATGTTCGTGCTTGAATGCTAAAGGCCTGCCTGGTTGTGCAACACACTGCTGCCATGCCAACAGGCTAGCAACATCTATTTTCAACTGACAACAGGCACACATCTCCTACTGATTTTGCCCAAAGCTTTTTCAATTATTTCGATATTCAACATACAATGTATACAGTTAGAAAGTAATATAACAATTAAAATTATACCCCTTCTTAATCTCTCCAGACTTATTCTAGAGAAAATGGACAGAAAATTTTCTGTTCTAATATTTATAATTTCAAACTCTTCATTGTTGTGTAATTATTCCTGGGAGGTGCAATGTGTGAGCTGTTTACATGAGATGAATGGAACCATGAATTTATAAGTACATGCTCCATTACACTCATAGAGTATTGCTTCTTAATTTACGTCTTGCTTTGGGCCATGCAGAAGATTATCCTCGCTATTTTTAAAGAGCTGTTCCAAATTCTGTAGATTCATCTCCCACAGGTCCTTTTTATTCTGTGATTTGAAAATCATTTGGTGGGCAGAAATTTCACCATGTGTTTGTCAGATAAATTTCCCACTTATCATATTTGGCTTATGGCAATATGTTGTTTTCAGAAGAAGAAAGCATAAAGCCCATGACTTACTCTAATGGGACAGGAAAATGTAGAGCTAGAAGACAAAGAATATAATTACATTTTTATGAGCAACCATGTAAATATATTACTAAAAATGCTTTTAAATAGCATAGTCAAATGGAGAAAGAAGAAAAAGCATCGAAAACCAGGCTGAAAATCCTATCTGACTTTTAGACTGCTTTGTTTAACAAGTTGAAAGCATCAACTTTATGCATCTGCCTAAAATGCACCTAATTAATTAAGGATATCATTACTCAGAATCTTACTAGGAAAAAAAATCAAAAACTTATGAAGCTTGCTTCTGAATAAAATATTTTGGAAGAAGAAAAGGTTTGATATACCAAAATTAGCATATTTGTCAATGAATTCCTCTTTTTAAACAACTCAAAATTATCAATATATTCTGTGAGAATAGGAGAAATCCAGGAGTTCTGATTCTCCCCATATATAAAGTCATTAATCAAAATTTAAGATACCACTTGAATTCAAAAATTAGAAAATAACACTAAGTAGCCTGAGTTTTTCACAAATTAATTGTATGTGCTTGGGAAGCTTTTTAAGCTTCCCATATTTCTGATACATAATTTGTAAAACTAAGTCGCTAGAATAGTCAGAAGACCATCTTGAAACTTCTGAATGTTGTTTCTAGCCTGTTACCAAGCATATTACCTATAAAACAGAAGAGCAATGGATTTTTTTCTCTAGTTAATGAACTTTAAGTAAATGCATTGTGTAGAAAACAAGTGATTTAACGCTTACTCTTATTATAATTAAATAACTTAGTTTAGTAGGTCATTTGATTGGAAAAATGCCTCTGTAAACATCCTAGGGAATGTTTCCCAAATTTCCAGAGGCACATGCTCCCTGCTCTTTTCCACATTTAAGACTCCTGCAGATTCTCTTGAGGATGTTTGTGGGGAACAAAGCTGGAGAAGCAGTTGATGGCCCAGTGTGTGTATTTTAGAGAGTTCACAAGTATCTTGTGATACAGTTTCTTCTTAATCCAGTTGAATAACACTAGTTTAGATTGAACCATCACTTTTGAGAGTATATGTAACTATGTGGACGGTTTTTCCTAACCTTCCTAAAGCAATATCAACTACACTTAAAAATTTACCATTTTTTACTAATTTATGAACTTCCGTACATTGAATTCTTGAAATTCATTCACTTTTAATGATGACTTTAATGTATTCCCTCTCTCGAATTTGAAAAAATATGTAATTAAGTCTATTTGTTCACTGTAATTATTGATATCCTATCTTCATACTCAGTGTGTGTTTAGGACATAAAATTGTTAAGTATTAGAATCTCTTCAACATATAGAACCTTTACTGCATAAACTTGTCTTTCTCCTTTCCATGTTTGTGGACATAAGTCATGGGAGGAAGGAATTCTCTATAAAAAAGGTGCACCAAGGCTTTTTATTGCAAAAAAGCCAAATGGGACATCAGGCTCTATGATCTGGGGCTTTGGTGTAGGCATAGCTGTTTATCAGGGCCCATGAACTAACCGAAAATGCACAGTTGACTAAAGCAAGCACAAATATATACAGCACTCAACTGTAAATAAAGTTTATTAAATGTATACGATAGCTGACAGAGCATTAAACACACGTGGCTTAATCCTTGCCACAGCCGTTCAGGTTTGTATTGCTTTCTCCATGTTAGGAGCTTATACGAGGTCAAAAACTTAGTAACCCCCTCCCCCCCCCCATGGCATCTGACTGTTCTGCATGATTCTAACTGCTTAGCCACCAGAGTTTTGTAAAGATCTGTATTAGAACTCGTCCTTGGGAGCTCATTAGGCATACAGTCTTGGGGAAGCTACTAATAACGCAATACAGGCCTGAACACTCGTGTGTGTCCATCATAAATTAACTTTTCTGCTTGTAGTCAAAGCACACACGCCACCAAACGGCATCCAAAGGTTTTGGGTATGGAATGAGAACAGGGGAGTTTAATGATTTAAATATTCAACCACTTCAAGCTAATGTTGTCCCATAGCAACACTATCACTGGTTATGTCTTAAACATGGCAGTGCAGTTCTCTTCAAGTTCCCTCAGAAATCTGTGGGAAGGAATTGCATTTATATTAAATATTTGTGTATAGATAGATCTACAGACATATACATATCACATGAAATTTTGGTAATACAAGTAACACAAAGGAAAGCTTCCCAAAAATCTTTTCTATACTACAGATATGTAAATAACTGTGAAAACAAAGTTCAAAAGAATTTTTTAAGGGAAAACATCAAGAGATCTGATCTCATCAATGGCGAGTAAAATATACTCTTATATAATTCCAGCAGCTATACATACACAAAACAAAGATCTTGTTTTGGGGGCATTGGTATTCTTAATATTAGATGACTTCAGGTCTGTTTCCCTGAGAAATAAATTAGATAATACACATATTCATTTCTGTTCTTCTTTAGGCGAGATCTACTTACTATTTATTCTGTACTCCTTTTATACACACCTTTCATACACAAATACATAGGCTTTCTTGACCTCAAATACTAATATATCGACATAAATGATATTGATGAACATTAACATGTATTGATTTATCTCAAACTTTATTTCACTTAGCACTTTAAAATCTTTCAACCACTTCTGTTCTTCACAGAATAAAATCAATCTCTATCACGGCCTGCAAAGCCTTGAATAATATAGCCATATTTTAAGTTTCTCCAGGCTCATGTTCAATCACTCCAAGCATAAAAGGCTTTTTACAGTTTCTTGGAAGTTTTTGTATCTTTCCTGCCTCTGGCCTTTGAACACACCATCCTCTTACTGGAACACTTCTATTTCTACTTGGTTTTGTAGCTAAATCCTATTCATCTTTTAGTGCATACTTTATTATTTCTCTAGTAAAGCTAAACTCAGACAGGTAGTCTCATGTAATCTATAATTAACATACTGTGCTTACTCTTTGTTAGAACAGAGTTTTCTGATACCTACAATGACTGATACATAATATGTTTTTAATAAAAAAATTAATGAACAAATGATTCTTTTTCTATGCTTTTATTTAATTCTAAACTCATTTTAGAATAATACATTCCCCCCAAAAATCTAGATAAAGTAACATCAGGTATACGCCCTGTTGCAAAAATTACTTGATGTCTTTCAGATGAGTTTTCATATTGGTATTTTTTTTAAAAATATTGATTTCAGTATTTTGCTCTATTTATAAGTAACAAACATGCCAAACAGTAAATCTACTCAGATACATAAATACCGACGTTATGATTTAGAATTTTTCCCCCCATCTTTTTCTCTTGACATTTTAACTCCTTAGGCTCATGGGACATCTGCAATTTTTTGTACACCTCACAAAATCCAGTATTGAAATTTTCATAACCCTTATTATATCATCTTTATTGTTCACAGGGACAGAGTGCTTACTTAGCACCAGATACAATCTTCATAACAATTCTGAAATAACTACAGGATACTATCCTCATTTAAAACAATGAGTAACCTTAGTATCTAAAGTCACTTTACGTAGGAAATGTTAGGGGAAGAATTGAACACAGAAAGCCTGTCAATGGAGACTTTTCTATATCTGGTGTTCAAAGAACATGTGTTTTCATGGTTTAAGATTGCTTGAGTAGCTATTAATCTGTGTGTATTCATGATACACTGGTATTAATACACTCAAAAGCAGGAGACCCATCTTGGGATAGACACTGGACAGATCTTTAGTGGTATGCTTTTAGGTATGCCCTGGAAAGAGGCTAGCAATGCTAGCCAACATAGTTATCAATACTTGAATGCTTTATGATAATCATGTCCCTTTCTGATTCTATGTCTTTTCCTTGTGGCAATGCCATTCTTAGCAGCTTACTCAGATAACTATCATGCAAGTCAGTTATCAGTGTATGTGTCAGCATTTCTCATGAAATTTAATATATTTTTTGCTTATAGAAATTTTATTGACTAAGTTTATATCTTTTGTTAACTAGTAAGTAGTTCAGTTTTGTTAATCACTAAAGGAAATGGTTGTCAACTATATCTGATATTCTCAAGTGTGAAAAAGAACAAGAATTACTATATTTGCAAAATGACCTCTTTTACAAGTTTTAAAATGTTAATCAATAAATGATTTTTGAGGGGTGCCTGGGTGGCTCAGTACATTGTGTCTGCCTTTGGCTCAGATCACGATCTAAGGTCCTGGGATCCACCCCTGAGGTGGGCTCCTTGCTCAACAGGGAGTCTGCCTCTCCGTCTGCCCCTTCTTCTATCCCTCCCCCACTCCTCCTCCTGCTCCTGCATGTGCTGTGTGTGTGTGTGTGTGTGTGTTTGTGTGTGTGTACAAGCGTACTCTCTCACTCTCTCTCAAATAAATAAAATCTTTAAAAAAACAGAAAAACAAGTCATTTGAAAAATATTTAATGTAGCTCTATATATGATTCCTGTATAAATTCAAATAAGCAGACTTGTGTTCTCTTTCTCTTTTGAGAGAACAAGTTTGATATGATGATTAACTTTAAGAAAATTAGATATTGTATGTTTTCAGTAAGTGTGATGGAAACTATATATTAATATCAATGGAGTTTTGCCTCTCTTTAAAAGAAATAAGGGACTTTTTTCCAAAAGCAAAGAACCATTGAAAAGGGAGGCATGTTGTAACTTGACCCAGGTTCATCTTATTTGATTATTTTATAGTAATTTGAAATAAGAAATGGAGAAACCAGTGATTCAACTCAGGTTGGACATTGGAGCGGTAAACTTAAGTGGTACCAAGCTGGAGATGGCAGCACTGGATGTCAACCTTGAGCAAGCTATATTTTGAGTAAGCAGAAACCAAACACTGAGCAGAATTGATATGCTTAAGAGAGAATGAAATATTCCTACAGTAAGGAAAAGAAAATAGAGACCATGCAGCCCCAGACTTTAGTACAAGATCAGCTATCTAAAGATTTTTCCAGTTTTGTGTTAGCTAACTGCCCTTCCTAAAATTGGGTATCTAGAGAGCGCTTTGTATGTTCTCAATCAGCTAACTTTGTATTCTTGGCTTATCTGAAAGATTCTTGGACCCTGGAAACCAAATACTCTCCTATTAAATCAGCCTCATTCTGAGTGAATTACTGGAGGGTATAGTTTTATATAACCAAAGTTCTTTTTATTGTAGTACATAACCTATGCTATCTAGGTTTGGATCCATGTAATATATAGCAAGGATAATCCTTCTTAATGCATGTTCAGGAATTGGTTCTTTGATTTACAGGGTTTTTTTTTTTTTCCCTGTCAAATGAAATGTTTATTTCTAAGCCTTCAATTAAAGATTCTTCAAATCAAATCATAACACATTAAAAATTTGAGAATGAAGTGTACTGCATTTGTATTTTCTAAGTACCTCTAATAAGTTGTATATATTTTCTCTCTAAGTACCTCTAATAAGTTATATCATTATATTAGAGATTATAAAAAGGAAGTCTGAGTTCTAGTTTATTCTGGCTGAAATTCCATGTTAACCGTTACTAGTGTAGCTGATTGCTGTGGTGACCTCAAGAGGGTTGGATTTTAGAGGGTAGGGACGTCATTAAACCATCATTAAACTAGACATGGCCACTCTTCTGAGCTCCATGCTTGAGAATGCTCCATTCTGATCCTTCTCAATATTGACCTTCTCCACAGGGAAGAAAATATTTAAGCCTAAAGCAATTTAGTCACCTGGATCCCATATGCCTCTTTCCAGATCACTCTTCTGATACTCAGAACCTGAAAACCCTAGTGTAAATGGCCCTAGTTCTAGGACATACATGGGCATGATTCTCTTTCCCAGTGTGTCCCCTCTAGGGTGGACTAAACTTCCAGGGTGTTCAACTCTAAGCTGGGGTGGAGGGTGGGGGACAAGTGGTGGCCCGGAGATGGTTCTTATCAGACATTGCGGACAAAGCTTGAATAGACAGGCTGATGTTCCCATACCAATGTGCAAAAGTCTCCTCATGGTATGAAACTGAACCTGCCATGGATTCAAGAGGAAATTGGTCAAGGGCTAGGAGCTGGCTCTTCCTTAACTACCACATTCAGGAGTATAAGGATGTTGTACTTGAATCTTGCCTTCCAAGTCAGTATGACGGTATATTTGTCAAGTTAGGAAGCTAAAACATATTTCATTATCTGGTTCATAACTTTTGGGTATTAGACATATACTATGTGGACCTCTGTTTGTATTATCACTGTTAAGGTTCTGGTAAACAGTTGTTGTGATATACTGGTCTTAGAGCTCTTGAGCTGCTGGTCTTGGTGGCTCCTGATAAGTACTTCTGGGGATACCCAGGGGCAAAGGTCCCTCACAACATCCCCTCCTCTAATCACTAAATTAAACCCAGGACACTGATCTGTTACTCTGTGATTTTCCTAGAGTACATTCTCACTGGTCCAGTCAGTGTTTTTGTTTTTGTTTTGCTTTTTTGTTTGTTTGTTTGTTTGTTTTTTAATTAAAGGAGCAAGGGATACCTTTATTTATTGAGGAAAAATTGTTTCTTATTTGTGTCTGAGTGGAAGCAGTTCCCCTGTAGTGTAGCCCTATGATTCCCCCCCCCCCTTCATAATGGCATTTATGTTCCTCCAAGAACAGTAGCTAGGGGCAATGTTGTTAAATCATTTAATGGCTAATTCAATGCAAACCTGCATTTAAAATGATATATGTCCTGGTTATAAAACACAAATAATGATAAAATAATATGGAAATGGTACTTTTTTCCTAAATGCATGTATTTTGAAACCTAACTCTTGGTGGTTCTTTTTTGCTAATTTGTTTATATATTTTTCCTATTGAAAATGTCTTATGGCTAGTTTCCAGAGAAGAAAAGAAGGAACCTGATTTCTTTATCAAAAAAAACAGGAAAAACAAAAAAAAACAAAAAAAAAACTTAAAAAACAAAAACAACTTGCACTGTGCTAAAAGTTATTTCTTAAGGTTTCTGTGAACATCATATTTTTCTTGTTAACGCACATATTGTACATGGTCAGTAGCAGTAGGCCCTTTCTTCCTCTTTCTTATTGATACTCCTTTCTACAGCTCAGTGTCAATAAATATTGTAATTGTCTTACAACTCCAGTAATGATAAAAATATCATTTTAGAAGTAACAGTGCTTCATTCCACACCAAAGTTTTAGTGTACAGGGTTGAAATATGTTATGAGGTTCCCACATTTAGATATTGGTTATAGTGTATATGATTGTGTTCTAATTGGTTCTTTCAGGAAATCTGGTCAAAATCATAGGTTAACTTTGACTTTAAAGCTGTTAAGTCTTAAACAATTTATGTAATTGATGATAGAAATTGTAAAATACAAAATAACACACAAATTCAGATTATGAATCACATTTTTTTAATAAGGATTATTTATTTATTGGTAGGGGGAAGAGAGTGTGAACACACACAGGGAAGAGGGTCAGAGGGAGAAGCAGCCTCCCCGCTGAGCAGGGAGCCCAATGCGGGGCTCCATCCCAGGGCCCTGGGATCATGACCTGAGCCTAAGGCAGATGCTTAACTGACTGAGCCACCTAGGTGCCCCTGGGTTCTAAAGTTCTAAGAAAGTTCTAAAACTATTTATAAAAATAGTTTATCTTTTTATAAAAGTAAATGATGTAATTTAGATTTAATTCACTGAAAATATTTGTAAATATGGATCACCTGGATTTCAGTCTCATCCCTACTCTTATTTTATCTTTTTGATCCTCAGTGTCCTCATCACCCTCACTTGGGCCCTGAATTAGAGCTGAAGCACTATGTCTAGCTCTCTCATTAACTCCCAATGTGACTAAGGTAGGTCATTTTTCTTCCTTACAAGAATGAACATTTTATAAATGAGCTGTAATCCTAAAATTAAATCTAAAACCTTCTACAGAGTCCTGTTTCTGAAAGAGTCAAATTTAGGGCTTAAGCTCTGTTTTCCTGAGAGAATTTTAACACACTATTGGTGAATGCTGTTGATTATTTCAAACTTTTTCAAGAATTTACATACAAGATGCACAGTTCTTCATCAAACAAATACTACAGCCTACAGAGTGACTTCCATTTTTTTTATTCCTGAGAAGTTTTTAAAGTGAAAATAATGGTTTATGCATGGATGCCTTTTCCACATTAAGTGGAATAATCAGCTAATTTTTCTTAAACATTGTTTTGTAGCCTATGAAGGAAGCCAGAATATGTCACCCCAAATTGTCTCTTTGACATAAAAATTAGTTTGAACTGAACGCAATTAAAAAGCAAATCCAGAAAAAGCTTTCTCTTTTCTGTCTAAGGCAGCATATAAAGTTTCCTTTTACTGGAGACAAATTCTTATCAGGCCAGAGATGGCACCAGGGGAATCTGCAAGCACACCTGGCTCCATTAGTTTCCACCCGTATATTTACCTTCAAACAGTTTGCCACCCTTGGAAGCCTAGAACTGCTTGTCTTTGTCCTTCCAAATTTTCTACAAATTTGTTCTTAGTTGAAGATGCTATCTATACAAGCTGCAGTTATAAGCTGCTGCTTTGAGTTACTTTTTTAAAAATTTCTCCTGGATAATATCTGTTGCCCACATTAATACACTGTTTTATTTTGTTTTGTTTTTTTCTTATTAACTTGTCATTTTGTTAGAGTCAAAGAGGAAAACCTAAGATGGGTAGAGGTCAAGTTTAGACTCCTCTACATTTACAATGTCTATTACAATCCTAGATGTTTTTCTGCAACATTGTTTATAGCCTACCTGTCTATGAGAATCCTACGTGTTTTGGGCTTAGATTATTGTCCATCCATCATGGCAATTATTTTGAGTTTATTATAAACAGCTGGAATCCTTGCAGTAAGGAAATCTTCCATTTGTTTGTCCAAGGTAATGCTGAGATCCAGATGATATGTCCATGGGCCTCACAAGGTTAATTGGGGATCTTGCCTATTCTTGCAGTAGATATATCATAAATATCTCTACATTGTAACTGAGAAAGTGATACAAAAGATAGAATGAAATCCTTTGGTCATTGAAATTATACTATACATTATATTTCAAAAGAAATCTAACATCCTTCCAAGGACACAGTTTAGTGTTACACAAGGGCCAAAGAAGAGAAAAGAGCTTGCTTTAAAATTCCCAATATACATTGGTGAAGAATGGTGGGGTGTTACCTTCCTTGTTGCTTATGACTGCAAAGCTCTGCATGTCTCTGGTTTCACTGATGGTGGAAATGGTAAAGGTGCTAATGAAGTGTAATTTTTGAGCTGCCTTTGATAGTGTGGCAATCCTTTCAGAATAGAAATTTGGAAAAAAAAAATTATCTCCTCTATTACCTATTGCAAGTGTTGGCTTTCTCCCATCTCTCTCCTTTTGATGTTTCCCCATTAATGTAATCTTCCTTTTCATTCTTCTAGCTTCCTTTCATTCCATTTATTTCATTCAGTTTAAATACTTAAAAGTACAGCCATTTAGGTTTTCTGAAACAAATTCTTTGTGACTTCCTGACTGAAACTACTTTCTATGAAGGAAAATAATAGACAAACATTCAATTATATAAGTACCGAATGGATGTAGTTCTTGCATTTGCTGTAGGAATAGCAAAAGCTGCTCCTCTTTTTTTTCTTTTTTCTCCTATGTGACTACTTTTCCCTAGGAACCAATTTGCAAAGATCAATAAAATAAAGGTGTGGGGATTTAAACATTATTTTATCAACTTGCATTCCTTTTTACCTATCACAGTATTAGTTGCAATCTCTGACATTGTTATTTCAGGTAATTACTTTGTCCTATATGAAAATCAGCAATTCTGTATATAGTCCCATTCTTTCCTTATGGTTTTGATCTAAATTCACAATGAAGGTCTATTTAAATAGTATATATATTTTTGAACTTAAGGTGCATTTACTAAGACTGTAATATACACAGAGCTACATATTGTAAATAATTTTTGAGGATAAAATCAGCAAAAATAATGTACCACATCTGGAAAAAGTAACATAAAGCATTAACGAGTCGAAACTAATTTCTTAAGTCCTAAACCATCAAAATTAATTTTGCTTTAAAATAAGTTTTAAAAAATCTAATAAAAATACGGGCTACTGATACCATCAACACGTAGTATAATCTCTTGTTTATTTATAGTTATTTGTTTGTAAGTGCAGGTAAAGGGGCATTTTTCAGATAGGATATTGTACTCTGAAATACAGTTGTGTTGTAACCCTCCGGGGGGAAGATTTTTAGAACCTCAGTTTAGGTGGTGATGTGCAAATAAGTGAAAATGTCTTCTGGGTACAAAGGTATCAAAAAAGCTTTCACAAGTTTCTCAATAGTTTACAAAAAAAAAAAAAAAAAACCAACAACAACAACTTTTAAAACCAATTACCTCTTAGTAGTTGGTAAAATTAGTCAAATTTTCAAAGTAAAGGAAAGAATGAACATGGTTGACAGCTTATTATGTACTATGCAATTTTTTAATACTTAACATTTATCATCTCAGATGTACAGGCTACTGAGAAAAGACTTAAGAAAAAACTGTATTTTGGAACATTGTAAAGTTTTGTAGCCGCTTAGCTTTGCTACTGGACTCTACAACCAAAGTGTAGGACTCTTTGTTTTGTTTACAATCATAACTTTGTAACAAGTGCCTAGCACATTGCAAGTGATAAAAATTATCGAAGGAATTAATATTAAATCAGATTAACATATCACAGTGCAGTTAAATAAATACTGATGATCTTTATCCTACTTTTTAAAGAAATGTTAAATTTTATCGAATGCACTCTATTTTAAACTTTATCTTCAATTAGTTCCTACGTTAATGGCATCCATTCCCAAATTCCCAACCAACTATATTTTAACCTGCTCATTCTAGGACCTGTCCAGTTAAAATGAAATTTTATTGCAGCCCAAGTTAAGACAGCTGCCTGGAATACATAGTTTTCACAAAGAAGAGAGTGCTCCAGGGAAGGAACATTTGGTGTAGGTTTATATATGTTTTTTACATCAAGAGTTACAAATCATCAAAAGTTACAAATCATCATGACAAAGGATGTCTGGAAAGTTACAGATTTTATGTTTTTAGTATGTGCAAGGCTGTAGGAGTTTAATCATTACTGAAACAGGAAGGTTTTTTTTCTTTGTCTGGAATGCTTTTTGGTTATTATTATTTGCAGTAAGGCAGATATACAATGTGTGTTTGTGTACTAGGGACAGAAATAGAGCCCATGTTTTGAGGTTTTGTGGAGTCATTTTGACCTTGGTAAATGCTAAAGTCTAGCTTCTCTAGAGCCCAGGAACAGAGCCCACAAACATTTAAAGTTGAAAATTTCCATAGAGAGACCAAAAATCCATTTGTTGACAAGATTACTAAAATTAAATATTGGATGTGAATAGCATTATTTAAAAACAAGAATACCTCAATCAAACAATGAAATGATAGGGGAAAGAAACTTATTGAAGATCTAAACAATACCAGAATCTTTGCTAGGATCACTTAAACTATTTAACCAGTTTTTCCTCTTACTTTGCCTCTCATTCTGTGGCTGTATTGCTCTGGTTTTATACATGAGAAAATTGTGACTCAAACATGAAAGGTCATATAGCTAGTTAAGTGGTAACATTGGATTCAGCTCCTGTGTGACTTCAAGCTCAGGACCTATTTAATTTTACCACTTTTCATTTATATTGTATTACATATTTCTCTACAATATATACTTTTTAAACTTTTGTCAGTATTGTGCATTCTGTTTGAATCCTGTATGCCATTAATTTCTCCTTCCAAGATCTGTCAAAATTCAACTTTAATATGAGATTTTCTTAAATATGTGGTATTTTTAAGCAAACAGTGCCAACATAATTTATTCTTCAATATACATTTCTTACTTTCTTGTGCTACAACTAATTTTCCAGATATTTCTCTATCAAATATTGTTGCTCTGTCTAGACTATAATTAAAGACTTTTATTTTTGTTTTGTCCTTATTTCTTAGTCACTATATTTTCTAATATGGACACTTTACTAAGGGGTACTTTTCATTTTATTGAATAGATATTTGGGAAACTTTCCATTTTAGTTCTGACATGCAAAGAGCTTGGAAGTCATCACTCCCATCCTAATAACAAGATAAAACTTAGCAAACTGAAAACTAAGGGCTTTTCTTGGACTCCTCAGAGAAGTGAGGTACAGGACAAACTGTTACTCTGAAATTTGAAGAGATGAATCCAGATAGTCAGAGATAAGGTCTACTTCTGAGGAGCAGAAGCCACTTGAACCATAAACTGGTAGGAACTTACAAATGGAAATTTTGATGAATTTCTGGAGGACAAGGATTGACTAGCTTGAAAGTGGGAAACTGTTAGGGCCACAGTTTGAAGGGAAGTCTTAAACTTTGGTGGGTCTAACCTTCAAGAATCCTACCAGGTTTTCATGGTGAGTAGCCAAGATGCCAACCTTAGGGTGTGGGAAGGGGAGAAAAGGAGTAACCACTGTGAGTACATCCAGAGCATTCTACATAATAGAGCCTACTCTGTAAGGTAAAAGACTTTCTCAGAGCCTTATCTTTTCTGGGAGAAGCACATTTTCCTGACTCTAAGCCCTTCTAACCTTTCCTATCTCCCCTGAGAAAGGGAGAAACACTAGAGAAGGTCACAGCCTGGGGATACAAGCCCACTACAAAGATGAGCATTAATCGTAAGATTACAGAAGCTTCCCGTTCCACACGTCTTACCACCATACCACTATGTCAGCAGGATTCTTCTTTAATCACGGTGGATTGCACCTGAAAGAAATTCAAAGTGCCAACTCTGAGGAGAAATTCTTCGGGAAGCCCAAGGATTCCATGGGAGAATAATGGGGCCCTAAAGGAATTTGAAGCTTCTGGTAACCACAGCTATAGCAAATACTGAACACAGAGAAGCTACTAGCCAGGTTAACATATAACCGTATACTAAGGGCCTCTTTATGTCAGTTACTGTTACCTAATACATTACGTCTGGCTTTAAATAAAAAATTGCAAAGCAAGCTAAAAGGAAAGGAAAACAACCTAAAAAGACAAATTAAGCATCAGAACCAGACTCAGATATGACACATATTTTTTGGAATTATCTGGCAGGGAATTTAAAGTAACTATGATTAATATTGTGTTAATGGAAAAAAAATGGAGAACATTTAAGAACAGATGGATAATATAAGCAGAAAGGCAAATTCTAGGGAAAAATCAAAAAGTGCTAGAAATCAAAAACAACAGAAATCAAGAATGCTTTTGATGGGCTTGTCAGTAAAAAAGGATGTGACTGAGGAAAAAATAAGTATGCTTGAAAATATGTCAATAGAATCTTAAAGTGAAATGCAAAGATAATATAAAGAATGAATATAACGGAACATTATAAACTCTGAGACAACTTCAAAAGGTGTTACAGACATGCAACTGGAGTACCAAAAGGAGAAGAAAGAGTTTGGAATAGAAGAAATATCTGAAGTAATACTGGATTAAGAATTTTTCAAAATTAATAGCAGGTGATTAAGCCACGGATCTAGGCAGCTCAGAGGACACTAAGCAGCATAAATAAATTTGGTTAAGGGCACAATATACTTTATACAACTGTATCAAATAAAGTAATTCTTACGGTGGGATTAAATGAGAGGAGACATTCTGATTTCTAGTCAGACCCATGGAATATGAAACAGAGTTGTCATAGGAATGGTTTTTTGATTTCAAAGTCAGCTTTAATTATAGGACTTGTTTCTGTTTCATTAGGTAATAAGAAAATCCTTTAATGACCATGGTAAAAAATGTGCAGTAATTCTAAAACTTTTCCAGTTTTCAATTTTACCTGTAATTTTAAAAATTGAATGCAAACATAAATTTTAAAATGTCAAATGCTGTACTTTTCTGTTGTTAGTAGTTAGCAAATAGACATGGTTTAGTTATATTACTACTATCTAAAAACTAATAAAAATGAAATTAAATCACCAATTAGGACTTCTTACTTTGGCATGCACCTCTTAATCTCAGATTCACTGCCAAGCAGAGATTGGAAAATCAGTTGCTCTTTTTGCCCACAGAAATCCAGGTAGGTCTTTACTTCTAGCATCACCTGTGGAAAATTTTAAGATTTTCAGGCTATTTTCATGTTTGCTAGTTATGCTGAAAGAAAACCAAGGAGAACATATCTGGAACTCTTGTTGGGATGGTTCTGTTTCTCTTTTGTTAGGACTTGATGCCAGGTGGTCCTTATAGACAGAACACACAGAATTACTCCATGCTTTAGATGAAAAGGAGTTTTTATTCACAAACAAATAATTTTTTTAAAGGTCATTCTGGGAGCACATTAGGGAGAAACTGACTTGGTGAATGTCTCTAAGAGTTCCTGGTACTGTGTTAATAGCCATAGTGACATGAGAGAAAGATGAAGTTCCTGTCCTTGAGATGATAGCATTTGAGGGATCATCTATTTTCTTTTCCTTATTTTTAATTCTGTTGTCTTCTCAGTAAAGCAGGTGCCAGTAATTTCCACCAATAACAATTAGGGACACCAAGGTAAATGAAATTATGGATAATTGCCTAAAGTGCTCCCTGGCCCCTTCCCCATCTGGAAATCTGGACCCTAACTATTCTTCCTCTGAGATACCTTGTCTCGGCTCTTGGAATAGAAAGTTTGACATTAGACGATTTGAAATTTTCCATAATCAATCAAAACAGCCTCTATTGCCTATTTAGTGATATTTGTTCCATATATTTAGAAGAGTTGATGCAAGTAATCAGAACAATATATCCCTTTGTCATATGAAAATAAGCCAAGGGACACTTTATGTGACAGTGCATATTGTCTGTACAACTGACTTTTATTTTTTGTGTAAATTGTTTAGGTTCTAAAACTGACACCGATGCCACAAAGAGGAGAGAAGTGAAATAATTATGGAAGTATATAATCAATAAATAATGAACAGTAATTATTTATTGGACAGTAAATCAATAGGAGCAACTCGTGCCCATTTTCATATTGTCACACACATAACAGATAACTAGGCACAATCAATAGAAAGCTAATTCTTATAGCCCCAAAGAAATGGCTGATTTCATAAATATGTATGTGTTCAATGTATCAAGTTGGCATAAACTCCTTCTAAACAAGTTAGAAATGTCCTATACTGTCCAATTTTCCGTAGTCTATTTGTAAAGATTTAAAATAGCAGAACAGTATTTTGTACTAAATATAATCATCCTGGCATAACCATGAACATATATTTTTTTTTACTTATGTGCCAATTTTTTTACAAATGTCACATCACTAAATATCAGAAAAATAATCAGTTGTCAGCAGACTGGCATGGTAAGATATATTAAGGGAACTTCCAAAGGAAGGTCTTCAGACTGAAAGGAAATGATTCTAGATAAAATTTTGGATCTACAGAAATATCTGAAGAATGGCAAAAATAAATACTTGAGTAAATGATTTTTTATCGATTTTTTTAAATCAAGAAATTGAGTTATTTAGTAAAGAGATAATAAAAATGTACTTTGAGGCTTATAATGTAGAAGTACAGAACAGTGGTAGAACAAAGGATGGATGGATGGATATCAACAAAAGTTTGACTTAAGTTTCTCATAAGTGAAGTCATAAACATATGATAAAATGGTATAACTCAGACTCTGATGGTAATATATACTGTAACTCTTAGAGAAGCCAAAAAAAAGGGAGACAAACCAAGAACACAGACTCTTAACTACAGAGAATTGGTGGTTACCAGAGGGCAGGTGGGTGGGGGATGGGTAAAATAGTGATGGGGATTTAGGAGTGCACTTGTCATGATGAGCACCAGATGTTGTATGGAAGTGTTGAATCACTATATTGTACACCTGAAACTAACATCACACTGTATGTTAACTAACGAGTTTAATTTTTTTAAAAAAAAGGTGAGAGAGGACATCATTATCTTGCTTCAGATCTTAGAATAAAGGCTTTCAAAGGTTTTTCACCATTGAATATAACGCTGACTGTGAGTTTCCATATATAGCTCTTTTTATGTTGAGCTGAGTTCCTTTTATACCTAATTGTTGGGAATTTTTATCATGACACATTGTTGAATTTTGTCAAATGCCTATTCTGCATCTTTTGAAATGATCCTGTGATTTTCATCCTTGCATCTGTTGATGTGGTATATCACAGTGATTTATGGATGTATGTATTTTAGTCCTGGAACAGACATCATAAGATGGTAATTGCTAGGGGCGCCTGGATGGCTCGGTTTAAGTGTCCGACTCCTGATTTCAGCTTAGGTAATGATCTCAGGGTTGTGAAATCGAGCCCCACGTCAGGCTCCATGTTGAGTGGCAATCACTAATCTAAAGTAAACTCATATGATGAACCATATGATCACCCCAGCCTATGAACAATTCCCAAAGCAGAATGTTGTGATTTTGTTGAATTAGAGAAATTGAGGTGAGAATTTGGGGCTGTTGAAACAATTTGGAATCTGAGAGGAGATGTCCTTAGAAAAGTAGAATGTAATACAAGGAGTCTGTATAGGAGTTCTCCACAGGAGTTGGTTTAGAGCTAGGCTTGTGTAAGTGCAGGGCAAGACCATATGATGTTTATAGGAGAGCAGTTGCTGTGAAGTTGGGAGAAGAACAAGTCTAAGAGGCAAACATTCTCTGAGAAATCATTTATACTGGCCTAGTCAGAATAGAGAAAACATTTTAATGCCCAGGTCATTTACCTGAGATACCAGAAATACCAAATTTGGGAATGATCTCTAAAGCTTAAAGGATTACTCTGGACATTCCTAAGAAGTTTAAAACCAAGCTTCAATAAGATCTACTGAGGACACAGTATTTGTAGGTTGAGAACCACCAAGCTAGATGATCTAGGAAACTCCTTTAATTTTCCATATATCTTTCCTAATTAAACATTAAATCAAGTCTATATAAGTTCAGGGTGATCAAGCAATAATGAACTATCTGCTAGAACAAACATTAGTACTTTTCAGTGCAAGATAACAGAATGCAGAGCCTCTAAAAGGTATCACCCAGCATGTTCGAAATTCACTTAAAAAACAAATTGCTGTACATGCAAAGCCACAGTAAAATGTTATCCAAAGTCAAGAGGGAAAGCAGTCAATATAAATTGATCTCGGAAGACTTGAGAAATAGGATTTAGCACACAAAAAGACAGCTGTCATAAATATATTTAAAGGCAAAGAGATCATCTTCATGAGTAAAAATACAAGTATTTTTATGAGGAAAAGGCTATAAAAAGCAGACATTCAGAAATTATAAAACAAAATAATTGAAATGGAAAAGTTCTCTGATGTATATAGAAGGTATCTGTCAATAGCACATACAGTTGGAATAGATGAATACAATTATGCTATATGTTTATTGCATTTATAATGTAGGAAATGGGGGAAAGTTGAGGCTGGAAAAAGTGGGAATTGTGAAATGTGAAGTGGAAAGTGAGAATTTTCGCATATGAATTCTGATTTCAGGAGTAAGAATTGGGGAGTGAAATGTCAAGTGTGAACTTTACAATGGCAGAGTATTAATGCTACATATACTTTAATAAGTTAGGGGTGTCTGTATTCAAAGTAGTAAGACTTACTTTCCAATAGAGGAAATAAATAAAATAGAAAAAATAAAAAAATATTAAAAGAGGAAAAGAATAAGAGCTGATTAAGAGCTTGGGCAATAGAAGATAACAGAAGGTACACTTAAACCATATCAATAATTACATTAAATCTAAAAGGAAGAAAAATTTTAATTTGAAGAGACATGTATTGTTAGACTGGATAAGAAAACAAGATCTAAATTTATGTTGTCTACAGAAACTAGGCATTCCAAACAAACAGCTGAAGGAAGCTGAGGTGGCTACATCAATGTCAGATCAATTAGACCTCAAGCAAAGGAGTATTATATATAAAGAAGGACATTCATAATGGTAGTTCATTAGGAAGAAGGAGCAAGTCTAATTTAGTATGCTTGTAATAATAGAGTTTCAAAAGATGCGAAGAAAACCCTTAAAATATGAAAGGGAGAATTAGACAAATTCACAATATTGGAAGCACTATTCTTTTGGTGATTAAAAGAAATACCCTTTGCACTATGTAGAAGTGGCATTTATTATTGCTGCTATAACAAATCACACATTTAATGGCTTAAAACAATAGAAATCTGTCACAGTTTTGGAGATCAGAACTCCAAATAGGTCTCACTGGGCTGAAATCAAGATGTCAGCAGGGCCATTGTCCTTTTTGGGGGGCCGTAGAAAGAATCTTTTTCCTTGCCCTTTCAGCTTTTAGAGGTTGCCTACTTGTCTTTTGGCCCCCCTCTATGTTCAAAGTCAGCAATGGCTGGCAGTGTCTTTCTCATATCTCATGAGTCTGGCACTGTCTCTTCTGCCTCCCTCTTCCACTTTGAAGTATCCTTGTAATTACATTGGCTCAACTGGATAATCTTGGATAACCTCCCTATGCTAAAGCCAGCTGACTAGCAAACTTAATTCTATCACAACCTCAATTTTCCCTTGCCATATAAGGTAACACTTTAACAGGTTCTGGGGTTTATTATGTGGACATCTTGTGTGGCCATTGTTCTGCATATTACAAAATTATACCTTAATAAAAAGTAATGAAAAGAGAAAATAATGTTAAAAACACTAGCAGGAAGGAGTCCCGATATGTTTAAACCAAAAATATAAATCTTAAAAAATGGTAAACAGTACTTATAATTTTTAATATTAATTTTCATGGTTTATCTCATGTTACAGTTCCCTCTTGCAAAGCTATCCATTTCTTTGCCCACTAATCTCCTTTCATTCAAGACCTGTTTTGACATGAGACAGTCCCAGACTCCTAGTTTCACTTTAGCTTAACAGAAGTGCATGAGATTTTACTAGAAATAGCCTATGTTGATTTCATGCCAGGGTCTGAAAGGTTGTGTATTTCATACCTGAGTTCTTGCACTGGTATCCTATGTGATGTTAGTCTGATTGAAATGGATGATTTTTGTCAAAGTTTCCAGTCTCAAATGTCCTTTTCCCCCACTGTCAACTTCTTGTTTACCTTGGCAATAATGTTTTTGAGCCAGAAACTTCAAAACAATGTGACCTATTTAAGGCAAACAAATATGGCTTTTTTTTTTTTTTTTTTGGTTGTTGTTGTTTTTATCCTGTGGGTTTTTTTTCCTGATAAAATTTCTGGTCCTTCATTTTCTGTTTTGAAGACACAGTGATATTAGTTTTAATTTAGGAACAAATTACCGTACCTATTAACATGCTGGTACCACCCCCGAGGCTGTAATTTGTCCCTTGTCTTTTGGTGGTTGCTAAGGTACTGCTTTCCTATGGCTGTCTCATAAAGTATTTCAATTATTAATAATTATCACATCATACCGATTTTCTGTATGCCTGCCTACTGGATCATTGCTGTAATTTATCTTTCCTTCTGTGTATTTTGTCTGCTGTTGACTTCAACTGCAGTTTTCTTACTGTCCACTTTCAACATTTATCCTAATATTACTGTTCAAAATCTGTCACTGGTAAAGATCCTCTGTAACTCTCACCACTAAGGAAAATCAGCCAAAGTAGGTAAACTTGTGTTGATTCTCAGATTCCAATTCTTCATATTTGTGTTATCCCAGTTCAGTTTAGGTGGGGAAAGCTTAGCTCCACAATTAAACAATGGTTAATATAAGCGGAACATAATTTTCTTGCTCTTACAATAAGCAATGCAATGGCAGAACACTGGATTTATTTTCAAGAGAACTGTGTTTGGACTCAGGTTTGTTGTTGTTGTTGTTGTTTGTTTGAGCACATAGATGTGTAATCTTCCTTGGTCTTCCTCTTTGCTAACACTTAGGAAGAAACACTGCATCATCTCTGTTTCCATCCATCTGAAAGCCTAGCTGATTGGAATCCAGCTGGTTTTATGATAAAAAAAAATACACAGTTATAAACTATATGTATGTAAATCAAAGTAATTGGATTTTTTAAGTGAAATTAGGGATAATTAAATCGCATCTCTCTTCTTTTGCTGTAGAGATTCAGTGGTCTTTTACTCTAACAGTACTTCTCAAATCATAAAGAAATATTTTAAACTATGTAGGTAATCAATTTGACCAATAAAGACATCTCTTATATCCTTAATTCCTATCAAAATATTATTCAAGACTTAATTATTAGAAAATTATATATGTGTATATAGTATATATTTATCTGAAAATAACAATTGCTTAAATACAGTTTTTGCAATTTGGTATCTTAGGGGCCTTTTTTTCTCTTGAGATAGATCTCTTTCAATTATTTATCTTACTTTTCCAATGGAGCTTATCCACATTTCTTAAAAGCAAATTAGTAGAGACTGTAAATATTTTATCATATTTTTTATTTTCTTTAAATAATGAAAATCATAACTTCCTTGGGAAGAGTATCAAAGCCAACTGTGGCTATTTCTAAAACTCAGTGTGTCTTGCAATTATGAGAGACCACTGTCTTGTCTTTTCAGTGCACACACTGTTCACAAACCAAACATTTGATTCATTGCACTTTGCTTCAGAAGCATATAAATAAAGTTATGGAGATGCTTGAGATCTCCATCTACTATGGGGTTTGGGGATTAATTTCTCTGAAAAACTTGACAACATCTATGTTTCACATCACTGAGGTCTTGGTTATTACCTTAAATGTACAATTCCCTTGACCATTCGGGGTATTTCATGCTCCCATTACTACATGGATTTGTCTTATTTTTTTCTCTCTGGCCTCACATCCTCCCACTACATCCTTATGAAAGTAAACACACCGACCAAACTCCTGTGCCATCTGGAAAACTTGTTCTCTAATAGACAAAGGCTCTTACACATAATTGATCTCATTACTGAGAATTTATTGCATGCGTTGTACAAAATGAAACTCCTTTACCTTTGAGGATGTCATTTACTCTATGGCTTCTCAGGACTATTGACTCATTCACACTCCACATATTTCAGTATTACGATGTGAGTTTAGTCCTCCTCAATTCAAAATGTAATTATAATCAGATCTCTTTTATGCTTATGTAAATCTCTTACTGTATATATTCTTATCTAGGTAAAATCACTCCCATCCACTGTCAGTACTTTAATGGAATCTATCAGGTGGCAAATAGATGATTTACTGGAAATGTTGAAATCTGAGTCCTTCACTCAAAGTCTTGCCATCATGATCAGGAATTTCAAATTGTAATGTGGATGAATTAACTAATAACTCAGCATCCTTACTTCTCTACCTCTACTTATGTCAGCCAAACATCCAATTCCTATAGCCACAACCTGGAGTCTATAGGATATCATAATTGTTTAACAACCAGTTCTCAGAAAACAAACAGAAAGCCCTAATTTGAGTCACTTAAAATTTTTCCTTGGTGACTTCTCCCACTGCACACAAGTTGGGAGAAGTTGTACATAATCTACTCCAGCACATCGTTGCTGATAATCCAGAGCTGATTTACTTTAAAAATTTCAGATAAAAAAAAATTTGGATGCCAACTATTTACATTTAACTTGGTATTAACTCAGTTACCTGTAATTATCTAACTTTCTTTATCTGACGTAGACTTCAAAATAAATCACAAGAACTTTCCCAATGCTGAAATTGCTAACTCCTACTACCCTCTGTTTCAAAGCTTTGCAAAGCTTAAACTTTTAGATCAGTCCTGCTTGTTTTTTCCATACCTATTTTGAGTTAGGAAAGTCAGATGGAAGATATCTTATAATTGTAATAATTAGTGTCACAGTGAAGGTATCTAACCCCGGTTTAGCCCTCAGCATTACTCTTCTTCCAAGTTTACCTACACAATTCAGGATTTATGCTCTTTAAAAGCTCTTTTAATTTGGGACCTCTGGGTGGGGCAGTTGGTTAAGCATCTGACTCTTGGTTTTGGCTGCAGTCCTGATCTAGGGTTCACCCTCAGTGTGGAGTCTGCTTAAGACTCTTCCTCTCCCTTTGCCCCTTCCCTGGACTTGCTCACATTCTCTCTCTGTCTCTTTCTCTCTTTCTCAAATCTTAGGGGGGAAAATGCTCCTTTAATTACTCTCCTTAAATACCAGAATCTGCCATCCCTCATGCTTTTTGGAAACTGTCACATAGGAACGCTTTCTTATATGATCAACTAAATATAATTCCACTGTGCTGGATCCCCTCATTCCTAGTCTCATTAGAAACATAAACCTTATAATTTCTCCCTATTTTTCCAGCATTATTACTCCTTTTGTATTAGATCCCTCAATTTTTTTAAAGATTTTTTTAAATTTACATTTGAGAGAGAGAGCATGAGTAGGGGGGGTAGGGTCAGAGAGAGAGGGAGAAGCAGTCTCTGAGCTGAGCAGGGGGACCAAAGTGGGGCTTGATCCCAGGACCCTGGGATCATGACCTAAGCTGAAGAAGGACGCTTAACCAACGGAGCCACCCCTAGGTCTGCCCCTGTACTTGATCCTTTAAACAAGGACTAAATATATTTTAAGATCTCCTTTTAGAAATTTTAATCCCCCCTCCAAAAAAAATTCTAATCCTGTGTTTCATAGGAATTCTGCCTGGTTCCCTTGAGAGAGAGCTTATACTTAATTTTCTTTGTGATATAACATTTCTACTTCAATGCAGTTGAAATTTGACTATGACCTAATCACTCCAATGAACTTTTCTTGCTAAAATCACTAGTGGCCTTTGTGTTTTGGCATCCCCTTTATTTCTTTATTTTCTTTTAAGATTTTATTTCATTTTAGAACCTGTGTGTATGAGTAGGGGGAGGAGCAAAGTATTCCAGCCGACTCCTCACTGAGCATGGAGCCCAATGTGACTTTGATCTCACGACCCTGAGATCATGACCTAAGCTGAAACCAAGAGTCAAGACACTCAACCGACTGAGCCACCCAGGTGTTCTTTGGCATGCCCTTTAGACAACATTTGATATAATTGATGATTCCATGTTTTGGGGGATTATCTTTTGCTTGTTTTTTTGTCTCCCTCTCAGCCTACTGTTTTTTGATTAATTCTCATCTATGTTTTTTCTTCTCTTTCAGTATCCTTAAATGTAATTTTATTTATTTCCGTGTACTCAATTAACATCATATTTTGATGTCTTCCAAATCTAGACTTTTATACTGAGTCCCTGAACCTGGATAACTAGATATCTATGTCCCACAGACATCAACTTTGATATCAACATGTCTAAAGCTGAAAATATTACTATCTCCTCAAAGCCTTTTCTTCTCTTATCATCCCTCTTTGTAAGCAACTCTACCACTGTACATTTACCCACCTAGAAACTTGGTTGTCAGTCTTGAAACTGTTTTCCTATCTAATAATCCAATCACCAATTCATCTGTCAAATTCTTTTTTTTTTTAGTCTATGGATTTCTTTCTCATTCTATAGGTCTTATTTTAGAATTTAATCATTTTACTCTAGTTATTATGACATTCTTTTAATCTTCAGTCTCAGATCCAGAAGATCTATATTATGGCCAGTATGAATTTTGTAAACCACAAAATTGATAATATCACTACCCAGTTAAAATACTTCAATAGCTTAGTATTGCATTGAGAATAAGGTAAACAAACATACAAAAATAAACAGCCTTTTTATTGTTTGTATTTTTATTTTTTTTAAGATTTTATTTATTGTGAGAACAAGAGATGGCGAGAAAGAGAGCAGGCACAAGTAGGAGAGGGAGAAGCAGGCTCCCTAAGCAGGGAGCCTGAATGCGAGACTCTATCCCAAGACCCCGGAATTATGACCTGAGCCGAAGGTAGATGCCTAACTGACTGAGCCACCCAGGCGTCCCATAAACAGCATTTTTAGATATGACTTTGTTTTGATGTGAGAAATCTCTAATCTATCTCTCTCTCTCTCTCTCTCTCTCTCTCTCTCTCTATATATATATATATATATATATATATATACACTAGTTTTTATTTAAATTCCAATTAATGTACATTATAATATAATATTAGTTTCTGATGTGCAATATAGTAATTCAGCACTTCCATACAACACCTGGTGCTCATCACAACAAGTGCACTCCTTAATCCACATCACCTATTTAACCCATACCCTCACCTATCTCCCCTCTCGTAACCATCAGTTCCCTGTAGTTAAGAGTCTGTTTCTTGGTTTGCCTCTCTCCCCCACCTTTGCTCATTTTCTTTCCTTAAATTCCAAGTGAACAGAAAACATGAATAGACATTTTTCCAAAGAAGACCTACAGATGGCCAACAGACACATAAAACAATACTCAACATCACTGATCATGAGGGAAATGCAAATCAAAACTACAATGAGACATCGCTTATCAGAATGGCTAAAAAGACACAACAGGTGTTGGCAAGGATGTGAAAGGGGAACCCTCTTGCACTGTTGGTGGGAATGCAACCTGGTGCAGCCACTTTGGAAAATAGTATGGAGGTTCTTCAAAAAGTTAAGTAGAACTACCCTATGATCCAGCAATTGCACTAGTAGGTATATACCCAAAGAATACAAAAATACTAATTCAAAGAGGTATGTGCACCCCAGTGTTTATAGCAGCATTATCCATATTAGCCAAATTATGGAAACAGCCCAAATGTCCATAGATATTTTTAAAGAAATTTTGTTAAATTTTATTGGGACAAATTAAGATACTATATTAATTAAGCTAGTTGCTTGTAAGAGAATTCTCAAAATGTCATTAGTTTAAACATAAAACTTTATTTTCCCCAAGTATTAATTCCATAATGAGTTTTTCTGATAGACAGCAGAAAGCACATTTTTAAACAGTGACTGAAAAGATCTAGGAGATCCCACCATCTTCATTCACCACATGATATCCAAATTACTCTGGATGTCAACATCCAGCGACAGACAAAAGAAGATAATGGAGAATGGGGAAATGGTCAGTTCTATAAATAGAAAATATCACTTCAATTTTTTAAGTGAGAGGTAACTTGCAGAAATTCTGCAAGATGAAGTCTAGCTATGTCTCCAATAAGAAGATCAAGGTTTGGTAATCGAGTAGTAGTTTTTGTTGATGCTGTGACAGAAACTGAAGGATAGTATACCCAACTCCCCGTTTCTCATGTTTGCCACTATGATAGAGGCTTTAATAGCTCATATCAGCTCTCCCATCATACGTGTCCATTTGGTTCAATTGTCATTGATGTATCACAATCAAAGACTTGTAGAATTATTCTTACCCGCTTCTTCCCTCCTATGTTAAACATTTATATGGTGGCTCAATCTGTCCCAGCCATCTGATCCCTCTGTAGATAAGGCCAAAAGAATCACAGATTTATTGTGCCTGATAGCATTGCACTGTTAAACGAGTAAATACCTACCTCTAGACTCATGTCAATAAACAGAATCTGATTGCCTTAAGACAGTTTTGTCAGGTATTTTATAACTTGTAGTGAAAACATTCTTAACAGATACATCTGCCATCTGGGATCTTACATTTTAGGGTGGTTTTTTTTTGTTGTAGTTCTTAGGCTGTTATTTTGGCAGTTAATGTTCTACGTATATTCTGTGTTCAGATTTAATGAGGAAAATGATGCATTTGTATTTTTGTATGTTAATAAAATGTGTATATGCTTGCTATGAAATAGAAGAAGTGTGAAACTGTGCCATGCCTATGAACTTTAAGGTTTTTTTTATTGTATTCTCTAAGTTCTGTGATCATTAACTTGGAAGTTTAATAAATAAGCCTGAATAAATTCATGACTGAAATATAAAAGACTACTTTTTTCTTCAAATATTTCCTCTTATTTTAAAATTTTTATTTATAAAAAAAACATTTTATCTATGGTGACTTTTTAAAACCCATCATCTGCTAATGGTGGATATGTAATTACTGCCTACTTATTGGTAGAGGAAAGTATATTTTTAAAATTATTTTTGAGCAGGTGAGACATACTGATGTTATGCAAAGCCAGAAACACAGGCTGATTAAAAATGCAGACTAAATTTCCATTATGTCCTTCTACCCCAACCACGTAGATCTTTTTCCCAAGGGCAAATGATAATATCTGCTTCCTGATGTTATTTGCAAGACTCTGTATGTATGTAAGCATTTGCTTATTAAGAATATGTACTTTCCTTTATTGTGGCAATTTCATGTTTTCATCTGCATTGCCATTTATAGACATTAGAAGATAGAAAATGTGTGTCAAGTTATTGTTTTTTGTTATTGTTGTTTTAAGGTTTTATTTATTTATTTGAGAGAGAGAGTAAGAAAGCGGCAGAGGGAGAGGGAGAAGCAGACTCCCCACTGAGCAGGGAGCACCTATGTGGGGCTCAATCCCACCTGGGATCATCCCAGGACACTGGGATCATGACCTGAGCCGAAGGCAGACGCTTAACCAGCTGAGCCACCCAGGTGCCCCTTAAGCTATTGGTTAAATAATCATTGTCAAACTTTTCTGTAAGCCATGGATGTTTGCAAGGTACTTCATTTTGGTCTCATTATTCATTCTTAGCCATACTGTATCACCATTGTGCATAATCTTACAATTTATTTTTGTAATTCGTATGTGGTCTAGAGAAAACAATGTGGATACTTTCACTGTCCTTGGTCACAAGAAATAGGACCTCAGACTTCATCTGGAATGAGGGAAGTAGAATTTCATTGCCTGTTGCTGTAGGTGATATTGGGATCAACCTGCTTTCTAACTGAACAGCCTTCCACTAACCCTTCTTATGTTACCAGCCAACTCCTTGTCTCTAATTTCAATATGTTGATAGCAGTTCCCAGTCTTTTTGAGGGTTCTTCAGTGTAAAACAACTTTTGCCCACTTTTGGTTCAGATTTCGGCTATTATACCGCTGCTACTGGTTACTTTTATCTGCTTCCTAGCTGACAAGATTTTGTTGCTGTTGTCATATCTCCAAAATCTCTATCACTGTAGTTTTATGCCTTAAAAATAGTTCTTTTCACAATAACTGCAGGGAGATTTCATGATGACACAAAATTAAATGTCTTTAATCTACCTTCTTAGCCTGGAACCCTAAAGTAAGTTTTAAAGTATTCTTTCTCTCTCCAGTATTTAGAGAGATACAGGATAGTACAGTAGTTGGTCAAATAACATGGTCTTCAGTTTTACTATTTTATGATGTCTTGAATAGTTTCTAGTAAGTTGGAACTTAAAAGACCTAACATAGTTAAGAACATGAGTCTTTTCTTACGTGTATAGGCTCTCTTTGTAAATAGGAGCAAATAAATAAACTGAAAAGCAGATATCCTTTGGTTTTATTTATGTTGATCATGATAGAATGAAAACAAAGTAAATAAATATATAAAATTCTCAAATCATCTAGCAAAGTGGAAGAGGACAGAAACTAAATTGTAAAATGTGAAATATTTGTTTTGAGTTAAGTATTGGGCTAATACATCTGGAACTTTAAGTCTATATTTACATGATCACAAAAATACATGTTCATCATAGTGTTGAAAAGAAGACCGTACAATTAGGGGCATCTCGTGAAGCCAGATATTGAACTGGTTTGTGTATTTGAAATGCAAGGAAGTCAAGCAAACAAAGCTTCTGTTAAGTGATTTTAACTACATTAAAATCCTGTTTTCTAATACCCTGTTTTCTCATGTTTAGATAGTGGTTATTAAAGAAATGGCCTTGTTATGTCTCTTACCCATGAGAGTAAGTGAAACTACTGATGTCTGTCAAGATAGCTAACATTTGTTTAATACTGTTTAAGGAACTAACGTAACTTTGAAATGGTGACTTTTTGTCAAAGAAAAGCCAAGTTGGAAGAAAAGTCTTGGTATTCTATTCACTTGTGAAACCGTCTGAATTGTCACAACTGATGGGTTTTTATGGCTTTTGTGAGAAGAAAAATACCACACATTGTGATGTCCCATTTGTTTCTGCATAGCATGCATAGTCCCACATTTTTATATGATTCTGATTTTTTTTTTTTTCTACTGCTGGGAGAGTGGATCTCTCTGAGCTAAACCTTGAACCATCACCTTTTCAAGTGAACTTGTGAAAGTAAGGGAAAGGATTACAAAGATTTTAAACTACATAATATCACTGATTTCATTGACCATGTCATGGAAGAATTTATACAAGTCCAGCAAAAGTTGCACTCCTTTCAAAATAAGACAATGGACACTTACAGAACAATTTAAAAATAAAGGGTAAAACCCTTTTGTGGTGCATTGGATGGAATTCTATAGATGTATGAGTGACTTAGAGCCTTCCAAATTCAGATTCCTGCAAGTCACAAGTATAAGTACTGTTTCGGTCAAACTGGTACTCTATATTAAAGTTATTTGAGAAAGACAACTATGCAAATTCTCCCATTTTAATTTATCTGCAGGCAGGAATCTGCAGAAACCTGGAAACCCTAAAGAAAATTGTCAAAGGTTACTTTTGCTCAGATGACCTTAAAATTGAAACATGGATTTGTAATCCTTTCTTTGCTGACATGGACAGCAAATCAATGATGCAGACCTTGCCAAAAATGACCTCACTGACTTAAGGACAAAAGGAATGATGCTTCATGAATTTCACTCAAGTCTTAGAGAATTTTGTTGTTCCTTGACACAGACTTATCCTCGTTTGTCAAAGTGAACTATGGGGGTTTTGATTCTTTATATGTTCTTTTGATTCAGGGTTTCAGCACTTATTGCCATAAAAATGAAAAGTGAAAAATTGATTGGAGATCAAATATGGTGTTTTACCTTATAAAAGACCACTCAATAATTTAAATCATTTTTCAAGCTATTCAAGTACAACATTTTAGTTGAAATATATAAACAGAAATAAATTTGACTTTTTGATTTATGTTTGCAATTTCTTTTTCTTGGAAGTAGAAGGTAATTAATCGCTGCCTCAACATTCCTCAGCTCTTTCCTGAATGTTTCCTATAACACCTAGCCTTAAACAAATATTGGTACTTCACAAGATTCTGCTTTCTTGAGTCTCTTCTGAGTGAAATTTGGTCATTTTATCAAAATTTGGTCATTTAGTTATATATGTTGAAAATACCACTTTCCTCTTCCCCTCCCTAACCAGTGTCTTTTTGAGACCACTGTCCCTTCATGGTCTTAAAGATCAAAGACATGTTTGTTTATTTTTCCTAAGTTTTATATAACTTGTTTATATATCCTGCACCCTTACACATTTTCTCAGTTCTTTTCTCACATTCTAGTCATTCTCCCCCATAATGACTTTTGCTTCACAACCTAGAGTTTTAATAAATGTTTGTATTTGTGAATGATCCATCCAAAGTCCTGCCCTCTTGCTTTCTTGACCTCTTTCCAAAGACCGTATCTTCTGTTTTTCCAACACCCCTCCTTGTTTTGTTTTGTTTTGTTTTTTTAATTTTGGCCACACAGTGGGGTTTATGTATAATCCAAATTCTTCTAACTTTGAATCACAATTCATATATCCCAATTTTTTGGCCATTCTATTTTTCTAGCTTTTTGATTATCTAACACTTGAATAAATTGTATTGCATGTATTCCAATTATATTTAAAAAATCAGGTCAGACAAGCACATTTCATTATAAAGTATAGTACAAAATAGTGTAGCTGAAGAAAATCATAGTACAAAATTAAAATAGATTGTATTTTTAATGTGTGAGTTCAATGTAACTTTAAAAAAATTCTGTGATCCGGAAAAATTGTATTAGTCATGATTATATATGTATGCATGTATGACTATGTGTACTCATATATGTGTACATTTACATACCCATATACACACAAACACATATTCCATTTTTCATAGTTTGTGGATATTTTTCTCCATTGAAAACAAGAAATATTAGCTATTTACTCAATTTATGATTTCCTCCAAATTTTTGATATCCCAAATAACAGGAGGGATGCTTTGTTTCCTTATATCCACAACAAACTCTGTGCCTGGCATAAGCTCTGTAAAACCCCTAATTTTAAAGTAATAAATATTGAGGTTCTACTTAGGTTTTGAAATGGGAGATGATAAGCATTATCAGAATATGTAATTATTCTAAGCAGAAGAAGCCTGACTGGAAATAACAGCGGATAACAAAAATGCTGGCTGGAGAGAGTGAAAATAGAGACAAGAACAGAAAAATGTGAAAATATCCAATTGTCCATAGCTAATACTGTAGATAGAGGAAAAATAATGTCAAATTTCATGAAAAGTGTATTTGCATACCATAAAAAATAAGCCAGCCAAAGTCTGTCTAAACCAGGCTTTCTTAACCTCCATGCAGTTGTTAATTGGAATGGATGTCTCTTTGCTGTAGGGTCTGTAGGATCTGTGCATTATAGGATGCTTAGCAGCATCTCCGACCTCTACCCACTAGGTGCCAGTAACAACCTTTTCTTGTAGTTGTGACAGACAAAATGTCTCTAGACATTTCAAAATATCCTCTGGGAGGCAAAGTCACGCTAGTTGAGAACCACTCACTTAAACAAAGGCACTATAAAGGATCTTACACTTCCTGGTGGAGTTTAACTTCTGCTCTTGAGAACAGTAAAATTCCAATCTCCTTAGCCTTAACCTACTGTTGGATGTCAGTGACACTTAGGAGGCATAGGCAAAGGGGACTTAGGAGAAAGATATACTTTTTTTTTTTTTTTTGGCAATTAGGAAAATAACAAGGCAAAAACAATGCAAAAAAGACAAAGATATTTATGAGGGAAAGTAAATATATGGCTAATAGAAAAAAAAATCAACTATATACCATATGTAGTAATATAGTGTGCCTCCCAGACTTTAGAGGTAACAGTTGTCCCTTGAACTACCTGGGGGTTAGGGGTATTGACCCCTGCACACAGCCACAAATCTCTGTGTAACTTTTGATGCCCCCAAAACTTAACCAATAACCGATTTTGATCTAGAGGTCTTATTGATAAAAAACAAGTGATTAAAACATATTTTATGTGTTATATGTATTATGTACTTCATTCTTGCAATAAAGTAAACTAGAGAAAAGGAAATGTGATTCAGAAAATAATAGAATGCATTTACAGTACCGTACTGTATTTATTGAAAAAAATCCACATAAAAGTGGACCCACACAGTTCAAACCCATGTCGTCCAAATGTCAAATGTATTTATTTTTATTTTTCTTCTTTTCAAGTACTTAGTATATACAATTTCAGTTGCTCTTTTTCTCAGGAAAAAAAATCCATTTTTTACAGTTTTGAAACGTAAGGATTTATGGAAGGCATTACACAGCAAGCCTTACCATTTGCATTTCAATATATGATTGAGAATCACTGTTATAACTTTGGTCCTGCTGTTTTGTATTGATTGTACACTACATGTTTCATTAGACTACCTTCAAAAACTTTATTTCAAAGGCTTTATAGATTTGCTAATTTCAATAATTGCCCTGAGACTGTGACTCTATAAGTGACTAAAAATATGTACTACAGGAAGGCAATGCTAGTCAGTGATTTGGTCATATTAACAGCTGAAGTTTGAAGACTGAGTAAGGCTTTAATGATTCATATGGATTGAGACCACTCTCTGAGTTGAACAATGCGGATGGATTTTTGGTTTAAATATATGTTGGTTTATTTAGTGTTGTTTTTTTCCCCCCAGTATGCAGTATGCATTCCATGAAATTTGGTAAATTTACTTTTTAACTTTATCCATGACAATTGTAGCATAGCTAGAATCCTGTGAGTACATATGGAAAATTCACATTCTTGACTTATAATAGAGAATAGAGCAGGTTCTACTAAGACTCCATCCCAGGGATATAATTCCATTATACATTGTTCTTCCCTCTAAAGAAGACTCAAAATATACACCTGAGTGTCAGTCTTCTAGCAAGAAACCAGTTTGTTTTTTTGCATAATATAAGCAGTGAGACATTAACATTTGCCTACATTAGATTATTTCATATTCTGTTTGAGTCACTTCTCATTCAGTTTTATATTTATAAACAGTCAAATTCTGATGTGAAAAAACATTAATTAATTAATTAATGTGTTAAGTATTATTTATCATTTCCTAAAGAAAAATCATTTCCATAAGATGCTATATAAAATCTCTGTGGACTGACAATTTTCAGTCTAAATATTACATTTTTATTGATTTACATTCTCTAATAATTTGCTTCACTTCTTTAAAGCTATGAATAGACCAAAAATATTTGTTACCTGTGATTATTTAAAAATTGCAAAATGGCATATTTAACTTATGCTAACAAGAAAAGGACAATTTTCTGACTGCCAGAAATGAATGATATGAATATGGTATATAAATTCAGTGAAATAATGTGGGGGTACTATTAAAAGAAGAATTTAAATTGTTTAAATTATTAATAATAAAATTCATTAGGTAAATAGAAAAATATCTAAAGCACCTCATCTTAATATTCTGCGATCTTTTCCCCCATATACACATAAATCTAAAAAGAACTAAGCTTATATTAGAAAATATTTTTTTTTCTATTTAACAGTGATATTTAATTGTTTATATCACTGAGATATTTTTGGAGCCATGACTTCATTTAAATGTTATAGGCAACTTGTGGACAATAAAATATTAGCCAATAGATGGTGAATTTGCCCTTCTTTTCCTAATCAGGTCTTTACATGATTTGAATTAGCATAAAATGAGTAATCATAAGAAGTTTACCACATGAACAAATGAATTTCGATTTTTTTTTCTCTCCTGAGCATTGATGTTCTCCACTGCTACCCATGGTTCCTTTAATGTTAGTTTTGTTTTTGAATAAGCTTACTTGTGAAGATAGGAAACTGGAAATTTTCTCCTAATAACTTTTATAGGATCGAATGTCTTGATTGAACAGTCCTGTGTCTTTCATGTGATGATATAAATGGTAGAGAAAGGTAGATCAATCATGTTCTTTAATGAAATTGATACTGTCCAGAGGTTATAGTTTTACTGAAGCTCTTGGTGCTATTAGTTAAAAGCTAAACTTAACTGTAAGACCAAGAATGTTGTGGTTGATTTTAGGACCACAGCTTGTAACATCTCTGGTGTAGCCTCTCTGATAATGCTCACAAAAGCAGGGTGGGGACAGCTGTCTGAGACTTCACAATAGTTTGAATTGACATTCTGAAATACATTAAATTATGTGTTCTTTTTTATGGCTATGTTCTTCCCTAAATTGCTAATTGTTAAATATGTCATATTTGAAGAGTTTTCTTCCCCTCCTGCTGTTTGATCACGTTAAGAGGTCATTATTCTTTGTTTATGATCTCACAGTCTGTTGATTAAAGTGTCTACAGTGTCAAAGCAAGATTATATGCAGGATTTTTTTCAGAAAAAGCAGAAAGAAGTTAGTAAGCAAAAATATTTTATAATAATGAGTAGTATTTATTAATATAAAACAGAACCACATTACCATTCACACATTCAACAAATCTACATTCTTCATACTAAATTTTCATAGATGTTTGGTTGTGATAATTTAACTATAATTATGTTAATCATAAACAACTGGGAAAGATTGAATGAAGGATTATGGAAACTGCTTAAGCTATTTTTCAACTATTCTATAAATCTAACAATAGATGAAAAAATTTAAGTAAAAACAACATTTGAGATTAAAATTCTTAGCATACCAGTAATTATTTGCCTAGAGAACTCTAATATTTCTGAGAAATGCCACAGAATAGTTTTGTTTGTATACACACATATGTACACACACACACACACACACACACACACACACACACACACACACATGACATACATAGGTATTAGTGTACTCAGGCTGCCATAACAAAATACTGCATTACTACAGACCGGGTGAATTAAATAACACATTTATTTTCTCACAGTTCTGGAGGCTAGAAGTCCATGGTCAAGGTGCCATCAAATTTGATTTCTGGTAAGGACTCTTTTCCTGTCTTGCAGACAGCCCCCTTCTCACAGTGTCCTCACCTGGCCTTTTCTTTGTGTGCATGCAGTAAAAGAGCCCCCTCTTTCTGATGTCTCTCTTTTTTATAAGGACATCAATCCCATAGTGTTAGGATCCCACCCTTATGACCACATTTAACCCGAATTGCCTCCATGAAGGCCCTATCCCAAATATAGACACATTGACAGTCAGGGATTCAACTCAAGGATTTTGAGTGAACACAATTCAGTTCATAATAACATACATACATGCATGCATACATTCAGTGTCACTTTGAATTAGGTCACCAAACTGGTGAATACTTTAATCTCAGTTTTAGAGCTTCTTCTGGTTGAGAAAGGGCTTTGGGACTTAAACTTTGCAAATCTTTTAGGCAATATTTATCATGTATCCATTCCATTTTCAATAAGCTGAATTGCCCATTAGCTACATGGCCTCTTCAATTTAAGATCAGTTCATTCTTGGCCATATCAGGTACACAGGAATTTAAGAAAAACAGGTTGGATTTTTTTGCTGTATTTCTTTCTGGAGCTCAGGCAAGTAATTGGTAGGAAAGTTTATCTGGTTTTTACCCAAAAACAGAAAGCTGCATGAAAAAAAGAGGTCATAGAAAGGCTGAGGTCAGCAGACTTCTTGGACCAGCCTTTACAAAGGATAACAGAATTAAAAAAAAAAAACAAAAAAAACCCACCTAAACTAAAAAATAGAACAACAACAACCTCAGAGCCCTCTCCCGTAGTGAACTTCCTGTCTTTCATGTATGGAAATAATGTCACTTTCTTCTTAAGCCATTATTATTATTATTATTATTATATTATTATATTATTATTATTATTATTATTATTATTATTATTATTATTATTTTCTGTTAGAGATAGCAGATTCTATTCCTACATAGTAAATAAGGTTAAAATACAGTGTAAAAAAGTATGTGAAGCTGTGGTAAGACACTCTTCTTGAAAGCTGCTCTTGTCTTGAAAGTTTATGCATCGATAAAGTACTTTATAGACTTAGCCCTAACACATAAAAATCAAAAATATAAACAAACATTAATGTACTTGCCCAACTAAGACTCGTCATACTTTACTGTTCAATGTCGGATTAAGATAGGATAAGGCCAACCTTTCTGCCATGGTATTGTCCCAATGTGAGAAAGAAAAGTGCACATACCCATCTCTCAACTAATAACTATAATTCTAAGACCTTGCTATCTAATTTTATATTTTATAGAAGCTCAAAGATTTCTAACTTTGAAGAGACCTAGTCTTGATAAGTTACACTGAGTCTTCTTTACTGAGTACAGCTATTAGCATATCATACTGAAACATCTAGATTTAGATTAAAGATGTCTCTTCTGTTTTATCCACAATGAAAGAAGAAAGAATCATTTCAGTAACTAAGGAGTCATTCTCTTGATTTACAATATCCTGTCCCACATCTCCCCAAAATTATGCTTCAAAAGTAAATGTACATATCCATTTTGGAAACAGAAAAGAGACATTCACATTTCTTTTGTTTAGTTTGCTCCACATAACACCGTTGACTATTCAGATATATAGTAAGAATCCTACATGGTTTATTTTCTCACTGTTCTATGTTTCATGTGCAGATAATGGTGTGTTAAAATCTTCAAATGCATTTGTGTACTTTGTATAAATCTCTGAATTTCAAACACTTTCTGCTTAATATACTTTAATGCTCTGTTATTTGGCTCATAAAATTTTATGACCATGATATTTTCATTGTAGATATTATTTTGTATCAATATACTATAACATTCTTTGTCCCATTGAATGCTTTTTTGCTTTATTTACACCTTGCCTTAGATTAGTATCCCAACCTCTAATTTTATCCATTTTCTTTATACGTCTTTGCTCATTCTTGTACCCTCAAACTTTATCAGTTTGTTTTAGAAATGTTTTTAGGGTGCAACAAATAGTTGATATTATTTTATTAATCATTTTGACACTATATTTTTTCTTTGCATTTAATTGGGGGTAAATCATTGGCACGTATTGTTATAACTGATGTGGTTAGTATTGTTTATTTTGTTTTATATTATTTTTGATCTGCTTGCTTAGGACTAAGTGATTAGTTACAAAGAAAATGGATATTCTGTTTTAATTTCATAAGCTTTCTTTTCATTAGTATCCGCCTAGTGTATTTTCTCATATATTTACTATTAACCTTTCCATGCCCTGCCATAGCTTAGCAAAATTATACATTCACATTTTCAAAATAATATCACAGTCTCTGCCATTTAACTAGAGAAAATAGTACATATGCATTCCTCGTAACCACAAACTTATTTTATCCCTATCATTATATGTCCTTCTATTTTCCTTGATTTTTCTATGCTTTATTTGTTCTACTTTATTGCCTTATTTTGGATCATGAGTGTTTTTCACTTTTTCCTTTTAGTGGTAGAGAAATTATTTTTTTTCTTAATTTTTTAGTGAATATTCTATTTTTTTTTAAGATTTTATTTTGAAGTAATCTCTACACCCAATGTGGGACTCTAACTTACAACCCTGAGATCAAGAGTCACATGCTTTACTGATTAAGCCCAGAGAGATACCCTTATTTTTTTAGTGAATACTCTTAAACTGTTGTTAAAAAGCCTAACTTAAAAAAAGCAACAACTTAATATTTAAAAATATCACTTCTCTCCTTCCTTAAAGTAGAAAAATCTTAGAGCATGAATTCTGGTCATTTCATATGAGTTTACACTAAGTGTGATCAACTTATTTTAAACATTCAAATTAATTATTAATTTAAGCAATCAGTACTTTTGTGGATTAACCTATCTATATTTTTACCATTTATTTCTGTCAACGTTTCTCCTGAAATGACTTTTTTCCCCCTTAAGTTATATCTGTTTTTTCAGTGATAAACACTGTTTTTGCCTAAAAAGAGTATTAAAATTGCCCATATGTTTAAGTCATAGTTTAGCTGAGTACGAAGGTGTGGTTTGACAATTATTTATTTTCATAGTACTTTGAAGGTAAAACCTTTTTCCTTACTCTTGAGAAAAAATTTCATTTTACTTTAATTTCTACTTAGTAAATCATTCCCCCACGACTGCTTGGTTTTTATACTCAAATACACTGTTGCTGTCGATGTTTCTTTTCTTTTTCTTTTTCTTTTTTTTAAGAAACTTGCAAAATTATTACTCATAAGTCAAAACCAATATCACTTATGAAATTTTTAACTGTTCAGTTTTCATTTTGACGATTGTGGATACATTGTAATCATGCCAAAAATTATAGATAAGAGTTCCATCACTATTTTGTTAACATTATGTTAAGTGAAAGAAAATAAACCAAAATAAATATATAATTTTATTTATAAAAAATTCTAGAACAATAGAAGAGTCCTCTTAATCCTCTTCACCTGTTTCACACATCCTCCTGCCCACCCTCATCTGGTAACAATCAGTTGGTTCTCTATAGTTAAGAGTCTAGTTTATGGGTTGTCTCTCTCTCTCTCTCTCTCTCTCTCTCTCTCTCTCTCTCTCTCTCTCTTTTTTCCTTTTTTTCATTTGCTTTGCTTCTTAAATTCCACATCTGAATAAAATCATATGGTATTTGTCTTTCTCTGACTGATGTATTTTGCTTAGCATTATATTCTGTAGATCCATCCATGTTGTTGCAAATGGCAAGATATCACTCTTTTTTATGGCTGAGTAATATTCCACCATATATATGTCCCACTTCTTTTTTTCTATTCATCTATTGATGGATGCTTGGGTTGCTTCTGTAATTTGACTATTGTAAATAAGGATGAAATAAACGTGGTGTATATATCCCTTAGAATTAGTATTTTTGCATTCGTTGGATAAATACCCAGTAGTGTGATTCCTGGATCATAGGGTAGTTCTATTTTTTTTTTTTTTATGTTTTTTTGTTATATTATGTTAGTCACCATACAGTACATCCCCGGTTTCCGATGTAAAGTTCGATGATTCATTAGTTGCGTATAACACCCAGTGCACCATGCAATACGTGCCCTCCTTACTACCCATCACCGGTCTATCCCATTCCCCCACCCCCTCCCCTCTGAAGCCCTCAGTTTGTTTCTCATAGTCCATAGTCTTTCATGCTTCATTCCCCCTTCTGATAGTTCTATTTTTATTTTGTTGAGGAACCTCCATACTGTCTTCCATAGCAGCTGCATCAATTTGCATTCCCACCAACAGTACATTGCTCCACATCCTTGCTGACACTTGCTGTTTCTTGTGTTTTTGATTTTAGCCATTCTGACAGGTGTGAGGCAATAGCTCATTGTCGTTTTGATTTCATTTCCCTGATGATGAGTGATGTTGAGCATGTTTCATGTGTCTGTTGGCTATTTGTATGTCTTCTTTGGAGAAATGTCTGTTTATGTCTTCTGCCCATTTTCAATTGTATTTGTTTTTCTGTGTGTGTGTGTGTGTGTGTGTGTGTGTGTGTGTGTGTGTTGTATAAGTTCTTTACATATTTTTGGATACTAACCCTTTATCAGATATATCATTTGCAAATATCTTCTCCCATTCAGTAGGTCTTTTAGTTATGTTAGTTGTTTCCTTTGCATATAGAAGCTTATTATTTTGATATTGTCCTAATAGTTTTTTTAGTGTTTTTTTGTTTTGTTTTTGCTTTTGTTTCCCTTGCCTCAGAAGACATATCTAACAGGAAGTTGCTATTACCAATGTCAGAGAAATTACTGCCTGTGTGCTCCTATAGGACTTTTATGGTCTGAGGACTCACATTCATGTCCTTAATCCATTTTGAGTTTATTTTTGCATTTTTTTAACCTGATTTAGGACACCTAGACACTTATATAAGAATCTACTATACATAAAACCTTTTGAATTAGTGTTTTTGTATTCTTTGGGTAAATAGCCAGTAGTGGAATTACTAGATCACATGGTAATTCTATTTTTAATTTTTTGAGGAACCCCCATACTGTCTTCCGTAGTGGCTGCACCAGTTTGCATTTCCATCTGGTGAGATTATTTTGATTAAAGTGGTGTGAATATTTGTAGTAAAACAATACACACTAATAAGTATAACCATTTGCTATTAACATTATTAACATTCACATTAACTACTTAATAACCTTTACATACTTGAATATATTTGTATACATATACATGAATAGCTAAATTCAACAATTTATTTTACAGATATTTCACTTTGGAGATATAATTTTATATGATAATTTTTAAGTTAATTATACTAATCTAGTAGTCTAGATATATTTTGTTTCTCTACTAATTTAAATAAAATGTATTTAAAAATCATTTTGGATGTTCATATTCCAATAATACTAATTTGTGTTGTCTTCTAACAAGTTGTTTTCAGAATGACATAAAATAGAAATCTCTAAAAAAGATCATCTCAAGGGCGCCTGGGTAGCGCAGTCGTTAAAGCGTCTGCCTTCGGCTCAGGGCGTCGTCCTGGCGTTCCGGGATCGAGTCCCACATCAGGCTCCTCCGCTGTGAGCCTGCTTCTTCCTCTCCCACTCCCCCTGCTGTGTTCCCTCTCTCGCTGGCTGTCTCTGTCAAATAAATAAATAAAATCTTTAAAAAAAAAATCATCTCAATAATAAAATAGTATAATACAATTGACACTTCAACATAATGAAATTAAAAATTTCAAAATGAAGATGTGTTGCTTTGCTAAGTTAACCTAATGACGGTTGCTTTGGGAATAATCATTGCTGCCATCAAGGTATTTATTGCCCAGCAGTTAGTTTTGTTTTGGTGTGGTTTGGTTTTTAAGTCACCATAAATGTTAGATTGGTACAGGTTAGTGTCATTTGCAGAGTTATGAGTTTGTTTTTGAATTGTACTTTGGAATTGAAACCATCTGCTAAGTTTTTGTTTCACTGACTCCAGAAAGGCTTGAGGATTTGCCAAGACCAGTTCTCAGACAACCCATTCTCATAGATATATTCTGTTCATAGATGATTTAAAGATTCCCAATTTATGTCTCAAATCAGCACTTTGTAGTTGCATTATTTGCCATTAAATAGTCTTGTAGTAGATGATTTTTTTTATTTTAAAAGATTTAGTAAAAGAACCCTCAGCACAGATCATTTTATTTATTGTAATTTCTAGTAATGTCCCAACTAAGTTAAATAAGAATTTTCTTCTGAATATTTTTATTAGAAAATTAAGATAATATAAATGATTGATTTCACTCTTAATGGGTACACTGCTAAGGAATATAAACATGGCTGATTAACTTGCTCATAAATGATATATAGTGCGATACATTAAAGTACCCACAAAAATAAAGAAATAATAAATCTTAGTATTTAACAATATTATAAAAATATTACCCAATATTAATTTCAAGATATGTTAATGAAATGGACTTGATAACAAAATAAAGTCTATTGTTTGTCATTCTTTAACGATGAAGCAGATTGATTATAGATTACATGATCAACCCTTAGAGATGATAATTTGTCATTTTTTAATTATGAAAAAAATGGCCAACTCATTAGCATTCTTGGCACTGTGTTTGTTGCAACATCAAAGCAAACTCATAGGAAGTGATTTTGAAATTCTTCAAAGAGGAGGAAGACATTTTGGTGTAAACAAAAGCCCAGGGTCAATACTCAATGAAATAGGTTTATTGTGCTGAGAGTCAAAAGCAAAAATAGGTCAATTTTGGATGCACATATTAAAAATAGAGCAGCAGCTACATATGTGTGTGCATCTATGCATATGAGTCTCTTTGTGTGTATACCCTCAAAGCAGTATTGCATTTATTAGCCAAATTTACATAAAATTGTATTATCTTTTATAATGCTTCAAAAATATAAAAGCCAATTTACTATCTTGGCAGAGCAGCAGGCCACTGATTTAATACAAGAATATACGTTAGAGTAACTTTTTAAAGTATCACTAAATCCCATTTTCCAAGGCTAACCAGGATGCTTTAGGATGACCACAGAATGGAAGTAGATACCATCAGTGGTGAATTTGATAGTGGGTCAAATTTAGCTGGCTGCCCATGAAATCCACACTTAGAAGTTTAATGTGTGAATAGCCGTTTTTCACATGAACCCACACTCTGCTCCCTGCACTTATTTTCAAAGTTGAAGGAAAGAAAGAAAATGCCATGAGTACATTTTTAAAAATCCTGATTAACAGAAATACTGTAATAAATTTTTAAGTGGGTTTAATGATTAAACACACCCCCTATCTGTGTATATCTGAAGAAAAGCAGTGGTGTGTCTTATGTGGTAAGATACATTTCCTGAGCACCTTTTTCAGAACAATATTGACATAGATTTACCAAATAATAAAATCTCCCAATTTGATGAAATTTCAGGTGGAAGAGGGTGTAGGATTCCCACATGCCATATAAATATAAATATGCAAAGGAAATCTTAGTGTCAAAAATAATTTAGTTTTTTTTTTCTTTTTTATGGCAGGAATAGAACAATGAATTTTGGAAGTACTTTTTAGCATTGACAAAGTTTCTTTGCATGTCTGCTATCGAGTTGAAGACTTTTTAATCTTTGAAGTATCCTGACAGTAGGAAAGCGCATCAGATTTTTGGACTTTCACTTACTTTTAAACACTCTCTGTTTTGCTTGAGCTATAAGAATTGTACAAATGTTTAATCAGGATAGGTTTTTGGGGTTTTTTTCCCCCAAATTATCCAGATGTACCTTTGGTGTTGTATTATCTTTGCCCGAACAACTCCCGATGCCAAAATATGAAAAGAAGCAAAAATACAAACTGAAATGTTTATATTTTGAGTTTCTTTCAGTTGATAACAATGTCCTCTTTCTCATTGCACTCGATCCCTGAGGAATGTTTTTCTGAAGTAAAGAGGGTACAAAGTGCTGACCATTGTGGATGAAGGAAAGAGAATAAAACTGCACTTCAAAATAAACCTAAAAATGTGATAAGGGAAAGAAAATGCTGAGTAAAGTCTATCAATAGTATGGCATTTATGTTAGACGGTGATATAAGAAATCCTGCACTTAAAATGTAGGGAAAGTAAAGTAATTTTTAATGGTCTTGGTAGAAGGATGCTAGAAATTATAATTTAGTTAAGAACTTTAGTTACTCCAAATGCTAGTTATTCCAGTTTTCTAAGTTATGAGATAATTAAATGTATTCAAGCTCTATGAGCAAACCTTAGTGATGTTCAGTCACAAGTTAGATACACATTTAAAAATGATAGAGTGATAAGTTGATTTGAATTTTCAACATTTATTACATGAGGCAAGTTGTATTTAAAGAAAGAACATTTAAGTTGATCTTAGATTTTATTCCACATCAGTTACATCATACTTGCATAGCACTCAAGTTATTGCCAGATGGATGGTTTTCGTATTTTAAAAGTTGTCTACCAACATTTACATTATTTTTCTTTCCTTTAGCATTGTCTATGTAAACTGTTTCAAATAGTATTCACCATCTCTGCAAACTTAGCTGCTAATAAATTTTCCTAACATTTGTTATTTGTGGGTGAAGGTGTTCTCTTTGTTAATTTGGATTATAACCTCCAAGAGAAACGACTGTAGAGCATTAGTGAGTCCAGGTGCTTCCCGGTTAATGAGAAGACAACTTGTTGTAAATATTCCTGAGCTCCTCAATGGCTTCTGACCACTCAAAATTCTCCCAAGCAGATGAAACATGATGTTTCCCCCTAAATCTAATGGTGAACCTAAGGGTGTTGGAATCAGGAGAAAAAAGAAGGGGTACAAGAAGAACTGTGTTGGAGTTGTCTAATCAGTGATGAAAAAGTGGAGATCACTGCTAAAGTGCACAATTTCAAAATAATTTTTAAAAAATATCATTGGTCATACTACTGGATTTGCTAGAGCACCAAATCATTGCTCTGAAAATTGATTTTAAAAGGAGATAGGTTACCAAACACTCTGGCTTTCTCAAATGTAGGGTCTTTTAAGGTCCAAAAAGTGCTGATGAGGGAAATTTCCACTTTATAAAATAATTGTCTTAAGAGATGTGGAAAAGTGGTAAAATTAAAATGTCCCCATTTTCTACCCCCCAAATAAATAAGAAACAATCATTACTGTCTCCAAAAATCATTAGGTAGAAAGTTGATGTGGAATTTTGTAATGGATGAATTGAATCAGTATTATCAGAAAGCCACTGACATTATGTGCCTCCAGATACATGCTTTAGAAAGCACAAAATAACACCTAATTGAATATGAATTAAATCTAAGCCTCTGGATCTACTGACCAGTTTAAAGGAAATGCATAAAGCAGAGGAACAATTAAATAGCATAAGAATAAACTCAAACCATCTGTGGAAAATTCTAGAGGATAAATGATTAGATTCTTATCAGAGAAATAAAAATTAGAAGAATAATAGTTATAGACTAAAGAGACTTAAGAAACATATCAACCAAATGCTATGTATGAATATTGTTAAAATGCTGATTTTATTTTTGGAATACTGATTCTTAATAAATTCTAGAAAAAAATATTTTTAGGACAGTCAAGGAAATTGAGAAACTATAGCTGATATTTCAGAAGTATTGCTAATTTTGTTGTACTAATTGTACAGTGCTTATATAAAAAATGAAATTCCTTGGGTGGGGTTGCATTTACTTTAAAATATTCTAGCCAAAAATAGGCAAAAGACAGGATGAGGGAGAAGGTATGGGGGAAGGGCAGAGAGACAGAGGGCTGGAGAAAGAGCTAGGGCAATGCTACTAGTATGTGAGAGGGGTAAGACAAGATTAGCAAAATAAAAACTCCTCAGGCTTGCTGAAGTGTACCTGAGAATTCATTATACTGTCCTGTCTATTCTGTGCATATCTGAAAATTTCCATTAAAAAAATAGTGTGATGTTAATACTTCAAAACATTTCAAAAAAAAGTCAGAAATTAATTTAAAATTGATTGAAGATAATTATAAAGTAACATACCAGACCGCAAAATAAAGATAACTTGAAATGCATGCGAGGGTGCCTTGAAAGCAGTTTTATCATATTTTTGATAGTTTTGATTATGATATGTAAGAAAAAGACTGGCTTTACTGGATTTTTTTTCCCACCCAGCAATAAGTAAGTCCTATGAATGACTTAGTTCTATGTATTCTTGTATGCAGATTCTTTTTCCATAGACCTCGCTGTAAACTTCCCATCCAGAATGGCCTAAACCTCTAGAGTCAGGCTGATCAACCTGCACCGTACACCTGGAGAGAGTTGGGACCTTTTCCTTGCCCCCCTTTGTTTATGGCATTGCTTTCAAGCACTAAAGTTGAGACAATGGAAATATATGCCCGGGGAGTCAGTGACTGAGGAACACAGGCTGATAGAGCAGCCATCATCTCCAACACTTACTGTCACCATCACAGAGAGAAAAGGCATGTCTTAGAGGGCCTCACATTGGCCACTAAATCCTTGGCCTGGAAATGACACATTATATCTTATTGGTCAGATGCAAGTACATCAGGAAGTACAATCCTACCAAGTACCCTGAACGGAGGGGAATCTGACTATTGGTAACAATCATTTATGATCCCCACACCCAGTGCCCACAACACACACAAGTATATGTACATATACCCATGTATGTAAAGACTTTTTCATTGTGAACCATAATACAAATGTCAGTATTTACATTGCTTTTGCATTCTCTGAGAATTATCTTGTTAACTAAGACTATCTTACGAAATCTCATTGTGAATAAAAGGTAATGTTATCAAATTTCAATTTTATATGACTGCATTAATTTTTCATTAGCATTAGCTAGCATCATATAAAATAAAATCATTTCATAAGAAAGTGGGAATGAACCACGAGAGACTTTGACTCTGGGAAACAGACTGAGGGTTTCAGAGGGGAGCGGGATGGGGGATTGGAATAGACCGGTGGTGGGTATTAAGGAGGGCAGGTATTGCATGGAGCACTGGGTGTTACACGCAAACAATGAATCATGGAACACTACATCAAAAACTAAGGATGTACTGTATGGTGACTAACAAAAATAATAAAAAATTTTAAAAAAATAACACGTTGAATTTGAAGTGCCTGCAAGTGGAGGTGTCAAATTCAAATAAGTAGGAATTCCCATTCAAAAAGAAAAAAGAAAAAAAAAAAAAAAAAAGAAAAGAAAGTGAATAACCATAGCAATATTGATTAAGGGTTTTTATTCACTTAAAAATCATATAATAGCTACAGGTCAATATATTTTTCTGTATATATATATATATATATATATATATATATATATATATATATATATATATATATCCAAGTGTCCCCGGATGGATATTGAGATCAAATTCTGCAGGCTATTACATTTTTTCCCCCAAATATCCTGTGTATCATTTCAGATCCGATGTAACAAGGGCTTTGGTTAGTATGGGTGATTATACAATTACAATTTGAGTTAATTATTACCTGTCATTTACTCCGCATGAAAGGCCATGTCTCCATTGGCAGCCTGGATAGCCTTAAATCAGCTTCAAAGGCTCTCCTGTTCCGGGTGCTTTAAATTTAAGGCTCTTGTGTAAGAGTTGATACAGCTAAATTTTCTATGACTGTTTCAATGTGAATAACCCCATCATGATAAAATCTCTTTTAAGTCTAGGGATTTTTAATAGGCCTGGAATCACAGAAATTTATTATCTACTTTAACAAGACTTAATTGGATATCTGGAAACCCCAGGAAAGAGAAAGAAAATGACAGATATATTTTCAGTTTAAAACTCAGAAACTAAGACACATGGCATGTTTCTAAGCAAAGCAACACTTGCTTTGCAATATAACAAATAATCTTTTGGGCCTGGACCTGTCTCTGTTATGAATAAGTTATGGTGTAAAGCAGTGGGAGAGACTGAGAAAGTTCAGAACAGTTGTTTATCCCAGATTCTACTGTTTGATATCCATGTTACAGTGTTCAAATTATTCCTTTCAGTTCTTCATCAATGGCCCTGGAAAAAGGAGGTTTTCTCACACAGAGATATATTATGCAGCTCATCCTTCAAGGAAGAACACATTTCCCTGTTAGACTTGCAGTTTGCAAACACACTTCATTTGCCCTTCAGGGACTGCCTCAACCACAGAGGGATTATTTCTTAGGGTTACCCTCCTGGAGGTGGCTCACATCCACAGACAGACAGAGGGAGGATAAACGCTTCATCTTTTCAATTACATCCCTGTGGGAACACTCCGGATGGGATATTTTAACTCTTGAGCTTTCCATAGGGTCAGCTGAGGTTGTCACTGGGGCTTGCACAATAGTTGGACCTCTCTCTAAATCCAGCCCCACTTCCCCATGCCCTAAATCAGTGCTAATGCCAAGAGTACTCATTAATAAATATCTTGTACCCCAGCCTTTCATCAGATACTGCTTCCCAGTAAACCCAGCCTGCAGCAGTAGGAAGATCACATCAGACAACCCAGCGTAGAGCTTTGATAAAATAAGCACTATGGAAAACTAAGAAACATTCTGATAAATCATCTGGTAATATGGCCATTTGCCTTTACGTGGGAATTCCTAAAGGAATCATTTCAAACTTCTTCATACAATCTTAGCAGTAATTATAAAATCTTGAGTCCATAGTATTTGGAAGAAATTTTATTTAATTTTCCATGGGTCATTTTAAAATATATTTTTCAATTTCAAAATAACCCTATTTATTAGCAAAGATGGTAATTTATTGCATTATTAAGTTGAAAGGGTGTATTAATGACCGTTTATCACTGTGCTTCATGCCACATGCCACATACATTTAGCACATGCCACATATATACCACCACAAATATAACACTACATATGCTCTTTTGAAAGCATTTCATATTTTATTAGAAAATACAGTATAATCATTATTTTATAATTAAAAGGAAAATAATGAATAATGGCCCCAAAAGCTGATCCCTAGCGATGAATTATAACCCAATATAACTCTAAGGTATGGCATTTATAAATACTGAGTTAAATTGTGAGGGATAAACAAGCAATCAACAACAAATAGAAGGAATCCAGTTTTATTACCTCAAGAATAAAATCAGGGGCTTTGCCTATGCACAGTTTTTCAATTTGCGTATATAATTTTGCATATACAATTTTACTACTTACTTCTGCCCTCTGTGTATGAGGTCCTCTGGGAGCCATATTTCCAAAAGTGCAGAGTTTGTCAGAGTTTCAAGTTTGTCATCTTTTAAGTTTCTTCTCCCTAAGGCTACCTCTTGATGTTGACAGGTAGGAGAGGTTTTTAGGTTTGGTTTGGTTTGGTTTGGTTTTTTTCTAGGAGGTTCAGTTTTCTTACTGACACAGAATTCCCATTGACTCAGTGATGTTTTAGGCAAGTTGCTGCCTGAATGTTAATATTCCGGTGAAGTGCAATAGTCAAAATGCTATGTATGGACTAGAAACCTGGATGAGAAACCTAACTTTGCCACTTCTGCAAACCTCCGCTAGCTTATCTATAATGGGGAATCTTACTGTGTCTCTCTAGAACTGTTATCCTGATTAATGATAAGTTTATAAAATTTATATAAAGCATCAGCATTTGGTATGTACTAGAAAAATATTTACTTTTCCCACTCTGGTCCTTCGTTTCTGGCCTGGTTTACCAGTGTTGAAATGCTGAAAGAATTCTACTGCAAGGCCTTTTATCACATTGCCTTTTAAAATCTATTTTGTTCTCCCCTTTTCTGTCTTCTTCCTTTATAATCATGGAGGAAATCTGAAGCTAGTACAGAAGATGTGTGGGTGTCTTTTAACAATTGCTTCATAGAAAACTTTTAAGAACTTAGTGACATATAACAAAAATGTTTTGATTATGTTCATTAATTCAGGGGTCCAAAATTCAGAGAGGGCACGGTGAAGATGTTCATCTTTGTTCTGTTATTTGGATATAGTTACTTTTGTTCCTATGCATGAAAAAGGCAAATTATCTGCCCAACGGATGCATTCAACATACAGTAACGATCTGGATAGGACAACTGTAATAGACAGTTACCCCATCCGAAAAGGTGGAGAGGGGGGTAGGGAAGCAGGCATTCGGTAAGTAATTCTGAAATGCGATTGGGCATGTGTTGCCAATGATTTGATTAGGCCCAATTCCTGGCAATGTTCTCCTGGCTCTAAATTCTGCCTTCTGTGTGCTCTGTCCCCACCTCCCATTGATTCATACTTCTGTTTCCATCAAAAGTAGGTCCTGTTTGAAATTACATATTTTTTTGGACTCTCTGTGTGCAGAATTTAGAGATTCAAAAGCCTCTTTTCACTTTCATTTCTCTCTGCCCATTTCCATTACAGCTGAGATTATTCCTTTTACAACCTTGTGCATTTCTTGTCAGCTTATACCTAACTCCATTAGACAGAATCTACACCCACATATATTTTGAAGATAAGCCTTCTCTACCTTAGACTCCTATAAGGAAGTGGTGGGACAACACTTTTGAGAGTTCAGAAGCACTGCTTCTAGCCAAGTGGGTCAATGGGGGCATGTCCTTCAATTCTTCACGGTCTTTTTGTTGAACTGAGAAGACTTTTGAGATTTACTCTAAATCTTTCTTAGATCTTAACAAAGGGCCTTCTAGCCATACTCTGGATTCCCAGAGGCCATGTTTTACTGGCAGCACTCTGGATTTATTTGATATTTGTCTCAAGGACATTTATTACTTTGAAAATGTTTGCCTAGCTGGAAAGATTGTCCTAGCCCTATTCATTTCCTCAGAATTCTCACTGAACCTGAAAAACTTACTCTTTAGATTATCTACCTCCTTCCAAATTTTATCACGAACAGTGAGCAGAAACCAGGACATCCCCATACCCAGGCAATTAAGTTTATTGGGTACATTTTCTGTTTTCCTCAGTACCATCAATGACAGTGTTGTCAAGCTTTCTGCTACTATATAACCGGGGTGGTTCTAATCCCAGCTTCCAATAACTTTTTTTTTTCTCTTTTTCATTCAGAATTGCTCCTTGTTGAGGCTTATCCCTTTTAGCCTGTTGCATGGTCCCAAAATCAGTATCACATGGTTTAGGTTTTGTTATGGCAGCATCTCAATCATGGTATCCAGTTCTGTTCCCCATTTCTTTTATTGTGAAACAAACTAGAATCTTAATTCTTCCTCTGTGCAGTCATAGTGGATCAGGTGGAGGGGAAAGCTATAGACATTCAGCAGATGCTGTTTGCTGTTTTGTCACACAAAATATGCCAAGTTTTTGAGATTCCAATTTCTTTTAATGGTGGCACAGCTTTCCAGGGAAGGAGTGAGGGGTGCAACTTCCAGGCAACAACATTATTATAGAAAGATGATAAAGAGAGGAGAGGGGGCCTGGGAAGACTTCCAAAACAATGTGTAGTTAAATATGAAATGTTCTCGGAAGACTTACGACTCTTCCTTTTGTGTGACACACAACATTTCATTCCTCTGTTTTGGGTTCAGTGTTAGGTTACTTTGTATGCAAAACTTTAAGCTGTCTAAAATAGTCTTCAGTTTATTCTCTTTTTATACTGGATTTCTCAAACCATAAAAATGTAAGGTATTGTTATTATTCATTATATTAGTTCCCAGGAAAGAAAAATTAAAAATCCCCTTAAATCTTAACTCCTTCTGAGAGATAATATTTTAGAAACTGTCAGAATAAGAGAATCAGAAAAATATACTGAGTAGTAATATTTATGTAAGAAAATAATAGAAAAAAAGTATAAAATGAGATAGTTTTGGGGAAAAAAGGTATAGATATTGGCATTACATCTGACAGAGATTGAATAAGATGCATATTAAGAAGAAAGAGTTGAGTTTTTAATTCAAGCTTATTAACGATTTAAAAGATTCAAGCTTATTAACGATTATTAAATACAGTGTTGAAGTGAAAATTCAGTGGGTAAAGGATTAAATATTTTCAGAGAAGTTAAAAGCTGTATGTGAAGAAGAAGAGTACAAGATAAAAAGTGATGGACATTAATATGCTGGAGAAGAAGATAAATGAAGCATTTTGCTTTTGTTTATATTTTCATTTGGTTGGGATTTAACTATGAAGGACTGAAGATCAAAAGGGACAAAATCTCAGGGGAGAACATAAGAATGCAAGTATGTTCAGTTTCTCCTTGATTAGTGATATTCGAGTCAGGATACCGTGATTTAAAGGAATAGTTTACTCACTATATTCTTTCAAAGAAGTAAACATATTTAACAAGCTTGAAAATGCTTTTAGGTTGTTTGGAACATGATTCTGTTTTATCCCATCTGAAATTAGAATTTTACCCTTTAAGAGACCCTTCCTCTTGCATTCTGGTAAAGGCTTTGTAAATATGATGTCTATGAGATATATATTTATAATACATTACTTATCATATATATGTGATATGTATGTCATATATATGTATAACAAAGGAAGTTCATAAATCAGTACAGCTATAGAAGAGATCAGTGCACATAGCAAAGATTTGCATTGTTTGCTGATTATAGTAATGCTCAATGAGCTTTAACTAAACCTGGCTTGATCCTCATGAAATAAAATACTCCTCTTCAAGTTGCCAGTAGGATCCAGCTGGTAGTACCCAACAGGAAATTGGAAATGGAGAATTAGTGAGGGAGTGGTTTAGACAGGAGATGTAGATTTGAACGATATTTTCATAAAGCTGAAAGCTAACACACTGGGAGCAGATGTTGTTGCCACAGAGTATAAAAGAGAAGAGCTTGGCAAAAAGAAATGGGAAATGCTTACATTTTCTGAAGCATGAGAATAAGAGGGTTTGTACTGTAGATATTAAGTAGAGGAAATTACTGAAATAAGATGTGATCTTTTTTTTTAAACTTAAAAGATTTAGATATCCACATAGAATATTAAAAACAATGTATAACCAACACTAGTAGTCATACCATCTAGCTTATTATTATGTATTTGTACATTTTACAGTATTTATATATTAATATATAATATTATACAGTATTTATATATTAATATATACAGTATTTATATATTAATATAGGTAAAAATAAAGAGGAATATTTCACATAAACCCAATTTATAAAAAGGATATTCTACTTTCTGTATTCTTTTTTTGTTTTTATTATTGTTATTATTTAATATTTACCGTATTCTGGGATTCACCCAGGCTGATGTAAGTAGCCAGCACTTATTTTCAATGTTGGATGATATTCCATTGTCTAAAATAAATCATTATCTTTTTATCAGTGGACTTTGGATTCCTCTCTGTATTTTTGCTAGTATAGACTGTATTTCCTGAATATTCCTTTGCAGGTGTTTCTCAAGGGTTATAAATAGAAACCATTGTATTTATGTGGTATGTGCATCTTCATTTTCAACTTCACATCAAAGTGTCAAATAGCTCCCCACTGTGACTATACAATATTCATCTCACCTAGCAGTGTTTGAGGTTACCTATTATTCATTATCTTACCTGACAGTGTTGCCAGAAATTATACATTTTTACCAATTTGATGGATGGGATTTTAATTTTCTCTTATAATTGTACTTTTAAAAACATTTATTAGCATTCATTTTTTATTCTCCAGTGAATATTTTGTTTATTTTAGTCTGTTTCTCTATATATGCATTTGAAAGAATTTTATATACTTCATCTACATAATAGACTCTTAATTAATTAGAATGTGGCCAAAGGGATTATCTTAATTTTAATGTAATCAAATATGTAAATATTTTTATGTATTCACACTTGCTTCCCTGTGTATCTTTCACACATTATTTCATTAGAGCAATTGTAGGCTCACAGTAAAATTGAGAGGAAAGTAATGAGAATCTCCCACATGAATAGCCACTTCCATTATCAACATCTGCACCAGAGTAGTGCATTTGTTACAACTGATGAACCTGTATTCACCCATCGTTAGCACCCAAAGCTCGTAGTTTACATTAGGGGTCACTCTAGTGTTGTATTTTCTGTAGGTTTAGACAAATATATACATCTGTCCATCATTATTTTATCATATAGAGTAATTTACTGCCCTAAAAATTCTGAGCATAGCCCCTATACATCCCCTCCTCCCACCTAAATCCTGGAAACCACTGATCTTTTTACCATCTTCATAGTTTGAGTTATAGTAAGTTTTCAAATGGAATGGTGTCAGGGTCTCCTGGCTGGCTCAGTTTGGAAGGGTGTGTGACTCTTGAACTTAGAGTTATGGGTTCAAGCCCATGTTAGGTGTAGAAATTGCTTAAAAATAAATTCTTAAAAAAAAATGGGATAGTGTCAGTCCTCGAATTTTGTTGTTCCTTGATTTTATGTTGGCTATTCTAGGTCTTTTTCCTCGCCATATACATAAAAATCAGTTTGTTGATTTCTACAGAATATCTTGCTGGAATATTTATTGAGATTTCATTGAATCTATAAATCAAGGGGGAAGAACTGACATCTTGAACATATTGAGTCATTTTGTCTACAGACATGGAATATGTCTCCGTTTATTTAGCGGTGTGTGTGTGTGTGTGTTTTAACCAAGTTTTATAGTTCTCCTCATATAGATTTTGTACATATTTTGTTAGAGTTATACTGAACTGTTTCGTTTTGGGAGGTGCTAATATAAATGATACTGTGTTTTTATTGCTAATATATATAGGAAAGTGTTGGACTTTGGTATAATAACCTTGTATTCTGCAACCTTGCTGTATGCCTTTATTAGTTCCAGGAGTTTCTTTGCCAGTTTGTTAAAGATTTCCTACATAGATGATTATGCCATCTGTGAACAAAAGACAGTTTTTCTTCCTTTCCAAATGGTATGATTTCATTTGTTTGTTTGTTTGTTTGTTTGTCTAATTACGTTAGCAAGGATTTACAGTAGGATGTTGAGCAGGAGTCATGAGAAAGGGCATCCTTGCCTTGTTCCTTACCTTAGTGGGAAAGCTTCTAGTTAGCTACAGGATTTTGCAGATATTCTTTATCAAGTTGAGGACCTTCTCCTCTACCCTTAGTTTACCAACGGTTTTTATTATGAATAGATGTTGGATTTTTTTTAGATGCTTTTTCTGCATCTATTGATATGATCATGAGGTTTTTCTTCTTTAGCTTGTGGATATGATGAATTACATTAATTGATTTTTAAATGTTGAACAAGCCTTGAAAACCTAGATTAAATCCCACTTGGTCATGGTATGCAATTCTTTTTTATATATTGAATTAAATTTGTTATTCCCTTGAGAATTTTTGCATCTGTGTTTATGAGAGATATTGATCTATAGTCTTTTTTATTTTTTTTCCTTGTAATGCCTTTGTTTAGTTTTGGTATTAGGGTGATGCTTGCCTCAGAATGAGTTAGCAAGTATTCCCTCTGCTTCTATCATCTAAAAAAGACTGTAGAGACTTGGTAATAACTTATTCCATAATTGTTTAATATAACTCATGACTAATTCAATTTGTGCCTGGTGCTTTCTGTTTTTGAAGGTTATTAATTATTTATTCAGTTTATTTAATAAATATAGGCCCATTCAGATAGTCTCTTCTTGTGTGCATTTGTCAAGTTATGTCTTTCAAGGAATTGGTCTGTTTCATCTATTTTGTGACATGAAGTTGTTCATAGTATTCTTTTTTTCCTTTCAATTTATACTGGATATGTAGTGACTCCCCTGTTTCATTTCTGAGATTAGTAATTTTTGTCCTCTCTCTCTTTTTTTTGGTTAGTTTGACCAGAGGTTTATTGATTGTACTGATCTTTACAAAGAAACAACTTTTAGTTCTATTGTTTTTTTGTATAGATTCTCTGTTTACAATTTTATTGACATTTCCTCTTATTATTTTTCGTCTTGTTTTGGACTTAATTTATTCTACTTTTTCTAGTTTTCTAAAATGGAAGCTAAGATGATTGATTTTTTTATATTCTTTTCTAATATATGCATTCAATTTTATCAATTTCCCTCTAAGTACTGCTTTTGCTTTATACAATAAGTTTGATAAATTGTGTTTTCATTTTCATTTAGTTCAAAATATTTTTTTAAATTTCTCTTATGATTTATTTGACCCATGTGTTATGTAGAACTGTGTTGTTTAATTTCTACATATTTGGGGGTTTTCTCGTTAACTTTCTTTTAACTGATTTCTAGTTTAATTTCGTTGTGGTCTGAGATGGACATTGTATGATTTCTATTTTTTAAAATTTGTTAAGATTTGTTCATGTCCCATAATGTGGATTTTTTTGGTGACTATTTCAGTGAACTTGAAAAGTATGCATATTCTGCTGTTGTTGGTTGAAGTACTTTGTAGATGTTGTTTATATCCAGTTGACTGAGAGTGTTGAGTTCAACTCTGTTCTTCCTGGTTTTGTGTCTGCAGAATCTGTGCACTTCTGATAGACAGGTGTTGAAGGGTCCAACTATGATAATGGATTTATCTATTTCTGTCTTCAGTTCAATTAGTTTTTGCCTCAAAGTTTGATCCTCTGCTGTTAGGCACGTACATATTGAAGATTGTTATATCTACTGGGAGAATTGGTCATTTTATTATTATGCAACACTCTTCTTTATCCCTGATAATTTTCCTTACTTTATTTTTTTTATTTTTTTTTAAGATTTTATTTATTTGTCAGAGAGAGGCAGCGAGACAGGGAACACAAGCAGGGGGAGTGGGAGAGGGAGAAGCAGGCTTCCCACTGAGCAGGGAGCCCGATGAGGGGCACTATCCCAGAACGCTGGGATCATGACCTGAGCGGCAGGCAGACGCTTAATGACTGAGCCACCCAGGCACCCTAATTTTCCTTACTTTAAAGTCTGCTCCACAGGTGCCTGGGTGGCTCAGTTGTTAAGCGTCTGCCTTCTGCTCAGGTCATGATCCCAGCGTTCTGGGATCGAGCCCCACATCAGGCTCCCCGCTCAGTGGGGAGTCTGCTTCTCTCTCCCCCTCTCCCCCGGCTCCTGCTTGTCTCGCTCACTCTCTCAAATAAATAAATAATCTTAAAAAAATAGTCTGCTCTGTCTGAAATTAATATAGCCATTCTTGCTTTCTTTTGGTGTTAGCGTGGTGTATTTCCTCCACTTATTTAGTTCTAATGTTTCATTTTAGTTAAAGTGGGTTTCTTGTAGACAAAAAATACTTGGGTCTTGCTTTGTGATCCTCTCTGTAAATCTCTTGTAGTTGATTCCTTTAGACCATTTACATTCAAAGTGATAATTGATGTAGTTGGATTAATATCTATCATATTCATTGTTTTCTATTTTTTGCCCTTGTTTTTTGTTGCCGTTTTGTCTTCCACTCATTTTCTGTCATTAGTGGTCTTAGTTGAGCACTATATGATTCCATTTTCATTCGTCGGCATTCCATACTTCTTTTTTTTTTGGTTTTGCAGTATACATTTACAGCTAATCTAACTCTACTTTCAAAAAACACTATACCATTTGATGGATAATGTGAGGACCTTATTATAACAAAGTAATCTTAATTCCTCCCTCCTGTGCCTTGTGTCATTACTGTCACTTATTTTATTTTACATAAATACACATACATTTTATATAAATATATATGTATACAAATATACACATATACAAATATATACATATTATATAAATATGTATATAAATATATGCATTATGTATACATACATAAATGTACATAAATATACATATATAAATATGCATACATATATTTTATATGAATGTGCGTAAATATACATATTTTAAATAAATATACATATTTATATTTACATATATGAATACATATACACATGTGTATATGAATATGCATATATGTGTGTGAAATATACATATATATGTACATATGAAATATTCATATTCAGGGACATATATATGTGTCTATATAATATATAGATATTGTATGTATATAATATATAGATATGTATACATAATTATATATACATAAGCATGCATAATGGAATACACCATAGCTATTGTAATTTTGAACAAAGTTTTATCTGTTAGGTCAATTAAGAAAAATAAAAGTTTTTTCTTTTACCTTTATTCCTCCTTTGATACTTTTTTAAAATGTAGATCCACGTGTCTGACCTATATTATTTTCCCTCTCTCTAAAAAAGAACTTTTTAAACATTTCTTACAAGACAAGCTACTGTCAATAAATACATTTCTCTATGAAAGTCTTATTACTCCTTTACTTCTATGGATAATTTTGCAAGGTACAGAATTTTAAGGGTTTTTTTTCTTCTCAATATTTTACATATTTTATTGCATTCTTGCTTGATGGTTCTGAGGAGAAATCATATGTAATTCTTATCTTTGAGGTAAATTTCCCTCTGCCACTCCAGCTTCTTTCAAGATCTTTTCTTTATCTTTGATTTTCTGCAGTTGAAAATTTTGTTTACTTGTGGTTTGTTTGGGCATTTATCTTGGTTGATATTCTCAGAGACTGCTAGATCTGAAGTTTGGTATCTTACATTAATTTTAATGTTTCAAATATTTCTTCACTTCCTTTCTCTCTCTTCCTTCTGATATTCCCAGTACACATATGGTACACTTTGTAGTTGTCTAGGATTCTTGGATTTTTTTTTTTTTTGGTCCTATTTTCTTTGCTTTTCAGTTTTAAAGATTTCTATTGAGTTATCCTTAAGCTCAGAAATTCTATGCTCAGCTTTGTCTAGTCTACTAATATGTCTGTTAAAGGCATTCATGGAGCACCTGGGTGGTTCAGTCAGTTATGCTCTGCCTTAGGCTTAGGTTATGATCTCCAGGTCCTGGGATTGAGCCCTGTGTCAGGCTCCCCACTGTCAGGGAGTCTGCTTCTTCCTCTCCTTCTGCGCCTCTCCCCTGCTCATGTGTGCTCACTCTCTCTCAAAAAAATAAATAAAATATATATATTTTTTAAAAAGGCATTCATCATTTCTGATATAGTGTTTCTGATCACTGGTATTTCTTTTTGGTTCTTAGGATTTCCATCACTCTGCTTACATTGCCTATGTATTCGTGCATGTTGTCTACTTTATCAATTAGAGATTTTATCATATTAATTTTAGTTGCTTTAATTTTTTTTAATTATTATTATTTAAGTAAGCTCTACACCCAATGTAGGGCTTGAACTCATGACCCTGAGATCAAGAGTCACATGCTCTACTAAGTCTGTCAGGCAACCCTTTATGCTTTTTTTAGTTTGTCTGCATGTCTGTTTTTTAATTGTTTTAAGTTCTTGGTCTGATATTTCCATCATCCCTACCATGTCTGGTTCTGATGTTTGCTGTTTCTCTTCAAACTATGTTTTTGCCCATTAGTGTGCCTTGTAACTGTTTTTTGTTTTGCTTTGTTTTTCCTTCTTATAGTCAAATACGGTGTATGGGATAAAAGGAACTGCTGTAAATGGGCCTTTAGTAATGTGGTGGTGAGATGTGCAGGACAGGGAAGCCTTAGTGGTGATATAATTACCTTTCTGTCTTTTAGTGAGGCTGTGCCTCTGAACTGTGCACTTTGCTACTGTTTCTCAGATTTTTCTCCCCCTTAGGTTGGGCTAGGATGGCTAGGGAAGGCTGGAGTTGGATATTTACTTTTTCCCATTTAGAAGGCTAAAGCTAGCTGGAGTGGTGTATTTCTCTTCAGGTCAGTTAGGCTTTGATAAATCCCAAGCAGGTTAGGATCTGGTTAATGAATTTTTTTCTAAGGGTGGACCTTGTTAAGAACAGAGTGCTTTGATGTATTTCAAAATGGTTTCTTTTCTTCTCCCCTGACAGAAGTATTTGGAGATTTTTTTTTTCCTCTGTTACTTACTGGGCACATTCCTGGAGGTAAAACCTACAAAAGTATGAGACTTACCTATGATTGGGTTCCCCCTATAGTTTGTAATTCTCAGACTTACCCACATTGAGCCTCCAGCATGTCATCGGTTATAGTTCAGGTTTTCGTAATTCACCACTGGTTCCATCAGTTTTACTCTAGTATATTGTGATTCTCTGTATCCATCTATTTTTTTTCCCCCTCCAATTTTGGGAGCAACAATTTACCCTGTGATTTCACTTCTTTTTAGGGATCTAAGAAGAGCTGTTGATTTTTCAGTTTTTTCAGCTTTCTACTTGTTGTTCGGAAAGAGTGGCAGTTCCAAGTTGTTTATATGTGGACCCAGACACCAAAGTCATACCCTTGTGTTTTATTTAAGAAATACATCCCTAACCCACCAGCATATATGTATTCCCTCATATTTGTTTCTAAACTATTTAAAGTTTTGCTTTTCACACCTCATTTTTTTAGCTTTATCTCAAAATACTTTTTTATGTATAATTATGTGTTAAGTGTTACAGTTTGTTTTTTCCACACAACGGACCCATTTTGACATCTCTGTTTATCTATTCATCATATATTATTGATTTTCATAAAATACTACCTCTGAGTAGACATGTATCTTCTGTGGAGCACTTCATTCTCTTTTAATGACTATTTGTTTATATCCTACTAATCCTATGTGTTATTATTTATTATGGCTTTATAAGAAGACTTGATATCTGGTAGAGCAGTCCTTCCACTTTGCTCTTCTTTAAAAGTGTCCTGGTATCTTGGGCATTTATTCTTCTGTATATAATTTAGAATAAAAACGTGAAATTCTGTGAAGAACTCTGTTGAGATTTTCACTAAAACTGAATCAAATTTAAAGGTTAATATAGAAGCTGCTGACATCTTAATGTCATTTGTTCTTCATAACTGATAAGCACACTACAGCTGTCATTTATTTAAGTCTCCTATAGTCATTCAATAATGTAGAGTTCTCTCCTTTTTTCTTTTACATAAAGTTGATCTGTCTCCATTTCTTTGTTTCATATATATATATATATATATATAAGTATATATATGAAATTATATCTATTTCTGTATATATAGGTGAGAATATATATATGAAACTATATATACCCATACATTTTAGATAGAAAAACTGTATCACTTACATCAAATTTCCCTTTCTTCAGAAAACTTTTGAGTTAGCACAGTGTTTTCCTCAACCTAGGTAAGAGACATTCTGTTTAGCATGGAAAAGATCAAAAGTTAATACAAGATACTTGGAAATTCTTGGGGCGCCTGGGTGACTCAGTAGGTTAAGTGGTTGCCTTCAGCTCAGGTCATGGTCCCGGAGTCCTGGGATCAAGCCCCACGTCGGGCTCCCTGCTCCCTGGGAAGTCTGCTTCTTCCTCTCCCTTTGTCTATCATGTGTTTTCTCTCTCTCTCTCTCTCTCTCTCTCTCTCTCTCTCTCTCTCTCTCTCCCCCCCCCCCTCAAATAAGGAAATAAAATCTTAAAAAAAAAAAAAAAGTTACTTGGAAATTCTGAAAGCTCCTGAATGAAGGCATCACACAAGAGCGTCATTATAATTTTCTTTTCTCCCCTCCCCTCCCCTCCCCTCCCCTCCTTTTCCTTCTTTCTTCCTTCCTTCCTTCCTTCCTTCCTTCCTTCCTTCCTTCCTTCCTTCTTCCTACTTTCCTTTTTACAGCTCAAGTAATTTTCAGGTTATCTGAAAAATTCATAAGCAAGAGGCAATTCAACAATTCCTTTAATCATGTTACTACTTGAAAGGAAATAAATGGTTATCTTTAAAATTCCACAACTTTATAAAGTAGACTGAATTTATTTTTAAAATTATTAGTTAACTTTGAAGCTGTCATTAGTGTGATGTTTTAGCCTAAAGCAGGGGTCGGCAAACTGTGGGTCACAGGTCAAGTGTTACCTCTTGCAGAGCAAATCCAACTGTGGCCATTTATTTACATGTTGTCTATGATTGTTTTCATCCTATAACAGCATTTTGAGTCATAGCAACAGACTGTGTCACCCACAAAGCCAAAAATAATTACTGTCTATCCCTTTACAGAAATAGTTTACCAACCTGTACAGTGTAAAGGAAGCTCATGACTCTACTGTGTATGTAATTTTGTAAAAGGGGCGATAGATTTATACACTTTATTTAAACCAATTTTGAAAAATAGTGAACATGATTTAACACATAGAAATTTCTGTATCCATTTTTTTAAATACTTAGATAATTGGTATTAATAAATATTCATAGTGTAAACAGCATTCTTTGTGATAGGGCATTTTAGAAATAATTAAGAAAAATATTTTGAACTATTTCTTGGCTTTTTATATGTAAAATGATGGTTTCAGGTGCTATCTGAAAGCCCTTACTTTTCTGATCTCCACTTATGTCAGGCAAGTCAGCTCAGTTTCCAGTTCCCTTGGGAGTTGCCACATCCCTGGGTTCAGATAAAACAGCTTCCTTAGTTTCATTCCTCCATCCTTTTTAAGTTTTTGTTTAAATTCCAGTTAGTTAACACGCAGTGTAATATTAGTTTCAGGTATACAATACAGTGATTCAACACTTCCATATAACACCTTGTGTTCATTACAGCAACTGCATTCCTTAATCCCCATCACCTATTTCACCTGCCCCCCCCACCTCCCTTCTGGTAACCATCAGTTTGTTAAGAGTCTATTTCTTATTTTGCTTCTCTCTCTCTTTTTTTCCCTTTGCTCATTTGTTTTTTTTAAATTCCATATATGAGTGAAATCATATGGTTATTTGTCTTTCTCTGATAGACTTAGCATAATACTCTCTAGCTTCATCCATGTCATTGCAAATGGCAAGATTTCATTCCTTTTTTATAGCTGAATACTAAAAATCCTAGAGGAGAACACAGGAAATAACTTCCTTGACATAGACTATAGCAACTTCTTTGTAAATATGTCTCCTGAGGCAAGGGAATTAAAAGCAAAACTAAACTACTGTACTTTCATCAAAATAAAAAGCTTCTGCACAGCAAAAAGAAACAATCACCAAAACTAAAGGCAACCTTTGAAATGGGAGAAGTTATTCGCAAATAACATGTCTGATAAAGGGTTAGTATCCAAAATATATAAAGAACTTAAAAACTCAACACCCAAAAAATGCATAATCCAATTAAAAAATGGGCAGAACACATGAATAGACATTTTTCCAAAGAAGACATACAGATGGCCAATAGACATATGAAAATACGCTCATCATCACTCATCATCAGTGGAATACAAATCAAAGCTACAATAAGAGATCACTCACACCTGTCAGAATGGCTAAAATCAACAACACAAGAAGAAGTAGGTGTTGTGAGGATGTGGAGAAAGGGGAACCCTCTTATAGTGTTGGTGGGAATGCAAACTGGTGCAGCCATTATGGAAAACTGTATGGAGGTTCCTCAGAAAGTTAAAAATAGAACTACCCTACAATCCAGCAATTATACTACTAGGTATTTACCTGAAAAATATGAAATACTAATTCGAAGGAATATATGCACCCTGATCTTTATAGCAACATTATCTACATTCCTCCATCCTTTTAATGGAAACAGGGCAGAGTGTTCTTGCTCTATTTTTGTTTGTTCTACTGTCCCATGTGGTTTCTAGCTCTTTTAGTATCTAAATAACTATTTCTTCACATTACATTTATTTTAAGGCAAATCCCTTTAGGTCTTCTGTTTTGAAAACTGTTATTTGATACACTTTGGAAAAAGTGCTGGAAATTATGAACTAATGTGCTTCTAGAGGAGATGCTGGCTGAATGCAAGGCAAAAGATAATTGGAGGTGGCAGTGAATTATTATTTAGGTGGTTATGCCTTTCTAGTTGGGAGTTATTTTTTCTCGTCATTATGAATATAGCCTTCCTTTGTCCTGTTGTTAAGGGATCCACTGTTAGTTTTTAAAATGTATTTTTGCCACATCTTGCTTTTGAGAGTTTTGGTTTTCTTTAGTTTCTATAGTTCCACTACAATATTTGTAAGCAAATTTCTTTCTCCTAATCCTAATTGTGAGAAATTGTATTTTCTGAATCTAAACATTCATGTAATTAATTATGCAAAGCCCCATTCAATCACATTCGCTCATTTACTTATTCACATTCTCTACTTCCAGCAAAGGGCCGAGAGCTGAACTAATCATACAGCTCTGTTCAACATTCATTATTCTTTTTGGTTTTGTAAGGCCTCTCTTGTTTTATTTTTCCCTTGTTATCTATATCTTATACTCACATTCCCCTTTCTCTAAAACAAAAACAAAACAAAACCAAAAAACCCTTGTACTGTATGTATAATATTTTTGTATGTATTTTGCCACAATTATATAGATATTTTCTGTGTATGACATCTTTATTTATAAAAATGGTATTATAGAGACTTTAATTTTTTCACTAGGCACTTTGTTTTCTATTACTTATACATGTGGTACAACTAAAATTTTTCTTTTAGCTGCTTTATAGTATTCTATAATATGTTTTATGTTATATACCACACTGTTCTTATGCAATCTCCCTATGACTCTTCAACTAGTAATTACTACACAAATTGCTCCATTGAATATGTGAGCACCATGATCTCCTAATGAACATCTGGGAGGTTTCTTTTTAATAATGTTTACCCAGAGTGAAATTATTGTGAGACTGCTCTCCAGTATGTTATATCAGGCAGCACTGCCACCAACAGTGCATGAACCTTTTTATATCTCTGCATCTTCCAAAAAACTTGTCATCATCAGGTTTTTGAATATTTGCAAGGGCAAAAGATGTTGAGTGTTCTCTTATTGTTGTTTCAATTTGCATTTTAAAATTAATGAGTCTGAGAGATTTCCCCCATCTATTTATTTATTTATTTATTTATTTATTTATTTATTTATTATTTATTTATTTATTTATTTATTTATTTATTTTTTTTTTTTTTTTTCAGAGAAAGAGAGAGAGAGCACGCAGGTAGAATCTTTCAAATAATCTTTCAAGTAGACTCCGTACTGAGCAGGGAGCCCAGCGTGGGGCTAAATTCCATGACTCATGATATCATGACCTGAGCTGACACCAAAAGTCAGACACTTAACCAACAGAGCCACCCCAGCACTCCCACCCCATATTCTTTTTTAATAACTCTTTGGGTTTTCCTTTTCTGCTATTCTGACTCATGATATTATTTGTATTTTGAGAGTGTTGCCCTTTTCTTGTTGACATTCTAATCTTTTACTAATGTATATTATCAGGAAAATTTATGCCTAAAAATAAAACTTATCTCTATTGGTTAGGCATTGGAATTTAGATAATAGGCGGATTCATAAACAGATTCAAATGTTATTTCAGAAACCTAAATAACAATGTAAGTGTATATATTACAATATAAATATGTATTTTGTAAATATAAGAATCTTCCTTTTCCAAAACAAACATAGTTACAAGGGTTTGGCTGATAACTGGAATGTGTAAGTAGCTTTATTTAGTTTTTGTTCCATTTCAACTTCAATGTTTCTTGGTTTCATGGAGATACCATTACTCTTCTCATAATCTGGGGAGGAGGAACTAAGTGGTAAAGAAATATGGTGGTACTCATACTTGGTAAGTATTGTGATGGTAATTCTCATTTTATAAGCTTATTAAAATATAGCCAGCAAGAAATATTCAAAAATTATGTACACACATATACACTTACCCATGCACTCAGAATATTTAATCATTATTTTATTTTTATGTTTTTAAAAATATTTTATAGTGTGGGTAGTATTTTTAAATTAAAAAAAGAAAACAACTATCATAATTGGTACTAATCTGGAGATGAGCATATGATGACAAATTCAGCAAATTAATATTGAGGTATGTTAACAAGTTATTCAGAGCAATATAATATTATAAATTTAGAGATAGCATGAATATATTTTAAAAATCAATTACTGTCTGTTTTCATTTTGAAATACTTTTACGTATCATATATTTATGTTTAAAGTACCTTTTTTTCCTTTGATGAAAAATTTTTAACCCTATACTGTTCTGTGGAAAATGTACGACATACGTGTACAGAATTAACAAATGAGCACTGAGAACTATTTAATTAAAATACACATTGGCAAAGATACTGTTCCCATAATTACTGTTCCCAGGAGAAAGCAACATCTTGGGATAGCTTGCACTGTTCCACTTTATAAATATGAAGTTTCTATACTACAAATGCCATTTTTAAAGTAGTATTCATCTGTGAAACTCAGTATTTTACTTTGTCTTCATGGTTTTCAGTAATAACTATGTAAACAGTTATCAGACAATCATTCTATAGTACTTTTCAAATGCCATGTTTCTGTGGCATATATTCCTTTTAGGTAGACTTTATGTCAATTTGTTCTCCTCTTCAGCTTGAGGAAAGTTTGAGAGAAGGTAACTGCACTATCTATCCAAAATTCAGCCATTAATACAACATGCGAAGGGTAACAAGAAGATTTAGGCTAAGATTAAGATGAGAAATATGGAGAATACTGAATGCCTCATAAGGCAAATAGTCGAACCCCATTGTTCTTTTTCGTGTTAAATTTTCTAAGTGTCTGGGTTTCTCACAGTCAAATAGACATTTTCAGATTCATTCAAAAGGCAAATATAAAATTTTAGGTTTAATGTCAGAATTATTTGTAGATCCACTCTTCTATATTAGTGAGCATTTTTGAGAGCTGGTTATAATCATATTTGAAATAGATTTCTAAATATACCTAAATTATTTGTAATATGCACTAATCAAAGAAGAAGCTGTTTTTCTGTTACATGCTTCAGATATTTCCTTATTTCAAACGCAACACAGGCATGGCAATTTAAAAGTTAGAGCAGCAAAAAAAAAAACCCAAAATGTGTTTTTTAAAAAACATGGACAGGAAAGAAATATTTTCATATTCCATAATATTTTTATCTTCATGATGTAAAATTTGTTCGTCTGTGTCAATATCAACTAAATAATTCTAAGATGCATATTAATGATCAATTAAGTTGATCTGTATAATTATAAGCATGAAAATTTTTTTTTAAAAATCTGATTTCTAATCCTACCACTTACTTATTGAGATAACTTGGGCAATTCAGTCAACATCCCCGAGCTTCTGAGATTCTGAATGAGACAGAACACATGATCAACAAGCTACCTTACATCCCACTAAAAGCATAATGCTAATTCCTAACTTAAATATCCTAGAACCAGTTTAGTTAGGTAAATTAGATGGGAAAAGTTAAAAGAGTGAGAGAGTAGAGAGAGAGGGAGAAGAAATGATGAATGAACATGAAGAAAGAACTGAAAACAGGAAAAACAGATCATGTACACGGAGTCCAGTTATCCAAACAGATGCCTAGATGGATAAAGCAGGCCGGCCTCACCATGTCCATTATAGGCAGAGAAAGAAAGGGGCCACTTCAAGAATACAATTGCTTGTCCCCATGACTAGGTATAACTTGATGTAGGACAAAATAGCTGAGTCATATGGTAGGTGTATGTTTAACTAGAAACTGGCAATTTCCGAGGAGGTGGAACTATTTCACATTCCCATCAGGAATGTAAAGAACTCCAGTTGCTCCATAGTCTTGTCAATAGTCTGTCTTTTTAACTTTAAACATTTTAATAAAAACTCTGGTTGTAATCCATTGTAGTTTTAATTTACATTTCCCTGTTGGCTAATGATATTGACCATCTTTCATGTGTTTACCATCTGTATATCTTTGTACAAAAGTGTTAGCTCAAATCTTCTGTCCATAGTTTTCATGGTTTTTTTTGTTTGTCCTCTTACTAAGTTTTGAGAAGTCATTATATAATCTGGATAGAAGTGTTTTTTTAGATATATTATAAATCTCCCAGTCTGTGACTTTTATTTTCATTCTCTTAACAATGCCTTTTGAAGGTCTTAAAATCCTAATTTTTACTGTTTTTTTTTAAATTGTGTGGATCATATTTTTGGGTTTGGACCTAATTTTTGCCAGGATCACAAAGATTTTTTTTTTGCCTTATGTTTTGTTATAAAATTTTTCTGGTTTTGGCTTTACATTTAGAGCTCTAATCCATTTTCAGATAATTTTTGTTTTGTTCTGCCATATGGGTTGAAGATCTTTTTTTTTTTTTTTTGAAGCATATAGATATCTATTTATTCTGGTACTGTTTGTTGAAAAGATTATTTTTATCCACTGAATTTTTGCCAGTTGTACCTTTATCAAAAATCAACTGCTTATATGTGCATGGGTATATTTCTGGACTCCCTAAGCTGTTCTATTGATTTATTCATCCATCTTGATCCCAATAGCACACTCTATTGTAGCTTTATAATAATGTTTAATGTAGGTAGTATAAGTCCTTCAACTTTGTTCTTCTTTATTAAAGTTGTTTTAGATATTCTAGGTTTGTGTCTTGTGTCTTGCTATTTCTTTTTATTTGTCCCTTTTGGGGGGCCGTCCCTTTCTCCTTTTATTGTCTACTTTTGGATTAATTGCATAATTTTATTATTCCATATCATCTCCTTTGTTGACTAATTAAACCATAACTTTGTTATGGTATTTAAGTCATTTTAGGATTTATCATATACCTCTGTAATTTATCAGTCTTCTTGTAAACCATATTACATTACTTGAGATTCTTACATTATATTTAATGTTCTCCCCTTCTGGTTTTGTGCTACGTATGTCCTACATTTTACTGCTAAATATGTTTTAAACACACAGGTCATTGTTTTTATTATTTCTTTAAAAGTAAGCTACTTTTAAAGAAATTAAACAATAAAACAAAAAGTCTTTATGTTTAACCCCTCGGGTATCGTTTCTGGTATACAATACCATATTATTTTGAAAGCACAAAGTTTAGTTCCCAAATCTCAGTTTACATTTGCCTACAGAATAAGTCTATCTTTAACATTGTATATTTCATCTGACCTGTTCAGGCTTCAGTTGCTTTTTCTTGTTTTATATATGTTTGCCTTATTTTTTCTTAAGTAGTATCTTAGAGACTTTGTTGTATTTCAGGGGGTTTGGATTTTTTTGTTGTTTGCTTTGGTTGGAGGGCATTATTTTGTTTTGTTTTTATCATTAGTTTAATATCTAGTTGACTTATACTCAGAAAATCCCTAATGTTAAAAGCAAGACATAGGGGTACCTGGGTGGCTCAGTCAGTTGAGCTTCAACTCTTGATGTCAGCTCAGGTCTTGATCTCAGGATTGTGAGTTCAAGTCCCGTGTTCGACTCCACACTGGGTGTGAGCCTACTTAAAAAAAAAAAAAAAAAAAAGGAGCAAAACACAAGCAGAATTTACAGTTGTATAATTTTTCCCTTTATACTTAAACTTTATAAATATTGTAAATTCTGTGTTATATTTATATAAATTTAATTGGTTTGCCTTAATGTATTTGTGCTTTCAGTTTCTTCAAGTCATGCTATTTCATATTTGTCAAACATAGCACTTAATTTTTCTTTGCATCCCATCCCCCCACTAATATACTTATTTTAATTCTAAACTATACTTTCTTTTAGTAGGTGAGTTTATATCTTAGATGTCTAATTTTATTGTTTAATTTTGCATTTTTACTGCTTCCTTTTTGCTGTATTTATTGTCTATATTTTATTTTCATTTTTTACCCCTTAAAAAGCTAGAATGGTTATTTCCCATATATTACTGATTTAAGCTATAATAGAATATATCTAATCTCTTCGTATACTTCTTTAAAATACCTAGAATATTTTAGGTCTCCTAGCTGGCTCAGTCAGTTGGTTGTCTGCCTTCAGCTCAGGTCATGATCCCCGGGTCCTGGGATCGAGCTTCACATTAGGCTCCCTGCTCAAAAGTGAGTCTGTTTCTTCCTCTCCCTCTGCCCCTCTGCCTGCTTGTGTTCTCTCTCTGTCTCTCTGTCTCTCTTTCTCTCAAATAAATAAAAGCTTAAAAAAAATACCTAGTATATTTTAAGTTCTTTTTTTTTTTTTAAAGATTTTATTTATTCATTTGACAGAGATAGAGACAGCCAGCGAGAGAGGGAACACAAGCAGGGGGAGTGGGAGAGGGAGAAGCAGGCTCCCAGCAGAGGAGCCTGACGTGGGGCTCAATCCCAGGACTCCAGGATCACGCCCTGAGCCAAAGGCAGACGCTTAACAACTGAGCCACCCAGGCGCCCCTATTTCAAGTTCTTATAAATGTTAGTTTTCTAATATGATTATCATTATGATTATTATTAGTTTCAATTTTAAGGCACTTTCTTACTTTGCCTGTCAAACTATTAAATCTTCCATATAAATCTATACATGTTAAACTGAATTTCAGAAGTGTTAGATTAGTCAATTAATCACAGACACTGGGCCATATGATACTTTTCAATATCATGGAAACTCATATTGTGTAACTATAAAAAGGAAGTTATTTTTGAAAATAAATAAGATATCTATTTTATGTAATATTTATGAGAAATAGAGGCCATATAGCATATTTTTAATATAACTTTATTTTTTTGTTTGTTTGTTGGTTTGTTTGTTTTTAGTAGGCTCCCTGTGTGGGGCTTGAAGTCACAACCCTGAAATCAAGACATGAGCTTAGATCAAGAGTCAGACGCTTAACTGACTGAGCTGCCCAGGCTCCCCTACACTTTGATATTTAATATACCATTCACCTTAATACTCTAGCATATTCTTTTAAAGGCGGTAGGAATTAACATGGAATTTTCCATAGATGATTGCTTTTTCTCTACTTATAGAAAGATTCTCTTGCATTTTCCTATGAATCAGACAGTGGTAATGTTTTAAAATATTTATCTACATGTAATAAAAATCGACCAGGGAAGAAAAATAGATATACAAATGACATGCAATTACATTGCAAATCGTTTTAAGATATGTGGCTTTATTAATCTAAATTTCTCATGATTGAAGAGAAAAATACACTTTTACAGATTAAAAGGTGACTTTTAATTAATATCTTCAAATATTAGATTATTTATAAAATAGAGCTATTTAATATCTTTGAACAAACAAAGCTAAAACCTTTGGTTAAATGTCATGTTTGTCATTTCATTGTATAGTTTAAGAAGATAAAGCCTGATAAAATTTATGAGTAAGTGAAACTACTGTTATGACATGTAATGTACTGTCACAAAAGGTATATTTGCTTTAAATACCTTTATATGTGTGCTGTGATTATAGAAATCCTTAAACATCACCATTGTGTTAATAGCTCCACGCACTTTGCAGTCCTCACAGCATTAATGAATGAATGACTGAATTTCTCAACTTTAAAGCCTTCTTAGAAGCTATACTCATCATACTCTAGAAGCACAAAGTATTCTTATTTGAGATTTTAGACTCATGATTTCTGGAGGAGAGTGTGCAATGTAATTTCTTAATAGAAATTCTTTGTTATTTCTTATGTATCACCCAATACAGTAGTCATATGGCTTTGAGACATAAGACCCTGGTAATACATGGAAGGAAATATTGAGAGAAACAATTTCCAAATGCACCAGATGCCATAGTTAAAAGTAGTCTTCATTTTCATAAAGTAATATTCCTTAAATATTTATATTGAACTGCTTATTCTGCCATTCTTTTTAGGCTCCTGTTAATTTATTTTCAGATCACTTTATGAGAATGATTATACAATTTCATTCTTATTGTTAATTTATTTTTAATTAATCTGAGGGTTTGCCAAGTAAAGCAAATGGACAAGCAACAGGAGAATGTTGTCAACACAGTGTCCCAACAGAGAGACTAATACCTTTGAGCTAATGCCAAAAAACAGTTGGCTTTATGATGGATGAAAATGAGTAAAAGTTACTGATAGGTGTGCTTTAAAGGTTGGTTGGGTCTGCAGCATGCACTTATATCTTAGATCATTTAAATTATTTTCTTAAAGAATATCATTCAACTCTTCTCCAAATAATGCTGTGATCCTTTACATTTGACTCAACTAAGTTCGTTCAATAGTCCAGAGGCTTTATTTAGGGTTAACAATTTGTAAGTTTTTAAAATTTTTAGAGATTGAATTTATAGTAATGGTTTGCAATATACAGATGATAGTATTTGTATTTTTGTTCCTTTTCAATCATTAGGTAGCTCACTTTTTTTGACTGTGGTATAAAAACATCATTAAATTAAGTTTTTACATATAAATGCCTTTCAAAATTAAAATTTTATTGACAGTATATTATACATCTTTAAACTTGATATCAATCTGATCTAGTGTTAAAACCTAGGTGGTTCTTCTTTAATAACTAAAACAGTTTTGTAATAAGTCCATTGAGTAAGTGCATGTTGAATAAAGTCAAGCTTTTAAGAAAAATGCTTTCCCTTTTTAGAAAATTTAAACATATATCCTTATAACAATACTTATATTAGTATTTGACATTCTAAAATTATTTGTTATGTATAGTGTAAAACTAATGTTGAATCATATTATTTTAAAACACCATATTTTAAATTGCTACTACCTCCGTACAATGGAAAAAAATAGTAAAATACAAACAACCCATCCTTTAAAGGCCTTCTTATACTTCCATATATATCATAGCTTCTAATTCACTTAATAAAGATGAAAATTGGTATTTTCAGATGAGGAAAACATTTCAGAGAGAGCTTAATAACTGAACTGAGACTACGCAAGTTGTACATGTTACTTCTTTTAGTAAGAATTTGGCTCTGTTTTTGACTTTGAACAAAATTATATATTTGGCTTTACAAATATCATAATCTCTCTGAATCTAAAAGTCAGTTCAAAAGAGAGTATAGGGGGCTGTTCCATGTTGCTCCAGGGAAAATGGAGGGCTTGGTGGTGGTGGCAGAGGAGTGGCAGTAAGGAGGGAACAGAGCCAGACTCAGTCGGACAATGAGATTAGAGTCCTCCAGAATACACATCATATAAAGATTTTTTTAAATTTCTATTATGTATTTATTTGACAGAGAGAGAAAGAGTTGACAGACAGAGAGACAGAGAGCATGCCATAGAGCACAAGCAGGGGGAGTGGCAGAGGGAGAGGAAGTAGCAGGCTCCCCACTGAGCAGGGAGCCCAACATGGGGCTGGATCCCAGGACCCTGGGATCATGACCTGAACCAAAGGCAGATGCTTAACTGACAGAGCCACCCAGGTGCCGCCAGAATACACATCATACATCATCCAAAGTTGGAATGGTGATGTCTCCATGAGGGAACCTCCTCTGACTCATCCTGTCATGTCTATCATACTGTTCTTGAGTGGGCTATTCATCTAAGATGGGATTTACCCTGTGAAACAGGGAGAAGACTTATGGACTCCAAACATCAGTTCAAGTTGTAGCTGAGTTTTTTAAAGCACATTCATACATGTAAAGCTCCTTTGCTTTGGGCCCTCTGCTTTGTTAAAGCTGCTGTATTGCTAACCCAGACTTGCTGCAGTGACTGATCATCATGTCCAGTTTGGAAGAGACCACAGCACATGGGAAAACATGCATCCAAGTTCCAGTTTGTCGCCATCTATCAGGAGTTGATGGTTGAGTGTACCAAGCAATGGCACCCAGATAAAATGGTAGACGTTTGGACAGGAAGAAGCTAAAGGAAGTCTTCAAAGACTCACAGTCGTCAACCTGGAATAAAAAAAATCCATACCATGGTGTTATAATGTGGCCTGTTCCTGAAAAATTGAAATCACTGTGACACTTTTTAAGGATCCTCATGAAGAGGATGTGAAGATAAAGAGTGGACATTTGTTATAGAAAATGGTAAAGCCATGCATTCATTCAGCAATTGCTGAGCACCTGCCATGTGCTGGGATCAGGTGCTGCTGATGAAGGTCATCCCAGTCTACAGTCTGAGGAACACAGTCCAAGAGATGACTATTTAACCAGCCTAAACACCTGCCTTGAAGAGGTTCACAGTCTACTGGAGACAAACAAGGAAACAACTAATAATTGATGCCATATGGGGTCAGGTGGAGGGAATTCTAATTCTGGTTTAAGAACTAGGAGGAGGCCTCTCAGAATATTTGATTCCTTAATTCAGTGATTCTCATTGTAATGATGGGTAGAATGTAGGACATCCCCCCCCCCCCCAGGAAAATGTGGCAATGGCTGGAGACGTTTTTGATTGTCATGATTTGGTGGGTAATAGGAGGGATGTGCTACGGCATCTAGTGGGTAGGAGCCAGGGATGCTGCTAAACACTCTGCAGTGCGTAAGAAAGCCCTGCCCAAAAACAAAGAGTTATTTGGTCCAAAATGCCAGTAGTTCTGTGGTTGAGAAACCATACCTTAGCTTAATTATATTTTTCTCCTTAGCTTAATTATATTTTTCTCCTGTCTCCTTAATGTCTGTTGTTCCCTTCCCCCTGTACACACATAGTTTTTAAAAAGTACAAAACTATTATGTAAGAATAGATGTTGGTAAATATGAACAGATAAAGTAAAAGATTCCAACAATAAAGACAAGTATAAAATTAAGAAGAAGAAAAGAGAGAGAGAATATGCCTGTATCTTATCAAATATTTTGAGGATAAGTTAAACAATATACTTCAAATTATTATAAAATAATATGGAATAAATAGATGATTAATTTTAACATTTATGCATTAAAACATTTTTTCAATACTTCATTATTTATGTTGTATTAAGATCTTGATAATCCTTAACTTTTTTATATACAAAAGTGATAAATCTAATTTAAAATGTCTAGAAAAGATTCCAGAATATTCCACCAATAAAAATGGTTTGTCCCTTAACCTTTTGGCCACCTGGTATTAAAATATAGAGAAAACTATGTTTCCTGACTCACTAAATCTCTAATCTTAAGTCAGCTATAAGTTAGATATGTAGAATTCAGTGGAAGAAGGGAAAAAACAGTTCTGGAGGGAATTTTTAATTCAATTTATATCAGTGAAAAAAATACATTTGTTGGAAGATTCTGGGAGAGAAGCACTCTTCGTTCTTTCTGCTTCTCTGTGTTTCTATCTCTATCTCTGTTTATCTCTCTGACTTGATGTATTTTTGTGAAGCATAGACCTACTAGATCGAGGTTACCGCCGAGAGGGAAGTGGGAGGCTGGACTTAGAAATGACCTGACACCATAAAAAAATCTTACAAGGACATGAAAAGGAACCAAGTGTAACTGAACCTCTGTCAAGCAAAAATGGGAACCTACATTAACTTTCTAGTTATATAAATCGGTAAATCCTATTTATTGTTTAAATAGGCAGAATAAAAGATTCTACATAATAAAAATGCAGTAATATATCTAAAACAGACTCAAAAAGTATTCAATCATTCAGCAAATTTGTCTTCATAGGCAGAGTTAGAACCATTTTTTAAGAATGACTTTTAAGAATGAACTATCCATTGTAAATTATTTTCTGTCTTCCAAAAGTAAACATGTTTAATCTATTTTTCTTATCGAACAAATAAGTTTTCTCCCATATCCCCTTTATACATACCAATCACCTGTTGCAAGATGAACCATGGGGGCTATAGCATATAGTTTTGTCTTCACCCAAATTTTACTTTATTTATTTTTGTTTGTTTGGTTGGATTTGGCTAAGGAAGTAACTGGCATTCTGTGCCAACTTCACTCAAAAGTAATGCCTGTCCTGATAATTGAAAGGTTAAAGTCAGAAAATTTGGAGGTCTAAAGAAAGGAATCATATAGCCTTCTAAAGGAAAAGAAAAAGGTAGCCATGCTTTGTAGTTCACCAAGTTCCTGGGGAAGATAGAGAAACGTGCCCAACTATAGTCTTTCCCAGTACATACAGGTCAAAGACTGGCCTTGCTTCTCAGAGTAAAGAAAGTTTGATTCAGGTCGAATAAGATAATCATTGTTCTTTTATGTCACTTAAAACATCTACTTAAAAACAAAATCTATTTTAAATGGATCAACTTCTGGCAAGACAGCGTATGGGGTTCCACTGACATGCTCTCCAATAAAACTGGTAAAACTTATAAAAACAAAAACATGTAAACCCTCTTCAAATGGTCCTAAAGATAAATAGTAAATGAAGAAATAACCACTCAAGAAAATCTATGAAAATTTAATAAGGCAAGTGTGTGCTATTTGACCAAAGATGACTCCTTTCTTCCCTCCTCCCAGCTTAGATGCCACTCCAAACTGATGTAACCAAGAAAATAAGTCTATTGAGCTTCCACTCAGAGAGCTTTCTTCTTGGGATGAGCAGGGCATCAGCCTTTCCCATTCAGTCACCAGCTACCTGTTGCTGAGGCTGCGTCCTGGGCATTGTGGTCAAAGGATGGAGGCTCTCTTCTTCCTCCTGGTCCTCTCTCATGGATTGGAGGCTCTATCGTGGGTACAACATGCTGAGGATACTGGGCCCCTATTTGTGATTGCTCCAGTTTGGGAGGTGGTGGTCCTATGCTAAGAGAAGCAAACTGAGAGGAACTCAGGTTCTGCCTGAATCTCCGTAAAGTGCTCAGCAATTGGAGTGGGGATATCACTCAGAGAGGAGCTTGCCAGTGTCCTTGCCTCCAGCTCCACAGCCCCAAATAAGATATTTTACCTGCAAGGAGAAGCAGGATCTAAAGTAGCCATTTATCTCTTCCAAAAGAAATGGACTCAATTTTAAACAGAGCATTGAGAAATTCAGGCCTAAAGTGCTTGCCAGAATTGTGGAGGTACTGGACAAAGACAATCAGGAAGAGATTCGTGTATTTGATAAACATACAGCCTAGACTGCAGGCTGGCTAGTATGTAGAAGAGAATAGGGAATACAACATCGTGAGAAACACTCCTGGGATTAAAATAAACATCAAACACTGATTTCAGAAAATATTCCTTTTGAGGATGCATAGTTTGATTGGGTTAGTTTGTACAGCAATTTATGCCTCAGTTAATGTTTAAAATAATAGGGTGATCAGTTGGCCATGTGAAGTTTAACAGCTGGGTGTAGTCAGGGAAAGAGAGGAAAAAACAATACCATCTCAAGATATCTGGAGTATACCCAAAATTGCACATCACTAAGGATCAGCATCAGAGGCTTAATATTGTGGAAGTAAATAGACTTCACTAAAATAATCCAGCCAGTTACTAACCACATAAACAAGCAAATAACAATAACAGTGCCCTAGGAAGAAGTATACATTTATATTTGATATATATTAATAAGCTTATATTAATATATATTAGGTAAAATATATTAGCTAAAATGTCTAGTTTCCAACAACAAAAAAATTATAAAGCATGTGAAAGAACAGGGAAGTATAACCATGTACCAAAATATAGACAGCAGAAACTGCCTGTGAGAGCCACCACATGCTAGATTTAACAAAAAGTTTAAAGTAGGTATTATAAATATGTTCACAGAATGAAGGGATGATTTTAAAAGTAAAGGAAGGTGTGATAATATTGTCACATCAAAGAGATAGCGGAAAAAATAGAAATTTTCGATTTGAAAAGTACATCTGAAATTTTAAAATTTACTAGAGGCTTAACAGATTTTAACTGGTGTTATAAAGAATTAGTGAACTTGAAGATACAGCAATAGTTTGCAAGCTGAAGAAAAGAAAGCAAAAGTAATGAAGAAAAATAAACATAGCTTCAGAGAAATGCAAGATAACATTAAGCACAAAAGCATATTCATAATAAGAGTACCAATAGAAGAAGAAAGGAACAGAAAAAAATATCTGAGAAATAAGTACTTATATTTTCCCAAATATACTGAAAACAATGACCTTATACATCCAGGAACTTAATGAAATCCAAGTGGCATAAATACAAAGAGATCCACAATCACATCATAGTAAAAATGCTGAATGTCCCAAACAAGGAGAAAATTCTGAAAGAAGTGATGGGGAAAGGACTTTTCACTTCAAATAGAATCCAAATACAATTAACAGTGGACTTCTCAGGAGAAATAATAGAAGCCAGAAGTGGTGGGTAACATATTCAAAGTGTTCATAGAAACAACAACAACAAACAGCAATAACAATAAAACAACAGTCAAATTCTTCAAAAATGTTATCTTTCAAAATGGAAGTGAAATAAACTTTCAAAATAAGCAAAGCTGAAAGAATCTGTTGCTTGCATACGCATCTCACAAGGAATACTAAAGGAAAATCTTTTAGATGAAAGTAAGTGAACCCACACTATAATTAGATTCTACACACAAGCACGCAAAAGAGCATCAGTAAAGTTAAATATGTAATTATAAAAGACAGTATAAATGCATGTTTTTTCTTAACTGATTTAAAAAGCAATTGTACAAAACATGCAAAACTATACATACAAAACATACAAAATTATACGAAACTATATAAAATTATATGGCTAATGACATCTAGAGGTACAGCAGGTGTGTGCTGATTACAGCACAAAGATGGTGGATGGGAGCAAAGCTATAATGGGCTAAGCTATATTAGTCTAAGGAAAACACTACAGATGGAAAAGTAATCAGTATAACTATTATTTGGTTTTTAATATTAATAGTTGAAATATGTATAAAAATAGTATCACAAAAAGTGGAAAACACATTGAGCCATTTAGGAGTAACATTTCTATATATCACTGGAATTAACCTAGCATATATTTGAGGCTAATTATGGTAAATTAGGATATTTATGATAAACCCTATAGCCATCACTAAAATAACATAAAAATGTACTGAAAAATAATAATTTAAATGCTGCATTAGAAAATATCCACTTAATGCAAAAAAAAAAAAAAAAGCAGTAAGGAAGAGTAGAGGAATAAAAAAGACAGATATAGAAAACAAAGAGTAAAATGGTAATCCAACCGAAAGTCACAGATTATTAGATTCTAACTATCCTAGCAGTGTGAACTGGTATCTCATTGTGGATTTAATATGCATTTTCCTGATGACTAACAATGTCAGACATATTTTCATATGCTTACTGGTGATTTGTGTGTCTTCGTTGGAAAAATATATATTCAGATATTTGCTCACTTTAAAATTAAGTTGTTATTACTGAGTTGTAAGACTTCTTTACATATTCTGGATACAGGTCCCTTATCAGATATATGATTTACAAATATTTTCTCCCATTCCGTGGGTTGTCTTTTTCTTTCTTGATGGTGTCCTTTGAAGAACAGAAGTTTTTACTTTTGATGAAGTCCAGTCTATTTTGTTGTTGTTGCTTATGCTTTTGATGTCCTATCTAAAAATTCTTTGCCAAATCTGAAGTTATGAAGATTTATTCCCCATGTTTAGAATTAAAAAGTCATATAATAACAAGTGTTGGTAAAGACATGGGGAAATTGCAACCCTCATACACTGCTGGTGGGAATTTATAGTGGTGCAAGCACTTTGTGAAATAGTCTGGTAATTCTCAAACTACTAAACAACAGTTACCATACGACTGATAAAACACACTCCTAGATATCTGCCCAAGAGAAGTGAAGACATGTCTACATAAAAACATGTACACAAATGTTTATTATTGACAATAACCAAATGGTGGAAATAACCCAAATGTCCATGAACTAATGAATGAATAACCAAATGTAGCATATCAATACAGTGGCATTTTGGGGGGGGTCATAAAAGAAATGAAGTACTGGTCATGCTACAACATGATACATGAGCCTTATGAACATTATGTAAGTGAAAGAATCTAGTTATATAAGACAATATATGATTCCATTCATATGAAATGTCCAGAATATGGAAATCTGTATAGACAGTAGATCCATGGTTTCTTAGGGCTGTGGAGTGGGGTAGAAAGATAGGGTGAGGGCTAATAGTAATGGGTTTTGGTTTTTTAAGGTAATTAACAATTGGCTAAGGTGGTAGTTGCACATGCTTGTGAATATACTCAAAATCATTGAATTGTATACTTTAGATGGGTGAATTTCATATTGGAATTATATCAGTAATTTTGTAAAAAAGAAACCCTTTAATTTCACCACATTGAAGCAAAAAATGGTTCCATATTCTCTATCACCAAGGCCATGAGTGCAGTTGATGAGGGGGGAGGTGGATGGTGTCCTCCTGCATCTGTGGATACAAGTTTAATGAGGAAAGTTGGGGGTTTTGAGGAACTGGAGGGAGAAGAAGTGACCTACAGTGGAAATGTACCAGAAATTAGGACTTGGAGTGTGATCTATTTATGATATAAATCATCTCCTACAACATCTTAGTGTATTCTGAAATTTTTGTTCAGAAGATTTCTTTTTTTGTATTGTTTTGTGTTTTTTGTTTTTATTTTTATGGAATGAACACTATTTGGTAGGGGGGAGATGCACTTTGAGAAATGGCATGGATATAAGACATAAATTGGTGATGTGGGTTGTTTACAGTTCAGAATAGAACAGGATATTTTATTAAGGATATCGTATTTATTTCTTTCAGGTTTTTTTTCTGATAAAATCTTTAAAAAATTTTTTATTGTATCAATGTGAGATGGTGGATGCTACCTAAACTTATTGTCTTAATCGTTTCATAATATGTAAATCAAACTTACACAGTGATGTATGGCAATTATATCTCAATAAAACTGGGGGAAAATAATTGGGGTAATTCAAACAAAGTTCAATTTGTTTATAGGTATTAATAAATAAGTAAAAAATTCTTACTTAAAACTAATAAATGGTTAAGTAGGAGAAAAAATTTAGGACTTCCTTTAGACTAGAGAAATAGGAAAAAAAATGGGAAATAATTTATTGGAAAGAGGTGTAATAGAGCATAATACTTAAAATCTCAGACCCAGGAACAAGAATATAGGTATGGATGAGACTCCAGAACTCACTAGTGATTAAGTGATAAAGTGATTAAGACCATGAACAACTTAGCCTCTTTGTGGTTTCATTTTCTCTCCTAAAAGCAGTGCCTAAAATATAAGGTAGAAATACTTGAATAGGTTGAGATAAAGCTATCAGAATTATGCCTAACTTTTAGTAAGTATTCAGTATAAGCTGATATGTGATAGGGCTGTCATGTGGAAAGGAAAAGAGATGTTCTATTTGGATGAGAAAAAGAATAGTATAAAAAATGTTAGAACTATACAATATTACTAATATATAACAATTTAGAACAGCTCCAAACTAGAATGTGCTGCCGCACATTTTAATGTAAAAATATTAACACTTCTCAGGAATTATTATAGCCAATTTGTGTATCAGGTGATATTTAGACTTGATAAATTCAAATATCCTTTGTGAATCTTGGATTATTTTTATAGATTCCTTTCTCCAGAGTATTGCCTTATATTCAATATGTTTGCCTATCAACTTTTTCATTCCAAACTGATTGATTTGATTTACATCTCCTAGCTTGACAAATGGTGTAAGAGCAAGAAACTTGACCTATTATACATATTCATAAAATGTAAGAAATTTCTACTATGCTATGAAATTTTTAATAGTAATTCATCTGTTACACCTGTAAAAGGTTCCCTTCTGGGAGTGGGTATGCAGTTTAAACTAGATTCTAATTAACTTTAAAAAATCTGTTAAGTCTTAGTTCATCTGTTTTAGAATAAGGGGGTCAATAAAGAGTCAAGATTTTAATTTTAAATTAAATTAACTGTGCTCTGTGAAAAGATTTTTATTCAAAACCTCCTACAAGACATGACAAGGCTTAACCTTTTTTGAATTATTCCTCCACTACTTGATACCTGTTTAAGGAAATTTATTTTTTTATTTCTGATTACCTTCTGATTACTTCTACACAGCCTAGGCATCATAGAAAATGATGGAATGCTACTGATTTCATTATCTGGATCTAAGACTGGGAACGTATGTATGTGTGTACACACAAACACACATAGCCCCCCCAACACACACACATACACTTACCACTTTACACTTAGGGATAGGGAAAAAAAAAAAGTTAACTCTCCAAGAATTCAAAGTTGTTTATTATAATTATTTCATTCCCCCTGTCTTAATTTATGGTGGTATACTCTTTTATCTTACATTTATTGGTTACTTTAGAGATAAAACATACTTTTGTAGATTTATTAATTTTTAATAAAACATGTTACTACTTTTATGATACTGGAATGTTAGAATACCTTATGTTTATTTACAGTCTCCCCATCCTTTGTGTTATTTTGGTCATGGATGTTTCACAAATATTTTAAATAGCATATACTATAGAGTTAAAGGAATTAAAGAAAACTATGTTAAAGGAAACTGTGCTACCCTTATATATATTAAAATTAAAGATTTTTAAAAATAAGGACATTGAGCTTGCCCTTGGTAAAAAATATTTTGCTTTTTAAATTTTCCCTAAAGTGTACTTGTATTGATTTTATTTTCTCCCCAATGCAAAAGGCTAATAACTACAAAGGGATTCTACAACTCATTTGAACTATAAAGTGGAGCAATTAGTGGAAAAAAATGATTAAAAATTAGAAGAAATAAAGAAGGCTATAGCCACTACCAGCCATCAGTTTTGCATGATAATGCTGCCAAGTATCTCAACATAGGTACTATTGATATTTGGGGCTGGGGGTTGTCCTATGTCTCCTGGGACGTTTAGGAGCATCCATGGCTTCTATCCCAATGATGTCAGTAGCACACACTCCTCCTAGTTGTGACATTCAAAAATGTCTCCATACATTGCCAAATGCCACCGATGTGGGGCAAAGTTACCCCCAATTGAGAATCGCTATTCTGTACAAAGGAAAAAATCAAAACAAAGATAAACAGCAGAGTTACTATATATTTATGACTTTTTAAAAACTTTTTTTTTTCAAAATATCCGTATACAAAATTGGGAAGAATAGTATCATTTCCCATGCATCCATTATCCAATTTTAACATTTATTAACAGATGCCACTCTTGTTTCATCTAGTCCCTCATTGGTGTGTTTAATTTCCCTTTATGAATTACTGTCCCAGCAAATCCTAAACACCGTATCATTTCATCCACAAAGACCTCACGGGATCCTACACTATAGGGATGTACTCTGTCCCTTTTTAAACATAATACACTATGTCATCTCTTTAACTGAGTTTTCTTAAAATTAAAGCCTGACATAAACTCTTGTGAGTAGGCCCTTTATTTGGGAAATAATTCTGGAGTTCAGGAGTAAATATCAGGAAATATGAATATGTGAAAAAGTCAGTACAGGGCTGCATGGGGCTCAATCCCATGGTACCTTCTGAAGAGCCGCGTACAATGAATTTAAGGACATTGTACAGGGAGCTGAAAAGAAATATTTATCCTTTGGTTTCCCTAAACTGTTTGTAAAGAGTGACCTCATGGGCCTTAACACTCCGCCACCAACTCCACCACGGCTGGGTTCTGTGTTTTCAGGTGTATGATATCAGAGAAGCAAGCCCTAGAAAAGAAATAGGTACTGTTACATCCTGGGGCAAGTCTCTGTCAGGTTATCTTTGCACAAGGTATTTTGATGTCTGCATGGACCTGGTTACCACATCAGAGATGGATTTACAAGGGTGCATGAGATGTGTGCAAGAAACCCATTATTGATGATTTTAAAATTAAATTATTCCCTAATATGAAATATCCAGTCATTGGTCAGATTTCCTAGATTGCCTCAGAGAAATTAATTAAATAATTTGTTGTCTATTTATTTTAGGGTATTGTTCAAATCAGGATCCAAAGTCCAAAATTGATGGGTATGTCTCTCAGGTCTCTTAAATTCTTAATCTTTCTAACATGAGAGACTATGGACTATGAGAAACAAACTGAGGGCCTCAGAGGGGAGGGGGATGGGGGAATGGGATAGACCGGTGATGGGTAGTAAGGAGGGCACGTATTGCATGGTGCACTGGGTGTTATACGCAACTAATGAATCATCGAACTTTACATCAGAAACTGGGGATGTACTGTATGGTGACTAACATAATATAATAAAAAAACATTTAAAAAATTCTTAATCTTTCTCTATTGACTAAACGAAGACTTCTGTAAATTTTTCACACTTGGATTTTGCTGATGCCTTTTCATTGGTGTCATTTGACATGTTCCTTCATCTCCAGTATTTGCTGGAAACTGGCAGTTAGATCTTGAGGCTTGATCACATTCATACTGACTTTTGGGCAAGAATATAAGTGGCGTGGTCTATTTCCTATTCTGTTACATCAGGAAACATATAATACTGGTATACTTCTTTTGTGTTTGTAGAATTGTTCTGTAGGTTCAAATGTGTCCAGCATAGATCATCTATTATACTGTTTCCCTCAAACCTTTTATTTATTAGTTTTAGCAGCCAGTAACAATACGGTCTAGGTTCATTTTTTCTTTAGGTGCTGCAAATGGTGATATTGTAAACCATCAATGCTTCAGTATTTATTATCTAGAATTTTTGCACTAGAAAGAATTTCTATCATCAAGTATTTAATTATTTTGAGTTATAGTTTCTGCTGAAAAAGCAGATAAGATGCTTATTTTCCTTGGAACAGTTTTCAGAATATTGAGTTAGTGCCTAAGCATCATTTAAATGTTAATTTTTAAGACTTTTTTTTTTCTTTAGAGCAGCTTTAAGTTTACAATAAAGTTGGAAGGTACAAAAGAGTATTCATATGTGCTCTGCCCCACATATGTATAGCCTCCCCCATTATCAACATCACTCACCAGAATTGCACTTTTTTTTTTTTTAACAACAGTGAACCTACGTTGATATACAATATCACCTAAAGTCCATAGACTTTTTTATGTTTAAGTCTGGTGTTATATATTCTGTGGGTTTGGACAAACATGTACTGGCTTTTATCCACGATTATAACATCACACAGAGCATTTCCACTGTCTTAAAAATTCTGTGTTCTGCCTACTCATCCCCCCCCCAAACCATTCCACCCCTAATAACCACTAATCATTTTTATTGTTACCTTAGTTCTACCTTTTCCAGAATATCATATAGCTGGAATTATATAGTATGTAGCCTTCTCAGATTAACTTCTTTTACTTAGTAATATGCATTCAAGATTCCTCCAAGTCTTCTCATGGCCTAATAGCTTATTTCTTTTAAGGCTAAATAATATTTCATTGGATGTAACATAGTTTATTTATACATTCACCATCTGAAGGACATCTTATTTGCTTCTAAACTTTGGCAATTAAGAATAAAGCTGCTATAAACATCTGTATGTAGGGTTTTGTGTGGACATATGTTTTCAACTCCTCTGGGTAAGTACCAAGAAATACTGTTGCTGGATCACAATGTAAGAGTACGCTTAGTTTTATAAGAAATCACCAAACTATCTTCCAAAGTAACTATAACCATTTTAAATTTCCACCAGAGATATAGGAGAATTTTCCTTGTTCCACATTCTCACCAGCATTTCGTATTGTCAGTGTTCTGAATTTTGGCCACAGACAACCAAATTTGTCTGTGCAGTGGTATTTCATTGTTGATAACATATGATGTGGAGCATGTATCATATGCTTATTTGCCACCTGTATATTTTCTTAAGTGAGCTGTCTGTTCAGATCTTTGGCCCATTTTTTAAAATTAGGTTGTTTTTAAAATTGTTGAGTTTTAAGAGTTTTATATATATATGTATATATAGTATAAATATTTAAATTATATATAAATATATTTACATATATTAATATAAATTTAAAAATATATATGTATATATATTTGGATAATAGTCCTTTATCAAATGTGTCATTTGCAAATATTTTCTGCCAGTCTGTGGCTTGTCTTTTTATTCTCTTAATATTGTATATTGCAGACCAGGCTTTTTTTATTTTTTTATTTTAATGAAGTCTTGCATATCAGTTGTTTCTTTTATGAATTATAGCCTTTGTATGGTATCTACAAAAGTCACCAACATAGTCATGTCGTTTAGAATTTCTCCTATGTTATCTTCTAGCAGTTTTATAATTTTGCATTTTACATTTAGACCCATGATCCATTTTGCATTAATTTTTGTGAAAGCAGTAAGATCTGTTTCTAGATCCCTTTTTTTTTTTTCCCACATAGATTTTGTTTTTCCAGTGCTATTGGTTCAAGACTATCTTTGCTTCATATTATTGTCTGTACTACTTTGTCAAACAACAGTTGACTACAGCTATGGGGCCCTATTGCTGGGCTCTCTATTCTGTTCCATTGATCTCTTTGTCTGTTTTTTCTCACCAATACCACATGGTCTTGATCACTGTAGCTTTTTAATAGGTCTTGAAGTCAGGAAGCAGCAGTCTTCTAAATTTGTTCTCCTTCATTATCGTATTGGCTTATTATGGGGGTTTTTGCCTCTCCTTATAAACTTTAGAATCAGTTTGATGTTATCCATTCAATAACTTGCTGGGATTTTCATTGAGATTGCATTGAATCCATAGATCAAGTTGAGGGGAAACCTCCTTGCCTTATACCAGATTTTAGTGGGCAAGCTTTTAGTTTCTCACCATTAACTATGATGTTCGCTGTAGATTTTTGAAGATAATTTTTATCAAGTTGAGAAAGTCCTCCTTTATTCCTAGTTTCCACAAAAATCAGTTGTCTTTACACACTAATGACAAACTACCAGAAAGACAAATTAAGAAAACAATCCCATTTACAATAGCATCAAACGAATAGAATACTTAGGAATAAGATTTACTAAGTGAACCCTCTCTACAAGAAAAGTATATGATGTTAATAAAAGAAATTGAAGAAAACAAATAAATGGAAAGATATTGCATGCTCGTGAATTAGAATAATTAATATTGTTAAAATGTCTGTACTACCGAAAGCAGTTTACAGATTCAGTGCAATCCCTATCAAAATTTCAATGGCAGAAATAGAAAACACAGTCCTAAAACTGTATGGAACAACAAAGACTCCAAGTAGCCAAAGAAATCTTGAGAAAGAAGAACACAGTAGAGACACCACATTTCCTGTTTTCAAACTATTTTACAGTTCTCTAGTAATCAAAACAGGATGACACTGGCATGAAAACAGATACATGCCTCAATAGAACAAAATTGAAAGCCCATAAATAAACCCATGCATATATGATCAATAAATTTACAACAAGGGAGCTGTGAATATAAAATGGGAAAATATAGTCTCTTTCATAAATGCTGGTGGGAAAACCGCAAAAGAATGAAATTGGACCACTATCTAATACCAACTCACAAAAAGCAACTCAACATGTAGTAAAGATTTGACTGTTCTACTCAAACTATAAAACTCCTAGAAGAAAACATAAGGGGTAAGCTCTTTGACATTAGCCTTGGCACTAATTTTTTCAACTCGACGCCAAAGACAAAGGAAATGAAAGCAAAAATAAATAAGTGGGACTACAGCAAACCAAAAAGCTTCTACACAGCAAAGGGAACCATCAAAAAATGAAAAGTCAACATATGGAATGGGACAAAATATTTGCAAATCCTATATCTGATGAGGGGTTAATATCCAAAATATATAAGGAACCCATACAACTCAGTAGCTAAATCTAAAACCAACCAACCAACTAATCTGGTAAAAAAAAAAAAAAAAAAAAAAAGGCAGAGGACCTGAATAGACTTTTTCCCCGCAAGGAAGGCATACAGGTGGCCAATAGATACCAGAAAAGGTACTCTGCATCACTATTCATCAGGGAAATGCAAATTGAAACCATAATAGAACATCACCTCACACCTGTGAAAATGGCTATCATCAAAAAGACAATAAATAACAAGTGTTGGTGAGGTTGTGGCGAAAAGGGAACCCTTTGTGCACTCTTGGTAGGAATGTAAATTGGTGCAGTCTCTATGGAAAACAGTATAGAGGTTTTTCAAAAAAATTTTTAAAATATAACATATTAGTCATGAGAAAAAAGGAAATCCTGCCATTTGCTACAACATGGGTGGACTTGAGGGCATTATGCTAAGTACAATAAGCATACAGAGAAAGTACTAAAAGTACAACTTACATGTGAAATCTAAAATAAAACTCAGAGTGAGATAAAAGAAAAGCGGCTGCTAGTGGCTGGGGGCTTAGGGGAAATAGGGAGATGTTGGTCAAAGTGTAGAAACTTTCAGCTAGAACATAGGTCTGAGAATATAATGTATAACATGGTGACTATAGTTGATAACACCGTATTGTGTAATTGAGCATACTAAGAAAATAGAACTTAAATGTTCTCAGACATAGAGATAACTATGTGAGATGATGGGTGTGTTAATTAACTAGATGGTGGGAATCTTTACACAGTGTGTATGCATATCAAATTATGTACGCTTATGATTTTGTCAATTATACTTCAATAAAGCTTAAAAAAGAAAGAAAGAAAATAGTCAAAATATGCATGCTGTGACTATTGGGAAGTGCTATCCCAGGAAAGCCAGAAAGGATTGAATGATTCAATAATATACTAAGACAAGCATTTCTGATTCTATTCTGCATACTTGCCTCCTGCAAGCTGCTTCAGCTCCAGGCATTAGGTCTACGTTGAAATCAGGAAGAAAAGAGGCTGTGGAAAATTTTGTCATTTTATTCTATCAGGAAAACAAACTTAAGTGAACTCCAGGAGATTTCTAGGAGATGTAATGGCAAAGAGCTACCCTGGATAAAAGGAGATTAGGAAGGTGGCACTTTGCCCCTCCCTTAAAATCAGGGTTATCAAGGAGAGAATTGAGAATATACATAGGATACCTAGTTGATAGTATGTGTCACAAAAATAAATTGATTTACACATTTTCTGTAATGTCTTGTTGACATAAACTAATATTCATGCTTAATCATGCATTTCAGCATAAAGATATAGATTTTTAATTATTCATTATCTTCTGAAATTAGAATACATGAAACATTGAAACTAAACCAGTTATTAAGAATATTACTAATATACTCTGGAAACATTCTCTAAGGACTCTCACACTACTTAAAGATTACGGACATAAATCATTAAACTGTACAATCCTAAATTACTAGACTTATTTAATAATCCTCAGATCAATAAAAACACATAAATGCTAAAACTCCAATGGAAACAACAAGAACCAGTTTCAACATTTCTATATCCTTCATCTATTTTCCCTAAGAGCCTTGAAAGGCAGGCCATTTTAACTGTAGTAGCAAGCATCAGTTCTCCATTTTAGCAGCAAATTACCCTTTCAAAGAAACAATGGCTTCAAGACAGATTGAATCAAATATTTCAATTGGCTGACATGGATCACTTGTTTAGAAATACCTCTCAAAATCACAAGTTCCATCTCCTTCCTCAGACTCAATGTTTCTAATAGGATATATACATTCCTAGAAATAATTTAAATGTACTATAAAGTTAAGCAATAAAAGGCAGCTATGTAAAATAAAGCTATTACCTCTCTCAGAGTATCCTTTAAATAGGAATAAATTGGCATTTGATCTCTTTATTTTCTTTAAATACAAAATATTTTCATATAATAGTCAGCATTGAGAGGAATTTGGCCTCTTACATAACCTGAAATGTATAATGAATGGAGTAGTTATGACAACTATTGACTATCAGGTGTCTGTGTTGTTTTTTTTAAATAGCTTGAGAGAAACTGTAGAAAATAATTGGTTTAAGAAGAATGATTTAAGTACCTTGTGTTAAAATTGTATCATCAGGTATTTAGAGCAGTTATGATTTCTAAAACATGCACGTTTCTGGAAAGAAAAACAAAACTTCGTGCATCTTAAAACAATGCTGAATATTGGTTGTTCATTTTTACAACGTATTTATTGTTTGTATTTCTATGACTGCCTATTATTGACAATCGTTAGAATTTAGAAAAAGTTTGTCTTAAATAACATTATTATCTGATTGCACTATGATTTCTAAATTTTTAATGTGCTTTTCTTCTAGTGAGTACCAACATGGCATTTTCTATTTTTTACAAAATAATTTTGATATAAATGTATTTATTTTTTATTTAACTTATGACGATTTCATTATACTTTCTTTTTTAGCTATAATATTCTGAATTTTTTTTAGTTTTTTTTTAATAATTTTTATTTTGTTATATTAGTCACAATACAGTACATCCCCAGTTTTTGATGCAATGTTCTATGATTCAGTATTTGCGTATAACACCCAGTGCACCATGCCATATGTGCCCTCCTTAATATTTTGAATTATATTTAAGTGGTATTTATCTGTAAATAGAATGTTGTTTTAAACTGAAACTACCTTAAAGATTTTCTGTTGCAAATGATTTTCTTATGAAATAGACATTTAATAATTCATTTTGTTATTATAAAAAGTATCTGTTTCACAAATATAACTCCAAAGAGTTATGTGGACTTTTAAATTTATATTTTAAGGTCCCTTTTAATATTATTAGTCCAGAAAAAAAGATGAAGGCCAGAATATATATCATATACTATTTTAAATAAATATTATATTAATATAGGAATGCTTTTGGTATACTCAGAGCACATTTATGCATATATTCACACAGATTTACTGATATTATTGTTTGAATGTTTAAAGCCATAAAAGGAACTATTTCTATTTATGACAAGTCTTTTAAAGAAATCATAGTGTAGAATAAAACTTGATGTTTGCCTACCTAGTCAAAAAAGAAAAAATTGAGGTAAATCAGGATCCTATATTGTCTTTAAGTTCACAAAAATATCACCATTGAAATTTGACTTTCATTATCTCCAGCTTTTTCAATTCAAAAAAGTAAATAGTCACTGGATTGTTCAATATTATTTGGCAAATGGCCATATATTGTCTAAAGGTATGACTATGAAAAATATTTCTGCCTTCACTTGTGATCTTCCCATTTCACACCAAAATAAAACCTAGTTTTTGTCTTGAAAAAAGAAAATGAAAAAATTCTTAATTTCAACTGCTCCTATGGTTGATATGACCTTCCTGTAAATTATCCTTGAGTATCAATGATCATGGTAATGTTTTCTATAAATAAATGAGTAAATACACATATGAATACATACATACACACATACATTCCTAAATGCTGGAAAAACATTTTTCAGCTTCCAAGTCTCACTTCACTGTTTAGTTGTATGACCCTAGACAAGTTGCCTGGCCTTTCTGTGTCTTTGATTCGTTATCAGTCAAAATAGGATGTTAAATGGGCTTGCCTCATAGAATTATTGTAAAAATCAAGTGAGCTAATCTAGATTAAGTATTTAGAACAATTTTTGGCACTTGTCATGTTGAAATCTTACTCAATAGAATTAGCTCTTATTATGACCCTATGGAATAGACCATTTACATATGCTTTGACTAAATTACTGCTTAATATTTAATGATTGGTATTAGTGCTTTTTTTGCATGTTCTTTTATATTTTCATATTTCAGTGCCATTTGTATTTGAACAAATTAGAAGATCTTTTTTGAGCAGTGTCCTTTGAGTCCATTCTGCTTCACTTGGCATGGCTGTTATCATTTACATATTAATTCCACCTCAGCTTATTTCTTACCAGCTTGTTTATGCCAGCTTTATTGTAATTACAAAAGCAAATACTGGCACTGGAATCTTGTGACAGTAACATGCTAAAAATTTTGCTACCCATATAATCTATGTTTACATATTTTAAGATTGTTCTAAAATAAAATGCAATATTAAAATGAAATCTCAAAGAATATTCCCTCAGCTTTCTGAAGATGCTTCAGAAATTTTTGTACAAGTTCCCAAAGTCTGCTTTATATTGTTTGTATACTACATTATTTGGATTATGGTATGGCCAGTTGCCTTGGAAGTATGCCACACTTCAGAAAAATTAAATTGTCAACACACAACTTGCATAACAGCTCCACAACTAATAACTGAAACAAAAGAATCTTTTTGATACTAGGTTAAATAATGTAGAGTACTTTTGTAATACACTGACCTTATGTCAGAATTTCTATAATCTTTGCAATTACTGTAGTGATTTAAACATTTTGCTTATGTCTCATATATAGCCCAGGATTTAAATATTTTAAAAATTATAATAATAAAAGAGAAAAATATTCATAAGAAAATAAATAAGACTTAGAAAATAAAAATAATTATTTAAGAAAGTCTTACCGAAATATAGTATGTATTTAATGAGATAAAATAACCTGCACTATTTTTAATGTAATGTTTTCTGTAAATCATTATATAAATGGTTGTCATTTTGCTGAGGAAAATAGGGAGGAGCATCTTTTGATAAGCTAAAGTAAAGCTGTAAGAGCTGGGGAAAAGATGAATTCATTACTTGTACTCTGCATAATGGAACAATCCTACATAAATATATAATTTTCTCTTCTTAATTACCTTGGAATAAAATACCATAAGGTTATGTGGGTAATAAGGTCGTGGATATTAAGGTGGGATGCACAGATTACATTTTGCTTGCTCTCTCATCATAATGCCTTTAACCAATTTCTGCCTTTCAGTACACATTACATACGTGGAATAAACCCTTCATTCTCAGAGTATTCTCAAAGTATTTTCTGTCTCTTATACAAATAATATGCATTATTTTTCTCTTTTAGAACTAAGAAAAATCAATTTCTTTTTTTTTTTCTTAATTTTGTTAATTTCAGTGTAGTTAACATACAGTGCTATATTCATGTCAGGTGTATGTTTTAGTGATTTGACAATTCCATACATCACCCAGTACTCAAAAGACAAGTGTACTCCTTAATCCCCATCACCTATTTCACCCATCTCTACACCCAGCTCCCATCTGGTAACCATCTGTTTGTTCTCTATAGTTAAAAGTCTGTTTTTTGGTTTGTGTCTCTCTCTTTTTTTGTTTGTTTGTTTGGTTTCTTAAGTTCCATGTATGGAGTGAAATCATACGATACTTGTCTTTCTCTGACTAGCTTACTTCACTTAGCATTATACTCTCTAGACCCAACCATGTTGTTGCAAATGGTAAGATTTAATTATTTTTTATGGCTGAGTAATATTCCATTGTGTATGTATACCACCTCTTTATCCTTTCATCAGTCGATGAATACTTAGGTTGTTTCCATATTTGGCTATTGTATATAATGCTGCATAAACATAGGGTACATGCATCCCTTTGAATTAGTGTTTTTGTATTCTTTGGGTAAATACCCAGTAGTGTGATTACTGGATCATAATATAGTTTTATTTTTAATTTTTTGAGAGAACTCCATAGTGTTTTCCACAGTGGCTACATTAGTTTGCATTCCCACCATCAGTGCACAAGTGTTCCTTTTTCTTCACATCCTTGCCAATACTTTTTGTTTCTTGTGGTGTTGATTTTAGCCATTCCAAGAGGAGTGAGATGATAGCTCATTGTAGTTTTGATTTGCATTTCCCTGATGATCAGTAATGTTGAGGATTTTTCTTGTGTCTGTTGGCCATCTGTATATCTTCTTTAGAGAAAGAAGATGTTCATGTATTCTGATTTTTTATTTGGATTATTTGTTTTTGGGTTATTGAGTTTTATAAGTTCTTTACATATTTTGGATATCAACCCTTTATCAGTTATGTCATTTCAAATATCTTCTCCCATTCCATAGGTTGCCTTTTAATTTTGCTGATTGTTCCCTTCACTGTGCAGAAGCTTTTTATTTTGGGGTAATACAATTAGTTTATTTTTTGCTTTTGTTTCCCTTGCCTCAGGAGACATACCTAGAAAAATGTTACTATGGCCAATGCCAGAAAATTTTTACCTGTGCTCTCTTTATATATATATATATATATATATATATATATATATATATATATATATATATATATATACACACATTTTATTTATGGTTTCATATCTCATATCTAAATATGATATTTCCTAATCCAGTTTAGGTTTATTTTTGTGTATGGTGTAAGAAAATGATCCAGTTTTATTCTTTTGCACATAGTTGTTCAATTTTCCCAACAACATTTGTTGGAGAGTATCTTTTTCCCATTGTGTATTCTTGTCCCTTTGTTGAAGATTAATTGACTACATAATCGTGGGTTTATTTCTGGGCTTTCTATTCTGTTCTTTGCTCTCTGATCTTTGTTCTGTGTCTATTTTTGTGCCAGTACCATGCTGTTTTGATTAATATAGCTTTGTAATTAACTTGAAGTCTGTAATTGTGATACCTCCAGTTTGTTTATCTTTGGCTATTTGGGGTTTTTTGTGCTCCCATATAGTTTTAGGATTGTTTGTTCTAGTTCTGTGAAAAATGCTGTTGGTATTTTGACAGGGATTGCATTAAATCTGTAGATTCTTTTCAGTAATATACACATTTTGACAATATCTGTTCTTCCAATCTCTGGGCATGGAATGTCTTTCCATTTCTTTGCATGATCATCAGTTTTTTTCACTAATGTTTTATAGTTTTTAAAATACAGGTCTTTCACCTCTTTGGTTAAGTTTATTCCTAGATGTTTTATTATTTTTAGTGCAATTGTAAATGGGATTGTTTTCTTAATTTCTCTTTCTGCTGCTTCATTATTAATGTATAGAAATACAACAGATTTCTTTACATTGATTTTGTATTCTGTGACCTTACTGAATTCATGTATCTGTTCTAGTAGTTTTTTGGTGCAGTTTTTAGGATTTTGTATATACAGTGCTGTGTCATTTGCAAATAGCAAAGAGTTTTATTACTACCTTACCAACTTGGATACCTTGTATTCCTTTTTCTTATCTGATTGCTTTGGCTAGGACTTCCTGCACTGTGTTAAATAAAAGTGGTAGCTCTTCACATTCTTGTTTTATTCCTAACCTTAGAGGAAAAGCTCACAGGTTTGAGTATGAAGTTAGCTGTGGGTTTTTCATGTAAAGCCTTTATTATATTGAAGTATGGTCCCTCTAAACTTATTTTGCTGAGGGTTTTTATCATGAATGGATGTTGTACTCTCAAATGCTTTCTCTGAATCTACTGAAATGATCATGTTTTTTATCCTTTCTCTTATTGATGTGATGTATTACATTGATTGATTTGTGAATATTGAACCACACTTGCAACCCAGGAATAAATCCTACTTGATTGTGGTGAATCATTTTTTGACATATTATTGGATTCAATTTGGTGAATGATTTTTTAAATGTATTGTTGGATTCAGTCTGTTAATATTTTGTTGATTTTTGCATCTGTGTACAAGATATTGGCCTGTCATTCTCTTTTTTGGGTTGTGTCTTTAAGGAAAGTCAATCTAAATATCTCTATCCTATATCTGTTCATACCCTCTCCCCCAGAAACCATCATACAAAGTAACCTTCAAAAATTTTCAGTTCTGGGGCACCTGGGTGGCTCAGTCCATTAAAGCATCCAACTCCAAAATTTAGCTCAGGTCATGATACCAGGATGTGAGATCAAGCCCTGAATTAGGCTCCATGCTGGGCATGGAACCTGCCTAAGATTCTCTCCCCTGCCTCCATCTACCCCTCCCCCCCAGCTTGTGTGTGTGTGCATGGACACTGTCTCTAAAAAAATTAATAATAAAACAAAATGAAATAAAATTTCAGTTCAAAACTTCTAACTTAAAGTTCTTCAAGTCTTAAGAATCAAATCCAAAGTCGGTCCAAATACATTCATAGCTTTCCAAAAATTTTATTTTCTTCCTATCCATAGGACTAGTGGTTCTGTCAAACTTTAGCTACCTCAGAATCATCCAATGGACTTGTAAAAGCACAAATGGCTGAGATGCCATCCAAAAATTCTGATTTGGGGTGCCTGGGTGGCTCATTGGTTAAGCATCTGCCTTCGGCTTGCGTCATGATCAAAGGTCCTGGGATTGAGCCCCACATCAGGCTCCCTGCTCAGGAGGGCGTCTGTTTGTCCCTCTCCCTCTGCCCCTCTCTGCTGCTCGTGCCCTCTCTCTGCTATCTCTCTCTCAAATAAATAAATAAATAAATAAATAAAATCTTTTAATAAAAAGTGCTGATTCAGTAGGTCTAGGATGGGGCCTGATAATTTACATTTCTAACAGGTTCCTAAGTGATACTGATGGTTGGGGGACCTTACTTTGAGAACGACTTAAACAAACTGCATTACAACCACTTCCTTCTCCTTGCCATAATCAGCACTCCTTTGGTCCCAGGCTACTTTAACACATTTTTTTTTTTAAATTATCTAATGCATGTGTTACATATCTCTACCTCAGTGTTGTAATTGCAGGGCCAAAATTATAAATATGTCTTATCATTAGGACTATAGAGAGACTATACACAAATTAGGTAAGTAGTAAATAATTGCTATTTCTATTGGTTGTGATTATTGGGTTATTTAAAAGTGTATTCTAGTTATAATATAAATCTTCTAGCATTTTTAGGTTATTAATAACTTGAATTATTTTTCAAATGAGCACTTTAAAAATATTTCCTAGAACATTTTATCCGTTTCTAAAACAAATGAGACTTTCATGAGAAATTAATCATGTTTTTTCCTTTTCTGCTTTGTACTGTAAAACTGATGCTTTTAATAGCTCTTTGATGTTTAAAATGTCCTAATATCTGAGAAGTTCTCTGAGGCCTTTAAAGCTTTTTGTACATCACAATTTCCTTTCCTAAACAAGGAGTAATGAAAACAACAAATAGAGGTGGTTTTTGTTTGTTTGTTTGTTTTTTTAAGTTTACAGTAACTTTCTGAAGTCTTTGCTTTAAGGAAACACAAATTTTGAAAATTGTCTCCTCTATTATAAAAGTCGATATAGTACTTCAAAGCTCAGATAATGAAAGGATATGAGAACTTACTGTCTTAATGTAGCCTATCAGATGGGATTTTAAAAAGAGAGACAGAAATATCTTCTGTCTTTTTTATTGACTCAATGTATATGTTTGGAGAAGTCAATTAATTCTTTAGGTGCCTAGATTTACTTAGAAAAGTGAGATGTGGAGGGTGGTTTTCAACCTAAGTTGATGGTACTAATTAAATATGAAGGTCTTTAGAACAAGCTTAAAAATAGCTTCTTATTTTATAATATTAAGCTCTAGATAATGGCATATTTCTTAAAGACATGTACTCAGAATATGGGAAACTATACTTATGAAATGGAAAATATAAATTTGAATTTTGAAAATTTCTGTTATTTCAAGAAAATAAATGAAGCTGAATTCTGTAAAAATTCAACTTGTTGATTAATGTAACATGCTTAATTACAATGTCAAAATATGTCTATTTGCAGCCACCACTATTTATTGAGTTCACTTGCATAAATTCTTTGACAGCCTGGCATAATCAACCTATCAATTTTCTTTGCATTCATGTCAGAATGGTTTATTACATCATTCATTGATATTTTAATGTAAAGAATAAAATGATTTGTCATTTGTGATAGGCAGAATTATTAAGATGACTTCTCCCCTTGCAAAATTTCTATCTCCTGGTTATTCAATCAAGCACTAATCTAGGTTCTGCTCTGAAGGGCCTTTGCATATGTATTATATTTACTAGTTAGCTGACCTTAAAAAAGAGAGATGATGCTAGATTATCCAGGTGTGCTTAATGTAATCACGGGATCACTTAAAAGCAGAAGAGAAATGCAGAACCATCAGGGAGCTGCAAAGAAGAAGGTAGGTGGGAGTGATGTAAAGTAGAAAAGGAGATGAGAAATAATCAAAGCATAGGAGGGAGTTGATTAGTGATTGCTATCAATGAAACTGCAGTAGTTTCCTTAAGTCATAAATGCAGGTGGTCCCTGGAAGCTGAGAATGACCTTAGCTAATGGTCACTAATCAAAGGGGAATTCCAGTCGTGCAGCCGCAATAGAAGTAAATACTGCCAACATCCTGAGTGAACCTGGTGGTATATTGATCCCCAGAATCCCCGGAAAGAAGTACAACCCTGCTGACATCTGATTTTCACCCCCTGAAAAGCAGAGCAGAGAACAACTTGAGCCATTTTGTGCTTGAGGTTTTGAAGTATAGGACTCTGAGATAATAAAATGATTTAGCTGCTAAATTTGGGGTAATTTGTTATGGAAACAATAAAAAACTAATACATCGTCCCGTTTGTTAAGTTTCATAGTCATGTTTTTATTGAGGAGTATATAGTTTTCTATAATTGTCTGATGAATTATTTTTAGTTTGGTAGTGAAGTAGAGGAAATGAATATTAAAATTAAAACTGTTTTTTTCTGTATTCAACTTATGTTGCAAGCATGTTGTAAAGGTTAAATCTTGATAAAAAAGATAAAATGAGGTTTCTCTTTCCACATGTAAGGAGCTTGGAAGTTGTCACTCCATCCTAACAAGCAAAAAGGTAAACAAACTGAAAAATCCACAACTCTTCTTAGATCCATAAGACAATTGACGTCACAGGGCAAACAACTGCCACCAAAATTGGAGAGATAGAGAGGCAAACATAGGGAAAGAAAATACTAGAGTAAAAATCTTCAAGGACTCCAAAACTAGGGTAAGAAAACCTGAATTGTAATTGATAGGTTGTTGGAGGCTAGTGTGGACAAGTATAAGGATTTTAAAAGTCCAGAGTGACCTAGTTATTAGGGGCCTCCTTAATATTGTGATATTTACTGCAAGTAGCTCAACCAGATTCCCATAGTAAATATCAGAGAAAAATTCACTCATTCAGGAAGGGCAGAGGATCCATTTTGAAATATGCCAGAGCATTCCCTTCTTAACAAGGCCTATCTTCAGGGGAAACCAGTTAACCACAGCCTAAACCACCATTATCAAACCCTAACTGACTTGGAGGTTGGCAAACACTTATGAAGTTTACAGTACAGATGCATAGAACACTAAAAGATTGAAATCAAAATCACATTACTCTAGAATACTTCCCCCTCCAACATACCTCACCATAACTAAAGGCCTATTTACAACAGTTCCTTTTACCTGGTACATCATGTCAGGCTATCAAGCAAAAACAACAACAACGAAACAAAAACTTTAAGGCACACCAAAAGGCAAAAAACACACTTAGAGTAAGCATCGTAACCAAATATGGTAGGATATTGAAATTAAATTGGAAACTTAAACAAATATGATTAATATGCTAAGGGCTTTAATGTATAAAGTAGACAGCATGCAAGAAAGATGTGCAATGTAACAGAGAAATAGAAATTCTAAGAAAGGGAACCAAAAAGAAATGCTAGAGAGAAAAAACGCTGTTAACAGAAATGAAGAATGCCTTTGTTGGACTCATTAGTAGACTAGGCATGACTAAGGAAAGAATCTCTAAGCTACAGGAGATCTCAGTAGAATCCTCAAAAACCAAAAAGCAAAGAGAACAAGACTGAAAAAACAATATCCAAGGAGGGTGGGACAGCTACAAAAGGTATAATGTACACATAATGGGAATGCTAGAAGAAGAAGAAAGAAAAAGGAACAAAAGAAATATTTGAAACAATAAGGACTAAGAATTTTGCCAAATTAATATGATACATTAAACCACTGATCCAGGAATCTCAGAGAACACCAACCATGATAAAATAAACAAACAAAAACTACACCAAGGCATTTCATTTTCAAGCATGGGGAAATCGATGATAAAGAAAAAATCCTGAAATAAGGCAAAAGTAAATAAAAATAATTCTGCTGTAAAGGAACAAAGATAAGAATTAAATCAGACATCTCAGAAACCATGCAAGCAGAAGAGTGGAGGGAAATATTTAAAGTGTTGAGGGAAAAAAAAAAAAAAAAACACCTACTAACCTGAATCCTGTACCCTGTGAAATTATCTTTCAAAAGTGAAGGATAGATAGGCTTTCTCAGACAAACAAAAGTAAAGGAATTTATATAGACCAGCTATACAAAAAATACTAAAATAAGCTTTTTAGAGAGAAAGAGAATAATATAGGTCAGAAACTTGGGTCTACATAAAGTAAAGAAGAGTATCAAGAAGAAATAAGTGAAGGTAAAATAAAAATTTATTTTTCTTATTCTTAATTGATATAACAGTTCAAAATAATACCAATGTATTTGATTATGTGTGCTTATGTATATATGTCATATATATACTTATGCACGCTTATGTATAAGTGAGATGAATGACAGCAACAATACAGGGACAGGAGGTTGGAATTAGGATTATTTTGTTATTTTAAGGTATTCACACTCTCCATGAAGTGGTATATTGTTTTAAAGTAGACTTGGAGTAGTTGTAAATGATTTTACAAACTCTAGGGCAACCACTAAAAAAGTAGGAAAAGAAGTATAACTTCTTACTAAGAAAGGGAAGAAAATGGATTCATATTAGACACATAATTAAAACTATGAAAGGCAGAGAAAGAATGGAAGACAAAAATAAGAAAAAGGGCAAACAATAGAAAAAGGTACAACCCATTAAAGAAATAATTGATAAGCTAGACTTCATTAAAATTAAAAACTTCTGCTTTGCACAAGACAGTGTTTAAGAGAATGAGAAGGCAAGCCACAGACTAGGAGAAACTATTTGCAAAAGACACATCTGTTAAAGGACTTAAAAAATACAAAGAACTCTTAAAACTCAACAATAAGAAAACAATGTGATTTTTTTTTTAAAAAATCAGCTAAAGGTCTTAAGAAACCTCTCACCAGAGAAGATATGCAGACAGCAAATAAGCATACAATAAGATGCCCCATGTCATATATATCATCAGGGAAATGTAAATTAAAACGACGAGATACCACTACACATCTATTTCAATGGTCAAAGTCCAGAATACTGAAAACACAAAGGCTGTGAGTTTCTCAGGCTGTGTTTATTATCTTTGGCCCGAGCTTATCTTTCTGTGTATGATCATGTTGATGAGATAATGACTGTCAACTGTCTTTGGGTTAGGCCTGGACTGTTGTCATTTGTACATACACGCACACACATGCACAAACACATACCATACATACGAGCTCTCAAGGTGTTAGGGGAGGAAATTGCACACACAAAATATAAAATTCTCCCTGGACTACTGTACTGGTGAACACTATTAAAATCACTATCAGATATTTTCAAAGGGATTTTCTGTTTTTTCCATTACCATGCAACGGTTTTTCATTTATGATTATTCCGGGGTGATAGCGATGAACAGTATAACAGTAATAAGAGCAAACATTTACTAGAACACTTCTAATGTAAAATATAGACATGTAACCTAATCTAGTTAAGAAAACCTATCTCATTCGATATTTTCTCTCAATATCTATCTGAAAGTATTTTCATATAAAGACTGAGATTCTTCCCACTAGAATTATTTGGTCTTCTGTGAATCATGGAGAATTTTTTTGTGGGAAGAAATGTAACCACCAAGTACCATCCTGAGTCCTTCTTTTTCTCTTTTCTGGTAACAAAGCTTGACAAAAATTAAGCACAGAGGTTTCAAGCAAAACATTCAAATGTCTTTGACTTTGGTAAGCAGAGACTAAAACTGAAAACACACCTTCCACCAAATCCCAGTCTCGCATGTACTCCGTTGGACTTTCTACAAGAACATCTGGTCTTGTTAGGTTACCTACCCAGTTACCAAGAGAAAATGGAAAAGGGAAAGTGGGTTTAAAAGATATATTCAGTGGATCAGCTTTTGTTTTCCACATCCTGAAGTGTCAGTATCTATTTTAGGGCTTCTAATGTTTTCGTTTATTTTACAACATATATTTGTATTACAAAATATATAATGTTTTACAACATTGTAACCTTTATTCTAGCCTCAAAATCACTCTCAGGAGGATTAATGTGAAAGAATATGCATGTTTATTTGTAAGAAATACCCTTGCGAAAAAGTGAAACTTTTAGTTTGAGGGAAATACTATTTGATTATGTGCTTTGTTTTTAAGTCGTTCGCTAGTATGATAAACAGGACAGCATATTGAAAAGGCAGTTTAATGAATAAGTCTAGAGAGTCAGTTTGTCTATCAGATGTCATTGAAGCAAAATATTTGTATGCACACATACAATTTGCATCTTGAGCCAGCATTTAAAAAAATATATATTGTTGATTAGACTAGCAGACTCTAAGTTATTCAGTGTATACATTGGCACCAAAAGAAGAAAAATAAGAAAATACTGATTCTAAACATGTACTTACGTTTCCTTTATAATGCAATATATGGTAAGGCAATGGTTTACCATTGATTCAGGTCAGTGCTTATTTGCAGTACCCAAAACTGACATTATTTGGAAAAAAAAAATATTTTTAAAATTTATTATTAGTTTACTCTTAATCTCATTTTGAAATGCCTAATAAGACTTACAACAAAAATGAAACCATTTCACTTTCTAATACCTTTTCCCTCATAAAATAAAGATCATGAATTGGACTTCTAGACTATTTATAATACTTGACATATTAGGGGTGGTACTGGGTTGATAGGTTTATGGCATAGATAATCCTGATAAATATTCAATTACAAGTGTTTACATTTAACTGCAGCAAATTCACAATTTAAGTATACTTGTTTTATCTGAAATATAAATTATATGATCTTTGTTGTTATGTACCATTGCATGTATTAATATATGATAAACCTTATTTGCCTTTGCTTTTTAGCAAGCAGTATTTGCCCTCAATGAGTTCTTTAAAAATTCATAAATAAGAAAATTTATGGGGAAAAAAATTGCCCATAAGATAGCATAGTAAATAAAAGGCCCTGGCAACCATCATTCTTTCTATTTCTGTGAGTTCAGCTTTTTGTTGTTGTTGTTATAGCAGCTACCTTTAATTAGTTATTTTTAATTAATTTTTTAATTTGAATATAATTGACACACAGTGTTATATTAGTTTCAGGTGTACAACATAGTGACTCAACTTCTCTATATGATATGCTATGCTCACCACAAGTGTAGGTACCATCATTACATTATATCATTGAGTACATTCCAATGCTGTGCAAGATCAACTTTTTTTTTTTTTAAAGATTTTATTTAATTATTTGACAGAGATAGAGACAGCCAGCGAGAGAGGGAACACAGCAGGGGGAGTGGGAGAGGAAGAAGCAGGCTCATAGCGGAGGAGCCTGATGTGGGGCCCGATCCCATAACGCCGGGATCACGCCCTGAGCCAAAGGCAGACACTTAACCGCTGTGCCACTCAGGCGCCCCAAGATTAACTTTTTTTTTATTCCACATATAAGTGAGAACATACAGTATTTGTCTTTGACTTATTTCGCTTAGCATAATATTCTCAGGGCCTGTACATGTTGTCACAACAGGCTGGATTTCCTTCTTTTTTATGGCTAAATAATCATTCATTATGTAGAATTATATATATATATATTTTTTTCTCCTATTCTTTACCCTTCTGTCCATCCATGGACACCTCAGTGTTTTCATGTTTTGACTATTGTGAATAATGCTGCAATAAACATAAACATAGAGTGTGCAGATATCTTTTCCTGATAGTGATCTAATTTCCTTTGAATATATCCTAAATATATCCTAAATGAATTCCATTTCCTTCAAAACGGGATTACTGGATCATATGGTAGTTCTGTTTTTAATTTTTTGAGGAAACATACTGTTTTCCATAGTGGCTGTAGCAATTTAGATTTCTACCAACAGTGAACCAGGGTTCTAATTTTTCTGCATTCTTGCCAGCACTGGTTGTCTCTTGTCTTTTTGATAATAGCCATTCTAACAGGTGTGAGGTGATATCCCCTGTGGTTTTAATTTTCATTTCCTTGATGATTACTGACGCATCTTTTCATGGGCTTGCTGGCTATTTGTATATATTCTTTTAAAAAATGTCTAGTCAAGTTCTTTGCCCACTTTTTAATCAGACTTTTTTTTTTGCAATTGAGTTATATGAATTCCTTATATATTTTGAATATTAACCCTTTATCAGATAATTTGCATATAATTTGTTTCATTCCATAGGTTACCTTTTCATTTTATTGATTCTTTGGCTGTGCATAAGTTTTAGTTTGACTCTTTTGCTGTGCGTAAGTTTTAGTTTGACATAGTAAAGTTTGTTTATTTTTATTATTATTACTTGAGCTTTTGGTGTCATATCCAAAAATCATTTCCAAGATCAGTGTCAAGGAATATTTTCTCTCTCTTTTCTCCTAGTAGTTTTACATTTTGGGGTCTTACATTTAAACTTCTAATCCATTTGCATTGTTTTTGGTAGTGGTAGAGATAGGGGTCCAGTTTCATTGTTTTGCATATGATTATCCCATTTATTCAATACCACTTATTGAAAAGACTGTCCTTTGCCAACTGAGTATCTTTGCTCCCTTGTTAAATATCAGTTGACTGTATATGTGCGAGTTTACGTCTATAATCTCAATTTCGTTGCATTGGGCTATGTGTCTGATTTTATGCCAGGACCATCCTGTTAAATTACTAAGGCTTTGTAATAATGTTTGAAATTAGTGTGATGTTTCCACCTTTGTTCTTTCTCAGGATTGCTTTGGCTATTTGGGGTCTTTTGTGTTTCCAGAATTGTAGGATTGTTTTTTGTTTTTTTTTGTTGTTTTTTTTTTTTCCTGTGAAAAATGCCATTAGAATTTTGATAGGGATTGCATTGAATCTATAGTTTACATTGGGTATTATGGACATTTTAACAATATGGAATCTTATCCATGAAAACAGGATATTTTTCCATTAATTTGTATCATCTTCAGTTGTTTTCATCAATATCTTATAATTTTCAATGTACAGATTTTTTACCTCCTTAAATTTATTCCTAAGTATTCTTTTTGTTTCTATTGTAAATTGGACTATTTTCTTTAGGTTTCTTTTGGATAGTTTATTGTTAATGTATAGAAACACTGACTGGGAGCTTGGTGCTATGGCAGGAGTCTAAGGCCCAGGGTAGCCAGCTGGGGGTGGGAGCTTGACTTGGGAGAGCCTCCTGGGAGCCTGGAGCCAAGGAAGCTACCTAGGGGCTTGGATGCTGCCTGGGACCAACTGGAGCTTTGGTTTTCAGGAGCCACCTAAAACCATGAGATTCAGCCAGAATCTGGGTCTGACCAGCGCTGGGGTCTGCAGTGAAGTAAGTCACTCACTTCATGCTCCTTCCACAGGACAGTGTGTGTCTGTGCTGGGCTTCCCAGGATTGTATGGGAAGGTGTGATAGGGGTGCCCATCTTTTTGTCCTACCTTCTTCAGTGTGTTCTTTCTTATTTCCATGCCTCACCCAGGTGCTATAATCTCTCACCTGAAATCCTTCGCTCTTGTGACCAGTGCTTTTGTTCCAAGCTCCATTCTTTACTAGAATTTTATCTCCCAAGTTAGAGGACACTACAAAGATTTTACTCTGACCATTAGAAATTTTATTCCAGGTCTCCAGCCTTCTAAGCCATAAGCTTTGTAAGTACCCCAAGGGGATAATTGGTTGTGCATGCATAGTCTTCTGGACATTAATCCCCCACACCTTCCTAAACAGGCATCAAAAGCTCTGCAGGTATCTCTTTTCCAAGAATAAAGTCATTTGGGGTATTCGAAGCCCAGTCCTCAATTCGCATCCAGAATGGAAAAATAATCTCAGGGAAGAAATGGCTAGAGCTCATTAGCTCACCTAGGGAAAGTTTATCTCTGTATTCAATTTAAGCTCATATTGTTCTTACTCCTTCTGCGCTTGTTTGATGTTTTCTAAAATATGACTATATAATTTACCTGTTTTCTAGTTATTGTAGTGAGAGTGTTGGCTTGTCATTATGTTCCTCATCTTATCCAGAAACAAGAGCTTCAGTAGTTATTTTTACTCATTTTTATATATTTTCAAGCTTGAGTATATGTCTTTGTGCATTACAGGAGCCAATAAACATTTCCTTAGAACTTTTAATGATATTAAAGTTGTAATCACTGATGATTTAACTTTGATAAAGAAGCACATAAATATTACCTAGGATAGGAACATGTGTAAGAAATAATAAAATGTCAAGTGAATTATGAATAATCATAAATACTTCTTTCCAAATGCCATCTAAAAGTATTCGAATAGCAGGTAAAATGTATTGAGTGAATACTTTGCGTTAAGCATTAAATAATATTTATCTATCTAAAAGTATTCGAATAGCAGATAAAATGTATTGAGTGAATACTTTGCGTTAAGCATTAAATAATATTTATCAGAAAACATATCATTTTTCCTTTTAACAATGGATGTGACTAAGTTGGAGCTATGATATAGTTAACCTACCTAAGATCATATCACCAGTAAATGAAAGACATAGAACTTAAAACCAGGCCTTGGAGAGTCAAGTTTGAATTTTTAACCTCTAAGCTGTAATATTTTTTTTAATTACCTAAGAATTTCATTTCTATCTATGATATAATAGATTATTAATTACATAAAAGAATTTTCCTTAAACCAATAAAAGGGAATTTCTGTTTTAATAAAAGAAGAATACATATTGCTAGACTTCAACTATTCTATATGTACATAGAGTCATTAAGACATTTCAGTCAGATTACATTCTTGACAATATCTATATGACAAAATATTTTCATTGAGAAATACCTATATATAGATATTCTGGATTGGTTGATATCCCCCCAAATCCATGCCCTTCCCCAAGCTTTAGAATGTGACCTTATTTAGAAGTACGTAGGGTCTTTGTAGAGGTGATCAAATTAAGATGAGGTCATTACAATGGGTTCTAATTATATGACTGTTAATATAAGAAGACAATAAACAAACACATGAAATATGCCATATGAAGATGTAGGCAGAGGTTGGAATAGTACTTTTGCAAGCCAGGGATTTCTGGTAATCACCAGTAGCTAAGAGAATGGCATAAAATGGGTTATTTTTTCCTTCAGTGAGAACATGGCCCTATAGACAACTTGATTTGGACTTCTAGCCTTCACAACTATGAGAGAATGACTTTCCATTGTTTAAGCTATCCAGGTTGTGGTCCTTTTGTTATGGCAGCCCTCAGAAACTAATGAAGATTTTGGTGGTAGGAAGTACAGTGCTGTTGTAACAAATACCTAAAAATGTGGAAGTAGTTTTGGAATTGGGTAGAAGCTCAAAGAATTTTGAGGCACTTGATAGAAAAAAGTCTAGAGCACCTTATATTTCACAAATGCTATCTTGACGCTGTTTTGAGATCATGGTTAAAAATTCTCAGTCCCTTCAAGGGTAGTTTGCTAAATCCATACCTCAACTGTTAATCTTATCAGGCTTTTAACACTCCTGGGTTGCAACACACCATTCAACTTCCAGATGCCCTGATGCCAAACAACTGGAGATAGCCTCTTCTTCCTTGGGCCCATGGAATCATTCAAGATACCCAATCCAAAGGAAGCCCGTAAAACCCAACCTAAGTGCACCCCTTTGCCTATAGTTCCAGAAGCAGCCTATAGTTTCACGTTGCTGTTACACTTCCCCTGCTGCAACTCTCTGTGTAGTCCCATAGCCTTCTTCTGCCTGGAGCTGGAAGTAATGACGTGTTCTTCCTTTCCTCTATCCATAAGTCATTGTGTTATGTCAGCTCGTATCAGAACCTAAGAAATGCTAAAACAATAAAGCATCCCTTTAAGAGACTGTCAGTAGAGGTATGGTTGTTAAAAGCAATTCTGGTGAGGACTTGGAAAGAATAAGGAAGAGTAATAAAGAGTGTGCTTATTGTCTTAGAGAATATGTGTGTCATTATGAACAGGATTTTGGCTGAGAAAATTTCCAAGCAAAATGTGGAGGTGCAACTTGATTTTGCTGTTTAGAGTAAAATGTAAGAGGAATGATAAATTAAGGAATTAATTGCTAAGTAAAAAGAAACCAGCACATGATGATTTGGAAAATTATCAGCCTATCCAGAGGCCATGGTCTGGAAACAGAGTCAAGGGCGTGGCTGGAAAATCTTTTGTTGAAGATATCAGGAGAGTGACTCATGGCTAGGATCAACCATCTCAGCAGAAGCCAGGAATACAGAGGCAGTTTTCCAGGAAAGATCTGTGGAGGACCCTCTTTGTCTGATAGCATAATTCCCATGAACTGCACAAAAGTGATTTTTGAGAGTTTCAAACACCCTTATGTTCAGCTTGAACTGAAAGGAACAGAGATAGGATGAAATTGACTCAAGAGGCAGAGCCACAGATACAGAAGTCTGAGCTGATGGTACCTCCGTGGGCCAAGAGGGTGGGGTCACCATCTCAGTGGGCTCAGAGAACAGACCATCAAGCCACAGAGGATTATTCTAAGGTCTTAAAATTGAATGAATTTTCCCTGGTGTGTTTTGGACTTACCTGGGACCTATTATCCCTTTTTTTTCCTTCCACCTGTTCATTTTGGATTAAGAATGTCTGTTCTATGCCTGTCCCTCTTTTGTAATATGGAAGCAGATAATTTGTTTGGCGGTGTTACAGGTCCACAGATGGAGAGAAATTTTGCCTTAGGTTGGATCATACCATCCTCACCCAAAAATTATTTTATTTTTTTTAAAGATTTATTTATTTGAGAGAAGGAGAGCATGAGAGACTGCAAGTGGGGGTGGGGAGGGGCAAAGGGAGAGGGAGAGAGAAAATCCCAAGCAGACTCTCTGCTGAGCGCAGAGACTGACTTGGAACTAGATGACCTGAGCCAAAATCAAGAGTCAGACCCTTAACTGACTGAACCACCCAGGTACCCTCTAAAATTATTTTATATAAAATTACATATATAGGGGCACCTGGGTGGCCCAGTCAGTTAAGGGTCTGCCTTCAGCTCAGGTCATAATCCCAGGATCCTGGGATAGAGCCCCGCATTGGGCTCCCTGCTCAGCGGAGAGCCTGCTTCTCCCTCTCCCTCTGCTGTTCCCCCTGCTCATGCTCTTTCTCTCAAATAAATAAATAAAATCTTTAAACATAATAAAAAATTACATATGTAAATGTGCATATATACAGTTATATGTTGTATACTATAAGGCATAAGTATTAACAATTACATGTTAATGTAATATAAACTAATGTTATTCTTAATGTTTAAAGCATAGCTTTCATCCATTTTGGTATATACTTTTAAGATGACACCTTGAAATAATGCAGAGTAGTGGCACTAGCACTGCAGTTGGAATTAAAAGCCCTCAGGTCCCTCCTATTTTCATCTGTTTCCTCATAATAAAATGCAGCTGAAATTTGTGTCACATAATGTTATGAGTGCCTAGCACTGTGTCTGATACGAAAGTATAATCTGTAAATGAATGCTATGTGACTCTGAATGTTTGTAAAAGTTTCAACTGCACTCTTACGGAGGATCATTTTAGTTGGGGAAGATGTAATCAGCATGATAAAAGTAGTCATAAAATTTTGAAAATTACAAGCACGGTTAAAAAATATCTTTAGAGAAGGTGGCTTGTTACAAAGAAGGTGAAACTATATTGAACTAGGTGAAATCTTCTGTTAAAGTTATGATGACTTACTAAAATTTCCTGGGTTTGACAGTAGAAAAGACTGGAGTGTTAGCAATGGAATTAGAATCAGCTGTTCAAAGCACCAGTCAAGATGCAGCAGAATGTCATAGTTGATAGCATGAAAGTCTGGGTTTAAGTTCTGGCTTTTCCATTAATGAGCTCTTTGATCTTGGGCAAGTTGTTTAATCTCTCTGTGCCTCAGTTTTTTTTTTTTGTTTGTTTTGTTTTGTTTTTTTATTAAATGTATATATATCTCACTGAACTGCTGTGAGGATTAATGGAGATAATACATACAAAATAACCTCCAGAGATCTGCTTAATGATAAATCCTAAATGAATATGATTTATTGGTATTTCTTCCATGTCCAACTACTGTGAGACTTCTGTAGGACCACTTATAAAATCTCTGACCGTCAGTTTACATGTCTATCAGATGGCTGTAGCATCAACTCAGTATTTGAGGTAAAGATGAAGTGGATAAAAGATTGACAGTCCTCCCACCTGAAGGGAGGACTAAGTTATTTTGCCTTGTATTTCAGCAGATTGTGGAACTCTTTGGATCCATTAAATAAGGCAGAAATGAGGCTCTGCTCATTTTAGACCTAGACCATAACAAACTAGAAGCTTCCACCTTCTAGTTCTTGGAACACTAGCTCTTAGCACCCAGGCATCGTGCAATGAGGAGAGGGACCGACGTCTCCAAAGCAGCAGCAGCAGCACTGAATTCCCAGCTGAAAGCCAGCACAACTTTGCCAGCCTTAAATACAAGCCTTCTTAGAAGTGGATCCTGCAGCCCCAAGCAAGCTGTTACTATTAACACCATCTGGAGCAGAGACAATCCATCCCCAGTGAACCCTGCCCAAAAGGCAGATTTGTGAACCAAATGATTATTGTTGTTTTTAAGCCACTATATTTTAGAATGGTGTGTTAAACACCAGTAGGCAACGGAAACTGCTATTATGTCAACACCCTCTATGTATAGTTTCCTAAATGAAATCTACCATTTAATTTAGATGGTAGGACTGAAGTTAAATAGCAGCCTCATGTTCATAGTAATTAACAGACTTATGAACAGAGCTGTATTTCTGTCAAAGATCTCAATCCTTATTTCTGTCACAGTTTAATGCATGACTATGCCTTCAGTAGGGTCTCCTGGAACTTGGAGTAGAATGCATTGGTATCTGGATATATTATATCTCAGTTTATGATTCCTTTTTGTTCCAGAAAGATAGAAAGCATTACCTCTTTATTTTTGTAGACATCTCCTTGGTAGACTTATGTCACAGTTAATTCAAATATTGCCTTTTAGGTATAATTTGATTTTATTATACTAACAACCTATCGTCAATCAGTTAATGTAGTTCGACATCATTTGCACCACCAGGACCAGGAACTACTGGATAGCTGGTTTATTACAGGTGATTTACATTATTCATCTAAGTGCTTATAAGGGTCTACTCTAACTAAGACCTCAGAGATCTAACTTTTACCCCTTTGCTCACATCAAAAAGCATAAAACTATGAATTGTGTAAAGAAGAGTTTTCAGAGTTTGAGAACCAAGAGAAATGATGTATCCCTTTTGGGAAATGCCTTGCTTCATGCATCTTTTAGATAGCTAACGCCAATTAGCTAGAATTATGATTGAATTTAATATGTAATTTTATAAAAGGTTGCCTAATTAGATCCATAGGGTGGTACAGCATCTAAGTTTAAAGCCCAGCAGTTGTAAAGAAATTTCGCTAGCAAGCTCGGGGGTTGTGAAGGCTGGCAAGTCCCGTCCTCCACTGGAATCTGCAATTCCTTAGGTAGTATCTGGGAATAGCTATGAGGCTACTGCTCAAGCCCAGAAGATAATAGGTGTCTCACCAGGAGCAAGAGCCACTAGGAAAGTGAGCCTATACTATTCCTGAACCGACGGTGGTGTTCATAAGCATTCCATGAAAGAAAGCATCCTGTTACTAATTGGAGCTATTTTCCTACTTAGGTTCATGACAAGGACGGCAAAAGGGGTGGAACAAATGATCTGAATGTATAAATTACACCACGTATTTTATTTTTTCACAATTTAAAAATTAAAAACTAAGCTCCTTCTAAATATGTTGTTGTAATATAGATTTTCTAGCATGTGCTTGAAAAATTTTGTCTCCTCAAGATGATCAACCTGCACCAAAAGAAATGTTGAAACTTTGCCAACTGTTCCATTAAATTGAGCATGTGATGTACGTTGAAACTTATATTGACCTTGTAATCCAGCAGATACCTACTCTTAATAAAGGCACCACCAGGTAGGTCCTAGTTTAGATGTATAAAATAATAGATCTTATCAGAAACATTGCTGTGACAGCTGCTATGATTACAAATTATCCTCACTTTACGTTACTGAAATCCAATGAACTCCAAACTAAAATTTAGCAACACTGAATTTTTAAATAGTGATTGAGGTGAGGATGATAGTAAAATTATGGAGCATTGATATAAGAGATGCAGTGAAGGTAGAAAATGTGTGAATGTTAAGTGCCTTTATTATTCATTTTACATTTCATTAGGTACCACATGGCATGAAAATATGTTGTCTTACTTCATTTCCTCACTACCATGACTGAGCTGCCCCACTCTTTGCTGCTGGCCTTTTTTTTTTTTTTTAAGTCACAATCTTTAGGGGCTACCTAATATTTTAAGGATAAGGATAAGATGGATGAGGATTCCCTGAATAAGTTTAAGATTTGCACTCTAAAGATAATCTCACTTTGTTTAATGTCAGCTATGTGAAAGTGCAACATAAATAAAATAATTCCAAGGCTTCATATTCTCAAAAGATGTATCATGGTGTGTTTTATATCTGATGCATTTACAATTAGTACTAACAGGCAAGAAAAGAAGTCTCCTTTACACATTTTGAAGTGTATACCTCAGATAATGATTGTTTTTAAATATACGAATATAGATTTTAGGTTGATATATTTGCCAGGGGTTCTGTATATTTTCATGTGGAAGTCAGAGATCTAAGAACATTGACATAATGACTGGAGAAGTATTCTCCAGTTTGGGTAACTAATCTCTGAATAGGTTGAGGGCAGAAATATCATCAGTTATACTTCAGGTGTTATAATAGGTAATTACAACATATTCAATCAAGTTAATGTATGATTTGACTTTGTTACACTAACCCATCAATTATTATGCATATCACTAACAATTACTGATTATGATTTTGTTTTTGTTTGTTTTTAGATATAAAAAATGGGTTCACTGTGTGGGAATTTTTTTTATGTGGGATATTTTTTTGAAGGATTTTATTCATTAAGACTTGATATTGGGCAGACTACCAGGCTTGGGTGATGGATATGTGGTCACAACAAAGAGAAAATAGATAGTGATGATGGGTGGCATTATTTCAATCACAAGTAATTTTCTCTTCATAATAAGATATTATTCAATTGAGTTGGAAATTTCAACTTAATGTATTGTTTTTATAAGACACTTCTATAGGTTGTTAAAATTTCTTAACCACAGCATTGTTTTTTATTTCATCAATGATAGAGATAAGGTTATCACCAAATTTAAGAAATAAGTTTATAAAATTAAAGATGCTGATCTGATAAAATGCATTAGAATTTTCTTAACAGAAGCATGACCATTTTTCAGAAGACATTGTATAGACAGGAAAACATGTCCCTGTGGAAACAATTCAGTGAATTTAAAAGGTCCAAGGATTTACTGTATGATTAATGTAAACTTTAGGCCATACAAAGGCATTATTTTTAATCTACAAATTCTACCTTTATTCTACCACACTGCTACATATTTTTTTCTTTCTATATTTTGAGCACATTCCACTTTATATTCATTCTGAAGTTAAATATATACACTTACTCTATATTTATACTCTATAAATTATAAATTCTTCGCATATAATTTATTGAGCTAGATGTCTACAATATACCAGGCACTGAGCTTCCAATGAATATGAGAGAGAACATGGTAGAATGTTGGAGAGCCTTTATTTTCTGACATGGAGTGAACAAATTTCTAAAAGCTTTCTGGATGAGCCATCAAGAAAATTATTCTGCAACAATTTCTACTTGTTACAAAGAAAAATTAGACAAAGAAAAATTCTATATTCATTACAGTATTATTTCAGAACCATACCAGTAATAGATGTTATAAATTAGACTACATATAAAAATCTCGGCCATTTGATTTTAAGACTTTAATCATCAGATTGTAGTCTACTTTCACATGCGAAATACTGGAAGATTGTGTAGGTGAAGTTCTGACTTTGGGGGCTTTCTTTGGGGGAAAAGACAAGTATGGAAAAGTTTTAACACCAGTAAACAATGCAAATAGCAGTTCAGAATCATCATGTGGGAAATGATTTGGACCATCTGTGCTGTAGAAGTTTAACAGATTCAGGACAATGGGACAAAACAGCACAATGGGAAAACTTGATACTTCCAAAAGTAGTGGAAAGGCAGAGAGAAAGTTAGTGAGCACTATAGGCAAGCAATTCAGACAAGTGGAAAATCACAATATATGCTTGAGGCGGGACAGACTGTAGAAAGTATTTTTCTTTTGACAGTTTTCTAATAAGTACATTGATTATTAAGCTTATGTTTAACAAACAATAATGAAAAATTATAAAACTAATGATTACCCACTTTACTCTGTGCTAAATGCTATTATTTTGCAGATATTGATTTATGACCTAAATGTCCACAACCCTCCCTACCCTGCTTAATTCTCAAATAAGAAATCTGAGGCACACAGAGGTAAATTGACTTTCCCAGACCATCCGTTTAGTGATTAAGAGAGCAAATTTCTAAACCAGGACATCTGGTTCCAGATACCACACCCTGGATATTAATATTCCATCCCAAGTCCACTTTGAAACACTGCAGGTTCTTTAAAGATACAAAGAATAGTTCCTTTATTGTTGTCCCTGTCAAATTCATACCTGTGCAGAGCTTAGCAGGCTCACAAGTTTATAAGTTTCTTTGCCTGGGTTCCCTGACACCTTCTCAAGTTTCTGTAGAGATAAATGATCTGATATATGTAAAGTGCTTAGCACAGTGCAGGATAACACATATTATAAGCATTTAACAAATAAACATTAAGCAAATAATAAAGAAATAGTAAAAGAAAAAGTAGCAGCAGAAGGGAAGAATAATATTGAGGCAGTAAGATAACAGTAAACACATAGTAAACACATTTTTACTCTGTGCTAAGCATTATTCCAAGCACTTCATGTTTAAATCACTTAGTCTTCAAAACACTCTAAGACTTTGGTGATATTACCATCCCTATTTACAGTGCAGAAAACTGAGGCACAGAGGTTAAATAAATTCCCCAAATGTACACAGTTCTGGAGTCCCAACTCAGAAACATTGTGCTAAATTGCTTTTTTGTTGTTGTTCTTTTTGTTTTGTTTGTTTGTTTTAAAGATTTGTTTACTTGTTTGAGAGAGAGTACACGTGAGCAGGGGAAGGGGCAGAGGGAGAGAGAGAATCTTAAGGGTTCCACGCCCACCATGGAGCCCAATATGGGGCTTGATCTCATGATCCCCAAGATCATGACCTGAGATGAAATCAAGAGTCAGACACTTAACCGACTGAGGCACCCAGGCGCCCCTGTACTAAATTGCTTTTATTTTATATGCTTTTATCTCTCCATAAATCAGTAATTTCCCATCTGAAGAAGCATATCCTGCAGGGATTGAGCCAGAGTGAGCCATATCCACTCCTTGCTCAAGCCCATAGCTAAATGAGCTTTTGTAAATGATAGGTATATTTATTGTACTGCGGTGGGGGTTATAAGGGTTATATGGTAGACACACTCAACACTTAGTTGTGTTAGATTTTCAAAAATAATTGAGCTTATTTCTGACTCTGGGATAAAGAAGTAAATTTGAAAATGCTTCAGAGGTCACATTTCTATTAATTTTGCCTTTAGATTTAGGTTTATTTCTTAGATTAGAATATCTCTGGCTCTTATAACTGCCTGAAAAAATTTCCTGTGTACCATTGAAGGTTGTTAGCACAGAATTCCACCATAAACCCTGCACATTTTTTTTTTCTCTCTCTCTCAGTATATATCTGTATGTACATATAGAGGGAGAGAAAGGAAATATATACTGTATATATGTATATATATTTTAGATTGACAGAAAATTTGCAAAGATAGTAGTGCTCTCATACACTAGTTTCTAATATTATTAACATCTTACATTAGTATGATACATTTGTTACAACTAACCAGTTTTGATACATTTTTGTTGAAGTTACAACTTTATTTAGATTTATTTTAGTTTTCATCTAATGTCCTTTTTGTGTTCCAGAATCTCATACAAAGTACCATGTTACATTTAGATGCCATATCTCCTTAGGCATTCAGACTTTAAATTTTTTAAACAATTTTATTTAGGTATGATTAACATACAAAAAGCTGTACATATTTAATGTATGCAACTTAATTAGTTTGAGGATAAGTATATACCTGTAGAACAATCACCACAATCTATGCCATAAACATATCCATCTCCTTCAAAAGTTTCCTTTCATCCTCTTTTATTATTATTGTTATTGTTATTATTATTATTATTAAGAGAAGTTAATACCTGTTCTTCTCAAGCTGTTCAAAAAAAATAGAAGAGGAAGGAAACTTCCAAACTCATTCTACAAGGCCAGCATTACCATGATACCAAAACCCAATAAAGACTCCACTAAAAGAGAACTACAGCTCAATATCCTTGACAAGCATAAATGCAAAAATGTTTGATAAAATACTAGCAATCCGAATCCAACAAAACTTTAAAAAGATCATTCACCACAATCAAATGGGATTTGTTTCTGGGTTGCTAGGCTGGTTCAGTATTCTCAAATCAATCAATGTGATACACCACATTAATAAAAGAAAGGATAAGAATCTCATGATCATTCCCATTCATGATAAAAACCCTCAACAAAATATGTTTAGAAGGAACATACCTCAACATAATACAGGCCATATATGGAAAACCCACAGCTCAGATCATTCTCAATGGGGAAAAACTGAGAGCTTTTCCTCTATGATTAGGAACAAGTCAGGGATGTCCACTCTCATCACTGTTCTTTAACATGTTACTGAAAGTCCTAGCCACACCAGCCAAACAACAAAAAGAAATAAATGTATCCAAATCATCAAGGAAGAAGTCAAACTTTCACTATTTGCAGATGACATGATACACTGTATAGAAAACCTGAAGGACTCCACCAAAAAACTGCTAGAACTGATACAGGAATTCAGTAAAGTCACAGGATACAAAATCAATGTACAGAAATCTGTTGCATATGTATAAACCAATAAGCAACAGAAAGAGAAGTTGAAGAATCAATCCCATTTACAATTGCACCAAAAACAATAAGATACCTAGAAATAAACCTAACCAAAGGGATAAAAGACTTGTACACTGAAAACTATAAAACCCTGATGAAAAAAACTGAAGAGTCCACAAAGAAATGGAAAGACACTCCATCCTCCTGGATTGGAAGAAAAAATATTGTTAAAATGTCTATACTTCCCAAAGCAATATATACATTTAATGCAATCCCTATCAAAATACCAACAGCATTTTTCACAGAGTAGAAAAAACTATCCCAAAATTTGTACGGAACCACAAAAGACCCTGATTAGTCAAAGCAACTTCGAAAAAGCAAAGCTGGAGGCATCACAATTCCAGACTTCAAGTTATATTACAACGCTGTAGTGATCAAAACAGTATGGTACTGGCAAAAGAATAGACACATAGATCAATAGAACAGAATAGAAAACCCAGAAATGAACCCACAATTATATGGTCAATTAATCTTTGACAAAGCAAGAAAAGAAAATTCAGTCCAGTGGGAAAAAGACAGTCTCTTCAACAAATGGTGTTGGGAAACCTGACAGCCACATGCAAAAGAATGAAACTGGACCACTTTTTTATACCATACACAAAAGTAACTTTCCAGGGTGCCTGGGTGGCTCATTTGATTAAGCATCTGCCTTCGGTTTAGGTCACGATCAAGCCCTGCATCAGGCTCCCTCCTCAGCTAGGAGTCTGGTTCTCCCTCTCTCTCTGCCCTTCCACCTTGCTCATGCTCTCTCTATCTCTCGCTCTCAAATAAATAAAATCTTTAAAAAAAATAATTTTCAAAATGGATTAAAGACCTACATGTGAGACATGAAACCATCAAAATCCTAAACGGGAACACAGGCAGTAACCTCTTTCACATTGACCATAGTAACGCCTTTCTAAATATGTCTCCTGAGGCAAGGGAGACAAAAGCAAAAATAAACTATTGGGACTTCATCAAAATGAAAAGCTTCTGCACAATCAACAAAAGTAAAATGCAACCTATAGAACAGGAGAAGATATTTATAAATAACAAGTCTGATAAATGGTTAGTATCCAAAATATATAAAGAACTTATAAAACTCAACACCCCCAAAACAAACCAATTAAAAAATGGGCAGAAAACATGAACAGACATTTTTCCAAAGAAGACATACAGATGGCCGACACATGAAAAGATGTACAACATCAGGGAAATGCAAATCAAAACTACAAAGAGCTATCACCTCACATCTGTCAGAATGGCTAACATCAACAACACTAGAAACAACAGGTGTTAGCAGGGATGTGGAGAAACGGCAACCCACTGTTGGTGGGAATGCAAACTGGTGCAGCCACTCTAGAAAACAGTATGGCATTTCCTCAAAAACTTAAAAATAGAGCTACTCTATGATCCAGCAATTGCACTACTGGGTATTTACCCAAAAAATACAAAAATACTAAATCAGAAAAAAAAAAAAAAAAAACTGATTCAAAGAGATACATGTACCCCAATGTTTATAGCAGCATTATCTACAATAGCCAAACTATGGAAACAGGCCAAATTTCCGTTGACTGATGAATGTATAAAGAAGAATGTATAAATGAATACACACACACACACACACACAAATGGATGGAGCTAGAGCATATTATACTAAGTAAAATAAGTCAGTTGGAGAAAGACAAATACCATGTGATTTCACTCATATGTGGAATTGAAGAAACAAAACAAATGAGCAAATGGGGAAAAAAGAGAGACACAGAAGCAAACCAAGAAACAGACTCTTTGTTATGGAGAACAAACTGATGATTACCAGATGGGAGATGGGTAGGGGGATGGGTGAAATAGAGGATGAGGATTAAGGAGTGCACTTAACTTCACGAGCACTGAGTAATATATGGATTTGTTGAATCACTATATTGTACACCTGAAACTAATATTACACTGTATGTTAACTAACTGGAGTTAAGTTAAAAGGAAAAGAAGAAGAAGGAGAAGGAGAAGGAGAAGGAGAAGGAGAAGGAGAGGAAGAAGAAGAAGAAGAAGAAGAAGAAGAAGAAGAAGAAGAAGAAGAAGAAGAAGAAGAAGAAGAAGGAGGAGGAGGAGGAGGAGGAGGAGGAGGAGGAGGAGGAGGAGGAGGAGGAGGGGGAGGAGGGGGAGGAGGAGGAGGAGGAGGAGGAGGAGGAGGAGAAGAAGAAGAAAGAAGGAAGAAGGAAGAAGGAGAAGAAGTAGTGAGAGAGGGCATCATTATCTTGCTATAGATCTTAGAATAAAGGCTTGCAGTTTTTCACCATTGAATATAATGCTGGCTGTGGGTTTTTATATATAGACCTTTTCATGTTGAGCTAAGTTCCTTCTATACCTAATTTGTTGACACTTTTTATCGTAACACACTGTTGAATTTTATCAAATGCCTATTCTGCATCTATTGAAATGATCATGTGATTTTCATCCTTCTATCTGTTGATGTGGTATATCACAGTGATTGATATATGTACATTGACCCATCCTTTCATCCCAGAGATAAATCCCAGTCGGTCATGCTGTACGATTTTAATGCTCTGTTGAACTCAGTTGCTGCTATTTTATGATGAAATTTTTCATTCATGTTATCAGAGGTATTGAATGGTAGTTCTGTTTTCTGTGCTGTCTGTATGGCTTTGTTTTTAGTGTGATGCTGGCCTCATAGAATGAGTTTGGAAGTGTTCTCTATCTCTTTTTGGGGTGAGTTTAAGAAGGGTTGGTATTCTTTAAATGTTTGTAAAATTCACCTATGAGGGCATCTGGTCTTGGGCTTTTCATTGTTGGGAGCTTGTGCTAGTGATCCAGTTTCTACTTGTTACTGGTCTGTTCAGGTTTTCTACTTCTTGATTCTGTCTTGGTAGGTTGCATGTTTCTAAAAATTTGGATGTGCCAAGCATAAAGTCAGATATTATGAAATCATTACATATTCCACATGATGTTGGCATACTTTCTGTTTTCCAGAGAAAGTCAGATTACTTGCTAATTTTTCGTCTTTCATTACTGAAAAAGGATTCAAAATCAAATTTGGCTGAAATCATATCAGTATGCTTGGTATAAAGAGTCACAGTTTTCCCATTCCTTCATCAGTCATCAGTATTGTTTAGATTTCTGTGTATAGTTACACCTCTATGAGACACTAACAATGAAAATGTGTCTAGAAGTAGCTTCATTGGGGGGAAAGAAAAGTTTTAAAATCCTAACATGAATGGCTAAAAGAGTTGAAGACTATAATCTGTAGGAGAGAAAATTAAGCAGGGTTTTGTTTTGTTTTGTTTTTCTGAATTATGTCTCTCTAAAATCATCTGTTGAAATCCAAATCCCCAGTCCCTCAGAATTTAAGTATATTTAGATTTAAAGTCTTTAAAGTGGTTATTGATTTAAAGTAAGGCCCTCAAGCTGGGCCCTAATCCTACATGACTGGTATTCTTATAAGAGGAGGAAATTTGGATACACAGATGCACAAAGGAAGTATTGGCATGGAGGGAGGACCACCTGAGGACAAAGTAACAAGAGGGTGGCCATCTGCAAGCCAAGGCGAGAGGCCTCAGAGGAGATCTACTATACTGGCAATGTATCTCGAACTTCAGCCACAAAACCTGTGAGAAAATGATTTTCTGTTGTTTAAGCAACCTAGTCTGTGGTATTTGGTAATAACATCCCTAGCAAACTAGCAAACTAATAGAGAGGAGATGTGATAAGTCATTGAATATCTGAAACAGTGCCATCTTAAAGTATACACACACTTGTTTTGAATTATCCCATAAGAAAAAAATGAGAGGCAAAAACTTCCAGAGATAAATTATACCAAACCTATAAAGCTGACTTTTTAAAATAAATTAGATTTTTTTTTTTATTTTAAAGAATGAATAGTTGTTCCCTTTATATTGCTTTAAATGGCAAAAAAAAAAAAAAAAATGGGGGGAAAAGGGAGGGAGAAAGAAGAAAAGCAGGGAGGGGAGACTAATTATCCCTTTTAGCTATATAATTCTTATATTTAGGTATCAAGTTAGATAATACTCTAGGAAATACTTTGCTAATCAGACATCCTGTAGCACTCATTATGTTGTCTTGAATGTGGTTGATATGTGCTTGCTTTATCTCCTGCCTTCCGTTCTAAATCACTAGGGGGTATAAACCAGGTCTGTTTTTATCTTCATATCCAGTATTTAGTCAGACTGGGAGAGAGGGCAGCCAGTAATCATTTGCTGGGAAGAAGGGAGGAGAGAAGCAGGGAAGAGGAAAAGGAGGGAAGGAAGGAAGGAAGGGAGGAGAGGAGGGAAGGAAAGGAGGAAGGGACGGAGGGAGAGAAGGATAGAAGAGAAGGAAAGAAGAAGAAAGAGAGGAGAAGCAGAGGGGAGAGGGAGGGAGTACGGAAAGAAGGAAGAAGGAAAGAAAGAAGGAAAACGAATGAATGAGGCAGTGTAGTCCCCCTCAGCTGGAATTACTCACAGACAACCAAATGACTGCCAGGAGTACTGAAGAAGGAATTCTCAAAGGTGTGTTATTTAGACTAAACGTCCTCTATCTTTTTTTAAGATAGAAAATTCTATGAACTTATTATATAATATGTTAAGAAACACTTAAAATATCAGTATATCCTTCAAAACTCCTTCAGTTTTTTAATAAAAATAATGAGTTGACATATGTAGCATTTAAAATAGCAATTGGTTCTAGTCTGATTAATTGCTTGTTAGAATAATCATGCTCTCCACCTTCCCCAGGGAGCACTCAACTTAAGTGACATTCTTTATAATACATTATGTGCTTCCTCTTTTGAATTAAGAATCTTTAAAAATAGCCATATAATAATAAATGAGCAAGTAAACATCCATTTGCTCTTATTTGATGGCTAATTGGGAGATAATTCAGAAGGTATTTTTAAAGTTGAAATTTCAGGATTAGTTCCAATAGTTGTTGTTGTTGTTTTTTTCTTTTAATCTTTTTTGTTTCATTTGGATGAAATGGATTTTTTTTTAACTTTTTTTAGCTCTGAAAAGCTGAGGCTATATCTATATTACTTAGGGCCTAATTTACACTGATCTAAAAAATCTCTCACCTGTAATAACACACTTTCTATATATTTTTAATGAACCATTCAATTATTTTTCTATTGTAAAATTTAATTTGCCATTTTAGAGCTGAGTGTTTTTGTATAGGATTTACATACTTAACAGAAACTTTTTAAAAGATCTGTACATTCACATTTAGTCACAGAACTAAATAATTATTATAATGCAATGATAATCATAATAGTGAAACAAGTCTAGGCAATTAAATTTTTCTCAACATAGCTCATAGTTCCCTACCTATTTTGGGAAGCTTTTTCATAGCTTTCCATTTAATAACAGAAAACAAGTTGTTATACTGAAGTTAGCAAATTACATATACTTTAGTCAGTTTAATGAAGTAAATGTAGCTTTTTAATGCGAATAACCGATGAGATCTTTTTGTAGAGCTCCTGTCCCATTTAGATAGTGGAGAAAAACAAACAAACAAACAATCTTTGTCTGCAAACGTCTCTGTAATATAACCAGTCTCTTGGATAACTCAATATTTTTTTTTAAATTTAAAATACTCAGTGTTATGGCCCAATAGAGGGGAATATGCGGTGGGTCCATAATCCTTAGTGTTTTGGATATTGGGTTGATGACTCCTACATGATTTGCTTGGATTCCATCCATGGGCTTTCTTCTGGTGTTTGATACTGAATTCTGTAAATGGATTCTGGTATCTGAGGCTGAAATCTGTAAATGTAATATTTCAATATTTATCTTTCTCTCAGCTCTTCTATGTTCTTTTGATGATCTTGGACATGTCGGACCGTCTTCAGTTCTTACTGACACTGACATGTTATGGACTATAACTTCTATTTGGTTTTGGGGTTTGAGTGGTCAACTCAAGAGGCATAGACTTCAGGATCACTTAGTTGCCATCAAGTCAACTTATTCTACTAAAACCTTCTCCATATAGTCCTCTGAGCATGCAGGAAATTTGGACATTTTTTATTCCATTTTGTAAATGAGGGAAAACAAAATTCAAGCTATTCCATGCCTCCTCTCCTCCTGAGTCATCTCTGTCTCTCTGTTGCTCTCTCTCTCTCTCTCTCTCACACACACACACACACACACACACACACACAGCATATTGTGCTTGGATGTAGCTAGTCCAAACTGAAGAAGAGAAAGGGCAGCCTTCAGTAAAGTTTCTATCATATAATCAAATGAGAATCCAGGCAAAATCTTGCTCTTTTTCTCACTGGTTTCTTGGAGATATCCTTTCTGGTTATGTAGAGGTATGTGCTCCCTACAGATCAGTGAGGGATATTGCCTCACTTCTGATTTCCAACTTCTTTCCACCAGCCCCCAGAAATTGGGTGGGGGAGGTTATTTCTTCTGTGTAATATCCAATTTTTAACCTGTCTTAATAAATTGCTGTGTCTAATTAGGCAAGCCTAGCTTAGTATGAACCAGATTGAAACTACAATAATTTAGATAATCCTGTCAACAAAGATTCACTTTCAGAAATTGTTCTGTCTATATTAATATTCACTTTCAGAAAAACAAAATTTCTGTCAACAAAGATTCACTTTCAGAAATTGTTCTGTCTATATTAATATTCTATTTTAGCAAACAAAAGCTGAACATTGACTCTTTATATCTGTTAACATTCCAGGGATATCAGAACTAATCAATGACAGTCCGAATTTCACATCAATCACCAGTAGTTTCTCCTCACCAAGCCTTGAGAGAGAGAGAGAGAGATTTTTGACTGAGGAGGAAGGATATGTTATATGGAGAAATGCAAAAGAGAAAAGCTAACCAATTTCTGATTCCTAATCAGAATGTTTGAGAGTTCAGGAAAAGAGGTAACATTAATTTGAAATTAAATGATATTTTAGAAACTGGGTGGCTGAAACAACAGAAATTTATTTTCTCACAGATCTGGAGTCTAGAATTCCAAGATCAAGGTGCTAGCAGGGTTGGTTCCACTGAGGCCTCTTTCGGTTTGAAGATAGCCACCTTCTTCCTGCTGTGTCCTCATGTGGTTGTCCCTCTATGCACGTATGTCCCTGGTGTCTCTTCTTTTGATAAGAACACTAGTCCTTTTAGATTGGGACTCACTCTTATGACTTTATTTAATCTTAATTGTGTCCTTACGAGGCCTCATTTCCAAATATAGTCACATTGGGAATTAGAGTTTCAACATAAGAAATTTGGTGAATGCAATTAAGTCCATAAAAACCAGATCAAAGGAAATATATTACCAAGAATGCCATGCTTGTTCCTTATTCCTTTCATAAATTTCCTTATTGTGCCTTTATTTATTCCCCTTAAACTCTAGCAAAGCTGCAAGTGGCTTTTATTCAAGAAAGTTAAGTTAATTAGGTCAGTAAGTTACTGGCATATTTTCTTCACTGGTCTGTATGTATTCCCTCTGTTATTTGCTTGATTGATTGAGTGATGGAGTGATTGATTCCATTTTATTCCCCTTCACCTCCCATAAGGAATGATTCTAATGTTTTAACAGATGTCTTTTTATATACTTTCTTGCAAAATTGATATTGTTTTATGTTCATCAATTTATGTAAATATTGTGCTGTGTATCTTGTTTCCTTTTTTCACTGAAAACCAGGTTTTTAAGATCTGCTCCTGTTTCTATGTGTGCCTCTAACCTGTGTTTCTTTTTTTATTTATTTTATTTTTTATTTTTTAAAAATTTTTTATTATGTTAGTCACCATGCAGTATATCCTTAGTTTTTGATGTAGTGTTCCATGATTCATTGTTTGCATATAACACCCAGTGCTCCATGCAGTATGTGCCCTCCTTAAAACCCATCACTGGCCTATCCCAATTCCCCACCCCCTCCCTTCTGAAGCCCTCAGTTTGTTTCCCAGAGTCTGTAGTCTCTGGTGGTTCATTCCCCCTTCTGTTTACCCCCGCCCTTCATTCTTCCCTTCTCCTTACAATCTCCCTGCTATTTCTTATGTTCCATAAATGAGTGAAACCGTATGATAATCATCTTTCTCTGCTTGACTTATTTCACTTAGCATAATCTCCTCCAGTCCCGTCCATGTTGCTACAAATGTTGGGTAATAATTCTTTCTGATGGCTGAGTAATATTCCATTGTTTATATGGACCATATCTTCTTTATCCATTCGACTGTTAAAGGGCATCTCAACTCCTTCCACAATTTAGCTATTGTGGACAATGCTGCTATGAACATTGGGGTGCATATGGCCCTTCTCTTCACTACGTCCATATCTCTGCGGTAAATACCCAGTAGTGCAATTCCTGGGTCATAGGGTAGCTCTATTTTTAACTTTTTGAGGGACCTCCACACTGTTTTCCAAAGTGGCTGTACCAACTTGCATTCCCACCAACAGCATTAAGAGGGTTCCCCTTTCTCCACATCCTCTCCAACATTTGTTGTTTCTTGACTTGTCCATTTTTGCCATTCTAACTGGCGTAAGGTGGTATCTCAATGTGGTTTTGATTTGAATTTCCCTGATGGCTAATGATTTTGAACATTTTTTCATGTGTCTGTTAGCCATTTGTGTGTCTTCATTAGGAAAGTGTCTGTTCATGTCTTCTGCCCATTTTTGGATTTCATTATTTGTTTCTCGTGTATTGAGTTTGAGAAGTTCTTTATACATCTAGGATACTAGTCTTTTATCTGTAGTGACATTTGCAAATATCTTCTCCCATTCCGTGGGTTGCCTTTTAGTTTTTTGACTGTTTCCTTGGCCGTGCAGAAGATTTTATCTGGATGAAGTTCCACAAGTTCATTATTTTCTTTTTCTTTTTTCTCTTGCCTTTGGAGATGTGTCATGAAAAAAGTTGCTGTGGCCGATGTCGAAGAGGTTATAGCCTATGTTCTCCTCCAGGATTTTGATGGATTCCTGTCTCACATCGAGGTCTTTCATCCATTTGGAGTTTATCTTTGTGTATGGTGTGAGAGAGTGGTCAAGTTTCATTCTTTTGCAAATAGCTGTCCAATTTTCCCAGCACCATTTATTGAAGAGACTGTCTTTTTTCCACTGGGTGGTTTTTCCCTGCTTTGTTAAAGATTAGTTGCCCATAGGCCGAGGGTCCATTTCTAGGTTCTCTGTTCTGTTCCATTGGTCTATGTGTCTGTTTTTGTGCCAATACCATGCTGTCTTGGTGATCACAGCTTTGTAGTATAGCTTAAAATCAGGCAACATCATGCCCCCAGCTTTGTTCTAACTTTTCAACAATAACTTGGTGATTCGGGACCTCCTCTGGTTCCACAAAAATTTAAGGTCTGTTTGTTCCAGCTCTTTGAAAAATGTCATTGGTATTTTGATCGGTATGACATTGAGAGTTTAGATTGCTCTGGGTAGCATAGACATTTTAAGTAAGTTTATTCTTCTGATCCATGATCATGGAATGTTTTTCCATCTTTTTGTGTCTTCTTCAGTGTCTTTCATTAGTGTTTTGTAGTTTCTAGAATATAGATCCTTTACATCTCTGGTTAAGTTAATTCCAAGATAATGTATGATTTTTGGTACTATTGTAAATGGAATGGAATTCCCTAATTTCTCTTTCTTCAGTCTCATTGTTCATGTATAGAATTGCAACTGATTTCTGAGCATTGATTTTGTATCCTGCCACATTACTGAATTGCCCTATAAGTTCTAGTAATTTGGGGGTGGAGTCTATTGGGTTCTCCATATACAGTATCATGTCATCTGTGAAGAGAGACAGTTTGACTCCTTCTTTGCCAATTTTTGAATGCCTTTTATTCCTTTTTGTTGTTCAATTGCTGTTACAAGGACTTCTAGTACTATGTTGAACAATAATGGCAAGAGTGGGCATCCTTGTCATGTTCCTGATCTTAAGGGAAAGGCTGTCAGCTTTTCCCCATTGAGAATGATATTTGCCGTAGGCTTTTCATAGACAGTTTTTATGAAATTGAGGAATGTACCCTTTATCCCTACACTCTGAAGGGTTTTAATCGGGAAAGGATGCTGTATTTTGTCAAATGCTTTTTCTGCATCAATTGAGAGGTTCATATGGTTTTTGACTCTTTTCTTGTTGATGTGATCTATCACACTGATCAGTTTGTGAATGTTGAACCACCCTTGCATCCCAGGGGTGAATTCTACTTGGTTATGTTGGATAATCCTTTTAATGTACTGTTGGACCTTTTAGCTAGGTTCTTGTTGAGAATTTCGGTGTCCATATTCATCAGGGATATTGGTCTGTAATTCTTTTTGATGGGGTCTTTTCCTGGTTTTGGGATCAAGGTAATACTGGCCTCATAGAATGAGTTAGGTAGTTTTCCTTCTGTTTCTATTTTTTGAAACAGCTTCAGGAGAATAGGTATTATTTCTTCTTTGAATGTTTGGTAGAATTCCCTGGGGAATCTGTCAGGCCCTGGACTCTTGTTGTTGGGGAGGTTTCTGATCACTGCTTCAATCTCTTCATAATTAATCGGTCTGTTTAAATAATCAATTTCTTCCTGTTTCAGTCTTGGTAGTTTATAGGTTTCCAGGAAGGCATCCATTTCTTCAAGGTTGTTTAATTTATTGGCATAAAGCTGGAGATAAAAGTTTCTAATGATCCTTCCTATTTCATTGGTGTTGGTCGTGATCTCTCCCCTTTCATTCATAATTTTATTAATTTGGGTCCTTTCTCTATTCTTTTGAATAAGTCTGGCCAGTGGCTTATCAATCTTATTTATTCTTTCAAAGAACAAGCTTCTAGTTCTGTTGATCTGTTCTACTGTGCTCCTGGTTTCTAATTCATTGATCTCTGCTCTAATCTTGGTCACCTGCCTTCTTGTGCATGGGTTAGGTCTGTTCTTCTATTCCAGGTCCAGCTTCTTGAGATGAGAATATAAAAACTGCATTTTAGGTTTTTCCATTCTTTTCAGTGAGGCTTGGATGGCTATGTATTTTCCCCTTATGACTGCCTTTGCAGTGTCTCATAGGTTTTGGACTGATGTGTTTTCATTTTCGTTGGTCTCCAAAAATTGTTTGATCTCTCTCTTAATTACCTGGTTTACCCAGTCATTCTTGAGCAGGATGGTTCTTAGTTTCCAAGTGTTTGAGTGTCTTCCAGATTTTTCCTTTTGATTGAGTTCCAGTTTCAAAGCATTGTGGTCTGAGAATATGCAGGGAATAATCTCAGTCTTTTGGTATCTGTTGAGACCTGTTTTGTGACCCAGTATATTGTCTATTTTGGAAAAAGTTCCATGTGCATTAGAAAAGAATGAGTATTCTGTTGTTCTGGGATGTAGTGTTCTATATATATCTATGAGGTCCATCTGGTCCAGTATGTCATTCAAAGCTCTTGTTTCTTTGTTGATTTTCTGCTTAGGTGATCTGTCTATTGTGGAGAGCGGAGTGTTGAGGTCCCCTACTATTAACATATTATTATCTATATGTCTCTTTATTCCAGTTAAGAGTTGGCTTGTGTATCTAGCTGCTCCCCTGTTGGGGGCATAGATATTTATAATTGTCATATCTACTTGTTGGATACATCCTTTAAGAAGAATATAGTGTCCTTCTGTATCTATAGTCTTTAAAATCTAATCTCTCTGATATGAGAATTGCTACCCCAGCTTTCTTTTGAGGTCCATTGGCATGAAAAATGGTTCTCTATCACTCCACTTTCAGTCTGGATGTATCTTTAGGTTCGAAATGAGTCTCTTTCAGACAGCAAATGGATGGGTCATGTCTTTTTATCCAATCAGCAACCCTGTGACGTTTATGGGAGCATTTAGGCCATTCACATTGAGAGTGATTATTGAGAGATATGTTTTTAATGTTGTTATGTTGCCTGTGAAGTCCTTATTTCTATAGATTGTCTCTGTAAATTTCTGTTCTGTATCACTCTTGGGGTCTTTTTACTTTTATAGAACCCCCCTGTATATTTCTTGTAGGGATGGCTTGGTGGTCACATATTCTTTCAGTTTCTGCTGGTCTTGGAAGCTCCTTGTTTCTCCATCCATTCTGAATGACAGACTTGGCTGGATAAAGGATCCTTAGCTGCATGTTCTTCTTACTTAGTGCTCTGAATATGTCTTGCCAGCTTTTTCTGGCTTGCCAGAGCTCTGTAGACAGGTCTGACGTTATTCTGATGTTCCTCCCTCTGTAGGTGAGTATTCTCTTCCCCCTGGCCGTTTTCAAGATTGTATCCTTGAATCTAATATTTGCAAATTGTCCTGTTACGTGACATGGTGTTGGTCTGTTCTCATTGATCTTGGGAGGTGTCCTCTCTGCGTCTTGGACATGAATGCTTTTTTCTTTTGCCAGCTTAGGGAAGTTCACAGCTACAGTTTGTTCAGATGTCTTTTTTAGACCTCTCTCTTTCTCCACCCCCTTGGGGATGCCAATGATTCTGACATTGGAATGTTTCATTGAGTCAGTAATCTCCTGTAGTCTACATTCTTAAGATTGGACTTTTTTGAGCCAAGTTCCCATTTTTTCCTTCTTTTCTGTCATCCCATCTTCCAATTCACTAATTTGTTCTTCTGCCTCATTACCCTGGCCATCAGAGCATCCAGTTTAGACTGCATTTGATTCATAGCATTTTTAATTTCTTCCAGATTTGCTCTCATTTCTGCCCTTAGAGATTCTATATTCTCGTTAATACGTTAATATTTTTTCAAGCCTACACATCATCTTGACCATTGTTACTCTGAACTCCATTTCAGACAATTTAGTTATATCCATATCCATCAGTTCTGTGGCAGAGGCCACAGTCTCTGTCTCATTTTTTTGCTGGAGATTCCTTCTCCTTGTCATTCTGATGAAGAGAGGTTGCGGGGATGCACAGAGCCCAAATTATTGACCAGGAACCAAGCAATGTCCCCTTGTTTTATAGGGACCTTAGGGATGTGGGCTTCTTGATTTTTCAGCCTGCCTCCTGGGGGAGGGGCCTGCCGCGCTGATACTGAGGCAACCCTGCTTGGGTAGAGGTGCCCCATCCCCTGCAAGGGGAGTGAAGATGGGCACAATGCAAACTGGTATTTCTGGGCTTTTGTTCTCTGGTGACTTTCCCTGGTGGTTTTATGTGACTCTTCTGAGAGTCAGAGCCATAGTGGCCGTATCCTAGCCTCTGTCTCAGAACAGAGAGATTGCAGTCCACTCTCCACTGAGCTCTCCTGGCCAGTTTAGCTCCGTTTCTGTTGGTGCTGCTAAAAACCCTGCAGCGTCCCAGGATGTGTGCCCCACAGCCACTCTCCCAGTCCTTGCTCCCAGGGCCAGCATGTCTCTGTCCTTTGTGCTTCTAACACCACCATCCGCCCCCAGTTCCCATGCGTACTCCCAAGCTTCCTGTTCCAGTGTGGTTCGTGGCTGCTCCGAAGCTCTGGTTTTCTGTCTGGTTCCAGTGAGCGCTCTGGAGCTCTGGTTTTCATTTTGGTTGCACACGCATTCCAGAGCTCCTGGTTTCAGTCTGGTTTTTCGGAGTCTACCAGTCTGCGAATCCGGCCAGCACCTCAGCGCAAGTGGCTACTGCTTCCCAGCACCCGTGTGCAGCGGCTCCCTCCCCCTTCTGTTTATCTTCCGGTATCTGTGCGCAGATTCACAGCTCCCTGCTTTGTACCTCAGTACTCAGCGCTGGAGACGTTGGTTTGTAGAGATCCAGATGTATCTTCTTACGTCTCAGGCTGATGTCGTGTGTGTTCAGGATGTTCTGGTAGATATCTAGCTTGATTCAGGGGACCAGCTGAAAAAAGGTCCCCTACTCCTCCGCCATCTTTTTTCTTCCCCCAGCTCTAACCTGTGTTTCTAACCACTATAAACATTCCATGGTGTGCATCCAACACATGGCTTTTGAAATTTGAGACGATTATCAATGTCATCTTTGAGTTAGCTGAAATATAGATCTATTCACATACCCACAGTTGCATCAACTGTTACTAAGAACTAACCCTTAAAAAGAACCCTCAAATTCAAAAAACAAGCAAACCCAAAATTACAAGTTCATATAAAATTTAGTAATAATAATGATAACAATAATAGACTATAGTGACAATAATCAACTCTTACATAAACTGATTTAAGCAAATCCAAAAATTAAATGAGAAAATATGAGCCTCCATGGTCTTCTGAAATTTTCTAGTAAAGAGGCATGATGGGGTTAAAAGTGTGTGTTATAAATAACTGAAAGATGAAGCAAAGAGTAGAGTGAGATAGTTTAGCTTGAATTCCCCAGGAGCATGAGGTAAGTAATCTGCACAAAAGTTCTATTAAGGAAATTTCTCCAGGAGAAACTCTTAGTGATTGGGAGAAAAGCAGAATGTGAGGAAGAAGCAAAGCAAGAGTTCCATTTCAGGCTGAATGCCACCTACAGGCTGTCCCTGCAGGAGACTCCTAGAGCATAAATGGCAACTTTGGGGCCTGTCCAGATCTTGCAGCAGATTTGCATACAGCACCATCCAGTTATTGACTGGCCCCCGAGTGGCTAAGTGCTACCTGGAGCTATACAGGGGGAGGGAACTTTTGAGTCCAGCATTCCTGCTCCTGTTGGCCAAGAGTCTGCAGCAGCCCAGGCACAATTCTCTGAAGAGAGTAACAGGTACAAGTGCATTAGAAGCAACAATGCACAGAAGCCAGGGGATGGGTCTGAGGAAATGATAGATGGGATCAGATGGGATCTGAACAGAGCACTGATAATGTCTGCTGTGTATGAAAAATTGGGGAGATCTTGATCAAGTGACTAGATTGTAATGAAAGGTAATACCCATGGCGGACTGTGGATTGCCAGATTTATGATTAACCAATGTTGTTAAGTAGCACTTAATTTATTTTCTGCTGTTTTAGTACTATGTAAAATTGTTCTGGTTATGACTTATTAAAAAACCTGATAGTTTTCTCCTCAGCTCTAGACCAACACCTTCCTTTTGCATTTGAGAAAATCTGAAACCTAGAGGGGTTAGGTGACATTATTCATGCCCTGCTGAGGGCCAGTATAAGTTCTGGGACCCAAGATTTCTGAACCTCCATATTTAATCATGAATTTTAGAAAAATAATTATTTTATACATTAACATTTATAATCACACAATTTTTCAACTGCTTTAAAATGAAAACCTTGAAAATTTAGACATTTTAGCCAGTAAAATTTAGAGGTACATAAATGTTGAGAATAAGTGGGCATAATGGACACAGAGAAGAGGGAAATGAATTTTAATTAAATAAGGGAATGAAAATGAGAACACACAGGTGTAATAGTGCTGAGTATAAAATTGGTAGCAGTCTGGATTATTTTCTTTAGGTATTAGCATATCTTAAAAGAATGCTTGTTCAATGTATTCAGTTCTTAGAAGAGCCTTTAAGTTGGTCTGGTTAGTGAGTCATGGTTTAAAACCTGTCAATGAAAGCACATTAAAAAAAAAAAGAAAAAAGAAAAATTATTGTTTTTTAATGTCCTATCCTTAATAATTTCAAATTATTCCTTATAATTCTTCCAATAAAACCTTCTTGAACTTAATAGTACTTTTAAATGTAATGCTTCTCTTTAGCTAGGTAGGTGATTTTTACAGCTCTTCCTTCAAGCTGGTGTCATAAGTAGGTCAGCATAATGAAATATAGAGAGAGCAATGAAAATAAGCAATTTTTGAAAAGTTGCAGATTTAGTTTTGAATTGTGGGCTCTTCTAAGTCTTTTTAATTCTAAAAAAATCAGGCAGCATTGTTTATAGTTCAAACTGTTTTTTTTACTACAAATAGAGCCTCTTTTCCAAATTTTTACAGAAAATAAAAAAAATTAAATAATTAGAAAATACCTTAACACATTAAATGATGGATCTAGAAAAATGTTTTATTGCAGTATGACACTGATAATTTATACTTGGTTATGAAATAAAACTACGGTGTATCAAGATAAATTTATCAAGTATCAACATTTCAAAATTCAGTCACTTTTAATGTATTTGCATCTTTCCCGCTTAAATTATACAACATATTTTTAACTTTAAAATTGAGAATTTTCGTTAAGACCTTTAATAAATAATCAGTACTATAACATCATTTTCCCAAATTAAGGTTAAGGTAAAGATCTATAAGCAATTCAGATAAATTAAAAAAAAATAATTATATGTCTTTCTTTTATTTTGTTGTATGATTGATTTTCTCTTATATTTTAATGAACATTTTAGGAAAATTACAATGAAATATGTCAAACAAATTTAATTAACACTCATTTAATGTGCAAAAAATCCTCCATTTTTCTTGTCAGTGGGATTCCTATTTTTTTAATCCACTATCCTAAAAATATTGTGTGAAAAATTAATGTTATTATTAATAACAAATATGAAACATATAACTGGCAGAGTTGGTTCCAGGTTTTGTGAGAGCTCTTTTAGAATAAAATGATTCAACCTTACAAATATGAAATTAGTATATATGTGAATGCTTATTTTACACTGTGAAAATAATTCACAAAAAAAAGAATAGTTTGGTTTTAGTGAGATATTATTATGTAGTTCATACTCACTTTTGAGAGTGGTTATTGCTAGATATGCAGATAAAGGGATGGCTCTGAGGATACCCTCACCACTCACTGAGCCAACTCATCCAGCATCATAACACAAAGGTAGAAGACAAGAGATGGTACAGTGATATCAGCATGTCCTAAATCTCATTATTAGTAGTGGTGAATTAGAGAAGAAATAAGATCTGAAAGATACGTCATCTGTAACTATCCTGTGGAAACTTTTCTAATCTTCAGACATATAAAATTGTAAGCAGAGCAAAAGATTAGGTTCTCAGCTAGACCTACTCAAATAGAAAGTTCTTTCCTGTCAGAAAAATACTCAGCAATATAACATAAACAGTCATAGGTACACCACAGTTTTCTTTTTTATGTGAATTTACTGAAATAAAATAGATTCCCTATGATAGCAGGATACAACTGATATGTTGATATATAAAGTTACATATTTTATGCAACCCAAGGTATCAGGATTATTTTATAAAGTACCTGACATATCTTTTCCCTGTTAAGAATAGTGGTTAAAGAAGAAACAGTCATACAACTGCCTCTGACATATGAAAGTGACCAAAAGAAACAAGTATTCCACTAACAAAACTACACGCATTCATCAGCAATTCAACATGAGTATTTTAATTACCCTTAATGGCTTAATGCAACATGGTTTTAATTTTAACCCAACATAAATTCCCCCTTCGCCATATGACAAAAAGGCTTGATCTATTTCAATTCTAGTGAAGGAATTAGATAGTAAGGACATTGGGTAGAAAGAGGTAACAGTCAAGTTTAAACCATAAGTCCTGTGAACCCACTAAAGAGCTTTATCATACCTTAGGAAAGGCCCCATTGAAATGAGAATTCCTCAACCTTCCCTTTAGTAACTTCTTGTAAATCCAACTAACTAATTAACTACATAGATAAATAAAACACATGTAGCAGTTTCTAATGACTCTGCTACTGAAATCTACATTGAAGTAGTCACAGAGAAACACTACATGAAAGCACTTGAAGGATAATGAAAGCACACAGGCTGTTCCCAATATGTGTACCAAGATTACAGAAAGAATCCCTGCTCCAGTCCCCCAAAAATACTTTTCATAGTTTCTTATTCATACAGAGATTTCTTTCTCTGGCTTGAATACTGACTTCTGGAAGAGCAGTATATTAATTTGAATCACTTTTGGGGTGGGTAATATTATATACATTACATTTCACACGTTGCATGATTTTCTTTAAACAGAAAAGAATATGATAGTGAAAAAATATGTAGGAAAACTTACAAAGGAACTGAATTATTAAGTGGTTTTTCAGGCAGTAATAGATAAAGAGCTTTTGCTCTGTTTCCAACCCACTGGTAGAAGAAGAGACAAGTGCAAACACATGTCAGAAGATTATACAAAATCATACACAAGGGATCAACATAGGGAGGATGTTTATTAGATTGGTGACATAGGAAAAGCAGCTGAAGTAGGTAGTACTTGACATATAAATTATAAGACAAACAGATTTACTATCGATGAAAACACATAGGGTCTGTTACCACTTTGCTTGCTCACTGAACCAGAATTATCATTCAATACTCAGTCAAGTGGTAACTAATCCAAAAAGCTTTCCTCAACACTTCCTTTCCCTTCAGGAGAATAGGGTCTTTCTTTCCTCTGTTTTCATTCTATCGTGTGTTCATATCATTGGAATTATCGCTGTAAATAATAAGTGCATTCAGGAATATCTCATCATTGGATAGTTATCTCCTTCATGGCATGATTCTGGCTTGTTCGTTTTGCATGGCCAGCAAACAATATGTGCCACTTTGTTTGCATTCAATAAATGTTTGTTGGCTCTAAGAATAAACATGGGAGCAATAGAACTACTCAGTTTTATGGAAAAAAAAAAACACCACATGGTTCATATCTGATGAACAGTAAGTTGATTTTGACCAACAGTTGTGAAATATACACTTCAACAGATATCCAGAAACCTAGGCTGCAGCAATATTGAAGAGAGCTCTAAATGCCAAATGACATAACTTATACTAAACTTGGTCATTTCCAGCCAGTCTCTAGAGGTATTTTAACTGGAAGGGAGCATTCTTGAATCCTGACAAAGGAAGGATTGTGTTGTCATAAAAGCAGTTTATAAGCAGTGAAAAAAAAAATTAAATACCTCTTTTTAATGCAAGGTATATTCAGGGAACTATTGCCTGTTGATATAATTCAAAATTAATATTATTTAACTGCATTATTGTGGACTCCAAAGAGCAGAAGAATGAAATTTGTGTAGAAAATAAACTTAAGGAGTTAACTTTGAACCAGAGAAGAAGGGTATTTTTGTAAACAATGTGATGTAGTGACATACACAGACACTGATAATTTTGCAGGTACTCAGGAGGAAATTGAGTTTACTTCTGATTACCATGTGTCCTCTAGAAAGTAACAGACAAGGTCATTTGTTGTGTAGGTAATTGGGTTGAGGAAAAATGTGGGTAGAATTCGATGAGTTATAAAGAAAGAATAGCATTTGTGGGTCTGTATAGGAAGAAATGAGACCCGTGATAATAGAGAAGGTGATAGGCACCAAGCTAAGTTTCGAAATCATATATACTATACAGAACCGATAGGTCATTGCTTCTTGCCTCCCTCCTGCGATGAAAAGCTACCATGGTATTAGGTAACAAAACAGAATACAGATTACGTGAACATTTGTATTTTGTCATTTTGGCTACATAAGAACTACTTTTCCCAAAATATCTTTCTCTGAGCAATTTCATGTTAACATGAACCACATCTTATTCGCATAGACATCTTTTGACTCACATAGACATTTTGCACAAGATTTGAAAGGGAGAATGAAAAATAACACCTATTGATCAATGATAAGTAGGTAGATATACTATATAAATATATAGGAAGAGCTCAGAGGGTCAGCACAAGGCATGAGGTGCTATTACTGCCTACATGCATTATCACTTGTGTTGGTTCCCCTTTTCAGCATGGGATTGCATCTAGGCCCACAGCTTCCTTAGGCCTTGCCAAATCTTCCTTCAACGTCCTCCACTCCTGGGCCAGGAGTATCACAGACTTCTGCAGGACACCCCCATTATCAAAATTGGAGGCCTGGAGTCATAGAGACACCCATGAGGTTTCCATCTATCCTCTTGGTTTACAGCTCATCTGAACAGGTCTGACATTACCATTGCTTGCCTTGCTTTGTTCCACCTTCTCTTCCTGATCACTTGTCTTGAGGATTTTAGTTTCCTATACCAGAGATAGATGCAACAGACTCACATAGACCACACAACCAGCCCAAACAATTGTGCAAAGCGCAGTCACTCAATAAACCACACATTGCTCTACTCTTTTCATCAAACCCTAAAATAATTCTCATGCAATGTTGGTAGTTTCCACAGCAGGCATGGTAGCAAAGAGATTTTATAGTTCTGGTAACAGAGTGAGGAAAGTGGCATATCACAGCCTCTGGGCTGGACAGAGAAGGAAAAAAAATTTGTCCCTATAAATATAACTCATGAATAACCAGTTTTTGAAGAATTCACATATTAGCCAAAAATAGTTGTTTTATTACTCAGTGATTATCTACAAGTGTAACTTTAAATTATTTTCCATCTCAAATATATTACCTGTATATATGTTTGCTCACATTTTCAATTGTTTTTTCTCTTTCCTTCTACATCATCACTTCAACTCTGTCCTACTAATGTGCATAGAGTAAAAACATCTTTTTTTTTGGAATGGCTAATTAACTTTCTCAGGAATAATAAGTAATCATTATGCTTGATCTACCACTATTTATATATTTAGCATCAATAGTATGTTGTCCCTATAGTAAAGTGATATCTTATACTTTAAGAACCAAAATCGTTATGTTAAAAGTTTATTGAATTATTAGGAAAAAAAACAAATGGGATATTATCTCCAAATGGGAAGAATTTTATGTATTTAACTAGTTTCAACTTCATCTTTTTAAAAATAAACATTAAGAGGAATGGTCTTCAATGATTACTCATGTGTATATATAGATATTGTGATAGATCAGTATTTTAAAATTTGAAACTGTATTATATGGAAACATGTAAAGAGTTTATAAGTGTTGATGGAATTTTCCTTCTAAACAGTTAAAGAAGTGGGCACATACAAACTACACTTAATGGAGGGGGGTAAAATAACAATCCCCTAGGACTTGTCATATGTATTTAAAATAATTGTATCCTATTAAGTAATGGGAAAAAATTAACTTGAGGCATATAAGGTGGCCCAGTCAATCTTTTCCCATAACTTTCTAAATTTAGTATTCTCTATGCAGTGAAATAGGAAACTTATTAAACATGTATCATTCTATTTTACAGAATATACCTGCTACATAAATACCAGAAAATTACATTCCAGTTGTTGTGAGAGAAGTCTAGCTATGTTTCACAGCTAACAGATAATTGCAAGCGAGACAGAAGAGGCTACTGTAGTATTATAAATTTCTATTTCTAGTTTTTTTATTTTCCTACATTTTCTTTCTGAGTCAAAAGTCTCCCCTGTTTGTAAGTATATTTCATAGCTCCAGTAAAAAATGATTTATGCAGGCTTGACCTAGTTTTGTGAATTTTAGAGAAGTACACTTTTTTTAAAAAAAAATATTTTATTGATTTAAACAAAACAAAAAACAATGTTTAGAAAACAAGTTGATTACAGGGAGGCAGAAAATGAGAGTGATCATGGGGAAATTTTAGATGTGTAAATAAGTTTGAGTGCTAGCTTCATCAATTATAATTTGCGTTATTTTGGACAAATTATGTGCTCTTTTCAAGCTTCAATTTTATCATCCATAAAAGAGCATTATACATACTTTGCTTTCCCTACTGTCAAACCCTGCTCAATTTGCATTTATAGGTTCTCTTTCCATCATCTGTATCTTTCTACATAATTTGGCCTTAGTCCTCTGCTGAGCAGGGCCATGCTGATACCTTAGATGAACTTAGTCTCTGAAAAACGTCCTTATAGATTCTATTTGTCCTCTTAGCCCTCACATTTATTATGGAAATTAGGATGCCTTAGCTGATCCTGGATAGATATGAAACTGACAACCTTATCAGGAGGTGGTTGTATGTAATTTTCTTCAGGGATAACACCTTTCACAAGCTGAACTCACCCACTACTATGATAGATGCTAACAAGGGTTTTAAGATTCCACACTTCATTTACCATTGAGAAACTAGCACAGGCCATAGTTTGCTGTGATGACAGAGGAGATTTTTCACAATTAATGGAGAAAACTTAAAATATTCTTTCTTTTTCCAACTACGTATCTTTGCGGATCCATATTTTCTTCATATGTGGCCGACAAGACAATACATAGCAACTGGTTGAATGTAGAAGCAGATATGAGGAATAAACCACCTTCTATTAAACTAGATTTATGAATAAAATGAAATATCACTGAATAAATTTGTAATTTTTAAATTATTTTTTTTGGAAAAGAGTTGTTTTCCGTAAGAATATTGTCTATAATAATATAGATTTAATACTGTCATCTTTAAATGAATATTTTTTTTTTATTTTTTTGTTTTAATTTTGAATGTAGTAAATATAGAAATAAAAAGCTCTTTAACCTCCTCAGTAATTTTCTAAGATTATAAACAGATCTTGGGGTCATAACTTTTGAGATCCTCCCTTCTATTTGATTCTGTTGGTTGACTGGTCTGTCTTTACCTAAGTGGCATACTCTCTTTACTGCAAGTTTAAAAGAAATGTTGGCATTCAGGCCAGTTCTTTCACTTTCTTTTTCCTCTTCATCAGTTCGTTGTGGAGCTGAGAAATAAGGTAGGGAAGGTGAATTTTGCTTTGTATTTCAAATACTCAAGAGGTCAGTTGCAGGAGAGAATGGGTTAAATCAGTGACAGGGATGAAGGAGCTCACTTGTGATGAGCACCAGGTGTTGTATGGGAGTGTTGAATCACTATATTGTACACCTGAAACTAATATTACACTATGTGTTAACTGGAATTTAAATAAAAGCTTAAAAAATATTCAAGTATTATTTGAATTTGTATTTTCATATAAACGTGTTATTTATATAATAAAACTTAAAATATGTATTTAATAATATGATTGAATTAATATTAAAGATATAATAGCCTGAATCATTTACAAATTCAAATGTCAGACCCTTTAACTCATCAATAGAATTTGGCCATGACTCATGAAACAGAAAAGAAGAAACTAAAATGAATTTGACAGTAATCAGAATGTCACTAAGAAGACATTGTTGATCTGAAAAGTATAAAGTGTTCACATCGATGTTGCTGGAAGAACACAGTATTTAACATGAATCAGAGATTTCTCAGTACTTAAACATGTTGGCAAGAATGCTGGTAGGAATGTAGACTTGAAATACAGAAATATTTCAAAAACAGAGTATGCCAATGACAATTTACCGACCAGGAGAAATGCATAAGAATGTTTATAACAAGAATGCAATGTACAAGTACAAAAATGAAATATCCATTGATGGAGTATCACATATATTACATTATATTAAGTAAACATGAATGAGAAATAGGTCTCAAAATAATGTGTTAAAAAAGTCACATAGGAATAGAATATATGCATAAATATTTCAGAAATATTTAATAAAAATTTAACTTAAAAACACTAGTGACCTATTTTTCATCTATAGGTGAAAAATTTCTGTTTCTAGAGAAAGAGAATGAGCCTATGAAATAGAATATATATATATATATATTCTATTTATATATATATTCTATTTATATATATATATTCTATATATATATATAGAATATATATATATATATATATTCTATATATATATATATAGAATATATATATATATATATATATATATATATATATTCTATATATATATGTTGCTTCTAAGTGATCATAGCCAAGCTTTTTAATAAGTAAATCTATAATCTACCCTAGGATAAAAATCAAGTTTTTGACATCCCTTTTATAAATTACACTTCTTATTTTGTGATCAAATATAGATTCACATACTTACATGAAATAATACAGAGATGACTTACATCCTTTACTCATTTTCCCCAAATGGTAACATCCTACAAACTTTAGTGCAACATCACAAACAAGATCTGAACAGTCATGATACATAACATTTCTGTCACCACGAGAAATCTTCATATTGCCTTTTTACAACCACAGCCTCTTTCCTCCTGCTCCTTCCTCTTCAGTAAGCCCTGGCACGGAGTAATCTGATCTCTATTTTTATAATTTTATCATTTCAATATTGTTATATAAATGAAGTTGTAAAATGTGTAACCTTTTGGGATTGACTTTTTTTCACTCAATGTAATTCCCTTGAGATCAGTACAAGTTGTGAATATCAATCATTCCTTCCATTTTATCGCTGAGTATTATTCCATAGTATGGAAACACCAGTTTGCTTGACCATTCACCCATTGAAGGACATCTAGATCATTTCCAGTTTGTAGCTCTTATGAATAAAGTTGATACAAACATTCACCAATATTTTTTTGTGAACGTAAGTCTTCACTTTTCTGGGATAAGTGTGCAGGAGTACATTTGTAGGTTTGTATGTAAATGCATGTTTAATTTTATTTAAAAAACCTGTCAAATAGTTTTCCAGAGTAACTATAACATTCTAAATTCCAATCAGTAATATATAAGTGGTGCTGTTCATCCACATCTTTGTCAATATTTGGTTTTGTCACTATTTTTTATTTTAATCATCCATTCTTATAGGTGTGTACTGATATCTGTATTTATTTAGGTTAAAAATCTGAAACATATATCAAAGATTTGTTTGCTTGCTTATGGATGGCTAATTGTTTCAGCATCATTAGTTGAAAAGGCCACCTTTACTCCGTTGAATAGAATTTGCATCTTTGCAAAAAATCAGTGGGGCATATTTGCATGAGTCTATTTCTGATTCCTTTATCCTGTTCCTCTGACCTGTGCATCCATACTTTCATCAATACCACACAGTATTAATTACTGTAGCTTTATAATAAGCCTTGAAATTGGGTAAACTATTTCCTTCTACTTTATAGGGTTTTTTTTTTTTCTAAATTGTTTTAGCAATTCAAGTTCCATTGACCTTCTACATAAATTTTAGAATAATCTTCACTGTATCTACAAATAGTCTTGAGATTTTAATAGATATTGCATTCAATCCTGTATATCAATTTATGAAGAACTGTATCTTTAAAATTTCAAAATAGTCTTCCAATCTATGAACACAGTATATCTCTCCATTTATTTAGATGTTATTTCAGTTCTTTCATCAGTGTTACGTAGTTTTCAAAAAATGAGTCTTGTACATGCTTTATTAAATTTTTATTGAAGTGTTTCATTTTTTAGAGAGATTGTGAATGGCACTTAATTTTTAACTTTGGTATCCATGTGTTTATTAGTGGTATATGGAAATACAATTCTCTTTTGCATATTTATTTTGCATCGTTCGTGTGTTGTTATTTTTTTTTTTTTTAATTTCAGTGTAGTTAACATACAGTGTATTAGTTTCAGGTGTACAATATGCGATTCAGCAATTCCATACATTTCTCAGTGCTCATGATGATAAGTGTACTCTTAATCCCTGTCACATCTTTCACCCATCCCCCCCACCCACCTCCCTTCTGGTAACCATCAGTTTGTTCTCTGTGGCTAAGAGTCTGTTTCTTGGTTTGTTTCATTTTTTTCCCCTTTGTTTATTTATGCTGTTTCTTAAATTCCACATATGAATGAAATCATATGGTATCTGTCTTTCTCTGACCAGCTTATTCCACTTAGCATAATACCTTCTAGATCCATCCATGTTGTTGCATTATTTGAAGTTACTAAAATCATTTATAGTTCTAAGAGAGTTCTTTGTTGTTGTTATGTTTGTTTTCATTTATTCTTTGAGGGTTTTTTTTTTTTTTTAAGATGTTATTTATTTGTGAGAGAGGGAGAGAGAGCACAAGCAAGGGGAGCAGCAGGCAGAGGGAGAGGGAGAAGCAGGCTCCCCACTAAGCAAGAAGCCCAATGTGGGGCTCGATCCCAGGATCCCCTGAGCTGATGGCAGACACTTAACTGCTTAACCAACTGAGCCACCCAGGTGCCCCTCTATGAGGTTTTCTACACAGGCATCCTGCTATCTCCAAACAGAGACAATTTTATTTCTTTTTCTCAGGCCTGTATTTTTTTTTTTTTTTTCATTTCTCTATCCTGCTATATTACATTGCTGTAACTTCTAGGACTATATTAAATAAAAGGGGTGAAAGAACATATTTGCTTTGTTCTTGATATTGGGGGAAAGCATACAGTGTTTAATAACTAGGTATTATGTTAGTTGTATATTTTTAAAGTCTCTTCTATTACTGTTTTTCTGAGACATTTTATCATAAATAGACAATGAATTTTGTCAAATTCTTTTTCTACTCAATTGGTTAGATCATGTGATTTTTCTTCGTTAGCCTGTTAATATGGTAGATGTGGCTTGTACTGATTGATTTTTGAATATTGAACCATTTTTCTTGCATTTCTGGAATAAACCCCATTTTCTTATATTGTATAATTATTTTTTATATATCACTGAATTTTATCTGCTAATATTTTGCTAGGAATTTTTGTTTATATTCTTTAGGGGTATTGATCAGTGGTTTTCTTTCATTTTTTTAAAACTGATTTTATCTGGTTTTGATATAATAATAGCTTTAGAAAATGAACTGAGAAGTTATCTCATCTATTTCCTGGAAGAGATTGTATAAACTGGTGTTAATTCTTTAAACATTTGGTGAAATTCTCCAGTAAAATCATCTGAGTCTGTAGATTTCTCTTTTTGGTACTTCAAAATCATGAACTGAATTTCCTTAATAGTTATGGAGCTATTCAAATGGCCTAGTTCATATTGGGTGAGGTGTAGTACGTTGTTTTTTGTTGTTGTTGTTGTTGTTGTTCTAGTAATTTGTCTGTTTCATCAAAGTTATCAATTTGTCTATGCGGAGCTATTTTTGGTATTCCCTAATTATTCTTTTAACGTGTCCAAGGAAGTAGTAAGCCCTGTGCCATTCCTCATAATTGGTAATTTGTGTATTCTCTTTTTTACTTTGTCAGTTTAACTACAAGTTTTCAAATTTCATTTATTTTTCATTTACCATTTACTAATTCTTTGTTTACTTGGTATTCTCTATTGTTTTCTTGTTTACAATTTCTTTGATTTCTGCTTTTATCTTTATTATTTCCTTTGTCACCTTGCTTTGGCTTTATTGGTTCTTCCTTTTCTAGATTCTTGAGGAGAAAGTTTGGATTATTAATTTGACACTTTCCATGTTTTTGTTTTGTTTTTTTAAAGATTTTATTTGAGGGAGAGAGAGATAGCAAGAGAGAGCAGGAGTGGGGGAGGTGGGAGAGAAAGAGAAGCAGGCTCCCTGAGCAGGGACTCCAGACCATGACCTGAGCCTAAGGCAGATGCTGAAATGACTGAGCCACTCAAGTGCCCCGATACTTTTATGTTTTCTAACACACACATTTAGTACTATAAACCACCCTCTCTGCTTTAGTTGTGTCCCACAAATTTGATATATTTTTATTTCCATTCAAATGTGTTTGTTTATATGTATGTATATATAATGTGTGTACTTCACACACAATTTCTGTTTCACTTGTACTTTATTTAGAACTTTGCTGTTTATTTACCAAGGCTTTGGATATTTTCCTGAATGTTAGATCCTTTTGGTTCATGGTGTTATCGAGCTCTTCTGTATTCCTACATTTTCTGTCAAGTTCTATAAATTGTTTGGAGGGGGGTAGGGGGAGTGCCAAATTCTCTTAACTGTAGTTGTGAATCTATTTTTGTTCTTCGTTTTATCAGTTATTTTGTTTTGCATAATTCATAGCTCTATATTTTAGTGCATTCACATTAGGTTTGTGCATTCTTTTTTTTCCCCTAGGCTTACTGAAGTTTAATTGACAAAAATTGCATACATTTTAAATGTACATGCGATGTTGATATATGTATACATTGTGAAATGATTACCGCAAACAAGCTAGCTAACACATTGATCACCACACATAGTTATTACCCCAGTCCCCTGAATTGGTGAGAAAATTTAAGATCTATTTTTTAAAATAAATTTCAAGTATATGATACAGTATTATTGCCTGTGGTCATCCTGTAGTACACTAGATTCTCAGAACTTACTCATATTAGAAAGGAAAGTTTGCATCCTTTGACTAACATCTCTCCATTTCCCCACCCTTCAGCCCTGGTAACCACCACTCCACTGCCTACTTCTATGAGTTCAACTTTTTTATTCTGTATACAAATGAAATCATATAGTATTTGTCTTTCTTTGTTGGGCTTATTTCATTTGACATGATGTCCTTCAAGCTCATCCACATTATCACAAATGGCAGGAATTTCCTTTTGTATGGCTGATAATATATATATATATATATATGCCACATTTTCTTTATTCATTTAATGTTGATGGAAATTTAGTTTTGTTGGTTTTTTTCCCCCATATCTACGCTATTGTAAATAATGCTGCAAAGAATGTAGTAGTGCAGGTATCTATTGAGATAGTGATTTTATTTCCTTTGAATATATACCCAGTTGTGGGATTGCTGGATCATATGGTAGTTCCATTTTTAATCTCTTAAGGAACTACATATTGGTTTTCATAATGCTATAGAGATTTACATTCCCACAAACAGGGTACAATGGTTCCCTTACCACCACACCCTCACGAACACTTGTTATTTTTTCTGTTTTTCTTTTTTAAAGATTTATTTATTGGGGAACCTGGATGGCTCAGTTGGTAAGCGTCTGCCTTTGGCTCAGGTCGTGATCTCAGGGTTGTGGGATCAAGCCCTGCATCGGGCTCCCTGCTCAGTGGAGAGCCTGCTTCTCCCTCTCCCTCTGCTGCTCCCCCTGCTTATACTCTCTCTCTGCCAAATAAATGAATAAAATCTTAAAAAAAAAAAAAAGTCCTATTTCTTTGAGAGAGAGAGCATGAGAGTGAGATGGGGGAAAAGAGCAGAGGGAGAGGGAGAGAAACTTAAGCAGACAGTGCAGAGCTGACATGGGGTTCAGTCTCAAGACCCTGAGATCAGGACCCAAGCCAAAACGAAGAGTTGGCTGCTTAACCTACTGTACCACCCAGGCCTGGCTTCCTACTTGGTCTTAACTGACACTACACCTGTCAGGTGTTCAGACATTTCATCATAGTCTTATGGATATCTAGGCTTTTCACCTGGTTTTTGTTGATGTGGTGTTTACCTGATTTAAAGCAATTATTTTCTAAAGTTCTTGCTAAGCTGTCCCTTTCCTGGTCCTTTTGCTAAAGAGAGCATCTTTTTTGGTGCTTATTTTGTTTATGCTTATAGGTGTTTTTAGGTTGCTGGCTTCTTCAGCTCCAAGTCTGGGATATATGAAGAAGATACACACACACACACACACACACACACACACACACACACACACACACACAACACGTATCCCTTGTTATTCCTCAGTTCCTGATATTCTTAAGAGATCTGCTTTTTTTCACTTAAATTTCTGCCTTCTTATGTTTGTCTAATATGTAATGTCCAGGGCTTTTAGTTGTACTTACCAAAGAAATAGAAAAAAGTACATCTATTCTGTGTTTCTGAAACAAAAGTCACAATTTTGTTTTTAATCAGAAAATCCTTTTTGAAAATCCAAGCCACATGGGTATATCTTCAGTCTTTATTCACCATTTCTCTTCTCCAAAATTCCTTCAGCATTCCTGGAACATTTTAGAACTCTCATATCCAAAATATTCCAGAATAAAATGTTTTCAGGTCATAGGAATAACTTGGCATACTCAACTATAGTACTATTTCTAAATACACTAAAAGTAGTATTTCTTTTGCTGTTTTCAATTGAATGATAATCCTTTGAGGGAAACACAGATTATTTCCAAAATTCCATTATCTGTCATTTGTTAATATTATAAATCATCAACTTAATTGATGCCTTTAAAGTCAACACTGAAAACTTTAGATATAATTATACTAGCCATAATGTAAAACAGTTTGAAGGTCAAAAGACCATTCATTTTAAATACTGCTAATATTAAATTTGAAAAAGGAAGGTATATTTTATATTAGATCCTATTCTTAGCTACCTTTCAACTTAAAGCATTAAGATAGCCCATTATAGTGTCCTTTTTTTGTTGTTCTTGTGTGTTCATGAGTTGAGAGTTTGATCTTTGATTCATAATTTAAATGTATTTTTTTTCCTAGCAACCACATATGATAATTTGCCTTCAGGAGTAGGGAATTTAAAAGGTGCTTTTCATGGCTAAAATGAACATTTAAAAGAATAGGTGAGCAATTTTAAATGATTATAAGGTCATGACTACTGTCTTTGACCGATTTTCTAGTCTGTCTGTAAAATGATCACTTACTTATAAACCTTACAAGTTAAGTCCATAGCTCAGAGAAGGAAGTGAATCTAGGCTCAGACTATTATAGCTTACAAGCAAAACAAAATAAAACCACTTCTTTGTGACTGATTTTCACAGACATATATTAAAAAAAAAACTATTTCTAAAATAAAAAAAAATTGTGCTATATTCAGGTAATTGAGTGTTGTGTGTATGTAATATTTACTAAAAACAAAGATACTCTAGTTCCATTCATTGTAGTCATCTTGTATATATTAAACTGTTTTTTTTAAATTAAATGAAATAAGATACCATCTTAGTCCATTTTGGCTGCTATAATGAAAAACCATAGACTGTGTAGTTTATAATCATTGGAAATTTCCCACATTCTGGATATTGGAGGTCTAGTGTCAGGGTACTTGAATCATTGGGGAAAGACGCTCTTTAGGTCACAGACTTTTCACTGTATCCTCCCATAGAAAAAGGAGCAAGGGAGTTCTGTGCAGTCTTCTTTATGAGAGCGCTAATCCTGTTCGTAAGGGCTCCACCTTCATAACCTGATCACCTACCATCATCTTTGTAATTAGGATTTCAATTTTTTTTTCTAGATTTTATTTATTTATTTGAGACAGAGGGCACAAGCATGGGGAGGGGCAGAGGGAGAGGTAGAAGCAGACTCCTCGCTGAGCAGGGAGCCAATGTGGGACTTGATCCCAGGACCCTGAAATCATAACCTGAGCCAAAGGCAGCCCCTTACCCAACTGAGCCACCCAGGTGTCTCGGTAATTAGGATTTCAATATGAATTTTGGGGATGACACAAACATGCAGACCATAGCAGATATATTCTTGGAAGTGGATAATATTTAAAAGAATTAGGCTTAAGCAATGAAAATAAGTAAATAGTGATGTTAATTAAAAAGAATTTATTAGGTATCTATAAATACTGTATACAACGTCTTTATAAATTTTTTTCAATGAAAAATACATCTAGAATCTTGACTAGTACTTTAGGTGATGTGTCAGAGAATGGAAGTGTCATGGGGAGATGATGAGAAATTACTGTTACGGAGATAAGAAATGCAAAGTACTTGATGCAGTATCTGATACAGAATCTCAACAAATGTCAGTTTTATGTCTTCTTTTAAGGCATCCACAGAGGTGATGATGGGAAGAGGTTTGGGGAAGTGTGTAGTCCTACTGGCTGCAATAAATGTTAAAAGAGAAAAAACACCAATAATCATGATAAATCATGATTTGACTTAAAAACATAACATTCTATGAAACTTATATGCTATAGTTTTTTGTTTGTTTAAAGAGAAGTGAATAATATTTTAGAGAAGCCAGTAATCTTCGTTATGCCTGTTCTATATAAATCTGCATGCCAGAATCATGCAATCACCTTTGCATACAACATACCTTTTATATTAATTTGTATTATTTAGAGAGCATACCAGCCCCTTTATCAAACATAGAAGGCCAAGGCTGAGTAGGATTTATTTGGAAAAACTCATTTGTTTTATTATTAGACTTAAATTTCATGGGAAGAATAAAAAAACATGCAGATATGAGTGGTAATGTTACCTTTATCTTTTTTTTTTTTTCTCTTTGGATCACTTGTGTTTTTAAGATGACAAGTAACATCAAATTAGTGAAAAAAGTCAAGTTAACAGTCTTGCTTCCATAAAACAAAAGGTTGATTAATCATATTCTACACATTTCACTACACTTAGGCTCAGGTAAATATAACATAATGCTAACTGACAAATATTATACAAAGGCAAAAATCTAATTTTCCCACATTTTGAGGAATAAAGCATTATCGATATGAATTCTCTTCTATTGCCTATGCAGTTGGAATTACACATTTTGTTCCTTGTCTTAATTTAGAACACAGTTTTGTGTTTCTGAAAAACTAAAAAGTAATTTTAGTCAATTACCATGTACTCTTTTTATAATTGTAATCATGCCAAATTATGTAATTACAAAATATTACAAGTATCAGCAATCATATACTGACAGCTTGTAATTATGTAATTACCATGTGGACTTATAGAATTATGACACCTAAAGATGTCAAAAATATTTTAAGATGATTATTAACTCTTTTTTGTTATTATGACTCTAATTGAATTATGTAAATACATACAAAAAAACAGGGACTCATGAAATCTGCAAATATAAATAGGAGAGAAAATAAAGAGGGATGTACTGTATGGTGACTAACATAATATAATAAAAAAACATTAAAAAAAGAAAGAAACCTTTGGGACAAGTAATTTATTTTAAAATTCTCTGAAATATCCATTTAAATACACACATACTTTATATTATGACAAAAACTTTAAAGTGTATTTCTTCAACACTATGGCTTTTCATATCATTAAAATAATTTAAAATGGTTATATATTCAGTTATCCATATAAATGCATTTCTAGACAACCCATTCCTGAAAAACAATGTTTATATATTACATAAGCATTTTTTGAAGTAGATGAAATTTCATGTATATTCATCTAAACTAGTAACTATTTTATCATACTTTTAAAAAAATAGCGACCTGGATTATGGTGCATTAAGGACTTTTTAAGCGACAGGAAGCCCAAAAGGCATGAATAAAACAACAGATATATTTGACTACATAAAAATTAATAACCCTGGTATGCTTCATTATGGTGAACTAAACTCACTACTGCCTATCTCTCCCACTGATTACAACTAATTACAGAAAGCAATCACTTAATAACTTTGAACAAATAAAAGGAAGCAATCACTTAAGGACTTTGAAAAATAAACAAATAGAATGGAAAAGAAAGTAAAAACTTAAGGAAGATGCCCAGGAAGGAATGAGTTTCATTATTTTTGTATGTGTTCTTCTACTTAGTCTTGTGGCTTTGCATGGGGAATAGTCCTAAGTCTAAGAGCTGCACAGCAAAGCAGGGAGGGAGATGACTAAGTCTCTAATAGAAATCTCATCTCTGTGGTCAGCCAGAACTTTAAAAACTGAACTCTGCAACAAGAGAGTCGGAGAATTATGGTAGAGAAGAGAATGCTGAGGAAAGGGATCTTACGATCATGTGTATGAATCCTAATAAGACCAAGGCACACCCCTGAGCTGTGCATATGGCGGTGAAGACACAGGTCAGCATACAAGAGATTTTGAGATATAAACTTAATTTAAGCCATTAATCACATCTCAGATTAAATCATGAAAGAATATGCACAAGAAACTCAAAGTTTCATAGTAAAGGCTGAAAGTTGAACTGAAATTCAAACCAACACACGTAAAAGATGATCCATATATTACGGTCTAATACTATGTTGATTGCTTGTAAAATACCACCAATAATAACAACAATAAAAAATGAGTTTTTCCAGAGATTTATAATAAAAATAAATATAATAAGTTATGTAAAAGTTAATAAAATAAAAAGTAGAGATGATGCACGATATTATTCAAAATTGCAATTCAGAATTAACAAAGAACATAGAAAATTTAACCACACACAGTGAAAGACAGTCAACAGATGCCAACATGTATATGAAACATTTATCAAACAAAAATGATAAAGCAAATATTAGAACTAGGCTTCTTGTGGTAAAGGAAAATACACTTAGAAAGGAAGAAGTTCTCATTAGAAAACAAAATATACTAAAAAGTACAATATTTTTTTTTTTAATTAGATGATCCCAATAGCAAAATTGAAGTCACAGAGGAGAGGGTCCAAGTAACATGGAGATAGATTAAAATTTTCTGGGATAAAAAACAAAAATATTTTAAAAAGATGGAATAAAGTTTCAGGTACTTTTTGAACCAATTTTAAAAGGTCTAATATTCACATAAGTGAAGTTTCAGTAGGAGGGAAGAAAGGAATTAGTGCAGAAAAAAATACTTGAAAATATAACCATTAAAATATCACAAATGTAGTGAATGACAAAAATATATACATTTAAGAAGCTCAGTGAACTTCAAGCATAATTAAGTGCAAAGAAAACTATGCCTAGAAAAATGATAATCAAATTGACAAAAAGCAAGTGTAAATTTAAAAGATCTTCAAAGTATCCAGAAAAAAATAAGCAACACATTAAATACGTAAGAACAAGAATTTGAATCATTGTGGATATTTCATAAAATCCACGGACTCTAGAAGACGCTGGAAACTTATGTTTAAAATGTTACAAGAAAAGTGCTGTAAATATGAATTTTATGTCTAAAAAAATACTCCTCAATTAAAGTGAAATAAAAAGCATTGCTAGGTATAGGAAAACTAAGAGGCTTTGCTACCAGCAGACTTGCGCTAAAAAAAAAAGTGCTAGAGTTCTTACAGTTCAGGGAAAATGATAATAGAGGGAAACCTGGTTCTTGAACAAGAAAAACGTTAAATCTCTAGGAAAATATAAAATGTTTTCTATCTAAAATATTATAATTATTGAAAGCAAAATAAATGCATTCACTGGTACATATATAGGTACATGCAAAAATAAATAATCTGGCATGGTTTTTGATGTATGTAGATGTAATTATGTGTAGCAACTATAAAAAGTTGGTTGAGGTGAGGTGGTGGGTAAATGGATCCATATGGTTGCAAGTCTTCAAAATTTTACTTGAGACGATAAAATATTAACTATAAGTAGATGGCAAATATGAGCTGTGAGCATTGGAATTCCAAGGACTAAAAAATTCAATCTAAGGAGATATAGCTATGTACTATAAATAAAACAAAATGTAATACTAAACTATTCAAATAATTTTTAAAAAGGCAGGGAAGTGAAACAAGGAGAATGAAAAACAGAGAAGATAAATAGACAAAAATAATAAAGTAACAGAAAACATGAAAATATATCTCACCAAATCAGAATTATATTAATGTAATTAGCAACAAAAAAAAAAGTTGAAGACAGACAGTACCCAATTATGTGTTGTCTACATGAAAACATTTTAATTATCAAGACAGATTTAAGTGAAGAAATAAAATGACTTTTTAAAATATAATCTATACACTAATAAAAGGAAAGTTGAGTACCTATATTAATTAGAAAAGCAGATTTCAGATTAAGGGATATCACCATGAATAAGGAAGGATATTACATAATTATGAAAGTGTAAACTCACAGAGAAAAAATTATAATAAATGTTTATGAACCTAATAGTAATAAAGCCTCCAAATACATAAAGCAAACATAAGTGGGAGAAAAAATAGGCAAACAATTTCAGTTGGAGGCTTCAACATTCTTATTTTAGTACTCTGCAGTAGAAAGAAAAGTAGTAAGGGTATTAAGTATCTGAGAATATTATTCACCAACATGATATAGCTGATATTTATGGAGGATTCTATCCAACAACAGAAGCATATGCTTTCTTTTCAAGTGCACTTGGAACACTCATCAACAAAGGCTATATCCTAGATATAACATGTTTATTACAAGTTTAAAAATTGGTAAATAAATGTGCCATAAACTAACTACACCAGAAGTCAGTCACAGAAAGATATCTATAAAAGTCACCAGATAATTTGATATTAAAATGCATACTATTAAATAATGAATGGATTTAAGGAAGTTACAAAGGAAATTAGACAATATTTCAAATGGAATGAAAATGAAGCATATCAAAATGTGTGAGATGTAGCCAATCTAGTGCTTACAGTAAAATTTATGGTATTAAATATTTACATTAGAAAGAAGAATGATCTTGAGTCAATTATCTAAATTTCCATTTTGAAAAACCAGAAAAAGGAAAGGAAATTAAAACCAAATCCATAGAGGAAAGAAATCATAAAGATAAGAGCAGGAAGATAATAGAAAATAACAATAAAACAAAAATAAGATTAATATAGTTAAGCTCTAGCTAGACTGACCCCAAAATACTTGTTTAAGAAATGACAGATGGGATATCACAGCAAACAGCATCATGAACTATTTTATGCCAATAAATTATATAATATAGGTGGTATGGTTCAATTCCTTGGCAAAGTATTCACCCAAAAATAGAGAGAGAGGGAGAGAAAGTAGTTTTGAATAATATTTATTAAAGAATTGAATTCATAAATGTAACCTTTTAGAAAAGAAAAACCCTGACCCAGATGGCTTCATCTGTGAATTGTACAAAATGTTTAACGAAGATTATACCAATCCTACACAAATTTGTTTTGTGAAGCCACTATTATGTTGATATAAAAATAAAACAAACACATTACAAGAAAATAAAACTATAAATGAGGGTCCCTCATGAACTTAGATGCAAAAATTATCAACAAAAGAATTGCAAATAGAATTCTGCAATATATGGATAGATAATATATTAAGAACAAAAGGGGATTATTTTGAGAATGTAGAGCTAATTCCACATTTCAAAATCTATCAAACATCACATCAGCAGCCTAAGAAAATTATACGAGCATCTCAGTAAATATAAAATATCTGACAAAATTCAACCTCTCTTCAAGATAAAAACTCTCAGCAAAAAAGAAAAGGGAACTTCCTTAATATTATAAAGAATATCAACAATGAAATATACAGCTAATATAAAAATTAATGATGAGTAATAGAATGCTTTCTCCCTAAAATTGGAAATAAAGCAAGTGTATCCATTCATACAAATATTTATAGTGGTTTTATTCATAATCATCAAAAAAGGAAACAACCCAAATGTCTTTCATCTTATTCTAGTGAATAGTTAAACTAACTGTGATGCATCCACATGATGGAATACCACTCAACAATTAAAAGTAGCAAGTTATTCATACACTACTTGAAGAATTGGGAATGCATTTTTCTAAGTGAAAAAGCAAGCTCAAAAGTACATTGTTACATACACATATATATGTACTTATACATAAGTATGTATATATACTTTCCAAAATTTAGTATGTATATCCCTTTCATGAACACTCTGTAATCATCACAATTCTAAGAACTAAAAGCAGTTTAAAGGTTACCATGGGCTTGGTAATGGAAGGGTGACTGCAGATTTACCACATAAGGGAATTTAGGGGCTAATGGAACTATTCTGTATTGTGATTATAGTGGTGACTAAACAGCAGTATGCATTTGTCTAAACCGTATGCCGGGAGAAAAAGAAAATGTATGCCAGAGATTTTTGTCAGAGATAAGCATAAAAAATCAGGTATGTGTCAATTGCAGTGGTAAACTTCACATTTTTAAGTGTGAGGATTAGAAAGAATGATTGATGGTTTAAGATACACTCTCCAAGGAAAGCTAAAGAAGACTTTCAGGAACTAAAGACTATATTCTGATTTTGATTGATATTATAGGTATGTGTGTCATGGACTTTCTATTAAAATGAAAACTTAAGAAGTCAACCTCTTCACCATTTCTCTTTAGATTCTTGGCAATTTTCAAATATCTGTATATATTATGAAACATGTTAGAGTTTACTCAGAAATAAATATGACAAAGCCTCTGTCCGTAAACATTGAAGAGTTTACATCAGGGATAATTTGAAGAATCTTTATAAATGTTATTGAAAAAAAAAAAAAAAGGAAGGGTAAGCATATGAGTGAGCTTTATGTTAAATAAATAAATATATTGATTTTTAAATAAAGTTTTCCTCATAAGGCATTTATTAGGAATACAGTTATAAAGAGAAGACATTGAGGAAAGTCTATGTAATATAACACAAGAAATGCCCAGCTTGCCATAATTATGGAAAAAGTGGTATAACATTTTCTAAATTCTGAAAGAAATTAACAGAGAAGTTATTGGAAGGATGTAGCCTTAGCTATACAAAAGAAGCAAATAGATTTGTAAAGTGAACTATATGAACTACCCCTAAATTATCAGCATCTTGATAATATAACCAATGAAATAATGTACAGTTGAGTCTTGAACAGCACAGGTTTGAACTATGTGGGTCTACTTATATGCAGCTTTTTTTCAATAAATTATGCTTCTGTCAATGTATTCTCTTTATGATTTTTAAATAACATTTTTCTTTAGCTTTATTGTAAGAATACTGTATATAATACATATAACATACAAAAATGTGTTGACTGTTTATGTTATTAGTAAGGTTTCCAGTCAACCGTAGACTATTAGTACTTAAGTTTTAGAGAGTCTGAAGTTATATGCAGATTGTCAAGGGTGCAAGGGTCAGCTAACTCTGATTCTAACCCCTGCGTTGTTCAAAAGTCAATTGTATATGTTGTCCAGTACCATATCTAGCACCTTGCAGAAACACAGCAAATAATGGTTTTCCTGAATTGGGTTTATTTCTGCCCCTCCCCATTTGAAAATGAAGCTTCATGTTTGAAATGAAGAGTACCAAATCAGCTTCTTCTGTTGTTATAACCAGTGGGATAGCTGGTAAAGTGTTCAAGAGAATGCCTGTGTGTGTATATGAGTGCATAAGATATATATGTGTATGGTGTGTGTGTGTGTGTGTGTGTGTGTGTGTGTGGTGGGGGTATGTCTATACATACATCTGGAAGAAAAAATGTGTAAACTTTAGATTCCATAATAAGAAAAAATACTGACCATTGCTTTTATACCACAGAGTTTTTAGAATTAATGATTCAAACATTTTAGCATATTGAAAAAAATACACTAGCAAAACAAATTTTTGTTAAATGTGTGTATCTGTGTATTTTGTTCTGATTGTTGACAGATGCTAACAAATATTTTCATTCCACATACATGATAGGCCAAGATGTATAGGCAGTTTCTTTCACAGTAATAGGAACAGAGCACATTTTCTAATGCATATAGAATATTCTCATATTAAAATTGCTTTTCTTTTCTTTCTTTCTTTCTTTCTTTCTTTCTTTCTTTCTTTCTTTCTTTCTTTTTTTTTTTTTTTTGCTGCCACTCTCACTGTTCATCTAGTATTATAGACTAATAAGTACTCCCCCACGCACTCTCTGAATTCAGATGAGGAATTGAGTTCTATAACTGTTCCATTTGTTCAATTCCTTCTCTGATATCTAATACGTTTATAGGTGTGTGTGTAGTCCTAATTCAGAGCTCTACATGGAGAGTTTATCCAGACTTTGGGGGGTTGCTGGTTACACAAAGAAACTTATTCTTTCCAGCCTAAAACTATAAAGACCTCTTATTTATAATATATTTTAATCAAAGGAAGGGTATATAAAAGAGGCGCAAGTCGAAAAAATGAAAAAAATGAATTTTATAATTCAATAAAATTTGAGGGAACTGTGAACCTAGCTGATTTCATGGGCAGTTTTGTCCCGTGAGGCAAGAATATAACAATAGATTTAAACATGGCACTCAGAATCTCTATTGAAAATTACCTTAGACATTTATATGATGGTTAAACCTTTTTATTTATTTATTTATTTACTTATTATTTATTTATTTTTATTTATTTATTTATTTATTTATTTATTTATTTATTTTTGAGCGAGCACAAATGAGCTGAGGGAGGGACAGGGGGAGAGAGAGAATCCTGAAGCAGACGCGGAGCTGGACCCAGTCCTCAATCCCAGGACCCTGAAATCGTGACCTGAGTGGAAACCAGAGTCAGCTGCTTAACCGACAGTGCCACCCAGGCACTCCTGGTTAAACCCTTTTATTTGCCCTCTGCCCATTCTATCTACCTAATTTTTACTCTTTCTGTTTGCTTACATTTTCTATTCTTTTGTAATTGACAATATAATTGTTTTCAATTCAAACTCTTCTTGGATTAAGAATTTCTGTCTATAGATGGATGGACATTTCAATCCACCAGAAACTTTGTCTACCCCATGTTCCCTTATTTGTATCTTTTTAATCTTGAAATCTATCCTCCTGACCTTGTCTCCTTAAACTGTCGACTGTTGTTGATTTCAATATTTTCTTGAAAATACCTATTAAAAACACCCATCCTACCTCTTCTTTCCTTCTTTTCATCCTTTCTCCCTTCCTTCACTATTCATTTCAATCCATAAAGATAAGAACATTGAATGAAAGCATTAGATTTCTTCAAGAAATACTGGATTTCAGTAATATTAACTTCATTCTGAAAAGTCTTTCCATTAGGATGCTAGTTCTATAAAACGAATTGCTATGCTTTGCTAAAGCTTACAGATAATATTTTGTTTAAAACAATGCACAATTAAAATCTGGACTATCATGCTTTTATATGAACTCTTAATTTATTTTTAGCTTTATGGAACTGAAAGTTCACAAGTATACAAATCCTTACAGTGTCCTTACTTACTATATTGTGCCTTTGGATCCATAGTTTAGATGACAGATTAAAAGAATATGTAACTATTTCCCCAGTGCCTATACTCTACTTCAGAGATGAAGAATTAAGAGAGTTTTTCCAGGCAAATCTGACGTCCAGTACTACTCACAATTTCATTATGGTAATTCTTTCTTTATGGCATGGTATGGCTTTAGTTGTGTATCTAGGATTATACCTGGCTTTAACTATGCAAAATTTTATTTTGGAATGTATGTTTTAGGGCATCTTTGAACAAATTAAAACATTTGATATGATTTAAATTCCTCAGTTTTTTTCAGTTTTACATAAAAATATGTTTTTGTTTGGAGTCAAAAATTTTTCTTGTATGATTTATAATTTCTCTAGTAAAACTTAATTATTTTGTTTAGAGTTTTTTTTTTTCTTCACCTGGTATTGAAACAAGTTAAGAATCCCAATAATAACAGTCAGGGCAATTATCTTCCTAAATAACACTCTTCACTATGTTTAACATGTAACAAGATAAAAACTCAGTTACATTTTTGCTGTATCAATATTTAAAAGTATTTATCCCCCCAAAAACAGAATATGGAAGATAACCAGAAAAAATCCATTCTAGTGTATGCCACATAAACTATTTTAAGATATCAAAACTCTCTCTGTCTCTCTTTTCTTTCTCTCTCTCTCAAATAAATAAAATCTTTTAAAAAATTAGGGGCACCTGGGTGACTCAGTCAGTTAAGTGTCTGCCTTTGGCTCGGGTCGTGATCCCAGGGTCCTGGGATCCAGCCCCAGGTAAGACTCCATCCTCAGCAGGGAGTCTGCTTCCCCCCTGCCCCCCCACCCCAGCCTGTGCACATGCTCTCTCTCCCTCTCTCAGATAAATAAACTCTTAAAAAAAAAAAAAAAAGACAACACACACACTTACCTCTGTATCAACTATATTGATACAAAAAAACTGTATCCTTTCTACAGAGGTATGAGATGGAAAACTTTTTTTAAAAAAAAAGGAATTGCAGGTATGAATTTACCATTAGACAAAAAATGTAATTCCATAAAGTGCAAAAAATTTTGTAGAAAATGAAAATATAGTGATGCCTGGGTGGCTCAGTCAGTGAAGCATCTGCCTTCAGCTCAGGTCATGATCTGAGGGTCCTGGGATCGAGTCCCACATCGGGCTCCTTGCTCAGCAGGGAGCCTGCTTCTCTCTCTACCTGCAGCTCCCCCTGCTTGTGCTCTCTCTCTCTGACAATTAATTAAATCTTAAAAAAAAAAAAGAAAGAAAGAAAATGAGAGTATAATTTGTTGGTGTTAGTACTGGTGCCGTTTATACCAGCACCTTTAATTGAAATCATCTGGAGAAAAGGGACGCATTTATCCTCATAGCTTTCATGATTAAAGGAAGGTGAAATAATAAAACAGTATATTTTATTCTCTGACAAATAAGTGATATATTATAGGACAGCCCCAGTAAAATTTTTGATGTATTTGAAGAGTTACTTTAATATCTATCCTATCAAATTTTTATTTGTCTTTTCTATGCTGCCATTTTTCAGCTTTCTCTGCCTAGATTGAAACTAATTACCACTTAGGGTCCTTTGCATGTAAAAGGCTTGGGATGGATCCATTTCGAGTTTTATTTTTCCTGCCCCTGGTATGGTGTATACTGTGGTAGAGAGTGTACTAGAAACTGAATTGGTTGGGTTAGGCTGTAAAATCTGTTACTAAATAACTGTGTGACTTGGAGCAATTTTATTTTGTAAAATTTAGTGTTCTAAAATGACATTTTTGGTCTTTGAACTCTGTGTTTTAGCTCCAAATTGTAGATTATTAATGGGCAATCCTATTGTCGTGTAGCAATTTTCTATTTTTAATTTGTAAAGATTGACCCTTTCCAGAACCCAATATCAAGCTTTAAGCCTTTGCTTTCCTCGGTTTTAATTTTCATCCCACGTCACAAATTTCTGGAGCCTGCTTTACTCCGTTCTCATTGAATAAATTATTTTTGTTCTCAAGCTGAATTTTAAAAGCGCTAAATTGCATATGTATTTATGATTAGTGAAGCTCTATTGCAAGGTCAATTTTCATTGATTGGAATAAAAATTGTTAATCTCCAGTTTCTGGTGATCAAATATATGTTAGCCTAGTATATTCCATAGACATATAAATGATTTAAAAGATTTTTATTTATGTATTTGAGAGTGGGGGAAGGGCAGAGGGAGAGGGAGAATCTGAAGCAGACTCCCCGCTAAGCAGAGAACCCTACATGGGGCTTGATCTCAAGACCCTGAGATAATGACCTGAGCTGAAATTAAGAATGGGACACTTAAGTGACTGAGCCACCCAGGTGCCCCAGTATACAAATGATTTTAATCCACAATGGATACTCATTTGCCCTAGGCTGAAATTTCTCTAAAAGTGTGCTCATTTTCCCCAGCTTGAGGCTTTGCTACACATTAACTCCAACACTGTAATGAAAGTATAATGTACAGTTTTATAGCACAGGGAGTTATTATAATATTTTTGTAGAACTACTAATGAGTATTTGGACACATTATTTATGTATAAATAAATGTATTTATCTTGATAAAATTTCGCTGATAAAAAACACATACTTAATACAGCTTAGTATTTGATACCAGGAGATAATTTTTGTTTCCAAATCTTTATGGCAATTATAAGCAGTCAAATTGAGAAGCACAATATTCAGATATATTGATCTCTCCAAGTCCTTCAAGCTATTCTGTTCTGTTTGCTAACTTACTAGAAATGGAAGAGGAACAGTCATTTACCAGGAGGGTAGTGGTTCTATATTTAAGGAATTTGAATAATGGACAGTAGAGGAAGGAAAGGCTAAGCTCTTCATTTATCATATTTCCCCTGTAAAAGCAAAATCATTGCACACAGCTAGTCCTTGAGTGCTGGATATGGAAACTTTTTTTTTTTTTTTTTTTTTGGTGTACCTAAACTGATAGGGTTGCTGTTCCTTCTGTGAATCAGTGTCTGATGATCAAGGAGATAGACTCTTGAGAAAGTCAGAGTAAATTTATCTGCATCATTTTCTTTGACTGCTGGACCATTTTTGAATTCAACATTTCAGTGAATTCTGAAGCCACCATTTTCCATATAGAAAATGAAAGGCCTAACAGCGTTCAGAAATTTTATATAACCCAAAGTATTTCATGTGGAATTTTGTGTCATAAATGAAGAATGAACTTTAGAAACAAAAGTTTCAATATAACAATTTATTCAAAGACGTTTCATCACTATAAGCTATGGAAACCTCTAAAGTTAGGCATATCCTAGGTATGTCCTGATGATTGAAACACATAGAACCATAAATTATGACTATTATTGGTTAGTCTTCCCTTTTTCTTGAAGCAGTTAATTATGTTCTTGCCAAACTAATGCCAATTGTGTTTTTTAGGGGCGACCCCCTTTGTGCAATGGAGACATAATGCTTCAGACTGAGGAGCCTTGAATAGATCTGACTCTAGAGTTGGCAACAAATATCCAAAATTCCTCCATATTGATCATAGCTATCAAATTGAAAAAGAAAAGGAAGGGGGCTTTAGAAAAATGATATAGGATTAATATTCAAGACTTACTCTATGCATTACTGCTAGAATTATACAGACTCATGTGAATTCTAAGGGTTAACTGATCATAAGAGAGTATTTATTACATTTAATGCCTTTTTTACATTCCCATCTAATCAGTTCTTAAGGATGGTAGCTACATACATAGAGAAATATGTAAGGTTAAAGAAGGCTGTGCTGTATCAGCTATATTATTTCTCTACCGTGTAGAGATATGTACCTGGAGGTATGTATTTTATACCCTCTTTCTTTGTAGTGCTTAGTTTTCTGATTTTGTGGAGGTCAAAAGAAAATGTAGAAAATGCATGAACGTGAAGGTCATTATACTGAGGTTCTGTTAGGTGATAAAATAAGAAGAAATTCAAAGATGACAGCCATGCAAAACATCTGGCATCCTGTCACCTGAATATTTTTATTACTAAACTGCTACATGTGCTTTTGTGAGCCTGTGCCAGATGGACACTGCAATTATATACTACAGTGAATTACTGGTCTCAGAGGAGGACATTTGCATGTTTCCCCTTTCACCATTTATGCACTCAGGGTAAGAAAGGCCTGCAGAAAAGAAACCAAAGCAAATGTTGAAAAAACCCTAACAGGCTCAATTTTAGTTTTTCTGTGATTATTGATTGCTTTATACATTAATAGAAAATTACTAAATTGCCAAAATATATTTACTTTTTGTGTTAATAGTATTGATACCTAGATGAAAATAACAGCAATCTGATGCCCACCAGTTATCTTTTGCATAAGGGGAAAGACTTAATCCAGGGAAAGAAGTATTATATAAGAATAAATTCTTTCACAGAATTCTTTATATATTGATTCCCTTGGATTTCTTATCATTAACTTGAGAAATTAATGCCTGTGTTATGGTGGAGATATTCGTCCTATACACACAGTAGCTCACTCCCCGATTGGCAGCAGCTGATTTCTTCTTACTGTGTGTCTATTTCATATTCTCAGCAGCTACTGAATACCGATAACTGCTTTCGGTACTGTGGGAACTTTTTACTGTATCTAGTACAAATAACACTGATTTCTTTTTAAACAAACTTAGGAAAATGTAACCCTTAACAGCACCTAGAAAGTAATTAATAACTTGTTAGATATGTACACATATTCATAAAGTAAAGAGAGAAGACATTGTTATTTGCTAAGAGTCTGATTCGGGCCTGGTATTATAAATATGTTATATAATTTAATCTTTATAAAGATGTTTAAGGTAGGTAACATTATTCCACCTTCACCCTATGGAAGCTCAGCAATGAGAAAGGTAGTTTGAAAAGGGGCAATCATTTTATAAGTGGCAGGGTGAGAAGTAGAGCTAAAGTCTAATTATTAACAAGATCCATGGGCTTTTCACAATACCATACTGATATACATATAATTAACCACAATAACATGACTCATTGAGATAAGTCATTGCTTTCAGAAATAAGTGTTTCCATCCTTCATTGATTATCTGTGCAAACCCAGCCCTGTTTGGTAAAGAAACTCTCTTTAAATCTGGATTTCAGAACCATGGATTTTGAACCATGTAATTATGACTTATAATCCAGAATAAACAAAGAGCAAATAAATTCCAGAACTTTCTTCCTTAATTATTTCAACTATATGTAAATATTCAGTGTTACCATGTTGGCTCTGCTAATGCATTTTTATTGAAATTAAAGGCCCAGGGCTGTGATTTTTCAGGACGGGATAAGAAAGGTGTGAAATAGTCAATATCTCATATTCTTAGCAGAGAAGAAAAAAAAAAAAAAACTTCAGGGACTACTTTGATTGCAGATTTATTTTGTAATAGTTTGATTTCTATGGTTTCATCAACCCTGAAGTGTGAGAAGAAAATGGAATGTTTCTCAATCTAGATTTTGTTAGTTGCTTGGTTGATATAAACGGGGAAAATGAGTCAGTAAATCAGTAGCCATATTTCATTTCAGAGTCACCCATATTTTTCTAGTATGGGTTAGATGTATCTAATATTTACCATAAACATAAAACACATCAAAACATCAATTTAGAAACAATGATTATACAGGCCATCATTTCCAAAGACTGTGATCTGTCTTAATACAAGAATTCCCTCTGGCCATTCTCATGAGCTTTGGATGTTAGTAAAGAAAACTGGGCAGGTTTCTTCAGTTTCACCCACACTTTGATAAGGCAATGCTGTGTAAAAGTGTTCTAAGATAGACTATAATCCAGTAGCTTGCAACTATTGCTTGGATATGGCAACATTTCAGTGCAATACAATTTCTATTCCTTCCTGGGTGAATCATAGAGGGGAGCTGGAGCCTTGTTTCGTTGGTTGAGTTTTCTCTTCAAGTTATCCCCAGCTGGATGGGAGATATTAAAAATCAGTTTGAACAAGTTTGAAGATGAAAACTTGCTCAAATAGCACCAAGAACAATTTACAATGCAACGCTAAACCACAACCGGCAGGCTTGAGATCTCTGTCCATCAAGCAAAACCTCAGATTTGTTTGGTTGTCATATTTCAACATGTGTCATTCTTTCCAGAAAAAGTGTTGAAGAAAATAATCTCATTTCATTTTTATTATCTATTTGAGAGTTGCAGTTACCCCAAAATAAAAAATATATACTTTACATACACACAGTCATAATCACATTGAAATATGCTTCACAATTATGACAAACATGTTCATAAATAATTTAAGCTTTACACTGCAAACCTAGCAACAACAAAATCCTTTCTCTATGGGGAAAAACTTTTTACAGAAGTAGTAACTGCTGCAAAGTAATAAAATGAAGCAAAATAAATTGTATTTTGTCATTTCTTCTTACTAAGGAAACACTCCCTTTCCTCTACAATTAAAACAGAAAGCTTATTATGAAAGTAGATTTAAACCAAAAGAACCATTAATCCTTTTTGCTAGATTGCCACAATAAATCAGTCATGCGTGGACATCTGGAATACACAGTATTCACCAAGTTAGCTGCTAACTAAGACTACTATAATTGATAAAGAATTTTTTTTTTTGCTTCTTGCTCTACTTCAGAAAGAATTATTCAGAACTCATAAATTTCTGCATTAATTGAAGAAATTGTGACTATATTCATTTTTTTTCTCCAGTGGTTCTATGCAGTTGTCCATAGATACTTTTGAATCAGTTTCTCACTTGAGATCCTTTTACATAAAAAAAAAAAAAAAAAAAAAAACCCTGAACAAATTATCATGATGTTAGATATATTGGAGAAGTTATGAGGACAGGTGTTTAAATACTTAACAGGTATCATTAAAACATAAATATGTCTTTAAATATTTATGAATACAAATTTGATGGGTCAGTGACTGTGACAATCTACCGTGCTTATATTACATTAAAGTAGGTCTGAATTCAAGTATTTTACTTCATAAATCAGATGAACAGAAAAGTGAAAATTCATACAATTTTTAAGAGATTTAAGTTAAACTTAAGAAATGAAGTCTATTATTAGTTTTGTTACAGAAAATAAATTCCTATTTACATTTCAAAAATTGGATCAAAAATTGATCTACCTGATTAATTGGTAAAAATAAGTCCCCAGAATGTAAATGATGGATTCTACCTCACTTGAAATTAATTTTTATATATGAAATAATAAGGAGTACAGAATGATAGAGGTAAGATTAAGAGTATATTCCAAATGCCTATATATGGTAAATACGATTAGATTTCTTAAGACAGTACAGCCCCTGTGGAATGGGATTGCTAGAGTCAACTTTATGGAGGTAAAGGGGCTTGCAAGGGTGGGACAATCAGAGTCCCAATCAGGAGAAATTGACTATACAAATTGAGTTAAGATCCATGGAGATTCACTTTTTATCTGGTACTCAAGAGCTAACTCTTTCCAATTTTAACCTGGCAATAAAAATTTCAGAGTTTCCAGAGTACAGGATCTAATTTCATGGTATTCTGTTTTTGGAGTTCTGAATAAAGCTCATCATCCGAATGTAATGGAAAGGAGATTTGAGATCCAACTCCCTGAGTTTGTCTTTGAATAGCCTTGAGCAAATCAAATTCAGAGGTTTTGCCCTGCAGTTATTCTGAAATTTGCTGGTAAAGTTAGAAGTTGTAAGATTAATGTTTGAATGGAATAGGGGGAGAAATGAAGTCAGGGTAAGGTGAAATTAACTTTCTTAGTAACTAGCATCAAAATTCATTATATTCTCTCCTCAGCTTTGCTTCCTTAAACAACCCTCATCTTGTCATTGTGTAAATCTAGATAAATTCTTTTTGATTCTGAGCAAAGGACATTTTATTTCCATCTTATTTCCTACTTTTTTGTGACATCATACAACCTGGGAGTGCCATGGCAGATGTTTGCTGCTGCTGTCGTTGATATTTATCCTTATTTTGTGTAGAAGCCTAGGAAATCATTTTGCTGCATTCTTTTTGCCCGTACCTTTCATTGATTTTCTTCCTTTCATTGATTTTAATTCCTTACATGAATTTTTAATACAGCCAAAATATTTCTAAATGATTTTTCTCCTTTTTGTAAATTGAAGGTCATAATAAAGAACTATGTAATAAACTTGGTCCATACATAAGTAGCACCAGCATGAGAAATAATTCCCATTCAGTTATTTTTATCCATAAGTCCAAATGGCAATTCAAGGCATGTTCTGTGAAGGTTAAAACTGAAATAAAATGTGAAGTGAAAGTCTGTATTCTGTATGCACATCTTTTGCTTTGTTTAGTGGTTCAATGACCATCTTCTCCATGAGATGTAGAGTTCTGAGAGAACAGATATCATTCCTGCTCTTTTCAGGACTCTACACCAAGTATCTGACATTATACGAACCTTTTTTGAGGCATTCAGTTTTTATTGCATGATAGAAAGAAGCCTTATTCCCAGCAATAGTAATTAAAGAAAAAATTCTCAAGAAATAAGTATCAGCCTTCATTTGCTTTCCAGTATAAAAAATGAAAAAAGAGAAAGGACATGTCAGTAACACAATTGAGTTTATTAGAATATTATTAGGGAAACTACCTGAATATGATCGTTCTATTTGTAGCAGTTGGTACCCACACTTTCCATCTGAAAGGGAGTCTCATAAACACTGCCTCATCTGGTAGGTGAACATAGTCATTGTCAATGCACCAACTGCCCATTTTCTATTACTTACTGTTTTTCCAAAATTCTATCTTGGCCCAAGCCATCTAGCACACACTGATCAGTCAAGTGCACAATTCCAGTTTACTGTGAATGGAAGCTATTCCTTATAATAGTGATTTACAATGGTAATTTGCCTCTCTCAGTTCAGTTTACTCAGGAATTTTATTTTGTTTACAGCTTCAAAGGTTTTGAAAAATCATAAAAAATAGGAATCATTATTCTTCATTTCCTTTCTCATTATCTATTCCTGAACTTGTGTTATTTTTTTTCATATTTTATGATATATAAATTGTATTTTTCTTGGATTTAGCACTCTGAATTATAACAAGGATAATGAATAATTTGTTATCCAAGATGGGATACTTTCAAGAATGAAATGGGGTATTTGTAATAATTAGGCAGGAAAAACAGGCATAAACCAGCAGTATCCCAGGTAAGATTATAGTTCAAATTATATTTATATATCAATGAACAATTTTCCATAATCTAAATTATGATTATCTCTGTATTCAAGAAATCCCAAATTTACCACCGTTTCCTATTTTTCTGGTCTACAAGATAAACATATACTATATTTTACTTTGCTTCAATGAACATTTGTCTATATATGAGAATGCACCATGGGAGAGACATTATATCTTTGACATCATTGCTGTGTATTTGGAGATGCAAAGAAAAATGAAATATAGTTCTCCAAAAAGAGCCATTTAAAGTAGACAAGTTTGTATGAAACTAATACCTATATGAAATTATGTAAAGTATAAATAGATGAACTATTACTAAGAAGAGAGACCTTTTATTTTTATTATTTTTACAAGAAAGGTATTTAAGGTGAGTTTTGAAAAATGGGTAAGATTTTGGTGGAATAAAATATACATCATGTCGGTCACAATCTAATGAGGAAAAAGGAAATTTATTGAAATGATTATCTTTGATAAAAGAGCTATTAACCCAACATGATAGTGGAAAAAAACTTGAAATTAGCAGTAACAAGAAGGCACTGTCATCTATACACTGAACAAAGAGTACCAAAGTCACCCAGCAGAAGTGGGAAGTGAGATGGTCCTCACTCATGGGAGCTGGAGTCTCAGAGGTGATGCAGTAACTTTGAGAGAGGCAAAGAGGTTAGGAGAGTATTTCTCTGACTTCATTCTTTCTTTTGCTCTCCAATTCCCTGCCTGTGTCTTCATTGACTAAATTCATCTGGAAACAGCTGACACAGAAGCCTGGAGAAGAGAGGGTTCTCAAATGCCAAGTAGGACAATGCAGGGGAGGGACCTGGGTATATTAAAAAGGGATTTTATTTTTTTTTAAGATTTTATTTATTTGAGAGAGAGAGATAAAGAGACAGAAAGAGCACAAGCAGAGGGAGAGGGAGAAGCAGACTTCCCCCTGAGTAGGGAGCCGGATGCAGGGCTCTGTCTGAAGACACTGAAATCATGACCTGAGCCGAAGGCAGACACTTAACCAACTGAGCCACCCAGGTGCCCCTATTAAAAAGGGATTTTAACCAAAATTAAAAGGCATGGAAAAAATGGTAGGTTCTTGTATCTGAAAGAAGGCATCACTAATAATGTACATTCATTGTTGATCTGCTCAGTTAATCCTTCTACATTTTTTATATTCCCTTCATGTCTGTTTTGTGTTTGAGAATCAATTACCCGTTGACAAGCCTATGGAAGTTCAGTGGGTACATCAATCATAGTAACCATCTCTTTGACTTGTGATAATGGCAAGTCATATGGTCTGGGGCAATCATAATTTATTCCTGAATGTTCCTATATGAAATTTCAAAGTTCTTTTTCTGTTTCACTGGATCAAGAGTTGTAAAAAACAAAACTACAGAACTACACACAGCTGGGTCTCTTGCCAGGATATCATAGTAGGAAACTTTGAAAGAGACAAAGGTGGCCCTCCCTGCAGATCTCCATAAACTGCCCCCCTCCTCTCACTAATCCTATACTAAATAAACATGCAGCAGTTTAGGGAAAACAGGGTTATTACAAGTCAAACACAGTCTTCCAACCCCACCATAGTGACCAGATAGTCTACCCCCAATGGATCAAAAACAGAAATTCATGAACTGCCATTCTCAGAAATCTGTATGGGAGGATAATATTAAAATAATAATAATTTAAAAACCCCTGAAGGTAGAGAAATATTTTATTATTTATGTATTACTTTATTCTTTCTAAGTCATAGAATGCTTTAACAGGAAGATATTAGCTCATAGGCTCTGTATCATTTATCTATTTTTATCATGTAATAAGGGAGATGGAAATTGATATAATTTCTATCATAAGTGAGAGTATAAGGTAGTTGAGGAGATGAGAAGAAAGAAACAAGAAGGTAAACATGTGAGATTATGGATGTGTTGAGGGAGAGAGTCTTTTCACAATGAATATCAAAACATCACATTGTACACTTTAAATACCTTACACTTTTATTTGTCAAATAAATGCTTTGTTTTTAATGAATTTATTTCTTTTGTTAAATGCATTTATTTATACCTCATTAAAGCTGGAAAAAATAAATTGGCAAATATAAGCATCAGAAAGTGACAAGGGAAGTCAGAGACTAGAATTATGGAGGAAGCACAATTTTAAAAGGAATTTGCAGTATGGATTAAATACGCAAAAGCATCAAGGGAGGAGAAAACATGAGTTGGGTGAGGACATGAATAAAAAAAGAAAGTTTGGAGTATTTAAATCAGATTTAGGAAACAGTTTGACCCCGATGACTGCAACAGAAAATTGTGCTTTCAACACTTTCTTTTGGTGGCGGGGAAGCTGGTATTTCAGGGAATTGTGTAAAGAATTGCAGATAAGTAAATTTGAAAATATAGTTGCAGGCTCATTCTTAAAGAGCCTTAAAATTAGAGTTCACAAAGATGATCCATTGTAGATAATAACCTATATTAGATATGCAGGAATACTCTACAAATGAAATGTAGAGGTAACTATTATAATGACAAGGAAACATTTCCAAAATTGAATAAAAAAAAAAAAAGAATGAGACTGCTGGTACTTTTTTTTACTTTATGTTTTATTTTACGCTTTTATTTATTGAATGTTTTGTTTATTTCATTGAAGTTTAAAATACATTAAAAATGCACATACTTACTGATCAGTTTGATAAGTTTTAACAATTCTGTATCCCCATGTACCACCACTCAAAACAAGAAATAGATCATTTCCATATTCCCAGAGTTACATCTTGCTTCTTCCAGTGAGTCCCTTGCCTACTCTACAAGAGGCAAGCACTTACCTATTTCCAACACTGTAGATTTGTTTGCCTGTTCTTAGAATTAACATCCTTGATATATGGTCTGGCTTTCCTATGTCTGGCTTTTTTTGTTCAACATATCATATTTGAAATTATCCATGCTGTATCATTAATCCATGCTTTTTGGTAACTGAGTAGTGTTCCATTTTATGACTTAAATGTGATTTGCTTACCCATTTTCCTGTTCATGAAAATTAAGGTTGCTTTCAGTCCGATGCTTTTTAAAAAAAGACTGCTATAATTTTTTCCCAAGTTGCTTTGTACACATAGTTTTTCATTCCTATGGGTAAATACCAAAGTTATTATATATCTTTATGAGAAACGATGACAAAATATATCACATTGCCTTATCAACATTAATTTAAGGATCTGGTGATATTTTAAACACTGAACTCCCCTTAGAATTTATTGCCATGTTTTTCAGTAAGAAAGAAGTCAAAAGCAATAGCCTGAGACTTCTGGCATATATTCAGAACACAGAGAATGGAAAGAGTGTCAACCCCACCTTCACAACAATGCTGAACATTCTATCTTTTTAGGGAAATAAAAATAATACAAATAACCATAATGAGATACCAATACGTACCTATTAAAATGATTAAAACGAATATAAAACCGACCATACCAAGTACTTATAAGGTCATGGAGCAAGTAGAACTCTTCTAATATGCTATGGGAATGCAAAATTGTATGACAACTTTGGAAAATGGTTTTGTAGCTTCTTACAAAATTAAATACACAACTTACTACATGACCCAATTTTCTCACTCTAGAGATTTACTTGAAAAAACAAAGTTATGTTCACACAAAAACCTGTACTTAAATGCTTATAACAACTTTATATATAATCAGCAAAATCTGGAAACAACACAGATGTCCTTCAACACTGAATGGATATACTGTAATACCACTATACATTGGAATAGCTCTTAGCAATAAAAAGGAAAGGACTATTGATGCATGCAACAACGTACAAGTTTCTAAGTGCAAGGAGCCAAACCCAAAAGACTACAGACTATATTATTCTGTTTGTTTGGCATTCTAGAAATGGCAAAATTATTGGGGCGCCTGGGTGGCGCAGTCGTTAGGCGTCTGTCTTTGGCTCAGGGCATGATCCCAGCGTTCTGGGATTGAGCCCCACATCAGGCTCCTCTGCTAGGAGCCTGCTTCCTCCTCTCCCACTCCCCCTGCTTGTGTTCCCTGTCTCGCTGGCTGTCTCTCTGTGTCAAATAAATAAATAAAATCTTAAAAAAAAAAAAGAAATGGCAAAATTATGGGACTAAAAGCAGATTAGTGGTTGCCAATGATAGGGAGGGAGTAGAGGCAGAAGTTGATTAAAATGGGATGCAGAGAGGAATTTTTAATGCGATGGAACTGTACTATATCATGCCTATGGTGATAGATCATAATTCTATGAATTTGTCAAGCCTATAGAACTGTACACCATAAAGAAAAAATTTTAATGTATGTAAGTTAATAATAATAAAAATAAGTTAAGTGACCAAAAAATAAAACAGTAGAATAGGAGAGGAGAAACTCTCCATTTAAGTTCAGACTCAAACAGTTGCCTAAAGCGTTACTAGCTAGTACCTCACGTGAGTTTTTATTCTGGATTTCCTAATTTACCAGGACACTTTCTTACCAAGACATTAAGCAATTTGTAATTATTTAACCTGACAAAATTGAAAATTTCACTGTCATTGAATTAAACCCAGCGGAAACTCCCTGCAAAGAAATTAGGTGGTCAGGGAAAGAGCCTTGGGCAGAACCAGTTCATGACGGCTCTTATTCCTCAGCAACATGTGGTTCCCTTATACTTTTATCTTACTGTGACTCCTCGGGGTACCTAGTGGATTTAGTTATTTTAAATGAAACTCTTCTACATTAATTCAAAGTATAAATGAAAAGAGTTCTTTATTACAAAGATAAGCTAACATCAAAAATAAAACACAGCCACATCCTCTCCCTTCCCTTCTGAGATATCCTGGTGTGCTTAGTAAATGGACTCTACAGTCCAGCATCTTCTATCAGAAAGAGGGACATCAGCTAAAGTGCCTTCTTTTCTTCAAGACAGTGAGGCCTTTCCAGTATTTGCTTTGGCAAATTTCAGAAATTTCTGCAAACCATTAGGTATCAGCAAGTTGAATGCAAGCCTTTTGCAAACTGCCTTTGTGGTATTAAGTCAGTCACAATCTATTTGAGTATTTCTCCTATGTACAATGTTTAGTGAGTTAAAATATACATTTCAAAATACCATTCAGTAGTATATGCTTCTACAAGTCTTTCTCCTCTTTCCTCCTATTCCCCTTTAGAACACACGCACGTAAATACACAAACATATATATACATACATGCACACACACCAACAACAGTTACTGTCAAAGCTGGTGCCAATTAGACCATATTTTATGAGTTTTTAAATAATTTTTACTCAAATATTTACCTAATACTTTTTGAGCTTATAGAACTAATTGATGAAGAAAATTACATAAAATATTGGCAAAAATACATTAGTTTAAAAAATAATTAGTTGATTTAGTATTTATAATAATAGGTATACCATTAATGTAGCCTCATCGATTCAATTTAAAAAATGTTTTTCAGCCACAAATTAGATTTAATCAAATAAATAATTCCAAGAAATGGTAGCTCTATTAACAAAATGTGAAAATGCTTCTCAAACTTTATTTACATGGATCTTGAATTATTCAAATCATTAATCACAGTAAAAGAAAATAATCGCAGTTAAAGCAAAAAAAAAAAAAAAAGACCACTTTCAGGCAAAATGCTAATAATTGCCTGCATCCTTGATCTAAAGGAATTGTAGACCTCATGTTTATATGTTACTAGTTAAAATGTTCCCCCCATTAAAAAGAAGAAATATATCAAAGGAAATCTGGAAATAGCACAGACAACACAAGAAACAAAATAAAAGCTATGTTTACAGACATATAGTATTAATAAATTTCTCCCTTTATTTCCTTTATAAAATCCAGTTCAAGAATTTTTTCCTCATGCCATATGTGCCAACTTTGTTTTCAGATTCAGCAAGCAGGATTGACCTTTGGCATGTTTAAAAATGAAGAACCTACTGGATTATAATACATAGCCCCCTTTAATTTCTTTTGCAGCCTCTTATTTCTTTTGCTTTACTCATTTGGGAATGAGAAAGTTTTCAACATATATGCAATTTGTCCTAATCCAATTTCATCTAATTTGGAAACATAATGCTTTTTAAATTTTGATACTACCCCACTTTCATAACATGGGGCATGATGCATAAAAGGGGAAAGACTGTAATACACGTGATCACAACAAATGAAAGATGCTACATAAAAAGAGAGCATAAGGAATTATGCTTTCTTTGAATTTTCACATGAAAAAGAAACCCATTCCATACAATAGGCATTATTAATTTTTTTAACCTATGCACTTAATTTGTATTTCTCCAAATAGTGTATTTCCAATCTTCCCACACTGGTTTTCAGCACCGAATCTATGATTTATAGCTCCTGTGCTTTTTTGCACCACTTTGCCAACTGGAAAGGACTTACTTCTTCTGCAAAGAATAGTGCTGTTTGCAAGCTTGTGCATATTTCAATTCCTTCAATTCCTGGACAAAATATCAGAAATTGTAATCAGGATATAGCATTTTAGGGCCTGATTTATTATTTTCTGCTTCGTCTTCAGGTAGTTTTTACAGGCTTTTCCGCTGCTCTCTGTGCTTTAAAAAAGTAGACCAACTTAGGTGTCATTATGTAGAATGCTTATCCCCAATGACAACTTAACCTTTGAAAATTGTTTTATAATAACTAAAATAATTCCTTAGAATGTCTGGGGCTTTAAGTTTTTAAGGTTTTAAGAAGCCTTTGTTTTCTTGCAGAGTTAGAGCTAAATAAAAAGCTAATGCTGATGTACTAATATTGAAGAAAGAATTTGAAATCTGTGTCCTTTTTTCAAAAAAATGCTTCAGTAACAAAATATAAATTACAATTTGAATGCATTACAACTTGATCAAATGGGTTAACATGTAATTGGCACCTTGAAGTAAAAATGAAAGCACTGGAAATTCAAATATATGTGATTCCTGTAATTTCCTGCAGTACATTCATGAACTTAAGTCAGCCAATGTCACTTGCTATTACCAGTGTGTAAACTAATTTTTGTCTTTTTGGGGTTTTTGTTTTGTTTTGTTTTGTTTTCCTGGCTTGTTGTTAAAGCTGTATCATGACAACACAATTTTCTGTGGCCCATTTGTTTTTATTTAAAAGTGTGTCTCTCTTAATGGCAGGTCAGCCATTCTGCTCTCTCCATTCCATCCAGCTGATGATTTTTCCTTGCAGTTGCTGGAATTGTGTTGTTTATATTTTTTATATGTTTTCAGTTTAATAACTTTTTCCTTAAAGAGCATATAGCACATTTGCTATAGAGTCTTTACCATATCCAGGACTGTATACAGCTGTATTAGTCTGCTCAGGCTGTCAGAGCAAAATACCATAGACTGGGCGACTAAAACAACAAAAATTTATTTCTTAGAGTTCTGGAGGCTAGAGGTCTGAGATCAAGGTGCCAGCATGATCAGGTTTCTCTTCCTGGTTTGCAGATGGCCGCCTTCTTGCTGTGTTCTCAATGGCAGGGAAAGAGAGAGAGAGAGAAGGCTGTCTGGTGTCTCTTCTTACAAGGGTGCTAAACCTTTTATGAAGGTCCCATCCTTATGACTTCATCTACATCTAATTGCCTCCAAAGACTCTTCCTCCAAATACCACCATCACATTGTGAAGTAGGGCTTCAACGTGTGAATTTGGAGGGGGCACAATTTGCTTCATAGACATACCCTCAATATTCATGTTCTTGTTACTCTTCAGGGTTTCTTGAAATTGTGTGTCACCATCATCAAATAATGTTTCTTTTAACTTTTCTCCTGACCTGTATTTATTTCATTTTAATTCCAATGTAGTTAATATACAGTGTTACCTTAGTTTGAGGCTCATCAAGATAAGTGTACTCTTAATCCCCTTCTCCAATTTCACCCATCCCCCTCTCACCACCCCTCTGGTAACCACCTGTTTGTTCTCTATAGCTGAGAGACTGTTTTTTAGTTTGTCTCTTTTTTCTTCCTTTGTTCATTTGTCTTGTTTCTTAAAGTCCACATATGAGTGAAATCATATGGTATTTGTCTTTGTCTGACTGACTTATTTCGCTTAGGATAATACCCTCTAACTCTATCCATGTTGCTGCAGATGGCAAGAGTTCATCCTTTTTTATGGTGAATAATACTCCATTATATATATAAATATGTCATATCTTCTTTATCCATTCATTTTTTGATGGATATTTGTGCTGCTTCCGTATTTTGGCTACTTTAAATAATGCTGCTATAAGCATAGGGGTGCATGTATCCCTTTGAATTAGTTTTTGTATTCTTTGGGTAAATACCCACTTAGGTAATTACTGGATCATATGGTGGTTCTACTTTTAATTTTTGAGGAACCTGCATACTGTTCTCCACAGTGGCTGCCCTAGTTTGCATTACCACCAACAGTGCACAAGGGTTCATTTTTCTCCTGCCTAGTATTTGGTATACTTGTGCTTATGTTCCAGCTTCTTTCTGAATGTATTGCTTCACCCACCTGACCTTGCAGTGGGTGAAGCTGTTGGCCCAGGTATAGGAATATAGATTGCCATTGAATACTCATTATCAAACATAAGACACTCACTTATTGCAAGTCCAAATAATTATTATTCAACACTGTCATTCCATCTATATAAGATCTTTAGCATTATTATTAACTTTAGCTTTAGCTGGATTTTATTCATTGATTTTTTAAAATTTATTTTATTTTATATTATTTTTATCAGAACTGACACTGGATTGGTTTCTTTAGTATAGACAATGTAATGGCATATCCAACTGTGTATGAGGCTAAAAGTTGCACAGGCCTAGGTTGGCCTTATTAATTAGATGAAGAAGAGTACTAGCAAGAGATTATGCCTGAGATGCCTTTGGAAAACTAGGTAGTAATTTGATACATAAAAAAGAAAAAATGAGGTCTGCAGTGATTGGATTGAATTTGGTTTACATATATATGTTTCACCCCATGAGAGTGATTTGAGAAGATAATTTTAAAAAGGTATATTACAGGTGAGTAAAATTACATAGATTGTAAATTAACTGATCCAATAGGCATTTTTCACCAGCATGCTTATAACAAAATACCCAAATACGTCGGGTAATACACATTTGCAGGGTATTATTATTCAGTATGGAATTAATATTGGAAAATACTGTAGTAGGCAAGAACAGGCCATTTTAGTCTTTTGTGTAGAACAATGGCATGGTAAGTTGCAAAATGTCTCGTCTACAAGGGCCATGATTCTCCCAGTTGCTACACAGTAGGTGATCAGTACATAACTGTTCTATAAATGAAACTGCATGAATTATTTTTTTAAAAGATTAGAAGTTACATAAAATATGAATTGGAATGGGGGAATGATAGAACTGTAGTGGACAGCTATGGTATACTGAAATTTTATGAGTGAATATCAATAAAAAAGAAAAAAACTTAGAAAAAAATGAAACTATTTCACTATTCCCAAAGATTTCTGGCAATCTTTAGGTTTTGTATTACATATTGTACTGGATATTGCTTTGAAATGTCAGCTATGTATTTTTGATATAGACACAATAGAAACAAAATGGAGAAAGCCTTGGAACAATCAGCATTATATTTGCAGACTGTTGAAATTTCTTTGTTTGAATGACATGTTGAGGTGTTGGGCTGGACATATGGCTCACTGTCACTTTATTATATATAAATGAATTACCTTTGCTTTTGCTCTTCCCACTTTGTGTAGCAACCTTCATCTGCCTCTATTTCTACCAGATGAAGCCCTATCTATTCTGAAGGCATGAATTGCAATTTTGTATCATCAGTTAAATTGTATTTTTCTTCATAGACCTAAAGCTGATCTCTACTCTAATGAGCATAAAGCTTAGTACTTATTTCTTTTTTAAAATTTCTACATCCTGACTGGTAACATTATAATTGTGTATATTGGTGTCTTCTATATTATAGTCAAATTTGCCCTTTATCTTACTATCAGCCATGGTCTTTATATCTAGCACTTTGCATGCAATGATCCTTAAGTAGTATTTGTTCAATAAATGAATGAATTTAAAAAACGATGACATTCTAATAATTCCTTAATCCTCTTTCATAAGTAAAAGAACTGAGGCAGAAACCTCAGTGTTATAGATTGTTAATTTAATGTTGAGATTGGTTGAGAGTTTGTTTTTAATGTTTCATTTCATCTCTTACTTTTCAGATTTTGTTTTCAATAATTTTATGTTAACTGAAAGCATGTTAACTTAAGAAATATTTTTTTTTGCCTAATATAAAACTTTTCCTAGGCCACATATACATAGAAATTCAAGAAGCATTTTTGAAATGTAACGCAGTATGGTATCCTAAGATTCAGTGACAGTTTTGAATGGAGCCTCTAAAGCAGTGCTAGTTTTATATAATTGGTAGCATATGTGGTAGCAATTACTAATTAGATAATTGGAAGCATATGGCAGCAATTACTGTCAATCAAATTATGCAATATCCCAGTAGGTATAGTAATACCTTCAGTGCAGAAATGTCTGATATGTATGTTCTCAATTTGATCAAGGGACTAATGAGAGCATTCTATGCTATAGTTTGAGTCAGTACCAATGAACAGTGCTTAGAAGCAATCTATAACTTTAATTGAGGTCGTTGCTACAGTATGTGACAGCAGCTATGAACTGGCCCATCCAATTTGTTGTGGCTCATTAAGATATCCACTGCTCAAGAATTGTGTAGACAGGTCACAACAAATCATACCAAGTGAATTGTTCGGTGAGGTACAATTCTGTTGTACAGACATGGCCTGAGGCCAGGCTTATGTATCACAAGAAAAATGCCCATGATATAGTATATACAGTGTATCCAGGTCTTAGCTGGATTGTCAGATGCATCATGTTCTCTGGCAGCAATCCCTCATTAAGATCTATATCCAGAGAATAATGGAGCCCATACTTTTAATATGTCATGGTTTCTGTGGAAGCCCATAGATATACCACTATTAATCTGTTATGAGAAGGAAACGTAGTTTTGGGAGGCTGAGCACTCTGCTTGCCTACCAAAGTTGCTTTCATAGACCCTATGGATATGTAGGCTTCATCTGACCCTTGTGGATCAAATTCTGCCCTTAACAATGCATACTCAATATGATCAGAAACATTCCAAGTTCAGATGAAGAGATGAATCATTAAAAATCATGAAGGTATCGAGCCTCAGATCAGAGGACTTAGTTGCTCTTCTATTTCAGACAGCTATAGACAACCCTATTTACCAGCCTCCATATTGCCAGAATTAAAGCTTACTTGCCTATTTAGATCTCTTTCTTCACTTTTTCCTTTGCCATTTGAATGCTTACATCAACAATTTTGTCACATATTTGTGCTCACACATGCATCTACAGTTACACACACAGACACTACATACTTTCTCATAACATGGGTCTACTATCTGTGTTGGAAACCCAGAAGAATTGTAACTTCAATGGGAGCTAATAAGAAATGGTCTTCTTTTGTATCAAGAGGTTGTCTTTTACTCTGAAGTCACATATGACAGTGATAGACAACTGTCGTTTTAATGTTATGCAACATCCAATTATAATAACTAATGTTATGTGCATGCTCGTGTATATATATATATATATATATATATATACATATACATATATATATATATATAAAGACACTGATAAATATTGTATTATACATCAGCAAAAATAACGTAATAAATAGCCCTTCAATTTACCTGACATCTAAAGCTGCAAATCTGCTTGGCTATTATATTTCCTTTATACCATAAACAACTTCATATACACTTTTAGTTTCAGCAAATCCACTCAGCAAATATTTATTGTTCAAGGGGTTCCAGGCAGTGTTATAGGTCCAGTGTGCATAAGATGAATACAACAGAAATAAAATTTCTGCCCTCATATAGTTTAATGCAGAAAAACAGAATAAACACGTGAATAATAAGCTATATAAGTGCTAAGTAGGAGAAAGAAGCAGTAAGAAGAAATGGGGAGAGAACGTGGGAAGTAGATGAGGAAAACAATGAGCAATGACTTGAAGGAAATGAAGTCGAAGGCCATATGTAAAGCTGGAAGAATTTCCCAGGTAGAAAGTCCAGCAGGTATTAACACCCTGAGGCAGGAGAGTGGCTGGCATATTCCTGACAAGCCAGGAAGAGCCAGTGTGGCTGAAGAGAAATGCAGGAGGGCAGAGAAGTAAAAGATAAAGAAGTTATGGAGGTAACTTTCCCTAGGGCCGTGAAAGTCATTTTAAGGACTTCGGCAACTCTGAGAGACATAGGAAGCAACTGGAGACTTCTGAGAAGAGCAGTAGTCCAACCATACTTTAAAAGAATCACTGTTGCTGTCATTCACAATAGACTAAAGGGGGAGGATTGGATCGTGAGATCAATTAGAATGATACTGCCAACATCAGGGCAAGATGGAAATTATGAGAAGTTACTGAACTCTAGATCTGTTTACAAAGTAAAGCTAACAGAATATGATACTCAACTGAATGTAAGTTGTGAGAGAAAGGGGCTTCAAGGTTTTTATGTGTAAAACTGAAAGCATGGACTTGGCCATGAATGCAATGAGGAAGACTAGAAGAAGCAGGGTTTGGATTGTTTATATTTTGTTTGGTTTGGCTGTTTGTTAGTATGTTTGTTCTCTGGTGAAGGATAGAATATTAAATTTGGAAATGTTAAATCAGCTATTATATGTGGTCAATGTCGGTGGAGAGATGTAAAGTAAGCAGCTTGACATTGTGGGAGAGAGGATGAACAGACCTTTTCCTGCTGGGTGTGAGAATTTAAGTTTTGTTTAACTCTATTTTTGTTTTCGGAAACCTGATATGAATAATATGCTAATGGTGTTACTAATGATAAAGTGTTAATATACTGACAGACAGTAGATGGAACTGAAAATTGAAACCAAAACTAAATTATTTCAAACAGAGTGCAGTATGGTACACAAAACAAAGAAATATACCAAACCAAAACCATGATGATCATCACAAACTCTATTCTCAAACTCTTTTAACATTAGCTCGCTCAGAACCCTGTGTTCCAAAATGAGACGATGAACAAATTGATTAGCAGTCACTCTCTGTGAACTATATATTCTAAAGGCAAGGCCACTGACTAGTCCAGAACCATCTAGTTTGCAAAGAAAAATCCCTACCAACGCCATCCTATGACTAATTCCAGAGCTCAATATCCTAAAAGTACCTCTCTTTAACTGTCCCTTTTTGAGACACCCTGCTAATCCAACAAAGTGTGCCCTTTGTTGCGACAAACTCAATAAATGTAAACTCTTTTTTTTAACTATATATATGTCAGTGGGTGGGCTTTGGCAAATGAACTTCATTTTTTAAAAAAGATGTATTTATTTGAGATAGAGTGGATGAGAAAGAGCAGGAGTGGGGGGGCAGGGAGCTGCAGAGAGAGAGAGAGAGGGAGAAGCAGGCTCCCCACTGAGCAGGAAGCCCCACGCAGGGCTCAATCCCAGGACCCTGGAACCATGACTTGAGCCTGAGCCTAAGGCAGACGCCAAACCAATTCAGCCACCCAGGTGCCCTGGCAAATGAACTCTGCCACAAAGCAATGTTGCTTATGGCGAAAGTAGATGTGCTTAGTAAACTGCATCTGAACTGGGAGAACTACTTTAAAGGAAAGCACAGCTTTGCACTTCCCTAAATGTAATGAGTGTGGTAATTGGGCATACCCCTTACAGAGACCCTGGAAGCTGTGCCTGTCAAATTGTTACAAAAATATAGCTCCCATGGTACCTGAGGTTTTAAAAGCTAAGTGATTCATGCACCCTCCTGGAAAGGATAGTTTCTTTGCACCTGAGCTATGAGAACTGCTGGAAGGAATGCTAGTCAGACTTCAGGAGTTCCCAGAAAAGTCACTCCCCATGGCACACTTTGGTAGCTGTCATATATCCTTTTGTGAAGGCTGATGCCAACTGAGGACTAAGACAGTTTTGTAAGTCTGAACGTTTACCTGAAATTAGCAGAGTACTTTGTGGTCATTGCAATGAGGCAGCCTGCAATTCATAGAGAAGTTCTTTTTTTGCAGATGAAAGTGTGGATGGCATCAGTGTATAGATGATACTGAAAGCCAGGAAAAGAGATGAGATTTTAAAATAGTGAATGCAAATAAAGAAGAAAAGACATCCGAAGAATGAGGCCTGGGGCATTCTAAATATAAAAAGTTAAGGCAATAAAGAGAACCAAGAAAAAAATGTTGAGAAGAAACTGTCCGTGGTGAGGTGCAATAATTCTCCATACTAGAAGCCAAGGGAAGTGTTTTAAGGAGAGGGTAATTAATTTTATCAAATGCTTCTGTTAGATCTAGGAGGATGAGGAATGGGAACTGAATATTGGATTTTGCAACATATGGGTATTTGCTGACCTTAACAGCAGCACTTTCAGTGAATTCATAAGAGCAAACACATGATTAGAGAGGGTTCAAGAGAAATAGGTATGAGGAATAAAAACTGAAATAGCAGATAACACTTTTTGTAAAGAGAAAAGAAATAGGATTATTGTTGGAGAATGAAGTAAGCACAAGACAGAGTTTTTTTAGGTTTTGTTTTTTGGGTTTTTTTTTTTTTTGGTTTTGGGGGGTTTTTTTTGTTTGTTTTGGTTTTGGGGTGTGTGTGTATGTTTCTTCCCTTTAGAATATATTTGTTCTCCCTTCCCCGCGCCCCCCCCCCCCCCCCCACAGAAGCTTGTAAGGCAGCCTGCATGTGTATTTTCTGGATGGTCCACTAGAGAGGGAAAGTGAAGGTGATGCATGAAAGGGGGTAGAAATCAAAGGCTTTGAATAGATGAGGAGACAGGCACAAAATGAAGGGTTGGCCTTAAATAAAAGCACAATCTATTTATCTGTAAGTCAAGTCTGCTCAGAAGCTTAGGAGAAAGCTCGAATACTTCTCTCCTTTCAAATTCAACACAATGAGTTTCTGTTTATTTGTTCATTAATCAAATATTTATTCAGCACCTTCTAGGCCTTAGATATTCTTCTAACGGCCAGGGACACAGCGGTGAACAAAACATTAAAAGCAGCGTTTACCTTCATGATGTTTGCCTTTTAAGGAAGCTTTTGAATTTGAAAAACAATTTGAAGAATAAGAAAACTTGTTACAGTTTTTGTCCAATATCTTTTTTAAAAAATCACTTCAGTGTGGCTTTAGTTGTCTTTGTTGAAATTTCAGTGTAACTATTTGCTGGAGAAAGAAGCATGAAAGAAACAGCTTGGGTAATGTTTCTTTTAAAAGAACTCTCTTTTCAGCTGACAGAAATGATTGTGTCTGGTAATCACTGTTTGCAAAGAACTGATGAGATTGTGTCAGCAGAGGTTTGAGAAGGAACACCGAATACTTCCAGTTCTAGTCCATAAGTTCTTTCCTGAGAACGGCCAGACAAAATCAATATAAAGCCTCCATAGGTTTCTCTTCATGCCCCATGGAAAAATAACTAACTTGGCCAGTGCTGCAATGTTACATCTTTTCAACATCAAAATCTATTTCAGTGACTAGATATGCCTTGTAACTAATGTTTTGTATAAAAGACAATTCACCATCTGTTACTTTAAATGTGGTCAAGAGAACATTTTACCACTCAAGGTAATAACCACAATTTTCCCCACAAAGATATTGTTCATTGTTTGTGCATGGCTTATATTTCTAAGTCACCTCAAGGACCTAGATAGGCATTTAATTCAAAGGAAAATAGGCAAAACCTATTTGTTGAGACTTATTTATGTACAGGAAAAAAACAACAAACAAAAAGACCTTCCTACCCACTAAAGTAGGATGTTTCTTCTCTGAACCTTCCATTCTGGCCTACTTTTTTCTTTCGCCACACAAATTTTTATCTTGATTTTTATCAACTCTTAACCAATCTCTTAAACTTTCTATGCATTAGTTCATTTCCCCTGTGAATCTATAGATTCCATGGTTGAGTAACAAATACCCTATTTGATAGTCTCCATTGAAAAGCTATTGATTTAGAATTTCTTAGAGGTGGAGTCCAGTCATCTTCAATTTTTTAAAAGATTTATTTATTTATTTTAGAGAGAGAGCGTGAGGGAGTGGGGGAGGGAAGGGAGAGGGAGAAGGAGAGAAAGTCTTAAGCAAACTTCTGAGCCCTACGTGGAGCTCTGTCTCAGGACCCTGAGATCACGACCTGAGCTGAAACCAGCAATCGGACACCTTACATCTTCATTTTAAAACAACACCCAGAAAAGATGTACCCACATTGAAGCTTAAAAACCAGGAGCCTAAAACACCCCCTTTAATTGGCCCTACATTTGAGGAATATTTTTGGCTAAGAAATAATGCTGTCATCTCTTTTAACTGATTTTGCCTTTAATTTGAAGACCCTGATGATTATGAAATGTTGTTGTTGCTGGTGTTGTACGTTTTGTTTTAATACCTAAAGCTGTGGTTCTCAACTGGAGTGGGGTAAGATTTTTGCCTCCCATGGCAAATTTGACGATATCTAGAGTCACTTTTGGTTGTCATTTAGGGGACTGGGCGTTGCTACTGTGTCTAGTGGATGGAAGTCAGGGATGCTTCTTAACATCCTACAGTGCATCATATAGGCCCCTACAGAACAGGAATCATCTGGATAAAAATGTTAACATAACGGGAGCTGAAAAAACCTGCCCTAAAGCAACTGCCTAGCACTGTTGACAATTACAGCATGCTTCTTTGTCCACACAGCCCATAGCTCAAGGGCATTTTTTTTCCTTTGAAATAGCCAGGATAATCTACTTGTAACCTTGGAAATTCTACAAGGAAAGGGGCAGGCCACTTAAGAGTCTTTTGATCTCCCTCACTCTCCCACACTTGGCTTAACATAAAAGACAATTAGAGTTTCTAGGTGGGGCGAGGAGGAGTGTGAAACAGTGTCGTAAGGAAGGTAACTTAAAATCTGAAAATCTGAATGGCAAATTGGCAGATGGCACAATGGTATAAACTTTAAGGTATTCTTTTTTTATGCTCTGTATATCAAACACATAATTAAGGATAGAATCTTACTTATGAGATTTACAAAATACTAAAAATCTGTAATGGCAAAGAATAAATGAAGCTGAGGGTTTTTTTTTTTTTTCTTTTTGACCATACAATTGAAGCAAGAATTCTCTGTTAATTTGTGTAAATTTCATTTGTTTTGTAACAGTGTTTTAGAGAATTAACAATGTGCCTCTGTGCCATCTGGGATTTGCAGCTAAGCAAAGTAGAAACACTATAAAGTACAGTAAAAAGAAACAGTGCTTTAGGTCATCCAAATTCACTAGCACAGTCTTAGAAATCAATAATAAATTGACATTCCAGAAAGCATACTCAGGAGGGCAATTCCAAAGCTATAGAAAAACTTATCCTCATAGCACAGAATTGTCTCCTGTAAAAAGTAAAACAAGAAATAAAAGCAAAAACAAAAACATGGTAGAAATTGTGTAAACACAGAGAGGCAAAGTTCTTGCTCTGATTACAGAATAGCTGCATTAGGATTTAGACATCCCTTACATTAAGAAAAGACTTTCCAATTTGACAAAAAACAACAAACAAAAACTTTAGATCTAGAGGTCTTTTCGAAAGATTATCCTTTTTCAAACATATAGTTTTATGATTACAGTGTGAAAGATTGTCCTGAAGAATAATTTGCAAAAAGAAAAAACACCCTAGAAAACTATACAGTAAAAGTTTACCACTCCCAAATTTATATCATGTTAATTTTTATTTTTTCATTAATATGACAATTATTGCCTGAATGCCTATCATGTACCAGTTTCTGAGTATCTACTAAGAATACTGAGATGAACGATAAAATCACCTTTTCTCATGAAACTCAAATTTCATCGAGAGAAAAAATATTTAAAGTAAGGAAAGAAACATGCACTTTTTGTTAAAAAGGAAGTTAAAATAGATGACAAGGCTGGTTATGGGTAACCATTCTTAGTAATACAAATTTTATCAAATGGAATTTGAGTATTTGTGTATATATAGATACAGATATAGGGTGGACTATATAAATATATTTGTCAATATTTAATCAGTAGAATATATTCTTCTTTTTTTTTTTTTTTTTTTTTTTTTTTTTAGTAGTGAACCACCTTTGCATTTCTAGAAAGTATCACTAGTGGCAATGATGTATTATGATTGCATAGGTTCATTACTGGTCTCTAATTAAGCAATTAGGCAGAGTAACAACTGTTCTTTATTCTCAGTACTCAATATTAAAATGACAATACCCATAGAATACTGGAGGCTTTTGACAAGCGGACCTTTCTATAGATGTCAGGATCACTCTGTCCTTACTGGAGAAATATTAATCTGAGAATAAATTTTGTTTCTCAATCTTGTGATTATTATAGTAATCTTTATATTATAAATAAATATATTAAGATACGAGTGAGAGATGAATGAGAAAATAGAGTTCTTTCACTGAAAATAGGTTGAATGCTTTGGAAATATTCAGAATTATTGAGCTGCTTTTTTAAAAATGCTACAAAATTTGGACTAGACAAGACAAATTATAAAAGTGCAGAGATGAGAAATTTTATAAAACTGTAAATATTTGGACACATATTGTTTTCATAGGCTTTAGATTATTACTCTGCTTTAAAGAAAAAGTAAATTTTGAAAATGTCTAATGCAATAAAGTTGTGATTCATGGAAAGACAAAGATCAAAAATGGCACTTAGTAGACCCTATGATTCAAGATTAGACCATGGCCATATGTAGAAAGAGTTGTGAATGAATGCACACATACATGTTTCAAATTTAAAGTAAAGGCTTAAGATATGTATTCACCATTTTTTGTGATTTCCTTCTTTAATTTTTTAACTTATCAAATATACCGATTAACCAGAGATATTCTCATGGGAAAAATAAGAAGGCTTTTTAAGTGTTTTAGAAGCACCTGTATGGCTCAGTCAGTTAAGCTTCTGCCTTTGGCTCAGGTCATGATCCCAGAATCATGGGATCTGCCTTTCCCTCTGCTACTCCCCCTGCTTGTGCTCTCTTGCTCTCTCTGTCAAATAAATAAATAAAATATTTTTTGAAGTGTTTTAATTTTTGCTAGTGTAATAGGATAGTGAATTCATGACTGTAATTTTGTGATTATTGTTGAAGCTCAAATTAGAGAAAACTGTTAAGAAGTACCACTTTAAAAAAGGTTGCCAGGACAGTGTATGCCAAACTCTCTAAAGGATGACTATACTACCCACCCTGTCACCCATTTAAAACTCAGAAAAGACCAGAATTTCAAGCAGGGAATTGAAAGTCACCAAAATATACAGCTTTCAACTCAGTAGGATACACTGTCATGGAGTGGGGAGAATGAGCGAGAAGCATCCATTGAGAATGAGGACGAAAAAGGGCACTGTCATCTCACTTTCAGGTTTATGTCTATTCTGCAGATTTCTATAAGCCTGTCCTAGCATACAGCACTGGAGCAGTGTGCCTTCAGAGAGTTCATGGGAGGACGTGACATTTGTCTCCTAGAGCAAACTATCTATAGTATTGTCCATGAACTACTTAGTATGGATGAATAGAGAAATTGATCATAAACATTGGAAATTCGAGAATGCATGTCATATCTAATAATAATACAGAATTAGACTTCTACTAATATGTACATTTTTGTTTTAATTTTTTTCATTTTTCTAATAATATATTTTTATTCCATCTCACATAAGCATGGTCTGTCATAATTGAAAACAAAACAAAGAAAATACCTGATTTATTCTTCATATAGAATTTCAGATGGGGCCCCTGGGTGTCTCAGTCAGTTAAGAGTCTGACTCTCGATTTCTGCTCAGGTTACGATCTCAGGGTTGTGAGATCAAGCATAGCATTGGGCAAGAAGTCTGCTTTTCTCCTTCTACCTCTCTCTCTGCCCCTCCCCCCCAACCCTGGCTTGTGTGGGCTCTCTTTTTCTCTCTCAAATAAATAAATAAATCTTAAAAAAAAAAAAAAAAAGAATTTCAGAAACAACATCTTGGTGTGTGGGGAACAGCTGGTACCCACATTTCATCTGAAATTCTGGAGGCTGGCTGGAGGACAAGTCAGAATAAGGAAGAAAAGCAGCAGAGGGGGTAACCTTAGTGTTTCTCTTGAACTAAGCAGAAATAGAAGTTCAACCCCATTGAGCAGTTTAAAAGTGTCCTGACAAACAAGATGATGGCCTGTCAGGATGCGAGGACTTCAGGACCAAAGGCTGTGGCAGCTATTGGGACAAGAGGTTTGGCGTGGGTTGGTCACAAAGGTCTAACTATAGTAAGGATCCCTGTCTTCAGGGGATAGTGCAATGCATAGTTAAGAATTTCAAACTGAAGGTGCTTCAATTTGAAGTCTCTTAATAACTGATATTTTCTTGGATGATCACAAAAACTTCTTTGTGTGATAATTTTTTTTTATATGCTTGAGTAAAAAAATTGTTAGTACAGAAAAAAGGCTGCTACAGTCCTGGTACTTAACGTATTTGTAGTGCATTTCCCAATATATATTGATTAATTAGCCAAATATTTTAGAATCTGCTCATTCAGGGAAAATGTTAGGGAACTTCACATAGTCCATCCTCATGGAGTGACATTCTAGAGGAAGGAGTGGATGTTAAACATCAGATATAGGATAGATCACTTGTTATTTTGAGAATTCTATAGTGTAGCCATTCACATTCACTTCAACAGCTTTAAAACATTTTAAACTCAACATAGAAGCAATATAGGAATCAGATTTATTGCAATAAAAATGAATTTGAGAATGTGGCTTAGGCATATATTCTATTTCTTTACCCAAAGTGTAGATCTGACAAACTACCGGACGAGAGAAATTTGAAGTGAAGAAGAGAAAATAATGAGGGTGTCTTCCAGGTTACAGATTTGTTAGCTCTACAAAGGCCCTAAAAATTTTTGCCATTTTCATGTAATTGGAGAAGAATATTAATATAGTCAATTATGGATCTCTAGGTGTTCAGAGGCTACCTCATTTGATAGGAAGCCAAATCAGTTTCTTCTTTTAACTTCTTTAGAGCTATGTTAGAATTCTCTCTTCTGAATTAATTGATGCAATGCACAGATTGAGTTTAGATGATACCCATGGCCTCTTTTAAGCTGCTCATTCCTAGGGGAGTCCGTTGGAAAATGTGTTGATGCCTTACTCCAAAGCTAACTGTTCTCAAGATACCAGTGTCTTGGGCAGTAATTCCTAGTGGTATAAACCAATTCTTTCCAAAAACGCTTTGGTGACAGACTCCTGCAATGATTAACTACACTTGTCCATGAAATGACATTCTATATAATCATAATACATCTTCCAAAACTATCAATTGTCTGATCACTCCCAAGTTTTAAAAAATAATAAGAATAAGCGCATGGACTCAAACACTGACAAATGGCAACATGAGAATACAACTATGCAAATCATAACCGGATGCATGGTCTTTGAAGAATATTTTTGTGCCCTGGAACCCTGATATATCAGTATGTAAGCAATTTAAAAATTCTGAATGCCAATGAGAAAAATTCTTTTGAGAAACTTAAATTTTATGTATGCCATATTCATCTGTTAAGTGCACAAATCATAAAGCTTGCATTTTACTCATTAATCTGCCAGTGATAGATCTTGCGTACTTTCCCTTGCTCTCTCTCTCAATCTGTCACATAAATAAATAAAATCTTTTTAAAAAAATAAAAAGTAAAATAAATATATAAAGGAAATTCTGATTTTGATTTCTCACTTCCAAAAAAGTTTTCCAAGATGAAGGCATCCTGGAACAATGATATCTGCCACCAGAACTTCTACAGTAGGAACCCTGTCCCGTGAATGAGAAGCTGCCCAAAAATTGAACCTTCAGGCAAATCTTGATTTGCCTCAGAGGTTTCAGGGTATTCAGGCTTTAAAATCTTATACAAACATATGATTATCACATTCAAACTAATTGTCTTCCCTGCCCCACCCCCCAAAAAAGGCTCTCTCATTTAAATGTCATTTAAAGTCATTGTGCTGTATTGTTATCAAAATCAACATAAGGAAAGAACAGAGACAAACTCTCCCTTGGGGCTAGAGGATGTAGCTCATATAAATATTTATGTTCCAAGTAGAAATATTCTAAATGCAACCTCCCCTTCTCTTCATTTAGCTATGACCTATCATCTATATTAGGTGTCAACATTCCATTGTAATCACCTTGGGATTGATTAATCATTTACGGTTGTACAGTTAAAAGGAAAACATTTACCAAAGGTAATATAGAGCCAGGATGATATTTTGGGGACCTTGACCTGTTTTTTGAGTTTAAGAAATGATTCTGTCATATTTCTATAGGAGACGGCATCTGGTATGCAAGATAAAATGTTGTTTCTCTAATACATCCCAACCCCAAAGAACCAGCTGATTAGAACCCTGGATGTTTGTATGACAAGCTTAGGTATTTGCTTGCCTCTGTGAAAATTAAATTGTCATTGTGCCAAGGGTATACAGAAAATATCCATTAGCAATTGATGTCAGTATGTTTATGCAGAATTTGAATGGGCTCTTTATACAGATCAAAATTGGTTATGTGGAAGGCAATAGAGATCAATTATACACGTGGAACCTGAATTCTTAAAATAAATATCAAGGCTAAAAGGGAGGAGGTACTTCAGGTCTTACCTAGTTCCACTCCTGAAGCTCTGATAAGGGGGAAAAAAAAATTCCCTTATAAGAAAAAAAGATTATGTTATTCACGAGAGGTTGTAAAAAACTGAGATTTTTATATGTGAAAATGCTCTGAATTATTGTGTTGATGGCAATGTTAATCTAAATCTATAATACAGTAACAGCTTTGAAGAACCGATCATACCATGAGGTTGAATTCATTGCATTCTATACAAGATTTCTTGTTAGCACATGTCTTCAGAAATATATACCTATATCTGGACCACCATATTTGTTAATTATCACTTCCAGACTCCTATCTTCATTAAAATGACAGGCTGTTTCCACTTATTTCCTCTTTTGATTTGGTTTATTGAAAGTAATACCTTTCATTTTTTGCAAGATAGAGATAAGTAGAGATTAAAAACTGGCAGGATTATTATTAACATACCCAAAAGCCGAATGGTGAAGAAGATAAGTGCCATAGACTAGGAAATGGTTGTATCAATTAAAAAAAAAAATCTTAAAAGGCTGATATTTTTCTAATTGCATATTTTATGTTAGTTGGAAGGTTGATGTACTACATTGTTGATTGTTAGAGGAATGGAGAAAACAATAATTTTGAAACCGTCTGGCATTTTGGCACATAGGAACTTTGAATATATTCTCCTATTTGTTCTTTACAACCATCCTATTACATACATGTGTAATAATATTGTTCTTTCACAACAGACAAACTAGAGCTGAGTATCTTCAACACTTATGTTAGTGTGTGATAGACTGATGATTTAAACTCCAGTCATTTTAATCACCAAATCTCAAGCTCTTTCAATTATATTGTCATGCACGGTAGGCTGTGTGTGTTTATACGCACACATATTTATAGGCTCTCTATTCTTTTATTCTTATTCTATTCAAACTTGATGGAAATATTAAAGTTCATCAGAAGTTGCTTACCATATGTTAGTTTAGCATATTCACACATATAGCAAAATACTTCATATATTTAAGAATATAAAAGAAAAATATGTCATTTTTATCTTCGAAAGATTCAGCACATATTGTGGCAGCTATAAATGAATAATGCAAACTGAATATCTATAGATTTGTGTATATTTAAATACTGCACTTTTAATCTGGAGAGAGTAGTGTTAACACAAGGATAGAAATGGCTGTGGCTATGGGACTAAAGTCAGCAAAGTTGTGTAACAAAAGCAAGGAGTATAAGTGGCAGGATCGTAAGAAATACGGTTTACCAAGTCAAATAGAATAAAGAAATTACACACCAAGATCCATTGTCTTCACCATTGGTAGGATCAGTTGGTGAAAAACTGTAAACAAAGATGTGCTGGTAAATGCTAATTTCTGTGGTGTAAAATTCTGCAGCATGACCAATTTTAAATTCTCAATTTTATGTCACCACATGTGGCAAGGGGAAGGAGTGGTCAGACTGGCTCTTGTGAACCAATTAAGGTTGGCTTAATACGTCACTGAATAACTAAGGTATAAATAGTAGGTACTTCCTTCAGTAAATGCTGACCCTTAATTAAGAGAATGCCATGAATAATGATGCTTCTAAGATGGCTCGTGTATAGCGAATTTGAAGTAGGGAGGACAGTTGAGGTGATTGAAGGTTTTTTTGTTTGTTTTTTTATGTTATCTTAGTCATCATACAGTACATCACTAGTTTTTGATGTAGTGTTCCATGATTCATTGTTTGCATGTAACACCCAGTGCACCATGCAATATGTGCCCTCCTTAATACCCATCACCAGGCTAGCCCACCTTCCCCCCCCCCACTCCCCTCTGAAACCCTCAGTTTGTTTCCCAGAGTCCACAGTCTCTCATGGTTCATTTCCCCTTCTGTTTACCCCCCCTTCATTATTCCCTTCCTTCTCCTACCAATCTCCCTGCTATCCCTTATGTTCCACAAATGAGTGAAACTGTATGATAATTGACCTTCTCTGCTTATTTCACCTAGCATAATCTCCTCCAGTCCCATCCATGTTGATGCAGATGTTGGGTAATCATTCTTTCTGATGGCTGAATAATATTCCATTGTATATATGGACCATATCTTTATCCATTCAGCTGTTGAAGGGCATCTTGGCTCCTTCCACATTTTGGCTATTGTGGACAACGCTGCTATGACCATTTGGGTGCATATGGCCCTTCTCTTCACTACGTCTGTACCTTTGGGGTAAATACCCAGTAGTGCAATGGCTGGATCATAGGGTAGCTCTATTTTTAACTTTTTGAGGGACCGCCACACTATTTTCCAAAGCGGCTGTACCAACTTGCATTTCCACCAAGAGTGTATGAGGTTTCACCTTTCTCCACATCCTCTCCAACATTTGTTGTTTCTTGCCTTGTCCATTTTTGCCCTTCTAACTGGTGTAAGGTGGTATCTCAATGTGGTTTGATTTGAATTTCCCTGATGGCTAATGATTTTGAACATTTTTTCATGTGTCTGTTAGCCATTTGTATGTCTTCATTGGAAAAGTGTCTGTTCATATCTTCTGCCCATTTTTTTGATTTTATTATTTGTTTCTTGGGTATTGAGTTTGAGAAGTTCTTTATAGATCTTGGATACCAGCCTTTTATCTGTAGTGACATTTGCAAATATCTTCTCCCATTCCGTGGGTTGCCTCTGTTTTTTTGACTGTTTTCTTTGCTGCGCAGAAGCTTTTTATCTTGATGAAGTCCCAAAAGTTCATTTTGGCTTTTGTTTCCCTTGCCTTTGGAGATAATGTCATGAAAGAAGTTGCTGTGGCCGATGGCAAAGAGGTTACAGCCTATGTTCTCCTCTATGATTTTGATGGATTCCTGTCTCACATCGAGGTCTTTCATCCATTTGGAGTTTATCTTTGTGTATAGTGTGAGAGAATGGTCAAGTTTCATTCTTCTGTATATAGCTGTCCAATTTTCCCAGCACCATTTATTGAAGAGACTGTCTTTTTTCCACTGGGTGTTTTCTCCTGCTTTGTCAAAGGTTGGTTGACCATAGAGTCAAGGGTCCATTTCTGGAGTCTGTGTTCTGTTCCTTTGGTCTATGTGTCTGTTTCTGTGCCAATACCATGCTGTCTTGGTGATCACAGCTTTGTAGTATAGCTTGAAATCAGGCAATGTGATGCCCCCCAGCTTTGTTTTTCCTTTTCAACATTTCCTTGGCAATTTGGGGTCTTTTCTGGTTCTACACAAATTTTAGGATTGTTTGTTCCAGCACTTTCAAAAATGTCATTGGTATTTTGATTGGGATGGTGTTGAAAGTGTAGATTGCTCTGGGTAGCATAGACATTTTAACTGTGGTTTATTCTTCTGATCCATGAGCATGGAATGTTTGTCCATCTTGTTGTGTCTTCTTCAATGTCTTTCATCAGTGTTCTGTAGTTTCTAGAGTATAGATCCTTTACCTCTCTGGTTAAGTTTATTCCGAGATATCTTATGGTTTTTGATGCTATTGTAAATGGCATCGATTCCCTAATTTCTCTTTCTTCAGTCTCATTGTTCTTGTATAGAAATGCAACTGATTTCTGAGCATTGATTTTGTATCCTGCCACGTTACTGGAATGTTGTATGAGTTCTAGTAATTTGGGGTTGGAGTCTTTCGGGTTTTCCATATAAAGTTTCATGTCATCTGTGAAGAGAGAGAGTTTGACTTCTTCTTTGCCAATTTGAATACCTTTTATTCTTTTTTGTTTGATTGCTGTTGCTAGGCCTTCTAGTACTATGTTGAACAATAATGGCGAGAGTGGCATTGTTGTCGTGTTCCTGATCTTAAGGGAAAGGCTCTCAGCTTTTCCCCATTGAGAATGATAATCGCTGTAGGCTTTTCATACACGGTTTTTATGAAATTGAGGAATGTACCCTCTATCCCTACACTCTGAAGGATTTTAATCAGGAAAGGATGCTGTATTTTGTCAAATGCTTTTTCTGCATCAATTGAGAGGATCATATGGTTCTTGTCTCTTCTCTTATTAATGTGTTCTGTAACACTGATCGATTTGCGAATGTTGAACCACCTTGCATCCCATGGATGAATCCCACTTGGTCTTGATGGATAATCCTTTTAATGTACTGTTGGATCCTATTAGCTAGGATCTTGTTGAGAATTTTGGCATCCATATTCATCAGGGATATCGGTCTCTAATTCTCCTTTTTGATGGAGTCTTTGCCTGGTTTTGAGATCAAGGTAATACTGGCCTCATAGATTGAGTTTGGTAGTTTTCTTCCTGTTTCTATTTTTTGAAACAGCTTTAGGAGAATAGGTATTATTTCTTCTTTGAATGTTTGGTAGAATTCCCCAGGGAATTCATCAGGCCCAGACTCTCGTTTTTTGGGAGGTTTATGATCACTACTTCAATCTCTTCACAGTTAATCAGTCTATTTAGATAATCAATTTCTTCCTGTTTCAGTCTTGGTAGTTTATAGGTTTCCAGGAAGGCATCCATTTCTTCCAGGTTGCTTAATTTATTGGCGTATAGTTGTTGATAATACTTTCTAATGATTGTTTCTGTTTCCTTGGTGTTAGTTGTGATCTCTCCCCTTTCATTCATATATATATATATATATATATATATATATATATATATATATATATATATATATATATATATATATTAATTTAGGTCCTTTCTCTATTCTTTTGAATAAGTCTGGCCAGTGGCTTATTGATCTTATTAATTCTTTCAAAGAACCAGCTTCTGGTTTTGTTGATTTGCTCTACCGTATTTCTGGTTTCTAATTTATTGATCTCTGCTCTAATCTTAATCAGTTGTCTTTTCATGCGTGGCTTAGGCCTGTTCTTCTATTCTATCTCCACCTGTTTAAGGTGAGAATATAAAAACTGCATTTTAGATTTCTCTGTTGTTTTGAATGAGGCTTGGATGGCTATGTATTCCCCCCTTAGGACTGCCTTTGCAGTGTCCCATAGGTTTTGGACCCTTGTGTTTTCATTCTCATTGGTCTCCATAAATTGTTTAATCTGATTTTTAATTTCCTGGTTTACCTAATCATTCTTGAGCAAATTGGTTCTTAGTTGTTTCCAAGTGTTCGAGTCTCTTCCAAATTTTTCCTTGTGATTGAGTTCCAGTTTCAAAGCATTGTGGTCTGAGAATATGCAGGGAATAATCTCAATCTTTTGGTATCAGTTGAGACCTGTTTTGTAACCCAGTATATGGTCTATTCTTGAGAAAGTTCCATGTGTATTCGAAAAGAAGAGTATTATGTTGTTCTAGGGTATAGTTTTCTGTATATATCTAGGAGGTCCATCTGGTCCAGCATGTCATTCAAAGATCTTGTTTCTTTGTTGATTTTCTGCTTAGATGATCGGTCTGTTGTTGAGAGTGGAGTGTTGAGGTCCCCTACTGTTAACTTTTTGTTATCCATACGTCTCTTTATACTGATTAAGAGTTGGCTTTTGTAATTGGCTGCTCCCCTGTGGATGCATAGATATTTATAATTGTTAGATCCTCTTGTTAGGTACACCCTTTAAGAATAATATAGTGTCCTTCTGTATCTCTAACTATAGTCTTTAGCTTAAAATCTAATTGTCTGATATGAGAATTGCTACCCTGCTTTCTTGTGAGGTCCGTTGACATGAAAAATGGTTCTCCATCTCTTCACTTTCAGTCTGGATATATCTTTAGGTTCAGAATGACTCTCTTGTAGACAGCATATGGATGGGTCATGTCTTTTTATCCATCTGCAACCCTGTGACGTTTTATGGGAAAATTTAGGCCATTCACATTGAGAGTGATTATTGAGAGATATGCTTTTAATGTTGTCAGGTCACCTGTGAAGTCCTTGTTTCTATAAATTGTCTCTGTAAATTTCTGTTCTGTATCACTCTTGGGATCTCTTTACTCTTATAGAACCCCCCTTAATATTTCTCGTAGGGCTGGCTTGGTGGTCACATATTCTTTCAGTTTGTGCTGGTCTTGGAAGCTCCTTGTCTCTCCATCCATTCTGAATGACAGCCTTGCTGGATAAAGGATCCTTAGCTGCATGTTCTTCTTACTTAGTGCTCTGAATATGTCTTGCCAACCCTTTCTAGCTTGCCCGGTCTCTGTAGACAGGTCTGAGGTTATTCTGATGTTCCTCCCTCTGTACATGAGGAATCTCTTCCCGCTCATCGCTTTCAAGATTGTTTCCTTGGATCTAAGATTTGTGAATTGTACTATTATATGACGTGGTGTTGGTCTGTTCTCACTGATCCTGGGGAGGGGTCCCCTCTGCCTCATGGATACGAATGCTTGTTTCCTTCACCAGATTAGGAAAGTTCTCAGCTACAATATGTTCAGATATCTCTTCTAGACTTCTCTCTTTCTCCACCCCCTCAGGGATGCCAATGATTCTGACACTGGAATGTTTCATTGAGTCAGTAATCTCCCATAGCCTTTTTTCTTGAAAATGGAGTTTCTTTTCCCATGTTTCTTCTCTTTCCTTCTTTTTTATCATCTCATCCTCTAACTCACTAATTCCTCTTCTGCCTCCTTTACCCTGGCAGTCAGAGCATCCAATTTAGATTGTATTTAGTGTATAGAATTCTTAATTTCCACCAGATTCGTTCTCATTTCAGCCCTTAGAGATTCTATATTTTGTTAATATTTTTCTCAGCCTGCACATCATCTTCATAATTGTTACTCTGAAATCCATTTCTGACAATTTGGTTATATCCATATCCATTAGTTCTGTGGCAGAGGCCATAGTCTCTGTTTCTTTCCTCTGTTTGGGGGTTCTTCTTCCTTGTCATGCTGATGAGATGTGGTTGCAGAGATGTACAGAGCCCAAATTATTGACCGGGACCCAAGCAAGATGCACCTGTTTTATAGGGACCTTAGGGATGTGGGCTTCTTGTTCTTTCAGCCTGCCTTCTGGGGGAGGGGCCTGCCATGCTGATACTCAGGCAACCCTGTTGGGGGTGGGGGGTATGGGCAGAGAGAACCCTTTTTTCCGGGCTTTTGTTCTCTGGCGGCTTTCCCTGGTGGCTTTCGCTGGTGGCTTTCTGTGTCTCTGCTGAGAGAGCGGTAGTGACCGTATCCAAACCTCTGTCTCAGAACAGAGAGATCGCAGTCTGCTCTTCACTGAGCTCTCCAGGCCACACTGACTCCATTTCTGTCGGTGCTGCTAAAAACCCGCAGTGTCCCCGGGTTGTGCTCCCCACAGCTGCTCTCCCAGTCCTCGCTCCCAGGGCCAGCACGTCTCTGCCCTTTGTACTTCTAAAACCTCCAGCCACCCCCAGTTCACGCACATGCTCCCAAGCTCCCGGTTTCACTCTGGTTTCCCTGCGGCTACCGGTCTGCTAGTGTGGCTGCTCCCCAGCTCGGGAGACTTCTGCTTCCCGTTGGCACCCAAGCATGGCAGCTCCCTCCCCCTTCTGTTTATCTTCCGATATCTGCATGCAGACTCTCGGCTCCCCGCTTCATACCTCGAGACCCAGCGCCGGAGATGTTCTGTTTGTAGAGATCCAGATGTACCTTCTTATGTCTCAGGCTGATTTTGTGGGTGTTCAGGATGGTCTGGTAGATATGCAGCTCAATTCAGGGGATCAGCTGAAATAGGGCCCCTACTCCTCTGCCATCTTTCCCCCATGTGATTGAAGTTTGAGAGGTAAGTCTGCATTAGGATAAGAAGCAGTGCAAATAAAGACTAGACAAAAATGAATATTTTCTCCAAATGCTATGTGGATGAAAATTTAAAAGTTTAACACAATATGTGAAGGAACTTGAAGAAATTACACAGATATGTATAATTGTGTTTTAAATATATAATAGTGTTCATTAAGTGAAATATTTCACTAGTTTGGTTTACTAATGGAATTGCAATGTTTAATCAGTGTTAGACTTACTTTAAATCAGGTACAACTGGTATTTACTTAATTTTCTTCACTTAAACAGGGCTTTGAAGATATGACATAATTTTAAAATAACCATTTCAGTGAAAACAAAAATAATGGATGTTTTAATTCCCTAATTGTTGTTATTGTTTATCATATTCTTGGGTCTTCTTAATTCCTGCTGCCAGCCCTCAATATACTTTATAAAATATTTCATACTTTTTCTTTCATGTTCTATCTATTTCTGTCTTTCTTAAATGCTTTGGGAGAAAAAAGCCTTAAAATACAAAGTTCAAACTTGCAGAAATTTCTTGACAACCATAATGAACAAAAAGAAATATCTGTGCTAATACAAATATTTTCCATTTTTGTGACCTCAGTTCTTAACAAATAATGGGTGGAAAATAATTATGTCTTGTAATGAAGAGATTCGATTCCATAATGTATATTTCCCAGTAAATGTGAACATAATATGATTATTAAAATTTTTATCTTGACTTTTTTGAGTAATTAACTAAAATTGTATATGACTATGTATTATTTTTAGTTATTGGCATAATGTGAGAAGTTTCACTGTATTTATGTTAGTTATATGTCTTAATTGAATAGTATTCTAAACAAATATTTTATTAAAGCTAACTCATATATAATTTCAGTAGAAGTTATTGCACTGAATCATTGTCAATCCTTTATTGGGCGATATTATTCAATAAGCCAATTATAAAAGCTTGATAATAGGGATGCCTTGGTGGCTCAGTTGGTTAAGCATCTGCCTTCGGTTCAGGTCATGATTCGAGGGTCCTGGGATTGAATCCCACACTGGGCTCCTCATTCAGCAAAGAACCTGCTTCTCCCTCTGCCTGACGCTCCCCCTGCTTGTGTTCTCTCTCTCTCTCTGACAAATAAATTGATCTTTAAAAAAAAAGCTTGATAATATGAATAACACATACATTGATTATGTAAAAATAAAAAATATTTGATGACATAATTTTGGATCCAATCAATAATCATATTACTGAAAAGAAATTTGTAGCCATGTTTGAAAAAGAAAACTCTCATACACACATTTTACAGCCCTTACTTTCAAGCATTTACACTATTTTTTTGAAATATTACCCTTTAAGCCCAAATTTCTCATTCTTATACTCGGCTTCAAGGTACAGTATTTGGAAAGGTTAGTAAAATTCCATTAAGTCATTTTGAGTTATCTAAGGGTGAACTTTAAGAAATTGTTCAGATAGTTTTAATACACTTGAAGAGTTGAGAAGTAGTTTTGTTTTTAAAGTTCACACTTGGCACATATTTAGTCTTCACTGAAGGATTGACACCAGAACTTCTTGGGGCAAATGGAGGCACTTTAAGAGTAAGATTGAAAATCTCTCTACCTTCTGTCTGATTCCTAAGTTATAGCAGACTGGCTGTAGCCCATGTGAGACTGAAAAGAAGACATATTTTATTTTTGGCCTATTAATATACTTATGTCTTTCTGTCTCTTCTCATATATTTTCTCATGTATTCATTTACTCTCTATGGGCCATCCTGCTGACAGAAATCTCATAATGGGTGTAAACATTTTCAAATGAAAGAAAAAATATTTTTACAAGACAAACAGATTTATCTCTAGATTTGCTTTAAACTGCCATAGTTTTATTTGTGTTTCCTTCCTATTTACTCATGAGATGATCTTACATGTGCAGTGAGTCTTATAAATAACTTGAGTTAAAGAAGGGACTTAACCAAAAAAGTGAGAGACAGAGAAAGATAATCAAGAGCCGGTGAAGGTGGTGGTGGAGAGAGGGGAGGTCTTTAATTACTTACTTCAAACATAAAGTAAAACATAGTATTTTATATTTCCAAAAGTAAAAACACCATACCAATACAAACTAAAGACCAAAGATTTAGTCTAAAATGTACATTAAAGCTGAAAAAGTACAATATATTATAAAACCCAGGATACCAATTTATTTTTATTGAATGAAAACTATTCAAAACAGAATGTAGGCATATATTGCTTTTGAACCAGAACAAAACTTGACTACAAAATGGCACGCATATATATATATATATATATATATATATATATATATATATATATGTAAATATATATATGTTATATATAATTATATATTATATATTATATTTATTATATATTATATATATTTTTAATTAGCAAATCAAATCTGGTAATGTATCAAAATAATTATATATCTTGCACAAGTGAGATTTATTCAGTGTATCTAAGTCTGGCTCAACATTTGAAAATCCATCAATGTAATAACTATATTAACAGGCTAAAGAAGAAAAATCTATGACCATATCAATTGACATAAAATAAGTATTTGATAAAACCCAACACACATGCATGATAAAAACTTGTAGTAATTTAGGAATAGAGGAGAACTAATTTACTTGGATGAAGAGCATGTAATAAAAACCTACGGCTAAGTTTATACTTAATAATGAAAAACTAAATCCTTTCCTTCTAAGATCAGGAATAAAACAAAGATACCTGTGCTCACCACTCTTATTTAAAGTACTGAATTTCTAAACAGTTCAGTAAGCCCCCGCCCCCAAAAGAAAAGAAGAGAAAAGAAACAAAGGAAGAAAGATAAGTCACACTGATCAGAATGGAAGAAATAAAAACTGTCTCTATTTGCAGATGACATTATTGTCTACATAGAAAATCTCAAGAAATCTAGAAAAATAATCTCTTAGAGCTATTAAGTTCATCAAGGTCACAGTATACAACATCAACACACAAAATTCAATCAAATTTTTGTATACTAACAAAAAAACATGGAAACTAAATTAAAAAGAAATCATCATTTATAATAGCTCCAATGAAATTGAAATAATCTGTTATAATTCCAACAAAATATGTACAGGATTGTGTCCTGAAAATTATAAAATAATATGAGAGGGATCAAGGAATACCCAAATCAATCAAGCAATATACCTTTTTCATGGCTTGGAAGATAAACAGAGTAAAGATGCCAATTCTCCCCAAACTGATGGCAATTTTCCCCAAATTGATTTAATGCAATTCTTAACAAAATTCTGTCAATAATATTTTTACTAGATTTAGGTAAGCATATTCTAAAATTTAACGATTTTTTTTAAAAAAACTAAAATAGCTAAAAAATGTCTGGATAGGGGCGCCTGGGTGGCTCAGTTGTTAAGCGTCTGCCTTCGGCTCAGGGTGTGATCCTCGGGTCCTGGGATCGAGCCCTGCATCGGGCTCCTCTGCTGGGAGCCTGCTTCTTCCTCTCCCACTCCCCCTGCTTGTGTTCCCTGTCTCGCTGGCCATCTCTCTCTCTCTTTCAAATAAATAAATCAAATCTTTAAAGAAAAATGTCTTGGAGAAGAAGAATAAAATGGAATGAATCACTCCACCAAATATTAAAGCTTGAAGTACAGTAATTAAGACAATATGGTAATGGCAATGGGACATATACATATATCAGCAGAAAAAAAAATTAGAAACCTAGCTATAGACCCACAAAAAATGCCCAACTATTTTTTTGACTTGACCCGAGTCACCACTCTCCCAAAGTACCACATATCAGTGCCAAGTAAGACCTTATCAGCCTATGATTTCTCCCATGGTGAAAAGTTAGAGTGTGTTAGTGAGCACCTGCCTTCCCTATCTGTGCAGGATACTGCCAAAGAGGCCTATTTTTCTCTCACCCTATTGCTAGTACTGAGTCCTGAGATGTACAACTAGTGGAGGTACAAGAGGCTGGGAGAAAGCAGATAGGACTTTCAGGGGGCATTAAAGGAATTCAGACTCTACTAATCATGTCAAGGATGCAACAAGAAGCCTGCCCATAAGCCACTGGAGGATACCTTTCCCACAGATCCCCCCAGCTGGCAAGCAGGCACCCTCAGCACTCCATGCACTTCACCTCCATAGACTCACCTCAACCATGTGACATGCTCTCTGTATGCACTCCTGATTGCAGTGAGAGTGAGCCTTGGCAGATGGCTAGAAAGCGTGTGGCCAGAATCTGTGTACAGGGAAAGACTACAAACTTGAGCTTTAGCACCATACTTGGTAAAGCAAAAGGGAGACTGTCAACATTAAGCTTGGTGTATTGCAGGATCAAGAGAAGCCATACAAGCTTAAGAATTCTGCCACAAGTGAGAGCAAGAAGTATGGAGCAGGTCTGAGGAAGCCTCAGAAACCCTAACAGAGCTGACAGAAGGTATTTTATTTCCAAAGTCAGAAAAGACTGGAGGAGGAGACTGTTACTTCAAACACAAGGACAGCAATGCAAGACATCAAGGAATATGAAAAATCAAGGAAGCAAGATGTGACCAAAGAATCACAAAAATCAAGAAACCAACTTCAAATATATGGAGGTCTGCCTTTTGCCTGATAAAGAATTCAAAATCCGTTGTTTGGAAAACTCAGCTACAAGAAAACACAGGAAGAAAATTCAACAAAATCAAGAAAATAAAACCAAAAAAATGAGAACTTTAACAAAGAGCTAGAAATCATTAAAAAAAAACAGAAATTTGGGAGCTGAATAATTCAGTGAATGAAACGATAAAAGCAATAGAGAGCATCACTAGCAGAATGGATCAAGTAGAAGACATCTCTGAATTAGGTCACAGGGACTTTGAAATTATTCAGAATAGAACAAAGAAGAAAGAATGAAAAAGAGTGAAGAAAGCCTACACGATCAAAGCAAAAACAGAAACAATCTGAATTATTGGAGTCCTAAAAGGAGGAAAAAGGGAGATGGATCAGAAAGATTGTTTAAAGAAAGAATAGCTGAGAACTCCCCATATCTGTGCAGAGATTTAGATATCCAAGTTCATAAAGCTGATCAGTCCTCCCACAAATTGAGTTTAAAGATATCTTCTCCAAGACACATTATAATAAAACTGTCAAAAAGCAAAAGAATCTTAAAAGTAGCAGGAGAAAAAAAGATGGTAGTTTTCAAAGGAACCCCTGAGAAGTTTATCAGCACATTTCTCAGCAGAAACCTTGCAGGCAGAGAGAAAGTAGGATGTTATATTCAAAGAATCAAAAGAAACAAACAAAAATCATCATCATTAGACCTACCTTAAAAGAAATGCTGAAAGGCGTTCTACAAGATGAAATAAAGGGATGCTAATTAGTAACATGAAAACATAGGAAAGTTTATAACACACTGGCAAAGGTAAATATATAGTCAAATTCTGAATAGCTAATATTATAATAAGGTGATGATTAGCCACTTAACTGTAGTATAAATATTAAAGGACAAAAGCATGAAAAATAACTAAAGCTACAATAACCTGTTAATAAAAACACAATATGAAAAGATACATTGTGACATCAAAACCATAAAAGGAAAAGGAATAAAAAGTTAAGAGTTTTTGTATGCAATACAAGTTAAATTGTCATCAGTGTAAAACAGGTATCCATAGGAAATTTTATGTAAGCCTCAAAGAAATCATATAGTAAAAACTACACAACAGATAAAGGGAAGAGAATCAATGCATAACACTAGAAAAAAATCAATACATAAAGGAAGACAGAAAGAGGGTAGGAAGGAACAAGGGAACTGCAAAACAGCTAGAAAAAATAAGATAGCATTGGTAAATCCTCACCTATCAATAATTACTCTTAATTGTAAACAGATTAAATTCTCAAGTCAGGAGGCATATAATAGCTGGATGAAAACACACACACACACACACACACACACACACACACAACTAAGTACTGCCTACAAGAAATGCACTTCAGATATAAGGACACACAAAAGTTAAAAGTGAAGGGGATAGAAAATGATATTCTATGCAAGTAGAAACCAAAAGAGACTAGAGGTAGCTATACTTATATCAGACAAAATAGACTTTGAGTCAAAAAGGGGACAAAGAAGATTATTATAGTGATAAAGGGATCATCAAGAAGATATAACAGTCATAAGTATATATGCATCCAACATTGGAGCACCTAAATATATTAAGCAAATATTAATAGATATGGAGGGAGAAATAGAGAACAATTTAGTAATAGTAGGGGACTTAATATTCCACTTGCAACAATGGATAAATCCAGACAGAAAATCAATATAGGAACATCAGACTTGATTGTACTTTGGACCAAATGGATCTAACAGACTTATACAGAACATTCCATCCAATATCAGCATGCTGTATGTCTTTCTCAAGCACACATGGAACATTATCCAGAATAGATCGTATGTTCGGTCACAAAACAAACCTTAGCAAATGTAAGTACACTGAAATCAAGTACTTTTTCTGACCATAATGTTATAAAACTAGAAATAACAGGAATAAAACTGGAAAATGTACAAATGTGTGGACATTAAAACAACATATCCTTGAACAACCAATGGGTCAAAAAATAAATCAAAAGGGAAAATTAAAAAAAAAAAAAATCTCAAGATAAATAAATGTGAAACAACATACCAAAAGTTATGGGATACAGGAAAGCAGTTCTAAGGGGGACATTCATAATGATAAACATCTTTATTAAGATACAAGAAAGATCCCAAATAAACAACCTAAATTCTACCTCAAGGAACGACTTAAAAAAAAAAACCTCAAAGTAGACCGAAGAAAATAACAAAGACTATAGCAGATAAATGAAATAGACACTGAAAAGACAATAAAAAAGATCAGTGAAACTAAGAGCTGTTATATTTTAAAGATAAGCAAATAGACAAACATTGAGCTAGTTTCACCAAGAAAAAGAGAGAGTACTCCAATAAATAAAATTAGAAGTGAAAGAAGAGGGGCATCTGGGTGGCTCAGTTGGTTGAGTAATCTGACTCTGGGTTTTGGCTCAGGTCATGATCTCAGGCTTGTGAGACCCTGGGTCTGGCTCTGTGCTCAGTGCAGAGTCTGCTTGAGATCCTCACCCTCCTATCCCCTCCCCACTATCTCAAATAAATAATCTTTTATTTAAAAATATGAAAAAAGAGACATTACACTGATATCACAGAAATACAGGGGATCTAAAAGACTGATGTGGATTGCAGCAACATGGATGGAGCTAGAGTGTATTATACTAAGTGAAATAAGTTAGAGAAAGAAAAATACCATATGATTTCACTCATATGTGGAATTTAAGAAACAAAATGAATAAACATGGGCGAAGAAAGAGAAGAAAACCAAGAAACAGATTCTTAACTACAGAGGTCAAACTATTGGTTACCAGAGGGGAGCTGGGCTGGGGGAATGGTATTTAAATAGGTGATAAAATTAAGAAGTGAACTTGTTGTCATGCACACTGGATATTGTATGTAAGTGTTGAGTCACAAAATTCTATACCTGAAACTAGTATTACACTGTATGTTAACTAACTAGAATTTAAATAAAAACTCAGAGAAAAACAAAAAGACTACCATGGAAAATTATATACCAACAAATTGAATAACCAACAAAAAATGGATAAATTCCTGGAGCTATACAACCTGTCAAGACTGAATCAAAGAAATAGAAAATCTGAACAGACTAATAATGAGTAATGAGATGGGATCAGTAATCAAAAACACCTAGTAACAACAAAAAGCCCAGATCCAGATGGGTTTCCCTGTGAATTCTACCACACATTTAAAAAATTAGCAGCCAATCCTTCTCAAACTCTTCCAAAAAATTAAAGAGGTGGGAAAACTCCCAAACTAATTTTATAAAGCCATCATTTTCCTGATACCAAGCCATATAAGGACAGTGCAAGAAAAGAAAATTAGAGGCCATATTCCTGTTGAATATAGATGGAAAAATGCTCAAAAAAAATATTAGCAAACCAAATTCAACAGTGCACTGAAAAGATCATATGAGTGGGATTTATCCCTGTGATGCAGGAGTGGTTCAATATTCACAAATAAATAAATAATACATCATATTAGTAGAATGAAGGATAAAAATTATATGATCATCTCAATCAATACAGAAAAAGCATTAAAGAAACACAGCACCTTTCATCATACAGACTCTCAATAGATATAGAAGGAACACCCTCAACAATATAAAGGCCGTACATGACAAGCCACAGCTAACATACTCAGAGGTGAAAGTTGAAAGCTTTTCCTGTAAGATCAGAAATAGGATGGGTGCTGTCCACTCTGACCACTCCTATTTATTCTAGTACATGGTACTAGAAGTCCTAGGCAAGCAGTTAGGCAAGAAAAAGAAATAAAAGGCATCCAAATTAAAAAAGAAGAAGGAAAATTATTTTGGTTTGCAGAAGATGTGATCTTACATATTAAAAATAATAAAGACTCCGGGGGCGCCTGGGTAGCGCAGTCGTTAAGCTTCTGCCTTCGGCTCAGGGCGTGATCCCGGCATTCCAGGATCGAGTCCCACATCGGGCTCCTCGGCTGGGAGCCTGCTTCTTCCTCTCCCTCTCCCCTGCTGTGTTCCCTCTCTCGCTGGCTGTCTCTCTATCACATAAATAAATAAAATCTTAAAAAAAAAAAAAAAGACTCCACTAAAAAACTGTTGGAACTGATCAACAAATTCAGCACAGTTGTAGGACACAAAGTCAATATGCAGGAATCAGTAATAAGATTGGAGGCTTGTATCGATGTCAGTATCCTGGTTGTGTTAATGATCTATAGTTTTACAAGATGTTGCCATTGGAGAATACTGAGTGAAGGGTACATGGGATCTTTCTGTATTATTTCTTATAAATGAATGCAAATCTAGACTAATACCAAATTCAAATTTTAAATAACGAATGAAGAATATGGTATAACTACCCATGTTTAACAGTGTAATACAAAGTGGTTTCTCTTTAGTTTCAGTGTTTATAAATATAGAAGAGGCAGAAAATTAGTGACTAGCCCAAGAAAACAATTTAATTTCTATAAAGATTTCCAGTGGCCTTAAGATTTAAAACTCAGGACAAAAAAAAGAGTAAATGTGTGTAGACTTTACCTTGAGGAAAAACTCTAGGGAAGAAAAGTCTAGAATGTTGAGGTCACAAATTCTTCATCTGGGTGCTTTGCAGTATAACCTAGATTTATGTTAGAAAGATGGCGTGCATTCTGTGTGTCTCTTCTTAGGCATAACAAAGCTGGCAGCATACGACAGAGGCTAGAAGGAGAGCTAGAGTTTATATTTCAGTTGTTACAGGTCAGAATATTTAAAAAGGTCATAAGTTAAGTAATCAAGGAAGTTAAGTCACAACATCAGAGATAAGGGCAAACCAAATATTTGAAGTTTTGTCACAGAAGCAAAATATGCTAATATAAATCTGAATTCTGTATTCTAACACATAATTTATCTGCTTTGTCCAGAGTATATAACGTAGCCTTCCCAACTTGTGGATAATCCTCTACCTTTAGAATAGTTGTTTAGTTTCATGTCATGAGTAAAGCCATAATAAGGTTCTGCTGGAGCTTTGTTTCACTTGCCATTAGTCTAGGTCCACACATTGTGACCTTCTGTAGAAGAAATACTCTAGTAGAAAGCCACTATCAAATGCTGGATACAAACCTTCTTGTTCTTTCCATTTATAAGCTAAAGTAAATATTTCCCAGTGCTGTTACCCCATACAAATATTCTCCAGATCCCAATACTCCATAAATCAGTCTCTTATGATATGTATTAATTTAATGATAATATTTTACAACACACTTGGAAAAATAAAACAAAGCAATGATGAATTCCAAGGCAGTTTCTGTATGTGAATTCAAAGATTGCTGTAAACATTTGACTGCTTTCAAACTTCTAGTCCCACCACAATTTATTGGGCAAACATGGATTCAGTTCATTTTAGGTTAACCTAGGAAAATGTCTGATGTTCTTTCATTTTTTTTGACAGATAGAAATTGCAATTTCCTCTTGTTCAAACAAATGGAATGTGCTAGGCACTCTGCTAAGTAGAGACCAGAGAGTTACCGGGCCCTATTTAATGCCACCCTTCTACTTGTTACCTATTTTAGCTATGCTGGTTTCCTTGTTAATATTCTAAAATACAGCAGTGATGTTCCATTTCAGGGACTTTGACACATACAGTTCCCTCTGCTTGGATTATTCTCCCAGAAATATTTGTACACAGTCCCTCACTTCGTTTAGGTTTCTGTTTAGATGTCACCATCTCAAAGAGTCTTCTGAGTGAGACCCTTCTTAAATAGCACCTTTTGGTTCTATTCTTAAACTAAAGCTGCCAGATAAAAGGGGAAATCTAGTTTATTTATTTTTTTTAAGATTTTATTTATTTGTGAGAGCGAGAGAGATCACAGAGGGAGAGGGAGAAACAAACTTGCCAATGAGCAGAGAGCCCAACGTGGGGCTCAATCCCAGGACCCTGAGATCATGACCTGAGCCAAAGGCAGACACTTAACCGACTGAGCCACCCAGGCGTCCCAAGGGACATCTAGTTTAATTTGAAGTTTAGATAAATAACAAACTTTTCAAAATAGGAGTAGTCTAAAATATTTTATGAAGGGTTTATATGGCATGGGATCTACTTACACAAAAAAATGCCTTTATCTGAAATTCAGATTTAACTAGCTGTGTGTATCCTTATTGCCTAAATCTGTTATCTCTTATTTATTATACTCTTTTTCTCATAACACTTTACATGACACTCTATTATACATTTATTTGTCTAAGGTCTATTTCTTCCACTAGACTACTAGATCCATGAAAATAGGCAATTGGTTTGTTGTGTTCAAAGGTAAATGATTAAAACCTAGAGGAGCTATTGCATATGAGGTGCTTAGTAAGTATTTGTTCAGGCAAGGGAAAAATCATGTGCTATTTGCTCTGTGTGTGTGTGTGTATACACATATATACACATATACATATGTGCATACACACATCTATATATATGCAAAAATGAATACATGTGTATGTTTCACATTCTCAATAAATATCTAGAAGACCAAACCAGAAAGAATTCTTCTTAAAGCCCAGACTAGGTGGTTTTACAAATGATTTACAGAGCCTATGGAAATTGAAGCATGAGAAAACCTAATTGCAAAGACATTAAAAATCCAGCAAGTTAGGACAGGTTAGGGAACATTTCAAAATGTCTATTTTACATAAAATGATCTGCCCTAGCATATGAATATATCGAAGCAGTATTACCTATGATTGAAGAGGATTCAGAAGGCTAATGCAGACAAATGTAGTTTCATTAAGAGCTAACCCGTTCTACAATTTGAAATAGCAATTACATTTTTTATTGCTTTTTTCAAAGTCCCCATATTTTCTATGAGGACATAATCTCAACTATCTAGGTTTTGGTAATCGATATACTTTTCAAGAGTATACGCCCTGCATGGGTGACTCTGTTTGGTAAGTACAAATGAAAATTCTGGCAGCTGATATGGGGCCTCGCGTGTGCTGGCCTTATTTAGGCAAAGTGACTAGTGGAAATGAGTGGGTGAGGGGTCCGGAAAGATGGGAGAAGGTGGGAAGTATAAGAAGCACATTTGGATTGAATCTAATTATTTTAGGGATGAAAACCACAAACCTGAAGTGTAGCTTGACACCAGTGCTGATGGTACAGTAAACCAGATGTAGAGGGTTCTAATTTATCTTCTCTCAGGCTCTAATATCATTTTAATACAAAAAGAACCAGAGGATTAACTTCAAAATGGACTTGGAATACTGTTTGAACTTCAAGGTGATTTAAAAATGATCTTCACATTGACAGTAATACTGTATGATTTTTCTCCTGTTTTTATCATGAAAATACTTGATATTACTTCATGTACAGATATTCTAACATGACTTGTGAGAGAGGACTGTTACAAGTACAAAATTATAAATGCATTAAAATTTTAAAAACTGTGCAGCAAGAACTACGCTTTAAATGGCTGATTGCCAGGGTGCCTGCTTAAGCAAGTGTCTGCCTTCAGCTCAGGTCATGATCCCGGGGTCCTGGGATCAAGCCCTGTATCAGGCTCCCTGCTTAGCTGGGAGTCTGCCTCTCCCCCAGCTCACGTTCTTTCTCTCACTCTCAATCTCTCTCTCAAATAAATAAATAAAATCTTCAAAAACTAAATAAATAAATGGCTGATTGCCTATCCTCTATGAATCTCATCTCTTCTATATAGGGCCCAAAGCTGTGATAACACAGATTGGAAGATATATTTTCTCAAAAGCTTATGGCTTTTAAAAAATTTATTCCTAATCCTGAAGGCTCATAGCTACAGATATTTGTCAGTTAGACATGCCAGCATAACATTTTATTCATTAGATTATAGAAAACAACATTTCGATTTATTTTCTGAGAAAGTTCAGTATTTTTTAATTTTTAATTTTGTAAATCTTGGTGAAATTTTAATTAATCAAATATGTTAAAGTGTTTGTTTTTACAATCATGGCTGTTTTTTTGGTCATTGTTCATATTCATATTGAATAACTGACCTCATAAACCTAAAACAGTTGAATACTTTTTTTTTTTAAGTAAGCTCTATCCCCAGTATGGGGCTTGAACTTACAACCCCAAATCAAAAGTCACATGCTCCACCAACTGAGCCAGCCAGGTACCCCTCGAACAGTTGAAAGCTTTTAACTGTTGGTGATTGGCAAATTCTGTGGTCTGTGTGTACTGTGAACTAATGATGTATTTTCTGTTGTTCAAGCAAATTAGGGTCAAAAGCAGATTTATAAAATATTACACTTCCCCAGTAAATAAATTGGAAACATAAAAAAATTATATATTGCTAACTTTTTTTTCAAGACAGTTTAAAAATTTTTGTTTTAAATTTGGCTCCATTAACTGCTGAGCTACAATTAACACAGCAATAGAAAAAAACCCATTTAAATGATTTGTGTTTTAATCAAACTATAATAGCTACACTCATGAGATCATTTGTGTAAAACCAGAATTCATTAACAATTATATAAAGCTTCATAATTGACAAAATGCTTTCATATGGATTATTCTCTGGCATTATCTATTAAATGTTTCACTTCAGTTCTACAGTATTTAGGTACTGACTTCATTAGAATACTGGATCATCAGAGGTTTTTGAGTCTACTTCTGAACTTTGTTTTTCTTTAGTACTGGCCTATATACCTATTAAAAAACCAATACTATACTGTTGAATTTATTGAGGCTTTATGCTATATTTTTTAATGAGGTATAGCTTATGCTCACTCATACTTCTATTTTTAAGTGTTTATTTAAATTGCAGTGAGTTACCATACAGTGTAATACTAAATTCTGGTATACAACATAGTGATTCAACACTTCCATACAACACCTGGTGCTCATCAAAGTGTATGCCTTAATCCCCATCACCTATTTAACCCGTCCCCCTGCCCCCCTCCACTTTGGTAACCATCAGTGTGTTCCCTATAGTAAGCATCTGTTTCTTGTTTTGCCTCTCTGTTTCTTTCTTTTTTTTTTTCATTTGCTCATTTGTTTTGTTCCTTAAATTCTGCATACGAGTGAAATCATATGGTATTTGTCTTTCTATGATGGACTTATTTCACTTAGAATAATACTCTCTAGCTCCATCCAGGTTGTTGCAAATGGCAAGATTTCATTTTTTTTTATGACTGAGTAATATTCCGTTATATATATATATATATATATATATATATATATATGTAAATATACATAATAGAATTCCATTACATACATATACATATACCACATCTTCTTTATTCATCAGTTGATGGACACTTGGGCTGTTTCCATAATTTGGCTGTTGTAGATAATGCTGCTGTAAACATTGGGGTGCATGTATTCCTTTGAATTATTATTTTTGTATTCTTTGGGTAAATACCTACTAGTGCAATTGCTGGATCTTAGGGTAATTCTATTTTTAACTTTTTAAGGTAACTCTTCATACTGTTTTCCAGAGTGGCTGCACCAGTTTGCATTCCCACCAACAGTGCAAGAACTCATACTAAAGAATTTTTTTTCCTCACAGTATGGAGGTTCCTCAAAAAGTTGAAAATAGAGCTACCCTATGACCCAACAATTGCACTACTGGGTATTCACCCCAAAGATATAAATATAGTGATCTGAAGGGGCACCTGCACCCCAATGTTTATAGCAGCAATGTTCACAATAGCCAAACTATGGAAAGAGCCCAGATGTCCATTGACAGGTGAATGGATAAAGAACATGTGGTGTGTATATATATACACAGTGGAATATTAGGCAGCCATCAAAAATGAAATCTTGCCATTTGCAATGACGTGGATGAAACTAGAGGGTATTATGCTAAATGAAATAAGTCAATCAGAGAAAGACAATTACCATAGGATCTCACTGATATGTGGAATTTAAGAAACAAAGCAGAGGATCATAATGGAAGAGAGGAAAAAATGAAACAAGACAAAACCAGAGAGGGAGACAAACCATAAGAGACTCTTAATCTCAGGAAACAAACTGAAGTTTGCTGAAGGGGAGGGGGAGGGGGATGCGGTGGCTGGGTGGTGGACATTGGGGAGGGTATGTGTTGTGGTGGGTGCTATGTGTTGTGTAAGAATGATGAATCACAGACCTGTACCCCTGAAACAAATAACACATTATATGTTAATAATAAATAAATAAATAATAACAGTTTCTTCCCCCAAAAAAGAATTTTTTTCCTCGTTACTTTTATTTGCTTATTTTTTTCATATGAACATGAGAATCAACCTGTCTAGAAGAAAGTTTTAATATTTTCACTGGGAATATGCTATATTTACAGATTTAGGGAAAATTAATATCATTAAGCCATTGAGTACTCCACACAAGAATTGTATGACTTTCCATTTATACACTTCTATTTTTGTGTACTTTAGGAAGTTTCAGGAAGTTTGGTAACTTTTCCATTTTTTTCTATGTATTTTTCATAATGTCTTGTTTCTGATAATGGACTAAATTTTTAAAATACCTTATTTATATTTATTTAATCTGTAGAGTCTATCAGACTTTTTTAATACCTAAAACCCTATAATATGCTTAGCCTTTAAACCTTGCTCATAATGTATTCTCAGTATACTTTTTAATGTTTAACTGAATTGAATTTATAGCAGTGTTTTTCCTGGGAATCCTGTGCATCTTGGTTAGAATATGTTTTCCTGTATGATGATTTTTCTCTCTGTTTTACATACTCAGGATTATCACTTCCTTACGGATAATTTTTAATTTTAGTTTATTTTCTTTATAGTTCCTGTGTCACAGGAGCATTGTAAATTCACACCCAAATCTATATAAGAAATAGTTTCTTCATTACAAGTTGTTAGAGCATTTATTTTTTTCTACCCAGATCTCAGGCAGAGATATAAAACTTTCCTCTTCTACATGTATAGATGAGGAGAATTGTTTCTCCAAACTTCATTAAGTGTGCAACATTTCAAAGCATCTAGATGTTGCAAAGTACATATTTCCAACTTAAACAATTCATATTATTTCCTGTCTCTGTTTGTATATTGAAACAGAATATATGACAAATTAATTAGCAAAGCAAATAATCACATAGGTAATTATGAAACCAATTATATAACTAATTACAATCACTTCATTAATCAGAAATTATTAATATTGATACACCCTCCCTAATCACATAGCAATCACTCCATCAATTCATATACTCATGGTTAAAGCTATGGTTTTTATACTTTGCTATTTTCTATTGTAAGAATACCAAAATCTTAAAATTATTTTTAGGAGTCCATAAGTATTTTTACAGGAGCAAGTACTCTCACCTACCATATGGTGTGTTTTGTTTCTTTTATATTTTGCTCTTATTACTTTAATTTATATCTGCTTTTAAGGACCTTTTTGGCCCATGCCATCACAAGAGACACTTGCCATAACAAGCCAATACTGGCCACCGTGATTGGGACCCCTGGATCTGGCATCTCACTGATACCAGTAGAATGGAATCAACACCATGGTAAGTACACTGCTATTGGTTATTTAAGCCAAAACTTCCTCTTATTTTATGTGTGTGCATACACATGTACATTCATACACACATACATAATACACGTGTGTGTGTGTGATCCTTGTGGAAAAATAGATGTTATCTATTCCTGTCTATATTTCACTTCAGAGATGAACACTTGAACAGTATTGCCTTTTTGTGTCACAGTGCTTCACAGTTATTTTAGTCTCATGGGCATGTTTGTTTTGTGTTTTTTTTTTTTTTAATTTAAGTTCAATTAATTAGGGGCACCTGGGTGGCTCAGTCAGTTAAGCATCTGCCCTTGGCTCAGGTCATGATCCCTGGGGTCCTGGGATCGAGCCCCGTGTCTGGCTCCGTGCTCAGTGGGGAGCCTGCTTCTCCCTCTCCGCCTGCTGCTCTCCCTGCTTGTGCTCTGTGGTTCTCTCTGTGTCAAATAAATAAATAATCTTTAAAAATAAATAAATAAATAAATTCAATTAATGATCATATAGTGTATTATTAGTTTCAGAGAGAGAGTTCAGTGCTCATTACATCACATGCCCTCCTTAATGCCCATCACCCAGTTACCCCATCCCCTCACCCACCTCCCCTCTGGTAACCCTCAGCTTGTTTCCTATAGTTAAGAGTCTCTTATGGTTTGTCTTACTCTCTGATTTCACCTTATTTTATTTTTCCTTCCCTTTCCCTATGATCCTCTGTTTTGTTTCTTAAATTCCACATGAGTGAAGTCATAGGATAATCGTCTTTCTCTGATTGACTTATTTTGCTTAGCATAATACCCTCTAGTTCCATCCACGCTGCGGATGGTAAGATTTCATTTTTTTGAACATGGACACTGTTTAACAGTATATTACTGCCCTTAGCATAAAGTTTAGAAGACTCTGTGTAGGGGCCTCTGCTTGGCCTCAATTGCTAGATTTTTTTAGACTTTTCCCACCCCACCAACAATTTAGACATTATTATACTGAGCTTAATTAATTAACAAGTAATTAATATGCATTATTAAATAATAGTTATACATCATTTAATAAGTAATAAATATACATTATTCTGTATAATGGGAAGTATCCTTTAAGCGCCAGTTGTGTTAGCCTAAACAGTCTGGAGGACAAGGCCAGATAAACTTGAATCATCATACTGAGCATATCTTAAGCTAGACTTGGTACACATACACTTCTTCGAAATCTATGAACTAATTCTTTATATATTATTAATCTAGAAATTTGGATTTTTATTTGAAATTAAAAATATATTTACTTTATTTAGTTATGTTATATATAACATATTTTGGAGTTGAGTCATCTAGTGGTAAAAAAGGATTTTTTCCCAAGACCTGTTTTCTTTTTTAAAAATGTTTAAATTCAATTAATGAACATATTGTGTATTATTAGTTTCAGAGGTAGAGGTCAGTGATTCATCAGTCTTATATAATACCCAGTGCTCATTGCATCATGTGCCCTCCCCAATGTCCATCACCCATTTACCCCATCTCCCCACACCCTTCCGCTCCAGCAACCCTCAGTTTGTTTCCCATAATTAAGAGTCTCTTATGGTTTGTCTCCCTCTCTGATTTCATCTTGCCAAAAACCTGTTTTCAAAAAAAAAAAAAAAAAGTTAATCTTCAGGCTATGCAGGAAGAACCTTTGTTTTTCTATATATATTTCACTGAAGTGAAATGAAAGTTCATTTGGCATTAATATAATGAACAATGATATGAAATGCTTATATGATATACTCAGTTTCATATTATATAAGCATTGGACAATTGTAAATTTCTTTTAATCTTATTAAACATTTAATATAAAAAGAACATTTTAATGATGTGAATGTTAATGTTATTTTATATTTTTTAGATAATTTTAAGAGGAAGTAAATTAATTAAATATATTTAAAAAAACCCAAACTCTAATTGGAGTTATAATACCTATTGAGTATGAATTGTATTTTTTCATACAACTTCTTAAAGATAGAAATTAACTGTTTGAGCATTTAGATTAAAATAATACAAATAGAATATGTAAAGAATACAATCAATGGTTCCTATACTATATGACATAACTAATTACACAAACATATAATAACAATATTCAAACTATAATAACATCTGAAACAGGTCTATAACATTAAAATGAAAGAACTCAGGAAAATTAATAGTGTAATTGTATTGAAAATATGAGATTAATTTATTTAACATAATTAAAAGTTAATACAACTTCAGCTTCACGATTCAGCATTTTTAATATTTCCGTTATTGTATTACTTAAGGGAAATTTGAAACAGAAAGCACTACATTGTTAGATATTACAGCAAAAGGGAAATGGAGAAGTAGAGAGTGAATTAATATTGGCAATTCAGAATATGTACATATTATATTGAAAAATACAGAAATGGAATATAAATAATTTCAGTCTGTAAATAAATCTCCATATTATATTATATTGGATTATTTTTTCTATTTTATTTCACAAGACAAAGGTGATAACTCTAGGATATGGGTCAATGTTGACTTTAAGATAATATGTTAAATTTTGTTAAAATATGCTCTCTCTAAAATGCCGTAATGAATTGGTTGCTCTTTAACTCTTCTAAGAGTTACTTTGTATGTCTCATTAAAGTTGGGTCATGAACATAATGCATCTCTCTAGGAATGATATGTGTAAATTACATTTCCATGAGAATTTTAGAGTATCCATTGCACCTCCTGTAATATTGGAAGTTTATTGTCAGATTTGCAATTTTTAAGAAAATAATGTGTGTGGGATGTTGTTATTTTAATTTGCACTTAATAATTATTAGTGATGCTGAGATACTTTAAGGTCCTACTAATTGACCAAGTCTATGGATTATCTGTTAACATTTTTTTTTGCACTTTTCAGTGGGTTGAGATTGTTTCCTATTTTTATATGTTTTTAGAAGCTCTTATACATCTCATCTACAATTTTCATAAAATTGTTAAGAATGTGGGTGAGTGAAGACATTCCAAATTGTTATTATTTTATTGGCAATGATGCTTGGGAATTACCTGCAGATGTATTTAGGCTCTTGGGTTGAGGTAGATTTTGTTTATCATGTTTAAATAAAGTATAAATGCATTCCATAATCTTTCCCCATGTGTGAAGGAGAGTACTATTTTTTTAATGTGACCCATTGCTATGTTAATAGATTTTAAAATAGCAAAAAATAATATTTTGAGAATAAAGAATACTTAATATTCATATATTTTAACTTTAAAATACTGCATATTGAATATCCTGGGACATTATTTAGGACTTTTTTTCCTGCTAGGAAAGGAGGGTGTTCTGTGCTTTTCTATTTTGTATGCATGTTTTCTGGGATTAGTGTGATGCAAGCTCTATAAAATAAGTTTGTTATCTATGCATCATTTTCTCAGCTCAAAATCTATTTTATAATATGGGAATCAACTGTTCTTAGTAGAAAGAAAACATTTTCATTTTAAATAATCTAGGCCTGGTCATCGCTTCAGAGGCACTCATTGAGATGTTTTGTTTTGTTTTTTTTAAGTCTTTCTATGGTTTTATTTCAGTGTAGGTTTCTCACTTCCTGAGCCAAAGTTTTTTAGAAAACACCTATCTCATTAAAATACTTTAGAATAGAGTTCTGTATTTTAATGTTATTTTCAAATCTCCCTATATTCGTTAAATTTCCATTTGATTAGCAACTAAATTTGACCTTTATTGTTGATTTTTATAAACCTCTTCACTACAGTTACAAGTTCAACTTTATTTCTATATATGACTTATAAATTCCTTCTCTTAGCTTAATTAATTTCTGTAGGTTTCTTTTCTTTTTTCTAACTTCAGGTGCCATTTAAATCCATAACATTTTATTTAGTAATTAAGATACTAAAATCTATTGATTTGCTTCTAGTAACAGTTTTTGGTTAATGGCCTATGTTTGAGAGGTGATGTTTTTACAATTGTTTTTCTGTATCATAGGAATTTGGTTTATCTTATTGTAAGAATTATTTAATGATTTTACTCATTTTCAAATAGCTTGAGTCCTAAAGGTTAATTTATTTTTAACTTCTGTGTAGCAGATAGATAAGAATGGCCTCTTCACTCCTTAATCTCTAAGCTGAACTACATGTGCTTGGGGGAAATCAGCCTTCTATGGATGTTGCTGAGGGGCTTAAATGATGGACAGCCTCCATGGCTTCAATAAAACTTGAGTTTTTGAACCTTGAAAAAAAGATTTGAAGCCCTCAAATGCTCTGTGTGATTATTCTTGGGAGCTATGGCAGGTGGTCTTTACGTTTAAAACAGACAATAACGAACATGTAAGTTTAAAATATGCTGAGATACTTTATGCTGAGATACTTTACTACAGTGGAGACTTTGAACATGTGGTTCTAAAGAATTTTGGAGAAAGAAGAGACATTTCTGGAAAGCAAGTTTAGCTTATAGTCAGATATAAGCTGTAGATGATGTAAGAAAAACACGATGGAATATGTGCTACGGTCAATTCTAAGGCATCTGTATACTTTGGTATATTACTGAACTTAACATACTGAATCACAATTTCTAAATGAAATGAAGTTTTGGTTTTATTAATTTTTTTTGCTTTTGCATTTTTTTGTTTTTTTGGATTTCAGATTTCTAAACTCTGAATGAGATCTTTGTCTTTACATTTGTGTGTTTGTGTTGGCATATAAGGCAGTAGTTTTAAAAATAATTATCTGTTTTTTCATCTATATGTATTGGAAACTCTACTGCTTTATGCACCTAACATCACTGTCTAACAGAGGAATTTCATTATTTTTTAAATCACAAATGTGACAGACTCTACACAAAATACTTGGAATAGAAAAAGTAATAATAATATAAGATAGGTCCAGTAGATTTCATTTCCCTTTTGGGAAGGTATCATATGAATTTTAATTTTTGACCTCCTGAAGTTCAATATCAAATGTCCTCTGAATGATGATGACTTATGAATGAACACATTATAAAATAGAATTTTAAAAATATCGGCAAAGTAGGTTAAGAATAATAGGAAAGGGGCTCCTGGTTGGCTTAGTGGGTAGAACATCTGACTCTTGATCTCAGTGTCAGTGAGTTCAAGCCCCACATTGGGCGTAGAGTTTACTTTTTAAAAAATTGGAGAAATAGAGTTGCAACAAAAATTTATTCCTTGCTTCTTTGGGGTGGTCATCAGCAATGGTAGTAGAAATTCTATATTCTTACAGTCACTAGATCTAGGATTTTAATGGCTTGGAATGCTTAAACGATACTTGCTGGAATCCAACATTGATATATTTACAAAGAAGTGTCTCCAAAAAAGTAAAGTGATATTTAAAAATCATCAATTATTTTTATGCTTTTTGTTTTAAACTATATATCTTCTAAACTTCTAAGAACTCCTAAATATAGAAAATGTGAAAATGTATGCTCATTTAGCCAAATGTTTCACGTTGAATATTTGTTTTACTGAGATTTATTAAGAATGACTATATTTTTAATATCCCTCAAGCTTTAAATTGTTTGTAATTAATGTTGCTTACAAGGATAAATTGTGAACTCAAAACAGTTATTTATTAGAAGGTATACTCTTGACAATGAAAGGAAAAGTGTAAATATTATATGGGTCATACTTTCACTGTGTTTTTATTTGCTAAATCTGGCAACCCTATATTAATGCTATCTTTGTCATGAAAGACAGAGCATTTTTATTTTATCTAAATAAATTAGATTTTATTTCCCATAAAAAATAACATAAGAAAATCTTTCTTCCATTTTTTAATTTTTTTTTAATTTTGTGTTTGGCAAACTATTAGTCCTAATATATGCTTTATTCATTAATACACCTATTTTGGGGATTAAAGAGTGCAATTGTGATGAGCACCAGGTGTTGTATGGATGTGTTGAATACTATGTTGTACCCCTGAAACTAACATAGCACTGTCTATTAACTAATTGGAATTAAAAAAAAAAAATACACACATTTAGTTATATTACTCATGTCTCCAACATTTGTTACTACGTTGACAGGTAAATAATATTTATTAACGTTTGATATCCCATTGAATTTGTAAATCATGTATAACAAGTACTTTTCTATTGCACTGCTATGTTGACATGAAACAATGGGATGTCAGCCTGTAATTCATGATGAATTTGGCCCATGGTGCTATTTACCTATTTTGGAGACAAAACACAGGCTATAAAAGATAGAGTGGTGACTATTACATGTCTATAGAGGTCATTACTTAAAAAAAAATGTGTGTAACCCCCCAAGCCTGATAAAAGGAATTTCCTGCATAGATTCTCACAGACTGAAAACAGTTCCACTGAGTGCTATGGACAGTATGGGTCAATAATGTCTTCTTCTGCTGTACTCTCAGAAGTGTATAGGGCTTTTAAAAATTTTTATAAAGATCTATATAGGATCTCCTTTTGCATACCGGCACAGACTTAGTGTTACCTGACAAGACCCCTTAGGAACTGGCCCCTTCCTCACTTCAGGCCTCGATGCCCGCCATAATCCACAAGCAACGAAGTATATCTGGTGCAAATACATACAAGACTTTCTGATATCAGCTTTATACATGCTTTTTGGAAAATCCTTTTCCAGACTGATTTATCTTTCAAACCTTTTTCCTCTTTCAAAACTCAGCAAAATCATCATTTCTTCCTCAAAGCCTAAATTTTCCAGACTGAGCCTAAAATTCCAAGGTGTCTCCTCTCCGCTTTTTTCTAAGCATACTTTTCTTATAGCACTTACTTAACCATGTTCTATTGGTTCATTATTTTGCTGACTCCCCAAGTTTATAAATACCTTTATTGCAAGAATATTACTATTATTTGAAACAGTGCCTGGAACATAGTAGGTTTTCAATAAATAGTTGATGATTAATGACAGTTTCATGCTGTGATAGAAAGAGGTGTATCCCAAAGAACTTTTAAAATTATAAATAAATTTCACTAGTCTAAGTATCACTTGAGAAAGAATTGTAAATTAGTGTCCTACAGAACAATATTGATTTAGAGAACATAAACAATCATATTTGGGACTGCCCTTAGGCTCACTGATTAAAGAACATTTTTTAATTTTAAATAATGAGTTCAACACCACTCACCTCAAAAGAGTAGAATCTTTTTTTCTCCTCTAATATATCAAAATTTTTACAGCTGTTGTTTTCTTAAAATTTTAACAATTTATTATTTAGAAGAATTTATTTATTTGAGAGAGAGAGAGAACATGAGTGGGAGGAGAGGCAAAGCAGACTCCTTGTTGAGCAGGGAGCCCAATGTGGGGCTTGATCCCAGGAACCTGAGATCATAACCTGAGCCTAATCCATACACTTAACTGACCGAGCCACCCAGGTGCCCTAATTTAACAATTTAGTAGAAATATGAATTATTTTGCTGACCCAAATTTGGTTCAACAGGAATAAAACAGTACAGTAACCCAAAGTATCCATGAGGTTCGTATTATTCAAGTGTTTATGAACAAGGTACCCACAGTTATGAGATTACAGAGGGAAATGAAAGTTACCTCAACACAAAAATATTCACTAATAGACTGAAGATGTAGAAATATGTCTCCACTCAAATTCTCTCATCTCTTAACCCTAGCATCAGTAATTGAGCACTCTCAATTCGGTGGGGAAAATAAAAGTGATTATCTTTTTCAGTAGTTATTGCTTTCAACTGTGATCTATTAAATTACCCTTCCCAATCCCTACACAAGAAGCTAAACAGTTCACATAGCTTCCCAGTTGTTTTAGGTATGAAAAATTTAGGTATTTTAGTCCTGTACAGTCCAGTTGAAATGTCTCATCCTATGTTCCCATGCCTCATGAAACCATCTATTTTGGGACTTCTCTGAGGAAAGGGGGAAGAGATGGCAGAAGTCTGAAGTCTCTTGCTAACTGTGGTGGTAATGGGAGTGCATTCCTGAGTTTCCTCCTCTTTCTTGGATCCTCTTATGAATGTCATCTACCAAAATGATGATCCCACTTAGAGGGTCTATGCAGTTTTCTAAGGGACTGGTGTTCAGTTTTTTTAGTTCCTGATAATATCAGGACACTCTCAGAGAGATCCAGCCGAATGACCCTTTAATCCCAGGTATGGCACATAACCTCAACCCTTTCTCTGGGAGAAGCAGTTCCTCACTTGGAAAATAGACAGGTGGGGTGCCTGGGTGACTCAGTTGCTTGAGAATGGGACTCTTGATTTTGGCTGGGGTCATGATCTCAGGGTTGTGAAGTGGAGCCCTGGGGCTTCCGCACTGGGTGTGGTCTGCTTAAGATTCTCTCTCTCCATCTCTCTCTCTAAAAAAAATGAATAAATAAATATATATGTACATTTATGTATGTAATATATATACACACACACACACACACATGTGTGTATATGAAGAAAATATAGGGGCATTTATAGTGTTCCTGTCTTATTATCTAATCATTGTGACCCTTTAAATGAAGATACAGGGAAATACCGAGGTCATCTTCTAAACTTTCTAAGGGCTTTAGGGCAAGGATTGCCCAGTCTTCTACCCACATACCCCTATTACTGTGCCTTCTTTCCCCTCTGCTGTCAGCGGCTGTTAAATGCCTTCTCACTTAAAAAACCTATGTTCTAAGAACAGGTACCTCCTTCTATGGTTAGGTTCCGAACTCCAGAGAACTTGTCAATTTCTTGAGCAACTCTGTCATGATTTCTACTAACTAATTACTGGTCCCACACACAGTAAAAGAGGACTTCTAATGTTATGTGATATATTTGAACTATTTTTAAGTAGATTAATTTCAAATTAATTTACATTTTTATGATTGGTTTTTTCCTAAAACAAATAGTCATACTCTATATACCTTTTTAAAAATCCTTTGATTAAAAGCAGTAATTTATTTTAAGGGAAAAATAGTCCAGGTTTTGAAATAGAAAAATGGTAAGCTAGAAGATAGGTTTGGAATGAAGGTTCAATGTATCTCTACTCCTACATATCCCAACTCAGCTTACTAGAGTTCTTGTGCTTTTACTTAGGAAAACGCTTATTCCCCATTACCTCAGGAAATTTCTAGATGACTAGGCAGTCATAAAATGATAATCAAATCATGCTTCCTCTCTCAGGAGTACTTAACCTGTTATATACCAATTCTAGAGGGTTGGTCCTTAAATACTTGTAAAAAGATAGTCGAATAGTAGCTTTTAGAACAGGACTGCAGGGAAAATAATTTTCTTGTAGACATGCTTCTGGCAGTGTCCCTCCAATCAAATACAAAGTACTGCTCAGTCAGTCCTTCTGTGTAGAAGTTAGTTGTACTCAAATTCATCATGAAAGTTAATGAGTTAAATCAAAAATAAATATCTCTAGCACTGTATTATGAATGGTTTAATATTATAATACTGTTATAAAATAGTTAATAACATAAAAGTATTTATATTATAAAAAGGTGAGGAATCTATTAAATAGAACTCAGGCATTAAAATCATTTGGTAATAAAAGTTTTCTTTCAATGATCATTTATAGATAGGTCAGTTTCCTTCAGGCTCATTGCTATTTGATTAATCTATGAGTAGTATTTGCTAATAAACAATATATTTTTATCTATCTCATTCACTTAGAAATGAATGGAACTGAATTTTATATGTATGAAGCAGTGAAACTTACTTAGTGGTCTTAAAGGTCCATAATGAACTGCTAATGAGACACGAATTGTCAGTATATCATCTAATGCAAGTTTCTCAACCTTGGCACTATTAACATTTGGGGCCATATTTGTTGCAGGGGACAGTTTCTGTGCATTGTGGGATGTCCAGCAGTACCCTGACCTCTGTCCACAGCTTCCTGATACCAGTAGCAACTTCCTTCCCCAGTTAGGACAACCAAAAATATCCTCAAATAATCCCTTGGGGAAAAAAATCAACCCCAGTTGAGATCCACTAATTTAATGTACTTAAGAAGGATAAGGGTTCTGAGGCAATGAAATCGCTTTAAAGGAGCAGGGTCTGAATAAAGAAAAGAAAATTATTGTCACCAGTGTGTTTTAGAAATGATAGAAAATTACAATTCAGAAATTAGTGAAACTAATGCTTCAGTTTTAATGCATACATCTTAAAACCTTGTGAATAACTTATTGTATAATTAGAAAAAGAGAAATCGTGGGTGTACTGTATTTTGCTCATATCTGATTATTCAGAAGACATACTTTCTTTGAAGCTGGAATAGATCTATGAAAATATGAGCCCTGATGGACTGCAAGGACTCATGGATATAATATTATTCTTTCCCTCCCTCTGTTGTGAGTTATTCTACTAGCACACGATTGTCTTTCTCAGCTACATGTCATTCCCCTGTCATGAAAACAGTCTTATAATTTAAATCACGAAAAAGAATGATACTTTGTCTGACTTATTTTTTCTGGGCATGGTGAACAAAACTTTAGATTTTATTTGACTGTTTGGTAAATCATCTATTTGTATCCCTATAAAAAAGCCTAACATAGTTTTTCTTATTTATTCACTGAGAAAAATTGTGTCATAAGGGTAATATTTCATTCATGTGTTCGTGGTAATATCTAATTTTATGTTCAATTCCACATATATTTTAATATCTAGAATCCCACCAAAAAAAAAAAAAAATCCCAGAAAAGAAACTGAAGATGATTTAAATTTATAAAACATTAAAATAATGATATGTCTCATTGCACAATTTATCAAAGCTAGTAGTTCTTAACCCTGGAAGCATATTAAAAACACATGGGAGACTTACAACTACTGATATCCAAATCTTTTTGTAGACTAATTAATTAGGCTCTGACAGATTGTTTTGGGCACCTATATCATTAGGCTTTCCATTGATTCTCATGGCAGTCAGTGTTGGGAACCAATTATCCAAATTCTCACTATGGTCCAGAGACTCTTGGGGGTTCCTTAGATGTGTGCAGTAGTACATAGGTCAAAACTACTTTTATGCTTATACTGAGATTTTATTTTCCATTTTTACTCTTATTTTTCAAGTATAGGATGGACTTTTCCAGAGGCTAAGTCATGTACTATTTGCAGGAAATTAAATACAGAAGCAGGTACAACTATCTGACTGTCTTTTAGTAAGACAGACATTGTATTTATAAAAATGCAAAATAATGACAGTTCTTTCACTAATTTTTAGTTTTGAGAAATTTGTTATTTTTATGGGAAAATATAATATGTAAATGATATATTACATTTAGTAATATAAATTGCAATATAAAGCATACAAATATATATAAATATAAATTGCAATATAAAGCATACAATAGACTTATTCCTTCTATTTTTAAAAGAATTAATATATAAATGTGCTAATTTTTTTTTAATTTTGATAACTATTGATAGATATAACTACATTTTAAAAAGTTCTTTAGGGTCCTCAATAATTTTTTTTTAATTGAAGTATACTTGACACATAGTGTTACATTAGTTTCAGGTGTGCAAGATAGTGTGTTTCGATAAGTCTATTACGTTATGCTCTGCTCACCGCAAAGGTGGCTACCATCTGTCACTATACAACACTATTACTATACTAATCCCCACTGCCTCCCTCTGGTAACCATCAATTTGTTCTCTGTAAGGTCCTCAATAGTTTTTGAGTGTAAAAGAATCCTGAGAATAAAATAGTTGGAAACCACTGATCTAAGCCAATATGATCACAAACGATGGAACATCCTTACCCCAGATTTCTTCTTGGTCTGCATGATTTCTGAGCAGTCATTTACTTTATACATAGAGCGATTGCCTGCTTTCACTCTGACAGCTGGTGAAATTCTGTAAGACTAAATCCTTCCTTTGATGTCATTGCTGCATACAAAATTATGATTACCCAGCCTATGTAAAGGAGAACAAATTTCTGAGAAGTAACCTGCTCTAGCTTATGCAGCATTTTAGTCTAATATTCTAGTTCTTGTTAGCATTATTTGCATAGGCTATGAATAATGTAACTAAGCTTGATTCTTGTAGTATAGTTATATAAATATAAAAAGTTCCAAAAATTGACAAAATACAGTGAAAGTCTGCACAGTGTGGATGCCATAGATACAGAACCCATGTATAATTAAGGCTGAATATAGAAACTTAATCTTATATTTTAGAGTCTATATTTGAGAGAAGTAAACTTAATGCCACAATTTGAACAGGATTAATATTCTGAATTTGGTAGACCTAATCTGATTTTTTTCATGTATCCTTCAATATTACTTGGAATACTTGGAATAATATCATAATTAAAATATTGTAGAACATAGAAAATATTTTTATGAAAGCAAACACAATGTGAAATTAATCATAATTATCTGTTTTTGAATCATAGAGTTTATCCAATCATAACACTTCTGTTCTAACATTTAATCTAGAAATATCTAATATGAAATATTAATAGTTCTTTTATTTATTTTGTATGTGTTTGTTCAAATTAAGTTTTTCTCCAGTCATCTACTTACTTTATTTTTTTTAATTTTGTAAATGATAATATATACAGATTATATATACAGAATGTCCTTTCAGTAAGGACATTCGTTGCTCATTTCTAGAATTTCATGTCTCTTGGTGCCTTCTGATGCTTTTTAATTTTTAAATGTAATTGTTCGATGCTGTTTTATGATATTGTATAGTAGAAATTGAATTCAAACATAACTGGATTCTGAGTTTTAAAGTTGTAATGTAATAACTGCACAGCTGGGAGCAAACCAAATTTTGAGGCACCAATTTAATAGGAAACTGAATTGAACATCATTGTTAATAAGCACAGTCCCACTGAAATAAATGGCGCAGAAATTCCATTCACATCATGGAGGCTTGGAACAATACAAATAATGTGTAATAAGATTGTTGCCTAATATTGATATAAAAGTCGTTCAATAAATTTATCTTGAACAGTGTGGTCCATGCATTACACTAAGCACTGGGGATTCAGAAATAAATAAAATGTTCTCTTTACCCTTAGTTTTCTTTGTAGCTATATGTCATCTAACCCTAGAAATACAGTCATAATTCTTCCTAGCTTTCAATGGATTTTTTTAACCTTGAATAAGACAATGATCCCAATTTCTTATCATGTATAGATGAGGCATTGTATGTCATGCAGAAGGGGAAAACTGATCTGCTTCTCTCTTGATTCTTCCTTTTGCTGGAAAAATAATCATTATAAAGTTGGTGGTTGCCAAGAAATAATATGTGTAAAATTTTCTGCTTATTTTAAGAATTTTTTTAAAAAGAAAATTAAAAAGTCAAGAAACTAACTGCACAACTAAGTGAAATCGCCTTTAAAATTCTTCTGTTAGCTATTTTAATTAAATAGATTGTAGTATAATGGGTAAGGGGAAAATTACTGTTTAATGCCCATGCAGGCTTGGCAGAAGGAGCATCAGAACTAGTAATGGGAGTTGAAGAGTGAAGATGAATATTAAGAACCACTAAATAAATTTATTTCAAAGTTGCCCCAATTGTCTTTTCCACAATTTTATTACGTTAAATGAAGACATACCTGGCTATTTGAAAATGTCCAATATCTGGAGGGTGGGGAATTTTTTACCTTGAAATCTAAAAAACAAAATTTGCTTACTTTAATTAAGTTTTGCTTACGGAGGGTGAGATTTTTAACCTGGAATCTGGCAGTTTGAGGAGCAGAAATTGTACCTGAAAATAAAATCACTCAAGTTCTTTACAGTAAGGCACTAGAATTGATGAGGTTAAGGTCTTGGGGACAATCCTGTGTCACAAGAGGGTTCAGTGTACCATTCCCCACAGTGAGTGAAGCCGTCTTCCACTTCAGACAGATTTGAACACCTGGTTTACAAATTACTCTCTAACCCATGATCTGATATAACCCGAAGTCTCCACAATGTCTGTGGGGATGAGGACACAACACAGCATCCTAATAGTTTCTTTATTTCTTTAAATGCAAAATCTTCATAGCCATTCTAATCAGCTGAGACCTGATAGTCACCTGGAGCTGCTGTTCTTTGTTTTCCAGGTTAAACTCCAAGGTTTATGTTTCCTCCCACCGAACAGGCAAATGGGGCTACATCATAGTGTGCAAAGAAGGTAGTTTAGAATTAGGTAAGATAACAAGCAGGGTTCATATTATGCAAGGCCTGGCAAGCAGTGTTAAAGATATTTAGAAGTGTCAAGTTTACACTGAGGAGTCACTGAAGGGTTTGGCATGGGAGTAACTCATCTTTTTATCTAAAGCTACCCTTAAAAAAAATGTCCCATGATGTTTATCCTTTCAAAGCTCACCTGTATTACCACTGCACATCTCAGGATGGATTTTGTGCCGATAGATTACTCTCCTCTAACCCATCCTGTACTGCCAACAAATTAATCTCCCTAAAATGTCTCTGACCTTGTTGGTCTTTGCCCATTTCAAATCCATCCATAGTATGCTTTGTATGGAGGATTTTTCTGATTTCCATCAATTCCCAGTTATTTAAATCTAATAGAAATTTAAGTTAGGTAATAATACTATTTTCTTTTATAGTTATATTTTATAATAATGTTGTTGGAAAAAAAATTGACTTTTTTTTTTTATGCCGTTCTTTTAGATTTTTGCTCTTAGGGATAATGTCCATAGTTTGCTCTGAGGTAGCATCTTTATATTTTGCAATCTTTTTTTTTTCCAAATATTTGTTTAAATTCTAGTTAGTTAACATATAGTATAATATTGGTTTTAGGAGTAGAATTTAGTGATTCATCACTTACATATAACACCCAGTGCTCATCACAACATACATTTTGTGATCTATGAAGTAGTAGAAAAACTCTTCTGCTTAGTAACTGAGAACCAAACAGTTTGACATGACATGAGTTTTCTGGGCAGCAGTGGGACTCTACAATGAATAGCCCTACTACACAAAGAGAAGGAGAAAAGTTCTAAAAGATGGGTGTTGATACCAAAAAAAGAGAACGGATTCAAGAAAAACAGAAATTTCAGAGTTCCACTTTAAAAGGGAACAAGATCCTTCAAAATTTGCCCTCATGCCTTCTATTACCTCTGTATTGATATTGACATATCATATGGTTCCATGTTCTGTTTAAATTATAATGAAATCTATCTACCTCTCTCTCTTTATGCTTTTCTCTTTCTCTCTTTTTTTTCTCTCTCTCTCATCTCCTCTTTCCTATTCTCTCTTCTCTATCCAAATCCTCCATATTCATAACTTAGAACTCCACCTTCTATTTAAAAACTCATTTTGGGTCATTAATTCTTTGGTGAAGCTGCCCCCAAACCTCCGACTATTTGTGTTCCCCTTCTTCTGAGCTTACTCACCCTCAGTCAGAATTGATGCTGTACATTCTCACTGTCTTTTAGTGGCTCTGCTTCTACCACTCTTCTTCCTTCATTTTATGTGGATTAGATATTATTGTTTTGTTTTGTTTTCATCTTAAATGTCTTTCAAAGTGTCTGGAATAGTAGTAAAGGAATGAGCAAAGACTCACCCATCACATAAAGCATAGCAATGAGCAGCTGAAAATCAGTAAATGGAGATATCTCAAGGCTCTCCATGGGTGTGCAGGAGTCACTGTGAAAAAGAGATAGCAGGAGTTAAGGGGATATCAACACACTCATAAATTGCACTATGAAGTTACTGTGTAACTTGTAATCACAGGGGAGGAAGATGGATGGACTGCAATACTAGGTAACAGGAACTAGACAGATTCTTTATTGTGGCAGTTGCCTTGGCCAGCATCCTGTTTTAGGAGTAATAAGACTAGGGAGACACTTTTCCTTAGGGAAGCTTGCAAAAGGCAACATTTCCCAAACTCTTGTTCACAAGTGTAACTGAGTATTCTGTGGAGGAAAAAAAAAACCCAGTCAAGTAAGTTGGGAAACTGAAGTGTAAGCAAAGTAAAGGAAGTCTTTTACTGAACTTGTCACAGCTATGCTATGGATATTGTGAATCTCTAAAAGAGTGAAGTGACAGGCACAATTTTTCATACTCTTTGTAGAATCCCCAAAACCCTATCAACATCCCACAAAAACGATGTTCCATGAATACACTTTCAGAAATGCTAATATAGGGGCACCTGCTGGCTCAGTCAGTTAAGCGTCTGCCCTTGGCCCTGGTCATGATCTTGTGGTCCTGCTATGGAGCCCTGTGTGGGGCTCCCTACTCAGCGGGGAGTCTGCTTCTCCCTTGTATCTTTCCCCTGCTAATTCTTTCTTACTCTCAAATAAATAAATAAAATCTTTAAGACAAATTAAAAAAAAAAAAAAGAAATGCTAATAGGGTTGAATGACATTGGGCTTTGGCTCCAAGTAAATTTGCTGTAAGAACTTAGCTCTGATGTAACCATCCGCAGCATTTTAACCCCCGTGAGTAATTCAGCTTTCTCATCAACAAAATAAGCATGTAATATGTATGTTTCAGAATGGCAGTGATATTTAATGAGACAGTATGCCTCATATTTGGCAATCAATATTTGAAGGACTATAAGAAGTGAATTTTCTGAGACAGACAGGAGGTCAACCAAAATAGGCCTTGGGCAAGAGATGGGGTTGTCTCTCTAGTGAAGGCTCAGATTCCTAGGTAATTATTCTCTAATCCCTACCTTAATTTCTCAGTAGCCTCCACTATAACCAAATTCTAACAATAGCAAGTCTTATTTCTGCAGTAAATCTTCCCAATATAACCTATGTCTTTAGGATTCCCTTGTCACATGCCCCACCACTCCTGCCCCCATAACTTAATATCATATGTTCATAATTTCCCTCCAGAAATATGTTTTTTCTCCCCATTTCCTTTTATTTCATATGCTCATTAAAACTGAAGACAAAATATTACCAAGCACATGGATAACAATTAAAAAACAACTAAAAAAAGAAATTCCCCTTTCTTAGAGGCAAAGAATTGATCTTCAAACCCTTTCAAAAGAATGAAAATATATATGAATGGCATATATATCCTGTCTTGAAAAAGGACATGTCTGCATATCAAACAGTATAAAGGTTACTATTCTGCCACCCACATAGAAATAAGTGGTTATTGAGGCAGGACTGGTCAAGAGTGGAGGTCATTACGTATACAGGTAGGCTGAGTCAAAAGAAGGAAAAATGGGTTTAATCCTAACTTCTGATTCCTAAAACAGAGTTCTCATCTCTCTCTACATATTAAAGTTAAGAACCTATGAAACTTTAAAAGTGCCAATGGCCAGGACCCAATCCAAATAAATCAGAATTTCTAGAGATGAGATATGAGTATGAGATATGAGTATTTTTAAGAAAATTTCAAGATATCTAACTTGCACTGATGGTAGAGAACCATTGCTATAAACAAGGGTATGCTGTGACTACATCTCAAAGACTGCATCTTTCTTCATTGCCAGAGGTTTATTTTGAGGGGGGGACGCATGTAAATTAAGGGATCGGAATATCGACATTAACAAAAACTGATATTGCCTTTTGTAAATTTGTTTGGGGAAACCAGAGTTTATAGTCCCGTGATTAGAAAAATGGCATCCAAGTCTTAAATTTTCACTAACTGACTGTATGAATGTGAGTAGCCATTTCAAGCTTTGGAACTCAGTTTCCTCATCCATGAGACTAGAATAGTAATAAAATCACCTTCCTTCCAAGATGATCTGAGAATAAAATTAAAGAATATGCATTTGAGAATAGAATATTATCTCAAAGCAATAGGTACATATTGTTTTAGGGACACTCATACACCTGTAGTTTGAATGTATGACTAGGATATGAGGCCTTTTTCAACTTCTTTTAATTCCTGATCTGCAGTCTGATCTTTCAATTAATAACAGAAATGAGATGATGCATTTTCTAAAAAAAAAAAAATGATATAAACAAAATAATATACTTCATACACATAATCTCTGACATATAAAAGAAATAGAACATTAGCTGGAGCTCACACTAAAATAAGAATAATTATTTGCTCAAAGCAAAATAATTATGTACTTTAGACATGACTCCCAAACACTCAAAAGCTTCAAAATTCTGAAGTTCACAGTAATAGTATTGAGATCCTGTTTTGTTCTGTTCAGTTATTCGTCCTGTCCACGGAGGTGGGGTGTAATTGGTAGGCAGAGACTAAACAGCTCTAATTTTGAGAACTAAATAGGTATGCCAGGAAAGGGAGCCAAATGCTTCCCTCCATTTTTTTATTTTCCTATCATTAGGTCATTACTTACAGCTCTTCTTTTAAAGCCATCTGGCAAGTTTGCTGATTGATAACCAAATGCAAATCACTAACAGAAACATTTTCTCTTGTTTTGATAATAATATCTTTTCTTCTTATAAACATACAGTTGTTTTTTTTGTTTAAGTAAAATGCTGAAATGTAATCGGTGTAATTGCAATAACTTGAGAAATTTTCTTAATATACAGTGTATTTATTTAATCTAGTGAGTCTTAATATATTTCTTGCAATCAGAGGGTGAGACTGGCTACATCGACTATATTTTTTCTATATATGTTCTTATTCAAAAGGTAGATGCGTTAAACTATAGGCAATAGGGCAATTGTTATGATGATTTTCCAGTTCATTTCCCTTGCTCTGGTTCTATAGTTATCAAATATTCTGAATACCTTGTTACTTTCCCGTCAAGACAATGAGCTAAACAGAGGCAAAAATTGTCTAGTTTATCTTCCAGTTATATTCCTCATTGTAACTTAATAAATTTGGCTTTCTGGTTTCACATTCATCTATTGTATGTCTGGTTGATGAGTCAGTTCCCCTAAACCTATTTAACTCTCATCCATTGAGTTTATGAGTTTGTATGTCTGTTTTGAATGGCTCAAGTGAAAGTTTCTACCCCCTAATCAGTGTCTCAGTGGCCAACTCATTCATTCTGTAAGAGCTCCATGAATTTATCTTTATTTTTTTTTAATATTTTTATTTATTTAAGAGAGAGCGAGAGAGAGCACAAGCAGAGGCGAGAGGGAGAAGCAGGCTCCCTGCCAGGCTCCCTGCTCAGCAGGGAGCCCGATGTGGGCGTTGATCCCAGGATCCTGGGATCATGACCTGAGCCTAAGGCAGACACTTAACCAACTGAGCCACCCAGGTGCCCCATCTTTATTTATTTATTTTTTTAACAGAAGCCATGTTTAGGAACAAAAGATCGGAGACATGTTACCTGAGTACTACTCAAGAACCATGGCTCAACACAGATAAATAAGTCAAATATCAGGAGGGGATTTGGACCAGGGAATAACCAGATTTCAGTGTTCAACAAGAGAATGAACTGTAGGAATTGAAAGTAGCTACAAATGAGCAGAAGTATAGATAGATATTGATAATGGAGATGAGGAAAAAAGCCCCCAAATAGGTAAAACTTTAGAAAGCAGGAAAATATTAAGAGTGGTAGGTCTAAGAGGCTCCACCCTGTACCGAAGGAGGAAAATGGTTATAATGAGTCAGAAAGTCAGATCTGAGGCAAATGTGATTGTTATCAGAGTAAGTTCAACTATAAGAAGACTGGGAACTGAGCTACAACAGGTCATGTTTAGGGAGAAGAATTATGTTAGAGTGAGTAAGCATTGGGAGTTACAAGGAGTAGTACTGCGTGGGAGACAGTCTGAGTTGAAAAAGTAAGGGAGCATAGTATCAACACACCTAACTCCTTTCTTACTACATTTCCTCTGTACAAACCACTCATTCTTTGACTATATTGTGGTAAGTACCTCTGAACTTCAGTGTAGTTTATGAAGGGGGACAATAAAGTAAAAATCCAATATTTTTCCTACTGTGTAAGCAATAAGTAACAAAACAAGAAGACCTGCCTTTGATAAAGAAAAAGACCTAAAAAATAAAAACAACTCAAGATTAGATTATTAAAAAGCAAGCAAGCAAGAAAATCCAATAACCCTGGTCTGTGAAAAAGGAATGATTACCACAATTCATTAAGGAATGCTTACTCTCTGAATTAGAGACTTCTTTCCCTCTAGAATATTCTAGCTTTATTTTAATTACTGCATTTTAAACCCAGAGACAATTTAAATTTATGTATTAACTCAATTATTCAATTATGTATTAACTTTAAGGTGACAATTTCTGTGATAGAGACTAAGGATACAAATGCAAAAAAAAATAAATATGGATGAAATTAGAGGTCAGTATTTTCTTAAGAGTTCAGGATTTTAGAGGACAAAAAATCAATTACTGTTAACTTGACTCTCCAGTTTTCCTTCTATTGTTCAGGCTAGTAAAGTAATATTTTGAAATCTTAGTATTTTGTGGATGAATGGATGAATGAAATGAGCCTTTATATTCTTTTTTAAATTATGTATGTTTTACGTGGTGTCTGAGTCAATAGACTACAGTTGGTATATGTATCCTCTCCCCTCTCTAAATAGGTCCTATCAGGCTTTCCTAGTTTGACTCAACAATGTTTGCCTCCTTCTCTTTTCCTTCTCCCTTTCTTCTCTCCTTTAACGAATATCAGTTTTCCTCACGGTGTGCTCCGTGCTGAGGGAATAAAGAGAAACCTCGTGTGTCTCCTGTCATCAGAGATCTTACAGCCTTTCATGTATAGCCCTATACATCCCCTTGTAATAGAGCAGGGAAGTCCTACAAAAATAGGAACCAGAAAGTATGGGGTATAACTGAGAGAGTAATTCATTCCATTTGAGAATTCAACAAAGAGGTTATCAGTAAACGAAGTAGAAAAGTTGAAAAGATTTTTTGGAGCCAACGTAAGATAAAGAGCAAAAAAATTAAAATAAAATTGTGAGAGGGAATGTGTTTATGGAATGGCAAACAATTGGTTTTCTTTAGGACAGAAAGGACATGAAAGGACCTGAGAAATGAGGTTAGAAAAGTAAGCAGGGGCATATGGAGCAAGCACTTGTATACCATCTGAAAATTCCGCTTTACCTTGTAGACCTTACAGCCTCAGTACCAAGTCTTAAGGCTGACAATATCATCATCACACTGGCAATAGTCTAAAAGTCAACCTGGGGACTATATGGAGGGTAGATTGAAAGGATGTAAGTCTGAAGTGAGGATCATGTTCCCCTTCTCGTCTTCTCTCTCTCTCTCTATCTCTCTCTCTCATTCTCTTTCTCAAATAAATAAATTAAATCTTAAGAAAAAAGAAAATCAAATATTTATGGGGCATGATTTATGATTTTATAATGCATGTAGCTTCCTAAATGTCATAATAATTGTTAGACATACTTAGTTCAGATCTATCCTTGGTTTCAGGACTGAATCCGTTTGACACGGGTGAGTCATGTCAGTATAAACTAGAACTCACTACTTTGCCCCCCCCCCAGCAAAATAGAATAGAAAATTCTAATTTATAAATACATTGCTACTTTTAATCTGGCATGTTCACTGAAAACTCTAATATATTTCAGTGTGGGTGAGTATATGGCATTTTTCCCAGTGTCTACACAAATTCACATATGACTCTAACAAAGTGAGTCCAGATTTTGATTATGGTGATACAGCATAAATAAAATATACTTCAGGGAATACACGTTTTCTATTGCAGTTCTATGACAGACATAACTCAACTTTAGTGTTTCATCTAACTGAAAGATACCTGTGCGCTGCAGAAAACCAGGTTAACACTTGGCTATAGGCTACCTGCTTTGCAGCAAATAACTTTATTCAAAGACAGTCTCTAGCCATGGGGTGAAAAAGGCTCAGAGTGCTGAGAAGTACTCTGTTCTTAATTCTATTAAAAAATCCTGAAAGGAAGGTGAAGGTGGGCAGGTGATAGATGATATCTTATGTGTAAATTTAACTGTCTTTATCTGAATGTTTAAAGATTTTGTTCGGTAAAATTCATAATATATTTATATATAATAAAGGATTTTTAATACAGGTTACCTTTAAACCCAAAGGGTAAGGGGAGAAAGAGAAAGGAGAGAAAGAGAGAATGACCAGGAGACAGAGAGAAATTATTTTTTCTGATCATGTTTATTGCTGGATGGTGAGCAGAAAATTGGAAAGTTATAAAAGCTCCACTATGCTTAATTGTGCTTAACTGATCCACTCTGTTTAACCGATACTCTTGCAGACCCAAAATGATGAATGTTCATGAATCAGGAAGGGTCATTAACTCAAAGAATATTGACATTAGAATGGACTTATGGAAGTCCAACATCCTTCCAAAATAGGAAAATATTCTATGACATCCAGGAGCAACTTGAATTCTTCTTTTCATGACATTAACTGGAAAAAGCAAACATAGTAGAGAGAGAGAGAGAGAGAGAGAGAGAGAGAAGTACATACATACTTAATAGAGTTCTTAAAACTTAGAGCTATTTATGCTTAACTTGGATGAGGATGAGGATGAGAATGATGAAAGAACTTATTTTGTTACATTTTAATATTTCTAACATCTTATGGTTTTTCAAGGATTTTAAATTCTCTTTCTCAAAACACATAATCTCAAACACATATCATTTAGAAGATTAATTTACTTAAAATAGGTATTTGTCACAATAAGAATGTCCTACAGTGGCAAGAGTTCTGGATTTTTATTATTATTATTACTATGTTCAACTAGCCAGCATATAGTACATCATTAGTTTTTGATGTAGTGTTCAATGATTCATTAGTTGCATATAACACCCAGTGCTCATCACAACACGTGCCCTCCTTAATATCCATCACCCAGTTACCCCATCCCCATCTCCCTCCCTTCTGTAACCATCAGTTTGGTTCCCAGAGTCCAGAGTCTCTCATGGTTCGTCTCCTTCTCTGATTTCTCCCCCTTCAGATTTCCCTCCCTTCCCCTGTGGTCCTCTGTGCTATTCCTTATGTTCCACATACGAGAGTTCTGGATTTCTATCAGTGATTCCACCACTGGCCACCAGAGTACAGCCCAGGAAAGGGAAGTTAGAAATCAATTCTTTCATACTATAGGGCCATGAAGATTTATGATCCTTAAACTTGATCATTACAATAAGCTTGATTGTTGTTTGGCACACAGTTTTTGCAGAACTGCAAAGCTCTTAGCCACTTTCTCCTTAGACTAAACATATGCTATAATGTCCCACTAAATTCTATCAAGAGTGAAAGAGTAGTAAAATCAGTTATGGGCTTAATCTCAAGTGCCAAGGAATATCTAGCATCTACTGTGGTCTTTGCAACAATACATACAGGCATCATTAAAATGAGAACTAGGAGTTACACATACTGAGAAGTAGCAGATTAAGGAAAGTATTAACAGAATGTGGTCTATGGACCACTTGTATCAGAATCACCTGGCATGCTTGTTACATTCGCAGATTCTTTGGTCCCATGACTTCAAAGGTCTATGCTAAAGCCTAATATTATGCATTTTTAAAAGATAATCCTTATGCTCACCTAATTGTTTTGACTGAGTTATGAGAAACACTGGTTTCCAAAATGCGTGCGTTTGTTAATTGTTTTTAATCTTTAGTTCAAACCCCTCTGAAATAATTCTGTATTAAGAAACATGGTCTTCACACTATTTAGAGAAATCCTTTCTTTCTTGGAAAAGCTCATTGTAGAAATGCTATCAGAACAGACTGTGGATTTGTGTTCAAAATTGTATCATTCAATAGTAAACTTTAGAACTCAATCCGTCGCCCCAAGTTGTCTTCCAATCTAGGTCAAATCCAGATTTAGCCCATGCCCTCCTTTACCATATGTGACTATATACAGATATAGGCAATGGCTAACTGCTTCTATAGATGGTACATTAAATTCAGGAGCTGGCCCTGAAATCCTCTTCCCTTATAGAGAATGGAACAAAGGAAAACATAACTCACAGACCAAGAGGAGAAAACAACAGAAATTGTTTGCTGAGTTCTGACAACTTTATTTTGATGTTTCTCATACTTGAAATTTATTCATCCAAAATGGGGAAAAAATACATTATTTTAAATAAGCCAAATTAAGCACAAACTCTATACTCTATATAGCCCCTTTATGAAGTTATTATTTAAGTCATCACAAGAGGTTTTTTGGTATAATCCATCAATAAATATTTACATATTTTGAAAATATTTGGACTAATGTGTGTATGTAACGATTTTAAAATAAATCTGGATTTGACCTAATGATAGGAAGACGACTTGGAGTGAAGTATTGGATTTCAAAATTTACTCTTGAATAATTTCTCTTGATATAATTTTGAACACAAATCCGTATCTCTATAATATCAATGGCAAAGTGATTCATTTCATTTTCATTCTAAATATGAATTCCGTTCTATTGCTGAATTATTTCTTTTCAGAAACAAATGCTTAGAGGTTAAGAACATAGACTCTACTGATTATTGCTGCCACTTAGTAGCTGACTTAGCCTTTCCATTTCTCAATTTCCACAACTTAACAATTGAGGAGATGGTGGTACCTGACTCAGGTATTGGTTAAATGGATTACTATATTTAAAGTGGTTGGAACAGTGTCTGGCCCATAGTAGATGAAATATCAGTGCCCATGGTTGTTGTTGTTATTATTATTATTATTATTATCATTATTTATTATCATCATCATCATCATAGCTTTTCAACTTTATACTTTGCAGTCTTTTCTGAATTTAAAGAATTTTTTTTCATAAACGATGTATGTGTAAATTATATTATCACTAAGAAAATAAATATATATTTTAATAAATATGTTACTAGTGGCTTAATTCCATCCTGTTTTCTTTCTTAGTAATTGTACAAATCTTTTCATGCAATGTCTAATGAATGAAAGAAATGTGAAAACATTTCCTCCATATGGTATTGCTACAGAACAACTTCTAGGAAGAGATTTCTTCAATAATAGCACAGATGTTCCAATCTTCATTTCCATGAGATGCCAAGATATGTCTGCTGGGAACAAAACCAGGGGGTAATTTGTGTAAATCATAGTATGTTAAGTGCATTATGTATTAAGTGTTTGTCTATTAGTGCTAGAAAAATAATGTCTTTTAAACTTCTGCAGCCTGTTGTCTACCCTGTAGCAAGAGAACTGGATTACCCTAATAAAAGACTAATGAGCAACTTAAATTCTGTGCCACACATCAACAAGAGGTTTTGCAAGATAAATGTTATCCGGCATTTAGTTTTCCCTGGGAAGCAGAGAATTTGACTGTTTCTTCCTCTGTTAGAGATTGCATAACGCCGAGTGCTATTGTAGCTTAAAGCAATCACATTTTTGGCTGTCCTCTCCGTGTGGGCTACCTTTACGTTGTGATGCTTGGCTGTCAATTTAAATTAAATATTAAAATATACAGAGTAATGCTGCAAGCGAACCCCAGCCTTCCATGAATGACCATACCTGTAAGTTCTTAACGGCACATGTGTTGTGTCAGAGCATCAGGAACGCTAGACGTGCTTGTTCTTTAGGGTAGATCAGCGTGTTCACCATCTATCTTCCTGATACCCCCATGGCCAGCCAGCTGATGAACTTGCATAACTAATTACAACAAAATGTTCGTTGGTATTTTGAGATGATTATTCATATGTGTCTAATCCAACTATTCACCTTGTCATTTCCACTGGCGAGATGAAAATGTATTTCTTACATAACACATCCTGCAGCTACGAGTCCATAGATATCCCACACTGCTGTAAAATTATGCATTTGTTGCTTCATTTGTTGTCTGCCTGGCTTCCATTTCTGGTTCCTAGACTAAGTAATAGAGTCTGTCATTCATTACGAGAGTCACTTGCTTAAGGAAATTGCATCCCTTTTCCGTGATGTTTTTAATTAGCAAAGACTTAAGATGCTTTTCTGGAAAGCCTTCTCTTTCTTATATTTCTTGCTTAGTAGACAAAGTTGTTATTTTATGCATCAGATATGTTTTTAGTCTAGTTGACTTCATTATGAAGTTTTATTAAAAGTCTACTTAACAAAATACCTTTGTTCTCAGAGTAATCAATGAAACTCATTTCTTGGTAAAAGGTGAAATTATACTGTATCTTTTTAAAATCCTCTTTTTTAGAGGCACCTAGGTGGCTCAGTCAGTTAAGCATCTGACTTGATTTGGGCTCAGGTCATGACCTCAGGTTTGTGCGATCAAGCTCCACACTGGGTGTGGAGCCTGCTTAAGATTCTCTCTCTTGGGGCGCCTGGGTGGCGCAGTCGTTAAGCATCTGCCTTCAGCTCAGGGCGTGATCCCAGCGTTCTGGGATCGAGCCCCACGTCAGGCTCTTCCGCTGGGAGCCTGCTTCTTCCTCTTCCACTCCCCCTGCTTGTGTTCCCTCTCTGGCTGGCTGTCTCTCTCTGTTAAATAAATAAAATCTTAAAAAAAAAAAAAAAAAAAAAAGATTCTCTCTCTTGTTCTCCCTCTGCCCCTCCCCTACTCTTTCTCTCTCTCAAATTAATTAATTAATTAAATCCTCTTTTTAATAAATGAGAATTTCCCAATATTTTTAATGGACAAAATATATTTAATGATCAAGAGTTTGCTATCAAATGTTTGTTTGCCTTTTTTCCTAAACCATCTTCTGCGATGAGACATAGAGTCCATGGATTCTTCAAAACTTGAGACGTCTTTTCTTCTCTTCCTCTTTAGGTGTGTCTCACACTCTCTTGTCTACATGGTCGGATCATATTATCTTCTTTTTTTTTCATAATTTTTATTTTGTTATATTAGTCACCATACGGTACATCCCCATTTTTTGATGCAATGTTCCATGATTCATTATTTGCGTATAACACCCAGTGCACCGTGCAATATGTGCCCTCCTTAATACCCATCACCGGCCTATTCCAGCCCCCTACCCCTCTCCCCGCTGAAGCCCTCAGTTCGTTTCCCAGAGTCCACAGTCTCTCATATTATCTTAACCTGTTTCCAAACATAGGTGGAAAAGAGATGGGCGCCTGGGTAGCGCAGTCGTTAAGCGTCTGCCTTTGGCTCAGGGCGTGATCCCCGCGATCTGGGATCGAGTCCCACATCGGGCTCCTCCGCTATGAGCCTGCTTCTTCCTCTCCCACTCCCCCTGCTGTGTTCCCTCTCTCGCTGGCTGTCTCTCTGTCACATAAATAAATAAAATCTTAAAAAAAAAAAAAAAAACATAGGTGGAAAAGAGAGGTGAACTGTATTTTTTTATATTGAGGGAAGCTGCTCAGTTATCACATGATAAAGATCTCTCAGTATTTTACTCTCACCTCACAAATAATTATCATAGTTCAGGCTCTTCTGCTCGCTTACTGAATTCTGTTTATTTAAATGATGCTTCCACTGTTAAATCTTAATTTCTTATTCTTTGGAAAACTAAAGTTTTTTTGTTTTTGTTTTTTTTTGTAAAACTACTCTATTTTTATTTTTCTGAAATTATATTTTGAAATACATATGGGGAGCATGTTAGTTACTTTGGATTCCTTATCTTATTTATTTAAGCAATATACCCTAATGTCCATACTTTATATAACTACTCAGATGCTACATAAAAAAGTAAATGATTTGTACAATGATTTTTCATGTTTAAATTGTATATTCCAAAGTCAAAGAAATTCTTTTGCTCTGCGTATGTCTATTTTCCTACTTCTTTGAATTATGATGAACGAAATTGTGACTCACTTATCTATTCATTGAGTAGTACTGTTCTTAGATTAAATATTTCCTTGAGCAATAATGGATATCATGCATTGAAGTGTGAACAAAAAAACTGAAATAGTTCTAATCATGACATTTTATAAGAATTTCAGTAAAATAGTAAGTGATGAATATAAGATAATGAGTAGTGATTAAAGTTACCACCTGTTTCAATTTAATCAAAGGAAAAAGAATACTCAAGTCAGAAAATGAATACGGATTATATCATGCTGAAAATGCATCTATTTTTTGTTATACTTGAGACTCTTTTGTGAACTATCCTAATTCAGAGACTAGTCTTTTGGGAAACTTAGATTTCCAGTATGGTGCCAGCTTCAGAATTTAAAATAAAATAATCGAACCAAAACCACAAAGATCTTTTTAATTAAAAATGCAATTTTTGAACAAAGGATTAAACAATTAAAAAGAGCCAATAAGCTAGAAGCCCAAACATCTCATGAGAAAGTATAATAATAATGAAATTTTTTGTAGATAAAAAGAAATACTGTGATTTCAATATGTACAAAAGTTAACCCTTTGTGGTGGAAAATAAAAAATACAGGAGAAGAGCTAAGGATGGAAGATGGAAAGAAAATAACAGGAAGAAGTCAGAGGAATAAAAGGAAAATATTTCAGTGAAATAATGCCAGCACAGCCAGTCACTACTAACCATGAAAACAGTGGAGATGGCAGGCATATAACAAAACAAAAAGAGAACAAGATTGTTGCTGAAAAACAAGACAGAAAATTTTATATCCATAAGGTTTAAGGATGCAACTCATAACGTATTGCTAATGTGCATGAACACAGGAAGAAGAATGAAAAGGAACACGTTAACAACATACTGTTGAAGGGATTTGTTTGTCAGTCCCGTGCACATGGAAAAAGAGGAAATTCTTGTTTGTACTTCAGCACCTTCTTCAAAACCCTGAAAGGTAGTCATGTAATTTATTGAAGAAATTAAGTTTAGCCTAGGCTATGATAGGAGTTTTATAGTTCCAGCCATACACAATGACAAACAGCGTAACAAGACTGGGATCATTACTACTGAATATCAGTCTTTTGAGAAAGGAAGTGGGTGAAGCCGAATGTAAACAGAATAATTAGAACAGTGCCAAACCGGTGTTATTTGCTTCATGTCAGCAAATATATTTCAACCATAACAGACTTTTCAAAAAATGGTGCTTTGAGGAGTCACTTAGCTCTTCTCTTCTAGTACACACCCATGTTTAGAGACTCTGTGAAATCATATGTCTTGATCTAACTAGTTTTTCTCATCTGCTGTGTTCTTGGACATTAGGTATGAGTATCATTTTTCATTGCGGGACAGCATACATGTTTGCTTGTATCGTTAGTTTTCAGATTATATAAGGAAAAAGTTTTGGAAACATGTGGTGATGAAGTAAGGGTCTGTCCCTTACTTTAAACATGTGGTGATAAAGTAAGGGTCTGTCCCCTCTGTTCCTATACCTGAGCAGCCTGTACAGTTTATAGACTGAGGGTACACATACAAAGAAAGTACATAAGGGATAGGGTGTGGAGGTTTTTTTAAACTTTGGATCCCAGAACTTAGTTTATAAAAAAAAATTACAAATCCCAAAGCAGGAGTTCTTGGGTGGCAGTGGTATTGCCAAGCAGTTTTGCCTGAGGAAACCAGTCACATCTCCCACTACCACAGTGTTCTTTGCTGACAGTCTTCTGTTTCTCCAAGCATGGAACATTCTGAAGGTAAGATTATAATGGATATTTACACCTACCTCTGGAGCCTTGTAGAGGATCAAAACACCACACACTGGAAAATTCTTAGGACCTGAATTGGCCTCCCTGAGGTCAGTGAAATAAAGCGAAGAGTTCAGCATAATTAAAAGAATATAAATTACTTGATAATGAACTTAGTTACCACTCGGCTTTGGGGTGTTGTGAGAACTCTCTGGTTCTAGGTCAAGCATGCAGCTGATGTTCAAATACCTCTACCTTGTGACACAGCCTGGCACCTTGGGCGACATGGAGAACTTGGATACAGGTTTATGACCTGGGAGAGAGCTTCAGTAAAACCTTATACACATGGCCCGCTATGGACTGTGTTGCTCTTAAATAGCCTCGCTGTATATAGAAACATAGATTGTAGTACATATTGGATCACTAGACTTACAGGTTTCTGTAGCCCCCATGACAGCTGCTACAGTCATTCCATGGGCAGAACAAAGAGCCTTTCATCAAACTGCTGTGTGATATAATTTTGACTGGTTTTTCAGAGAATTCCATTTTTGGCCAAGAGACAGCATAGGCTTTCTTCTATTAAGAAGAAAGGAATGAGTAAGACTGTCTCGCCCCCCTGTGCTAATCTAGGCTCGGGATTTTTACACTCATTATAATTGAACTAGTTCCGCAAAATGACAAGGTGAGACCAGTCAGTTACATGTATCATAGTACAGTCTCATCTCTACACAACACTACATCTCTTTCATTCACTTTGTGAAAAGTGTTTGTGATTTGGAATATCTTACAAGCAGTTATAAATTCTAACACACGAATAATGCTAATTATGTTCCTTTTCTTACTCTTTTCTAGCTCTACACTTTAATAAGTGATATAAGCACTTTAAGGTCTTTAATGGGAGCTATGTTTTACTTTGTTTCTATTACACTGAACGTAGATATTTCTATACATTTCAAACAAATGTAAACCAATGTTTCTTCCATCTTAGCATAAATAATTCTTTCTACTCTAAAGTCTTAGACTACAAGATGTATGTATTTTATAAAATTTGATCCAACAACTTGGAAAAATATATTAAAAATAAAACAAAAAACATTAAAATATTTAATAGGGCAGGTACAGAAGTATATATTTCCTGCTTACTAATACCTACAAATTTCATAAAATTTTAGGCCAATTTACTTAATCTAGAGCCATTATTTTAATTTCAGCTTGTTTTGATTTTTTTCATATTTAACAAAAAGCACATTTTTCTTTACCATTTGTAACATTGAAATGCATCTTATAATTAATGATGTCTTAGATAATGAAATTTAGTACCAATATATTAAGTACCATTTATTTTGTGCTTTCTGTATGTCAGAAATCTTTTTTTAAAAGATTTTATTTATTTATTTATTTGAGAGGGAGAGAGAATGCAAGAGCGCAAGAGCAGGGATAGGGAGAAGCAGACTCCCCACTGAGCAGGGAGCCCGACACAGGGCTCCATCCCAGGACCCTGGGATCATGACCTGAGCCAAAGGCAGATGCTTAACCAACTGAGCCACCAGGCTCCCCTGTCACAAATCTTCATAAACACTTCATTTAATAACAACTCTAGGACATAAGAATGATTGCCCCTCTATGGTGTTGGGGAAACTGAGGATTAGAGCCCTTAAAGGAATTAGGTCAACGTTACCCAGCAGGTAAGCAATAGAGCAGGTGATGTGCTGGGGCACTGAGGGTCTTACACTGCGGCAACATCTTACACTCATTACTAAGATCCCAGCAAGCTAAAACCAGTGACACTATATGTTCTGAGATGGCTTTAATTTTTATTTCACAATTGTAACAGGAGAAAACAGAAGGTGATAAATCCATAATCTTGATTCCTGTTATAGATAATGTTGCTCTAACACGGGACCATAAGAATTCTCAAAAGTCTAGATTTTTTACTAGTTATTACCTCTCCCCCACTATTCAAGAGACACTGCAGTGCTAAATTTCTCTCTCTTCCCCATCCCCCTTATCCTTCCTTCTGCTGCTGCTGCTTCTTCCTAGAGAATGTGCATAAAACAAGCTTTGTCTTTCCTGCCTCTGCCTTCCCAGACTCATTCTTCACTAGCTCCAGTAACCACATGGAAACTATTCTGTAGGACTTCAGCCTTCCTCAGAAGGAAATGGTTAATATGATAGAGTGAAGCATTTATGAGCCAATCAAGTCCCATAACAATTATTAACAATTTGCCCCCAGCACTCTGGCTTAATCTTTTATTTTTTCAAGGGATTTCTTCATTTTCTCAGGGCAATTGAGCAAAACTGCTATTTTCATGGTTGAGTCTATATCTACATGATCCAAAACAATCCCTCATTTTAAATTGGACAGTAGACATGCACAAATGATCAGTGCTTCTTGTGTTTGGTTTAGGGCTCTTTGAAACTCCTTGGTCTTTGTTCAATAGCTTATTAGAGGTTTTAGGTCCAATTTGTACTGAACTGTTCTCCAGATTGCTGGGAGGATTTTTGTTTTGAATAAACAAACACTGGTTAAAGTTTGCTAGAAAAAGTGATCGTTGTGTATGTTTACATGTATTTGAGTTTGAATCAGCAGTGGAGGAAATCATCACAGCGTACTTCCCTCTCAAGGTTATTGCTAGGATCAGCCTCACTTCTGGTGTGGATTTGTATAGTCAATAATTGTCCTCTTGTTTTTATAAACATAGCTTACAATGTTGTAAATGAAGGGTTATCAGCAGGCCTGCAATGTATTATCTTCTTTACAGTGGGATGACCAAGGGAAAGGCAAGTAATGAGAAATCTTTTTAAAATAAGTCAATGACAAACCTGCTGGCAAACACACAAAACTTAAAAATGTTATTGGTATTTACTTCTGGAGAGTCCTTCTATATAGTATGCTCTTAGCAGGGTTTACTTAAATCTGTGGTCTTAAGGTGTATTACTACTTGGAAAATATCACAAAAGCTAAACTTTTGGAGTATAAAACAAAGATGCTTAATGACCAAAATGTCTCAGAATTCCACAGTGTTATATGCTGGTTTTATCTCAATTAAAAAAAAAAAAAAAACCGTAGGGAGGGAGTAAACTTGGACAGGAAGAAAGGCACTGTTTTAATTGTCTTTGAAGAAATTTATCTCCATAGATACACAGGGTAGGAGAAAGGTGAAGTAGTTTTATTTTTATTTATGTTATTTCATCTTTGCAGTAGCATCGTAATTGCTGAGGGTGAACAGGAAGAAGGGGTTTGTGTATTTGAAGAGTGGGAAAAGGTGTTGTGGAGAGGCAGAGAAAAGAAGCTGATAAGGAATAAATGATAACCATGTTAGGCAGTATTGATAATCTGTCTGCGACATGCAGTATGAATTCATGTATTTTTTTCACCAGCACAAATTATTCTTTAGCTTTATGTCAGGCACTATGATAGGCACTTGGTATAAATATAAATAAACCACAGGGGCGCCTGGGTGGCTCAGTCGTTAAGCTTCTGCCTTTGGCTCAGGGTATGATCCCAGGGTTCTGGAATCGAGCCCCACGTTGGGCTCCCTGCTCTGCTGGGAGCCTGCTTCTTCCTCTCCCACTCCCCCTGCTTTTGTTCCCTCTCTCGCTGGCTGTCTCTCTCTGTCAAATAAATAAATAAAATTTTTAAAATATATATATTTAAAAATCTTTTATATATATATATATATATCACAAACCATAATCTCAAGGAATTCACAGTGTACAGGAGATGTACTGGAAAGGTAAAAATAGTAGAAAAATAAAAGGTAAATAAAAATACAAAAGGTAGGAAATACACAGGGAAAAAAAAGTTTGAAGAATATTGCAGAGTGGTTTAGGCACAAGTTGAAAATATTTCGACTGTGGTTGTGTTTTGGGGGAATGCAAAGGAGGCGAAGGATCCAAACTGAGCTACCGTGCACTGTGGTATTCACACAGGTACTGCTTTGTGTTATATTGTTGTGCAAACTACTTACAGCAGAGTGCTTCAGGAACGAAAGGGCACATTTTAAACTGCTAATTCCTGATACTCCTAGATGGTACTGAGTTGAACAAAAAACAAATAAAGGATTGTTATTTTTCCTGATGCATGCCTAAAAGAAGGCAGACTATGAATCCCAGAAAGTCATTTCAAGAACTTACTTGTTCTCATCTTTCTCGGATTTTTCTCTGGTATCGTAGGAGGTATGTGTTACAGACGCAGGAATTTCAGTGCTGTATTTACATATGCAAGAACAAACAGAGTAATTCCCTGAAAATATGACTGTGACCAAGAACATAAAGTTATGCTGTAGATAGTAAGGTGATTCACTTTCTGGTGACTAGATGGAGGAGTAATGGTTAAAATAATCACCCATTCTTAGATCCAAAATATCCATTATGATATTGAAAGAAAAGATGTCATGTTTCTCAGAATTTAGCTCACTTAAAAGGAAATAAAATGATCATAGACAGTAATTGAGAATAGCAAATTTCTTCACTCATTAACAGTCAAAAGTAAAAATGGCACAGTATTGATTCACTTGCATAAACTATTTCAAGCCGATTAGTATCTGATACCACAGGACTTGGACTGATTTAGGAAAAAGTCCCTGCTAATTCTTGTCTATGGCAAAGTAATTTCAAATTAGAAAACATACACAACACAGAGATCTAAGTAATTAGATGTGGGGAATGACTATCGCTCTTTCTTTTGAGTGTTGAAAGGAAAAATAACTTATGGCAAATACAGATTATTTTCTTCTCCCCAGTTTCCATTGTCCAAGACCATTTATATTGCCTAGCTGAAATTCTTTCCCATAAAGGGGTGTAGGAAATTGTGTGTGTCTCTTAATGATCAGATCCCCACTACATGAGAGCTGCTCTCTGAGCATGACTAAGGCATTTTTAGCAGATACTTTCTTTTGTGCTCAGTTAATGTACGAGAAATCTATAACCAAAAAGTGAAGCAAGTAACCTCTAAGTTGCATTTCTGCTGCAACACTTTATAAATCTATACATTGGTGCTTGAATGATATTGCCACAGTCCCCTGTAACAGAAAAGGAAACTTCAGAAAAGATGTATCCAGTGGCTTGCTCAGGAGCACATGGATTGATATGCACCAATAATTCTATTATGTCTTATCTCCTTAGGGCCATGTAATACTTTTCTTATGGTATATGTATCTTTAACTTGAATTATGATTTTTAAAATATATATAATTTCACCAACAAAATTTTATGCCACAAATTAGTATACAACTCAAATAGTTTTTTATGGCTAATCCCAGTTTCTTACACACACTGAGCTCACTAGTTTTTTTGTTTGCTTTTCCAATAAATGAATCTGGAAAGTAATAACTTAATAAATATCTGAGCCTGTTATTCTTAAACCGTGATCATGCCTACAACTAGTGGTTACTGCTTCATTCCTACATAGTAACAAAGGTTTTTGCCCTTTTGTTACACAGATGCCTTGGCCATTCAACAGCTTTTTGATAGACTGGCTCTACTTTCCACAAAAGCTTGAGTCAGTTTCACTCAGTTTTTGCCAAATTACCTAAATTTCCAGGTCTATCTAAAGAATTCTCATGGCTAGGCTTTTATTCTGTCTCATGCCTGAGGGAATGAATTTATTCACAGAAGATTGAGATGAACAGAGGATCTTTTTGCCTCATTCCTCTTGTCCTCAGTTAATGATGCTGCCAAAATTATTTCCCATATGTATTTATAGACACATCAAAAGCTTCTAAAAGATTCCAATGGCTACAAGTTATTTCTAAATTTAAATTAAGTTTCTCAACATCATTAAAGGTTTCCTTTAAAGCCAAGTCTGAAGCCAATATAGCCAAACATTTCTAGGATTATTCTAAATCACTTTCATTGAAATCAATCTACTATACATGCAGGCTTTATGGCTTCATTTTTTTCTTTTCTTTCTTTATTATTTTTTTCTTTTTTAATTTGAGAGAGATGCAGGTGGAAGTAGGGGCAGAGGGAGAAGGGAGGAACAAGTAGATTTTTTTGCTGAGCACTGAGCTGCACATAGGGCTTGATCCCAGGACCCTGAGTTTGTGTCCTGAGCTGAAGTCAGACACTTAACCAACTGAGCCACCCAGGGGCCCCTATGGCTTTGCTTTTAAAAACTGAAAATTCTGTTCATGAACGTCATTCATTCATTTATTCAGTCATTCGTTTAGCAAATATTTGTTGAGGATTTACTGTGTACCAGAACTCTGTTGGAACTGGAGATACTGTTGTGAATGAAATATTTATGTGTTCTATAAACATTTCACTAGCAGTTTGTCAGAGAACACATCCATTAAAATTTTTTAAAAATGTGCAGAATGTTCTGAAAGGAAGGTCAAGGTGCTGATGAATCTTAAAAGGAGAGAATCTAACATGGCCTGGAAGATTCATTTCTATGGTTCTATGGTAATTCAATTTGGTCAAAATTATAATAGTTAAATATTGTGCTTACTGGTCAAATTTCAGCCTGTCTAAAATATAACTGCTTTCATATACAGCTTTTCCTTCTATATTTCTCCTACATTGTTATTATTAAATCAAAAACAAATTAAAAAATAACTTGTTAAATTTCAGAGGAAATACGTATACTATAGTATTTCTGTGAAACATTCTAAGTTTTATTTTAGCTGTTACTGACAGGTGTAACACACTCTTTTTATAAGTAATGCCAGTTAATTTAGGGTCATTTAGGTCTTGAGTCTGTGCTCCCTAGTGTATGATATTGGAACCCAGCAATTTCATTTTTCATGTCAACACTTGTTCTTTATTTTTTTTTATCGGTGGTCATAGTGATGTGTAGGCGAATGTGTGTTGAACTTATGATATTGATTTTTTCTCCACACAGACTTAATCTTGTTTGTACATGTAGCTCTCTATCTTAGCATTTCTCTCCCCCCGCCCCCCCGCATCCTTCTCCTTCTCTCTCTCCATTACCATCAATGTTTAAAGCAAACTTTTAAAAAGTAAATACTTTTGAGTGTGTGTTCTGTGCTGAGAATTATGATAGGAATTAGGGCAAATATGATAGAAAATAGACACAGTCCTTAAACTATTAGAAATGCATTTTTTTTTCTTAAGGAAGGGTAACAGACTACATCATAATCAACTAAGATTTTTTTTTTATAATTGCTGGGCCCTATTTTGGACATATTCATTGAAAGTCACTGACAGTGGGGTTTTGGAAGGTTTTTAAAAAGTCTGTCATTCACTTCCCTCTGTTTCTTCAAGCTCACTTGCCTTATTGCCTTGACTTTTCTTCTAATTCCTATTTTACATATGTCCTTATTTGGCAAATATATCCAGTCTTTCTGTGCAGTTTGACCTAACATTACACCTCAGAAAGAATCTAATCTTATTTTTTTTAAGATTTTATTTATTTATTTGACAGAGAGAAAAGCAGGGGGAGCAGCTGGCAGAGGGAAAGGGAGAAGCAGGCTCCCTGCTGAGCAGGGGGCTGGAAGTGGGGTTCTACTCTGAGATCATTTCCTCAGCTGAAGGCAGATGCTTAACCAACTGAGCCACCCAGGCACCCCAAAAAATCTAGTTTTATATTCACCCGCCAGTGACACTAAGCAGGGCCACAGGTGAAAGATAAAGGAGATCTCCTAATTCTCCCACTTTCACCCACAGAGCTGAACAAGTGATCCAACATTATGGGTTCTCTCTTAGGGAAGATATATTGGATCAATTGTTTAAATTCTTACAGAATTCCTACAAAATCAATAAGTCATGGAAATAGAAGGGCATAGGGAATATAATCAATGATATTGTAATAACATTTTATGGTCACAGATGGTAGCTATACTTGTGGTGCATAGCGTATGGTACAGAGAAGTTGAATCACTATGTTGTACACCTGAAACTAATGTAACTTGGTGTGTCAACATATTCAAAAATTTAAGTTACCCCTCAAAATAAATAAAATTCCTATGAAGATTCATCTCAAAGATTCATCAGTTCAACATGTGTATGAGTCTCAATATGTTAAATTGACTAAAACCAAAGATATTTACCACTCTTGTAAATATAAGGAAACAAATAGTTTATACACTGTTTTAAGATTTTTTTAAAGAAACTAGCCATAAAAATGCACACTTTAGAGCATTACCATCAGTTTGACATCAGACAACTTCCAGCTTATTCTTCTCAAATACTTAGTACAATTCAGATTTCTGGACATGATGCTGACTTCTAATCTTAAAATTCCTAAGGGTGGGTTCCTGTTACCTGCGTGAACAGTTTTCCATATAATTATTACGCACACAAAAATTTGAGGTTCAGTATTATGTATTTATACAGATTCTTAAAATTATAAATATAATACTTATGCTCTATTTTATGGTGTTGGGGATCATCTTTTGATGGTTCACAATTTGAGTACACCAAGAACATATATGAAAAAAGTTTTTTGACAAAAACAAATGCCTTCTTACCTAAATGTGTTACTGAAGTTAGCATGGCTTAGAGAATTAATGACCAGATATGTCAGCAGAATAGTACTGTTTGCAACAATAGAAGACTGAACCTATAAATATTTGTCATAGCAAAAGCCATATAACAAGTTGGAAATAGCAAATTGCCAATGTAGCATTTGCTTCAGCGATACAAAGGGGGTCAAATATTATTTCTATTTCTTTAGTAGATATAATAAAAAAGACACTTTTAGAATGTCTACAGCTCAGTAGGCAGCAAGAAAACAATGAAATTCTCTTACAATTGATACAGGAGAACAATATCTTGGGAGAGTATTAAAGGTTTCCAAATAAATGTAACCCTGACTTTAAAAATATTCTAAGGTACAGACTAGAGAACTCTACATTACTTGATTACAAAACCTCATACTGTTTCATATGATGCACGATTATTTACAAAACCTTAAAAATATCCTATAAAAACTACGTCAGTTTGCATTAAAGAACTACCAAATTAGTTACAGCAGTGGACTTTGCTATAATACAAACTATATTATACTCTAATAAGAGAGGCTCATGTGTACCAAGTTTCTGTATAATATTATCTAGAATATAATAAATGCCAGAGGTGTAAAAGTAATGTCATAGCCTAAGGGATGGAGAAACAAAATCATAAATAGGGATCATTTCTATGGACGTTTTTAAGACACTACATTTTAAACATTTTGTATGGGCCTTAGCAACTCCCCCATAACCAAGTACAATGAAATCAGGACAGAGATATGATTAGATAACAGAGTAAAAACCAGAAGATTGAATTTGGATTGTCTTTTTTTTTTTTACTTGCGTTAAGATAAATCATCCCAAACTTGGGAATCAAAAGAGAGTACAGTATATCCTTTCAATGACATACTGAGGCAATGTTTAACAAGCATACTGAAGGATTCTTTCATAATCTAGGAGTAGGTAGGAATATTTCACGTTGCCATTTACTATTTGATCAGAACCCAGGTGGTAAGAAGTTAAATGTTACTTTGCAGACTGCAGCCCAATAGACAAGATAACCACAAAAGTTATGCTTTTATTGTCTTATAGGACACAAAACAGTATTGTATGTCATCTAGCATCATATTCCTTTGCTCTTTTCTCTCTTAAATGACTTTCTGAAGTACTGTATCAGGGTCACCAGGCTTTTCTTGTATAGGTTCAGATAGTAAATATTTTCTGTTTTGCAGGACATGTCTCTGCCTCAACTACTTTATCACTGTAACTTAAAGGTGGCAATAAACAATACATAATCAAAGAATGTCCTGTGTTCCAATGAAACTTTATTTTAAAAAATTAGGAGGTGGTTGGATTTGGCCTCTGGGGCAATAAGATGGAATCTTATTGTCTTGCTCATTTTTCACGAACATGTTCATGTTTATCTTATATGTGAGTTATAGTTTTACCTTTGGAAAATAATATATTGACAACAGCATATAGTAAAATAATGGGGGAGAATGTAGCCAAAAATTGTATTCTTCTCTTTATATTAATCAAGGCAGACTACCTATGGTATCACAGTCATGCAGAATGAATAAATTTGGAACATTTCAAGAAGGACCATTTTGCCCAATAACTAAGACAATTTCAATGGGACACCGTTAATTGACATAAATTATTGTGATGCATCTTATTGATGTATTTTTTCTACATTTTACATTCCTATAAAATTTAAAATAATCTTAATGCTTGGCAACTTATTCAAAATAATTTAGTTCAAATATCATCTTAAAACCTAATAGAGTTCGAAAACTGTAAAATGTAGCTGCATCTCTCTTTTTTTTTTTTTAACGATGTAATGTAAAGCCATTGTGCATCTCCTAGAGAGGAAGTAATGAAGTCACCTTGATGAATAGCAAGCTTTTCATTCAAGTACTAATAGCATGTTACAGATTTACCTGGAAGACATTTTTTAGTTAAATATAAGTATTTAAAATATTTTGGTTAAGACTATTAATGTTAAGAGGAAAAAATCAATACAAAGCATATTTTGATGGATGGCTACAGGACCCAAGTCAGCCAACTAGTGAATTGGAAATAAAGAAATGTGTTAGGTTAAAAGGGGTAACATGTTATAAATAGAAAGCAAATATCTGACTTTTATCTAGTGGCTGAGACAATGGTGGGAAACAGTGCAGGCACAGGAGCTAGGGACCAACAGCTCATAACAGCTTCTGCTTAGAAAAATTAAGAGACTTGGTGTGGTAGAAAAGGCATGGTGTAAATTCAGGATCACCAGGGTCCAGGATCTGAACAGGCTTATTCAACTCAAAAGTCTCAGAGTAATCATTTGGGGCACTTGGGTAGCCTAGTTGGTTAAGCATTTGACTCTTGATTTCTGCTCTGGTCATAATCTCAGGGTCTTGAGACTGAGCCCCATGTCAGGCTCTGTGCTCAGTGTGGAGTCTGCTTGAGATTTTCTCTCTCTTCTCCCTCTGCCCCTGCCCCTGCTCATGGTCTAAATAAATGAATGAATGAATAAATAAAATCTTAAAAAAAAGTCTCAGAGTATTCATCTATACAATGTTTCATTTAATAGCTATCTCAGGAGAAATAAGCGAGATAATTTATATTTGAAAAAACATAGGTCTCAAATAAATTGTTTTAGATTTGTTTATGTAAAATGTTAGTTCACAGGCCTTAAAGTGAAATTTTGAGTGAAGAATTTGACCCAATATATTTTGAGATTACAAAAATAGACTACTGGACTACTATTAAAATGAGAAGATATTGGCATGTCATTTACTTTAATATTTGAATTAAGGTTATGTTTATTCTGCGTTTCTTCACTGCAAAATTAAATTTTGGTCTCTCCTTACAAAAGAGGGAAATAGATTAGTCTCAAAAGTTACTATCTGAAGACTACTGAGTTTGAAACCATATATTTGTTAAAATTTCCATGGTAGAAGAATGAGTATATTCCCTTAGGGTGATAAACTATATTTTTCAAAAGACTGAAAAATAACTGCTGATTATTTATGCATTAGCCTTGTTATGACTGCCTCTCAAGAAATTAAAAAAACAAAACAAAACTATAGATTTTCTTCAATTTAGAATAACAAATGAAAAGCTTTTCATTGACTAGGTTTATAAAAGGGAAAGTAATTGAGATACATAAAAGGATTAATTTTAAAGGAATACTAACTACTTTTTTGGCATATGTACACAGGGTTTGACAAGAAATAGGTATAATATTTCCTTTCTTTCTCAAGTCCTCTACTTCCTTGATTTAATGATCTCATTCAAGAATTGAGCATGTTTTGTACTATGTACTTAAAGAAAAAAATCAGAACAATATAAGACAATACATTGCTCCACTATTCTGAAAAAACAAAAAAGAAAAAAATCTTTCGCTAATTTTCATTGTTTCAGCTTCATATCTAAGATCACATTTTGGTTAGGATTTAAATCAAATCCTCCCTGACAGATAGGAAGTACAGCTTTTCTGTAGCGTTTTCTATAAATAATTGCAGTGAAATCTTTGAACACCACACTAGGCAGAAAAATGGCCCCCCAAAGATGTCTACATCCTAGTCCTTGGAACCTGAGAGCATATTCACTGACATGGCAAAAAGACTGCAGAAGTGACTAAGGTAAAGACCTTGAGATGGGAAGACGGTACTAGATTACCCAGATGGGTCAGTCTAATTGCACAGATCCTTGAAAGGGAAGAACTTTTCTGGGCTGAGGTCAGAGGAAGATGCAACATTTCTGGCTTCGAAGATGAAGGAAGGCAGTTATGTTCGCAAGGAACGTGGGTAGCCTTTGGAAGCTTGAAAAGGCAAGGACACTGATTTCCCCCTACAGGCTTCAGAAGGAGCACAGCCCTACATTTGTGATTTGTTATGACTTAGAAAACTACTATAAGCACCTCCAAGAACTACAAAACCATCCTCATATTTGCACTTGCCTCTCCTATTCACACACTCTCCGTGTGAAGCTACCAAGTCACTTAGCAGGGCTTCTTAAATCTCAACTCCGGTCCATTAGCTTTCTTTGTACCTATTTATTTCACATATGAATTCAGTTGTTTCCCTTAACTTCCTCTCTTATTAAGGATATATTGTGTGTTTTAAAAGTTTGTAAGAATTTCTTTTTTATATAAAGATTTTACTTATTTTGAGAGAAAGAGAGAGCAAGAGAGAGAACACAAATGAGGGCAGGGGGGCAGACAGAGAGGGCGAAGCAGGTTCCCCACTGAGCAGGGAGCCCGACATGGGTCTCAGTCCCAGGACCCCGAGATCATGACCTGAGCCAAAGGAAGACACTTAACCAACTGAGCCACCCAGGTGCCCCAAAAGTTTGTAAAAATTTCTGAAAGAATAAAAGATAAAGAGTGCTGAGCATAATTGCCTGTCCTGTGAGGCCCCAGACATAGGCTGGTCAGAGTTTCAAGGAATGCCAACACACCATTTATGATAAAAAATAAAGCACATAGTATAGAGATTAGGTCTTGCACAATAAAAAGGAGGATGTGAAACAGTGCACGAAAGGTTGTCGCTCCTGAAGTTGCTCTAAGTTAGCAGGGCTGCAGTTAGGAAGAAAAGCAGGACGTGAACTAGGGAGAGCAAGGACACACTGGAACCCACATTTGCTTCTCAGTGCCGCCAGTGTCCATGGAGCAACATCTTCTGCAGGTGACCTGCGGAAGAAGCTGCTGACCTTGGTCACATGGCTCAGCGTGCAGAGCATTAGCACTCAGAGAGGATGAAGTAATTGAGCTGGTACAACCTGGTAGAGCAGCACATCCTGCAACTGCCCCAACCGTGCCAACCAGGCAAGCTGGCATTTCAGGGACAGCATCTGCGAACTTCACTGGCATCCTGTGCCCACCCAGCTTCACAGTATATGTCTGTCAACCCCTTCTTCCTTCCAAACCTCATACAGATTTCTCCTGTGCTCAACTCTAAGCCAGAACCATTCAGTCAAGTGAAGTTGGAGAAGCGTAGTCCCATTAAATTGACAGGATCCAATCCACTAAGAGGCCCTAAAATCTTAGGCTCACGTATTTTGGTATTTTCTATTGAGTGCTCATATATGAGAGTTAGCTCACTCCCCATCACAAAGAATCTCCAGGGCTTTTTATCATTTCATTTGTGTAGCATCCACCTTCAGAAGTAAAAGGATCCTCTTGTCCTCCAATCTGAGATCTTGCAGGACTAGCAGCAGAGAACGGCAGTGCTAACAGGAGGCAAGGAGAAATATATTCCGAATACGTGTGTGAAAATTCTTATATCCACTCATGTGATCTGAACTTAGTGTTCCAAGTAAACTAACCATAAAATTTGAGCGAATTGCTACATGTTTGAATTTTTCAAAATTAAGTTAAATTTATGTTGGGGAAAAAAGTACTCTAATCCAAATCTGCTTCGGAGAGGAACTTGCCTCTAATGTTTTAATATCAGAAGTTGTATATAAACCCAGTTTATTTTACTAAAAAGCAACAATGAATAGTTAAGTTTTCACCTCTCAGATTAAGATGACATTGCATTTTTTAAAAGAATGGATTGCTTTGCTCTTGTGTTTCTGAAATATAATTTTACCAAAACAAAGTCAGTTCCAAAACGAATCAAATTCTTTCCTTCATGAGGAACTCCATTGATAAAAAGAATCAAACTATTCCTCTTCACTGGGCACCCAACTAGAGGAACGAAAAATATTCAGGGTTTTTCATGAGCTCATAAGGATACCCTAAAATTGGGACTGGAAATTGAAAAAAAAAGTAAAAGGTGTATAGCAAATTTGTTCATTCTTCATTCATTCTGTGACTTGCACAAAATGAAAAATTGCTAGCATATATTTAGTTTTTCACACTGGGACCATTCTAAGACTTTTTTTTTTTTTTTTTAAATCTACCTACATGTATCTAAAGTTTGATGGGCAGTTCATGGTAATGGATGAAGAGTAAAATTATCAAGACAGAAAGACCTGATAAATTTATATTTTAAAAACAGGATTCTTAAAAATGGGTAAAGAGTAAGGAAGACTAAGTTAGTTTGAGAGAAAAGTCCAGGGAGTGTTAGAGTTTAAGAAAAGAAGAGATTTATATCATTTTAGGGGAAAATGGAAAATGTTTTTAGAAGTTTGTTGTGTATTGTGCTGTATTATCTCCTTCCTCCTTGTCCTAAGAGACTTCACCAAAGACATAAGTTTCAAGACTTTTTTATTTGGTTTTAGATTTTGTTCAGGTTATAACATTGTACTGAAATTGAACATAAGGCCATGCAATTTTAGGAAGATCAACACCTACTTATTGTTTCATTTTGTATGCATTTATTCAGCAGCACTTTTGTGCCATGATCTTTTGGTGATGAGTTCACAGTGCTCCCTCTTCCCCCAAACAGGCAACATCCCCCCACAAAAAAAACACAAATGGATTGATCATTACAACTCAAATTGGTTAACTGCTAAGGAGGAGATAAACCAAACTTGCTATGGGAGCAAATACAGAAAGGAAAATCAATGTTCAAAAATATAATACATTTGTTAAGAAGTGATGATCTTTCGAAAAATATCATAACTTATTAAAATATTTATAAGTAGTAATATGGAAGTATGAGCAAGTGTGATTTGAAGTGAATAAAACAAATTAGGATCACGCCATTGAAATAATTTGGCTAGCAGCTTCTGGAATACTCTCTCCTGATTTGCCTTTAAAATACCTATAAAAGCAGCAATGTCCACAATGGCCAAACTATGGAAAGAGCCCAGATGTCCATCGACAGATGAATGGATAAAGAAGATGTGGGGTGTGTGTGTGTACATATATATACACACATGTATGTGTGTATATATATATATATATATATATATATATGTGTGTGTGTGTGTATGTGTATATATATATATATGTGTGTGTGTGTGTATGTGTATATATATGTGTGTGTATATATATGTGTGTGTGTATATATATGTATGTATGTATATACACACACACATACATATATATAAATAATGGAATACTACTCAGCTATCAAAAAATGAAATCTTGCCATTTACAACGACATGGATGGAACTAGAAGGTATTATGCTAAGTGAAATAAGTCAATCAGAAAGACAATTATTATATGATCTCATTCATATGTGGAATTTAAGAAAAAAACAGAGGATCATAGGGGAAGAGAGAAAAAAATAAAACAAGATGAAATCAGAGAAGGAGACAAACCATAAGAGACTCTTAATCATAGGAAACAAAGTGAGGGTTGCTGGAGGGGAGGGAGTGGGGGGATGGGGTAACTGGATGATAGGCATTAAGGAGGGCACGTGATGTAATGAGCACTGGGTGTTATATAATATTATATAAGACTGATGAATCATTGACCTCTACCTCTGAAACTAATAATACATTACATGTTAATTTATTGAATTTAAATTTTAAAAATTTTAAAAATACCTATACAAATATTCACAAAAGAGAACGATGTGTGTGTATATGTGTGTTGTGTGTGTGTTGAGGAAAAAAACTTGTTTGGCATAGAAATAAAAGATCATAGACACACATACATGTTGGCAAGTCCTGCATGTCTTCTCTATAGAAAAGTCTACGGTATCTAGGACATATTTATTTATTTCTCATTTCCTCTTGGTGAAAAAAGAGAAGGCTTTGAAATTAGATCAAGATGTGACTTGATTCACATATCATTTCATGTAACTGGCAATGTGATCTTGAGCAAAGTAGTAAATCTCTCTGAGGCTAAGTTCCAACCAGAAAATAAAAGGCAAACCACAGGCAATATTTCATCTCATCTTAAACTCCATCAATCGAAAATGCACCATTATTGTATGTGCCATTAGGAAAGGAAGAAAAAAATGCTGTATTATAATTTTAATATGCATCCTGAGTTGAACATCAATAAAATAACATAAATACAACTCTTGGTAAAATACAAGCGCTCCATAAATTTTATCTCTGCTTTTTGCAATGCAGTATTATAGAAAGGAGGAAAGCAAGAACTTAACAAATTAATATTTTCACCGTCTTTTCCTATTGCTACCTGGGTTTATGCATATATCCTTAACTGTTACAATAATAATAGTGTCATTTTAGTCTAAGGATTATACTTAATATATCATAAGAATTTTCCTTATTCTGCAACCTTCAGTTTCTGACTACCTATTTCTAATTAGAGTTAGAAAAATATAGTTTCTAACTACATATTTATTGAATTCATTTAAAAATGAATTTTATCACATATCATTGTGTTACAAATGTTAGTTATTATAAATCTGACATGAATATATTTGCTTATTTAGCTTTTCTCCTTATTATATGATTTCCTAATAGTAAATATTGACACAACAAAATTACTGGGTCAAAGCATAGAGGCACTCCATGGCTCTTAAAACCTTTTGCCACAACTTGTTTTAAAAAAACAGCAAGTCTTTTTTTGAAAATATAAAAATGCTTATACATGCAAATTCAAAATTGCTTCTAGAATTATTATACCAGTTTCACACTTTCTCAAAAAATTAGTGTGTACCATTTTTACCACAATATTCAAATAATTGTGCAGTATTTTTTAAATTTCATTTGCAATGAAGCAGTTTAGTGTACATTTTTTTAGCTAGTCAAAAGATGGAGCCCCATGTCAGGCTGTGTGCTGGGCATGGAGCCTGCTTAAGATTCTCTCTCTCCCTATCTCCTTAACCCTCCCCCCCTCACTTGCTTGCTTTCTCTCTAAAAACAAAACAAACAAAAATAAGAGTTCAAGTAGTAAGAAAAGAAATGGATACGTTTTCTTGGTCAATTTAAACAAATTCACTTATAGAATCAGTATATATTTAGCATTACTGAGAGAATTTATAAATATACTATTAGAAAATAATATTAATATAATGTTATTATACAGAATATGCTGCACAGCAGTATTTTTAACTACTTGGTGAAATATAATATACATAAAGAAAAATACATATATGAAACCGTAAAATTTGAGTATTTCTACTTACTTATGCCATTGTAGTGATTTTTAGTTACTTACTAAAACTTGGGGCTAGCTCTATGCTTGAAGATAGGTAGAAGTTTCTACCAAGAGACCTAGAGTCAAAGGTCTTTTTAAATTTTTTAAAAATTTGTTTCAAGTTATTTTGTATTTGTTACTTACTCTGCATAATTATTTTCTGTTCAAATAACATTAAGGGATATTTGATACTACTCCATTGATCTCAGGCCACTGTTTCTGAGGTTTCTCCTTCCCCTTCTCCTTCTCTCCCCCTCCTTCCCTGCCCTCTTCCTTTTTTTTTTTCTACATGTTTAATAAGATCTGATTTTGCCAGTGTTTTAAGGGAGAACAAAGATTGATATCAAAGACTGATAATTAGACTGATACTAAAATAGAATCCGGAGAATCAGGAGGTTCAGTCCATTCCAAGGACACCTTTGGGTTTGAAATTTTCAACCTCTTAATCTAACCTATATTTGAAATAACAAGCATACTGACCCTAGAATGTGCATATGTATTTATTTTAGAAGAAATATCCTTCTTGTGTCCCAGCTATGGTCAAGACCACAGATAATACTTTAGTACTTATGAGGATCACTGAATATTATTAAAACAATTTGGCAGACTGTGCTCTAAAGCAGACTGAAAGAGCAAAACATAGGACTTATATAGGACTTATGCTATTTTTTTTTTCTTTTTACATTCTTTATATAGAGTCTGTATATTATTGGAGGAGTTTTTCTCACTATAAATTTTAAATCAGTTCAAACCAGAGTAGAGATTTTGGAAATGTCTGTGGTATTTGTTTCTATAACGCAAAAGATAATATTTGGTAGCTCTGCTCTCTGAATTTTTCATAAACTGTGATTGAAATGACTGTAGTTTGGTATACTGTGTGGTTTTTGCTTATGACTTTCAGTAGTTATGAATACTTTACTGAGATACAGATGAAATACACAAAATACTCATGGCTGAAATTATTATAATAAGCCTAAGTTTTGTTTTACTCAGTAATATATCCTCTGTGGTTACTGGTAGCACAGATATATGATAAATTACTTAAAGTTCGCTCAAACAAGAAAAAAACGATACATCAGGGGCCACTGAACAATTACTAAAAAAAAAAAAAAAGGTAAAATGAACAGTACCTACAGTCACTATCTGGGGAAACTGGCAAATTCAGCATGTGTTACTTTTTCCCTAAACTTTCCAAAGGATTAAGAGAAATGGAGATCTGTTTTCTTCAAGTGTGCAGAATATCCTTTTATTCCTCATCTTTGAAAATATAAACTCAATAGCAAGTACATTAAGGTTTTTATAAACGTGTTCAAATGAAATTTCAAGTGCCACAGAGAATGCAGAGGGTGTTTACTGATACCTACTTGATCAAGTCATAAATATAAACAGCTGTTAATAGTCGAGGAGTCTTCTATTACCATAAGTAATTGGATCATTGATATTACCTGCCAAGAATAAGATGATTGAATTCAAAGTTCTTAATTTTAAATACCGTTAAATGTAAATACTCTTTATTGTACTTAGTTCAAGTATTTTATTTAAAAAGTCATTAATGTGCTTACTTTTTGCTTTTTCAGTTTATTTGTTTTGAGCTGGTTTTTAGTAATGCTCTTTAGCAAGGATTATCATAGTGTTGTAAATAATGAATATCTGCAATCCCTCTTTTGCCAGCAAATTAAACTAAATAGAGAATAAATAGACTAAGGAGAAAAAACAGTCACATTTTGTCTTCTTTCATCTAGCTTATTCTGAGACATCAATGTGTGTTTGTTGAAAATGGACATTGTCTATATTGTCAGGACCAAAGATCACTGTAGTCACACAATTTCTGATGTAGACACGTGTCCTGCCTTCAACATGATGCATTCATTTCTTTAGGCTTTCTTTTCCCAAATGATCCAGCTCAGATGAAATCATAAAAAATTTCTGAAGCAGAACTAATCTATGTATAGTTTATTATAACTAGAAACACAGGGGGTACATGTATGATAGAAATGTCGGGAAACATGTTTGCAAGTATTAATTTCGGTGGAGAGTTATGAAATCTAATCTTTTTGCTCCTCTAATATGAGATGCATCTTTTGACCTCAGAATATCTGCACAGAGAATGAACAAATTCATGAAATAGGTCTGATACTTTTACTGCTCTTCTCATTAACCTTATTCATGCATGAGATCTCACTGCTAATATCTATTATTTAAGACATCCAGTGTTTTCCCTTCATAGTTTTTTAAATATACCTGCAATTATTAGTATTTGTGTATTTATTTACTATCTCTAGTTCCCCTAGTGTATTATTTATCTGAGAGCAATAATGTACCTGTGGTTTGCCTGGTATTCTGCGTACCTAACAATGAGTTTACTAAGTGTTTATTGAACAAATGGATAAAAATAGATTTTTAAAACATGCCTACTCTGGTCATTTGTAGCAATCAAACATACAATTGTTACAACTAAAGATTTATGTTGAAAAATTGGTTAGTACAGCTTTGCTGACTGAATTTAGTGTCCTTTACAACTCTTCCAAATATGAATTATTCTCAAAGTTAGGCACAAACACACGCATGCTTATATACACACAACATTGACAGTGCACTGCTATTCTGATAAGTGATAAAGCTAGGAGTTTGGCTGATTAAAGGAATAGTAAAAATAAGAAATGAATAACCAATTGGGATGCTATGAATAATGTAGAATACAAAGCCTGCTTCAAAACATCTAGAGAATACATAATATTTTGGAGATCAAAAGTCTCAAAAAAAAGTTTTTGAAAGAAACAAAACAATTGAACACAGACTCAAAATGCAAGTCCCCAGATTTTCAAAGTTATAAATGTGGAAGCTGCTTCATCTTCAAAGGAAAAATAAAATTCTAAGGAGGCTTACTTGATATGAAATGGGAGTGACACTCTATCTTATCCACTGTTTATATCAGTTTCCCTCTTTGCCAACACCAATTAAGGATGACAAGGAGGCTGTGTCCCATCAAAGAATTCTAGGTCTTGTTCAAGTGTAAAGAAACCCAGTCTAATCTAAATCAAACTTTTATCTCACGTCTCAGTTAAATCTTCACACTCATCTCTCCCGCTCTGTACTGACCCAGACTCCTTAACTCGTGGAGATAATGATTATCAAAAGACCTGTCCTTTTGTCTTGTCCTTTCAGTCTTATCTCCCTGCTATTCAAGCTGCTTCTGTTTCCTCCAGGGACACAATGGGGAGAGAGATAAAAGGAAAAGAACAAGGTCTCATTTGACACATGAGGCTGTAATCTGAAGGGGTGCTCTCTTGAGTAACAGGCACTCATATGCTGCCTCTTTCTCATACAGGCTGATTTTGGCTCCTCAAAGACTTGCCAGATGGGGTAAACGAATAATTACACCCTTCCCTGCAGTGGGCAAACTACTCTAGTGTGACTTCCCCTCAATTCCTCCTTTGATGGCACAAATCACAAAAACATTCTCCTCTGGGGTTGCCTCACTACCTCAGGCAGCCCTTTATGCTGGGTCCTTTCAAGATGAATCAGCCTGTCTTTCTTCTGTGGTGTCCACAAAGGCCATTGTAAAACTGATGAAATTTTGGGAGAGAGGTGTATCTCTTTCCTGGCTTTTCTTTTAACATGGAACCCCTGACAACTCCAACCAGCTTTTCATCATTAGGCTGAGAGTCATTTGCAAATAGTTTCCTCCTATAACTTCCCAGCATAGATTACCTTCTCAAACCTCACTCAGTTCTCCAGTAGGGTAGTAGCTTATGATAGCCTACATAGTTCAGCAGCTCAGCCATCATCCAGAGGAGAGAAGTCAGTCCCTTTGGACAGAAAAACCCAATAGTTTTGAGTTATACTCTTGAAGCCTCCCTTCACTTGTCTTAAGATGGAAGAGTACCTTCACTACCCTTGACCATGAAAAAAGGAAGCTATATGCTAACAATCTGTATCAGGAAACTAAAATACTGATATCAGGTTCTTTGGAACTGTCCTCATTTTTGGACTTTTCATTCTGTTTGTCTTATAACCAAAAAGTGGATGATGAGCTAAGAATTAGAGAACTATCCTGTGGGCCTTCTGGATCAGAAACAATTCTCATGAAAAGGAATGGATTCTTACCACTCACTCTCCTTAGCTTTGGGACCTCAGAAATCCATCTGTAATAACCAAAGTCCCAGAAGTCATCCTGTTTCAATTAAATGATAAAGAAACATTCAAACTCACCCTCTACTCTTCAGTTTTACTTGCTATAGAAATGATTCTTAAACGTTTTCATTTTTAATTCTTTTGATTTCCTCTGTACTTAAATATCTTTTGTCTTTCTTAATCAAAAGACATCTACTGTCCCCCACTATGAAAAAGACTAAGGATTTTTTTTTTAACATACACCATGTCTTCTTTATTCCTACTTTGTTCTTCAAATTGTTCATACTTTCTCTATTAGTTTTTCAGTTGACTATCTTTACAGCTGACTTATGTCTTTTATCTCTGGTTCCATTAAATGTAAGTAGTATATTCAATCCCTTAATATATGAAATGTAGATATTAATAATTTCCCTTGTATTTACCTCTCCCCTGCTAACTTTCACCTCGACAACGATAATTTTACCTTTATATCATAAAACTACTTTTACATTGCATTTTGCTTTAAAATTATAAATAAGCTTTTTTTTTCTGTGTGCTACAGTGTAAACAATAAAGAATGCTTATCTTATTATGGCTACAATAATACTGGCTGTGGCAGATCCAATAAATGTGCTGAGATTAATTTTCTTCTCTGTGGGTCCAAAGCCAGATTCTCTGTAGCACTGAGACAAGAAATTCTCTGGTGTCAAGGTCAAATTGATTCTCAGATTCTACACTCTGTGGTAGAAGCATTTACTGTTCACTGAATGTGTGTGTGTGCTCCCTTGGTACATTTCCCAGATTTTTTACTCTCGGGGATATAAAACCATGTACTACCAGTGAAGAGGACAACACTATTGTTAGCCCTCCACCATATTCCTCTCTTTTTTTTTTTTTTTTTAAGATTTTATTTATTTATTTGACAGAGATAGAGACAGCCAGCGAGAGAGGGAACACAAGCAGGGGGAGTGGGAGAGGAAGAGGCAGGCTCATAGCAGAGGAGCCTGATGTGGGGCTCGATCCCATAACGCCAGGATCATGCCCTGAGCCGAAGGCAGACGCTCAACCGCTGTGCCACCCAGGCGCCCCATACCATATTCCTCTCTTGATGCAGTGATCTGCGTCTCGTGTGTTCTAGGTGATATGATGATGAGTCACCCACCATTTGGAAGACACACTACAGAACCAATGAGCCCAGGATAGCCTCTGACTGATAATATGTAAATCTCTGTTTATTAAGTCACTGAGATGTCAGATGTGTAGGAACTGAAGCATAGTTTAGCATAACTTGAATAGTTAGGCACTATAATATTTGTTCAGAATCATGTAACATTTTAATTTGCTTTCTACTTCGACAATGGCATACTTTTGCAAATCTTGTTTCTTTCAACATTTTCATTTGACTTTCTTTTTTCTCGATGAACAAGCTATAATATAAGCTTTCATCCTACTCTCAAAACTAATCAGTATTTCTATCATTCTTTTTAGTGTTTATAATTATTTTCTTCCTGGTGGTATTCTCCCAAGGACTTTACAGTCTTCTGCTATAATCTGTACAGGATTTTCTCTCAGCCTACTCCAGATCTGTTCCACTAAGGCCTCCCTTCACTGTTCCCACCAGTTTGAACAAGAGTATCATAGCAGCTATACCTTCTCTCTTATCCATCATTACTGAACATTACTTCAATTAATGTATTTCAGAAAAGGTACAAAGAAGGTAACATTTCTGATAGTCTGTATATCTGACAAATATCTTTATTTTTACTGATAATTGGCAGAAAATACCTATTTGTATTATTAATTTACAGAGTACTGAATTCTGCAATCAAAGTAATTTTTCCATACTTAACTCATTTTCTATTTTCCTCTAACATACATTTTAAGATAAATGAATGCTAATGTGATATTTTTCTAAGTGGCCTGCTTTTTTCTTTTCTTTCAGAAGATAAAGTATCAAAAAAGAAAAAAAAAGAAAGATAAAGAATCTTTTATATCTTTTTGAAGTCTCATAGAAGTATCCAAATGAAGTTGCTAGATGTGATTCATTTGTTTTGTTTCATTTTGTTTTTCATACTATATGGGACTTCATGAGTACTTTTATGATGAAGATTCTCATCTTCATTAGCTCTACAATTTCTTTTTTGAAAAATAACTGTCATTTAAAACTTATTATTTTTTGCATTAGTATTTTTATTTTCTAAGAACTTTTACTTGTCCTCTGATTAAACTATGTTTGTTTTTCTTGTTAATGTTTTACTGGTTTTTGGAAGCAATATATTTTTGAATCTAATTAGATTTTTAAACTTGTTGTCAATAAATAATTCTTGTTTTTCTCTTAAATGTTACTGTTTGTAATCATAAACAACAAAATACTATGCTGATTGCTATAACTCATTCTTACAGATTTCCTTTGTTGTTATTTAGGTCTTTTCCCCCAGTGGGTCTCTGACTAAAGAGAAGGTTGACAGGGCTTTTATTCTTCTTTTGGTGTGTTGAAGGAGAGATGGACTTTGGGTCCCTTCAGATGTCTTTTTGTGGGAGTGATCACTTTTTACCAGGAAGCCTAACTCTCTCTAGACAGTTCTTTTAAATTACCCTCAGGTTTTTATAGTTAAATGCGAAAGCCTGGCTACTGTTCTCAAGTGTCCGGGGCGGGGCGGGGGGGGGGGGAGGAGGAGCGCAGAGAAGGGGACAGACTGGTGTAACTATTCTCAAAACAGTTTTTGGTTCAATCATATGGCTATTTCATAGCTGACAGATATGTCCATTTTTAAATCCCTATTTATTTATTTTTAGGATTCTATTCATTTATTTGAAGGAGCATGAGGGAGAGAGCGAGAGAGAGCACAAGCAGAGGGAAAGGGTAGAGGGGGAAGCAGACTCCCTGTTGAGCAGGGAGCCCGATGCAGGATCGATCCCAGGACCCGGGTTCATGACCTGAGCCGAAGGCAGACGCTTAACCGACAACTCAGCCACCCAGGCGCCCTTAAATCCTTATTTAGAGCTGCTTTTTATCTTTCAATGTTATGTACCCATGAACTCTGAAAGCAGAGTCTATCTGAGTTCTCAAGATTGGCTCATCTCCACTGCAGGACCTTCTTGTGCATATGATCTTTCATACTCTCTTCTATCAATCAACAAGCTCTCATAGGTCTCTGAATTTCATGAATTTGTGGAAATCACTCATCTGGTGTAATGCTTCTTACTCCTTTCTCTTCTAGAATAAATTCTCTTAAAATTCTATGCTGTCTAACCAGTGGCTTCTTGGGATGGGGAATAATAAAGCATCTGTGCCCAGTTTGTTCCAATGATGCTTAACCTTCCATGCCCCCAAAAGTCCTAGAGATGAGAGAGTCAGCTTCCTCCGTGTTCAAAACCACTTTCAGATCCATAAACTTATACTCTTGAGTAACATTCCAGAGATGTTCTTTATCTGAAATCATCCAAACATTTTCTGATTACAAGTTTTCAACCATTCCTCTATTATAGCCAATACACTATTTACCTTTTACAGAATTGGCTGCTTCTATTTTCACTTACTTAGAAATTCCTCCATCCCTTCCTTATCTAGTTTCAATTTTAGAATTATTTAACTTAAACCATTTTCTTGCCAGTTTTGGAATCCCTCCTGTTCTCCTGCCCATGACCTCCTGTCATTTCCTCATGTTCACCTAGGTTATCATCAACACTAAATCAAATAGATGTCTGACTTTTGTGTGCTCACATAGGGGCTACTGAGTAATACTCCACATACACACACACATACATGCTTACAGATGCACATACAGACATTAAAATAAAGGTATCTCAGGGTGCCTGGGTGGCTCAGTTGGTTAAGCGTCTGCCTTTGGCTCAGGTCATGATCCCAGGGTCCTGGGATGGAGCCCCGCATTGGGCTCCCTGCTCAGCGGGGAGCCTGCTTCTCCCTCTACCTCTGCCTGCCACTCCCCTTGCTTGTACTCTGTCTCTCTGTGTCAAATAAATAAATGAAATCTTTAAAAAATAATAAAATAAAATAAAGGTATCTCCACAAATCTGTAGCTTTATATCTTAGCTATTCACTCAGTAATTAATGACCACAAGTCTCATTATTTCTATTTAACTGTCTCCTCTCTTACACAGTAAGAATGTTTGTATTTCCTGTGCTTTTCAAATGTTCTAAGCAAAAACTTTAATCTTTACTCTTAGCAGATAACTTCATCTCCTAAGTGATGAGAAATAAGATTTTCTTATTCTCTTACAAACAGCATAAACTGTCTCCATGTAATTTTTTTTCTTTCCAGTTATTAGAATAAAGGTATGTAAAAGGGACAGATTGGTTAAATTGTGATAAGAAACAATCTTTGAATCTTAGGTGCTTAAACAATAAAGGGGGCCAAATTTCTACCCTCCCCATGTCTTTCTTTCCCAGACATAGTTCTTCGGTATGATTATTTACTTGCTACTTCAGGCCCATTGTTCTTTGGAACACAGCCACACCGACTCACTGTGTATTGTCTATGACTGTTTTCAGACAACAGTGACAGAGCTGAGTAGTTGTGACAGACAGTATGTTCCACAAAGTTGAACATATTTACTGTATGCCCCTTTACAGAGAAAGTTTGTACAACCTTCTCCAGGAGGTTAGAAAGTAAAATCTAGTAATTAAATAAGAATAAATAATACTTGTTGAAAACTTAATCTTGAGTGTTAAATGAGGAAAGTGAATCTTTCCACGACTAATGAAGTAGAATTAGAAGGCAGCCCGGGCTTCAGAGTTTGCATAATTAACCACATTCTAACTGGTAGTCAGTATCTGATTCTAAACTGTGTTTTACTTTGTAAATTTCCTTTACATAGTTTTTTGTCTAAAAGAATCAAAAGTTTTTGTTCCTGGTTTTGTTGGCTTTATTTCAATTCCTAAGATACTTTAATGTTGTGGCTGTATTATTATTATTATTTATTTATTTATTTATTAGAATTATTTGTTTTAAGTGTTCACTTTAATAATCAATTAATTTTTCCAAGTCCATAAAAAAATCCTTTGGTACTGTTTTTAGAGTATATGTAAAGTCAATGAGCCTTCATATCAGCTGCTTTTCTTCAGTGTGTAAGTTTTGATTATTGGTCTGAGTTTATTGTCTGTGAAGTGTTTATTTCCATCCTATTGATGGATAACCTACACCATCCAGTAACTTTACCTATGATATCCCTTCATAGTAATTTACGCATATTGGCATTATTATTTCAGTCATAGGAACATAGTATATGGAAGTTTTCTGTTAATGTTTTTAAATGACAAAACTACCAATGAAATTAAGCTCCATGAACTCTTATTTTCAATATATATTGAAATTGTTTAGTGTAGCTTAAAATGGAGGGACTTCACAAATGTTTCAGATATCACATGAAACCTCAATAAATTCAAAACGCTGTAGTCAACTGACAAGATTTTGTACAGTCGGACTGTCAGAATGAAAGTTCAAGAAGAAAACAAAGGTGACAGAAGGAAACTTTTTTTGTTTTGCAGATTTCAGCTCTATTTTTTTTTGTATCTGTTCCTATTCAAATACTTGTGCAAAAGACTGACAGCTTTTTAAGTTGTTTATACTCATTCTGGAACTCCAGAATTCATATGTGGTAGATTGGATGATCGTATCTAATTCTCTGTTCATGTTTATAATGTAATTATAAATCCATACCCTTTGCATGATGAATTTACAGGGCTTCCTTCTAGAATACCCAGAGTAAACTTTCTTTCCCCTTTTAATGTTGGGCTTGTGATTTGCTTTCTCCAGTGGGATGCAAGCAGAAATAATGCACAGAGGGCCTCTCAGTGTGTATGAGTGATTTGACTTCTGAGAGCTTCTGGTCTCTGTCTTGAAGAGAAGCGTGTTACAGGTAGCCATTCACCATGGATTATAGAATGAAAGCACATGGATAAACCTAAGCGAGTATATATCCACCTTTATGATATTATTGACTTTCTGTAAGGAAACTTTTAGATATTTTTTTCCCTAAATGTCTTCTCCCATGCATGAAATTTTAATGCCACAAGTATACTATTTTTGTTTCTATACTGTGGGCCTTTGGAAGAACACAAATCATCATAATATCTAAAATCCCACACACCTATCAAGAACCGATTTTTACCCTTGTGGAGTTGATATCGCTTCCATTGGCGATGCACACTTTAAACCCAACCTTAAGCCAGGAGTCCATGCTTGCCCATCCAAGACGGATAATACTGACCACACCATAGCTGACAGAGAGCCCCAAGATTGTGAAATAATGTTTTATTGTAGGCCATTGAAATTTAGACTTGTTATGTTGCATTTCGAGAGGTAACACTAATGCATCACCCTTTATTTTACCAATATTCATTTATTTAACAAATATTACTGAGAACCTGTACAGCACCAAACAGTATGCATGACAGTGGATACAGAAGTAGAGCTTATTGCTTGGAAGACACGTAATAATCAAATAACTACAATGACCACTGATATGTTGATCAGATAGGAAAATTATAGCAGAACAGAAACAGTCTAGGAAGAACTTTTGAACAAAGGCCTTAGCAATGTGCAGGTAGGTTCTGATGTAGGAAGAAGATTACAGAGTTTGGGAAAATTATGTGTAAATTTTCTGAGGTTAGAGTAAGACTCATTCAAATGGAGAGGAAAGTAGTGAGAGATGAGTCAGGATAGAAATGGGGACTTCTTGGGGCGCCTGGGAGCGCAGTCGTTAAACGTCTGCCTTCAGCTCAGGGCGTGATCCCTTCTGGGATCGAGTCCCACATCAGGCTCCTCGGCTGGGAGCCTGCCTCTTCCTCTCCCTCTCCCCTGCTGTGTTCCCTCTCGCTGGCTGTCTCTCTGTCACATAAATAAATAAAATCTTAAAAAAAAAAAAAAAAAGAAAGAAAGTAATGGGGACTTCTTAAAGCAAACTGGGGAGTTCTAATTTTATCCTGTAGCCATGGCAAGGCACTGACAAAGTGATTTTTGCTATGGAGGTTGTATGCCCATCACAATACATCAATATATGAGCCTCAGTTCCATGACTTTCCTGAATTTTTATATGAAAAATTATGGCTCATAAGTATTTTCTTCTTATTTTTGAGAAGGTCCAAACCTTTAACCCACCTTCTCAAAGGTGACCCAGCTAAAATTAAGACATATTCTTATTTGTTGAGAAGGTCCAAGCCTTTAAACACCTCTTAAAAATGACCCAGCTAAGATTAAGACACATTTAATCAAAAGATTTGTGTATGGGATTATCATATTGAATTTTGTGTATTAGAAAGATTACTCTGGCTATATGGTGTAAAATAAATTTAAAGAATTAAGATTTAAGACAGAGAAATGACTCAGCAGGGAGTGAAAGTCACAGGAAATGTGAAGATGGCAGAAACTATAGAGAGGCCAGTAAGTAAGTGGAAAGTTTAGGGAAACGTTTAGGAAACAAGATTGATAAGACTTGGTAACTTTATATCTAGGGACATTGGGGAAAGTTGGAGGGAGCGAGTAAATAATTCCATGTTTCAAGTTTGGGAAACTTGGAGGAATGTCAGTAACATTGCTGTGTAAGGGCAGAATTTGAGACCAGGATGTTACTGACATGGCTGGAGAGAAAACCAAATTTGAGTAGGCTCAGAAGGATTCCTGTGTAGCGCCTTTCCTCTCCATAGGGCAACACAAACTCATCAATCCCAAGACGGTAATCTAGATGGTACTGGGAAGGTTCTGTGTAGCTTACCACCAGTGGAGCATTTCCCTGAACTAGCTAAATTGTATCTCTTCTCAAGTTAAGTGAGCCTTGTATTCCTGTGCATCTCACTTTTGCTGACCTGCTGGAAGCTGTAGGATGGTCTTTTCTATACCTCCCCATCCTGTCTTGTCTCTCAAAGCCACATGACGTAATCTCTGCTCCATTAATGTCTTAGACTTCTTACATTGCTTACTACATACCATACTATTTATGAACTGTGTCTTTAACTTCCCTCTGTCTGTTATGTTACTAAATTTATTTAACTCTTATAACTCCTATTAATCCTCTGAAAATCTAATTTGACAACTTCAGGCTTGGCTATGAGCTTCACCCCTATCCACTAATAATAAATCATTTGTACTTTAATGGCTGAAGTGAAAATGTTATATTGCTTATTTTCAATTTGTCTGCTATTCTCTCTAAACTGTGATCATCTTAAGTGCAGATACCTTGTCTAATTTACTTGTTTTTGCATCTCTAGGGCATACTGTGCTGACTGTGAAACAGGTATTTCCTATTTGTCTTAGTAAATGAATGAATAGATGAGTTGCTGTTAACAAAATGGCCTAATATATCTTTCTCATCACATTCACCTTCTGAAATTCTACCCAGACTCCACTTAAGTTCCTTAAGGCTTTGCAGTTCTTCCTTATCTCAGTCCATTCAGCTGCTATACAAAATACCACAACCTAGGAAGCTTACAAACAACAGGAATTTGTTGCTAACAGTACTGGAGTCTGGAAGTTGAGATTAGGGTGCCATTATGGTCAGGCGAAGGTCCTCTCCCGTCGAAAACTTCTTACTATGTCATCACATAGTAGAAGGAGTGAGCAAACTCCCTTGGGGGCTCTTTTATAAAGGCATTAATCCCATGCATGAGGACACACCTTCATGACCCAGTCATCTCTTAAAGGCCCCATATACTAATACCCTTCAATTTTGGGGGGTAGGATTTCAACAGATGAATTTTGGAACGATATAAACATTTAGACTGTAGCTGTTTTTGTTAGAATTAACCTCTCTTTAACTGTAATCTTATATCAAATTTAGTTTCTATACTAGGAGTTATTATAATCTGACTCTACCGAGATTTATTATAGTCTGGCTCATTAAAAATATATATGTATTTTTTTTTTATTCATTCAGAATACAAATTACATTTTTGTTCACCTCACTACAGTGATACAGACCTTTGCAAATTGTACACTCAGTAATCAAAGCTCAATATACATAAATACATAATTTTACATGTGAGAATCAACATATTGCATTTATATTTTGAATTATTCATAAAATTATTTTGGCTAACTATAAGATTTTAGAAGCCTTTGTTATAACTTTAAAGAAATTCTGATTATTTACTATTAATAATTTGATTCCTGTCATGTCATTGATAATGAATGTTGTGTCCATTTTTATATTAAATTGAAGTTTTGGTGAAGTGTATCTTTTAAAAAAAATTATTTGAGAGAGTGAGTGAGAGAGAGAGAACACAAGCAGAGAGGGGCAGAGGGAGAGGGAGAAGCAGACTCCCCGCTGAACAGGGAGCCTGGCACGGGGCTTGATCCTGGGACTTCAGGATCATGACCTGAGCCGAAGGCAGACACTTAACCAACTGAGTCACCCAGGTGCCCTGGTGCTGTGTATTTTTATGGTATAAACTGGGAACCAAGTTGATCCTTTGGTTATTTCAGATGTGCTCTCAATATCACAATTGCTCTCAATATCCATACATGCAATAATTTGTCACAGAAGTTTTCTTCCAGATACCTATTAAAAAAATTCTTAATAGAAGTCAAGAACACATGAAACTTTCTGTCAGCAGTGAACTAGAAGCATCCAAAACTTGCTGAGATAGTTTAACTAATTGGTGCATTTCTGTAAAGACTATCTTTTTCAGTTTCTTGTGCAGAATTTTTGCTGTCTCTCTGGTACATAAATCCACATTCTCATGCATTACTTAAATTTGGTACTTTGGAAACAAGTGAATTTCTCACAGTAGGAAGCTGAGTTTTCCTGGAGTAAAGGATCTATAACATAAGCTTTGTGAAAACACATAACTTCTTCTACAAGCTCAAACCATTTAATGAATAAAACATGAAGCTCGTAAAGAACGGTGCATTGCCCTTTAGCTAGGGACTTCAAAACTATTGTCTAGAAGATACTGCCATTTTTTCTAACCTTTTTGAAAGACTTAGTTCTGCAAATCTATCTCCTCTATATTCCCTTTTATGTCATTTCAACCAGTCTTTTATTTAATTGTGTTTCATTGTCATTCAGTAAATCACAAATATAGTTATTGCTGTATTTTCGAACTATAAAGGAAAGAAGGATCTTATTTATATCTATTAAAGCTGCTAGTAGTCATAGGAAACTGCTTTCTTAGAGACTTCCTGAGCATGGTTTTGTGACCCATACAATATACTTAGTGACAAATCTCTGACTTCTTTTTAGTTCCTATTCACACTTAAATTTTAAAAAACATTAAAAACGAAAACCATATTTTTGGCATATCATTACAAAAGCCTATCATTCCAGATGCTGATTAAACTCTGAAAGGAGATAAAGGACCCTGACTTTAATGTGTGTTCCTGCACAGAATCTCCCTGGGCTCATCAACTCTGACAGTTTTACTAGGCTCCATTAACCATTAGTTAAATTAGCCATAACTTTTTAACATTATTGGCTAATTGTTTTGTGATTCTGCGGTAACTCCAGAGTACACTAAAACTTCATACCGATCCGATACGCTTTTACTTCACAGTGTGATAGTACACTATTGAAATCCTATTCAACAACTGATTTTCAGGGTGTCGTAGAACTTCCCTGAAGAATCAAAGAGCAAGAACGAGAGAATTTAGGAAAGCAATTCATTATTTGGTTCATTTACACATGCAATCATTATCCTTAAAGGTTACTAATGTTCTGAAAAAGCATCCTTTTGAAAGCATTCTGTGAGTATCTGAAGTAAAATGGCTATTGATGAAGGATAATGTTTTCTTATATTGCTGTTGAATTTAATTACCTTCTTTTGAAATTTGCCTGTCATTCGGAACTCTACATAAAATGAATAATTGAACATAATTAAACTCTTGTGAGTACAAGAAGAGAAATTGTACCCATATTTTTCATTCGTGTGTCCATTTACTCATTTGTCCTACAAATTATTAAAGGCATATAATAATATAGGTGCTAGTTTGGACTCTTCAGTTGTGTTTGTCTTAAAGAACATGATGTATTCTGTAGACATAAACTGTATATTTTAACTATTTGGGAAAATGTATTTTTAGTATGTATCTGCTAGATAGATTAGAATGCTAAATACACAGATGGAAAATAAATAAACCCAATTATAATTTTTAAGTTTTAAATCATTCTATTTTTCATAATTTTCCAGCCAAATCAGCTCTTCTGTTTTTTTCTATTATACAGTCAACAAATATTTATTTTTTCTAGCTTTACTGAGCTATTATTGACATGATATTGCATTAGTTTAAGGTATGATTTGATACATGTATATATTGCAAAATTACCATAATAAGGTCACCAAAATAAGGTTTTTACCTCACTACCACAATAAGGTTATAACACATACATCACCTCACAGTTACCTTGTGCGTGTGTGAGGGTGGGGGTGGGGGTGGTAAGAACTTTTAAGATCTACTCTCTTAGCAACTTCCAAGCATATAATACAGTATTGTTAGCTATAGTCATGACACAGCACATTAGATCTTCAGAACGTATTCATCTTATAACTGAAAGTATGTACCCTTATTTCCCCTACCTCCCACTTTCTGGCAATCACTAATTTCATCTCTGTTTCTTTGAGTTTGACTTCCCATGTCTAAGTGAGATCTTACATTAACAACAAGTACTTATTGATTGTTTATACATGGCAGAGAAAAATATAAAAACTGAAAATATGTAGCAGTGAATAAAACAAGTTCTTAGTCTCACAGAGTAGTGGGAGAAAATCATGAAAACACACATAAATAAATTCCTACTTAGATACTGACTGGTGCTATGAAGGAAAATAAAGGAAGTAAATACAATAGTGACTGCTAATGGGGTTTTTGAAGAAGAGCTAGTTTTTGAAGGATGGTCAGGGAAGGACTCAGTCTTGACATTACATTTGAGCAGAGAACTGCCTGAGAGATATGAGGAAGAGAGCTTTGTGGACGATTAAGGGAAGAAATTCCAAAACTGTAAATGACCTGAAGCCTGAGCTTCTTGGTGGTTAAAAAAAAAAAAAAAAAAGGTCAAGCATATTGGTGAAGTAGAGTAATAGGATGCATGAGGAGAAGTAAGTTAAAGGTGTGGTAAGAGGTGTTGGGGAAAGGCAAGTGGTGGAGAGAAGCAGAATGTATGGGCACCCGAAAATACCTTTACTGTTTGTTTTTTAAGTGAGATGTGAGGCTCCCAAAGGATTTTTTTAACTTTTAATTTTAAAATAAATTTAGATTTACAGAAGAATTGTACAGATAGAATTATTTCCACATGCCTTTTCCCAGTTTCCTCTGATGTTAACAACTTAAATAAGCACAATACTTTTATCAAGTTAAGAAATTATCACTGGCACAATGCTATCATCTACAGACTTTAAACTACAGACTTTATTCAGATTTCCCCATTTGCCTCACTAATGTGCTTCTTTCTGTTTCAGGATGCTGTCCAGTATACCACATCACACGTATTTGTCATGTCTCCTCCAATCTGTGGTAAGTGTCCATTCTTCATTTTCTTTCATGACCTTGACATGTTTGAAAAATACTAGCCAGGTAATTTGTGGAATGTCACTCAATTTGTTTCTCTGATGTTTCTTCATGATTAGACTGAGGTTATGAATTTGGGGGAAAATACTGGAAAAGTGATATGCCCTTCTTGTAGCATCCTATCCAGGGAAACAGATATCAAAATGAGTTATTGGTGTGATGTTAATCTTGATTATTAACAGAGGATTGATGTGATCTGACCTAGGTTTAGAAACTATCTGCTGGCTACTTGTTTGAGAACAGATCGTAGGGGGACAAGGGCATAGCAGGAAGACCAGTTAAGAGGCTGTTGTAAATCTCCAAATGGGAGATGATTGTGGTTTGTATAGGGATGCCAGTAATGGGGGATAAGAAGTGGTGGCATATTCTGGAATGAATTTTTCATGGATCCTTGAAGGAATACCAGTAGGATTTACTGGTGGTTTATAAATGAGGAGACAAGGAGATTAGCAAGGATTTTGTCCTGAGGAACAGAAAGAATGAAGTTGTCATTTGCTGACATGGGAAAGCTTGTGGGAGGAAGAGATGGCAATATAAGTAGAAATTTGCTTTTAGACACGTTAATTTTGAGGTGCCTACTCAGTGTCCAGGTGGAGTTGTTTTATAGAGTGTGTTATATGACTTTGGAGTTTGTATTTGAGCCAGTAATGTTCATTTAGGAGTCATTTGTGGATAAATCATATTTAAAGTCATAAAACTGTATGAGGTCACCTAGACAGTGAATAATGGGAAGAGGCCCAGGGACTGAAACTCTAAACATTCCACATGCGTATTATTGTTTATTCTCTTCTTAGTGGCAAATAAAATGTTGTAATATGTTACCATGATCCTAGTGGTAATCATCTTATTTATTTAACAACTATTTGTTGACTACCTACTGTGTGCCTGATACACACTGGTGAACAAGCCATAAACAGGTCTCTGTTCTCAAAGCACTTGCATTCTAGTGGTGGAGAACAAAGAAGTCAGCCAATAATGACTAATGTATTAAAAGAATATATCACTTAGTGGTAAGTGCAATGGTGGAAATCCAAGCAGAATGTCCAAGCAGGCCCTAGAGGGTGACATTAAACTGGGACCTTAATGTCAAGGAACCAACTGTGAGAAAATTTAAGTGGGATAGACCCAAGACACATAATTTTTTGCGCCAGCAAATCAACTTCTAGGAAATTGTTCTATGGATATGCTCAAGTACAAGGATCTTCAATGAAGAATTTATATTACCGAGGAGGGAAAATACTTGAAATGCTTGATTTGTATTACTATGGAACCAGGTAAGTAATTATGAATCACGTGGAACACATGCCACAATACAGCCAGTCAGTAGGATGAGGTATAACTTTATCTGTTAATATGAAAATATTCTCTAGGTATGAAAGAAAGTTACTTAACATTATGTATGTTATAATCTCATGTACATTTTTTATTGAGAATAAAGACTATAGACATAATATTTCTCAAGAAAGCAAAAGAAAAAAAAAGGTTAACATTGAGTATCCGTGAGAAAAAAAAAAGGCCAAGTTTTACTCTTCCTTTGAAAGTCTCTGATTAATTTTGAAGTTTCCCATGTATATCAATTATAGTTTTAATATAATTCAGAACAGATTAAATAGGAAATAATGTTTTGGGGGACATGGGCTAGCCCAGTGGAGGGTATTAAGGGGGGCATGTATTGCATGGAGCACTGGGCATTATATGCAAACAATGAATCATGGAACACTACATCAAAAGCTAATGATGTACTGTATGGTGACTAACATATCATAATAATAAAAAAAAAAGAAAAGAAAAGTAATGTTGAAACCATAGGCACCTCCATTTTAGCACTCATTTTGTTTCTGAATACTTTGTTTCTTTTTATCCATTTGTTTTCCTTTTAAACCCACATTCACAGAGCCTGGTCTCCAATGGGGCCTTGGAAAGCCTCCAATCCTCACACTCTTTTCTCCAACCCAATCAAAGCTAATATTTTTTTATTCTTAGATAATCTAGTTTGCATCTTGTCAATAATGCTAGCGAGGAGCAGGTTATAATTGGTTAGTGAGTGATGGGGTAGGATGGGGAGAGCAGTCCAGGGTGTTAGAGAGAGCAAGGCTGACCTAGGCATACATATTGAAAATAGAAGAAGGGTAAGGAGTTAGAAGAATAATTTGAAGTAAGTGGGAGGGTTTAAAACTGACAATAAATGTAAAGAAGAGATTCAGAAAAAAATGAGGACATGAGATATAGAAAATGTATTTCTGTTGTTTTTTTCTAGAAAAATGAAATCTAAAGTTCAAAGGGTTGACGATGGGAAAGAATCAGAGAATATTGCAATTCAAGATGCCCAAATGTGTGATTGCCACAGTGGAAAGGGGATGAGTTTCTCCATACATCCCCATGCAGGAATTCACAGTGTATATTTTTATATTATGGGTAATTCCCATCTCTCAGGGAAACAAAGAGTATTCTGTGATTGGAAACTTCCCAGTGGGGACAGTGGGTTTTGATCAAGCCACTGTGCTGGTAATAAATACTAGTTAAACAAGTTCTGCAAACTATCAGCAGCTAAGCGAGCTCTGTGGCTTCCCTAAGATGCTCTGCCGATTGATGCATATTTTGCAGTCCTTCAACCCCTGTGCCTGGGCCAGGGTCAGCAGTAGTACACTTGAGGAAAGTGAGCTGATGCTATTAACAAGAGATGTGCTTAAGGTAGCTGAGGTTCATTGTATTACTTCTAGTATACTTCTGGGTCTTCAGAGTTCTATGTTTTATTTTTTTTCCTAGCTTCATTGTTTTTTAAATGCTGAAGTATATGTGAGATTTGGCATGTAAGTAATGGAAATTTTGAATAGGTGACTTTATAGGGTGATTAAGTTTCTGACCGAATTATATATTTCTAATATCCTTTGTAGTTCACAGTACTTTGCTCATATTGTATTTCTTTCTGCCTATGAAGAATATCAAATAGCTGTCGGTGCCCTTTAAGAATGAATGACTTTTATTTCATAAATTAAGAGGGAACCCCTTGAAGTTGCCATTTTAAACTTGGAATTATTGTTAAAAATGCAGCCATACAGCAATTCTAATATATTCAAATAATATATATAAGAATTAATAATGTATATTATTAATGTTTAATAGGAATTAATAAACATTCTTGGAAGATCGAACAAACATCTGTATTTAATTGCTCACGGACAAAGAAAAAGGAACTAAGGCCTACCACCAAACTAACGTCACACTGCAAAGTCAAATCCATAGCTGAAGATTCAAATGGTACAGAGAGTCAGATAATTAAAAGAATAAGGAGACTCTTTTAAAACACATCCTTAAATGAGTAGTAAAGAAGCCCAATACTTAAACAGAATCCCAGTAAAAAACCTTTATTCAGGGAAAGCACTCTGTAAGATTGAGCTTTGTGGAAGCTTTGTTATAAGAATATGTATGGGTGATTTCACTACATCTAGTTTTCATTTGAAAGAAACTATAATTTTTCAGAGTAATTGTTTGTAAGTAACTCTGGGTCTCATCTTTGTAGCCTAGTAGCCTTTGCACTTTTTACTTTGTAAAAGTAGAAAATCATTTTTAGGCATTTTTGGTTAATGGGCATTTTTTCCTAATACACAAAGTACAGTTTACAGAGTTAATTTATTTTTGATCTGAAATGGAAGTTTACCTAATATTTCAAGGGAAAGTAATCCACTAATCCTCCTAATTTAAGAATTTATAGAAAATGCATTATCTTCTAGAGCATCCAAAAAATTCATATCCTCTTGAGATTCCACTGAGGAATAAAAAATTGAATTGCTTAGTCTTTCATTTTCTTACAGTGTATTCTCTGATTGGTTTCATATTTTTTTGTATGTGTACTATTTAACAATTATAACCCAAGTGTCAGTAGCTTTTGTCAGTAGACATACCATTTTTTTCAATCCACATTTAAATGGCTACTGCATTTGCAACCTCTTGTTTCTTAAATACTGGCAAGATATTTGTAACAATAAAAAAGCCATGCAACCATTTCTCTTAATAGGATATATTACAAAAGTGTAAAATATATTCCAATCATTAAAATCAAATCAGAGGGTTTTTTAAATATGATGAAACATTATAAGACTCCACAATTACTAAAACCAATATCCTTTATACAAAACAAGCACATTCATAGCTTAAAGTAGTCATTAATACTCAAAATAACTATCAATGATATTTTGGGGATCCATAATAGAGGAATGGTGGTTCTTCAGATTAGTAGTGTCAGCATCACCTGAGAACTTTGTAAACACAAATTCTAAGCCTCACTTCAGACCTGTTGAATCAGAAACTCCAGGGGCAAGCACAGCAATGTGATGTACTCTAAATTTTGACAATAAGTAACATAAAAGAAGGAAAATGTACCACTACAGTTAGACATGTAAGATAAATCAGATGGTAAAACCAATTGGACCTACATGATTGCTATCAGTAGGAATCTTTCTTTTGAAATAATCCAGGTTGTGTAGACTAGTAGGATTTAAATAGGTAGCTGAAAGATTTTAATCTGTACAATCAAATCAATGTCACTGTTCTGTAAGTCTCCTTAGATCTTTTTATCATGTCTAGCTTTCAGGGTGCTTGCACTCCTAACAGCCAGCACCTGTGTTTTTGTCTGGAGGTAGCCTCAGGCTGCCTTAACTTGTCTGCCTTACCCTAGTTGGACATGGAAATTTAGAGCACCTAACTTCACCTTGAGCAGGTATAAGCTGTAACTGTGGTGTGTAAATGCTCCATCTGTCTTGTTTTTCCGAAAGATATTCTGAAAAATGACTCACACTGTCTGCAGGTCTCCCATGTGGGACCCAGTTACCTTCCTTGAGACTTCACTCAGAAGCCCATCTGGGCTCATTTTTTTTTTTCTTCCTAGTTTCACTTCTCTCTTCCCCACTAGTTATTCCAGTAGGAATCATTCCTCTTGTCTCTCTGTCACATGAGTGCTTACCTCAGAATCTAGTTCTGGGTAACCCAAACTGAAACAGATTATAACCTTACCTCTGTGAGTAAACACAGTAGGTTTTGTACTGAAGTGGTCAAAGATATTCTCAATATCATTTGATCTTTTGCCATGACACTGTATTTCCATCACTTTTTTTGTGTATATGACTTTGCTTTATATAAATGTCATTGTTCAGATAGTTCTAGATATACAGAAAAATTGAGAAGACAGTACAGAGAGTTCCCATGTGTCCCATACCCAATTTCCCCTGTCATTAACATTTTTTGTTAGTATGGTGCATTTTTAACATTTAATGACCTGATACTAACACATTATCATAACCCACTAAGGAGGACTGTGTTTTTTGTTAAATTCTACTCAGTCTTCAAGACTCAGCTCATGCCCAGTATGGGTTCTGTATCTGTCCTCATTTGTTCACCAAACAGTTCAACATCTTTTTTTATTAAGTACTTTATATATATTGTTCTAATAGTTGGGGATAAAGCAGTGAACCAGACATACCAGGTCTAAGCTAGCAAGAAAATTAAATTTTAATGGAGAGGGTCAAATCAAAAAGAAGTGAATAAATGCATACATATATAATTTCATATAGTAATAAGTGCTACAAAGAAAGCAAAGTTGTTAAAAATACAGTAGTCATTAGAAAACTGAACAACTTTGGAGAAGATGATCTGTATAAATCCTCTGTGCAGTGTCATTGGAGTTGCCACCTGAATTGTCTGTGGCCATGGGAAGAGGTGGCTGTGGGAAGATCTGAGCAATGCAGGTGTAGGCAGAGGGAACAGCAAGTCCAGAGGGCCTAAGGCATATCTGATGTATATGGAAACAGCAAAAAATCCCAAAAGTGTCTAGAAGGCAAGGGAAAGAGTAGTGTCAGATGAGGGGAGAAACATGCAGAAGGAAATCCCATGAGGCTGTCAGGAAGGAAAAAGCAGTACTGAATTTATTCTAAATGTAACAAGAAATCATTCCATACTAATAATTAGAGGATGTAATACAAGGGTACCATATGAGGTGATTAACTTTTAAAAATGTAGTTCTGAAGAATGGATTGGGACATATAAAGAAGGAGTAAAAAGAGGAGACTAAACGGATGCCCCATGTTTATTTTCTCAACTACCTGTAGTTCTTGGTTCTAATTTGTAGGGTTATTTCTATATTTCTTTTTAGAATGGAGCCATTTATGGTCAAGGGCCAAGTTTAATCATTCTTTTTTCTCCAAGTGGTAAACACTGTGTTTGATACAGTAAATATTCATTGTCAAGAAAAAGGAATGAATAATTTCTAAAAACTAGGAGGTAGTTAACACCAACATCAACTTTTTATTTTTAAAGGCAGGTGGCTCAGCAAATGAAATTTCACTTTTTGTCCATGTTTACCAGATCTGTTGTATCATTAGATATTATATTTAATTTTCTCCCAGTTTTTTTCCCCCAATGAGTTCGAACAAAATCTGATTCCTCAAGCATGTTCTACTTGGTTTTATTTCTCAGCTATTTGATAATCCTGGTGTGTTTTTAGTGATATCTCTGCTAATTTATTACATCCTTCTTAATACGTACATCTCAGAAGAAAATCAACACTCTCAAAAATATTGGACAGGGGATAAAGATAATTGCATTGTGTGGGGGCTCGACATTTATACTGTACATTTGCATCTGAGAATCTTGACTGAATTCTTTCTTTTCACAATAGCTCTACATTGTTGATGTTAAATTAAATGATTAATAATTTATCACCTTGAGTTTTATACCTTTATTAATATTTATACTTATATCTACTTATATTTAATTTATATTTATAATCTTACCTTTCCACTGAATGTCTTAGAAAGCCGAGTATTATTAACTTCACATATTTTCAAGTGGTAAGCTAATAAATGGTATAAATTTTAATTGTACTATATAATATAGCACTATTTTAAAAGTTTCTGGTTAATTTTAAAGGTCCAAAATTATTTTCTAAACAAATAAAAATCCCTGTCCCCTTCTCATTTATTCCATTTGCATTTCCATATAGATTTCATGTAGCTGACCTTAGATATATTCAAAATAATGAAATACCAAGACTCAATAATCTACTAATTATCTTTATCCCTTCTGAGGTAGCTTACTTCCATTATTCATTAGCCATGGGAGTGATCTTTGCATAAAGTATGTACTCCTGTAGACAAAAGAATATGTTAGTAAGGTGATAGCCATGCCTTAGTCCCTTTCCTCAAATGATCTTCCCAAAAGAGCAGTTTATATTACTTGCTGAAAAATGACTTTGAGTAGAAATGACTCTCTTTGAATTTTAAAAGTATTTGGCTGAAGTGTTGTAAATATTCTTCAGTGTTGATCATCTGCTGCTATATATCTGTTGATATATACCCCAGGATAATATCAGAGTAGCAGAGGTTTCTATTGTTTCTCAATGATTCCTATATTGGAAAAAAAATTATAAATAAAAATTTTCACTAAAATTTACAGTGTGAATTGCCTACCTAGATACTCTTGCCTATGTTCTTTACAGAAAAGTGAGTTTTGAGCTATTTTTTTTTACTGTGGCTACCTAGAGGCACATTTTTAATACTAAATTCTGTCATGTTAGCACCCTTTGTTCCTTGTAAAATTATTAATTTGTTTCTGAATTTTTTTAGACTCACAAATTGTTTTCTGATCTAGATTTTTGTCCTGTTCTGTATTTAGATATTTCAGTACAGTAAGTTGCCTAAAATCCTTTATCATTAATGGCATCCCATACGTGATAAACACACAGATTAATTAATAGTATAAGTTTACTGAATAAAATACAATGGCTACATTTTTGCCTCTGAAAATATATAACTTATATTCAAGGGTCGAATGGTTGTATATTATTTCTCTAAGCTATGAGTAGTTGTTAAAAAAAATACAATTTGAAAACAACAAGAGATATTTAAGGTTAAACAATTTATCTAAAGAAAATTGTATTTATGTAGTCAAATGCTCTGATTTCAAAGCAAAATTGACTTTGTGAGATTTAAATTGCCATTCAACCTCCTGATTAGCTGTGAGCAAACATTGCTTAAAAGCTGTTCAAGAAACTTAAATCTCAAGACAATATATCTAATAGCTAGAAATTAAAAATGGCCTGAAAATGCATTCTCAGTAAATTATGATAAATCTACGGAATAGAAAAAATATTCAAATATTTCATTATGATGCAGTTTATATATTGACAAAAACATTATTTAGGAAATAATTTAAAGAATAACACTGTCACAAAATTGTATATGGAGCTATACATTTCACAAGTGATACAATCAAATCAAGATGGCTCCAATTCTTGTCTGAGTAAAAAAGAAAAAAGTCAATAACAGAAAATAAAAGAAGATAAAAGAATAAAGACTTATTAGGAGGTTTACAGATCATTATTGAGTTATTTTATATAATTGTCTTTCATGGTTTAATGTTAGTAGGAGTTGAGAGGTGAATATTTTGAAAAAATTAATTTTTAACTTTGAGTAATGATTATTAGTGGAACAATCATGAACAGACAAAATGTCAGTGGTTTAGGGACAACAAAAATTCACATACACAGAGCAGTACACTGGCAGTGTCTCTGGCTGGCAGACTGCCTTTATCTGCACTGTGATTCAGCGATCCCAGCTCTTTTCATCTCGTGCTTCCACACTCTCCTAGGATTTGCTGTTTTCTTTATCCAGCCAGGGGAAGGGAGGAGAGAATTTGGAGAAACTGCAACAACCTCTTCAAATCTGGTCCCACAATTGCAATATTTACTTTCCCTCAAAGAAAACTCACTTCCATAGCTCATCAAGATACCAGAAGACTGGAGAATTTGGTTCTGAAACTGGGCAATGCTTTCCAGTGATGATGCTACATTATAGGGTATATTTCATGGTACTCACAGAGGAACCTGTGGTGAGCTTGTTCCATCACCCTCAAAGCCTTTTTTTTCCCCTCAGTAACACCACAAAGTCCTTTTTTATGGCATTTAGATAAACACATTGTTATCTGACTGAACATGTGGATGTATTTTATGTACTTACCTCTTTTTTCTGAATTATCCATTCCTTGTTAGACCTTCTTGAAAGGATACTTACACCATCTTGGTTCAAATGCTCATTTTTTAAAAAATTTATGTACTTATTTTAGAGAGAGAGAGGTAGAGAACAGAGTGAGATGGAGAGAGAGAATCTCAAGCAGACTCTGAGATCACGACCTGAGCGGAAACCAAGAGTTGGAGGCTTAACCGACTACACCACCCAGGAGCCCCCAAATGCTCATTATTGAAGAGACAATTGAAAATCAGAGAAATTAAGTAACTTGCCTAAGGTCACACATTTCATTAGTAGCAAACCCATAATTAGAATCCGTTTTTGTCCGATTTCCTTAGTACCTACCAATCCTGATAATTTCAGCAAAGTATTAATTGGTTTAATGCACTGGTTTTCAAGTATTTAAAAGCAGATCTAGAATGTATTGGAGAAAAATAATAATAATAATAATAATAATAATAATCCCTTAGGCAATTTGCATATTTTTTTTGATAGAAAAAAAATACTTTGTTACTTTTGGTATCCCTGAGGCAACCAAGTCTCTGTAACTATAGGGCTCTACAGAATTCAGACTATAAAGGACTAGCTCATTTCAAAACATATACTCTTTAAATTATACATACCAAGACTATCATGTAATGGAATGTACAGAAAGGAAGTTTTCTGGGTTGAGCTCCTGCAAAGCAGCCTATGAGTTGGAGATTAGTATGCAGACAATTTATTAAGGACTGCTCTTGGTATAAACACCTCTGAAGGGGACAAGAGGGAAGCAGGATTAAAAATCGGGAGAAGTATGCACAGCACAGACACACAAAGGCCTCAGCTGTCATTGGGCTTTCTGATGCTGGGTTTTCATATCCCAACATCAATCACTTATTGAATGCAAGCTATTCATTGGGTAAGGTAATTTTCTTCATTTATATATGAAGGGTCTGACAGCTGAGGCTGCCCTTGTAGCAGCTGGGGGTACTATTCCTGAATTCTGACCTGGTTGATGTATCACATTGTTCACTACGAAAGTTCATGTGACAGATCTTCCTAGGGAAAAGGGGTAAAAGGAGAATCCAAATGGCTTTGTCTAAAACATGAAATTGTTGGTCCATTTATTCCATAGACCAAACGGAAACAAACTTTATTTTGGATAGATATAATAAGAAGTATTCTTCTGTTGAAAAGTCAGTTTTCCTTATAAAATTATCCATGTGCTTAGGTTTTTATTTGCACATTATTTCTTTTATTCCATTTGCTTAGGTGTTTACTTGCACATTATTTCTTTTATTCCATTAAAGGGTATGAGGAACAAATAGCTTAATCTTAATTTTTCAGCTAATTCCCCTTTTTGGTGTACTGTGTTGATCTATAAATTAATAGCTATAGTAGTATTTTTGCACCTAGCAGAAAGATGCTACAGAAGAGTTCATTTTTCATTTGTGGAACTGAGACTTGAGTCCCTAAAGGAAAACAATGCAAAATATCATGCACTAAATCATTCAACAAAGATTTATTGTGTTTCTTTTGTGGCTGGAGCTAATTTACTGACCATTGTAGTTTGTTCCAAATTTTCAAAAATAATCAAGTATTATTTCATGCATAGCGAATTCAGTTCCTGTAAAGATTTACCAGTGTGTCATTGCCACTGTACAAAAGATTTTGCATAGTCAATCAAATATTTATAACTAAATTTAAATGATTTTTAATTCTTGTTTTTATTTAGCATAATACAGTAGGCATAAACGTATTCTATAATCTAAGTGATGTAATATAACAAGTAGTTAAAATTAAAAACTCTCAATGAGGTATTTTTATTCAGTGTTGACAAACTTAAGATTTAATATAAAATTATTATGCTCTGTCTCTTCTAAATAATTTTTTCCTAGTCAAAGAAAATAGTTTGAAATAACTTCAGTTTTATGGATTTTCCATTAAAACGTGATGAAAAAAAATTTCATACCAAAGAATCACAGCACTGCTGCTTTTAGAAGGGACAATATTATATACTGTTGGCATTCAATCTGTCTTAAAGTGAATAGCAGATACATTTTCAGAAATTTAAGAAGTGATTGGATTTTATCATAACAGCAATGAGGAACATCTATTGAATTGACATTTGAGAAAAAATAACTGTGTCTGGAATACAAAGAATGTATTAAAGGAAGAGGGGGACCACTATCCTGCTCATGTTAGGAGGAATTCCCAGTAATCCAAATATGGGTAATGGAACAAGATGAATGTGGGCAAAATGTGCAGATCCAACAGCCATTTAGGAGGCCAAATTAAAAGCGAAGTTGCAATAGAGAGGAAAAAGTCAAACTAGCTAGTTCTTCTTACTTAGAACAATTTAAGAATTACTTTTTACATTTTTTCTCTCTCATTTAAGATTCTAAGAAATGAAAACATCACTCAACACATGAAAATTATTTCTAAGCCCTACTTTAATATTAGCCTATGTTCTTGGGTGAGAACCTTACTTAATTTCAAGACACCATCTTAAAAATCCCAAAATACTCGCTGAGCTTCCTTGCCTCACAACACTGTGGAGGGGCCCAATGCAATTCTGCCTGTGAACTGTATACAGGTTTTCCTCGCTATCTGAAAGTAAAGCATTTCTATGAAAGCTTTCATAAGCCAAAATGGTGTAAAAGCAAAGAAATAATTACCACTAACTTACATGGAAAAATTTGTGAGTGGTCCCAGACCCCCAAAACAATTTCTCTTGGCTTTTCTGTTACCCTGGGACACATCTTGCTAGCAGATACACAAAAGAAATGGAGATAAAGCACAGATAGTCACAGACACAATTCTGTGGTTGTGTGGTTCCCAGGGAAGGCGCTTGGTGGTAAAACTCTGGCTGCTCAGAGTGTGTGCTACTGCTACAATGGCTCACTGAAAAACAAATGCTGAATGCCATTTTCACTTTTAACCTTTCTTCATGACAGCAAAAATACTCAGGATTTCTTTCCATGTAACAAGAGCAGATACAAATGTAGGGCTTTTGTAAAAGCAAAATGGCATAAGGATAACTTTCAAAAGGCAGAGGGAAATGTCTGTGCCAAGTATAAAATTATCCATGGTTGCCTTTCTTTGAAAAGTACGTCATTTGTTAAAATAAATAAAAATTTTAATTGTATTCTAAGAACTTCCAAAGAGTACAGGTTCCACACGTGCTTAAGAATCCAATTCTGTTCTTCCTCACAAACAATACTTTCCTCATGTGTGTTCTCTGAAGTTTTTCTTTTCTAACATATGTTCATTTCCTCTAGTGCCTTCTTCAGTGACAAAATGATCCCAGTTATCAGCATTTTTGTTACCAACATATGTTAGAAAAATTGATGATGACCAAGAAAAGATAAATTTGAATACAAAATTTTGACATGCATCCATTGAATATACATATTATTAAATATTACTCTAGCAGACATGTAGCTACACTATAGATATATAAAATTAAAAAATGTCTATTTACCTTGGTAAATAGGTGTATGTCTATATAGATTTAGCTACAAGTGCATTTAAAACTGGCTTAAAAGAATAAAATTAAGTTGATTGTGGTCGAAGCCATTTATATCATATGTTGTTTATTCTTTAAAAAACTAATTAGATTCTGTGTATTTAACATATATATCAGTGCGATTTGGAAAAAAGTACAAAAAATAAGCATGCACCAAATTTGGATGGCTAGGATTGGGAATTTGTTATATTTTTTTAAATATTAAAGATGGCATAGAAAACTCTGTGAAACCAAGTCAAAGAGTGTCTTCACGTTGGCAGATATTATAACAGAAGGCTTGATTTATAGTGAGATATAGTTCACTGCAGTCTTGAAGTTAACAGAGCTTATCAGTGCTTTCTACTATGATTTTATATTTCTGTTTCAATAAAAAAGTCATTATGTTATAGCTGAATAGAAAGTTTTAAATAAGATTTCAAATTATTTTTGAATTCTCTCTGGAGAATTATTAGACTAATACCTGGGAAGATAGCTTTACTTGGAAGATTCATAAGATAATACCTTCAGACTGTGATTAATAGAAAAAAAAAGTAGGAGACTAGCTGCAGTGTTTGAGACAGGGACACAGCCAAAAATTCAGAGATGGCAGAAGCAGCTGCCAGTTGTTTTACACATGGTACTGTGAAGCAAGGCAAAAATACTGACAAACACATATATGTTTATATATAAACTTTTAAACAACATTCATAAACCTGGTGAATATCAGCAGAAGAAAAACCTTCACGTGCACATAATATACAATATATTAATATTTTAGAAATTTTTCTTAAAAAATAATAGACTAAATGGAAGAGGAAAATCTGTTTCCTTGAAAGAAAGACAATAAAATGCTTACTAACTTAATTTTTATTTCATTTTTATTTTATTTTATGTCAATTGAACCATGGATTCATTTGGACTATGCAACTATCATTTTCAGAGTAGAAATTCACCATTGGAGAACTGATGTGTAGGGAAATTTAGATCATAGAAGGAAATTTATAAGGATGACTCTAAGGGGCTGATTGCATAAATACACATTTAATTCCATTTGGTAATCTAATTTTTAAAACCCGTAAAGAAACAAGATTGAAAAGTTAACTGAAGATATTTTTGTCTTCTAAGATTTTCAGTAAAATCTCAAAGGAAAAAAATCTCTTGACATCCAAGTTAGAATGAATGATCCAATATTTTTGAAGATAATAGCCACATCTATATCTATCTATCTATCTATCTATCTATCTATCTATCTATCTATCATCTATCTATCTATCTATCTATCTATCTATCATCTATCCATGTTAATGTATATGCAAGAAACAAGATGGAAAATACTGTGAACAATTGCTTTCTTAGGGAAAAGATACCGTCTTTTATTTGACCTCCTCAAATTTTACTTAGCTAAGGTAACCCTAATTTACAACTCTTTATGGGCACGGAGAAGAGAGTAATGAGTTAAATCCTATGCTCCATTGGCTCACTGATGCTCCCTGCCCTTCATTCGTTTTCCTAAGTCTGATATCTTGCGTGTCATTTAAACAGTTTGTCCTACTCTCTGCTTCTGTATATCTCAAATTATAGGCTAAAGATCTTGATCCAGCCTCTCTTCCGTATTATGGTGATAGCTCCTTACAATCAAGTGTCATGTATTTTTTCCTACAATATTTCTCATGGAATCTATTAAACTATTTTGAATGGCAGGTACTTAATAAATATACATTGAATTATTTATCTCCCTGCTCCTTTCTTCTGGCTTTCTGAATCCTGGAGCTTGTTTTCACAGCTTTTTTTTTTTTTTTTTTTAAGATCTGCTTATTTCAAGAATATCCACTTGATGCCACCATGATCTCTAATCTCTACCCTGACTTTAAATGACTTTTTTTAATTACCAATATAATTTTGGTGTATTTTAAAATCTTTCTTTAGCTAATGAAGTTTCTTATTTTGATGCTATTTCTATCTTGTTGTCTCTTAAATTCTGAGGAGATGGGGCTAATCTCTAGTGTGTGTGTAACAAGCCCTTGGTAATCATGTAGCTATCAATGATATTCAACTTTGAATTTGTATTGGTAGATTTGAAAAACACTGCAAGCAAGTCATGGAAAAATCACTACTATCATTACCGTCACCACCACCGACATCTTTGGGGTAACTACCACCAGCTTTCATTTATTTAGCACTGGCCATTAGACAGGTGCTATGATAGACATTTTTAACACAATCACTTTATTTCTTGTAAATCTTCAAGGTAGTTGTATTGAGAGAGAGAGAAGAAATGAGAGACAGAGAAAGTAAATGAGTCTCAGAACCTGTAAGTGACCAGTCAAAGATCACTGATAGGAAATATATCCAGGATTCAAAGCCATATTCATCTACAAAACCCATACTCATTAGTTCTATTTTATTATGATGCTTAAGAAATTCCGAACTTAAAGTGAAGGGTAAAAGGAACAATTTTAAACTGTTTAATCTAACTGCTTAACTTACTTTGATGCCATGAATCAAACCATATGGACAACCAATCACTAATCCCATTAAAAACATAACAAAATGTTATGAGGCCAAAACTCTAACAGAAACTGTACTGCCATTCCAGGCAGAGAAGTCAGAGAAAGAAGTGTGAGGGGAAGTCCAGGAGACGAGGAAGCCAGATAAGGGGATTCCCTAATTGTGTCTGTAACCTCCCACCAATTAAATCTCAGCCTACCCCTTGAAACTCTCATGCTGGGGATGATACCAAACCAGTATAACTCAGGATGTGAGAACTAAAATGAGATCTGAGCTACCCTAATGAAAGCAGAAAGGAGAACATAAATTTTCATCTATTATTGATTGAGATAACAATAGCAGAAGATAATACTTGAAAAATAATTTTCATTGTAGAATTAGATCATAAAAACATGGGAAAAAATTTGTTTAATACACTGGAAAAATGTAGAGCAATTTAAAAAATTAAGTATACAGGTGTCAGTATGTGTAGGTCACATAAGCTTAATATTTAGCTAAACAAAATCATGCTAGTTGTTAATGGATACACGAAATAACATATTTATGTAAGCTTATAAACAAACAAGAAGCAATGTTATAATTACATATGTAAGAAAATTATAAAAAATACAGATATAAAAATTATAAAAATATACACACAAGAACTTCTGTGGGTGATAAGCACATGGTATGATAGGTGTCTGTTGACTTCAGTTGTATCTGTAAGATTTTATTTTAATTAACTCAAGTAGATAAAATAATTTAGAGAATTTTGATTGTGCTATATAGGGTACCTGTTATCTGTATCTATATTTGTATCAGTATCTCTATATCTCTTACTGGATATCTATCTATAGATCTCTTTCTCCCTCCCTCTCTCTGTCCACACACACACACACACACACACACACACACACACACCACATATATTCCATCTATCTCTCCATTTATCTAGTAAGAGAGGTTTATTATATGGAACTGGATCACATAGTTATGGAAGCTGAGAAACCCAAGTTTACAGTCAGCAAACTGGAGACAAGGAAAATCAATGGTTAGTTTTGGTTTGAGTTTGAAGACCTGAGAATCAGGAGAACTGATGAGATATGTTCTACTTCAACTCTGAGGCCTAAGGCAGGAGAGGAACAATGTCCCAACACAAAGACAGTCTGGCAGAGAGTGAATTTTCTCTTGCTCAGTCTTTTGTTCTATTCAGGCTTTCACTGAATTGGATGAAGCTCACCACACTGGAAAGGAGAGTCTGTTTTACTCACTGTACTGATTCAAATATTAATTTCATTCAGAAACACCCTCACAGACATACCCAGAATAATGTTTCACCAAGTATCTGTGTACCTTGTGGCTCAATCAAGTTGAGACATAAAATTAACCTTACAAGTATAAATTAAATGTATATTGAATTATGTAATATTATAACAAAGGCAATAAAATATACCTAAAATTCTGGACATTTTACCAAAAAAAGGTAAATATATCACTGAAACACATTTAGGTAATGCTAGCTGTTTGGACACAACAAGGATAAATAATAGCTGTCTGAAATGATAATTGTATATTTAACATTCTTATACAGCACGAATCATAACTGGCTAAAATCTATATTAAATATTATCTAATGATGTACTGTAGATTCTATAGTTTATTACTAAAGCTATAAAATTAATTGAAAATTAATGTTATAGTAGTTGAACCATTAAAAGCAGATAAAATATAGATTCAGACAACCAATTTATCCAAAATTCTTAACAAAACAACTTGAGTCAGTCGAAGTTGAAAATGTTTGTCCTTTACAAAATAATATTCAATTTTAAACTAAAAATCTTTGTAATCATCAAATCAACATGGTCATGAAGTCTGGTACCTTCATTCCTGTAATTTTCATATGATTAGGTATAGTTGTTTGAAATAGTATTTATAAGTAGATTTTTAAAAATAATATTTTTTATTTACTTATTTTTTTTATTATGATACGTTAGTCACCATACAGTACATCATCAGTTTTGATGTAGTGTTCCATGATTCATTGTTTGCATATAACACCCAGTGTTCCATGCAATACGTGCCCTCCTTAATACCCATCACTGGGCTAGCCCATCCCCCCCACCACCCTCCCCTCTAAAACCCTCAGTTTGTTTCCCAGAGTCCATAGTCTCTCGTGGTTCATTGCCCCTCTTTTTTTTAATGGCGTGCTATCTTGTTCAATAAGAATAGGCTGCCATTCTTTTGGCAAAATTAAAATTAAGTGATATTTACTTGCTCAAATACCTGAAAGTAACTTCAGAACTTGGATTATTTAGCATCTTTTTATTTACAAGCTCCATTTACACTATTGCACTTAAATATGCATTTTTAATTTAATTTTTAGTTATTTTTATTTTTTAATGTTTTTTAAATTTTTTTATTATTTTTAAATGTTTGTAAAATTCACATCACATGAAATTTATTATTTTAACTGTTCATTTGTGTAGGATTCAGTAACATTAAATACACTCATATCGTTGTACAACCATCGCATCATCCACCTCCAGAATTCCTTTTATTGCAAAATGAAAATTCTGTATTCATTAAACATTAATTTTCATCCTTTTCTCTCCCCAGTTTCTGGCAACCACCATTCTACTTTGTCTCTATGCATATGACAGCTCTATTTCCTTCATTCATGCTAGTGGAACCATACAATGTTTCTCCTTTTGTGATTGGCTTATTTCACTTACATGTCTTCAAAGTTCATTCATGTTGTAGCATGTGTCAGAAATTCCTTCCTTTTAAAAGCTGAATAACATCCCATTGTATGTATATACCACACTTTGTTTATCCATTCATCTGTTGTTGGATACAGGGATTGCCTCCACCTTTTGGCTGTCGTGAATACTGCTGCTATGAATATGAATAGACAAATTGCTGTTCAGTTCCTCACTGTCAATTATTTTGGTCACATACAAGAAGTAGATCATATGCTGGATCATATGATAATTCTTATTTTATTTGCTGGATCATATGATTAATTCTATTTTTAAAGTTTTGAGTAACTATCATACTCCTTTCCATAGCAGATATACCAATTTACATTCCCAACCAGCAGTGCATAAGTATTCTAAATCCTTACCAACACTTGTTATTTTCTAATTTTTTTAATACCCATCCTATTAGATGTCAAGTGGTAGGCATCTCAATGTGGTTTTGATTTACATTTGCCTAATAATGATTGTTAAGTGCCTGTCATGTGCTTATTGATCATTCAGAGAAATTTTATTCAGATCCTTAGCCTATTTTTTAATTTTTTTTGTAGTTATTGAGTATAGGAGTTCATTATATATTTTGGATATTAATCTCTTATCAAACATGATTTGCAAATATTTTATTCCATTCAATGAGTTGCCTTTTCACTCTATTACGTCCTTTGGTGCACAAAAGTTTTCAAATTTGATGTAGTTTAATTATTTTTTTCTTTCTTTTTCCTGTGCTTTTGGTGTCATATCCAAGAAATCATTGTCATGAGAATTTTTCCCTACATTTTCTTCTAAGAGTTTTATAGTTTTAGCTCTTATGTTTAGTTCTTTGATCTATTTTGAGTTAATTTTTATCTATGGCATATGAGAAGGTCCAACTTCATTCTTTTATATGTGGGTCCAGTTGTCCCAACACCATTTGTTGAAAAGGCTGTCCGTTTATCATATAATAATATTCTCACTTTTATCAGAAATCCTTTGGCCATGTATGTGAGGGTTTGCACCTAAGCTTTCCATTCTATTACCTTGATCTGTAAGTCTGTCTTTCTACCAATATCACATTGTTCTGGTTACTGTAGCTTTATAGCAGTTGTTGAAATCAGGAAGTGTGAGACCCCTACTCTGTTCTTCTTTTTTCAGGGTTGTTTCAGCCTTTCAGGATCCCTGCATTTAAATTTTAAATGCTTATAATCCCAAAGCATTATAAATATGAGAAATATGTATATTTAAAATAAATGCTGTTTTGCATATGCTGTATTGCTCTTGCAATTGAATTTCATTGTTGTTGTGTTCTTTAAAAATTGTTGATTTTAATTAATATTTATAGACTTATTAGCACTAAAATATGAATATTGTTGTTATTGTTTATTGGCATTTTAAAACAACTCAATAGATAACTAGAATAATATATTGTTCTAATAATGGACCCCACAACCGTTTGCACATATAATTCTCCTTAAGTTCTTCAGAAAGGGTGACTATCTAGACTAGACCCCACCCATGGGAGTTCTACTCTAGGAAGTAAAATGGTCGGCCACTGGGAAATCTGATTGCTTTGGCCCTTCTGAAGCTGATTCTAGGCAGAGGTATTTTCAAGGGGCTGACTGGGATAAATATAATTAAAAACTATTTTTTTCAATTTTGTCCCTATTTGGGTAAAAGAGAAAAATAGAAGATGAAATGAGAAAGAGATAATTTGAGAACAAGGTGGTGATCAAGATTAGCCTAATACATAGTGATTGATTGTTAGTGTCATTACTGAAGGCCAGCATGATGCTTAAGCTTTCAAGCCATATAAGATATTTACTGGTGCTTACTGTCATTATCACCACCTTTAACTCAATTGTATGAATAATTAGTTAAGTGAATGTCTCATAATTTTAATGATCCAGCATTGAATTGTCTCAATGGTTACATAAAATTATGTGGAATATTATTCATGCTATCTTTTGGTCTGCATTTTTTGTATTTGGCCTGGAAAATATTAGTAATATCAGCAATACTAATAATGGGGGGAAAAGAAAGAGAGAGAGGAAAGAAGGACAGGAGGAAAGGAAGGAATGTTGGGAGGTAAGGAGGAAGAGGAAGAAAGGAAGGAAGGAAAGAAGGAGGGAGGAAAGAAAAAGGGAAGAAGGAAGGAAAGAAAGAAGGAAGGAAGGAAAGAAGGAAGGGAAAAAAGGAGGAAAGAGAAAGGGAAAAGAAGAGAAGAGAAATGAAAAGAAGGAAAGGAAGAGAAAAGAAGGGAAGGGGGAGGGAAAGGAAAGAGAATCACTTGCCAGCATTTAGAATATAAAATGTTATAGAAAATTTTGAGTTCCTGGCTTCTCTTGAGAACTGAAACAACTGGCCATCCCAAGGTCAACAAATAGAAGAAGCAAAGAAACTGCTAGCTGGTCATTCAGCTCTGGCCAGCACTGTTCATGACTCCATAGAAGCATTAGCTTTCTGCCTCTCATATATATTTCCCAGATTTGGTAATTTTATGCACACCCGGCCTCTTTAGGTTTTTTTTTTTTTTTTTTTGAATCATAATCTCAGTTAAATCACAGAGAATCTTGCTGTTTATACCGGCTTATAAAACACAAAGGCATATACAAATCCATTTTTTTGTCTTCACTCCAGTGATCTTTTTCTCTTATGCTTATTCTCAGTTCAGCACAGAAGGCAACTCATCCTTGCTTGAATTTTTCATTTTTTTTCTTTCTCTCTGTAATAATGAAGTTAAAATTAGCTGGTGTTATGCTTAAAACAAATTCAAAATAAAAACAGTAACAAGTTTACAGAAACAAAACAAAAACAGTATTACCAGTTCAAAACAAAATTTTGGATGCAACCATGTAGTATGAAAATTATGTTAACCCTTTCAAGCTAGAAGCAATTTGGTAAATTTCTTCTGCTGTGCTCTTATAATATAGAAGGTGTAATTTGGCTTTCCAAAGTATAAATTTGACAGACTGAAGAAAGCCAATTAAATCAATCTATATAATAAGAATAGTTTGACATAATCTAACAAATATTTGACATATTCTAAACAAAACAACTAGTTCTATCAGTTAAATATTTTGATTAATTCGGTATGTGTAGTGAAGCTAAAACTTTCATCAACTTATTACTTTATCTAGGATGTCCGAAAGCAAATTTATGGGAGATGATTATAAGATTTTGTTATCAGCATGCACAAAGCAGTTAGTTTTATGAAAACTGAGGAATTTTTGGTGTCAGCACTATTTATGAATTATTGACCTATGCATGGGCATAAAATGATATAAATAAAAATGATGAGGGAAAAAGAGTTCCAAAGATCCAGCTTGTAAAACACTATTTAGTTTTTGCACTTATCCATTTCTCTTGAAAATTACTGACATTCCTTATTAGTTTTTTCTTATAACAAATGAAAAGTACTGTAGTACTGTATTCAGAAATCTTTTTTAGATTAAAAAATATATAATTACCTATATTATGGTATTATTGATAACATATACATAATTGATTTTATTTATATGTGTAGGTATGGCAAATTTTCCAAAATAAGTAGAATTTTATGTGTTTAAATGTCTTAAATCGGGCTTAAAAAAAACACACACACAAAAATAAACTCAAAATGGATTAAGGACCTAAGTGTGAGACCTGAAACCATAAATGTTGTATAAGAGAGCACAGGCAGTAATTTCTGACATTGGTCATAGCAACTTCCTTCTAGATATGTCATCTGAGGCAAGGGAAACAAAAGCAAGCAAGCAAACAAACAACAACAAAAATCCTATTAGGATTTAGGACTGTATCAAAATAAAAAGCTTCTGCATGCAAAGGAAACAATCAACAAAACTAAAAGACCTACTGAATGGGAGAAGATATTTGCAAATGACATATCTGATAAAGGGTTAGTATCCAAAATATATAAAGAACTTACACAACTCAATGTAAAAACAAAACAAAACAAACCCACAAATGATCCGATTAAAAATGGGCAGAAGATATGAACAAACATTTCTCCAAAGAAGGCATACAGATAGTGAACAGACACATGAAGGATGTTCAACATCACTCATCATCAGGGAAATGCAATCAAAACCACAATAAGATATCACCTCACACCTCTTAGAATGGCTACAATCAAAAACACAAGAAACAACAAGTATTGGCAAGGACGTGGAGAAAAAGCAACCCTTATGCACTGTTGATGGGAATGCAAACTGGTGCAGCCACTGTGGAAGACACTATGGAGGTTCCTCAAAAAATTAAAAAATAGAACTACCCTATGATCCAGGAATCACACTACAGGGTATTTACCCAAAGAATACGAAAACACTAATTCAAAGGGATATATCCACCTCTGTGTTTATTGAAGTTATTATTTATAATAGCCAAACTATGGAAGCAGCCCAAGTATCCATTGACAGATGAATGGATAAAGAAGATGCGGTGTGTGTGTGTGTGTGTGTGTGTGTGTGTATATATATATATATATATTGGAAAATTATTCAGCCATAAAAAAAAAGAAATCTTGTCATTTGCTATCTAGAGAGTATAATGCTAAGCAAAATAAACCAGTCAGAGAAAGACAAATACCGTATGATTTCACTCATGTGGGGAATTTAAGAAACAAAAGAAACAAACAAAGGGGGGAAAAAAGAGAAAGGCAAACCAAAAAACTAAAAATAGAAATAAAGCAGACTCTTTTTTTAAAAACATTTTTTATTTAAATTCAATTAATTAACATATAATGTGTTCTTGGTTTCAGAGGTACAGGCCTGTGATTCTTCAGTCTTTTATAATACCCAGTTCTCATTACATCACAAGCTCTCCTTAATGTCCATCACCCAATCATCCTATCCCTGCAGTTCCCACCCCTCCAGCAACCTTCAGTTTGTTTCCTGTGATTAAGAGTCGCTTATGGTTTGTCTCCCTCTCTGATTTCATCTTGTTTTATTTTTTCCTCTCTTCCCCTGTGATCCTGTTTTGTTTCTTAAATTCCACATATAAGTAAGATCATATGGTAATTGTTTTTCTCTGATTGACTTATTTCACTTAGCATAATACCCTCCAGTTTCATCTGCATCATTGCAGATGGCAATATTTCATTGTTTATGGCTGCATAATATTCCATTGTGTATATATTATGCATCTTCTTTCATCTGTCGATGGACATCTGGGCTCTTTCCATGGTTTGGCTGTTGTGGACATTGCTGCTATAAACATTGGAGTGCAGGTGCCCCTTCAGATCACTACACTTGTATCTTTAGGGTAAATACCCAGTACAGCAATTGCTAGGTCGTAGGGTAACTCTCTTTGCAACTTGTCAAGGAACCTCCGTACTGTTTTCCAGAGTGGCTGCACCAGCTTGCATTCCCACCAACAGTATAGGAGGATTCCCCTTTCTCCACATCCTTGCCAACATCAGACTCTTGATTTTAGCGATAGTTATCAGAAATGACATAGTTGGGAGGATGGGTGAAATAGGTGAAGGGGATTAAGAGTGCACTTGTCATGATGAGCACTGAGTAATGTATGGAAGTGTTGAATCACTATATTGATTCATTGATTCATTTCTGGATATTTGAATTAATTCTCCTCTTTTCTGAAAATTGGTGGTTTTCTATCTTTTGAAATCAAGAGTGCTAATCAAGTTGGAATATTTGTGTCAGAATCCTCAATTGTGCCTTAGATCTGCATCTATTTCTATAGAATTTTATTTTATATCTTTCCATCCTGGTTTTCTGGAAGAGAACATGAACAGGGAGAATTACCCTAACACATAGACACAAGCTTCCAAGAACTCTTCAAGAAATGTCACCACCAGCTGTCTAGCTGCTCAGATCAGAAACATGGAAGTCATTCCCTCCTCTGAAACACATATCCACTCCTTCAGAGGGAATTTCAAAAAAATATCTCTCAGATCTGGACCCTTTCCTCCACTTCACTTGATGCTAATTTTGACCAATTCATCATTAGTTTTCACTAGTATTACTGAAACGTCCTTAATGATTTCTGTGTCTTCATCTTCTGCTGCTATAATCCATTCATCATGTTAGTCAAAATCATCTTTTAGAAGTGTAATTCTCACCATGTCAGTCCTTTACAGAAACTTGTTCAATGGTTTCCCGTTGCTTTTATTACAAATTCTAAAATGATATGGTGCTACCTCACTTTCCAGCCACAATTCATATCTTTATCCCCTTAGCTGTCAAATATTCTAGATCATGGCCATACAAGCTTGGAAGTATTGGCTTTTTGTACCAGCTTATTCTTTGTTGTGAGAGGTTGTCTTGGCATTATATTTAGTGGCATCTCTGTCTACTGCTCGCTAGATTCCAGGGCATCGCCCTAGTTGTGACAAAATATCCCCAGATATCGTCAAATATCCCCCGAGGGTCAAAATCACTGTAGTTGAAAACTACTGCTCTAGATACATTCTTGTTCTTTTATATATTGTAGCAGTGTTCTACTTTTCTTTTCTCCCCGAAATCTTCTAAAAATGTATTGTATATGTTCCTGGAGTGTTCTTTCCGCACTCCCACTTATCCTTCCACTGATATAGAGTCACTCCCTCCCAATGCAGTACACTAGGTTTGTTTTACTCTTTTGATACCTTTTTGATTCATTTTTAAAAATTCTCTGTTTCCAATTCCCATTTCACCTTATCTGTTTCTCCAATGTGCTATGTTCCTGTCGTCACAAGACCTTTGCTCATGCTCTTTCAAATACTCTGATAACTACCCTATTTTGTCTCAGCGTCTGCTCACAGACCTATCTCACTTCTTTGAAGAAAACTTTCTTAGCACCACAGACCTCATTTTTGTTGTTGTTAATATGCCTCCGTACGTAATTGGGTTCCTTTTACTCAGAACACTTGTCTCAGTTTGCCCTTTTCTATTTATTTGTGTTAATGATCTGGCTAATGTATTTCTCATCCAGAAGTCTTCTCAATGAAAATAAGAACCATGTTTATTTATTTGTTTTGTTTACTTGTTTGTTTTTGTTTTGTTTACCATTTCATCTCCAGCACCTACCACAGGTTCTGGCACATAATAGACACCACTCTATATTTGGTGAATGAGAATCAGTGCAGAATATCTAATTATAATTAGATGACTACCTATGTGATCATGCTTCCAGGATGTATTGTAAGCTGCCTGAGAGCTGAGATCTTGTCCTTGTGTGGAACTGGTACATATATAGTATCTAACACAAGAGCTCAGTAATGTTTTTCAAAGCAATGAATGTTTCCTGGAAATAACTCACTTTTTGTTGTAAGTTAAAGATGCAGACATTTTTTTTTTAATTTATAAAATTTCAGACGAAAAAATGCACCTTACACTCATGCTAGAACATTTTTATTTACTTGTTTTTCATTTTTTAGATGAACATGCATATATTCTCACTCAGTGCAATATAAGTTAGCAGTATGGTAATGCTAGGATCTGGTCTCCTGACACTTAGTCAAACATTACTTTCTTTGTTGCCTAATACACCTGCCAGGAATCTTTGAAAACTACAAAATACTCTAGTGAATGTGTTCAAAACTCTAATGTACCTACAAATACCCCAAGCTGGTAATATGTGTTATTTTCCTATTTACCTTATCTTCCATTGCTTTGTATTCCTGTCCAGTCTCTGTCTAGCTTTAAGTGGAATTTCTTCAATAACTCCTTTTGCAATAAGCTGATAACACATTAATGTTATACAATTAACATCCAGTTTTAATAAAAACATAACATCTGTTTTATTGTCATGTTAAAGAAACTTAATTGCCAGTATAAATATAAGCGCAGATCTATAAACTCCTCAGTAAAAGAAGGGCCTTCATATTTTGAATAATATCACCGATGCCCAGGGTCTCTTATTACCCGGAAACCGTGTGAACTATACAGAATGTTGTCTCCCTAAGTATTTTGGACCGCCATACTAATAACTGATTTCCTAAAAAAATGTGGAGAGCCCTGGATAAGCTTCAACTTAGCCAATCTCAAATATTGTGGAGAAAGACTATAACTCATTTATACAGAACATTAACACGATACTGACACAGATCCTGAAGAAAACGAATGCAACAGGGACAGTTAATAACTCCATCTCTGCTGTGTTGAATACTGAAAAGCAGAATTTAAGGGCATGCTCACAATTCCCCTTGTACACAAAGGCCGCATGGATTTAACGGTTCCAACTCCTAGGTACGCTGTAGCTGAAAAGCTGATGTAGGCATGCCATTTCTGGAAAATAACTCATTAGGTTTGGTAGCATGAATCATTTCCTACAATACTAACTATGAAAATTATATGATGCAGGACCCGTGTGGTGAAATGGCTGAGAAAAGCCTGTCCTCTAGGCTTCACAGGGCAAGGATAAAAATCTGTCTCATATCATCATTTTTGTTTGTTTCTAAGGAGATTGGTGTTTGCTTCAGGAAAAGCTTTGCATTGATCACATCTTGAGGGCCTTGGATGTATACATCTTTTTACAAACTATTGACGAAATTAAACCTAGAAGAAGAAATAGCAGCCTTAAAAAAAAAGAAAAAGTATTCTCCAAAGTAGAGATCAACAGTGCTCTCCTTTAATTGATTTATTTTACCATCCACCCTCCAAAGAGGATAACTTGGAAAATGTATGTTTCTCTCTAAAAATAACAGTGTACATTAAAAAAAAGTTTTGAAAATAAAGACATTGCCAGTAATTTACAACAATTTAAGCCACTCATTTTCTCAAATCCCATTCTTTAAATATTCACATTTAATGAAAGAAAATCCATACACACATTTTAAATTTCCTTGGTTTATCATTCTACATACATAAATTTTTTATTTTAATAAAAAATCATTTATAAACCAAATTGGATGAGTGAGTCATGTAAATATATTGGTTATAAAGGACAGAAGCATCTTCTTCATCTTTCTGAATTTTCCTGTAATGAAAGACCACAAATTTTCAAAAATCCCAATGTGGTGATTTAAAAACCCTAAATTCTGAGTTAAAATTTCCCAGGAAGCAGTTCTGTGGCTTTAGTACAGCTCTTTTCTTGCATCTCAGCTAATTAAAAAAAATGAGGAAGTTTCAGTGAATTGTCTTAAATGTACATTCCAAATTTGTTTATCTATAGTTAAGAAGAAAACTCACGTTCATCGAAATGAATGACAATGAGCAAGAAACAATATTACATCTCAAATGTTATTTTTAGGAATGAAAAGTATTGATTTAGTTTAACAAATGTTAACACAGAGGTCTTGGTGCAGGTGTCCTTCCCACAAAGGCTGACTAATTTCCCCTAAATGGCTCACATGGTTCTTTTTGTTAAGATCCAGGACTGCTGCTGCTCTGCTCTTCAGTCATTTTAAGAGGCAGACAGGACAGCTGGGACGTCCTGAAAGCAATGGCTTCATGCCTGCTTTTGTAAATGTTTCCTATTTTGTCTCTTGTTTTCCTTTACTGTTTGGAGCTGGTTATACGCCAATTGAATTAAACTTCAACATATTTGTCCCAGATTAGAAGCACAGTTCTTTTACATCTTCATGTTTAGTCTTTAAGTTTATTTTCAATAATTTTCACAGATATCTAAGCTGTGCTCGTTTGTATTTACCAATTCTGCCCTCTAGTTTACTTCCCTACAAGGGAACTCTTACAATATGTATTTTTTTAAGAAATTTTCCCCACATTTACTTTACTTCAAATGTTTTTACAGTAGGCATCCTCACATTTCCATCACCATCTTCTCCCCTTTGTTGTGCACCGATGCTTCCACCCCCGGGCATTCTCACTTAGCAAAAGGGCTGCTGATGTGTTCCCAATTTTCCTCACATCTTCACTTTTTTTGAATGTTGAAAGGAATCACAAACCTAACACAGCTCAAAAAGAAGTGTGTTTCCTCCTGAACTTACACTCCTCCTTCTGTCTTGGTATCTCACTAAATCGTACCACAATCCACCTTACTGTTCAAGACAAGACTTAGAAGCCATTGATCGCTTCTCCTTTTCTCATCACTTACATGCAAAACCACCGTGTCCTTTAATTATAAAATAGGTGTCAGCACCATTCACCTTGTGCTGCCTTTGATTCTGCTCCCTGGTTCATTCCACTGTCTCTCTTGCCCAAATTGTAATGGCATAGCTGCTTTTTCTGTTCCAAAAAATTCCCACTGTACGTGAATTTAAATCCAAATTTGTGTTCTCCAGGTTATATATAAACTGGCTCCTGCTTATTTCTCTTCACACTTTTCCTGCCACTGTCAGCCACATGATTTTGGGGGGTTTTGTTCATTTGTTTGTTGTGTTTAGTGTGTATGTGCGTGCGTGTGTGTGTGTGTACATATATACATATATATATATGTATATATATATATATATATATATATATATATATATATATATATATATATAACTTATTTCCAATATGTAGCCTTACCTTTGTTGATCTTTCTGTTGGAAACGCTCTGCTCCTGACTTTGCTCGGCTGGTCCTTTCTTGCCATGCAGGCTTCAGCTCACATGTGACCTCCGTTGGGATAGCTTTTTGACTGCTCTAACTACCAACTTCCATCCATATCCCCACCTCTGTAAGCCCAATTACTTCATTTTATTCTTTACTATTTTAGTAATAATGTAACTATCTTACATTCTCATGTGTTGTTTTTTTAAAATTTTCACTTCTTTATGTGCCATCTTTGCACAATAGAATATATATTTTAAGTAAACAGGGACCTTAACTGCAACGTTTATCTTGGCCCAGAACTGAAAATCAATAAATAATTGCTGAATGAATGATTGAATGAAGAAATAAATCTACTTTGCCAGTGGTAACTCTTATATACTAAACAACCTGGAGAATTAGAGCTAGGACACATCTGAGAGTTCTCTAATCAAAGTGACTCATTTTATAAATGAGAAAACTGAGTTCGGGGTAGATTATGTAACTTGCTGAAATTCACACAGATGGCCAGTAGAAGAATTAAGACTGGAATGTGTATTTCCCATAATATACAAAAAAACTTAGAGAAGGAAAGAAATGATCAATAGTTCTTCATATGATTTTCTGTTGCACCATCTGTTTCACTCTATCACGTTACTATATTAGGTACCTTTATTCTTTTTCAAATTTATTCTTATAAGGTAGTATCATTACAAATCAGGTAGTCGAAAAGGATAAAAGTTCTATCAAGACTTCATGTTTCAGCTCACTAAAGATCTTGAAAGTCATCACTACCATTCATACAACAAAAGCTGAAAAAACTGGAGATCACTGACTTGGATGCACCAGAGGACTGAGGTCACAAGGCAAACTACCCCTCCAAAATCTGAAAAGACAGGTGAATACAGAGAATCACAATCAACATCTCTGAACCTGGACCAGAAACCACTAGTGATGTTAACTGGAGGAAACACTTATATGGTAATTTTGACAAATTGCGGGGAACAGAGCATGAACTAGCAAGAAAATATGAGACCCATGGAGGCTGTAATATTAGGGGGCCCTACACATGCATAGCTTTTTACATCCAGAGACCATATAGATTGTCATGTTGAAGAATCAAAAAAGATCCCCCTGTGGCTCTAGCAGAAGGAAGGAAAAAAAATAATAACTGTTGTGAAATACACCAATAACAGCAGCTTACTCTCCATGGTAAAGTCTTTCCAAAGTCTTAAACTACCTAGGTGAAAGGCGGTTGCAAGAATCAGCCTCTGCTAGCCTTCCTATCTCACCTGAGTGTATGCATGTATTTGGGGTAGGAGTGGGGCTGAGACACAGCCCAGCAGCACAGGCCTACTAAAAACTGAGTTATAATCATAAGATAACAGATCACTTTCCCTCCCCAACACCATACCACCGCATTAATGGGCCTCTATATAATAACAGTGGGTTATAGATGAGAAACCTGTTAAGATAGACTTTATCTAAGGAGGAGTTCTTAAGAAATCCCAAATAAAATCATGGAGACAAAAATAGATATGCTACAAGGATTTGAATTATCTGGCACCTATAGCTACAGCAAATATTAAACACAACCTAAATTCCTGGTCAAATTAACAAAAAATCTCACACTTAAGTTCTGTTTATCTCAGAGTCTATTATCTGTTACATCATATCTGACTTTTCACGACAACAAAAAAAATTAAGAGGCATTCCAAAAAGCATGAAAAACAGTCTGAAGAACAAGACTCAGATATGACAGTTTGGAGGAATATTGTATAGAGAATTTAAAACAACTATGATTATTACGTTAAGGACACTAATGAAAAAAGCAGGCAACATGCTATAACACATGGTAAATGTAAGCAAAGATGAAAACTCTCAAAAACAATCAAAATATATAGAAGTTTTTTAAAAAAAGAACTGTAACATATATGAAGAATGTTTTTGATGAGCTCATCTACAGACTGGACACTGCTAAGGAAAGAATCAGTAAGCTTGAAGATATGTCAGTGGAAATTTCACAAACCAAAATGTAAAGAGAAACAAGAGTACACAAGAGAAAGAACAGAATATCCAAGAACTCTTGGGCAATTTCAAAACGTTCAACGTCAGTGTAATTGAAATACCAGAAGAAGAAGAGAGAAGGGAACAGAAGAAAAATATGTGAAATATTAATGGCCAGGAATTTTTTCAAAATGAATGACAGAAACAATATAGCAGAACCAGAAATGTTAGAGAACATCATGCAGGATAAATACTAAATAAATAAATCTGTACCCATGTATATAATATTCAAACTGCAGAAAATCAAAGGCAAAGAAAAAATTCTTGAAAGAAGATAAAGGAGGAGTGCCTGTGGGGAGTCAGCTTGCCTCCCTCTCTCTCTCTGCCCCTCCCGCTGCTCATGCTCTCTCTCTAAAATAAATAAAATAAATCTTAAAAAAAAAAGAAAGAAGCCAAAGTGAAAAAAAAATTTGACTTATCAGAGAACAAGGATACGAATTACAGAGGACTCTCATCAGAAACCATAGAAACAAGGACAGAATGAAGTAAAATACTCAAAGAGTTGAAAGAAGATAAATAAAAAAGGACACCAGTCTACAATTCTAATTCCAGTGAAGTCATCCTTCACAATAAGGAGAAGTAAAGATTTTCTTAGTGACACAAAAACTATTATAATTTGTTACCAGTAGAACTATCCTGCAAGCAACTCTAGAACAAGTTCTTCAGGTGTAGCCGAAAATTCTTCAGGTAGGAAAGAAAAATAACGTATGGCAAAAATTCAAGTCAGACAACCACCACTCTCTTTCCCTCTCTATGAATTTGAACTACTCTAGGTGGTTCCCTAAATAAGTGGAATCACAAAGTATTTGTCTTTTTGCGACTGGCTTGTTTCACTTAGCATAATATCCACGAGATTCATCTATGATGTAGTATGTGTCAGAATTTCCTTTCTTTTTTAAAGCTAATATTCCATTGTATAATGTATATATACCACACTTTGTATCCATTCTGTCAGCGAATACCTGGGTTGCTTTCACTTTTTTGGCTATCGTGAATAATGTTGCCATGAAATGAGTATGCACATATCTGTTCATTTCCTTGCTTTCAATTCCTTTGTGTATATATCAGAAATAAAATGCTAGAATGTATGGTAATTCTACTCTTAATTTTTTGAGTAACCGCCATACAGTTTTCCATGAAAGAGGCACCATTTTATATTTCCACCAACCCTGTACAAGGATTCCAGTTTCTCCATATCCTTACCAATGCTTGTTTTCTGTTTTTGTTTTGATAGTAACCATCCTCATGGATGTGAGGTGATATTTTCTTATTCTTAATTGATTTAAAAGATAACAGTTTATTTAAAGTAATAATAATGTATTGGATAATTACATGAATAACTAAAATAAATAAAAACAATGTCATAAGAGATGAGATGGAGAAATTGGGAATACTCTATTATAAGGTACCTTTACTATGGGTATAATATTACTTTAAGGAAGACTTACATTAGCTATAAATATGTATTGAAAATTCTAGGACAAACTGATTTTTAAAAAAGAAATATAAAGAAAAGAGAACTGGTGGTTTCCAGAGGGGAGGTGGGGGAGGTGAAATAAAGGAAATTAAAAGTATGCTTTTCTTGATGAGCACTGAGAAATGTATAGAATTATTGAATCATTATATTGTACACCTGAAACTAATATAACTCTGTATGTTAATTATACTTAAATAAAAAAGATAAAATGTAATCATTTAAATACTCAAAATGAGAATGCAGAAAGAGTGAGAAAAAGAAAGAACAAATACAACTAATAGAATAAATAACAATCCAACTACATTAGTAATCACTTTAAATGAGAATGGCCTAAATATATCAATTAAAAAACAGAGGTTGTCACAGTGAATTAAAACAAAAACAAGATCCAACTGTGTATTGTCTAAAATGAATCCATCTTAAATATAAAGATTGAGAACAGTTAAAAATAAACAGATTTAGAAAGACACAACATGTAAACCCTAATGAAAAGTAAGCTGGAGTGGCTCTATCAACTATGACAGGGCAGGTTTCAGAACAAGAAAAATTATCAAAAGTTAAGAAGGGGACTGACTACATGAGCAGTGCTTTTAGAAGACAACCATCCTAATGCACCCAACATTAGTGCATCAAAATACATGAGGCAAAAACCAATAATTAGTGTTTTTCCAAAAAAGAAGTCATTAGCCTAGAGGGTTTTGCTAGTGAATTCTACCAATATTTAAGAAAAGAATGACACCGGGGTGCCTGGGTGGCACAGCGGTTAAGCGTCTGCCTTTGGCTCAGGGTGTGATCCCGGCGTTATGGGATCGAGCCCCACATCAGGCTCTTCCGCTATGAGCCTGCTTCTTCCTCTCCCACTCCCCCTGCTTGTGTTCCCTCTCTCGCTGGCTGTCTCTATCTCTGTCGAATAAATAAATAAAATCTTTAAAAAAAAAAAAAAGGAAGAAAAAAAGAAAAGAATGACACCAATTTTACATGATACCTTCTGGAAAATTAAAAAAAAAAAAAAAAGACTCAATCCATAAGGTCAGACTCTTCTTTTATAAAAAGACAGATAAATAAATCACCAAAAAAGGAAAAGCAAAGACCAATATTTCTCATGAACATAGATGCAAAAATCTTCAAAAAAAGTAAATAAATATGAATGGTGTGTTAAAAAATATACACTATGATCAAGTGAGATTTATTCCAGGTATTTATTTCAGCTAGTTTATTTCAACATCTGAAAATCTGTCAATGTAATCTACCACACCAACAGATTAACAAAGAAAACCCATCATATCCATTGATAAAGAAATGTACTTCACAAGATCCTACGTAGATTTGAAATAAAAATCCTCATGGCACTAAAATAAAGGGGAACTTCCTTAATTTGATACAGGGCATCTATGAAAAGCCCACAGCAGCAAGACACGGGATGCTTCCCTCCAACATCGGGAACAAAGTAAGGGTGTGTCCTCTTACTACTGTTCTGCAACATCATAATAGAAAAGGAAATTAAAGTATACAGAATAGGAGAAAGAAAGCTGCTTTTGTTCACAGATGACCTGACTGTCTATAAAGGAAATCCCAAAGAATTGACAAAAATCTCCAGAGAATAAAGTATCAGGATGCAGGTTAGTATGGCAAAGTCAGATACTTTCTTATATACCAGCAACAAACTGGAATTTGATTTTTTTAATTATAGGACCAAGAAAATGAAATAATAGGCATATATCTACCAAATATGTATGGGATCTATATGCAGAAAACTACAAAGCTCTGGTGAAAAAAAATCAAGATCTCGACAAATGGAGAAACATTACGTGTTTGTGAATTGGAAGATTCGATATTGTCAAGATCTTGGTTCCTCCCAACTTGATCTACAGATTCAATGCAATTCCAATGAAAATTTCAACAAGCTATTTTGTAAATATCAATAAAATGATTCAGATGTTTATATGGAAATATAAGTGACCTTGGATAATAAATAAAATACTAAAGAAAAATTAAATAGAAAGGCTCATGCTGTTGACTTCAAGACTTTTTATAAAGGTACAGTAATTAAGATGGTGTGGTATTGGTAAAAGAATAAATGCAGATTAAGAAAAAAGTTATAGTATACAAATCTGTCCTTCTTTACTCACTATTTCTTTTGAATATTTCTGGCTTTATCTATTTTGGCCGTTATGCCTACAATTCTAGCTAACATGTTCATGCTTCTCTTTCTTGATTTTTTATATCTGTCAGTTGCTTAGCTTTCCACACAAGTCAAAATTGTAAAATAATACTATAGCTCTGGAAATACAAACTCTTGTTTGCACTCCCTTTCCTTTAAAGGAAGCAGTTGTCATTCTGCTTCTTAAGTTATATAAAGATTCACCTCATATTTTTATTGCTTTTTATACATTATTTTACAACAGTGAAATTATTTCTGTCTTCTATCCCTCCTTACATGAATTAACGCAGTGACCTTACAGGTGTATTTTGAATATAATCAATAATATAAAGCCATCAGACCAAAGAGGCTCAGATCAAACCACTAACATAAGGGACACATAATCAAGCAAAGAAAGATGACAGCAAAGTGCAGGTCACTTTTTGTATGAAAAGCTAAACAGCCACAGCTGAAATGTCCTCCCTTCCCTCTGTTGTTTCCAGAAGGGTCATCTTTACAACAGCCCACACAGAGGAGGATTTTCTGGAAGCCCCAGAAGCTAAATTAAACAATTGCCTGCTGCAGCAAAACCCAACTTTTTCTTGCTTGGTTTGTTTCTTGCCACTGAACACAATCTTTCAATCACAGGAGAGCTCTGCCAACCTCGCAGTCCTTGGTAATTAGTGAACTAAAAGAGAGAAGAATTTTTAGTAAATACGTCAGAAATTGAAGACTTTAAATAAGCCAAGAAGGAAGTGTGATCTGAATCTTAATTACTACTGTCCATGCTCTTCACTTTCTTGGAGAAAGATTAGATGTCTTGACATTACTTTGGATGAAAAAAGGACACACACACAAAAAAAGGCCCCAAAAAACGAATGAAGTTACTGAGTTTCTACCAATCAAAAAAAACATTACTTGGTACAAATTCAGAATTCTTCTATCTCTGACAAGTCACCTAAATAAATTACAAGTATGAAATCTGTAAAATAATTATTTATTCAAAAATTTTAACATCAGGGAGTTTTGACAAACATTACCAAAAGGGCTCAGATAAAAAAAAAAAAAAAAAAAGGTGTTTTAACAAAGAGAATTGTTGATTCAGTGTAGCTGTATGCTTAGTCATAGCATCTGGCCTTGCTACTTAGTACAGTCTTTTGAGTTAAACATCAAAAAGTTTTTTCTCTCCTGCCTTGATCATTATGTCAGGTCTTAATTAACAAGTTTTTTTTTTTTTCTTTTACACTTTCAATTATCGCTAAAAGATCTAGAAAGATCAAGGGAATGCAGAAGGAATGTAGGAGTAATGCAATCTTTGTCTAGTTATCAATGGCCTCGTAATTCCCCTGAAAGTTGTGTTTGCATATCCAGAAGGACCTAAAATGATCACAGCCACAACGGAGCCAACACTTCATCTAATACTCATGGTGGGCATTTTCCACCCACCTATCAGAATAGTCATTAAGCATTCAGAATATTTGTAGGTAAAGCAGCTGAAATCATTGAAATGCTCTATTTCCATAGATGAACTTAAATAAAATCAGTGAAGTGTTACATCCATCCTGTAATTTTGATTTGAATTAATCTGTATGGCATATAATTGGCCATTCCTAATGCCTTGCGACAGAGAAGAAATGCATTTAATATTTATTCCTTGCATGATGAATCAGCATTGCTGTGTCTAAAAAGTTCAAAGTAAAACAGAAACTTGACAGATATCTGGCCAATATGATCATAGAGAAAATGAGTTATTTAGTGCATGAATTTATCCATTGCCAGTCCAGTTTTAAAGGCACATTCATAGATAATGTATTTAAGCTTTAGAGTTCTAAAAATTGTATATCATAAAATATTCAAGAAAATATTGCTTTGGAAATCAAGTCACCACATATCAAAGAATTAAGATTTGAACAATCAAATGTTTCTTTACATTTATTTATATGAATAGATAGCTACATTTGGGGTGCCTGGGTGGCTCAATCGGTTAAGCGTCTGCCTTTGACTCAGGTCATGATCTCAGGATCCTGGGATGGAGCTCTGTGTCTGGCTCCCTGCTCAGTGTGGAGTCTGCTACTCCCTCTCCCTCTCCTGTGCTGTCTCTCTCTCTCTCTCTCTCTCTCTCAAATAAATAAATAAAATCCTAAAAAAAAAAAAAAAGAATATATAGCTACATTCACAATGAATCTGAATAATATCTCGTTTTATATAGTCTTGATGCTTCGATTCAATTAACCACTTTCAAAACATAAAGCAAGCACATTGATAATGAAAAGCACAGGTGCAGAATTAACACAGAACAAAGTAAATAACACAGAAAGACCTATTTGAAAAATCCTGAAAAGAGAACAATATAATTGAAAAATAAATTATGGGAATTAGTTATTTCCATATTTTACCCCTGGTTTATTTTTGAATTTAAATTTTATTCAGTAAAACTGAAGGACCTAGGAGCTATAATATATATTTGCCAATTTAAATACAGCATTAAATAAAATTATTGCACTAATGAAAACAGAGTTCAAGTAAAAAGTTTAAAGTGCACATTTTTATCTTTGGAGTAAATTTTGAAAATTGTGTGTATCTGAATATATTTATTGCATGACTAATTTCTTTTTGTATGTATATGTAATTTACATAATTTTTTTCATGGACAGATTTCACAGGACTAGAAATTACATAGAACATATTTTGTTTTGGGGCGCCTGGGTGGCACAGCGGTTAAGCGTCTGCCTTCGCTTAGGGCGTGATCCCGGCATGATGGGATCGAGCCCCATATCAGGCTCTTCTGCTATGAGCCTGCTTCTTCCTCTCCCACTCTCCCTGCTTGTGTTCCCTCTCTCGCTGGCTGTCTCTATCTCTGTCGAATAAATAAATAAAATCTTAAAAAAAAAAAAAAGAACATATTTTGTTTTAGCCTTTTGGGAAATACACTCATTTCACATGTAAATACAAGTATCACAATTTTAGAGTGGTAATCGTTACTGCAGTTTATAATCACATAAACCAGAAAACCAAGCAAAAACTACTAAAAAGAGAGCCCAAGATAAGCATTTCTCTCATTAGTCTACAAGCCTGAGCAAACAAATTAGGGGTGCCTAAGTGGCTCAGACAGTTGTGTCCACCTTGGGCTTGGGTTCTGATCCCAGAGTCCTGGGATCGAGCCCCATGTAGGGCTCCCTGCTCAACAGGGAGCCTGCTTCTCTCTCTCTCCATGGCTCATGCTCTCTCTTGCTGTCCCTCTCTGTCAAATAAATAAATAATATCTTAAAAAAAAAAAAAACACCTTCAGCCAATCACCTTTCTTTTATATAATTATTTAAAAGAAAAAAATCACCATTGTTTGAAATTAAATGACACGAGAAAAATGACTCCAATATTCCTGATGTTTTTATGTCTAAGTAGATGACTGCAAAGATCTTTCTCAGAAGTAAGTTATTATTTAGCCAAATTCTATCTTTGGATCAGGGGTAACATTCTCTCTGGTGGTAAGAAGAAAGCACCTCTTTTCTTCTTTCCCATTTTAATCAGCAGAAATGTTCTCCTCTGTAGTCAACACAAATGTAATGTGTTTTCAGAACTGTTACAGTTCTGAAACACAGCAGGAAAAATGTCCCAGAGAAAGCTAGTGGCAGTATTTTCAGAGAATACCAACAAACCTGCTCACTCACTGAGTAAAACCAAAGAAGGTAAGCATTTGTTCATCCTACCATTCTACCATGACCCAAAAAAAGATTGAAATTACATTTAACGAGTTAATCATTGGATATATTATTATCAGTGTTCCAGACTTGTTTGGAGAAGAAAACAGAAATCAAAGAAACTCCATTTCCAAAATGTTTTTCCATGTGAATAAAAAAATTTTAATATTGTTAATTGAATATGACATTAAAAAATAATGCACAGGCACATGGCTATAACAGCTTAAGGATCAACATTTATTATGGGTTGTTTTTTTGTTATATTCTTTTAAATTTTTATTTTACTGTTTCCCATATTCTATTCTTTACATTAGCCATTTTTAAAGAAAAATAAAAGCTGTTAAATCAGTTATCTATTTTATGCTATAGTATTTCTTTCAGAAACTGATGAGAGCTACGAGTTTTTTACTCCTAAAAATTCTCATAAGTATTACCCACCTGCATTCAGTTTTACAAAAAATTTCAAGAGATACATGAACACGCTCTTCTATATCCATTTACTTCAGTTTAGGAAAACCAGGCTTACATAATTTGATTTCTGATACATGTGGTATATTATTTCCTTTGAGTTCTGTATCAGTTATTCCTACAGAATTTGTCCTCTTTTAATTTTTTCATAATTTTTGCAGTTTCTTTCCCATTTCTATTAAACTACATATGTTTGTACTGTACACTTTTTTAAAAAAAATATAATTGGTTATTGTTAAACAACAAAAATTCAACTGACATGTTTAAAACATAAAATTGGCTTTCTGAACCATTCATGAATCTGGCAGCATTTCATCTCGCCAATAGAAAGGAGCTCTGTAGAGCTGCAGAAAAAGAAAGGTTTTTAAAGGCAGAGATTGAGAGGGGGGGAAAAAAGGAAATTATTAGCAAAGAATGCATTGTTTTAGGCCAGGTCATCCTCCGAAGGGGACTGAAAGGGTGCTATCAGTAAATTTCCTAGTGCTGACCAGGAAAGTCCATGTTGACTGGTTAGAGATTACATTCCTGGTTGGAGGGGTGCCTTTGAAACTAGTTAAATTAGGTATTAAGTTCTGCTTTGCTGACTTGGGGCCTTAACATAAGTAACTGCATTTGGGGACTATCGTCTTCCTTTTAACAGTTGTATCTTCCCCATTTTTTTAGCCTCTCAGTTTTCCAGCGTTAGTTCCAGCTTTCCACAGCAGGCAAGTCAGTTAGGAGTCTGGGATCTTTTTTTTTTTTTTTTTTTTTTTTTTTAAATGATTTTTTATTATATTATGTTAGTCACCATACAGTACATCCCCGGTTTCCGATGTAAGGCTCGATGATTCATTAGTTGTGTATAACACCCAGTGCACCATGCAATACGTGCCCTCCTTACTACCCATCACCGGTCTATCCCATTCCCCCACCCCCCTCCCCTCTGAAGTCCTCAGTTTGTTTCTCATAGTCCATAGTCTCTCATGTTTCATTCCCCCTTCTGATTACCCCCCCTTTCTTTATCCCTTTCTTCCCCTACCGATCATCCTAGTTCTTATGTTCCATAGATGAGAGAAATCATATGATAGTTGTCTTTCTCTGCTTGACTTATTTCACTTAGCATTATCTCCTCCAGTGCTATCCATGTTGTAGCAAATGTTGAGAACTCGTTCTTTCTGATAGCTGAGTAATATTCCATTGTATATATGGACCACAACTTCTTAATCCAGTCATCTGTTGAAGGGCATCTCGGCTCCTTCCACAATTTAGCTATTGTGGACATTGCTGCTATGAACATTGGGGTGCATATGGCCCTTCTCTTCACTATGTCTGTATCTTTGGGGTAAATACCCAGTAGTGCAATGGCTGGGTCATAGGGTAGCTCAATTTTTAACTTTTTAAGGGACCTCCACACTGTTTTCCAGAGTGGCTGTACCAACTTGCATTCCCACCAACAATGTAGGAGGGATCCCCTTTCTCCACATCCTCTCCAACAATTGTTGTTTCTTGCCTTGTCTATTTTTGCCATTCTAACTGGCGTAAGGTGGTATCTCAGTGTGGTTTTGAGTTGAATTTCCTTGATGGCTAATGATTTTGAACATTTTTTCATGTGTCTGTTAGCCATTTGTATGTCTTCATTGGAAAAGTGTCTGTTCATATCTTCTGCCCATTTTTTGATTTGTTTATTTGTTTCTCGTGTATTGAGTTTGAGAAGTTCTTTGTAGATCTTGGATACCAGTCCTTTATCTGTAGTGTCATTTGCAAATATATTCTCCCATTCCGTGGGCTGCCTCTTAGTTTTTCTGACTGTTTCCTTGGCTGTGCAGAAACTTTTAATCTTGATGAAGTCCCATAAATTCATTTTATCTTTTGTTTCTCTTGCCTTTGGGGATGTGTCATGAAAAAGTTTGCTTTGGCCGATGTCGTAGAGGTTGTTGCCTATGTTCTCCTCTAGAATTTTGATGGATTCCTGTCTCACATCGAGGTCTTTCATCCATTTGGAGTTTATTTTTGTGTATGGTGTGAGATAGTGGTCAAGTTTCATTCTTTTGCATGTAGCTGTCCAATTTTCCCAGCACCATTTATTGAAGATACTGTCTTTTTCCCACTGGATGTTTTTTCCTGCTTTATCAAATATTAGTTGCCCAAAGAGCCGAGGGTCCATTTCTGGGCTCTCTATTCTGTTCCATTGGTCTATGTGTCTGTTTTTGTGCCAGTACCATGCTGTCTTTGTGATCACAGCTTTGTAGTACAGCTTGAAATCCGGCATTGTGATGCCCCCAGCTTTGTTTTTCCTTTTCAACAGTTCCTTGGAGATTCGGGGCCTTTTCTGTTTCCATACAAATTTAAGGACTGTTTGTTCCAGTTCTTTGAAAAATGTCCTTGGTATTTTGATCGGGATAGCATTGAAAGTGTAGATTGCTCTGGGTAGCATGGACATTTTAACTATGTTAATTCTTCCGATCCATGAGCATGGAATATCTTTCCATCTTTTTATGTCTTCCTCAATGTCTTTTAAGAGTGATTTATAGTTTCTAGAATATAGGTCCTTTACGTCTCTGGTTAAGTTAATTCCAAGGTAACGTATGGTTTTTGGTGCTATTGTAAATGGGATGGATTCCCTAATTTCTCTTTCTTCGGTCTCGGTATTCGTGTATAGAAATGCAACTGATTTCTGAGCATTTATTTTGTATCCCGCCACGTTACTGAATTGCTCTATAACTTCTAATAGTTTGGGAGTGGCTTCTTTTGGGTTTTCCATATAGAGTATCATGTCATCTGCAAAGAGAGACATTTTGACTTCTTCTTTGCCAATTTGAATACCTTTGATCCCTTTTTGTCGTCTGATTGCTGTTGCAAGGACTTCTAGTACTATGTTGAATAATAGTGGCGAGAGTGGGCATCCTTGTCGAGTTCCTGATCTTAAGGGAAAGGCTTCCAGCTTTTCCCCATTGAGAATAATATTTGCAGTAGGCTTTTCATAGATGGCTTTTATGAGATTGAGAAATGTACCTTCTATTCCTACACTCTGAAGGGTTTTAATCAGGAAAGGATGCTGTATTTTGTCAAATGCTTTTTCGGCATCGATTGAGAGGATCATATGGTTCCTGAGTCTTTTCTTGTTGATATGATGTATCACGCTGATTGATTTGCGAATATTGAACCACGCTTGCATCCCAGGTATGAATCCCACTTGATCGTGATGGATAATCCTTTTAATGTACTGTTGGATTCTATTAGCAAGTATCTTGTTGAGGATTTTGGCGTCCATATTCATTAGGGAAATCGGTCTGTAATTCTCCTTTTTGAGGGGGTCTTTGCCTGGTTTGGGGATCAAGGTAATATTGGCCTCATAGAATGAGTTTGGTAGCTTTCCTTCTGTTTCTATTTTTTGAAATAGCTTTAGGAGAATAGGTATTATTTCTTCTTTGAATGTTTGGTAGAATTCCCCAGGAAAACCGTCCGGGCCTGGAGTTTTGTTATTTGGAAGGTTGTTTATCACTGACTCAATTTCTTCATAATTAATTGGCCTGTTTAAGGAATCAATTTCTTCCGGTTTCAATCTTGGTAGTTTATAGGTTTCCAGGAAGGATTCCATCTCTTCCAGATTGCTTAGTTTATTGGCATATAGCTGTTGATAAAAATTTCTAATAATCCTTCCAATTTCAATGGTGCTCGTCGTGACCTCTCCTTTTTCATTCATAATTTTAATAATCTGGGTCCTTTCTCTTTTCTTTTGGATAAGTCTTGCCAGTGGTCTGTCAATTTTATTGATTCTCTCAAAGAACCAGCTTCTAGTCCTGTTGATCTGCTCTACTGTACTTCTGGTTTCTGCTTGATTGATTTCAGCTCTAATTTTGGTCAACTGCTTCCTCGTGCGTGGATTAGGCCTGTCCCTCTGTTGCTGTTCCAGCTTCTTGAGGTGAGAATATAAAAACTGCATTTTAGATTTTTCTGTTCTTTTGAGTGAGGCTTGGATGGCTATGTATTTCCCCCTTAGGACTGCCTTTGCAGTATCCCATAGGTTTTGGACTGTTGTATTTTCATTCTCACTGGTCTCCATAAATTGTTTAATTTGATTTTTGATTTCCTGGTTTATCGAGTCATTCCTGAGCAGGATGGTTCTTAGTCTCCAAGTGTTTGAGTTTCTTCCAAATTTTTCCTTGTGGTTGAGTTCCAATTTCAGAGCGTTGTGGTCTGAGAATATGCAGGGGATAATTTCAATCTTTTGGTATCGGTTGAGACCTGTTTTGTGTCCCAGAACATGGTCTATTCTTGAGAATGTTCCATGGGCATTAGAATAGAATGAGTATTCTTTGGTTCTGGGGTGTAGTGTTCTATATATATCTATGAGGTCCAACTCGTCGAGTATGGCATTCAAAGCCTTTGATTCTTTGCTTAGTTTTTGCCAGGGTGTTCTGTCTATTTCTGATAGTGGGGTGTTGAGGTCCCCTACTATTAATGTATTTTTATTTATATGTCTCTTTATTCTGGTTAAGAGTTGGCTTGTGTATCTTGCTGCTCCCCTGTTGGGGGCATATATATTTATAATTGTCATATCCACTTGTTGAATACTTCCCTTAAGAATAATATAGTGCCCTTCTGCATCTCTAACTATAGTCTGTAGTTTAAAATCCAATTTATCTGATATGAGAATTGCTACCCCAGCTTTCTTTTGAGGTCCATTTGCATGAAAGATGGTACTCCATCCCCTTACTCTCAGTCTGAATGCATCTTTGGGTTTGAAATGAGTCTCTTGTAGACAGCAAATGGATGGGTCATTTCTTTTTATCCAATCTGCAACCCTGTGGCGTTTTATGGGATGGTTCAAACCATTTACATTAAGACTGATTACTGAGAGATATGATTTTAATGTTGCCATGTTGCCAGTAAAGTCTTTGTTTGTATTGGCTGTGACTTTCTGTTCTGTATCACTCTTGGGGCCTTTTTACTTTTATAGAACCCCCCGTAATATCTCCTGTAGGGCTGGTTTCGTGGTTACAAAATTGGTTAGTGACTGGCGATTCTGAAATGTCTTTATTTCTCCATCAATTCTGAATGACAGCCTTGCTGGGTAAAGGATCCTTGGCTGCATGTTTTTCTCTGAAAGAGCTTTAAATATGCTCCCCCAACCCTTTCTCTCATTCCAGGTCTGTGTAGACAGGTCTGACGTAATTCTGATGCTTTTGCCTTGGTACGTGAGAAATTTCTTTGCCCTGGCCGCTTTCAATACTGTATCCTTGCATCTAATATTTGCGAATTGCACTATGACGTGACGTGGCGTAGGTTTGTCATGGTTGAGCTTGGGAGGGGTCCTCTCTGCCTCTTGGACACGAATGTTTGTTTCCCTTGCTAGATTAGGGAAGTTTTCAGCTACAATTTGTTCAAATATCTCTTCTAGACCTCTGTTTTTCTCCACCCCCTCGGGGATGCCGATGATTCTAACATTGGATCGTTTCATTGAGTCAGTAATCTCCCGTAACCTACATTCGTGGGCGTGGATATTTTTAAGACCATCTTCTATTTTCATTTTTTCCTCTATTAACCCATCCTCCAATTCACTAACCCGTTCCTCTGCTTCTGCGACCCTGGCCGTCAGAGCCTCTAGTTTTGCCTGCATTTGGCTCATAGAATTTTTAATTTCTGTCAGATTCGCTCTCATTTCTGTTCTTAGGGATTCTATATTCTCAGTAACCTTTTCGTTAATAGTTTTTTCAATTCTACTCATCATTTTGACCATCGTTACTCTGAATTCCATTTCTGATAATTTGGTTACATCCATATCCATTATTTCTGTGGCAGAGGCCACAGAATCACTGTCTTTTCTTTGCTGGGGGGGGGCTTCTCCTTCTTGTCATTCTGATGAAGAGAGGTTGCGGGGTTTCCAAAGCCCAAATTATTGACTGGGTCCCAGGCCGTGCCCCTTGTTTTATAGGGATCTTAGGGATGTGGGCTTCTTCTTTAAAGATTTTATTTATTTATTTATGTGGCAGCCAACCAGCGAGAGAGGGAACAGAAGCAGGGGAGTGGGAGAGGAAGAAGCAGGCTCCCAGCGGAGGAGCCCGATGAGGGACTCCTTTCCAGAACGCCGGGATCACGCCCTAAGCCGGAGACAGGCGCTCAATGACTGCGCCACCCAGGCGCCCGGGTTGTGGGCTTCTTGATTTTTCAGCCTGCCTTCTGTGTTCTGGGGGAGGGGCCTGCCGCGCCGATACTCAGGCAGCCATGTTTGGGTAGAGTCTCCGTGTCCCCTGCGAGGGGGGATGGGGATGGGCACTCCCTGAGCCGGTATTTCCAGGCTTTTGTTCTCTGGCAGCTTTCCCTGGCGGTTTGCTGTGCCTCTTCTGAGAGTCAGAGCAGCAGCGGCCAAATTTCAGCCTCTGTCACAGAACAGAGGGATTGCGGCCCGTTCTCTACTAATGTTCAGGCCACTTTAACTCTGTTTCTGTTGGTGCTGCTCAACCCTGCAGCGTCCCGGGATGTGCGCCCCACACCCGGCGTCCCAGCCCTCACTTCCAGGGCCGGCGCGTCTCTGTCCTTTGTGTTTCTAATGCCGCCAGCCGCCAGCCGCCCCGCGCGCGCTCCCGGATCTCCCGGTCTCAGTCTGGATCCGGTGAGCACACCGGGATTCCGGTGTTCCGCGAGATGCCTGGTGGCGCGCGCACCCGGCTCACGGTCTCAGTCTGCTGTTTTGCGGGTGCCGACCACGAGCCCCGCCCGCTCTCCCGTGCAAGTGGCTACCGCTTCCCGGCGCCCGAACGCGGCGGCTCCCTCCCCCTTCCGTTTATCTTCCGATATCTGTGCACAGTTTCATGGCTCCCCGCTTCGTACCTCAATACTCAGCGCTGGAGATGTTCATTTGTAGAGATCCAGATGTATCTTCCTGCGTCTCAGGCTGGTTCCGTGGTTGTTTAGGCTGGTCTGGTACCTATCCAGCTCGACTCGGAGGACCGGCTGAAAACGGTGTCTCCTACTCCTCCGCCATCTTAACTCCTCCCAGTAGTGAATTTCAGGAGTCTGGGATCTTAAAAGGAGTTTCTGGATTGCAGTCCTTGTTTCACCACTTGCTGGCTCTTCTTGGGGGAAACTTTTTAAATTTTCCCGACTGTACAGTGTTTTTAATGTTAGTAACTATATCCTAGAATTGTTGTGACTCTTAAAATAGAAAGTCCACAGAAACCCGCCTGCCACAGAAGAAGCATGCAATAAGCAGTAGTTCCCATCATCATCATTAACAACGCTAAATACCTGTTTTCATTGCCTTTGAAGTTCCTGTAAAACCTAATAATCACACTTTTTAATTTTGAACCACAACTTATTCAATATAAATTTTCAACACTTGAGTCTGGAATGACCACTTTGGTATGTCTCCTACACCCTGCATATGGTCATTGTCTACCACTGTCCAGATTCATACATCCTAGCCACTTAGCTGGTTCTTTCCACCACAATTCCTCTTCCCACTTTAAGTTCTGTCACTAAATAAAAAAAATGGATAGATTTTAAAATCTAATTTTATAATAACATTCAAGTAACATATTTATTAAAATACTCCCATTTATGTTTTAGATTAAATGACATTCTTTGTTCATTTTAAAACTATAACATTCTTGTTCGTCTCTACTCGCATTGAATTGTACCACTATTTCACAACCACATCAGCTAATGTGGTTGTAAGTAGATAGTATATATTTTAGCGGTATTTCAGCCCTCCCCCCCGATATTTACAGTTTACCCTTCTTTACACCTTGGAGACAGTGAAAAAAACCTCTTCTTTGGCAGACTGTTAACTTAAAATAATTGGCAATGTCATTTTTCATTGTTGATCCGATACAGTCTCAGAGAGGAAACAACACCGCATGTTTGTCTCTAGTACATTAAGCCACAGTGTTGGTATCAGAGATAAAAAGGTTTCTATTCCTGGCATCATCCCCCACCTACGTGACCTTATATAAATCATATATACTGAAAATTACTGTACCACTCGGTGCATTATTAAGCAGTGCCAATAGCAGCCTGTCCTTGCCAGTATGGATCTTGACTTGGCTAACACAGAAAATCTAAGAGTTGATGATATTTTTTTATTCCTTTTTTTTTTTTACCATTAATTTTTCATGGAATGTTCTCTTTTCTATGGTTGAGATTGGTTGATTAATATCTCTCTGCGATGAAAATGGGGTATTTGTGAGTACTAGCTAGTATTAAATGTAGTCTCTAGTAGCTAAATATCAAATTCTTTGTCTAACGCTATTGTTATAGCCTTGAGAAGTTTATTCTGTTTTATGACCTTTTCAAAATTGCTCTTAGAGAAGCGGAAACAATAATAGTATATTGTAAAAATGTGAGCTTTAAAATGTTCATATGTGGGTTTTGGGGAACATTTTTTCATACCTCAGTTAAAATTCCTTTAATTAACATCTATTATTTATGACATTAAGAGATATTTTTATACAGTTAGTCCATAGTAAGAATAAAGGTGCTATTTAATTCCAATTGAGTCATCTTTGGAAAGTTTATTACATTTGACAGATGTTCCAGAATAAGTCAGTCATAGTACTCTAAAAGCCAGAACCCTGAAAAATGATATTTAATTTAAAACAATATACTATTTTACAATGAAAAAAATTAATACACTCCAGAAATGACTGGATAACAATTGGTCTTAACCATCTTTTAGAATGAAATCTTTAAAGTGGAAAAAAATAAAAGTTAATTATTTTCCGGAATTAGACAATAAATAGTGCAGGACTGTCATAGTCAGGAGGTGAATAGCACACAGAGTGAACTTCAGAGTCACACTTGCCTGTATAAAAGGCACTTTCCACGTGATAGAACAGGTAACTGGAGCCCAAACAGTGAGCAACAGACTTGTTCAGTATAGAAAACTGAAGTCGGAGGTGGAGCCGTTCACAAAGACTGTAATTTGTGGAGCTGGGTGCCAGTGAAGGGGAGCCCAGGCATCAATAGGATGATGCCTGTGAATGTTTGACGGACCTTTAAGTTACACATGCTTAGGGCCAGAGCCTGCTAAGCCTACAGAAAAGGGCAATGCGGGCTTCGGAGCTGAGTAGCGATTCCAAAAGCTGCTAACAAGTCAGAGTGGAGAACTTAACTATCTCCCCAACATAAAACAGAGACTCCAGAAACGCCAGTGTTTCAACAGGATGGGCATAAACAAAATGTGACAGGATTGAGGCAATCCACACTAAATTAGCTTTCCACTAGAGGAAGAAGCAAAACAAAACAAAAGTCAATGTACACTCAAGGAAAACAACAAAATAAAACTCTCAACAATATAACATCTACAACATTCACCATAGGAACACAAACTGCAGAAGTAGGAAGTTGTAACCACAGCCGAGGGAAAAAAGTCAGCAAAAATCAAGTTTGACAGAGATGTTGGAATTAGCACACATAGACTTTAAAACAGCTATTCTAAATATATGTAAGTATTTAAATGAAAAGATGGAAACCACTATTGAGACCTATGACCAGTATGAGAATTTATGCGTTTTGCAAGCTAGAACTTAGCCTGCCTGTCACGTGGCTTCAGTCAGAGACAGGGACTCCGAAGTCAGAGATGTCTTCATTACTCGTGGAGCAGCAAGTAGCATGAGCTGTTTGTAGCTGTTCTTCTTGCAAATATTAAAGTTTTACTGCATTTCTAGTCACACCTTTCATATATGGTACATAATTATAGCTAATATGCGCGGTACCTTTATGTATCTGTCAGGCTCTTTGTTCTACACTCTGCATATTAAATACTATTATCACATTATATAAAATATTCTTTTATACTGAAGGTTAGTGGTTCTGAAATTCTTTGGTTTCAGGATTTCTTTATATTCTTAAATATCTTTTAGAATGACAAAGAGCTTTTGTTTCATATGTATTGATATTTACTGTGTTATTAAAAAACTGAGAAAATTAAAAATATGTCTTAGTGAATTCACTTTAAGATAACAACAATAGCCCCATTTCATGTTAATATAAATACTATAAATCTTATTTTATTTTTAATGGTATTGTTTCAAGTTTTAGTAAATCTCTTTAATGTGTGGCTTAATAAAAACAGCTAGGTTCACATATCTGCTTCTGCATTCAAATATATTTCAATATGATATTTGGCTAAATAGTATGAAGAAAATTCAGATTTATCCAGATAAGCAGGAAAAGGGAGGTATATTTTAACATTTTTCACATAATTGTGAATATTCTTTGTTACTATACCAACTTTGACAAGTGATAGTTGATTGCAATGTGGAATCTGAAACCACACCCATAACCTTTTCATGCTCTGGTATATGAAAATCCATCTATCTATCTTGCAGTTTGAATGCATCTTTTACCTATGTACAGTATAACATCATGGCACAATTGTTGGGAAAGTGTATGTTCACTAAGTTATGCAGATATTCTAAATATTGAATTTTTATTAGGTACATTAAGAGTTTTGATTATTAATTGAATATTGGGAAATTGTTAATATGCCGAGAAATTAGATCTTATTTTTTTTTTACTAAATTTACTTTAATAAAAACATAGTTACAGTATCTGTGACTTTACTTTAGGTATTTCCTACTGGTGCTTAAGGATTATGGGTGGTATTTTCCAGCCTTTATATTTTTAAATTAAAAAAAAAGGAAATTGTTCCTTTCAAGAATGTAAAACATAATAAATTATTTATGTGAGTTTTTGTCACTATTGCATCAAAGATCAAAGAAAATGGGAATCTTTAAGACTGAAACAGAAGTGTTTATTTATAGTTGGAACTTTTGTAGTGTTCCTGATTACATCATAGCTTTGGTTGGAATTCTAGTAAAAATGTGCTTGCTTTTTACATATAAAAACATGTATTTATGACAATGTCTTTTGTGTATTTATTCATGGTGCTGTCACACAGAAAACGTATAAGTAAATATAGTCATAAATGTTAGATCTATTGAATAGGACCTCAGAGATTATCCAGGCCAACTTTCACATTTGTTCATAAAGAATCCAAGTAATTTAGAGATTATTTGATTTACTCAAGGTAATGGCTGTTTGGCGATACAGCAGAGACCAGTATATAGATGCAAGTTTTCTGAAAAAGGTACTATCCTACTTTCCCTTCCAATAAGAGTTATCATCATTGTTTTCGGGTTTACCTTGAAAATAGGATAAGAAATTTGTGTTTATGTATTTTATAAATGAATCAGATTAAAAATAAAGCTGCAAAAAATACATAAATATCTATTCACATTTACTGTAGCTAAGGTAATGCTAGTCCTTGAGACTATAATTTTATTTATAAATAATGTATAACTATATAAAGTATCTGGTGAATCAGTGGAATTATCCAAACACCTGCATGAAAAATTGATGTAAACCTGAAATTGTTTTCTTTCAGAATCTAATTTTATTTACTTTAACTTAAAATGGAAGACAGATCCCTGATTTCTGAGTTTGGATTTTGGTTAGCTGGATATGTCTGTTTGCTCTCATTCACCATTACAGACAAAACGTAAAATGTAAAAAAAAAACTTTTATGAAATTTTATATATATTTTTTAATTTTTGTAAAAATGAAAAAACAATACAGATTGTATCAATAATTAAGTGCTCATCTTTTTTTATACTCTAACTCTCAATATAATTAATAAAATCCAGATTTGAGGGAAAAGAAGGTTTTTTTGAAACACCTAAAAATAGACACATGAAAGAGAACAGTTCATTTTTCCCACTGAATGTTATCCTATCAGAGGATTGAAGCATGAACCATTGTCTGTCATCTGGAGTGGTGGCCGAGCCAAATTTATTGCTCCTGCCTGCTCCGTGGCTAAAATTACATCTCTTTTGCAATTATTTAGAAGAAACGAGATTGGCAATACTTATAGAATCATAAAATGTGTATTCAACTGTAGGTAAGGGCACCAAGAGTCAGATTACTGTTAGCAACATATTCATTATACTTTATTTTTCGTATTTCAATTCTAACACATAAACTACAGGCTATTTCACATCATCCACAGAAATATGATTTCCATTTTCTCATAGATTACCAATAAAGCAGAGGAAAGAAGGCCTACTGAGCAGGAAAGAGCTAGCAGCAGGCCTACAGAATTAATTCTTTTCTGTAGGTAGAAGGAGGGACATTAAAGAATAACACATCAATAGTCTTAATTCCTCCATATAATAAGCACAGTTGTCTGCTGTGAATGATAGAGTGGAGACTGAGTATGGCACTTATGAAGATTTATTACGATTTAGAATAATCCTCAAGAGGAAAGAACATTAGAGCTGATCAAGGAAAAGTAAATAGGTTGCTGATTGGCCTTGAAGGTTCTGCTGAGGTTTGAGACTGTGCCTTTATGGAAGAATCAATCTATCCATTTGGTTGCGTTTCCACATCATATAGGAACAGAGAAGACAAATAACAGTGTTTTAGCAGGGTTTGGGGACAGGAATTTTGCTGTGTTTCTGATATGGAGAGTGAAAGAAAAAGTGACTCCAGGACACTGGTGTAGCTCAGAATCATATCAGAAGATATGGGGCGCCTGGGTGGCACAGCAGTTAAGCATCTGCCTTCGGCTCAGGGCATGATCCCGGCGTTGTGGGATCGAGCCCCACATCAGGCTCCCCCGCTATGAGCCTGCTTCTTCCTCTCCCACTCCCCCTGCTTGTGTTCCCTCTCTCTCTGGCTGTCTCTATCTCTGTCAAGTAAATAAATAAAAAATCTTAAAAAAAAAAAAGAAAATAGAGCAGAATGTAGGCTCAGTTGAACGGGAAGAAAATGTAATAGAAGCCACTGCTCTGAAAGAAAATAAAGGAGTTTTAAGTGACTTGAAAAAATAAGTCTAGAGAGAACACTATTAAGAGAAAACTCTTTGGAGCTGAGAATGTGGAAGTCATTTTGTAGATCTAGACTTACCTTGGATCTAGATTTTTAACAATGTGCAAAATGTAGCCCTGTAGTAGATCATTGGAGTTGAAGAAATAAAGTCACTGTAAGGAAAGGGTTTTAAATAGGTCACCACCATAAACAATAAAATGACTCAAGCCCTAGAAAGTGAGCTAAATAGTGATGAAGGACAAGAACAGAGCCCAATTTCTAGATTGAATGTTGTGGTGTAAGGAGGCTACTATTAAATTACAGATCCAAGAAAGTGAGAAACCATACATTGCAAAGCAATAGTAAAATTGAAATAAGTCAAACAATGTTTAGAAAGTGACCAACAACAGTGCTGATCCCAGATTTTGACTCTGAAGTAGATCAGGGATTGGCTAGTCATTGGTCCCCACTATAGAGGCTCTCTGTGAGAGTTTACTTTTTTGTTTCTTTTTCTGTTTTGTATTCAGTGCAGTGACCAGCTCTCCTAATTCTTTTCTCTGGCTTTACAGGAAAATTCAATATTTTTATCTCTCAAATTTCCCAAGAGTTTTTTTTCTTTGTGTTTAAAAAATAAAAATCCTGGGCAGTATAGAAAGCTCAAAGATTGGACTAGTAACTTAGCATTTAAGGATTTATCCTAAATAAAAACAAAGATATGGGATGTGTGAAGTATGTGGAAGAATGTTTGTAACATTCATGCTAATGAAAATTTGGATGTAATTTAAATAACTAAGTAGTAATACAAGAATATATAAATTTTTGTCTATTTTGTGGCAAATATTACATAAAGTGTGAACTTATGATTTCATTTAAGTGATATTTTCAGAGTATTTTAGTATAATGTAAAATTCTTAAATAAAATATTGAGTAAAAAATAGAATGCTGCTAACAATATACCAAAAATAAAATATATTTTTCCTATATGTACATACTCAAAAAATGATATGATAGCACCAAAGCTATAAGAGTAGTTTTCACTGGATGGTAGAATTATGGAGGAAATACTCCTGTGGGCTTTCGCATTTTCCAAAGCACAGTGAAATTAAAAACAGCAAGATGATGAAGTTAAGCTAACTTTATCAATAATCACATTAAATGCAAATGATCTAAACACTACACTTTAAAGGCAAATATTATCAAATTGGTTAATAAAGCAAAAATTATATGTTGCCTACATATGGTTTAAATATAAAGACACGAATGCGTTAAAGGTAATGGTTGGAAAAAGATATAACATTTTAACACTAAACAAAGTAAAGCTAGAATGCTTGTGTTAATACCAAAGAAAGTAAATTTCAGGTACTACTGTCATAAGTAAAGGTAAAATATTACCGGTAATAAAGAAAAGACATTTCTTGATGATAAAATGGGTAATTCAGCAAGAGGATACAGCAATCCTAAATGTTTATGTATCTAATAACAGAGCTTCAAAGGATATGAAGCAACAACAGAGAACTGCAAGGAGAAATAGACAAATCCAAAAAAAATTGTGAGATTATAATTAATACCTTTCCCTCAATGATCAATAGAACAAGTAAGCATAAAAATCAGTGAGCATCATACAGAGAACTTTGGAAACACTATGGACCAATTTGACTTGTTATATATAGAACATACCAGTCAAATACAGTATAAAACATATTCCCTTCAAGTACATATGGAACATTTATCATAATAGGATATATTTTGGACCAGAAAACAAGTCTCAAGTTTTAAATGATTTAAATTATACAAATTTTCAAGACATGAATAGACATTTTCCCAAAGAAGACGTACTGATGGCCAACAGACACATGAAAAGATGCTCAGCATCACTCATCATCAGGGAAATACAAATCAAAACTACAATGAGATATCACCTCACACTTGTCAAAATGGGTAAAATTAACAACACAAGAAGCAATAGGTGTTGGCAAGGATGTGGACAAAGGGGAACCCTCTTGCACTGTTTGTGGGAATGCAAACTGGTGCAGCCATTATGGAAAACTGTATGGTGTTCCTCAAAACGCTAAAAATAGAACTACCCTACTACTCAGGAATTGCACAAATGAGTATTTACCCAAAGAATACTAAAATACTAATACAAAAGGATATATGCACCCCTGTTTTTATTGCAACATTATTTACAATAGCCAAGATATGGAAGCAGCCCAAAGGTCCATAGACTGATGGATGGATAAAGAAGTTGTTGACGTTATACACAGACACGCGCACGTGCACATACGCACAGTAGGTATACATTTACACATATACATTATATATACATTATATATATATATACATTATGTGTATATATATAAATGGAATATTGTTCAGCTATAAAAAAGAATGCAATCTTGCCATTTGCAACAATGTAGATGGAACTAGAGGGTATTATGCTAAGCAAAGAAGTCAGAGAAAAATAAATACTATATGATTTCACTCATGTGGAATTTAAGAAACAAAACAAATGAGCATGGGGGAAAAAAGATGGAGAGAAGCAAGCCAAGAAACAGACTGTTACTACAGAGAGCAAACTGATCATTACCAGAAGGGAGTAGGGTGGGGAGATGGGTTAAACAGGTGATAGGGATTAAGGACTGCACTTGTGATCAGGACCAGGTGTTGTATGGAAGTGTTGACTCACTAAATTGTACACCTGAAACTGAATATTACACTGTATGTTAACTAGCTAGAATTTAAATAAAAAACTTAAATGAATAAATAAAATTCTCTGATCAAAAAGGAATTAAGTTAAGAAGATCTCTGGAATGTAAAAAGATATAGATATCAGGAAACAAAATAACATTTTTCTAAATAATCTATGGAGGGGAAACAAATTCAAAAGGGAATTAGAAAGTATGTTGAATTGAATGAAAATGAAGGTTACAAGACATCAAAATTTGGGGGATGCTGCTGAAGCCATATTTATGGAAAACATTATAGCATTTAATGCCTCTATTGGAAAATAAGAAATAAAAGGTAACCAAATTAATGACCTAATTTTCAATGTAAAGGAACTAGAAAAATAATTGCAAACAAATCAAAGTAAGCAGAAGAAAAGGAATAATAATTGCTAAAGCAGAAATTTAAAAATGGGAAACAAAAATAATTGAGGAAATTCAATGAAAGTCAAAAGTGAGGGGCTCCTGGGTGGCTCAGTTGGTTAAGTGTCTGCCTTTGGCTCAAGTCATGATCCTGGGGTCCTGGAATTGAGCCCCACAACAGGCTTCCCACTGAATAGGGAGTCTGTTTCCCTCTCTCCCTCTGCTCCAACACTCCCTCCCACCTGCTCATGCTCGTGCTCTCTCTCACTCTCAAATAAATAAAATCTTAAAAAAAAAAAAAGAAAGAAAGTCAAAAGTGATTTCTTGAGAAGGTATATAGAATTGATACACTTCTATGAAAACTGATTAGAGGAGAAAAAGAGATAAAGAAAAGAACGTATTCCTGATTTCAAGAATGAGAGTGGTGAAATCATTATAGATTTTTTAGATATTAAATGAATAATAAAGGAATGCTTTGAACAATTTTACAAGACATTTAATGATAGAAGTTAAAATAAATGGAAAAATGTCTTGAAAGATGAAGACAACCAAAGCTCACTCAAAAAGGTGGAGATAACCTGAATAGCCACATATTTAAAAAAAATTTTTTTTACTTCATTCTTTAAAGCTTTCCCCAAAAGAAAACTCCAAATGACTTCACTGGTAAATTCTACCAAATATTTGCAGAAGAAATATTGCAAATTATATGCAAACTTTTCCAATAATGTAAAGATGATGGAATACTTCCCAATTCATTTTAAGGGATCAACTTTATCCTGATACTAACAGCATACGTAGACCATATAAGAGAATCAGACTACATCAACATCCCTCCTAAACATAAATGCAAAAATTCTAAGCACAACATTAAGCAATTGAATCCAGCAATAATAAAAGATAATACTTCCTGGCCAAGCGGGCTTTATCTCAAGAATTCAAGTTTGGGGGGCGCCTGGGTGGCACAGCGGTTAAGCGTCTGCCTTCGGCTCAGGGCGTGATCCCGGCGATCCGGGATCGAGCCCCACATCAGGCTCTTCTGCTATGAGCCTGCTTCTTCTCCCACTCCCCCTGCTTGTGTTCCCTCTCTCGCTGGCTGTCTCTATCTCTGTCGAATAAATAAATAAAATCTTTAAAAAAAAAAAAAAAAGAATTCAAGTTTGGTTTAACATTTAAAAATCAATGTAATTGACCATACTACAAAACAAAATATTATAACCTTATGATTATCTGTATAGATAAAGACAAAACATTTTAGAAAATCTAACTTCTATCTCTGATAAGAACTTTCAATTAATTAGGAATAGAAGTGAATTTCCTTGACCCGATAAAAATCCTACAGTTAATATCATTCTTGTAAAAAAACTGAATATATACCTCCTAAATTTAGAAAAGGATGTTCACTCTCTCTACTTATATTCAATATTACACTAGGGAAATTATATGATACAATGAGTCATGACGAAGATGAAATAACTGATTCAGTCAAAGAGAAGATTGGGGGGATCAATCTTTATTTTCCAGACAACATAGTCTTCAACAGCATAATATAGAGAATCTGTAGATACCTACAAAAAAAAAAAAAAAAAAAACTGCTGAAACTAATAAGTGAATTTAACAAGGTTGGAGGATACAAGATGAATATAAAGAAATAATTAGAAAGTGAAATTATTATTTTTTAAAGATTTATTTATTTATTTATTTTAGAGATAGAGTGGGAGAGAGGGGCAGAGGAAGAGGGAGAGAGAAAATCTCAAGCAGACTCCCTGCTGAGTACAGAGCCTGACATGGAGCTTCATCCCAAGACCCTGAGATCATGACCCAAGCTGAAATAAAAAGCCAGACTCTTTTTTTTTCTTTTCTAATATATAATGTATTATTTGTTTCAGGGGTACAGGTATGTGATTCATCAGTTTTACATAATACACAGCACATACCTTCCCCAATGTCCATCACCCAGTCACCCCATCCATCACACCCTTCTCCCCTCCAGCAACCCTCTGTTTCCTGCGATTAAGAATCTCTTATGGTTTGTCTCCCTCCCTTCTTCTTGTTTCATTTTTTTCCTCTCTTCCCCTATGATCCTCTGCCTTGTTTCTCAAATTCCACATATCAGTGAGATCATATGATGATTGTCTTTCTCTGATTGACTTACTTCGCTTAGCTAATACCCTCTAGTTCCATCCACATCATTGCAAATGGCAAGATTTCCTTTGTTTGATGGCTACATAATATTCCATTGTATATATATACCACATCTCTGTACCCATTCATCTGTCAGTGGGCATCTGGGCTCTTTCCATAGTTTGGCTCTTGTGAAAAGCCAGACTCTTAACTGACTGAGCCACCCAGGCGCCCCTAGAAAATGAAATTATTAAAACAATTCCATTAATAGTAGCATAAAACAATATGATATAGTATGCAAAAATCTGACAAGACATAAAAGATCTGTACAGTGCAAACTATAACATGGTGCTGAGAAAAATTAAAGAAAATCTAAATATAGAGATATACCATATTCATGAGCCAGAAGATGTAATATTGCTATATGTCAATTCTCCTAAAATAGTTGTGTGCACAGCACTTTGCCATACTATGTGTGTTCAGCTACAAAAACACACTACAAATTATTTTGGGGGCAAAAAGCTATAAAAAAAAAAAACTGCACTGCTTTAGTTATGCAGTGTAACTACAGTCCCAACTTGAGGAATCTACACTGGCAAAGGAGTTCTGGCTCAATTAATATTCCAACAGATAATTGTGTAGGAATTGATAAGCTGATACTAAAGGACACATGGAAATGCAAAATATAAAAATTAGCTTAATGTGGCATAGAAATGAATGTAAAACCTTAACTTACGAAACTTAAAATGAAATATAGGAGAAAATATAGGAGAAAATTTTTGTCACCTTAGATTAAGCAGCGATTTTTTAGACATAACTCCAAAAGCACCATCCATAAAAAATCACATTGATAAAATGCACTTCATCAAAACTGAAAAGTTGTGCTCTTCAAAAGACACTGTTAAGAAAATTATAAGACAACTGGCAAACTACGAAAAAATATTTGCAAATCACATATCTATTAAAGGACTGCACTCTCAAAGTTGAATGATAAGTAAACAAGCTAATTCTAAAATTGGCAAAATATCTAAAGAGAAAATTCACCAGGAAGAATATACAGATGATAAAGCAGAAGATGAAAAGAGCTACAGCAGTACACACAGAATAATGCACTTCAGACTCCCAATGAAATGCTACTACAAAACTATTAGAATGTTTGTAATAAAATTATTTACCATACCAAGTGTTGTATGCACGTGGAGCACTGTCATGTGCTTCTCATAGGAATATAAAATGCTATGAATATGAATGCTCATGTCACTGTTTTTGATAACTGGAACTGGAAATAGCACAATTATCCATCAAGAGGTGGATGAATAAACTAATTCTGGTATATCCATACAATGAAATACTGTTCAGTTATAAAACAGAGTGAAACACTCATATACACAACCACATGGATAAATCTCAAAATAATTATGCTGAATAAAAGAAGCCAAACAATATAGAAAACATACATATGATATCATTTTACATAAAATTCAGTAAATTATAAACTAACCTACAGTTGCAAAAAGCATATTTCTGTTTATCTGGGAATGGTATGGGACAGAATGGACTAAGAGGGAGAGATTATTAAGGATCTTAATTATACTTTGGATGATTATCTTTGTTTTGATGATGGTTTCATGGGTCTGTGCATGTGTCAAATCTCATCAAATTGCACACCTTACTAAGTGTAGTTTATTCTAGGTCAGTTATGCCTTACTAAAGCGATAAAATCTTTAAAAAATTAAAATGTTGGTGTCATTGAAGCAATATGCTACCCAGGAAAATTATAAACAATTCTTCTGGATATAAATTAAAATAAATATGATATAATGATATATAGTTATTATATCAAAAGGAACAAATAAGTTCAATATTAGAATTTATATTTTAATATTTTTATACTTACTGAATTTTTAAGCATCAGAATGTGAGGAATTCAATAGCTAATTGGTTAATTTTTATCCAAAACTAAATGTTTAACTTGACTAAAATAAATTTATTAATGTATTTCAGTAATTTGGCACCAGGCCACATCCAAAACCAAAAATAAAAAGACACTTTTAGAGAAATATTTTTAATAATTCATCAATTAAATCATTTATTAAGATACATATCATGTAATTCAGTATACATGGAAAAAGTTTACAGAGTATACAAAGAAATTAAGACTTCCTGAATTCTATTCCCAGTGAACATAGGATCTATTTATGAAATAGTCATTTACACACATAATAGATATTTCAACTGAATAAAACAAATATTTGCAATAATATACTCAAATGAAGGAGAGAGAGATTTTTGGTTGGGATAATCAGGAACAGATTTATAGTCTAGAAGAGGAATCAACCCAGTTCAGATAATTTATAGAGTTTGAATAAGCTAGTGGGGAAAGTGTGAGTAAAATGCCATTGTTCTTTTGGAAACTAAAATAATGATTCATAGATATGAGTTTAGTCATAACTTACATGGCTTCCTTTTCTCTTACTTAATAAAATATAATAAATAATAATAAAATATATATATTTTAAAAATAATAAATAATAATAAAATATATATTTAAAAAATAATAAAATATAAATTATCATTGACATTTAATAAAATATGAAAAATAGTTCTAATAAATCATATAAGTACACATTAAATCTGATAAAAATGGTTGAAACAAAGGCAAGAATTCAACATAACAATTAAATCTGTTAGGATGTGTTTATATAAATGTTTTCATCCGAGAAACATTTTGAGCATATTCTATTCTATTCTATTCTATTCTATTCTATTCTATTCTATTCTATTCTTTTCTATTCTATTCTTTTCTATTCTATTCTATGCTATTCGCTGAGTACTTTAGAGACACTAGAATATCTTCAGGGACATAAGAATATAGACAGCTAAAGATTCAATTATAAGATAATATGCTGGGGTTTGAAGTATGTTGAAGTTTATGCAATGTGCTAGAGGATCATATTTTTTTTCTAGAAATGTTTTCTTTTAAGTTCAAGTGATTGAATATGTACCCAGAAATAAAAGCACTCAGGTGAATGGCTTGAGGGACAGGATACAGGAATATGACATTCACTGAGAATAAGCAGGGGGAAAAAAAGGTGGAGGAGACCTTGAAGAACAAAGATGAAGAATTCAGTAGATCTGGTCCAGTTGGTTTCAGGAACCTCAGGTCTGTAGGCATATTAAGTTGCAGAGTATAGTGGTACAGAGTGGAAGAGAGCCATAAAGTCAAGAGTCATTGACTTAGATGTTAAGTGAAATCAGGAGACAGTATGAGTTTCTTCAATAAGAGCTGTTAGACAAAGAATAGAAGAGCATGTAAAGCAAAACAAATGAGCAATAAAAAGAGAGAGAAGAGCGCGCACCAAGCCAAGAAACAGACTCTTAGCTATTGAGAACAAAGTGATGGTTACCAGAGGGGAGGTGGATGGGGGATGGGTGAAATAGGTGCTAGGGGTCAAGGAGTGCATTTGTGGTGAGCGCTGGGTGATTAATGGAATTGTTGAATCACTGTGTTTTATACCTGAAACTATTATAACACTGTACATTAACTATTGGAATTAAAATATAATTAAAATTAAAAAACTGAAAGAAACATTTAGATGGAGCATAGTGGATAGAGATGGCAATAGAGACAGAGTGTGGGTGACTAGAGAGGTAAGAGGGACTGTGTGTGTCTTCCACTACCTTATACAGCTACCAATTTTTTATAAACAAAAGTATGCTACATACATTTTCAAAGTCAAAAAAATCTAAATAAACATTTTAACTAATGTATTTGTATTTTTATAAAAACTAATTTCCGTGGATATATTTATGACACTTAATGAGTATTTGCAGAAATACGGCGCTTTAGTAGAAAGTAAAACTTAGATATTAAACTAAGTTTTGTAATCATATTTGTTTTCCACATGATCCTAAATGTAAAATGTGTTTTTTCAAGGGAAAAGTAAAAAAGATTTTCAAAATAAAATAATAATTCAGCCCAGAATTTTTTGATCTAATTGCAGTATTTATGATCTTTGAGCAAGTTACAATTCACTCAGGTTTTTTCAGAGAGACAACTAATGTTACATTTGATTTTTATAATCCTTGATGTCTTAAATTATGGTTGCAGTACTGCAGATTTCATTCGGAAATATGCTCCATTGACTTAAATAAGAAGCTGGTTTTTGAAAGAGGGCTGAATTACCCTCCACACGCTACATACTTATTTTGTCCAGCAGGGATTTTAAAAAGGATGCTCACATGATAATTATTATCTGCTTCCTGTTGGCAGCTGCCCTATTTCAAAAACGGAGTTTGTGATGTCCCATGTGACATATTTTGTGCTTCTTTTATTGATGAAGAAAAGGGAAAGACTAAACTGATTTAAATTAAATTTAGGGAAATAATGCTTCAAAGTTTAAGTACTTATATGCCAAGTTTCAGAGAAAAGCAAATAAAAACAGCCAAGTTATAAATCATTCAAGAAGGGGGATTTATGATGGAAACAACAAGCCAGGTTTAACTATAGCTTCTCTGCTGGGTTCTGCTCTATAGAACGGTTATAATAAATTGTGCAATGAATGAATAGAAAATAGAATTCTTTTAACTTCCTAAGGATAAGCTCCTGAGACTTACTTCTCTCTGACTTCGTATGCTTATGCGTGCATATCTCTTTTATTATTATAGATATTTTATACTGTATGGACTGTATCATACTTACCATATTTCAGAAAACAAATTAGACAGCTACATATGATCAGATGGATATTCATGCCTATATTTTATTTTAATTTGGTACATTATGTATTTGTGCATACAGTGCCAGGGTTTCAGTACACCTTGCTGTAGGAAAACCCGCCATCTTTGAAGAAGCTATGGAGAACACGTTTCATGTAGCTGAAAATGTCATTTGCAGTTTTATAAACAGCTGGAATGTTGTATAAAGTCTTTTTTTCAAAATTATATAGGGTTTAGTTTTAGGCTTACTGAAAATATTCTCCCTCTCTTAGCATTGTTGCTCAATCCATCTTATGAAATCGGGGACTGGCCTGTACATTTTTTTTTTCACAACAGGTATAGTTTTTTCCACCTCCATTTACATTAATCAAAAGCTTGTAACTTTTAAGGGAAAAAATAGAAAGAAGTAAAAGAGAGAGCAGGTAGGAAATAAGGTGAAAGAGCACAAAGGAAATAAGAAGGGCATACAGTGGCAAAGAGAAGACAATGCATTGGAAGAAATATGAGGAAAAAATATCACAATAAATTGTTTTTCAAATATAGGACTACTGGTATTTAATATCCTGGATAATTTATGTAAATTTGCTGCCTAAGAAACTGAAACAGATATAAAGAGGTTCAGAGAAGGAAGACAGGAGAGTAATTAAAAGGAAAAAAAAATGAAAAGTTCACGTCTCTAGAATTTTCCCACAGACCTAACAACTACTCAATAGTTTGATCTAGCTTACTAAGATTAAAAGTACCTTAAAAGGTAAGCTTCTTGCTTATTATGCAGTGCCTTGGATTCAGAAAATTATAACAACCTTGTCACTTGTCATTTTGCAATTTATAGACCTTTCTATTAGGTAACCAAGAATAATTATTTTCCGAGGAAAAGCGTTTTCAACTTAATTTGTTTCAAATTTTCAGTCAAAAAATGATTTTGTACCAACTACAGTAGGACATAAATGAGATTTCAAACTAGGAGTCTTTGTATTCATCCTTAAAATGGTGAGCAAAGACATGTCATGTCAAAGGGTCAATATATAATTTCTGAGAATAGTGCTTCCTTAGCATTAAGAGGTCAGGAAAGGACATCTGCTCTACCTGCGTACTTTTCAAAAGTTTGCAGCAAAGTCAACAGGAAGAGTTTTGGGAAGTTTACCAGCTATGATTCTCTTCCAGGGCTTGCTCACGAGTATGAGGATAGGAAGCAGGAAGAAAGTTTCATGCCAGGAAGGCAGCAACAACAGAGAAGAGACAGTGTGACAAAAGGGGAAATGCCACCTATTTTTTTTTTTTTATTTCAGCATGTCTGTGAGATTTAGCAAAGTGCAGAATGTAGTAGGAGGGAGAAAGAGGCACACCCTGCACTAAGCTGTTATGTTAGGTTCACTGACACAGTTTGACTTAGTTCATAGGCAATTATGTATTCTTGAATGGGCAATTGGATTTTATTTACAACTGACAGCCCACATAATTAGAAAAGACTACCTCCAATCTTTCAATGTGATTAAGTTTGTAAACAACATCAAAGCTTTGTTTTCCTTAATGATGTTTATAAGAAATAAAAGAAAATGAAATGGTCATGGGTAATGATAAGGTGCTACTTCGCACCAGGGGACTTAGCTTTTGACCTGCTGTCAGGAGAATGTACAGCAGATGAAGTGGAAAAAAAATAGACTAACAATCAGGAAACCAGGGTTTTCATCTTGGTGTTGCCACTAATTAGCTGCCTAACCAAAAACATCAGAGAGTCTCTGAATTTGAATGTGCTCATCTGTAAAATGAGGCAGTTGTTGATCTCCAAAGCCCTTTCCGGTGCTAAAAATCTATATAGATTGCATCCTCTTTTCTAGCAGCACAGACAGATTCATGCTGACCTATCCATGTGCATTTTTTTCTGATCTTTTGTGAGCAATGCTATGCTTCAGTAACCTTGACTGGAAATGTTTATAGGTACAGTCCGAGTGACAGAGAGACTCAAAGTGATTCGTTCAAGAATCAAAATCCCCACCACTGCCAATTAGCAAAGGCTCCAGTCAATGAAGTTCCCTGGTGACACTGTGATGCCAGTAATTCCTTGGAGATGTTTCCATGAATGTCTCTTTGACTAAGAATGAACTGCATACACAGTGAAATAATCAATTAGAATTTCAATAACAATTGGACAAGATATACCTTCTTGAGAGCAAAATTACAGCTTATATTGCTTCTTCAACTGTATCTTTATAATACAGATAGAAAAGTTGGAAAAAGATCAGTGAATTAAGGAGATTATAAATCAGCACCCATGAAGTTAAGAGTGCTTCTGTGAGCTCAAGTAGCATGCATAAATATACTTAGATTTTAACAGCCCAACCTAATAAACATTAGTTGAGAGAGAGTGAGAGAGAAATGTTTATGTGTATATAAAATATTATATATACAATTATATAATTATACATTATATATATACACACACATACAGTGGGGACAACTATAATTGTCATAAATATTGCATTGACTTGTGATTCTAAGCCTTCGTTTCAGTCTCATCTCAAAATCACTGGTATTTCTGTGCCATGATATCTTGTGGAAATATTGATATATGGTAGTTAAATCTTAATAAATGTGTTCAATGTGTGGTGCCTTTAACAATCTGAGAACAAAATGATGAGTGACAAATGTACTTTCAATAACACCTCTGAAATATGATATGAATAATAGAGTTTTGCTCTCTATTAACCAATTTGTCTAAGGCACATTGTTTAGGAGAACAAGGTCATGAATATGAAACCAATGTGAACTTTATTCTGTTATGTAGCTACAAACTTTATTACTGATGTTTTCAAAAGCTCTTTCTCAAAGGCTTTCTTCTGTCTAAAAAAAAGACATTATGAGAGAATGTGGATAAATCAATATAAACCTTCATGTCATTTATCAAGAATAATAGGCTAATAATGGGTCAGTACTGACACAGAATTCAAATTTATAAAATATAAAAGACTGAGCAGACCATATGGTCCAGCCTATTGTCTGTGGACTAACCAAAGCAAATTGTTTTTCCCTTTATCTCCATTTCTTTTCTCTACATCTCCTAAGGTCTCCTTTATAACTTAAAACATTTACCACACTGAAATACAATTTGACTTGAAAAATACTGATCCAACCCAACCTTATTTCAGATAAATTCACTGAGTTCTAGAGAGCTGAAGTGACTTTCTAGAATCAAATAGCTCATTAAGAGCAGAATTGGCACGTAGGTTTCCTGACTTCAAATGTAGCAATTATCTTAGAGTCTTCAGACATTTATCTTTTAGGTTTTGTTTAGGATAAAATCAAGACCAAGTATTTTTAATATGGCTTTCTTATGGTATTCAAAATCCTGCATTTATGTAGGACGTTAGAACTCATATAATTTTTATGGAAATTAGATTCTTTCCCAGAAGATGTAATTAATCAAGTGAGAAAAGGGAAAACAGGGTTTTCAGCAATTAGAAACAGATCCAATAGTTTAGGAACCTTCACTGGATAGATGTGGGGGAAGCACTAAATGGCAGGTACAGATGTTGCTATCCATTTGAACCCATGTGCACAATGTAGGATCTTGACCCAGGATCACCTGAGAAAAAAGTCTCCGTGTAATTACGTGCCCAAACTTCCAAGAGAATGCTTTCAGGAATTTTTAAGTAGGGAGCAGCATAATCACTGATAACCTTTACAAAGGCAAATGACAATTGGCAGAGCGTTTGCCCTCCTCAGGCCCACATACGTAGAGGACCAGTTAATGGAAACATAGGGGGTGAGCCTACGAAGGAAGTAGGCAAATGGGCAGTAGGACTTCTACATTTCCAGTAGGGTAGGTCTATGTAAAGTTCATAATTTAAAAGGAGAGAAAGAAGCCTGTTATTAGAAGGTTTTAAGTGGAAGAGTTCCGTTAATAGAATCAATACATTAGATTTGACAAAGAAAAACTGGTTAACTCCCAAAAATCTTTTCATGGTGATCTTTAGCCAATTTAGCACAGTCTAGGGTTTGCCCCCATGCCTCTGAGAGTGTGTAATCAGAAAATTTGGCATACGCTTAATTAGAACACTTAGATAAAAATCTCTGCCTTCTGTAAGTAGATCGACGTGAAGCCAAATATAATTTAAAAACTTGCTTTATAAGCATATAGCCAAGTATGTGATGATATATACATTTAAATTTTTAGCATTTTATTTTGAAATGGTCTTACACAAAAGTCGCAAGAAAGAAAGTGAAATTTTAATGGCATCTGGATAAGTGAGCCTGATGCATCTATCTTCACACTGGAGACATTATTATCAATGTGACTGGAATATCCATGGTCTGATGTCTTAAAAGGGATGTGCCAATTTTTGCTCTGTGACACTCGTTTTGCTTTTAAACCCAATCCATTCATAAAGGGCCAGTTCTCAGCATGACATGCTGTATGTTACTTGGATTGTCTCCATGTTCAGCCTCTGAGTTGATTCATGTTTTAATGCTATGGAGATAGAGAGCAATACGTAAAAATTGAAAGATTTTTTTTTCAACCGTTTTTGTGAGACACTGGAGCAAAAATAGCATGTTTAGTGCTAAGAGACTGTAATAGCAGGAATGAGGGGTTTTCCCCTGACTTTCCCCAAAACCAGTTCTGTTGGGAAGTGACAGCTTCAGAATTGTCAGGGGGCATATACTGGGATACAGATGCCTGGCCAGAGGCTATGGTGCAGCCATGGATGCTGAATAGCCAGGAGGGTATCCTAGCCGAGCCGGACTTACATTCAGTGATGATAGACCAGAATTCTTCAACAGTAAGTGTAAGAAATCCCTTCGTGTCCCTGCAAGTACTTTGAGAGTGTTGTGTTGAAGATAAACATGAACAACTCAGGCCAGCAACCTATAAAATGTTGACTATTGGTAATATACCATCATTTTATCCATTGGCTATTAAATAATAGGGAAAATTGATTTTCAAAGAATTTAATTTTCAAAGAAAGAGTTTACATCTTCCTTTACCAAACACTTGATTCAGGAGACACTTTACTGTTCCTAGACTTATGTGAAGCATGTTCTGAAGCACCAGCCCTTCTCCAAACGGTGGAGAAATCTGTTGTTGAGCAGTTCATGACAGCATGACAGTGTAAAGGTTTATGTGAGCCCTAGGTCAGTGGTTCAAAATGTAACCCTGGTTACTCTGGGCTTTAAGACAAGAGAACTAATCCCCCAGAGTCTTTTGGCCCTAATGTGTCAAACATGGCTTCTTGAAACCGCTCACTAGGGGCCCCAGTATTCCAGTCAGTGTCAATGGCTGAGAGAAAATCAGGGACTTCTAATTTTTCTAAAACAAAGTAGAACATTTTTGAGCAACGTTGCTGGGATGCTGATGTAGTGAAAAATATTTACCTAAATTCAGTCACTATTTGAAATGTTTAAATTGTTCCAACAAGAAATGCAAATTCCATTCATTGTTGATGACGGGGAGAAAAATACCGCTCATGAGACTAGTAATACACTTTCTGAGTATAATACTCAAGGAATTATTATTAACTTTGGTTCAAATCATCACACATCTGAAAGTCTCTGTGCAAAACATACTGACGTGCCTACAGGAAGTTCCACACTTTTAACTGGTAGAATCCCACAGGTTGGTTGGTTGGTTTGCTTGTTTGTGTATATACTTATATGGCCTCAAGACTTAAATTTAAGATTATCAAGATTCAGCTGTACGAATAGCCAAACCTGTTTATACCAGTTGCACTTGTTATAGCATTGAAACTAATGAATTATAAGGAGGAACATTGAGCTTTTTATACAAAATGTTTTGAATTTGTTACAAGATGTGATAAAGTGAGTTACCAAAAAATCAAATGAATGAGCATAAGTATAAATATTTTAAAATAAAAAAAGAAATTCTGCATTTAATTTGCTCTGTAATTTAAGTATTAATCTAGACATTGTACCTCGAAATCATAGATTTAATTTGTTGAAGTTTTGAAAGAAAGATAATAGAATCCTTCCTAAGCAAACTGTATATTCAGACACTGTAGCCTCCCACAATTAGGTTTGTAAATGAATGTCAACTTATATACTTTAAACAAAAATGTCATGTATTCTTATGTTAATTTTCAAGCTTTCCTTCCTAGTAGCACTTATAAATTTACTGACAAATTAATCACTTGAACCAATCATGAAAGGTAGGCAAACCTTTTCAAAATAATGATTATGCTAAGGCTTGGACAATCTGATCTTGTCTTAGGATTTTCCTGCTGTTATCATTTTGTTGTTTTGTTTGTATGTTTGTTTGGTTTTTTTTTTTGCATCCAGTAATACAGATATAAAACAGGAAGATATCCTAGTCTCTACTGAGGAAAATCCCTTTTATAAAAATTAATTTTCTTCTTTTTTAAACTAAAAGCTCTGAAGATCAATTGCAAAGAGCATGGAAATGTTTAGACTTAATGTTTAAACTATGGAAATTATTAAATAAGCAGATGATGAATTTCCATTCTGATATCATATTTGCTTATCTTTTTCAGTATGTGTAGATGGTTTAAGATGGATGCATGATTATCTAGATCTAAGCCTAGAGAAATAACGCTTACTAAAAAGTAACTGAAAAATATGTAGTCGGTGATGCAGTAAGTGAAAAACACAACGGAAGAGCAGAACAAACGCTGTTTTAAGATTCAGTAGTCTATTTCAAGATTCAGGAATAAATGAATAATTGTTATAATAATGAGTTGGAAACACTTTAACTTCGTATAATAAAGTTGAAATCAAATTTGGATGTATGCAGTGTTTAATGCATACTTGTTGCCAAAAGGATGCTGGCTGTGACGTTCTCTTCCACCTCCTCCTTTATTGGAAAGCTTACCCATATAATTGTTCTATAAAAAAGAAGAAATAGTATATGCTCTGTTCATTCAGCTATTTTATGCCCCACAGTATGATGGGAAAGTCGTCTGAAAAGCTCTGGAATGAGTGCACTATAAACCATACTACAACTCTCTGGATAGTGAAATGACCACGTAGTTTGAGATGGTTAAGCAGAAGTTAGAGGACAGATCCCTTTCAACATTTTAGTTATGGACTTTTTAACTCCCTGAAACATTTGGCTCGGATTTGACTACACAGCACACTGCAGAATATCTTATCTCTTTTGTCTGAAACCACTGCAGCCACATTGTCACGTTTTGGTTGACTGATTCTCAAGTTGAAATTCAGTTGGAGCATGACTTTTGTAGGAGATCTGGCACAAGGAAGGAGATGGTGATGATGAGGCTCCTGGAGGGGTGAAAGGCTACACACCACTGAGGATGAAAGTCTCTGTACATAACTTCTCAAGCAAAGCCTTCACATAAGAAACAAAATAGTAACCTCCACAGTCATTATTACATTTTCTTTTCACAGGCAAATAGATAATTTGTTTAGTAAATGTTCTAAAAGGATACCTTATAATACAGTTTCCAAATTATTACATGTGTCAGAGAACAGATAAAACTGAAAAACTATATTATGTCAGTTTAACATTTGATCTGTTCCCCTTCTTTTATCATATACAGAATTTTCTTTGCCAACATATTATAAACATTAGGGGAATTTTACAAAAATTGCTTTTACACACATATATGTATACATACACACACATATGTATATATATAAACGTAAAATATATACATATATATGTCTCTGCCTTCTGCTCCTGACACAAATCTCCTAAAACCCTTGAAAATAGGGGTAGTAAGAAAAGTCTTTTGTTCTAACATTTAGTCTTTGACTCCAGTTCTTAACACAGAGCCTGTAAAACCTTTGTAATTTCCTGAGTGATAGGAGTATATGAGTCTGAGCCCATGAATCTCTTGGTATTTCTTGGGTATAGGAACCCTTTTGTTTTAATGAGGTGACTCAGGGTGGCTCCTGGATGGGGTCTGGTCACCAGAAAGATCGAGCCATGATTAGACTCTCGGGACTTTTAACCCCATCCCCAACACCATTCTCCAGAGATAGAAGAGGGCCTGGAAGTGGAATTAACTGACCATACCTAAATGATGAAGCCCCCGTAAAAATTCCAGGAGTATCAGGTGTGGGGAGCTTCCAGGTTAGTGAACACATACACATACTGAGAAGATGATGGACCCCAGCGCCACAGAGAGAGAAGCTCTGGCACTCAGGACCCCATCAGACCTTATCCTGTGTATCTCTTCAACTGGCTTTTCATCTGTATCCTTTAATATATACTTTATTATATCATAAACTGGTAAATGCAAGTAAGTGTTTCCCTCAGTTCTGTGAGTCATTTTAACAAATTATTGAACCCAAGGAGGAGCTCGTGAGAACCCTGGTTTATGGCCAGTAGGTCAGAAGTACCGGTGATAACCTGGGACTTCAGATTAATAAGAAATAATATTTATTATTATTTCACAATGGGTAAAGTAATTTTTGTGAAATTGCCCTAACATTTATAATATATTGTTTAGCAAAGAAAATTCCTCAGAAGATGGAAAGGAGAAATAGATCAAACGTTAAATTGAGAAAATTGAGGGCACTTTTGTGGGACTGAGCCCTTAACTTGTGAGATCTGATGTTAACTCCATGTAGATAGTGTCAAAATTGAATTGAATTATAGGACACCCAGCTGGTATCACAGAATATTGCTTGGAGTGGGGAAAAACAAACAAACAAACAAAAAGAACATTGCTTACCATGACAAAAATTCTTTGCTTGACTAAACTTTAGTCAGGCTCTTGAACCCTTTTCTAGGCCAATCTGTACACTTCTTTGCAGATTCCAGTTTTAGCAAGAATACTAGTAAGTCAGTTTAATAGGAACCCCCTACCCTCGATATCTGATCACCCTTAATATCTGATAAGGTTCCTCATCCTCCACGATCCCTCAGGCCTGGCTTCAGCAAGAATCCTGTTAGGTTGGTTTAGCAGAATCCCCCTTACTACTGATATTTCCTCTTCGTAATTTTCCATTCACTGACCCTCTCCCCTGCCCCTTGGCTATAAATGTAGCCACTTGCTATATTTGCTCTTGGGTTTGAACCTAATCTTTTTCCCAGTTTAAAATCTCATTGCAGTGGTTCCTATTCCTATCACAACAGTCCTGAATAAAGTCTACCTTACCATCTTTAACAAGTGTCACTGAATAATTCCTTCTTTAACCCCAGAGATGCCAGCAGTGCTCTGTGTAAATAGTAAATGAGAAACACACAGGACTGTTTTTTTTTTCCTTTACACACTTTCAATAATTAAATTAAATATTTTTTTATTCATTTTGGGTCTGTAATTTAAGGGAAGTGGGTCATGAAGAATTCTCTATTAAAAGTAGTAGTGATTCTGCATCAGTAAAACTCAAGCATTCACAAAAGCATTTAAAATACGTAGGAAATGTCACTGAAGAAAAAGTTTATGTAGTCCACACATAGTGGACATCAAAACACTAGGTAGCAAAGTTCCAAGCTGTTAACAGCTGGGTTGTTGGTAGGGTGCATGTCTTATAGTGTCATTAAACAACTGACATAGAATCAATTACTTCTGCCCCGTAAGGGAGATTTTTTTCTAGGTAACCTCTAAACTATTTTCTTCCCACAACTCTTCTTAACTCAGATGCCTCCTACCACAGCCACAGAGCTGAACAAAGACAGGATGTAGAGGAAAGATTTAGCGCATAAAGAACTAATCCATTCCTGCACATCCAGGAAATGTTGATGAAATTTTGCTGAAAGCTTTGTGAAGTACAAGACTAATATTTCTGGATCTCTTTAGAATCAAACCAGGAAAAGCAGTACCTAGAGACTGGAGATGTGTTTAATGAAGACTCCGTTTTAATCTTTATTAAAAGAAAAGCAGCTGAGTTTTAATGTAGTTGTTTCACATGAGATAGAGAGAATATCCAACAAAATCACTAAAAAGAACTCCAATAAATCATGAAAAACAAGTCACCCAATAGACAAATGCCAGGTGATATGAACTAAATAGGAAGAAAAAAATGAATATATTAAAAGGTGTCCAATCATATTAGTAATCAGAAAAATGGGGGTGGAGATATGTTGATATACAAATTTATACCCATTAAAGCTAACAGTATAAAAGATGACAGACAACACATAGTATGGATTGGAAAGATTTTGGAAAAATGGAAACTCTCAAACACTGTTGAAGAGAGGGTAAATTCATATAACTATTGTACAGCGTGTCGGAGAATATATAAAAGAATTTTGAATGTTTTAAAGAAATAAAAAATTAATAAAAAATAATAAAGGATACAAATTTAATAATTAAAAACTGTTTTTAATATGTAGATAAGCTTATAACTCTAGATATATCACCTGCATGAATGTTTACAAATATGCACTAGAAAACTTTTATATGGTTGTTTATTGGATCCCTCTTTATAAAGAAGGAAATGAAAAAAAAAAAGCACTTCCGATGGTATGTAGATATGTAAAGAGAGGTATATTAATAAAATGAATTGTAATCCAACCATTAAAATGAGTAAATGAAATCTCTCCATATCAATATGGATACAAATATCTAAAGATAGATGAGATAATACTATTATGTAATAATAATTCATGTAAGCTTAAAGACAAATATTTCAAAATATTCCATATAATTAGATATATTAGCAATAAAATTTGGAAAGGAAGGGATGGAAATGGAACAAGAAAAGTATTGGAGGGAGTGTCTATTTTTTTCCTACTTATTCAAAAAATCTGAGTCTAATATAATACATATTTATGTTCACTAATTGTGGCTACTTATGTGATAAGTAGGTTATATTCTGTATGTTTTCATTTATTTCAAAATCAAAATATTTAAAATTATTATGTCATTTAGATTAAATAGTGTAACTTGTTAAAGAAAGACGAAAATCTGAAGAAAACAGTGAAAAAGAAGGTATTTTTAGTTATGCAGATTCACAAAGGAAGGTTTTTAGTGGAAAGGAAATCTAGTGCACACAGAAACATCTACTGTGTTGTAGAAAAATAATGTGACCCTTCAGAACTACAAAGTGTACAATATGTGCTTTTAATTTCCTAATGTTATACATCATTTCACAATTCATCCTCTCAGTCCACTTATAAACAGAAGAGCTTTCATTTGCTGTTAGCTGTTAATTATTAGACATACTATTTGTTTAACCATAACTACACATTTCAAATCTTTAATATAGAAATAGTTACAAAGTTACTAATAAGACATTTTATCAAATTGTGCTTTGATTTTAAACATTAATGTTACAAAATGATTGCAATAAGAATATATATGTGTGAGTAAGAAGTAGCCATAGTGATATTTAATCAATCAAACTGTCCTATGCAATTTCTGAAATGGGATTTTTGTTAAATATTTCAATCCAAGGAAGAATTTAAAATTGTCTGAAACAAAACTGAGGGTTGCCAGAGGGGAGGGGGATGAGGAGATGGGGTAACTGGGTGATGGACATTGGGGAGGGTATGTGTTGTAATGAGCACTGGGCATTACATAAGACTGATGAATCGCAGACCTGTACCCCTGAAACCAATAATACGTTATATGTTAATTAATTAAATGTAAATTTAAAAAATAAAATAACTAAAATTGTCTGAAATAGCATGTATGCTCTTGAGTTATTTAATAACATAACTTTCAATGTAAATATATAATGCCAGTTTCATGACATAATATATTTACCCACATTTTGTAAGGCTTGGTATTGTGAAGTAAGACAAAGTTTGATGAATTACATTATATTTGTCTTCATATAAAAAGAAAAGACTTCCTGCACTTCCCTTCTTCCCCCAAGACACTGTCAGTAAATCAATTAAATTAATATATTTATGATGTATAACTCTGAAGAACAACAGCTGAAGAACATCATTGAATTTCTCTCCATCCTCTTGACTTTTTAAAGTGACCTATTATCTTTATAAAGTGACAAAAGGAAAAACATCATGGCAGTAAAATGACTTATTTTATTTTACTGTTGGTCAGCTTACAATGCAGCAACTCCATAGGTAAGGAAATGCAGAAGGGGCAGCATTACAAAAAGTCAAAGTTGTAGTTAAGGATAGATATGGAATATATTTCAGGAGATGTTCCTGACAAGGCAAAATTCAAAAATATTGTGAGATAGAATCAATATCAAGGGTGATTTATAGAACATGTGGGAAATCATAACTTTAAACCCTTTTTATTTGTGTCAGTTCATCTTTTTCCACCTCAAGTTCCTTTGAACACACACATTTCCCATACTCATTGCCTGAGGATCAGATCTTCAGTATTCTAGGAAACTGGAAAATATACTTTCTGTGTTTGTACAAAGACAATGAATTAAGATACCCACATTTTGTCTGGAAGGAAAATAATAGAAACTTTTATACTTTTTATATTGAGATGTTTGTATCAAATTGAAACCAAAAATACTCCACTATATTTCATAACATATATTTAATTTCTCAAATATTAAAAATGGAATATCTATATTCATAATTCTCTCTTAATCTCTTCTCATTTTGCTTCCCATTTGACCATTTTTGACATTTAGTATCATTTATTCATTACCAAGGTAGAAAATGTTATAAATCAGACACATGCAATTTTTACATAATTTTTTTCTGGTAACTGATTTGCATAGGGGCTGGAGTAGAATGAGTACCTCCTTTTTTTTTTTTTTTTGAAGACTTATTTATTTATTTTAGAGAGAGAAAGTGAGAGTGGGGGGAGGGACGAAGGGAGAGGGAGAGAGAGAATCTCAAGCAGACTCCATGTTGAGCTTGGAGCCTGACAAAGAGCTTGATCTCGGGACCCTGAGACCATGACCTGAGCTGAAATCAAGAGTTGGAGGGTTAACCAACCGAGCCACCCAGGTGCCTCTGAGTACCTTCTGTTTTTATTATTATTAAATTAAAAGCTGAGATATATCATTGTATACAGGTATAGGTTACAGAAAAAACCAGTGAGGGGCACCTGGGTAATGCAGTTGAGCAGCCTAATATTGCTTTCTACTCAGGTTGTGATGTCAGGGTCGTGAGATCAAGACCCACGTAGGACTACAGGGTCAGCACCGAGTCTACTTGAGATTCTCTCTCCCTCTCCCTTTCCCCCTGCCTCTCCCACTTGTGCTCTCTCTCTCTTTAAAATTAATTAATTAATTTAAAAAAAATAGTCCATGAAGTTTCAGAGTCCTTGTCTGTCACATAACAGCACTCTGGGGAAAAATAAACAAGCAAACAAAAAACTGGCCTAAATGGTTAATTCATCCTTAGAAATCATTGCTTATACCATTTAAAAAAAAATAAAATCAGTACTATTACTCTACCTGTAACTGATTGCAAATGAAGAATTAATTTGCTAGGGTCAGTGGCCACCATGTAAAAGAATAGGGATTACGGATTTAACCCTACGCAGTAAGGTCACCACAGATTGAGTGGAGGCAACTTGCCCAGTTAAATCCTCTTATGGGGAAAGTGTAAATGGTGTGTGAACAAAAAAAATCGGAATCTCTTCTCACTTTGCTTCCCCAACTGACACTAACTAACTCCTCAGAAAGCCTAAGGTGCTTGTTGGTTTTGGTATACAGTCCACAGTGTCTGTGATATGAAAGTACTACCTCATATTCTTTTATATATTTCCATAGAATATATTCACCAAAGGGAATCTGTGCATTTCTTTTTTCACTCAAATTTTAAAAGCCTAACTAATGACTATAGGTTGCCAGATATAAGGACCTGTTTCCTTTGTCATTTTTATAAATATATACCCACTATTTAATGTTTTATAGACTAGACATCTCTTCTCTCTATATTGAGTTGGAAATATTTTGATCAGTTAAGGCAGGAGAAAAGTATCATGGTAAGGTTGTCCTTTGCCAATCTATTCTGTTTTCATGACACATCCTGCATCATTTTTAAGGCAATACTGTAGCTAACAGTTAAGCTTTGGAATCAAAGAGATTCTCGTTTGAAACCCAGTTCTTCCCTTTACTTGTAGTGAGATCCAGGACAGTTTGTGCAATGCCTCTGAAAATTGTGTTTTTTTTTAATAAAAATAATAATACCAGACCACAGAGATAATATACTTAAAGCACTTAGCAGCTTCTGAAATGTAGTAATTCTCTGAAAAATGATGGTAGTTGTTATTATTAAAAGAAAGACTGAAAGTAACTAGAAGATGGAAAATATCACCATGCAAAATTGAAAATGGGCATCATAAAAAAAGAAGACAGACAAGTAGGATAGGAGCATTTGCATCAGAGAAAACATTAAATTGATAGGATCTAAAAATGTCAAAAGCCTATGCTGACGGTGACTATTTGCTTTTCAAGTAATTATTCTCTGCAACTATCAAGGCGTCTCTGCTAATGAATACCACTCCCACTTGGGGCAGCAAATCAGTTACATGCACATACGACACCACAGCTTCCTGGTGCTTTGTGATTAATCACAAAGACCAAAATTAAGTGATTATTTTCTTACGCTAAGAGGCCACAATAAGAATGAGAATATGTCATACATTGTCTTGTAGTAATAGTGTTGGATCCACACTGAACCATCCATGCCCTCTTGCCCTGTTACCTTAGGGTCTAACTTATTTAGGCAAGACAAACCTGCTGTACTGCTCTAAGTAGCATCCAGCTGCCTTCCAGTATGCATTTGGATAGTCATACGTTGCCATTAGTTTTCTGGTCCCATTCAATCACTGGAAGATAGTTGCTGAAAAAAAGTCATTAAATATCACACGCTAGGGCTCCTGGGTGGTGCAGTCGGTTAAGCATCAGGCTCTTGGTCTCAGCTCAGGTCACGATCTCAGAGTCCTGGGATTGAGCCCCATGGCTAGCTCCATGCCCAGCAGGTGTTCCGCTTGAGATTCTCTCTCTCCCTCTGTCCCTCCTGCTCATGCTATCTTTCTCTCTCTTGAAAATAACAGTGAAAAAATAACAACCCAGCACTGCATGATGTTAATACCACAACAAATATTGATGTAATGAATGATTAGCAAGACAAGTTCTAGCTTTGTGAATCAGCCAGCTACGAATGCCTGACTGCTAACACATAAAGTATGAAACATAAAACATACAGTGCCATCACAAGGTGTTTAACCTTACAGTGAATGGAGATTCGTTTCAGAAAAAAATATGTTACAGCTGCTATTATTCTGAGTACTCTGTGGAGCAGCAATACTCTGGGTGATCTATGCACCAGTATCCAACCACAAACTACATAGCTTCACTACATAAATTTAGAGCAAGTGATTAGAAACTTTAATAGCAATTTGACAAAGTACGTTATGTCTGTTGAATGAAATAAAATGGACCCATATTTTTATAGTTTTTGTTTTTATTTTACTTTTATAGTGATCTATTTTATATATCTGTGTACAAGAATTTGAAAATGTTTAAAAAAAAAAACCTGATCATTTACCCAGATAGTTTGGGAAGAACTAAGATACAGTTCTGCTGTTCAGAGTACAACATTCAGACTAGCAGTTTTAGTATCCCCTGGGAGCTTGTCAGAAATACTGAATCTCAGGCCCCAACCCTGACCTACCGAGTCCAAATCTGTACTTGAACAAATCTCTAGGTAAATAGTATGTACATTGAATTTTAACATCTCTTTGATAATGAACATATAATAAATACTGAGTTATGCAATTTGGTAAATTTTGACACCTGTATATAATAGTAAAACCATCACCACAGTGAAGATAGTGAATATACCCATTGACCCCAAAAGTTTCCTTTGCACCTTTATAATTACTCTATCATGCTGTTCACCTTTCCTGCCTCATTTGTAGGCTACCGCTTCTTCACTTTCTGTCACTGTAGATTACTTTGCATTTTCTAGAACTTTATAAAGTGGAATCATACATTGTTCAGTCTCTTTTGTCTGGCTTTATTCATTTGACAATTATTTTGTGATTCACGAACATTGTTACATATATCAATAGTCAGTGTGTTTTTATTGCTATTCTATTCAATTCCGTGTAGTATTCTATTACATGGACATATCACAGTTTATCAATTTCCCTGTTGATAAACACTGGTTTGTTTGCAGTTTTTGGAGTTACTATAAATAAAGTTGCTGTTAACATTTATATACAAGCCTCCATATGGACAATGCCTTAATTTCCCTTTCACAAATACCCAGGAGCGCAATGCTTCAACCCTGTGATTGGTATATATTTAACTTATTAAGAACTCTCAAATTACAGTTGTACTATTTTACATTCCCACCAACACTGTATTAGAGTTCCAGTAACTCCACATTCTTGTCAACAGAGGGCATTATCAGTCTCTCCTGTTTGGCTTTATAAAAGGTGTTTGTGTTATTTCATTGTGTTTTTCATTTGCATTTATCTAATAAATAGTGTCATAGAGCATATTTTCTTTTGCCAATTTGCATCTGTCTGTGATATTTGGTGAGATAACTGTTAAAACCATTTGCCCATTTTTATTTAGTTGTTTTATTTTATTTGGTTTTGAAACATATTTTGGCTAGATCTACTTTATCAGCTTATGATTCATAAGTTTTTCTCACATTCCTTTATATTTTCATTCTTTTATCATGCTTTTCTTTTAAGAATCATGCTTTTATTGGTACATCTAGAACATATCCTCCTAATTCAGGTCACGGATATTTTGTCTTAGGTCTTTTTCTAAAAGTTTTATAGCTTTAGTTCTGAAATTTAAGATTCAGATTAATTCTAAAATAATTTCTACAGATAAGGGGAAATTAGAGTCCAAGTTTGTTTGTTGTTTTTTGCTTTTGTTTTGCATACATATATCCAATTGTTCCAGCATCATTTGCTGAAAAGACTAGACTTTACTACGGGTCTTTCCACACCTTCATTAAAAATCTATTGTCCAAATATGAGTGGGTCTATTTCTGGAATATTTATTCTACTCCATTGATCCACACATCTATTTTGATATGAATACCACACTTTTGGGGGAACTGTAGCTTTATAAGTCTTGAAATTAGGTACTGTTATTCTTTCAACTTTGTTCTCCTTCAAAGTTATATTGTCCATTCTAGATTCTTTGCATATTCATGGGAGTTTTGCAATCAGTTTGTCAACTTCTACCAAAAATACCCATGTGCGTTTTGATTTGGGATGCACTGAATCTTTAGATTATTTCAGAAAAATTGCATCTTAACTATATTGAATCTTCCAAACTTTGAACATGGTTTGTCTCTCAGTTTATTTAATTCTCCTATAACTTCTCTCCATAACGTTTTGCCCTATTCAATGTAAAGGTCTTATATATCTTAGTTTGGATTTATCCCTAAGTATTTTACATTTTGGATATGATGTTAAGATGGAAATACTTTATTAATTCAATTTCCAACTGTTTATTGCAAGTTGAAAAACATTCAAGTGATTTTTTTTTTTTGGTATATCAATCTTATGTCCAGCAACTTTGATAAACAAACTGATGAGTTCTAATAACATTTTAGTGTATTCCATCATCTTTTATGTTATAGATGATCATGTTATCTGTTAATAAAGTGGTCCAGTCTACTATTCATTCCATCTAGTGTATTTTTAATTTCATTTATTGTGTTCTTTATCTCTGATTCATTCTTTTTTTTATCTCTATGTTAAGGGTCTCCCTGATGTCCTCCACTCGAGAACAAGTCCAATGCATGTCTTATGATCACTACTTTAAATTCTCTATCTAGCATATTACTTACCTCTGTTTCACTTAGGTCTCTTGCTGTGATTTTGTCCTGTTCTTTCATTTGGGACATATTCTGTCTCCTCAATTTGTGTGTCTGTTTCTGTGTAAACCACCCTTTCATTCTTAATATAAAGCCCACTTGGTCATGATGAATTATCCTTTCTACACATTTTTAGATTTGATAGCTTAAATTTTATTTAGAATATTTACATCTTTTTCATGAAAGACATTGGTCTGTGGTTTTCTTTCCTTATAATGACTTTGTCTAGCTCTAGCATCAGAATAATGGTAGCTTCCTACAGCATATCAGGAAGTAAACCCTCTTTTTTCAATTTGTTTAGAAGAAATTGCACTGAATTTATACTATTTCTTCATGAAATATTTGGTGGAGTTCACCAGCAAAGTTATATAATTCTGCATCTCTTTTTGTCTTCCTAACACACACACACACACAAATGAACATATTGATATAGGAGCTTAAAGACTCCAAATAAAATAATCTTGAAGGAAGATAGGTCTTTGACTTCAACTTACATCTTAAAAAACTAAAAAAGAAAGAAAGAAAGAAAGAAAGAAAGAAAGAAAGAAAGAAAGAAAGAAAGAAAGAAAGAAAGAAAGAAAGAAAGAAAGAAAGAGAAAGAAAACCAATGGCAAGGAGAAAAAATGAAATAATAAATATCAGAGAGGACAATAAACTAAAAAACATGAAACAACAGAGAAAAATCTATAAAATCAAATCTGCTTCTTAAAGATTACCACACAAAAAAATCATTCTTTTGCTTGTGGATATATTGTTTCAAGTTTTTATGGTTACCTGGGCTCACTTAACATTCTATATCAGTTTTATTTTTTTATTTATTTTTTTTAAGATTTTTTATTTATTTATTCGACAGGATAGAGACAGCCATCAAGAGAGGGCACACAAGCGGGGGGAGTGGGAGAGGAAGAAGCAGGCTCATAGTGGAGGAGCCTGATGTGGGGCTCGATCCCATAACGCCGGGATCACGCCCTGAGCCGAAGGCAGACGCTTAACCGCTGTGCCACCCAGGCGCCCCTCTATATCAGTTTTAGGATGGGTTTGTTTGTTTGTTTGTTTTCATTTCTGCAGTATTATCATGAATTACTCAAAAATACACAATAAACAAATTAAATTTATTTAATGAGTTTTTTTGGACATTGAAACTGCATCCAACTTCAAAAGAATCATAATGAGGTAAAGAAAAAAAGATGTCTAAATATGTTAGGTTCGTAGTATATCAGAAAGGAGATTGAGGAACAAAAATCATTTTAGTTGATAAAGTTAATAAAATATCTTTTCTTCTCTGGAGCATGCCCTGTGAATATGCCAATTTGAAGCTCGGTTACAATGGGAGAAAAATAAGTGAGGGCTGAATGTATAAAATGTGTTATGTTGACTTAAAGCATTTTAAAATGTACAGCCTTCCTTTTGATAACTAGATCATATTTTCCTCAGTGCATCTGAGCAAATAAATATACAGAAATCAGCATACCCTAGCAATTACCAACCTTCCTAGTATCATACATTTTCCACTGTTCCTGTACTTCCCTGTCATTGAGTAATATAATTACTATACTGAATGTTCTTTATTTTCTGCAAAGATATTCTTCATCCTCTGCCTTGTAATGCAGTTGAAAATTTGTTGATAAATTGAAAAATGCTTCAGTGTAAAATGAGTACATCCCAACTTGCTTATTTTTTAAGAGCAAATAAAAATCTTTCCTCAATAACATGATTCCAATCTGTGTGAGTTTGCCTATACTGATTATAAAAGGGGGGTAGGTTTTAATTAGAAAAATAAAGAGAATGCTTAAGCAAACTGAAACTTAGAAACAACAAAAATTCGATATGAAGATGAAGTTTAATTCTCTTCCTTCACTAATAGTTCTATATATGTTTGTAATAGTAATCATTTTAAATAATTTTCATGAAGAAGTTAAGTTTCTGTAACTTGAGAACTTGACATTATTTGCATTTGTTCCTATCCTGGAAACTCATAATGTTGAAGATACATTGAAGAGTAATTTTGTTAAATTTAAAATTCAACCAGATTTGCCCTTAAACCATTTGAGACAGATGGAATGTCAATAAATATTTAATAGTTCTTCTTTTCTCAATTTTTTTTGAAATTTAGTATCTACCAGAAAAAAAAAAATGAGGTAGTTGAACTGTTATATCTAATGCCCCTTGCCAGTTGTCTCTCTACTTTTCTGTGATACTGACTTTATATATCTTTTATGAAGTTAACGTACTCTAAAAACCACAATCCATTGCTTTATTGTAGGGGAGGCAAAATGGATAAAATTGAGACATTGTGCCACCATTAACATTAATATATTTTACTTTAACGCAAAATGGGCTAACTAGTTGCCCAGAACACATGCATAAATAATTTTAGATAATATCTGCATTGCAAGGTCACTCTCTGTGATGCAGCCATTTCAAAATGTCCAGTTTTGAGGTTAACATTTCCATATAGGCTAGCAAAAGATCTGATCATTAAAGGGGTGATATAATTCGGGAAGAATTAGTCAGTTCTTAAGAGGATGTGGGATTTATCTCTGCTCCAGCTAGGAAAGAACATAATCAAAGGAAAAAAAATATCATTTCACTACTGAGTAGAAAGTGAAAGAGGTTTTTGAATTGGAGACTAAATAAAATCTAAACCAATTACCTTCCTTTACAAACACAGCTAGAGAGGATTGTCTCTAACTGGCTTAAAGATACAAGATGTAAGATTAATCATTCAATTTGTGCTTCCCTGTTTCTCCCATACATTCATCATCAAACCTAGTGAATCATAAATGAAAATAGATAAAGTATATACATACATATAAAATTAGTAGATATATAATATAGATATAGAATATATATATGCACACACATTTTTGCATACATATAAAATTTAAGTTATTTTAGAATGGACATCACAGACACCTGTGATGAGGACTTAAAGTCACAAATAGTATTATTTACTTTACTTTTCTTAATGACTTGAGACTGATGGTAAGTATGGGTCACCTAGAGGTAAAGGAGGTTGAATATTCATGAGTGTGTGTGTGTGTGTTGTGGTCTCTAGATTTATTTTGAGGTAAACAAGAAGACCCATTTTGACCTATTTCTGATTGCTTTAATGAAAAAAATGCTCATTTCAAGCTGCCAGTCCTAACAATAGTTAAGATACCAGGTTCTGACTCACTCTACCCTAGGAAAATTCTACATTTTGAAATATACCAAAGTTTAACGTATTCAAGGACATGGACTTCCTTCATGTTGGGCCTCTGTAGCACCATTGCAGACTGGAAACCAGAAATAAGGTACAACACAACATGAGAAAAAAATGCTATCTAATAATTATTGGTTGAAATTTACAGAAATTCTCAAATACCCAAAAGTAAAAGTCTTCCCATGATTGATCTCTCACTTACAAACTTGTAACAAACTTTGTGACACTAATAAGCAATATAAATATTTTGGGATTATGTCTTTTAAAAAAGGACAGCTGTCAAGGAAACTCCCTGGTCTGCAACCAGTTCATGGTTTGATTTAGTTATATGGACTTGTACATATGGAATTGATTTTGTCATATGGATTCTAACAGGGTCCTGGTAAAAGCCAGGCCATATATATATACACACACACATATATAATATATATTAAATATATTTATATATAAATAATATAAGTAATATATATATATTTGTGTGTGTGTATATATATATGTGTATATATATATATATTTTTTCTCATTTGCTGGGACTCTGAAATTTCCACTTTGGAGAAATGTTGCAAGAGTGATTTTTGTAGTTCCAAAATTGAGGATAATTTATATGGGGAAGGAGGAAGGAGGCACACATTTTTCTCATTGCAAGCTTAACTTTACAATGCATCATGTTCGCCTAACCTTATTTGGTGGTATGACTGCTGCTAGATGTATATACAATATTATTATTCCTTCGAATTTGATCAACTTTCTCCAGGTGATATGCTTAGGAATATAAAGTCAATCTATATTATTTTAAGCTTACACTGAGATTAGTGTTAAAAACAGCTTACAGATGATTTTATAAAGAAAACAAAACTAACATTTTGAAGAAGTTATGCATGCATATGAGTGTGTATGAATACGTATGTGTGTGACTGGGTGTGTAGTAGCAAAGCATTGCATCTACTACTTTTTTTTTTTTTAATTAAAAAAACTCTTCTAAGAAAAAAGAGAGAAAAATAACATCTATTATATACCTCCAATACTTGCATTCTGATATTTTTATAAAACAAGAGCAATCCTGAATTCACATGTAACCTCAGTCTTTAAAACTTGTCCCCCCCCCCAAATGCTATCATTTTTTAGTCTCTCTTCAAAATTCTTCAGCAATTGTAAATGTATCCTCCATTCAGAGTATAATTCATTTGAAGACAACAATATGGATAATACTATATATAGTCTTTCTTATGTCTATGTTGCAGAATTTTTCCTTTAGTGCCCACAGTTCTTGGTCGCACAGCTTCAAAGAATGGAGAGGTAAACCAGACCAAGCGTGGTGGGCAGCAAAGCAAAGTTTATTGAGCAATATAGTACAAAGCTCCCCAAAGGGGCATGGACCCAAGAGGGCTTCCACTGGAGATTCTAAGCCTAGGGGTTTTTATGGGCTTCTTGGTGGGCTGCTTTAATCTGATTAACCTTCCATGAGCCTGTCACTCAATCAGGTTTTTGTCCATGTGCTCATCTGCCTATCAGGTACTTGTTCATGTGGGAAAGATGGAGGGCTCCTTTTAGCGTGGTGTAAAATCCTTTTAAGGGTGGTTTCCTCTTAGGGAGGAGGTCTCTTGTCCCTGCCTGCCTTTCTTCTGACTATCCTTCATTATCTACACTTTAAGGAGAGAGTCCAATTCATGACTGTGGGATTGTGAATAAGATGTTTATAGCATCTGAGCATTTTACTATTATTACACAGAACTTAGATTGAGAGTTTCATTTATGTGTGTTTTGGTAGATTGCCATTAATTTTATTTATTACCTTTCCAATACTAAATAATACGGTGTAATTATAGAATTGAAATACTTAAATCCTTATTTCTTCTGTTTTTTAATATGCTATGATTCTAAGCTAGGCTTTAGATATAATATCTGAATATTCTCCTTAATTGATTCTTCAAATATTCCACAAGCAATGAATAAGCCATGTTGAATTAAGATTGAAAGAACATCTCTTCAGATCAATCAATTTGCTACAAAAATGTGTTCTGTGATAAGAGTAAATCATTCTTAAGATAATAACCATAATTATGAAACGTATTTAAGAAAATAAAGAACTATTCCATTTTTTTTCTCCCAAAGTTTGAGTCAAAGCTAAATGTCTTCTGAAATACTAAGCATTCTGCCAGAACTCTGCAGGGAATGTCTTCTGCAATTAGTATCACACTCAAATGACCACTTTCTGAGATAGCACTTTAAACTTTTATCCTAAAAATAATGATATTAGCTCAGACAATGAATTTCTACTTGTTCTTTTAATCATTCTGACCTCATTCTCTTAAAAAAAAATTGCACATGTTATTCAAGTATTTAATGAGTGTCTCTACAGTACAGTTTACATTAATTGCTTTTGACCATTACTATGACTTGTATGTAGAAACATGAATATGAAGAAGAAATTAGATTTCTAATTAAGCAGTCCACAATAAGACTATCTTCTAGATGTGAATTAGTCTTAAGGGCATTTATAAAGAGATGTTGTTTGAGGAATATTTGTGTTCATATCCTCACTAGTCAGAATTATTTAGTAAAGTTCTGGCACAATTCCTGTACTATGAGCAAGCAGATTGTAGCTTTGTTTATTTGTTTATTTTTGGAGGCTGTTAACAACTAAGTGGGTGTATGTATTCATGGTTTAGCCCTGAGGTGTAATTCCAATCAAAGAATTTCAGAAGAGATAATCAAGGTCAATGGTGCATATCTACTGTGAAAGGAAATTTCAAGCAGGTCGGAACTTCCTAAACACTTCAACATAAGGATTAGGCGACTTTTTAAAAAGGTGGTTGCTTTGACTGTGGTCTCCTTTTTTTTTTTTTTTTTTTTTCCCCAGATACAAAAAAGAGGCTATTATAAATCCTGGAAGATTTGGTGGCACTCTGCATGTATCCACTAATCTAAAAGGAACTAGAAATCTTGAGATCTATCTGTCTCCAAAGTTCTTTTTCAATAGCCTATTTTTGGTATCTTCAATTTAAGATTTAGATGTTTCTCTTTCCCACTTTTAAAATATCTTGCGTAACCCCTCTGCTGGGCAGGTTTTATTTAATTTTTGTTTTTATTTATTTTTTCTGGGGGGGGCAGGTTTTAAAGTAGAAATAATCTTGAGAAGAATAAAAGAATAAATGGCAACTCAAGGTGGAATGAATTGGTTTGCTGACAGTAATCATTAAGAGCAGCATGAAAGGGGCACCTGGGTGGTGCAGTCGTTAAGCGGCTGCCTTCAGCTCAGGGAGTGATCCTGGTGTTCTGGGATCAAGCCCCACATCAGGCTCCTCCGCTGGGAGCCTGCCTTCTTCCTCTCCCACTCCCCCTGCTTTTGTTCCCTCTCTCGCTGGCTATCTCTCTCTGTCTAATAAATAAATAAATAAATAAATAAATAAATAAATAAATAAATAAATCTTTAAAAAAAAAGAGCAGCATGAAAGTATTTGGTGAGCTGGGTATGAAAAAGGGGCAAAGGAGTAAATTATAAAATGAGTGGGTATGGAAACTGAACTAAAAGTTCACCTATTTTTAAACTTTGCTCCAATTGAAAATAATAATAATAATAATAATAATAATAATAATAATAATAATAAAACTTTGCTCCAAGTACTCTTCACCAATGAATAATGACACCCATTAGTAAGCAATTATTTTAAAACCAGATTATAAAACTGATTTTACTACTAACCAATAAGCTTTTAAATATAATAGCATTTACCTTTTATGTAATTGAAAACATTCAATTATTATTTTTTTTTTTAGAGAGGGAGAGAGAGTTCATGTGTGCCCATGCACGTTCACACACACACACACACACACACACACACACACACACACACACACACAGAGCTCAGAACCCAACACTGGGCAGAATCTCACAACCCTGAGATCCTGACCTGAGCCAAAATCAAGAATCCAATGCTTAACCTTACTGAGCCGCCTGGGCAGTGTGAAAACGTTCAATCTTTATTGAATGTAGATTGGTTGATTGAAAGCATTAAAAGTGCTGTAATACTGCTACTTCGATTCATTCAAATAACAAATATTTTTGACTAATATCTGATTTCATACTTACAAAAATTAAGAACATATGATAAAACAAAGAACAAAGATATATACTAATATTTAATAGAGTAATATATGTTTATGTGAATTTCAATTATTTTAAATACTATAGTTACATTTTTATAAAACGTACTTTTGAAAAATTTACTGACTACAAATTAAATGTCAATTTAAATTACAAATTCTTCTGAGATATTTATTTGTGCATATATATTTGATTTTGGAAATTATTTCTTGGGCAATATTGAGAAGCAAATAATCTTTTATAAACAATCATGTTAAATGTTATTTGTTTTTAATGAGTGAAACACTTTTAAAAAAATAAAAGGTAAAAATGACAATTAAATATATTGATGTTCTCTAATTTTCTATGCTCTATTTAATTTTTTAAAAATCCTGTATTGACCTACTTTACATTTCATTTGTTTTGGAAGCAACCATGAATATAATAGAAACCGTAGAGATCTTTACAATTGGAGATCTTTATTATAGCAGCCAGTCTAATAATTATGCCCTGTCTGTTCTTTGGACTCACTGATCCACACTCCATTTGTAATGGGATTTATGATTCCAATTTGTGATAATACGAACCACCTCCCTATTTGTGTTACATAAGCATGCAAAGAAGCAAAGTACTCAGAATAAGAAGTCTATCAGTTCTAACTGTGTGTGTGTATGTGTGTGTGTAGTCATTAGAATTTTTGATATATGATATCATATCACCTGCCAAGAGAGATTATCAGATTTTTACCATTGAGTATGATGTTAACTGTGGGCTTTTCATATATGTACTTTATTATGTTGAGATAAATTCATTCTAAACCTAGCAAATTCAATTAAGTTGCAGGATATAAAATCAACATACAAGAATCAATGGCGTTTTTGCATACTTAATAAACTTTTTGAAAAAAAAATTTAAAAAATCTCATTTACAATAGCCATCAAAAAGAATAACACACTTATTCTTAAACTTAACCAAAGAAGCAAAAGACTTGTACACTGAAAACTACAATACATTAATGACAGAAATTAAAGTAGACACAGATAAATGGAAAGACAGCCCATGTTCATAGATTGAAAGATTTACTAGTGTTAAAATATCTTACCTACTCAAAGAAATAAACACATTCAATGTAATCCCTACTAAAATCCCAATGACACTTTTTACAGAGAGAGAAAAAAAAATCTTAAAATTTATATGAAACCACAAAAGACTCCAGAAACTTAAGAAAGAAGAGGCATGATGCTTTCTGATTTCAAAATATAATACAAAGCTACAGTAACCAAAACATGATATGGGGGGAAAAAAAGACAGAAAGTCCAATGGAATAGAATAGTGAGCCCAGAAATAAACCTGTGTATAAAGAGTCAATTGATCTTCAACAAAGGGGCAAAAACACACAATGGGTAAGGATGGTCTCTTTAACAGATGCCGTTCCACATGCAGAACTTGATCTTACACCATACACAAATATCAATTAAAAATGAATTATACATTTAAAGACATAAGTTGTAAAACTCTTAGAAGAAAATATAGGTAAAGTTTCTTGACATAGATCTTGGCGATGGTCTCTTCTACATGACACTAAAAGTACAAATAACCAAAGCAAAAATAGAGAGACTATGTTTAACTAAAAAGCTTTTACGCAACAAAGAAAATAATCAACTGAGTGGAAATGCAATGTATAGAATGGGAAAAAAAATTGCAAACCATATATCATATATTTTAATCTAAAATATATAAAGAGCTTGTAAAAATAGCAAAAAATAAGCAAACCACACTATTTTTTTCTGTTCTAAAAAGTACTTTATTATTATTTTTTATTACAGTTGATACACAATGTTACATTAATTTCAGGTGTATAACATAGTGATTCAACAACTCTATACATTATGTTGTGCTCACTACAGTATAGTCACTGTACAGGGCTATTACAATACCATTGACTATATCCCCTGTGCTGTACCTTTTATCTTCACAACTTATTCATTCCATGACTGGAAGCCTGTATCTCCCACTCTCCTTCACCCCATTTTCCCATTGCCTACTACCTCTTCCATGTGGCAACCATCATTTTGTTCTCTGTATTTATTGATCTGATTCTGCTTTTTGTTTGTTTATTCATTTATTTTATTTTTTAGATTTCATATATAAGTGAAATAATATGGTATTTGTCTTTCTCTGATTTATTTCACTTAGAGTAATAGCCACTAGGTCTTTCATGTTGTCACAAATGGCAGATCTCATCCTTCTGGATGGTTGAGTAATATTCCATTTTATATATGTATGCCACATATTCTTTATTTTATTCATCTATTGATGGACACTTGAGTTGCTTCTATATCTTGCCTATTCTAAATAATGCTACAATAAACATAGAGGTACATATACATTTTTGAATTGGTGTCCCCCCCTTTGGGTAAATACCCACTAGTGGAATAATTGGATCATATGATATTTCTATTTTTAATTTTTTTGAGGAACCTCCCTACTATTTTCTACAGTACCAATTTACATTCTCACCAAATGCATGAGGGTTCCTTTTTTCCCACATTCTCACCAACACTTATTATATATTGGCTTTTTGATTCTGGCCATTCTGACAAGCATAAGGTCCTATCTCATTATGGTTTTGATTTGCATTTCCCTGATAGTGATGTTGATCATGTTTTTATGAGCCTGTTGGCCATCTGTGTGTCTCAGACAATCCTATCTATAAATGCACAAAGAAATCGAATAGATATTTTTCCAAAGAAGACATACAATTTGTTAACAGGTAAATAGATATATGAAAAGATGGTCAATATCACTAATCGTCAGAGAAATGCAAATCAAAACCACTATGAAACATATTACCGTGCACTTATTAGGATGGTTACTATAAAAAAAAGGAATAATCTTGGCAAAGATGTGGAGAAATTGGAATCCTTGTATATTGTTAGTAGGAACGTAAACTGGCACAGCTGCTATCAAAAACAGTATGCGTACTCCTCAAAAGAAAGCTTCATATAGAGCTAACATGCATTCAGCCATCCCACTTTGGGCTACATATCCAAAATACTGAAATTAGAATCTCAAAGAGATATCTACATTCTCATGTTCATTGCAGCACTATTTGCAATAGATAAGATATAGAAATATTCACTCATAGAATAATGAATAAAAAATGTGGTATATACATATAATGGAGAAATTTTCAGCTTTAAAAAATGAAAAAAATTCTGCTGCATGTGAAAGCATGAATGAGGCTTGAGGACATAATGCTAAGACAGGATAAGATAAGACAGTTGCAGGACAAATACTTCGTGATTTTATTTATATGAGGTATTTAAAGTAGTCAAACCCATACAAACAGAAAGTAGAATAATGGTTGTCAGGGGAGGGAAAATTATAGGTCACTGTTCAAGGGTATAAAGTTTCAGATTTATAAGATAACTAAGATCTAAAGATATGCTATACAACCCTGTGCCTCTATTGCTCAGTATTGTGGGTGTGTTACATTTTTCACTTAAAAAATTGCTAAGGGTGCAGTACTCCAGTTAAATGTTCTTACTACAATTAAAAAAATGAGGTCTCTTAATAAATTTTTACTTCCTTGTAGATTAAATGCATGAGTCCGTAGTTCTCTATGGTTTTCATTTTTGCTTAATTATTATATTCAATTAGACTATAATTGAAAAAATAATACCATGCTAACATAGACTTGTTAATAAAATGTATTATATATGACTATTATCTAAAATTATAGAATTTCTCTTTTTGAGTTTCTGGTGACATTTTTACCGGCAGTGCTGATAAATTTGAAATTCCCCTTTATTACTTTTTCTCTTACAATCTTCAACTTACAACTTACTCTGATTACTTTTTTCCCCTTGGAATTTTCTTCTTCCTATTTTTTTTCCTCACTGGTTATTTTATCTTGATTTTCTTACAGATGAGTTTCTTTGTTATAATATACAACATAATATGATATGATATAATAAATATAATATCCACCGTGTATATAGGCTCATACTTTTTTTTTTTTACGAGAGAAAGAAAGGAGAGCAGGTGTGCATGAGTGGCAGCGAGGGATGGGGGAGGGGCAAGAGGAGAGAGAGAATCCTAAGCAGGCTCCTTGCTCAGCACACAGTCCACACTAAGCTTGATCTCACCACCCTGACATCATGACCTGAGCCGAAGTCAAGAGTTGGTTGCTCAACCAACTGAACCACTCAGGCACCCCTAGGCTCACATATTTTTTGTTGTACCCTCCCAACCATGGAGTGAGTTTTATGTCTGTGTGCGGTTCCTGTTCCATCCATTTACTATCATCATACTTTTCAATATTCAGACTCTCCAAAGTTTCCCTGCAGTCATCTGTCTTCCTTCATTTACTATAGCAAGATCAACTTCTCACGCAAAGTACTCCAAAGGAAGTTATATGTAGGTGTACATTAGTGATATGTTCAAGAAATGTCAGTAGGTACATATAATTATAAATATAAAAATGAACAAATATTTTTTGTTATTGCAAAAGCAAAATATGCTAATACAGATTATAAAAATTAAAAGAGAAGGAAGCAAACAAGTGGTTTTCCCCCAAATAATTTGGCTATGGGAATTCTTTAACTTTCATCTCAGGGCACCCTATTTGGGAACTGCAGATTTGATTCAATGTACACTGAATCTGTGTTCCTTTAACAAATACACATGCAGTTTCATAATATTTAGATTTAAAATTTGCTCTCATTATGTCCTCCTATGCATGTACGTGTGCATACGTGTGCAAGTGTGTATGCTACATAAAACAGTACTGCTAGCAGAAGACCCTTCTAGCCCAATATGAAAGACGAAGAAACATAATTTATTACTGGGTTAGTATTAACAAATTTGTATGCCTATAAGTTAGCATAAAAGTGACAACAAAGTTAGGGCAAAATGTCACACATTTTATACGGAAAAGCAATAGAAAGAACAGTAATTTCCTTATTTTTGACAAACAAAAGGGGCTCCCCCTTGTGACAATAATCTGTAAATCTGGAAGACCCCTGAGTTAATTCCAAATATAGGTTTTTATAAACCTAAGGTTATTTGAGATAACCTCTAGATTATCTAGATATCCTTGTAAAAATTGGAGACAAACCCCCTAGAGAGATTTATTTCTATTCCAAAAATTGGACTATGAACTCTGGGAAACACACTGAGGGCTTCAGAGGGGAGGGGGTGGGGGATTGGGATAGGCCAATGATGGGTGTTAAGGAGGGCACATATTTTATGGTGCACTGGGTGTTATATGCAAATAATGAATCATGGAACATTGCATCAAAAACTGGGGATGTGCTGCATGGTGACTAATATAACAAAATAAAAATTATTTAAAAAATTAGAAAACTCAGATTCATGCTATCTCCAAAGAAATACTCTTTAAAAAACAAGGAAGATGAAGATAATTTTGTTGCTTTTTATAAATGGAGAAAATAATTTTCATTTACTCGTACAGTATTTTCCTTTGTTCCGCAGATTGTAAACTCATCAAACAAAGTAAACTGTTCTGTGGTTTTTTTTTTTTTTTCTGTTCTTATCTGATTCTACTGACTCATTTCCGGAACTTGTATATTATTGAGCACTATTTTTTCACCAAGTACAGTGCTCTGTTGGGTGGGCCCTTGATAAATATTGTTCAATAATGCACTTACTAAAGTGAATCTCATGAAAGTTCCAGAGTAAAAATTGCTCCCAATCTCAAAGCATAGTACAGATGAACAGTAAATCACTATCACATTAATAGTGTTATACTATAATTTCTCGTAATATTGGATTATTGTATATATAAAGTGTCATCAGATTGATAACAGAGATTAATTCAACCAAATGTATTATATATTTTAGGTTAAAATTCCACACTGCACTATCACTAGTAAGTCTCTTGGAGTGAATGAAATTGTCCAATAAAATAAATTTTAAACTGAATCCATAAGACATTATATTGGGCTAAAGAAACACTAAATAATGTTCATGCTTCCTATGCTAAATGATCTGCTCTCTATAATTTAATTAATATTAGAATGTACCAGTTGTAAACACATTTACTTTGCTGATGATACAAACTTGAGAAGCATTAGACCAAGAAACAAGCAGCTAGTAAAATTAAAAGGAGCTGTGATCTTATCTGCTGTGTTATTGCTGACACGAGATATTATACATGCTGTAGAATTGCGATTATAAAGCTGTTAGCACATCCATAAAATTTGGGGCAGTTTCAAATTTTGAGGGAAAAAAAAGGGATTTGAGGCCATTCACTTCTCAGGGGGTAAAGGGGGGAGATTGAGGGACCTTTTGTATACATCAGTTACAGAAACCTAATTTCTCTTTTGATTAGAGTCACGGAGGTGACTGACTTGACTGAGAAGTTGTCATGTATTGGAATTAACACAAATGTTATTTATCCAACAGTATAGCAACACCAAATAAAAGAAAGAAACAAATTAAAAGCTCCCAAATTTAAAGCTGATCCCAAATTATACAGCTGTTACCAGATCCTTCTATTCTCCATCCATCTTGCCATCTTAAGACTTGATACTGGGGTGGGGAGTAAATGGCAGGCTGCTCCAAGACTCTGGCATGAAGATTCTTTTGAGTTAACAAATAATCAAAACGTAGCAGATTCAGGAAAAGCTCTTTACCTTGCTGTCAACTGCCTAAAAATAATTTAGATAGAAAATCGCTCCAGGAAGAGAGCTATCACCATAGATAACTACATTGTGATATTAACTATGTATGGTACACAGGGAGGAACCTAGCAAGGCCTGTTTGATCGAACTCCTGTCTTTATCCCATTGTTTCTGAGTGACCCAACACACATTTGTCTGCTTACCATTTACTCTTTTTCATTCTTCCTGAGGATTGCATTCCTTCCTTTGAAGTCCCAGACCACTACCCCCCTTTTCCTTAGTTCAGGATGACATATGTACCTCATTTTGCTTGACTGTCTTTGGAATGTCTGTGTGGGTTCCCTGTGCATATGCAATTAAATTTGATTTTCTCCTGTTAATCTGTCTCATGTCAATCTGATTCTTAGTCTGGCTAGAAGGACTTGAAGGTGACAGGAATTCTTGCTCCCCGACAAAACCCAGGTGGGAATTCTTTTTTTTTTTTCTTTTTTTAAAGATTTTATTTATTTATAAGAGAGAGAGAGCTGTGAGTGGGGGGAGAGGCAGGCAGAAGGAGAGAGAGAAGCAGACTTCCCGCTGAGCAGGGAGCTTGATGCAGGGCTTGATTCCAGGACCCTAAGATCATGACCTGAGCTGAAGGCAGACTGAGTGACCCAGGCGCCTCTCCAGGTAGGAATTCTTTAGGAATGCTATGATATATTGCTCTATGAGATTATGGAAGATAATGGAGCATTGACAGTGATCAAACCTGATGCTTCATGTTAGTATATATGGATGAAAGGTCATACAAGTGGCTGAGTGTAAAGGACCATGAGAGGAAAAACAGTATAACTACTCACAAACATGAGTCATTTTTTAAAATATTCATTGCCACTTAATTAACACTACATAGCATTTATTCCTCCGAAGTATTCATATTTATGAATTAATCTGATTACATCCATTGTCTATACTATTTTGTTAAAAATCATGATATATAAATATTTGGCGTATTTATACTTCTTTTTGTCCTTTGAGTTGTATATTAGTTAAGACGCTCATTAAGAATTCTTCCTTGCCCCATTAACTGTCAGAGAGTGAAGAGTTTGATTTCTGATGATGTTAGGAACAAGACCCAATTTACATTGCAGTTGACCTTTTCTGCAGGTCTTCAATAAAACAAAACAAAACAAAACAAAAAGATGTGGAGAATATCATCAAACTGATTGGAAAACATTCCCTTTGAAGGATTCCACTTAAAATAAAACTAGTAGAAACTAAGCATCACAGAATCTATGAATACTTGCTTTCCTCTGCAGCAGATATAGTTTGAGTGCGAATTGTGCATGGGGCTCTGTATTAAATGGTATGGATATGAGAGTGAAGTGCAAAGTGTAATCCATATTTTTAGGGCAAGCAGACTTCGGGAGCATGAGTGGGAAACAGGCCCATAAAACAGATCATTACTATTCAATGTGTTAAATGATACCGTCGTTCCAAAAACATGCAAAGAAAACTATGGCAGGAGACTAAATATCCATGAGGAAGGTGAGGAAGGAGCTCCAGAGGGAAGTAACCTTAGAAATGAGCTGTGAAAGATAAGTAAGAATTTCTCAAGCAGAGAAAGAGTACTGGGGAAAATAGAATAGCAGTTCTAAGAAGAGAAAATAGAGACTCTCGTCTCCCTTTCTCCCTCTTTCTCTCTCTCACACACACAGTATAAAAATATGAATTGACTTTTTTAAAAAATTTTTATTTATTTAAGGAATCTCTACACCCAAGGTGGGGCTTGAACTCACAACCTGGAGTCATGTGCACTTCCCATTGAGCCAACTGGGCACCCTCGAACTGGTTTTTTTTTAAAGAGTCTCAGAGGAGTACTGAACATGTAGGCCTCTATGAGGGGTCAGATCTTAATTTCTAAGAGATTTCCAAATGTGCAAAGAATTTGAACCAGGCTGTTTATGATGACAGCCTCAAAGACAGACTTTTTAAGGCACAAGAATTTCAATGAATTAAACTTTGTATTTCTATACATTTTCTCACATCGGCAAAGATCTCATCTGAACTACAGTATTCTGGGGACACTTGTTTTATTTATCCATTGCTTATTGAAGGACTGGCCATTGCTTAAGGGCAAATGGCGGTATTGACCTTTTATTTGTTTTTGCTTCTGAGTCAGAGATTCAGTATAGATAAGGTTATACTGAAGAATTTAAAAATACAGATTTAAAAAGCAGTAGGCAATGAAGACTTTTAAAATTTTCAGTCTATTAAAATTAGTAAACATCTTCAGTTCTGAAACATAGCTAAGTACTAAGGGAAACCATCGATCTGATATTGAAAGTAAGTTTTGAACCACATTATATTATGATTGAATAAAAGAAACAGGACATTATAACTAAATTATGTAAGTTGTTTCTCCCTGGGATATTTTGTGGCTTCAAAGAAATGTGGTTATAAAAACATGCTTGTTTCTGATAAGGAAAATGGGCCTGCTTCACTAAATAGAGAGCTGAAAGAACCTAGATGATCTTTTGAATTTTGGACATACACATAAAAGCCTAATGTGCATGACATCTATCACCGTCCACTAAATGACACCGGTGTGAATGGCTATAGTAGCAAGTATTTGAAGTACAATTTGAAAAAAGCAATTATTAAAATACCAACATTTTAGGAAAAAAATTCCATTAAAATTATAGTTGTATCAAGTTACTTAAAAAAAAAGAACACAAGTAAAAATTTGATGATGCGTTCTGTCAACATATTAAAATATACTCCTCTCTTCTGTATAGAAAATTTCAAATATACTTAAAAATATTGACAGTTTTTAAAAATGGGTTTCAGAATAATCCTTTGTATGGCAAAAAACAAAAACAAAAGTAATTACTGGGTTCCTTCCTGACCAGCTTGCTGGCTAACTGAAGTAGAAAGGTATTAAACAATTCAAAATTAGTGTTATCTAACTACGTTCACTTTAAATAAATATGCGATCAGCATAAACATGATATTGTTAGTATGGAAAATTCACATAGTTTTCTCTTTTGAAAAATGTCAGTTATTGATACAATATATATTTAAACATTCACAATTAATTTTTATTTATTTTATGTTCTTTAAGGATTTTATTTATTTGTTAGAGAGAGAGAGAGGGAAAATATGGGAGGGGTTCTTCGATCCCAGGATCCTGGGATCATGACCTGAGCCGAAGGCAGATGCTTAACCAACTGAGCCACCCAGGCACCCCTGCAGTTAATTTTTATTAAAATCTTTTTTGTTTCACTTAGTGACATTGCTTATATTATTTTTTAAATTAAAAAATATATATAATAAACATGAAATAAGCAGTACGGGTATGGGATATATTCAACAAAAAATGGAAAATGTAAGATGAGAATGATTGTTTTTTAAACTAATCTTTCTAGCTTCAACTTAATCAAGTACTCCCTTTGACATGAATGTTAAAATTCTCTTCACTCTATAACAGTTAAACAGTTCAAGACAAATCTATACCTCCAAAAAAATAAGCTTAGTAAAAATACTTGAATATGTTCTTCCAAAAATTTCACAGTTAACATAAATAAAACTTTCTTTTTGGTTTGCAACTTCCTAATTTCAAACAAAATCTGATATCTGGCCAAAAAAACAAAAAATCTAAGTTTCATCTTCAATAACATAAAGAGTTATTCAATTCCTTTTTAAAAATTGATCTCTCTTCATAAACATAATTTTTAAGTCAAAGGTATAAACAATTAAAATTAATTTCAAACTGCAATGTATATGCCCAATCTTTCCCCAGTGAACATTTTTTGAGAAACGTAATAAGAGGATTTTCTAAAGGCCTTTTCCTAGATTATCTCATTTAAACCTCCGAAACACCCTCTGGGATACGTGCCATTAGTCCTCCTGGATTTAAAAATCAGAAACTAAAATTTTTAGAGATTAGTTAAAATGTCAAGGACACATGGGTTTGTAAATGGTGGAGAATATGGGGTTAAAACCAGTTAGCTTTTACTTTTTTTTCTTACTTTTTCAAGCACCAACCTGGCATTGGAAAAGAAAAAAAAAAAAAAAAACTTGCCCTAGGGAACAATTTTTTCGACTAAGTAGAAGGTGCTATATTAGCATTTTAAAAATTGCACATTTGTCTTGAGGATGACTTATATTTTATTGTTTTGTGGAGGATTCCCATAAAACATTTATAATTGAAATGCTGACTTAACATCATAATCACTTTCCTGCCCCCAAGAAACTTCTTCACAACTAAGTTAATTCATCTTTGTTTAGTTATGTTTTTATAGGTTAAATGACTGCTTTTATTTGACAAATTAAGCACTTCAGAATTTATTATTGGGTCTTGGTTTTAATGGTGTGATTTCATTGCAGTTCTCTCAGTGCTCCTATAAAAAATAAATGGTTTTGAGTTTTGAAATAAGGCTGAAAAGTTAAAACTGCTGTTAATATGATCCAGTAAGGCATTTAGTAAATAAATATAGTTCTTAAAATGAACAATCACATCTTTTTAACGTGTTTCCTTGTAAAAATTTTCAATATATAATTCTAATTGGGAATCAGAATTTTCTATGTATTATATAATATTATATTATCTCTATTTGAACTGTCTTAAAATTAATACTTACATTTTAAAAATGATGAAAATAATCTGTGAACTAAATTTATCAAGAGAGAAATAAAAAATGATGTCAGCTTTCATATAAATAGACCAAAATGTCTAAAAATGGTATTTATAAAGTTAACCTAATGTAGCTTAAATCCATATGATGAATTAAATAGGTAGTCGATTAGGTATTATGAGTTGAGATCGCATTTAATTAAATGTGTACTTGGCAATATGTTTACTAGGACAAGGAGGTAAGGACAATGACTGTGAAGCAGCATCTTTTGAAATATGAAACCATGGAATGCAAGTCCCTTCATATACCCTCCTTCTCCTCCACCAATGCTAGTCAGATAAATTTAGGAAATACTGCAAATAAAAATCCCTCCATGATGATTTTTTTTGGTTTGTTTAAGAAAAGTTTTACTAATGTGTTATTATTTCAGCAAAGTTATTGCAACAGGTTCAAAAGGCAGATGGACACACTATTACAGGCTCTAAAGTAACAAAGGAATTTTATACAATATTACACAGACCAATGGGATTTACTAAATAGCTAACAGCTCCATAAAAGAAACTAAATCTGAAAGGTTAAATCCAGTATTAGCACCTATAGTATCTCTGAAAGTTAAACTTTTAACTGTTTCATTCTTTCCTAACATATTTCTAAACTTTCTCCCAAAAACAGTGCTCTCAAACCCCAAAGATTGAAGAAGGGCATAGGAAACCCTGCTACTAAGAATACACAGCCAAAAGAACTAGAAACACTGACTCGGACTTGAGAGTTTTAGTTGGAAATCACTTAACTGACTATAGTTGAACAAATCATAAGATTTCTGTGCACTGAATACTGTATATGAGGAAAGTCTATGAATCATAAGGTTTGCCAGTACGGACAGTTAAAAATTAGCAATCTACAGTATTATTCCTATCAAAACTTTTTCTCATATTTATAACAAAACTATAAAAATATTTATTATATTTGCTTATTACACATTCAGGGATACAGCGGGGACATTTATGTGTTTGATGGTTTAGCATCCACTTTATTGTACTTAGTTATTTTTGTAAGGAACTTGCAACACATAGGACATCTTCCCAACATTCAAGGTAATGCAATAATAACAAAATTCTCCAAAGAAAAATAACTGGAATTTGCATTGAATACTGCTTTAATTAGGAATAATTGCTATCATAAAACAAATAACATTATACATTATTTTTCCAGTGAGTTTCAGTTAGAGAAACTGAACAGCAGAAACAGATCTTTTAAGATTTTAATCATGGCAAAACTGGTAGTTCTTTGAAATCTTGGAGATGCGTTAGCAAAACCACAGACACAGCCTACCTTTCACCAAAATCCTGGAGAAAAGCATTTTATGTATTTGGGAGAAATAAGACTGAACACTGGCTGAGATATGACTTGTTGAAGTCCAGAGCCACCTGGGAAGCTGGCCCAAGGAATGAAAAGAACCACTGGTACTGGTGGCAGATAAGATGGGAACTCCGTGTTGGGCTAACCAGTGGCCTATTTATTAATGGCTTTGAATAAAAGAAGTGAAGTGCTTCAGAAATTACTCAAAAGATTACAGAGTCCTACACAATTTGGAGACACAAAGTGAATGCTGAGCGACTAAAGGTCACTCCAGGTGTGGAATTTTAGAAAGTCATCCTTGGAGTAAATGGCTCCATGGCTCTGGCAACAGATACAAAGGGATGACGCTCTGGAGAGGAGGTAGGGGACACTCTGAGATCAGCTGGTGGATAGATGAGGGTCCCAGCTGGAGGTGGGATCTTTAATTCTATAGTTCATCTTCTACTGCTCATGCCTCTGTCTTCATAAATGGTGATTTCAATCTAAACAGTCCTCTCTCAATGGGATCTGTCAAGAGGAGGCCTTGGGGAGCATAAATCTTCTCATTCTGCTCTTAAATGCATTTGGACACTTTCTTCAGAACCTTCTCATGAGTTTCTATGTGTACGAAGATGGTGTATGCTGTTAAACAAGCCAAACAGCTTTTCAGATAGGATAGACCCCCAAGCTTCTCTGCTTCTGCATAACAGTTATTTAGAGTTTGTACTGTTTCTTCAAACTGCTGCCTGTCAGTCCGGTTCTCCAGCTCTGCAGGGAACTTGGTCTGGCACTGGCACCGTGGGCCACTGCTGTTGTCTCACTGATTGGACACCTTCTCCGACACCAGCACCTGCTACAGCCTTAGGGCAAGGACAGGACAGGTGCTAGGCCTCCTCTGCCCACCAGCTGCGGTCGCACCGCCCCCCTCCAGGATGATCTTGATCCCATAAGCATATTAGTGATTCTAGAAATCCTCATAGGGTTTTTTTTTTTAATTCTGTTTATTCAAATCAGAAGTATTTGACTATGGGATTTTTTTTTATCACATTCTGTGATTTATGTCAATATTCTGTGTAAAAGCATTTTTTGAAATGCTGTTATGGAATATATACAGATTATCAACAGTAATAAGCTTTTGTTATGTGCCACGATGATGTGTTGAATACTTTAAATAGATTCTTTTGCACAATGAACACAACAATCCTAGGAAGGTATTTATTGCTATTTCCATTTTCTAGGGGAAGAAACTAAGCCTATGAAAGTTCAGATGACAGGCCCAAAGGCACACAGTTGTCTGAGAAAGTAAGCATATATTGCTTCCAAATGCTAAACTTGAAAGGGAAATTTATGTAGATTTCTTTATAATAGCAATATTTTGTTTGACTAATACTTTACATTGATTAGAAACCATTAGGGTATGCTAAATGTGACACAATATTAAAAAACCACCAACAATGAGATATTCTAGTTTAGTGCTCCTTCTAAAAACAAGAAAAATGAATTTAAAAATTGATTTGGAAGTGTTACAGCAAACAGTGTCAGCTAGAACATACAAGCTCGGAACTTATTACAAATAATTTAGGATGATAAACTCTCAAGGGTAGCTCAAATTAATGCAGAAATAAATATGACAAATATCATTTACTCATGTTTAACCTGTAAATCACATTGGCAAAAGATGACCTGACATAAAACTGTTATTGTTTTAAGTGATTAAGCAAATATGTTGATACTTCCTTCATGATGTCTATTTTTTCTATTTCTTCCTTCCCATGTTCTTTGCAAGCATCCTAGTTACAACCTGTGTTTTATTTCTTTTTTTTTTTTAAGATTTTATTTATTTATTTGAGATAGAAGGAGGGAGAGACAGAGCATGAGCAGGGGGCAGAGGGAGAGGGAGAGGGAAAAGCAGACTCCCCGCTGGGCAAGGAGCCCAATGCGGGGCTCAGACCCACGACCCTGAGATCATGACCTGAGCCAAAGGCAGACACTTAACCAACTGAGCCACCCTGATGCCCCACAACCTGTGTTTTAATTGACAATGATATATATCTCATCTGCAGATTTTTTTGTCTCCATTTCTCTCCACAGTTCTTGCAGGTTAAAGTTTTAAAAAGAATATGCCCTGAGCGGGTACCATCCATTGTAGCTATGTTCAAAATGGTCACACTATTTAGACCTATGGAGCCCTAGGGCTCATGCTAACTGACTCTGTGGATGGGAGGAGGAGAGAGGGAAGATGATTTTAACTAATAGTTTATGACACATGGAAACATGGAGGGGGCATCTGGGTGGAACAGTTAGGCGACCGACTCTTGGTTTTGGCTCAGGTTGTGATCTCAGGGTCATGAGATTGAGTCCCACAGTGAGCTCAGGGCTTAACACGGAGGCTGCTTAAGTTTCGCTCTTCCTCTTCCTCTACCCCTCCCCACTGTGCTCTCTCTCTCTCTCTCTCTCTCTAAAATAAATGAAACAAATCTTAAAAAAAAAAAAAAAAAGAAAAAGAAAAGGAAAACATGGAGAATCTAGGACTAGATTCAAGGCCACCTCACTCAGCCATGTGACCTTCCTTTTATGCCATATTTATTCTAACTTTAGGATTTATCTGTCCTACTTTGTCATCAATTACATTATAATAGTTCTGGAAGAGCAAGGAAAATGGCCATAATAAATATGCACAGGCATAAATAAATATAATGAATATCCATAATTATTAACATGGATATGTATAAGTACTTAGTATGAGAGAAGAAAAACTGTTACATACGGAGGTCTGATGGTGCTACTTTCATTGGTTACACAGGAGCGTATTTAGTGTCTCAAAAGAGATTTTAAGTAATCCTTTAAAGAGAAGTTTTATACTTCATGTGAGGTATGCAGTGCTTGGAAATGGCTTCAAAGTAAATACTGGAATAAATGTATATAAGAAATAGAATCATATCTCTAACTTGCCCTTCACTCTCATTCCATTTATAAATAAAACTTATGTTAATTTTGCAGATAAAAGGAGAGGTCCCCAAATAAATCTTTTTGGTGTGAAATATTTAACATTTTTTAGATGCATCTTTGGAGTTAGTTCTTCATTAAAATAATTTATTTTAATGTATTATATTGAGTATCTTTCTATAATATCACGGTCATCAAAATAATTGTCAATTTGGATTATGGCATGTTTTAAAAATTCTTTTGCATAATGAAATTTATTCTTAGTATTTGAAGAATTTAAAGTTGAAAGATTTCTATGATTTCATGCAGGAAAATGGTAACTAAAGATGCTCTGGGCATCTTGATATAAAAGGAACAGGCAAAGGTTTTCTTATACCTTCATGGGAGTATTCTGCAACTTGTACCAAAAATTACATATAATGCAGTTTAAATTATTAATATGTTGATATATTAACATAATGTTATATTAAAGTGGCTTCTAGATGGAAATGAAAACTATAATTTAGAGTGTGATATTTATTTCAGTCAGCATCTAACTAATAAATATGTACATATTGGGATAATAAGAAATGCATGTTATTAATTAACATAATTATTTAGATATCCCAGTATGGATATCTAAATATGGATTAAAAAATGGCAACTTTCCTGCTTGTGGAAATGTGATCACAAAGCATAATGGAGAGCCCTCCTTTCCCCTTTAAGCCTCAGTTAAATTATAAAAAACAAACAAAGCAAACCACCACTACCACAACAACAGAAAGCAAACTTAAAGCAAGACATGAATCTATAAGGACAACACAAAAGAAGAAAGAGACAAGCATGGAGAGAGAACAACATAATTTTAAAGATTGAAAAAACGTGAATTCATTTTCTTATCTCATGGAAAAGGCTGAAATTCATTGCTGCAAGAAGAAAAGAAACAAACAAACCAAAAAAAAAAAAAAAACCCAAAAAACACATTTACCTGTGAAGCCCTGGAAGGTTTACAAAATTAGCACAATTAGGAACATTAAAAGTTGGAATGGAATGGTGGAGGTTGAAATTATAATTACTTGTTGAAAATACTGTGTAGGTAGCATTTAGAAACCCAGATCGTTTTCCTTCAAATACGCATTGCTATTACAACACTTGTCCCCCATAAGAGAAGAATAGCGATTTATTTTTTTGAAGTTGTCACAATAGAGGGACTCTGCCTTTGGAGACACAAAGCACATGGGGAAGTAGGAATGCTTTCCTGAGACCAATAAATGAAAGAAGCTCTGTTATACTAAGCTGTATGATTTCCACATGCTATCCTAGTCTTAGTTGTCAGAACACAAGGTTAATGCTTAGCCCAACTTCTGTTTACATCATAGGCTTGTGCCTTATGGAGTTTACAGTGTGGTTGTAAGCCAAGCTAGAATTAGCAAGTATTGGCAAGGATATGGAATAAAAATGACTCTCGTACATTAATGATGGAGTCTAAATTGTTGAAACTACTTCTAATAACTGGCAGTATGTATATCACATGACCCAGCAAAACTACTCCTAATATACCAATAAAAACATGTGTATCTGTGCTCAAAAAGTCATTTACACGAATATTTAGATAATAGCACTATTTGTATTAGACCCTAAATTGAATTTACCTATATTCCAGTCATCGACTAAACAGATAAAATAATGGTAGTGTATTTACACATTACTGTAGCAAGGAGAATAAGCATACTAGAATTATATGCATAGATAATGGAACTAATAAAGTGTTCAACAAAAGAAACCAGGCAAGAAAAGGTACATATTGTATGATCCTATTTATATAAAGATGAGGATTTCAAGGGTGCTGGTAAAGTTCTATTTCTCAATCTGAGTACTGGCTACATTAAATTTGCTCTGTTTGTGAAAATATTGTGAACTGTACCATTGATTTGCATATTTGCCTATTGTTTTGTTATTCTTCAGTAAACTGAAGAATTGTTCTCTCTTTGTATATAAACTGTAAATATACAGTATATAAACTCTATAAACTGTAAAAGTGTTCTCTCTTTGTATATACATATATACACATATATGTACGCATATGTGATATTTATACATTTAATACTCATATATGTGTATATATGAATATATAGATTACCAGATATTTGAAGGTAGATTCTTAAATGAAATGGATGGAGAAAACAATACATCAAAACTAAGAGTGAAAAGAAAACACAGAGGAAAAAGAACTAATAAAGGAGTAGAAGGATTTTCTTTCCTAGAAATATAACTAATATCCTGTGAGAGAGGGACACCTGAGTGCGTCAGTCGGTTAAGTGACTGCCTTCGGCTCAGGTCATGATCCCAGTGTCCTGGGATCCAGACCCACATCTGGCTCTCTGCTCAGCGGGGAGCCGGCTTCTCCCTTTGCCTGCCACTCCCCCTGCTTCTGCTCCTGCGCTCTCTCTCTCTCTGACAAATAAATAAATAAAATCTGTAAAAAAAATATCCTGTCAGAGATAAGATAACATAAACTGAAACAAAATCAATACAAGCACTGGAAGATAAAGTTAAGGAAATTCTCCGGAAAACAAAATGAAAAATCAAAAGATAAAGAGATAGAACATAGTAAAGGAATGTGTGTGTGTATATTCATGTCTATTTTAGTAAGTGATTAGACTAAGAAGCTCAACATTCAAATAATGCAAGTCCAGCCAAACAGACGATAAACATTGAGAGAAAAGGATGATAAAAGTAATAATATTAGAAATTTCCCAGAACTGAATTACAAAACATGTAAATCTTTAATGCCCAGTAGAACAAACAGGAGTAAGTTCTAGTGCACTGGTTTACAGACCTAAAATCTTCCAGAGAGTACAAACAAATGAATATTAACAAACGGGTAAAATACAATTGAAGGGTAGAATAAAGTTCTTTTCAGATACGCAAGGTCTCTGGTAGCTGGAGATTTATATGCTCAGCAAAAATGACAAGTATGTAATAAAAGAGGAACAAGAGAGATTGGGATCGAGCCATAAAAAACGACATGAAGGTAATTCAGAAGCTAATGACAAAGGAAACGATGAGGAAAATAGCTGGAAGCTGGAATCTTCAAATAGACTGAAGGAGGAAGACTTAGGTTCTAATCCTATAGCTGCAAGGAAATGAATTCTGCCAGCGCCCTTCAGGATCTAAGAAGCAGAGCCTTTCCTGGCCAAGCTTCAGATGAGAACCCTGAACTGGTCAACACCTTCACTGCCCCAAGGTGATACTCTAATCAGAGAACCCAGCTAAGCCATATCCAGATTCCTAATAGAACCTGTGAGATAATAAATCTGTGTGATTTTAAGCTGCCAAGTCTGTGGTAATTTTTATGCAATGTAGAAAATTAGTACAATAAATATTTCACAATACTTATTTCCGGGTAGAAAGTTGTTGACCTGTTTCAATTTGCTCTTTATTTCTTCTCATAATATAATTCTCCTTCATGTGCCAGATTTGATCACACACTTGCAAATCCTTCCCAAGCTCAATTCACATGAAGCATGTTTTCATACTTTGCCTCAAGGTGGGAGAAAGGACTACCAGTACTACGGCAATAGGCTTTAAAATAATATGCATAATCGTATAAAATTGAACAATTTTATGATTTTTTTAACATCAGGACATTTTAAAGACTATGATACACTAATATGTGTAGGGTTCTCCAAAAAGGAGGTAGACAATATTAAGTATTTTGTGAAGTTATCTGATCAAGTAAGCCCCCCCCCAAAAAAAACTCAATCAATTAATAAACAATAAGAAAGTAAATCCCTCAAAGCACCTATGAACAGCTCTTGGGAAATTGTACTGCTTAGAATAGTTCAGTAAATATGGACCCATGTTTTATATTGGTCGTTATATTAAAGCAAGTGATGGATGATGTGAAACATGAAATGATATTTATTCTTCTTCCATAGAACGATTGTAAATGATCCATAAATAGAAAATTCAGACTAAATTTTATTGAAATTTTACTATGAACCAGGCACTGTGCTAGACTAATGCACTCATTTGATCATTTCTTTTCCTCAATACAATATTGGAAGGAGATATGATTCACACTTTACCAGCTTTAGATATTGAGGATCAATGGGAATGAGAAGCTTGCACAAGGTCCACATCTACCAAGTTCAAGGCTTGGACTCAAACCCAACTGGTCCTGGATCCAAGTTTATATCTTGTCACCACATAATTCCATTTCTAAGGACATGTACAAGTGCATGTCATTTTGTTTGTAAGGCAGAGCTGTTAATCAGGAAATTATATATTGAGTGCTTAGTCCCATTTGGCAAATGAATTTGTTTCATTTATATAATTAAATGATAGTTAGAAATTTACTAAAATCCATCACATACTTCCAGTTAATGATCAGTATTACCTTGATGACTTCTGAGAAACAAGACATCCCTTATTGATAATCAATTTTTTTGCCTTTTACATTACTTAACCTGGTGTTCAGATGTTTATATATTAAAGTATGGTTCTATATTTAAAAACTGACAAATAAATATTAAGAGAACATTTTTAAATGCCAACCTGCCCTTCTTCAAACATAAACAGATAGCTAGAACAGACCCTCAAATGCTTGCTGGGCAATATCCCTATCAGCAAAGAAAACTCACCCTTTTCCCTAAGGTAAATTTAGGAACCTTGTGTAAAGATACCCATCCCAAACTAAAAAAATTGGCAAAATCTGGGGTACAAACTTTAAACTTCATAGGAATTTTGAATTTTTATCCATGATCTTTCAATGCAAAATATTTAAAACTATTTCAAAAACATAACCCAGTTGCAATTAGTCTATTGATTTTGAAAATTAGTATGAATTGAACAGAGCTGAAAACACATCTCAAGGTAAACATCCCCTTAATCTCTTTTCTCTGGCTTTAGATTACAATATCTGAGACAAGAGACTCCCACAAATATGTGGAAGCAAAGAGCTAACATTTCCTCCCACTGCTCTGTGAACTGTGTCAAGATAAAGCTGTTTTAATCTTACTACCATTAATAAAAAAAATCAGGATGCTGTTAGTAAAATGTTTGAAAAACAAATGCATTGTCTTTTGGAAAAGATAGCTAACTAATTTCCTACAGAGCCTCTGATTGATTGATTAGTCTCTTATCCCTGGGGAAAATGAGTCCAAGGATTTTTTTTTCAGTAATAATGGATGAGTAATGATCTTTATTTTAGCAGTAGGATTCATTCCATGGAAACGAACTGAGAGCTTTGGATGACTCATAGATCTCATGATAACCCCTTAGCCAACTATCAAACTTAATTTCCATTGCAAAGATCTATTAATGACAATTCATTTTATTCAAAGCTGTCTTACATTTGATGATTTGTGTTGCACTCTTGAAGAAATATCTCCTAAAGAAGTTGAATTGTAATTTATTCTTAAATAAACAATAACTTATGTAACTTATCTGAATTTTAATCATTATGTCTTAAAATCTTTTTCTAAAGAAAAATTAAGAATGTTTGGTCAAGACAGTGTAGTATATTCATCCATGAATCTCCTTCATATCCATATGAAAACTAGAAAAATATGAAAAAGATAAAAAACTTATCTGAGTTCAAAAATAAAATCACATATCCTTAGATCTTGTTCAAAGTAAAACTGTCAAGGGACAAAGTTAAACAGGCATTGAAGACCGTTTAAGGCAACAGGAAAGAGAAATCAGAATGTAGTCTGACCTCAATTCTAATGAAACAAAGGCCTGGAGAGTTTCTAAAAGCTGACTGGGTTGGAGGGGTGGGTGCATTCTGAGCCATGTGTATTTGATAACTGACCCTACACAAAGGAAGAATAAACTCTTGTATCTCTGGGACAGGAGGTAGTTTTACAATTTAGACCTTGGAATTCTTGGATGTAAACTCCTACTCTCCCAACAGAGACTGGGAGATAGGGGGCGCTAACTTCCTCCATGATTATATTTCTAAGAGCTGGCTCTGCACTCCTTGAGAAAGAAAGCCTGCCTGGGTTGTTAAACTGGCGAGAGGCTTTTAAAAATATTTACATTTCAAAGGGGACAAATAAAAAGTTTACAATGACAAGATTTCTAAAGTAAATGCCATAAGAAAAGGAGTGAGGGCCCTCTATAGTTAGGTCATCTGGATTCTGTAACTAAGAGGGAGGTTAGGGACCTGAAGGTAGGAAGAAACCTGGTTTACGCTGAGAGGGTCATTAAGACCTACTTGGTTAGTCTAAAAAGGGAAAGTGATTGTTCTTAAATCCATGGGCCAAATGGGTCTAGAGTCCAATGACTATCATAAGGTTGGTCCTTTGAAGGGAAATGGGGCTACAGGTGATCTATGTATGATATGAGTCTGAGCCAATGTCACTGCTTTGTATCAGAGCCGTATGTAGTTGAGCTCCCCATCATATGATTTGAAAAAACTAAAATGTAGTCAGTTGTTGGTTATCACTATTTATGGGTCTAGGAAGGACTAACAACGTAGGGATAGAATTAAAACCAGGAAATGAAGGGAGCCATCTGCAGTTCTCCAACGAGATCTGCAATCTTTCCAAGACCACGTTAGGGTAGGAATCTTGATTTACCATTATAAGAACATATTCTGAATAGTGGATAGGGCACTAGGAAGACATAGTAGCAACAAACCAAAAAGCAAACAAGCAAACAAAAAGTCCCCTGAACATTAGAGGAAAATGACAAAAAAAAAAAAAAAATCCAATTCATAGTGAGTTAGATAATATAATATAATAAGAATATAAAAGACCAATGAAATTAAATAGAATTCCCCCAAAACAGACCGGCGAATAAACCAGGGAAGTGGGATTGAAATTTTTCCAAAGGCGGGGCACCGGGGTGGCTCAATTGGTTGAGCAACCGACTCCTGGTTTCAGCTCAGGTCATGATCTCATGGGTCATGGGATCAAACCCCGCCTAAGGCTCCACACTCAGTGGGGAGTCTGCTTGGGGATTCTCTCCCTCTGCCCCATCTCCCATGGATGGGTGCACTCTCTCTCTCTCTCTCTAAAGTAAATAAATCTTTAAAAAAATTTTTTTTAAGTTGCTTTAGAGGAATCTTAGTTTAGAAGTTTAAATAGGGTAGTTGAGGGACCTCAGAGAGAATGTAACATTTGAGCAAGGATATGAAGAAGGTTGAGAAGCCAGTCTTACAGATACTTGGGAGGTGGGGAGAAGCAAGTGGCCAAAGAAATAATGAGTGCAAGGATTGAAGGAACAGCAAGGAGACCATTGTGGAGATTGGAAGATGTAGAGATCAAGGAAGTAGTAAGAGACCAGTTTGTAAAGGGCTTGTGAAGATTTTGACTTATGGAAAGTTTTGAGCAGAGGAGTTTGATGATCTGACATATTTTTAAGGGTCATTCCATCTGCTATGTTTAGACTACATGGAAGGCAAGCAGGTACAAGATGGGATGGGGGTGGAGGATCAAATTCATTAACTCAGGTAAATAGTGCTAGTGACTTGAACCAGAGTATTGCTTGTAATGTGTGACCATAGTTTCATATAATATAAAGGAATGAATAACCATAATATTTCATTAATTATTATATATTTTCAAATTTTTTATAGGAACCAAACTAAATTAGTATCCTCTCTATTTTCTGTATGAAAAGAAGTAAATCTTGGAAATGTGAATATTTTCTTATTAAAGTATCCAGTAATTGCTTTTGATTGTATAACTAAATTTTCTTCTTCATTTGTTAAAAGATTTTTTAAAGATGAAATGGCGACTTATAGAAAGATAAAATGAACATGTTTAAAAAGATATTAAATCTTTATTAATGAGGAAACAAGATGTTTCACAAGTTCAAAGGAGAAGTCAAAGAAACAAAAACTAATATATAGTAAAGAAATGCTGAAATAATACATTTTTTTCCTTTTCTGAACTTTTTATTTAAATTCTTGATTAACATATAGTGTAATATTCACTTCAGGAGTAGAATTTAGTGATTCATCACTTACATATAATATCCACTGCTCATCACAAGTGCCCTCCTTAACCCATTTTCCACAGAAGGCATACAGATGGCTAACGGACATACTAAAAAGACACTCAACATCACTCATCGTCAGGGAAATACAAATGAAATAATTTATAAAATGAATACGAAACTGACTTCTTTTTTAGCGGGGTTGCAGTCAATTGAAATTTAACCAAACCAGTTTCATTTGCTTATCTATAGAAAATATTTATGCATTGCTATTACTTACAATTTAGAGAATTATAAATTAGCTTAAAGGCAATGAAAAGCTGGGATCGGATAGCCTGGAATGGTATGCTCTAAAAAATACAGACATAGTTTTTTACTGAAGACACCTAGTAATTTTTTTTTATTCTAAATTCTCGTTACAATTCTAGAAAGTGGTATATTTTAAAAGCAATTCATAAAATTATGATTAGAGATAGTAATTCATAGAATCAGGTTCAAGATAAAAAATATGACACCCAAACAATCAAATACTAGATCAGTAATAAGAGGACACATATCTACAAACCATACCTTTCCCAATTATGCAAATACTCTGTTCATCCCCTGTAAATAATTAGAACTCTTTTTTTTTTAAGATTTTATTTATCGGGGAGCCTGGGTAGCGCAGTCGTTAGGCGGCTGCCTTCGGCTCAGGGCGTGATCCTGGCGTTCTAGGATCGAGTCCCACGTCGGGCTCCTCCGCTGGGAGCCTGCTTCTTCCTCTCCCACTCCCCCTGCTTGTGTTCCCTCTCTCGCTGGCTGTCTCTCTCTGTCAAAATAAATAAATAAAATCTTTAATAAATTAATAAATAAAAAAGATTTTATTTATTTATTTATTTGAGAGACAGAGAGAATGGGGGGGAGGGTCAGAGGGAAAAACAAACTCCCCACTGAGCAGGGAGCCTGACGCAGGACTAGATCCTGGGACTCCAGGATCATGACCGGAGCTGAAGGCAGTCGCTCAACTGACTGAGCCACCCAGGCACCCAATAATCAGAACTCTTTACAGAGATTTATAGGTGTGCTCAAAATGAGTCAATTTTGACTTCAGGTTACAGTATTATCCTTATTGGCTTCAAACAATTATCCTTGACTTTCTTTGCCAAATACATATTTAACATGGCAGAAGGCAGTAAGAGAGATTTTGCAGAATGAACACACCAACTGCAAGTCAAGGTATTCCTTTTGTATGCATCAGTAGTTAAAGTCTTACACTGTAGTTCTCTGCTCTTCGAATTATTTCTTAATTATGTCTTCAATGGTTTTGTAAAAAGAAAATTACTGTCTCTGTCCCTTGAAAAACATCTCATTTCTTTTTCTTTAAGTATCATTATGTTTTTCTGGTTTCCTACAAAATAAAAGTAAAACTTATTCTCAATCTATGAGAATTATAAAATCCTAGATTATCTACTCTCATTTCCTACTTCCTTACTCACTTCTGTATCACCCAATTATCTTCTCTCCTTATGTTTTTTCTCCAAAACTATGGCATTTTTATGTGATAGACAGCTCTTATGACCTATCAAAACTATTAACTTAAATGGCTTCTGAAAATTTTTTCCTTTGGAGATTGTATCAACTTTTTTCTATTTTGACTTTTCTTTTGAAGATAAAGTCTTTATATTTTTCAAACTAGTGGTAAAAGATATTCAGGCATCGGGTAAGGGTTTCAATAGAAGTTAAGAAATAAAACTTAGAGGTTTAGTGCAGTCACTGACATTGTGTGATTCGTGAATCGGGGGCATGGGGGAAAATGTAGCAACAAAATAAAGCTTGGATTTATTGAATCACAAAGCAACATGAGTTCAGACTACTTACCAGCCAAGTGATCTCTGTCTGCCTGGATTTAGTAATTATCATTTATAAAGTGAAATATACCAACTGGACATTGTGTGAACAGTAAAGAGATATAATTGCTTTAATTCATATTGCTTGGATGATTCTGGTCAAGAGACTCTTGGTGCCAACAAAATATCCTGGACCATCATATTTTAGTTTTAGATATTTTTAAGCTTTCTATATAAGGGGTCAAGGATTATTTGCTTATGACTTCCACTCATTGGGTGATATTTCTGTGGAATCATACAAAATGAATCTCTTAGATTGGTGAAATGTATCCCTTTAAGGAGAAATAAGTTAAGATCCAGAGTAATTAGGAACAGTTCTAAAAACATAGAATGGATGGTGATGATATGGAGTAAAGTGTACGGTAAATGAACCCTGCTGTACGTAGGTTATCCTAATAGTCTCTACGTTACAAATATGTATGTGTGTGTATATGTACAGAGGTATCGCATAGGTGATGTTAATTGTCAGATTCCCTGTTTATAATGAACACAATAAATCTGAAGTTACCTACAAGTAGTACAAAACCCAACTAGCTGAATAATCCAAATAGTTATTTCAGTTTTACCTTTTAATTCTATTTGATTATAAAACCACATTTTTCATAAACTTCTGATCTAAATCTAAATTCCTTAAATCTGTTTATTTTTTACAAACAGGTTTAATATCTTACTCATTGGTAATAAAGATAATTCACTGGAAAAATCAAATATATCTTGTACCTTGTACATTCATAATATGAACATAAAAATTCCCTTGCTTTCTATGATTTGGAGTATTTCACAATGTCACAAATAACTATTTGTAAGTAACTGTTCCCCAAAAACAACAACAAAAAAGTTCCACTCAATTCATATAATTTATACTTGGAAAATTTATGCTCAAGTCATAAGATTTTGTGGTCCAAAGAAATAATGATGGATTTGAAGATGAATGTTAAAGAAATGAATGATTCTTATATGAGGAAATTAAACTCAGAACTTTAGTGTCTTGAGGAAAGGTGGGAAGTAAGTCACATATTAATCACAGTGGGAGGCACCTGGAAAATGCTTCTTCTTTTCTGAAACATGTGCCAATCCAATATTCAAAGATGAGGCTCGCGGACATGATGGCTCTTTTCACTGCGGTGTGCTAGGCAGCATGCACATGGCTATGTTAGCACCTGGGAACTGAAGGGACCATGAAGACGCGTGAGGAGAGAATCCAGTGGTGGAATACGAATGGTTCATGTGCTGGAAGCAAAAATCACAGTCTAAGCTGCTGAAGGAAATGAAGCAATTCATTTTTAAAATCCTCATTACATCTGTTTATTTCTCAAATTCTTTGACTTTGTTAAACAGATGTATAAAGTGTGGCTGTAAAGGAGGAGAAAACAGAAAGACTGCACATTCAAAGCTCTGTTATAAACAGAAGGGAATAAAATTATGTGTATGTGTTTCAGTATTTAATATGTCCTCCCAAAGAATTTAAACTGCTCTATGCATTCACACTAAACACGTATTTGTGGGAATAAGGTGCTTCCTTTCAGTCGTTTTGAGAGCAGTAGGGGACTCTCGTCTTTACTGTCCTGCATACACATTTGTGCATTTTAAAATGCTAAGAGTTTCTAAGAGTAGCTTTACCAAGTACAAATGAAAGCAGGAGATAGTAACCAAATGCTCAATCTACCTTGATATTACACATTTTAATTGTACAAGATTTGGATGAAAGAACAGAATAGCAATAGTTGGAGGCTGTTTTGTGTCTGCACTTAGTTCCAAGTTTTATGTAAGCATGCTTTTAGAAGCACCTCGCAAGTATCCCCATCCCCCTCAATGCACATACACAGAAACGTTGCACCTGGAGTATGGTATTCTGGGTAGTAGGTAGAAAATGATTTGTAGAGGGAGGAGAGCTCTAGGTTTTTACTTGTTGTGGCTGTTACATTATTTTTTTCATAATGGTTTTTCCCCCCAATTCTTCTTAATAATAGCAAGTTCACATATTTAGGGGGAGAGAGAACTACTTTCTAATTATATTACTCACTCATTGTTCATTCATTAGCTAGCATTATCCTGTGAAGAAAAGTGTTCTTTCAAGAATTGGAGACAAACTAGAATTCATCCTTTATCAAAAAATGTAAATATTAAATTCCTTCCTTTTAATTATTCCTTTTTCCAGGGTAAAGTGTTGGCATAACAATCAGTGCCAGCAGTGGCAGGTGAGCTTGCTTTCTTCTTTCTTCCCTCCTCCCTCTTCCTTGGCTGTTTCCTTCCTTCTCCCTCCCTTTCTTTTCTTCTGTCATTTTTTCTTTCCCTCTCATCTTCTATTTGTGTATTACTATACACTCATGGCTTTTTTTAAATTCAATATTTTACATTAAATGACAGTCATTTCTCTTTTTGTTATTCATATTGTCATAAATAACTTTTAAAACTCAACAACAAAAATAGAAGCAATCCAATTAAATCATGGGCAAAGGGCTTGAATAGATAATTTCCCCAGATAATATATGCAAATGACCAAAAAGCATGTGAAGACATATCAGTAGCATTAGTAATTAAGGAAATAATAAAAAAAACCAATGAACTACTAATTCCCACCAACTACGATAGCTATAATAAAAATTATATTTATCAAAAAAAAAGTGTTGGAAAAAAATGGAGAAATCTAAACCTGCATATATTGCTTGTGAGAATGTAAAATGGTTCAGATGTGGAAAATAGTTTGGCAGTTCCTCAAAAAGTTAAATATGAAATTATATTACCCTGCATTTACACTCCTAGCTATATACCCAGAAGAATGAAAGACAGATATTTAAACAAGTACCTGCACTTACATGTCCATAGCAGCGCTATTCACAGGAGCCAATAAGTGGAAAAAACCCAAATGTACATCATCAGGTAAATGAATAAACACATTTTGGATATATTTGGGGAAAATTCCCGATGCAGTAGATCAAACCGAAAAAGGATGACGTACTAATGCATACTGTAACATAGATGAGTCTTCAAACATGCTAAGTGAAAGGTGCCAGCCACTATTTTTCCCTTCAGTTCTGTCAATTTTTGCTGCATATATTTGGAAGCTCTACTCTTAGGGGCCATATCCATTTACAACTGTGAGGCCTTCTAGATGAACTGATTGTTTTGTCAATATGGGATGTCTGTTTTTATATCTGGCTATTTTCTTTGTTCCTACATGTCTTTTGTCTGATTTGTAACCACTGCAGCTTTCTTTGATTAATGCTGGAATTTTTTTTTTCATTTTTTACATTAAACCTATTTATATATTTCCATTTGAAGTGAATTGCCAGGAGACAAAATTATAAGGCAATATTTTGTTTTTGTTTTGTTTGCTTGTTTTTATACACGTGACAATCCTCGTCTTTTAATTAATGTGTTTATGCCTATACATTTATTTATTGACATGTTTGGATTTAGATCTACAATTTTATTATTTGTCTTTTGCTTTTTTCCTCTTTTGTATGTGTGTGTGTTCCTATATTTACTCTTTCCTGCTTCCTTTTGGGCTATTGGCCATATTTTAGTATTCCATTTTAATTTTTCCATTTTTATTACATCTTCTTATGTAATTTTTTTATTCCACTTAAAGTGGAATTTAGAAAACTTACTACTATATAGATCCCTTTAATCTCTCTTTTTTTTTTATATTATAGTTGCCTTACACATTGTAGCTACCTATATTAAAAGCCACATCAGTATAATGATTGGAACCAACAAACATAATTTTAAGAAGTCTAGAATAGAATAGTCTGTCATATACACCCATCCAGATAGTTATCATTTCTGTTGATCTTCCTTTAGTCTGGTGTTTCATGATGCTTCCTTCTGGTATCATTTGACTACTTTCTTTCTTTTTTTTTTTTTTTTAAGATTTTATTTATTTGAGAGAGAGAGAGCATGCGCACAACTAGGGGGAGGGGTAGAAGGAGAAGCAGGCTTGATCCCAGGACCCTGGGATCATGACCTGAGCCAAAGCAGACCTTTAACCGACTGAGTCATCCAGGTGCCCTAACTAATTTTTTAACAACTTCCTGTAGCAACTCTTTCAGACCACTTCAGAGTTACAAATTCTTTTAGTTTACTTTATCTTAGAATGTCTTTATTTCATCTTCTTTTCCAAAGGTTGTTTTGACTGGATATATAATTCTGCATAAATGATTTTTTCTGTACATTAACAATATTTCCACCTCCTTGGGGACTGCATGAATTCTGATGAAATGTCTAGTCATTTTAATCATTATTCTTCTATAAATAATACTTTGATTCCCTCTTTTTTTAAAGATTTTATTTATTTATTTGAGAGAGAAAGCATGCACGCACTAGGCAGGCGGAGGGGCAGAGGGAGAGGAAGAAGCAGACTCCCTAGTGAGCAGGGAGCCAGAGTCAAGGCTTGACCCCAGGAATCCTGGGATTAGGACCTGAGTCAAAGGCAGCCACTTAATCAACTGAGCCACCCAGGCACCCCTCCTCTGGTTGTTTTCAAGATTATTTTTCTTCTATTTATACTGTTTTACTGTGATATGACTGGGCATTTTTTGTTGTTGTGTTGTTTTTAGTTTATCTTGTTTCAATTTTTTTGTGTTCCTTGAATCCGATATATGTTTTCTCAAAACTTAGGAAATTCTCAGGCATTATTTCTTTAAATATTATTGGAGCCTTTCTCCTCTCTTTGGAATATATTGACGGGCATGTTAATTATTTTGTTATATTTCCAGAGATCCCTGAGTCTCTGTTTATTTTTTTTTCTAATCTTTCTAAAAATTTATTTTGCTCAGATTAGATAATTTCTATTGTTCTTTCTTCATGTTCTTTTATTTGTTATCTCCAGAGGACTATTGAACCCATCCAGTGTAATTTTTTGTTTTGGTGGTGGTTGTTATTGTATTTCTTTATTTCTTTACATATTATTTTTCTTGGCTAAGCCTTTAAGTTTGTTTCAAGAGTGTTCACAATGGCTTACTGAAACATTCCTATCAGAGCAACTTTAAAATCTTTGCCAGTTAATTCCAAATTTTTCCCCCACTTTTCTCTATTGACATCTTGCTCCATGCCAGTTGAGAGTTTCCTACTTCTTTATATGCTAAATAATTTTGGATAGTATACATACATTTTGAGTATTGTGCTATGAAATCTCTGATCCTGTTTAAATCATATGGAAAATGATAATAACTCTTTCTTTAATCATGCAACTGACCTGATCAGCTTCAGGCTGCAAATTTCAACCCAACTACTATAGACCATAGGTCCAGCGTTAGTTCAGTTTTCGAAGACTTTGCAGTGCCATTTGGACCTGTCCCTGGTGTGTAGTCCCCAGTGACTCTGAGACCTGAGCAGTATCTTTTAGTTTAGTTCTCAAAAGCTTTGGCTTGCTAGTTAGTGTCAGATTCATGCATACATCTCTCCCCTTTGTTTCTACAGAAAGCCAGAAAGCTGAAACTTGAATAATCCCACTCTATTGCACACTTCTACAGCATCCCCTGCATTCAAGATGAAGCAGCAGGATACAGAGAAAAAATAACAAACATCAAGGGATTTGCCCCATATTCATGGAATCAGAGCACCATTTATCAGAGTTTCTCTCTCTCAGTATTTTGGCTGCTGTAGATTTCCATTACATTGACATTTCTGGCAACATTGCCGAGAGATAGTTTGGTGGCTAGGACATAAGAATGAGAGAGAAGGGAAAAAAAGATGGTGTAAGTGCTTCTGCACAGTCTCTATTATTTAGCCAGAACTAGTAGGGTTCTCCTGGATTATTCTCTATCCACACTCATGCCCCCTTTTGGATTGTTTTTGCATTCCAGCTAGAGATTTTTTTTTTTTCTAGTAGGGAAAAAATGGTAATTACTGCTGGTTCCATGGCATTTAGAATTCTGGTCTTTAACTCCAAAATGCCTGCTATTTTTCTTTCAGTGTTCTCAAAAAAATGATCCATGCATTCTGTCCACATTTTATAGTTACCTTCAGTAGGAAAGACAGAGTAGAGTGTGCTTATTTTATCTTACCCTGGCCAAGAGTAAATAATTTAGATCTCTAGTTATTTCTATTAATAGTGACTGTTATGTTCTAACTGATACACAGTGTGAAAGTTTATGATATATGCATTTTACTGGCCATATTATTCATCTAACTAGTAACCAGTACACACAAGTATTTTACAGTATCCCTAGTCATTCCATGGCTATCTGAATGAGCTGTTAAATTACTCCTGATGAGATTTCTTTGTTTTATGTTGAATTTTGGATATTTAGATGTCCATTTCTTTCTCTTTAAGTCACTTGGTGAGTCATAAATCTTGTCATTTTCTTATCATGTCTATCATTCAGTTTTTGTGAATTTCCTAATTAATAATTATCACAATATCAAGGTCAAGAGTATCTTACTGTATTTTTTTTTTAGTAGAACTATTCATGTTTTCTGTTCTTTCTCAAATAAATTTTGGTAATTTCTGTTTTATTGTTTAGGAAATTGTCATTTTCCCTAAGTTTTCAAGTTTAATGATATATATTCATAATAATATCTCATTAGCTTTTAAATCCGGCTTAATAATAAGAAGAATCACTTACACTCCCTTTGCACAAATGCAGTGTCCGATTCTGTTCTACATATTTCACAATAATAGTACACTAATTTTCATGATTAAAGAGTAGAAAAAATATTGTGGGTTTTGTAACAAAAAAAAGAGTAATATCCCATAAAATAAATACTATTGATATGATTTTCCCAATTTTAGAGTGGAAGTAACTGAGGCATAAACCCAGGTCACACAGCTGATAAATAATAAAACCAGGTAGTCTGGATCCCCAGGCTTTGGCCTTGATATTTTTAACATACCGCCTTTTTATTACTGGATTATGTGCTTAATTTCTTCACTTTGTCTGAGATTATTGTTTTGTGTTAATTTTGTTCATGGGGCTTGTCTCATGATTATTCCTCTTTGCACTCCTGTTCTGTTTTGTGAACTATTCAACTTGATGTTACATCTCTGTATTAGCAACCTATTAAACATTGTGAATTTTTTTAAATTTAGAAATCAAGTTTTAATTCTAGAAAGGGTTTTTTTTTTTTATTCTTCAGCAACTCCTTGACAATTGTCATTATTTTAAATAAATGTTCTCATCTCTCTATACTTCGTACTCTTTCAATGTTGTTCATCATCACAGTCTTGTTCTTTCACATTACTAATTTGTTTTGAGGAAGTTATAGCTTATTTATTTATTTAGTTGTTTATTTTCCATAGCTCCAGATCAGTCTATTAAATAAGCAAATAGTGGGAGGCATATTTTTGGTGAGTGCAACATTACAAGGGCTAGGAAATGGTCACCTCTGAGCTGAGATGCACAGGGAAAGTCCCTTGTTAACAGCCCTTTCTGGATGTAAGAGGCTATGTGCTTCTTTTCTTGTAGACTGAATAACTCAGTCTCAGCACCGAGTAGCTTTGAATCCTCCTCATAGCAGGATTGAAGATTGCCTGCAGAGGTCATTCATGTGGATAGTACAGATGGATCTCCTTAATTTGTCATGAAATACACAGATCTCCATGATTTAGAAGAAAGGCAAACCTTTTGTCAATGGCCCTCCAGTTCTCTTATTGTACAGTAGAAAATGAGGGCCATCCCCTGGAATTTACCAGAATAAAAGAGCCTGAGGCATATCACGTAGGCTACACAAGCAAGCTTATATATTTTGCTGTGTTATTTCAAAGGCAGTGACACCATGGGAAGGAACTGAGGATGTGTGTTCGGGCTACACCTTCCCAGAATACCCTTTATTCACATTGCTTTTGGAAAGGTACTTTTCTTACCTTTTTACTGAACACTTAATATAATAAAATGTTAAAAGTGGGCCACCTGGGTGGCTCAGTTGGTTGAGTATCCGACTCTTGGTTTCAGCTCAGGTCATGATCTCTGGGTCATGAGATCTAGCCCCAAGTCAGGTTCTGTGGTCAGCACGGAGTCTGCTTAAGGGATTCTCTCTCTCTCTCTCCCCCTCTGCCCCTTCCCCTGCTCATGCTGTTTCTCTCTCAAATAAATACATACATACATACATCTTAAAATGTTAATAGTCATATCTTAGGCTTTCCATTACATATTTACATTTTGAAATGCAAATTCCATTACATTTTATTTTAAAAAATGTTTATACTGTGAAGAATTCACCCACTGACTAATGAACTATTCATTAGTTTGCTCTCAGCATAAGATGTAAAGCTAAGTAAAACATTTTAAAGGAAAATCGTGTTTCAGAACATTTTGTGAAAAATTTAAATGTTGCTGAATAACTGAGAATAATGTCAATTAATATTCAAGTTAATGAGTCTGTCACGCAGGATTCAATCATAAAAATAGAACCACTAAAAATGATAAAGAGTATGGAATTCATACAAAAGATTTAAATTTAAACAATCGTAGGTACTGGTTATAGTTCATATGTACCTGTTGCTTTGCTTTTTGTGCTGGGCCTGAAGAGCAGGGCAGTCTGTCAGGAAAGAAAGAGAGATGTGAGGTGGAGGAGAGTAAGGGCAAACTGGAGCTCATGAAGACCAGCCAGAATCTGCACTGGTTTCTCACAGTCTCCAGCTTTGATGATGAAGGTAACATGGGGAAGAAACTAGTGCTCAGGAGTTGGAGAACATGAGGAAGATCTGGTGGGAACTGAAGAAGCCATGGGCCTGGCTGCTGTCCCAGGCCAATGAGGTGAGCCAGCAAATCTGCTACAATATGTGTGCACTAGCACAGTGCCTAGCTCTGCACTGCCCTTCGGAGCTGAAAAAGAACTTGGCTGCTGGTTCATGTTCATCTTCCAAATCCAACACAAAATGTCTCTTGTGGCCCATGATGATCTAGAAATATGGAATTGGAAAACAGTACCAGCATAACTCAGTTGACTGACTACAAATCCACAACAATGAGTAAGAGAATATACATTGGTCTATGGAATTTTTAAAAAGTTATTGTAAAATCCTATATTTGCTCTGAAAAGAATAATGAAACATACTATCCTGAGGAGTAACTATATTTTGTACCAATTTGAGGAATTACATTTTTAAAAAATATATTATTACATCAATAAATTATATTTCAGGAAATAAAAATGCTGGTGAATGGATTTCTGAACACTTAGGATTTGAGCACTCTGTCCATTTCGATTTTTTAAATGTCTGGGGCTTTTGCTTTTTGTTTGTTTGTTTGTTTCCTCATAATTTCTTCATGTCCATATATGGAAATTGCAGGACGGTCATATACAAACCATAATGTTGTTGAAGTATTGTTACTGGAACTAATGAACAGTCTGTAGGGGTAGAACATGCATATTTGTCCAGAGAAAAGTGGTTTTGTTCTATAACAGACAACAATGATTCCAAGCTTAAGAAAAATGACATATCTAATGTGGTGTGAGAATATTTTCTGAAACCCAAATGCAAGAAACAGAATCCTAAGCTTATCTTACATCTTTTCACACCAATTTAATGTCCATTAAGGATTATGAAAGATAAAGTTGAATTGATTCAGCACTTAAATTCTATGATGCTTTTCAAACTAATGTAATGATAATGTATTATTCAGATTTGGGGTTTCATTAACACTGAAACAAAATGAGTGGAAGTTATATATTTTCTTCCTTGAAATATTAAAGTGCTAGAATATTCTACTAAACACTATAGTCTTTGGATAATAAAGAAAGCAAGCCAAACTAGACTATTATTATATTAATGATATAAAGCTTTGACCTACATTATGAACTATTTAAAAAAGTTATCAGTTACCAAATTTAAACAAAAAGCCTATCTACTTGTTCTTAAGCAGTGAGGAGCATTTAGTCAGTCATTGTCTCCAAATTTTTGTGTATTTTGTCCAGTCTTTCCTTTCTCTAACTATGTAAACTAGACCAGCAGTCAGCAAACTAGAAAATCAGAGCCAAATCCTCCTCACACATTTTTTGGCATGCACCTCAAGCTATTTTGTTTAGAAAACAGGTGGTGATATTTTGATGTTAAGGAAGTTAAATCACTTAACCCCCAATCGTCATTGGTCTAAACATGTACAAGTGATTCCATTCCATTGGACAATGTGATGTAAGATTTATTCTGGTAGCTTCTAGGAAGATTTTCATCCCTATTAAAAGAGTGGCTAGAAAAAGACTTTATTTTTGTGATACCACTTACTGTTTGGATACTGGTGTGGGTTCTGATGCCTTTTTTGCAACCAGTACTCTGTAGATGTGAAATAGAACGGGAAAAGCACCTCAGTTCTTAATGAAATTTATGAGCCACTGAATGGAATCTTAGACAGTCTGTTTTAGAAATTAGTTAAGAAAAATATAAATACCCTTAAGATTTAAACCATGGTCAGGATTTTTCTGATTCCTGTCTTCAGGGTGTATAGTGTTGATGGAAAGTATATAATAAAGATAAATATGAAAATCAACTCTTATTTTACTGCCTGGAGAACTTTCTCAAGTGGTTTAAATATATCAGCTCATTTAATCTTCAAAACAACATTCTGAGATAGACATTAATATATTGTCCAGAGGGGGACAGGGATATTGGCCAGAGAAGAAACTGATATACAAAGATATGTAATTTGACAGAGATAATATATGTAGGTAATAATTGAACCAGCATTTAAACCCAGCCAGTTGGCTTAGGAGTCTGGGATTTCACCACTAAATTAAATGATTTTTTTAGGAAAGAGCAAACAAAAACAAAAACCTCCATTAAAAACAATATTTCCTCTTAACTTTTTACTTCTAATAAAACCCAATAAATTTACTATGAACACTATAAAGTACAGTGTCTAATTTAATGACTCTATACTACTTAATAATCTACCACTGAAATTTAAATGTCCCTAAATTTTGCATAAAAACCTATATATTTTTTTTCTTGTCAGATACCAATGTCCTTCATTAAATTTATTTACTTATTTCTCTTTTTTTTTATAATGATTTTTTATTATATTATGTTAGTCACCATACAGTACATCCCCGGTTTCCGATGTAAGGCTCGATGATTCATTAGTTGTGTATAACACCCAGTGCACCATGCAATACGTGCCCTCCTTACTACCCATCACCAGTCTATCCCATTCCCCCACCCCCCTACTTATTTCTCTTACCCAAAAAAGGCAGCAAGAAGAGAACTATGATGGAGTAAGTGAAAGTTTGGAATAGATTATGCAGAGTCTTGTACTTCTCGGTTTTTCATAAATAATTAAATATAAATTTTATGAAAAGAGTTATCTAACTGCATAACTGAAATTTTAATTTTCCTTTAAAGAAAGGCTGAGCTATATGTGAGCATATCTATATTCTTGGTGCACTGAGTTTTTATATTTCACTCTCTGGAGGGAGAAGTAAAAGGAATGCCTATATAGTAGAAATTGTATTTGGTCATTATCTATGTTTCTTCTTAATTCTACTATTGGAAATATTTAATAGTGCTAGAAAAATGTACAAAATAATATGGTTCCATTAATATAGTCACCTATGTTTACACGAGGTGATAAGATACGAATGTGATAAGATTTCCATCTGGTACATTAGTTTCCTAGGAAATAAGTAGAATAAGATTATTTGAAACTGAAATCCAAATTATTTATTTCGTTAAATATTTTCATAACCAATGCTCTCTATGACCCTTGCTGTGGTCTAATACTCCAGGCTTTCATCCCATTGCCTGGTGACTCAGTCTGCCCTCTATGTACACTGTAAATGGAATTATATGCTTCACTTTGATATTTCAAATTTGCTGCTGAATCTTGTCTATAAAATTAACCTACTTTTTATGCTCACCAAACTCTAAGTCAAGAACGAATTCCTCCTGAGCTCAATTTAAGCCTGGGGGTATGCATACTACATTCAATGTTCAGGGCACTAAATTGACTGGAGGGAGGATGAGGTGGAACCAGGACAATACTGGCAGAATCTGACAGGACCAAATAAATTTTCTTTAAGGTCTTATTTAACTCTGCAGTATATATTTTCAGACATACTGCAGGCTATTTCAGTGCAGACTATGGACTTCGCGTGGAATTATTTTTTAAACAAACAGGAAGGAAGAGAATACTGCATTATGTGGAATGAATTACATCAACTAAATTTTTCAACCAGTTGTCATGACAACCCTCATATTTTCCATAATGTGTAGTCTATTAAGTGTTGAACTAGATGTGCTTTAAAAAAAAGATACTAACATTCAGGGAAACATTTTCCATTAGAACTCTTTGAAAGGACTACAGGATTATTATGCTTCAACAAACAACCTGTCATCCTTATGCTATTCCTTGGATCACAAAATGGGTGAGAAAAGCATGAAAAACACCCTATAATATCAGGGTTCATTGATATTTTCTTGAAATGTCAGGTACTTCAACCATCTCCAGATTCTTGGGTCCTATCTATGGAATCTGTGACAGCTGTTGTCCAGCTAATGTTGAATATCTCCAGTGACTGTGAATTAACCACTTCTGTTGGGAATTTTCTTGAAAGTAAATATATTTGAAATATTAGAACACTCTCCTAAAAAAAACCACCTCCCTTTATCTTTAGCCCACTTTCTTTCCTTTTGTAGTTATAAGTTTGAATCTTCTTCCAAATCACTGCCCTCAAAATAATTAAAGCCAACTTATGTTTCAATTGAATTCTCTAGTTATCAGATTAAATAATATAATTCTCAGCAGCTATTTCCATATAGCTAGTTATAAATATTGTTTCCATTCTGATATATTTTTTGTAAGAGAGTACTCCACATTGGTCAAAAGCAAAATTTAGAGAGCATATATCTCTTCCATCATTCCATGTCCTTGATTGCTTGAGAATACTGGCTGTATAATCATTTATAGATAATAGTCATATGACTTCTAAAACAGGTTTAGCTATTAAAAAAAAGTCTCATTGGATAATATCACCACTTCTAAGTCCAATACTAATTTTTACTTGCACAGATCAGTCTGTGCCTCTTTTTCTTCTCCAGTCACTCATTCCTTCCTAAAGTTGAAATAGGAAACAAACATGCCTAATGAATAATCAAGACATAGCATATTTTATAGGCATATAATTCCATTTTGTTATAAAGTTATAAAGCATTTACTACATAAGCCTGTCTAGAGTGACTTTTATTTTCCCCTAAATTTATCCAATTTTCAAAATCAATTTAGCCAATACTTTTGACCCTCAATCATGTGCCAACCACTTTGCAAAAAGACAGAGGAATGAAAATGAGTAAACTACCACTGATAATCTAGGAAGGAAAGCAAATGTACACACAGAAATTTCAACTTACTCCTGAAGTTTTTATTATGTAGTGCTATAAACTGACTGTTTGTGTTTTTCCCAGCTTCATATGTTGAAACCTAATCCTCAGTATTATGGTATTTGGAAGTGGGGCTTTGGGGGAGGCAATTAGGGCATGATGGTAGAGCCCTCATGAATGGAAGTAATGGTCTTGTAAAAGAGACCGCAGAGAACTCCCTCACTCCTTCTGCCATGAAACACAGCTAGAAGGCAGCTGTCTGTGAACCAGGAAGCAGGCTTTCACCAGACATTAAATCTGCTAGCACCTGATCATGGACTTCTGAGTTTCAAGAACTGTGAGAAATAACTTCTGGGGTTTATAAGCCACCTAGTCTATGGTATTCTGTTACAGCAACCTGAGCAGACTAAGACATGTAGAAAACCCCATGCGAACAATTACAAAAGTTTTCCCTGAACTGATGAAGCCAGAGATAACACCAAAGGATACAAGGGAAAATTTGTCCAAGATCTGTGGAAAGAGCATTTTAGGTAGAGGTAAGAAGTGTGATGAGAAGACACATATGTCTAAAGTAGTAAGAGGTGTGTGAGGAACTACACACTATCAAACATTTTAAAACATAAATTTAGATAGGACAGTGAAGAGATAGGTATGTGCCAGGCTACACGGATGTTTGAATAACTTGTTCCAAAACTTGAGTTTATCTGGCACAGTGATCCATTGATGAGTTTTAAACACATTGGTGATGGTGATCTCTGTTGTCTTCTGGTGGGAATCTGTATTTTTTTCTTAATTAGTTGGAAACCATACTTGATGATAAGGTCTTACTCCTAACATGTTACCATAATATCTAGCATGGTTCAGAAGACATTTAATAATAAAAAAAATGTAAAGTAAAATGTTGACCTGACCCTTAAATATTCTATTGTAAGAAGTCATCTGATGTATCTTTCAGAGATTATCATCAGTCAACTCTTCTGTTCTCAGATTCTAATCATGTTATATTAGATAAATCCTAAAGACATGCATGTAATTCCTCAATGCAAAACATCAGCCACTTTAAAATCGTCTATGTGCAAAGAATTCTGGATTCCACAACTGGGAAGTTGGATTTTTTCAGTACATCTGTGAGACAGCTTGACATCTGCCTTATAATATGTAAAGTGTTGAAAAGACTAATTGAAGGCAAAATCTTTTTAAACCATACTTCTATCAGAACAATCATTTGCAAAAGTTCAACCTCAAAGCATATAATCTCTAGTGGGTTCACTGTGTTGATTCATTTTATGTGTCTGGAAACTAATGCAGATCTACATGGAATTACAGAATCATTATTCTTTTGTGACAATTCACACTCCAGAAGACAAAGCTATGTCCTGGCACAAGGTGAATGAGATTGCTGCCTAGTCAAAACAAGCCAGAATACATAGCAGAAAACAGACATCACTCATGAGCGATAAATTACAGCACATACTTGCTACTAAATCCTGAAAGAAAGTCTTTTATGGTGTTCTTTAACAGCTCTGTTAGACATACAGAAAATAGAAATGAATTTCAATACATTAATTTATGGCCAATTTAGTCACCAGAAAATGTAAGCAATCATGGGAAAAATACAAGTCTAAGATCCTGCCCTTCAGGTGACATTGGGAAAACTCTCTGCCACTTTGATTTTGATGGACTCAGTTTCTAAATGATGCAGTAGGTACATCAAAATCAGGCAAAATGTTAACTGTGCTATCTATAGATTTTTATTTTCTAAATACTGTGTTTAAAAAAATACTGTGACAGTTGTTCTTATTTGGCATATCTGAGCCAGTTAATTTTGTTGATTTGTGTACATAGTTAATGAAGTCAAAGTTTTGACTCCAATCTCTACTGGAAGACACAGAAAGTGTTCTCCTAATGCAATACATTGTACTTGACCATAACCCAGAGCAGCTATATCTCAAATGTCTGATCTTGATCAGAATAGAAATCAGGTGAAGTTCAAACTACACCATTTAATAGAAAATATGTGGTACAGTTTTGAAAGTGTATTTTTCAAGGGTTTTCTAGAATAAGAATTTTATTAATTTTTGTCTTATATTGATTTTTCAGATTATCTTATTAAATAACAATAAATGCATATTTACATCACACATTTATTATATTTAGTGCATTATATGTAATTTACATGTTATTTAAAATATATCTTATTTTAAAACATTAACATTTTATGAACTTCTCAGATAAACACCTGCTAGCATTTTGAATTATATAACCTATATAAAGACATCAAATGATTCGTAACATGTCAGACATCTTTTACTATCATACCTAATCAGTTGCTTCATTGTCAACATATAGAGACATTGTGCCTATCTTTGAGTCAGAAAAGAACCATCCAAAAAATGTAAATATTAACATTATGCCTAAATTGTGTCCTCTTTCTTCAACTTTTTAATATAAAATTTACATTCTAAAAATCATTTGGGTAAATACTCCTGTTTCATGAACATTAAAGAGAATTTTATATTCTCCCATAAAAGGAAAGTATTTGTAGAAGTGTGTTTTGGCTATGAAATCCTCCATTTTAAAGAAGGCCATTGTATTTACATTTTAACTATTTCTTATTTTTAAAATTATTGTAAGTTCCTCATCAGCATTATAAATACCATATTAGTAAATGCTACATTAAAAAACAATAGGAGGTTATTAGACTATGCCTAGCAAGGCAAAATTAAATAGAATGGAAACCTCCATCTTTAAAATTTTATGTGTTTAAATATATAATAATTTAATCATATAACACTAATTCAGTGAATCATTGTTTAATTTTGTGCAATAGTTTCTCTGGATAATCACAGCTTCTGTCAAAACCACACATTTTTGCTGTTTTTGCTTTAAAAAGAAAAAGAAGAGGGGCACTTGGGTGGCTCAGTTAGTTAGGCGTCTGCCTTCTGCTCAGGTCATGATCCCAGAGTCCTGGAATGGAGCCCTGCTTTGCTCCCTGCTCAGCAGGGGAGTCTGCTTCTCCCTCTCCCTTTGTCTCTGCTTCTGTGTGCTCTCTGTTGCTCACTCTTTCTCTCAAATAAATAAATGAAGTATAATAAAAGAAAAAAAAGAAAAACCCAGTCTTCTCAGTATTAAAAGAGCTAAGTTAAGAAAAAAGAAAAAGAAGAAAAAAAATTCTTGAGCACTTTCTATTCATTTTCTGATTTTATTCTCACACCTACCTAATACATTTGGGGATCTAAGTTTTATTTATTTATTTATTTTTATTTATAAACAAATCCTCTCTTATTCAAGAATCAGAAGGAAATCGGGTAAAATCGCCAACTGACTAGTAAATATCAGTTATTGTAATCATAATAGCAATAGTATTAACTCATTAGTACCTTGATAATAACAATAAAGGTATATTACACTCTCACTTGGAGTCTGTTACTTGGCTAGAGACCTAAGGCGTGCTGCTTCAGGTGTTGTCTCAGCACGTCAGATAGCTCCAATCTTCTAGAACCAATGTAGTAACAAAGGAGCTTTATGTTAAAGTAACCAGATTAGGCCCCAGATAGAGTCACTCATGCTAAGCCCCGTATCACCAAACCAAAACTCAACTGAGTTTCTCTACTTGGCTCTCCCAGAAAAGAAAGGCCTAGGTCAACCACTCAGCACTGCCCTGCTCAGCCCAAGTAAGCAATCTAATTCCAAGACTTCCCCTTTGCTCTGTATAATGAAAGTACCCCAGCTTTAACCAATCAGCAAATGCCAAGTATAAGGTTTTTATTCCTGTTTACTGTGGTTTGTAAAAATCTCTCACCTCCTAAGCTCTTCAGAGCTCCTTTCTATTTGCTAGACTGAATGCTACCTGATTCATGAATCATTGAATAAGAGCTTACTAGGTCAGTAAATTGTCTGTGGAACATTTTCTTTTAACAATTATTATGGCCCTAGCAATTAGATGCTTTGACAATGTTGAATTTTATCCAGATCTGTGATTCTAGAAAACATCCACAGTTGAAGAAATCACTTACCCGTTGTGTTCCAGGAAACAGCCTACAACAGATAAACATCCTTTCCCGCATGATTTAGATAAGACCCCCTTGCTTGACTATGACAAGGCTAGACATGAACCCTCCAGATTCCCCTTCTTCACCTCATAAATGATTAGCTGAACTGCTTGTCCCCTATGATCAATTGGAACGAAATGCTTGTTAACCAAATTTTAGTTAAGATCCTTTCCATCCCCCAGGCTCCTGGACTTTGGCCCACCCTTGGCCTCAGTTAGCACAAAGTCTTTCCCTAAATGCCACTCAGGAGAATTCGCTGTTCTCCAGGTAGAACATTCTCTGATCTACAGTCTAATCATGCCACTCCTATGCATCCCACTGCCCCATACTAGGTTATTTTTTAGCCTTGTCTACTCCTTCTTGTAAAAGAAAAATAATCCTTTTTGCCTAACCTTTGAGGCATTTGCAGATCTTATGTTCTAAATGTTTTCCTTATTGCAATAATCCCCCTTTCCCTATTGCCATGGTCCTTTCTACCCCTTTGCAATAAATTTTTTGAATTAAGTCTCTTCTTACTGAATCTGGATTTTTTTTTAATTCTATTCTGTCTTTGCTTCTATTTAGAATTGGCATATTTCAATTCTGCTTATTTTTCCTTAGGCAAAGCAATTCATATAACCATGCTTGACCTCAAGGTCATGAAAATGCTATCTCCAATGGCCCAGAAAAAATAGGAATTATTATTACTTCCTTTATGGAATTTGCAACAAGACACATGAACACATTTTTTTTATTATTAAAGAGATGAAAAAACCTCTTCTCATGATTCTTACAAAATCATAATAATTTCTTAAAAACTTTTAGTTTTTGGTCACAAGACTTCTGTTTTCTGTAATATCATCGTAATATTTTAAGTTTTACTGAGATCTACTTTAGTTTTCTTTCAAGTTTCACTGTATTCTGTTATGCTACCAATAGAACATCATGGTACACTAAATAAAAAAAAATTAGATACCTCGTTGAATGTAATTTTAAAATTTTGTATTATAAGGTCACTGCCTACATATTCATCCAACAATGATTTTCCGAAAAGTAACCAAGTGAAAGACAAAGATGATAGCACTCTATCATTATTTGTTTGAAGAATTGAAAAAAAATGCTCATAGTGTATAAATGTAATCATCTGGATCAGGAGTTGGCACACTATGTCCTGTGGGCCGAATCTGGCCCATTGTCTGCTTTTTACAGCCCAAGAGCTAAACCTGTTCTTTTTTTTTTTTCACTTATTTACATTTTTTAAAGATTTTATTTATTTATTTAACAGAGACAGCCAGCGAGAGAGGGAACACAAGCAGGGGGAGTGGGAGAGGAAGAAGCAGGTTCATAGCGGAGGAGCCTGATGTGGGGCTCGATCCCATAACACCGGGATCACGCCCTGAGCTGAAGGCAGACGCTTAACTGCTGTGCCACCCAGGTGCCCCTACATTTTTTAAAGTGTAAAACAACCACCACCAAAGGATTTGGCGAGGGGGAGGAGGGGTACACTTCAAAGCACAGTCAAAAATATTTACTACCTTTCTCCTTGCGACAAAAATTTTGCTGACCCCGACTTAGATAGGTATATGTCAAAGTTAGGAACGAGATTAAACTAATGACTAATTTTATTTTTTGATTTATAAAAAAGACTAAAAATATATGGCAAATATTGAATTTAAATTATCTGTCGTTCCTAAAAGGTTTGGATTAATTCATTCTCAGGTTTTAAATCTATATAAATGTATATAATATTCACTACTTTGTGTGAGTTATTTCAAGTTGCTAGTAGAGATCATAACTCTCCTTAAAAGCATTAAATTTATAGTATAATTTTGTAATATAAAATGTTTATATTTCAACCAAAATATTAAAGATATATAAATTTTATGTACATTGAAACTGTACTCTATTTCTGAGCAGTTGTCTCACCAACAAACCTCACCGAATAGAGACTGTAAACAAACTTACTATAATTCAACTGTAATAGTTTTGCCAGGGCTCAATTAAGCCACTAGATGGAGCATTTAGCACTGCAGAGAGCTCTTGAAGAAAACTTATGGTGGTTGTTGTTGTGTTTTAAATATAGTTTAAAGGGAAAAGTCAAGAAGTGTGATGGAAAGAACATTTTCCTAAACTTTTACAGAGTTATTTCAAACTTATCTAAACACTGTGTGATTATTTTATAGTCAAAAATTATTTTTAGGCTACTCCAATTGATAAACAAGCTGAGTGATCAGACTTTATGAAAAGAAAAATTGCAATGATGTTCCAAATTGACTTTTCAGCTGTATTCTTAATTTTCTCTGACTTGACATATATTCTAATATAAATGTGTTTCTGTGAGGTTTTGAAAGCAAAGAAATACTGCTACTGTTAACATTAGATAATGGCAATTTTAAGAAATTATAATGGAGTCTGCATGAGTTAGCACTCGTGAGAAAAAAAGAAAGAAGAAAAAGAAAGACAGTTCAACATCAATGAAAAGGAAGCAGCAGTGAGTGCTGTACTGTCACTTCATGGCTCAGAAAGTAAGAACGATATAGCAAAGAGTTCTTTACTTGCCTGGGCCTGAGTGAGTCATTCACAATGGCTGAGGCGGAAGGTCAGGGTTTATAGGTTCAAGCCACACAGTTGAACAGCGGCATATTGTGCACCATTCCTCGGTCTCCATTTTTAACCCATTGTCTTCATCCATAGGTAGATATTCATATTTGGATAGATATCCATATTTTATCTCATATTTTAAATAATATCTTTATTTTTGTATATAGAGATAGATGATAGATGATTGATAGATTAGATAGATAGATAGATAGATAGATAGATAGATAGATAGATAATAGATAGATACAAGAGGAACCAAATTTCTGAAACCTGGCTTTTGTCCATGTCGATTCATACATCTCAAAACTTATGCTTCACCAACTTACTAAAATTCATTCCAATGTGCAGCTGTTTAAATGAGGTTGGAAGCAATTTTGCCACATGATGCTGATGTCAGTTAAAAACTGAGTATTAGCAGAATGGAAAAACTTCAGATGAGTGCGTCTGCTATGTTGATCAGCGTTCCCCAAATTCTAATGGCTCTGACTGACAGACAAGCCCAGCTCATTGGCCTAGAAAGTGAAAATCAGTCCTATTGACTATTACAGATATGCATGTATATGAGGGAAGCATTTAAAGTAGAACAAAAATTAGATTTTTTTTTCTCTCTGGAAAAAAGCCAAGAAAATTCTGAATGAAGACTTTCAGGCAAGGCAGGATACAAAACTGCCAAGTGTGAAAATGATTACAAATGACAACTTCTGTGGAAAAGCGCTAACCAAAAAGGATTTCCAGTTACAAGACTATATTCTGTGATGACATGACTCCACCCAAATCAAATAGTGTTCCAGACCAAGGGATGGTAATTGCTTCAATATTTATTTGTAAATTAAAAGAAAAGAATCCAAAAGAAATATTCCTTACATAAATATTTTCTTTCGAGTATTCATTGAAAAATATTATTTTGACATAAACTGTTTATGTGGTGTATAGTAGGCATTTATAGTAAGACAAATAGTTATTTTGGTAATAATTATAGTTAGGAAATATAATCAATCTTTTGCTGAGCTTTGAGATCTATTTTGTGATTTGTTCATTTCTCAATTATTAAAACCATATTCAAGTTTTACAAATGCTCTCAGCTGCTTTGCAAGAAAGTCTCATGATGGACTTAACTACCTTTTATATTTGTTGATTCAGGCCAACTATTATGAGAAAATACTGATAAATGTTTAAATTTAAAAATTTACAAGTAGTAAAAATCACTTAGGAAAAAGGCCCATGATGAATAAGTTATTGAAAAGTAGATCTGCTCCTTGAAGATGAAAATTTTATTCTAAAAAAAATCTTAGCACTGAATATTTACTCACACTGTCAACTAGTATTTTACAAGGTTGATCTGATGAAGATGAGAAAATTTGTTAATTGATCAGATTGTGACCATATGAATTTGTCAAAGATAAAACTCATCACTTTACTTAAATGGGATAATTTAATTCACTTAATGACATAAACTATTCAATTGAAAAGTTTTTGGTTATAAAGGTCAGATTGGACATATTTGAAGAAGCAAGCATTTGGAAGTCGAAAGACATTCCTTGAAATGATGACTTCCTTGATTACGTAATCTAACTCAACTTCCTGAGCTCTAAGTTTTTCATATATGAAATAAAGATATGATGTCATCACAAGTTTATGAGGATTATATGATATAATGAATTACTCTTAAACTTTCATTATTAGTAGTAATCGATATTTTTATTTTGAAGATATTTTTAGTCTTCTGTATGTGTCATTCTACAATACTCTTGGCTAAATAAACACAACTATTCTGGAATCTATAACAGATATAAAGATAGGAACAGAAATGGAAATACGGATGTAGATTGTCTACTATGCACCGGTTCGTATAATAGACCCTGAACAGTACCTTATCATGTTTTAAGTGTTAACAGCAATTATGAAAAAGACAATTACTAGAACACAATTATAAAAGTTATCAAAAGTTGTGTTGATAAAAGTTCAGCTAAGATTTGAGGTTTAGCTTCTGTTGCCAATTATATATGTGCAAATTTGTTCATAATAGGCAAAACTAAGTGAAAAGCCTGGCTTATTTTTCTTTCCAAATACAGGACTCATATTTATTATGGGCTTCCTGTAATATATAGAAACCGGATGGGTACTGGCATGTTATTTTTACGAAGTCTAAAACTAGACCTAAAATATACGTGTTTCCAATCATGGGTCTATAAATCCATTCATCCACTTGATATATTAATTCTGAAGCTCTTTTTGTGGATCAGTAGGAATTGATCAATAGGAATAATTGACACAATTTTTAAAAATTTGCTCATGTCATTAGTTCTTATCAAAATATTACTTAAACTATAACTAGAAAGACAAAGTAAAATAGATAACTGGTATAATAATCTAAACTATGTATGGAGCATTAGTAGAGCACCAAATAGGTTTTTTGGTTTGTTTGTTTCAGATAGTAGATACTGTTACTCATATATCTGATATAACTAAACAGCTAATGGACTCTTCAGTTTATTTTTTTCAAATTTAGAACATTTCCTATTTGGAAGCATCATTGAAAGTTGTCATTTGAAAACTGGCAGAATACATTCTACCAGATTAAGACTCCTAAAAAAGAATATTATTGACTTGCTTGATATAATTGCCTCTTCATAGCCATTACAATCATTCATGTAAATACATATTTAGGGAGGCATCAAAAGCAGATTATTCACCTAGTGGAGCATGACAGCTCCAGAGGATTTACTGCGTTCATTGCGGCAATTGTCACCAAAAACTGTTAATTCACAAGCACAGTTACCTGCTTTTACATATAAATATCTATCACTCATTATTTCCCTTCATTATATCAAAGGGAAGTCGATCTATATGGAACTAAACTTTAGTGTTATTTTGTAAAACGTTAATATAAGAGGGACAGAGTTCTTCAGTAATGACATTTTCAAATGAATATATTCATTTAAATACCTTTCTTTTAAGAAATATGAGCAGATATTTAACAGTACCAGGCAGGATGCACTTAATATCTCATTTTTGAAAGAACATATAATTTGAAATAAGTGCTCTTACATATCTTCTAGTTAATACTTCTATAATTCATGCTCAAAAATACAGATGCAGCACTTAGTGAGGCAATCTTCAAATGAATAGCGTTAATGAATATCTGCCATATGCATGGCATACTTTGAGAGTTAAAATGAATGCTGTTGGGTAGACACAAGTTTCTTCTTTTTCTTTACAGAAAAGTTTCTGGATGCTGGTTAAAGTACATTGTGGGGTGATTTTGAGGGGTGGCTTGGGTAATTTATATATCTAAAAGATGCCAGAATCATCGTTGTGGTGGTGGTGGTGTTTTGTTTTTGTTGTTGTTGTTTGTTTTGTTTCTCGGGTCTCTTTCTTTGTTTGCTTCCTTGCTTGCTTGCTCGCTTGCTTGTCTCTTCAGGTAATTAAGGGAAAACTTATTCCAGGATACGTTTTCATCAAATGATAGAGATACATAGATGATAGACAGGTAGATAGACAGTTCTTAAATGGATAGAAAGGACATTAACTAGATCACTTAATAGATTATTTGTAGTGCTTTGCTCCTTCCTATAGTTAGTGGATAAATATGCTTTTAACTGTAGAGAATGTGTATGGAAGAAGTCATTCTCTGCTTTTCACAGTGAATATTTTTTAACTGCTGAAATCAAAATCTGAATTGAATATGCAATTTCATATAACCGTTTTCAGCTTTTTTATGAAGAGATCATGTATGAATTGCAAAGAGCTACGTATCATGCTTTCTCGTAACAATGAGTATTCACTCCTCCCGGGTAAGACAGATTGACTGGTACAATACACTCACTTTAGAGAACGTACACTTATTTTGCTTTCTCCCTCTATTATAAGTTCCATCTGTTCCTGGCCTAACTGAGGCCCCTAAATTCTTTTTTTTTTTTTAAGATTTTATTTATTTATTTGACAGAGACAGACAGCCAGCGAGAGAGAGAACACAAGCAGGGGGAGTGGGAGAGGAAGAAGCAGGCTCCCAGCGGAGGAGCCTGATGTGGGGCTCGATCCCATAACACCGGGATCACGCCCTGAGCCGAAGGCAGACGCTTAACCGCTGTGCCACCCAGGCGCCCTTGAGGCCCCTAAATTCTACCAAAAGTATTGAGTATTCTATTTGGAGTATCACAACATTAAAGCCAGGGCTAGTCACAACTTTTCTTTGAGCTTATTATTCCAACATGCAGTGATGATACAATTTTCTTCCAACCTCCAAACATTTTGAGAGAAATAATGATACAAAATGCACAAAACATTCTAAAATCCTTAGAAAAACTACTCAGGACAAACTATTAATTTTAGTTTTGAGGATATTAAAAATGCTTCTTGGTATAAGTGTAAGGCATAGTTTAAATGACCACCATTTGTTGGCACTTTCCTCTCCGGTGCGTTCTCATGCAAGAAACTCTAAGCAGTCTAATAGGAGGGAAGTCGAATGAGATCTGCTTTTGTGAAAAGATATTGCTCTTGAATTCTAGTGTCTCTATCTATTTACCAAGCATGGCATATAATTGTGTCAAACTCAATGTGTCAAAACTGAAAAAAAAATCATATTTTACCTCAAAATTACTTCACATTCTTTTTTTAAAAAAAAGGATTTATTTATTTATTCCCTACTGAGCAGGAGTGGGAGGTAGGGCTCAACCCCACAACCCTGAGATCATGACCTGAGCCAAAATCAAGAGTCTGAAGCTCAACCAACTGAGCCACCCAGGCACCCCAAAATTGCTTCACATTCTGTATACCTCACCTTGATAAACTACTCCACAATACCCACCTCTAACTTCATTGTCTGGTCCAGAAACATGTTTCCTAATGCCTGTGTCTTATCTTCAAATTCTAATTATTAACTGGATGAATGCTACCCAGTTGACATTACTGAGCTGGAAATTTTGAGGGAGGAAAATGAAATCTAATTTTGCTAATTTTCTGCTTCAAGTCTTTCCAAAGCTTTATTGTCTATGGCCAAAAACGAAAATCCTTATTAGGTTGAGTAAGACCTTCCTTGACCTGCTCCTGCATATTTCCTAGGTATATTTTCATCATGTCCTACTCCTTGCCTTCAGTATTTCAACCACACTAAACTACCAATTTCATATTCTCTTAACTTTTTTAACTTTTAGCTTTTTCTCTCCTACAATACCGTATCTCACGTCTACTCTCCCTAATCAGGATAACTCTGGCCTCAGGAAATCTGAATGTGGTGATCTCCCAGATATTCAATCACTAGCAACTATTATTTACCTCCATCTGAGAATGCTGTGGATTTTCATTTTTCTTAGTCATCTATGAGGTCTTTGAGAGCAAAAATCAGTTACTCAGTTTTAGGGACCTGCACCCAACACACAGTAGCATTACATAAATGTTTGCTGGTGAACGGATATGTTTGCCATACTATGCGTAAAAGTACTTTTTGAATATAATAATAATAATAACTTATTCCTTCCCTTAAATACAGGTAAAATATACGTCATATGGTGAGATCTATACTAATACCAATCAATGATAATTCTTTCAAACAACTCAGATTGGAGAAGAAGGGAATAATTAGCGAGAGAACTGGAGACAGATTTGGGCAAGTTCATAAGACCTTCTACATTAGCAAATAGTGAATGGTCTAAGACATGAAACGTTCATCAGACTCCAAGTCCATATACGTTAGCCATTTTTTTCCAGATTGCTTTTTTTATTAATTCACATAATTGATATTTTGATTTCATGAAGGAAGATCTTTTTTTGAAAATGTAAATGTCTTATTCTTATTTAAATTGCTAGAGGCTAAACCCCATTCCTTCTACATCATCATTTAAAACACTTAAATATTTTATATGAGCTGATGATTATTAAATATATTTAATCCATGGAAAGCTTCCCATTTTTAAATTCCCCTCCAGTTTAGAGAATCAAGTTGGAAGTTTCCTTCGAACAATCAGAAGTTACATTCAAAAGCCAACTCCTTATGAAAGTGAATAATGAATCATTGTAGATACCACAAGAATGTCTTTCCTGCCTATCTTCCCATTGCACACAGACTCTGATGAAACTGAAGTGAAAATCTGACCGAAGCTGCAGCAATACAAGTTTTTCTCTGCAAAATAGTCACGTTATTCTGTTTTGGGTGCTGCAGAGCCGTGCAGAGCTGAAAATTGAGTAGTAGTTTTCTGTAAGGATACACCAAAGCAGTTAGTCTCCTGAGGGAAAAAAGAAAAAAAAAAGTGAAAACAAGCTGAAAGAGCCAAACACAAAATTCCGTGAAATTTCAGCAAAAATGTTTTGACTCCTTATCTGTCGTGTCATTTGCAAATATCTTCTCCCATTCGTTAGGTTGCCTTTTAGTTTTGTTGACTGTTTCCCTTGTTGTGCAGAAGATTTTTATCTTGATGAAGTCACAATAGTTCATTTTTGCTTTTGTTTCCCTTGCTTTTAGAGACATGGTTTGCAAGAAGTTTCTGTGGCTGAGGTCAAAGAGGTTACCGCCTATGTTCTCCTCTAGGATTTTTATGGATTTCTGTCTCGCATTTAGGTCTTTCATCCATTTTGAGTTTATCTTTGTGTATGGTGTAAGAGAATGGTCCAGTCTCATTCTTCTGCATGTGGCTGTCCAATTTTCCCAGAACCGTTTATAGAAGAGACTGTCTTTTTTCCATTGGATATTCTTTCCTGCTTTGTCGAAGATTAGTTGACCGTACAGCTGAGGGTCCATTTCTGAGTTCTGTATTCTGTTCCATTGATCTATGTGTCTGTTTTGTTGCCAGTACCATACTGTCTTGATGATTACAACTTTGTAATATATCTTGAAGTCAGGCATTGTGATGCCCCCAGCTTTGGATTTCTTTTTCAACATTCCCCTGGCTATTCAGGGTCTTTTTTGGTTCCATACAACTTCTAGGATTGTTGTTCCAGCTCTGTGAAAAATGTCGGTGGTGTTTTGATAGGGATTGCATTGAATGTGTAGATTGCTCTGGGTAGCATAGACATTTTAACAATACTCATTCTTTTTTTTTTTTTTTTAAGATTTTATTTATTTATTTGACAGAGAGAGAGAGAGACAGCCAGCGAGAGAGGGAAGCAGGGGGAGTGGGAGAGGAAGAAGCAGGCAGAGGAGCCTGATGGGGGCTCGATTCCAGAACTCCGGGATCATGCCCTGAGCCGAAGGCAGACGCTTAACGACTGAGCCACCCAGGCGCCCCAACAATACTCGTTCTTCCAACCTATGAACATGGAATGCTTTTGCGCCTCTTTGTGTCTTCCTCAATTTCTTTCAAAAGTGTTTTGTGGTTTTTAGAGTACAGATCCTTTACCTCCTTGGTTAGGTTTATCCCTCGGTATCTTACGGTTTCTGGTGCAATTGTAAATGGGATCGATTCCTTAATTTCTCTTTCTTCAGTCACATTGTTAGTGTATAGATATGCAACCGATTTCTGTGCATTGATTTTGTATCCTGCCACGTTACTGAATTGCTGTATGAGTTCTAGCAATTTTTTGGTGGAGCTTTTTGGGTTTTCCACCTAAAGTATCATGTTATCTGCAAAGAGTCACAGTTTGACTTCTTTGCCAATTTGAATGCCTTCTATTTCTTTTCGTTGTTTGATTGCTGAAGCTAGAACTTCTAGTGCTATGTTGAACAATAGTGGTGAGAGTGGGAGTCCCAAGATCTGTAAAGAACTACTCAAACTCAACACCCAAGAAACAAATAAACCAGTCAAGAAATGGGTAGACGACATGAACAGACACACTTCTGGAAAGAAGACATACGAATGGCCAACAGACACATGAAAACATGCTCTACATCACTTGTCTTCAGGGAAAATCAAATCAAAACCACAATGAGATATACCACCTTACACCAGTTAGAATGGCTAAAATTAACAAGACAGGGAACAACAAATCTTGGCAAGGATGTGGAGAAAGGGGAACCCTCTTACACTGCTGGTGGGAATGCAAGCTGGTACAGCCACTCTGGAAAACAGTATACATATTCCTCACAAAGTTAAAAATAGAACTACCCTATGACCCAGCATTTGTACTACTGGTATTTACCCCCAAAATACGGATTTAGTGAACAGAAGGGGCACCTGCATCCCAATGTTCATAGCAGCAATGTCCACAATAGCCAAAATGTGGAAGGAGCCAAGATGTCCTTCAACAGATGAATGGATAAAGAAGATGTGGTTTATATATACAATGGAATATTACTCAGCCATCAGAAAGGATGAATACTTATCATTTACATCAACGTGAAATACGTCAGTCAGAGTAAGACAATTATCATATGGTTTAACTCATATGTGGAATATAAGAGATAGTGCAGAGGATCATAGGGAAAGGGAGGGAAAACTGAATGGGAAGAAATCAGAGAGGGACCCAAACCATGAGAGACTCTTGACTCCGGGAAACAAACTGAGGGTTGTGGAAAGGGAGGTGCGTGGGGGGATGGGGTAACTGGGTGATGGGCATTAAGGAGGGCATATGATGTGATGAGCACTGGATGTTATATGCAACTAATGAATCATTGAACACTCCACCAAAAACTAAAGATTTACTATATGTTGGCTAATTGAATTTAAATTTAAAAAAAAGATTTTGACTCTCAATCTTTCAATTCTTATATCAGCCTCTTTTGACTATATTTCTTTGCCATTTGATTTTGTGGGATATCCCATTGTGGATTGAAGTAGTTAACTAATGGTTTCTATTTCTTGCGGCCAAATGCCCACTGAGAAACAGCCAACTCAACTTTTTTGTTCCAACTAACCTTTATAAGTCTGATCTCTTTCTGTAATTTCCACCTTATTATTTTTTACTTTTTGCAGTCTTTATTTATTTTTAATACACATTTGAGCACTTTCCAGGGGTCAGACACTGTTCTAAGCCCTTTACAAATATCAATTAACATAATTCTTATAATAATCTCATGAAATAGATAGTGTTATTGGCCTGATGTTACAAGTGAAAAAATAAGGCCCTGGCTAAGTAGATTGCTGGAGATCACACAGTGCATACATGGCAGTGAAGATTGAACTCCAGGCATCTGGCTCTTGGGGTATAACCAATACTCTCTACTCCTTCCATTTCTACTTGGAAGGACTTTAGAGGATATACATATTTTGTTATTTAAACTAGCTTCTGACTTCTAAAAATCTGCAAGACATGACACAGCACATGTCTAACCTTTGCTCACAGTCTAATAGAAGAGAGAACTTGGCAAACAGTGTGATAATGTTTACTGTAGCTGGATATAATTATCCTTTAACATGTAATTTTAAATTAATTTCAACTAACATATTAAGAGGAATGAACTAATTCTCTCCTTTTCATGAGATAAGCTGGTCTCTCTGGCAAGAGGCAGCTTTCTTTGTATCAAAACAGTACGTTTTTCTACAATCAGACTTGTTTACCAAAAACATAACAGCCTGCCTTCATGGGCTCCTTTAAAGAGGTGAAGCAGCCTCTGCCAGGACACTGAGCAGCGGATTTCTGAGCTACTGGCTACTTGCCTATTGCGAGGGGCAGCCACAACAATATAGAGAACCCAAGCAATACTCCCTCAAAGCCTGCAAGCAAAGGGTAGGCAGAGTCTGAGCTCCTGACTTATCTGAGGCATTTCTTTGAGCTCCTGATTATATGAACTGGAATTTGCATAGACAGATTGCTTACTGAGTAAAACAAAACTAACTTCTTACACCAAGGAAGTGAGGCAAAAAATAAAAATGTTAACATTTGTCCTGCCTTTGAAAGTGAGAAACAAATACCTGGCCATAAGCTGACACCACCTTTTAGTAGCTGCCAAGAGAATAAAATCTAATATGAAAAGGTAATGTTGACGCCCTAATCTGTGGCATGGATCAGGTGCTTTTACACAGGTAGAGCAGAACACCTCCAGACTTGCTGCGGGTAGTATGGTCATCAACCTGTAATCATTCCTACTATCATTGTATTGGTTCTGGTTGCTATTCTAACAAATTACTACAAACTTGACACAACACAAATTTATTTTCATGTTGTTCTGGACATCAGAAGTCTAAAAACAGGTTTATTAGGTTAAAGTCAAGGTGTCTATAGGACTGGATCTTTCTGGAGGCTCTGGTAGGGAGAATTCATTCCCTTGACTTCTTCAGCTTCTGGTGGCTGTTGACTTGTGGCCCCTTCCTTCACTTCAAAGCTTATCATTCTAATCCATTATCACAACATCTTCTCTTCTGACACTCATTTCTCTTGTACCCTTTTATGAGGACCAGGACTGTTGTGATTATATCAGGCACAACAGGATATCAGGATAATCTCCCCATCTCAAAGTCCTTGACTTAACCATAAGTGAAAAGTCCTTTTTGCTGTTTGAGGTTACATTCATAGCTTTGGGAGATTAGGAAATACACATATTTGGGGGATCATTTTTTAGCTGTAATTGCATACTCATATTGTTTCTTTTCATTGTTGTGTTTAAGATCTTTCCTTTTGTGACTTCTGAAATAAGAAGACTTTTGATGGATGACAGATTTGGGAGGAAAAGATGACAAAGATAGAATGTGGTATGTGCTACCTGTTTGATGTGGTGGACTGAGCTCCTATTGGAAGGGGAGTGAATAGGTTAGCAACATGATTAAAAGATACGGCTCACGCCAAATCACAAATCTTTGAGTTCTCAAGTATTCCTATACCTTATGGAATAGGAAAGAAAACACTTCTCCTTGGCTCTGCTCAGAACTCAGGCTGTTATCCCTAAAGTGTAGGCCAGATGTTATTTTTAAGATGTTCAGAGTCAATGGAATATCTTTTGTAAAAAAGCATCAACAAGCAACAGCAAAGATTTTTTTAACTCAACTATGGGCATTAGTTTTAAGTCATTCTGGGGGCTAGCACAAAGAAGGAAAAAAAGAGCTAATGCTACAAGAAGATTGTCATAGGTCATTGGTTTGTGGGCAGGTGAAAAGCAAAACATTTGTGACTATTTTACTTTAGCCATATAACAAATAATCACATAATTTAGTGGTAAAAACAGCCATTATGTTATCTCTTACCCCTTTCATGAGTTAACCGGATTCGCTTGAGCAGTCCTACTGATCTCAGTTGGGGTTTCTTAGCTACTTGCGGTCAAATGGTTTCTCAACCTGGTGTCATCTGAAGGCTCAAGAGAAACACTGGATTGGTTGGAATGTTCTCATTCTTCATGTAGTCTCAAGGACTCTCTATACATCTATCTATGTCTCTTTTCCTTATAGTTTTTCTAGTTCTGGGTTTCCAGAAAACATAAATACAAATGCTTCCAGGCTCTAAATGCTTAGGTTTAAAAGTCCCAGACTTGGGACTATTGGTGAGTCAAGAAGAGCCAGGTGAAATTCAATGAGGATTACACTAAGACATGAGTTCCAGAAGCATCATTTCTAGGAGGCCATGTTTTTGGTGACCATTAGGGAAAAAAAAAAAACCAAAAAACAAAAAACAGAGTGAACCAACTGTTCCAGTTTTTCTATGACTAAGGGTATTCCCTGGACATGGGACTTTAGAGCTACTAGGTAATTTATCTCTCTCTCTCTTTTTTTTTTTAAGATTTTATTTTTAAGTGTTCTCTACACCCAGTGTGGGGCTTGAACTCACTACCCTGAGATTGAGAGTCACATGCTCTGCTGACTGAGCTAGCCAGGCACCCCCAAACTAGGTAATTTCTAGGAAAAGTACAATGAGTTGGCCACCCCAAAATAAAATTGGAGAGCTAGATGGGAGGTATAGTAGTCTAGTATCATATGAATATGGGATAGTAGGACAAAAGATATTTTTTTAACATAGATTAACCCATTTTTTTTCTTACCCCAATTTTAAACTTAAGTACTGTTTTTAGAGGTATGTTTTTAGAGGTAAGGATACACAAGCTAAAAAACAAAAACAAAAAAACAATAACAATAACAACAACAACAACAACAAAATGTATTTTCCTTGTCCATGGTCAGCCAATTATAGATAGAAAGGCTTGGATTTAAGCTTCATGTTTTTTTCCCATCACACTGCACTGCCTAGAAACCTGTTATAATGGATTTGCCTATATTTTAGCTTATCTCCTTTGCCATTAAAGTTTGATGTTTGGCCTTCTAGCTAATTTTTACATCAGGTATAGATGGGGCATACCACTATATCATGAGATCCTGAATAGGAGAGATCATGCTTATTTATCTTTGCGATAGCTATTGTAGAGCTTGGTATCTGACATCTGTTCAGTAAATGTTTGTGAATTATAAATACTAATTGTTGAACTTTTTAGTGTCCTTCCATCCTTTAATTCTATCCTACTACTTCCAAATGTGTGAAAATTCCATAGTCTTTTTTCACTTTCACTTTCCAAGTGTACTGTAGTATCTTCCCGAGGCTGTCATAACAAATTACCACAAAAATGGTGGCTTTAAACAACAGAAATTTATTTCCTCACAATTCCGGTAGCAAATATTTTGTCATCTGGCAAGGCCATACTCTCTGAGGGATGTAAGGAAGAATTTTATTCTTTACCTCTTCCAGCCTCTAGTGCCTTTGAAATTCTGTGACTTCTCTCACCTTGTGGTCATAGTGCTTCCTTCTCTGTATCTCTGTGAAATCACCCTTTGCCTCACTAGCAGAAGGAGGGTCACTGGATTTAGGGCTCACTTGTAAAATGCTAGGATAACTTCCTTTTATCAAAATTCTTAACTTAATCTCAGCTTTTGCCATCTGAGGTAATAGTCACAGGTTCTTGGGATTAGGATGTGGAAATATCTTGTGGAGGGCTACCAGTGAGCTCATTAAAGGTATAGATGCCTATGTGTCCAAATATTCAGAGTTAAAAGACAAAGTCTAAAGTACTTTATAGCATAATTAAAACAAACACTACAGATCTATGGATAGTGAAAGCAATAATATTTTAACCCAAATTACTGTAATAGTTTTATACTTTTATGTTCATATGGTCGAAGATATTCATATTCAGTTAGTTTCTTAAAAACAATCTAAATAAGAAACTGAAGAAACAAGTTTTTAGTTTCCATGAGAGAATATTGGAATTCATGAGTCCAGGATAAGAGCTGATGAGCTCAGAGAGAGAGCTTGCAAACTCTTCCATGATGAGTTTCACAGTCCTGTGCTGAAGTCAGCTGAGGGGTAGTTGAAGGGAAAGCTCCTTCCTGGAAATGAGAAAGAAGCATTTGATCTTTTCCCTTCTGAAGGAAGTGTGTGAGTGTGTGTGTGTGTGTGTGTGTGTGTGTGTGTGTGTGTGTGTGTATGTGTATGTTTTAATGACCTAGGAATTGACATATTCCTAAGAAAGAGAGTTGAATTTATTAAGAAAGAGAGCATCATCTGAAACCAGAATATCATTAATGTACAGTTATCTAAAACCATCCTTGGCCTCAGGCCATAAATAAATTGATAACAAAATGTCTGTGTTTAGAGAACATAGTGCATATTTTATAAGTTTGATACTTATAAACTGTTTGTTTTCTATAAATATTTAAATTAATTAACACAAAAATACTTTTTTATCAGTTTTCATTCCTTACAGTGTGGGAATATCCACAGTACTTTTAATTAATGAATGTGGCCCGAACAATACATTTCTTGATCTATTAGTCATTCTCAAGAATAGTTTGATAAAGATTTACTTTACTTGCTATGAATGTGGAATATTAGCTTTTTATATAAATATTTCCAAACACATTGAAAACAAGTTATAATGAAAAGATTCAGCTTTCATTCTTTTTCTGTCCTTTTCTGAACTATAACCTTCTTTCCAGTCTATTTATTTTGGATTCCTTTTGCTTCAATACAGTATATCCCCTTGAATTGCATTTTAACATGGATGTCCAGAAATGTCTATTGTCCTTCTCTTTGCAGAAGCTTATACAGCAGATGGTGCAAATGATTCAGCATATATTTGAGGGATTGATATAAAAATGATCTGCCAGAATGCTAACTTTTTTGGCATTTTGTCAAATTATATCAATGACATGTTAGGGAAATTCAGAACATATGAAATAATTGCAATGTTTTCTTCTCATTTTCCAAGTCTATATTCTATTTTCACAAAGTATGATGTAATTTTATCTCCTAAAAATATGCTTTTTCTCAAATCCTTTTCTTCAGCCTGCTTTTCAGGTATCGTACTTGACCACAATATTTTTATTTTTTTCTCTTTGTTTTCTTCTGTGAGAGTCTCAAATATTTGGCTTCTTTTAAAAAGTCACGGCGCATGAAAATTTGATAAATTTGAAACTTTATTGTACATTCCTTTTATATGTATAAAAATTAATTGGAAACACTGAAAATGCTTTTTGTGACTTTAAATTAAAAATCACTTTCTCAACACATATTTTAATGAATAACAATTATTAAAAACGTAGATCAGTGGAAGAAACCTCAGTACAAATGGCTTATCTTTCAACTATTTTTAAATAAGCTAACAAATTGAAAACATTACAGAAATAAAAGTAACAGCTATGACTTTTTAAAGTATTTCATTTATTTCTGTATTCTTTGTTACATATTCAGTAGAGATTTTGTTGGGACACTGTTCCTGACAATCATTTTAGAAAGGAGAAGAGACATGTAAACCTTAGCCAAATTAGCCTTTTAACCCTGATTTCACAGTAGGAAAAGGCTACTTAAAACCAGACATCAGTAGAGGGGAAGGCAGTTTCACCTAGAATAACCAAAGACATTAGAAGTGAGGCCATGGTAATTATTTTGGTAGGGGATTTGTGTTGAAATCTTTTTTTTTTTTTAATTCACTGCTTCAAACTGAAATACTTATTACCTTGTAGTTACATTAAATATTTATGATAATAGCATAACACAATGAAGCTAGTTTTATATAATTCACTGCCTAAAAATTGCAGGGTTTTTTGACCGAGATTTTTTCATAATATATTGAAAAAATAAACCAAATCTGGAAAATAGTCTGAAGCCTAACTGGTTGACCACATGAGGGGGGAGGGGGGAAAGGTAAAATTATAAAAAAAGAAAAGTATCATGAATTGATTTGGGGGCATAACATTTAATTGATTATTAAAATGAATTAACTCAGTCTCTGGAAAACGTACTATAAAATACTGAAACTTCTGGATCGGTTATCTTCCTGTAGCCTCTGAAACAAACTTTTCCACCCATCCCCTGTAGCTCTAAAATGAAATACTGCTAAATGTCACACATTTAGTATGTTTCCTTATTGCCTCCATGTCTTCACACATTGCATGGCTCAGTGGTAGAATGAGTATATGCTCTTCTCCTTTTCTTTGGCTCTGATCCTGTAACTTGCTTTGGCCAATTGACTTTAGATGGATGTAGTATGTCAGCTCTAATCCTAGGCCATAAGATGTCCTGCATTTTTACATTTGAACCTTTTGGACCTTTGCCGACACCTGGAGAGTAACATAACTCCAGGTAGCCCAAGAAGGATGAGAGATACGTAAAGAAGCATCACGGGATTGAGAAGTAAAGCCACAACAATTGTTACCACCCGAAGCAGAATGAGGAAAAGAGCAGAGAAAGCTCAGAGTATGGAGTTTATAGATGTTGGTTGATGCAGTCTGTAAGAAAAATGTAGTGATGTTGTTGGCAAAGTGGAGTTTTAAGTTTGATATCACAAATTTTAAAATAAATCTACTTTGGCCAAGTGTAGGTTTTACCAACAATCATGAGCTCCTCTTTGCTGACCCAGAGAACAGGACGATCTTATGGGGGGCTAGGTTTGGCTCTGGATCATAAGAGGGTGGAGGTCATTCTTAGTATCTTCAGTAGACTAATTAGAATGATGTACTAAATAACCTAAGATGAAAAAGTAGAAAAAGGAGGGTGGTGCTGATGAGAGATCTTGAGATGAAAATGGTATCATGACCTCATAAGACTTAAAGAAAAAATGGTAGAAAAATTGCAACAAATGATCTGAAAAGATATTCCTTTACAATTGAGAGTAAAGTATAAAATTATACATTTCAGCAATGGTGCCATTCACTTCTTTTACTTTTAATTTTAAGCCTGCAGTTTGTTTTCCTCTTCCTGTCCAAGTTTGGCAAAGAGGAATTACAAAATAAGAAAACCTTAGGGTTTAGATGCTAACATTGTAAGATGCCAGTCTTCATTGCGTGACATCCTAAACTTATAATTTTGGAGTTACAATTTGAAAATACTTACCCGCTGTTTTTGCACCTGTAAAATAAATAAAATAATAGTATTTAATTATTATAATATATCTAAAACAAAACAAATATGTAGTAATTATAGCAAATAGAATTATAACAAAAAAATCTCTGGTCACTTCAGAAAACACAGAAAGGCAGAAATACATGAAGAAATATATAAATACATAGCTATTTTATTTACAAATAATGACTAAAATATATGAAATCATAAATTATATATATACACACACACACACACACACACACACACACACACAGACACATATATACGTAAAAGTCATTGATACCAGGATCTCTATAATAAGGATTTAGTAGTATTAACTCATTTAATCTTCACAGCACCTCCATGATATTGATGCTATTATTATTTGTATTAGATGAAATTTTTTTTAAAGATTTTATTTATTTGACAGAGAGAGACAGCCACCAAGAGAGGGAATACAAGCAGGGGGAGTGGAAGAGGAAGAAGCAGGCTCCCAGCAGAGGAGCCTGATGTGGGGCTCAATCCCAGAATGCCGGGAAAACGCCCTGAGCTGAAGGCAGACGCTTAACGACTGCACCACCCAGGCTCCCCCATATTAGATGTATTTTATAAAGAAATAGAAACATAGAAAAATTAGTAGATCATTCAAAGCTCATAGGCAGTTTAACCCAGATTTGAACATGGGCATCCTGGCTGTAGAGACTGGAAGCTCTTACCCTCTGCAGTACATTAAATATAATTGCCATATGTAAATTAAATACAGTATACACAATCAATGCTCACTTTTAAATGTTTACATTTTCTACTGAAAATATATCAATGTCAATTAGAATCTGAAAAATGTATTTTTGTGGTGACAGCAAATATTCTTTTTGTTGGATATACCTTGATATTTCACATTCTGTTATCGAAAATATGTCACGTAATTTTTAATTATATAAATGCCATTTCAATTAACATAGGAGGATAGATTGCTCACTGTTTCTTATTTTTTCTAGAAATATATTTAGATCTTAGTTTTCATAAATGAGTGTAAAGATAGTATGAAGATGTATGAGTTTAGTAAAAAATTGTGTGAAGATAGTGTAAGCCAAGTGTATAGATAAGCACAAAAATGTATAGCATTTATAAGAAATTTGATATAATTTTTTGTCATAAATTCCTAGACTGCCTCGGAGAAACATTTTTCATTATCACTTTATCTATTACAAGTACATAGTTCTTGTTTATTACCATCTTTTAAAAAACAAAACAAAAAAAAAGCTTATTTTTAACTTCATGCAGCTAGAATTTACAAATGTATTAGGAAAAAACTAGTAGGGGATAAGTCCACAAAGGTAATCTGACAGCCAGATTTGGAAGAGAGGAGAATCTAGCAACATGGGAATCAGTGAGAGTTAAAATAATTATCTAGTTGTATAGTAACGAGAGCACAAACCAGGGTAGCAGCTTTGATGGAATATAACTGAACTGGTGAAAACTGGGAGGTGGAGGAAAGAGCAAATAGAAAGAAAGCAAATAAAAAACAGAGAGGAAACTGTTGATTTGTATCTATTGAGCTCAGGAGGATGGAATGATGGTGATGTCAAGGAATATTACTTATGAGAGTGGATTTTCAAAATAAAATGTCTGGCTTACATGCACATTGAATGTAATCCTCTTTTCTGCTTATCCTGTTCTTTCATCTTCCACCTATGCCAGCTCTCCATAAATATATCAGCCTCAGGGAGAACCTTATGAATTAATCTTATGAAAATAATTTCAAATGTTTTTTTTTAAGTGCACTAAGGGACACCTACATGAAATCATCATCCTATGTTTTATAGATCAAGATATACCAACAAGTATACACATTCTTCCACAGTAAGTCTTCCATCTCAACAATAGATTCTTAAGATCTCATCCAGTATGCTTCTAAGGGATATCTCCTAAGTGTCAGTTCGTGTATCTTAAATGACTATAAATTAATTAGTGAATAATCCTGAGTAAGAATTGATTGGTAAGACCATTATTCTTTGAATTGCCTATAATAAATTCAGATATAACTATGGCTTCTTTCTACTGAAATATTGAGAGTTATATCCAATATGCTTTCCTCAGTGCTTTAGAGATGTTATCATTTCTGGATATTACGTTTATCCTCCTTTTTGATTCTTTATTTTTAATATCATCTTTAAAGCTACAAAATATTTTCATTTCCCCAGGTAGATGGCAAGTTTATGATGTTCATTTATTCATGATTGCAAGCACTGGAATAGAATATTGAAAAGGTGGGACTGGCTAAATGCGATAACTATCTAAAATTATCTTATTCTGTTAGCATATAAATCTACCCTGGAGCAAGATTGTAGCCTATGAAATATTTTAACTGTCTGCTAGTGAATAGGTGGACATTACAGAAGTTGTCAAAGACCTATGGCGTACCATATTCTATTTTTCTGCTTATTTCCCCCTATTTCTCACTATCCCACCTTTTCCCTACATGCATACTTATAGACTCATCACATGATAATGGTCAATGATATTCTCTTATGTGCCTCAATGTTAGCTCTCCATTGGAGGCCTTCATTTTATACTTCCATATTCTTTGATCAACAACAATTTTTTTTCTTGGTAATATTAATATTATGGCAATTCAAGTAGAGGTCTCAAACATCACATCTTCAAAAATTCACAGTTCAGGTATTATGTTTTAGTTTTCTAGTGGCTAATATATCATTTAGCAGTGTGGTTTTGCTTTCTTTGCTATTTCTGTTCTAAATTATTGCAGCATAGTTCTGTAAAACACAGTATAAGAAGATGGTAAAACTTTACTTATTCTTTCTTTGCATAGGTTTCCCATTTGTAAGGGATAATAGTACTAAAGTGCTCTGATTTAAAAAAAAAAGGAGGAGGAGGAGGGGGAGGAGGAAGGGGAGGCAGAGGAGGAGGAGCAGGAGGAGGAGGAGGGGGAGGAGGAAGAAGAAGAAGGAGAAGGAGAAGGAGAAGGAGAATGAGAAGGAGGAGGGGAACCACCAGCAAAACAAAACCCAATAACTACCAAGCTCCTAATCATGATGAAGGAATTTCATTGATCCTAATACTCCTTAAGTCAGTCCCCTCAATTTAGATCCCGAATGTGCCTTCAATATTCCTTTCCTAGTGCTACATTAGTTAGACTCTTTGTTGATATTGATAACATATCTAGCTCACTTAAATGAAAATAAGTTAAATTTGCATCTGGAAAACAGAGTTGACCATGAAACTTGTCTTGCTTGCTGTGCTCTGGGTAATAATGTCCATTGTTTCTGACCCAGAAGTTTCATGTCTTTGGCTAGCCATCCATAAAACTGTGGCAAGTTAATTTTTAGCTTGCAAGTAGGTTAAAAAATCCTACTTTTTATAGTTCTTGACACCATTCACCTTTTGACAGATATTTAAATGGTTTCTAGTTTAGGGCTATTAAAAATAAGGAGCCTATAAGTATTTGTGTACACATTTTTGTATGGACATTTGCTTTCTTTTCTCTTAAGTAAATACCTAGGAGTAGAATGGCTAGATCATAAAGTGCATGTATGTTTCACCTACTTTAAAAACTGACAAACTATTTCCAAGGTGGTTGTACCTTTTCACACCCTCACAGAAACTTATGAGAGAAGCAATTCCTCCACATCCTCCCATTTATTATAAACATTTCTCTAGTGACTATTAAGGTGCATCTTTTCCTATAGTTATTTATTTTTGTATATCTCTTTTGGTAAAATGCCTGTTTAAATATTTGACTCATTTTTGTAATTGGGTATTTATTATTATTATTAACTTTTAGAGTTCTTTCATATATTCTGGATAAAAGTTCTTCTGATACATAATTTGAAAATATTTCTCCAATTTATATCTTTTTTTTTTAAGATTATATTTACTTATTTGACAGAGAGACAGAGAGCACAAGCAGGGGGAGGGGCAAAGGGAGAGGGAGAAGAAGGCTCCCCGCTGAGCAGAGGACCCAACAATTTGGGGCTTAATCCTACAACCCAGGGATCAATACCTGAGCCAAAGGCAGATGCCTAACCACCTGAGCCACCCAGGTGCCCCTCTCCAGTTTATATCTTGTCTATACACTTCCTTAACAGTTTCTTTTGAAGACTAGATTTGTTTGTTTGTTTTATTTGTATGAAATCAACTCTTCCAAGGTTGTTCTTTTATGAGTCAGGACTTTGATGTCACATTAAAGAAACTTTTGCCTAATCCAGTGTCACACAGATTTTCTCTGGATGTTTTTCATTTCCTTTTTTGTGCCTAGCTCTTGCTGGAACTTCAAAAACAACACTGTATAGCAATGGTAAAAAAATTCTTGTCTCGTTCCTGATAGGGGAAAAGCTTTCTGTCATTCAACACTAAGTATTATGTTGACTGTGGGTTTTTCATAAATGACCTTTTCTCCTTTGGGGATGTTTCCCTATATTCCTAGGTTTCCAAATGTATTGTATTGTATATCATGAAAAGGTGATGTATTTTGTCAGATGGTTTTTCTGCATTGATTGAGATGACCATGTGATTTCTTTCTTTCATTATACTAAAGTGTGTTATATTGGTTGATTCTCTTATTTAGAACCACAGGGATTCTAAATCCCAGGGCTGGTATATATTCAACTAGGTTATGGTGTGTAATATTTTTAATATGCTGTTTGATTCAGTTTGATGGTATTGTTTTGAAGAGGTTTCCATTTGTTTTCATAAGAAGTATTGATCTGTAGCTTTCCCTTCTTAGGATGTCTATCTGGCTTTGGTATTAGAGTAGTGAGTATTACTCAGGGCTGGTGTTTATTCTTTTTTAAATATTTTGTAGAATTCACTAGTGAAGTTGTCTGGCCCTGGGCTATTCTTTTGGGGGGGGGTTTGATTACTAATTAAATTTATTTGCTTGTTTTGGATTTGTTGAGATTTTCCATTTCTTCTTGAGTCAGTTTGGTAATTTGTGTGTTTCCAAGAAATGTATTCATTTACTCTAGGTTATTTAGTTTGTTGGCATAAAGTTGTTCATAGTATTTGTTAATAATCCTTGCAATTTCTGTAGGTTGATATTGATGCCCCTGCTATAATTTCTGAGTTTAGTTATTTGCATCTTCTCTCTGTTCTTAGTACTCAGTTTCTGAAGTTGAAAAGCCTAGTAGATCCATGTAGAGAACACTAGAAGTGTGACCCATTGTTATCTTACTTAAGACTGGCCAGTATTCTAAGTAGGCCATCTCCCTAGTGGCTAGTTAGTGGACAGTTAGTGAATGCAGCACACAGTGGAACTGGCTTAAATAAGCACGTCTCTCTGAAGGTAGTCATGAGATCCATTAGAAAAGTGAAAGGAATGCTTTGCCTCTAAAGCAAACAATAAACAAATAAAGATTGGAAAGGAAAAATTCTGTATAGTTCTTATGAAAGCTGTTAAAAAGGAGACCTTTATTGTGAAGCACTAGTTCAGAAAAGAGACATTTTTACCACAATAAGGCCAGCACTGGCAAATTAATTTTTTAGCAGTTCAAATTCTCTGAGTGAAACATGTCTATGAGTATAAATACAGCTATCTCAATACCTACAGGTCTATTTACGTCTTAGATTGACTCTCCCTTCAAATAAGCAAATGGTCAGCTTGAACACAGATCACCTTGATGGCCCTTCTCTTCTCCAACATAATGATCAAAACCTTCTCCTCTTACTCCACACAAAACAGTTAAAATGGGCAAGAAAATAGGGTGCGGATAATTAGAGGAAAGCAAGATAAGAGCAATGAACAAAGATAGAGTCTAGCAGTCAGGTCAGGAGAAGGAGGGAGTAGAATTGCTAATACAGTCAAGGCCCTACTGCTAACTGCACAAACATATACACAGGAATATTGCTAATGGCTGATTAGTAACTTGCTTTTGTGCAAATACAAGTTAATTGGACTGGTTAAGTGGACAAGTGAACTACAAGTTAATAGTTCCCCACCCCATTATGTCCTTTTTTTATAGTTAGTATCATATGATTGACCCTGAAATAAGGAACTCACGGATCTTCATACTATTGTATCTTAGTTTCTACCTATGATAGTGAGATTTATGCACTTCATAGATACCCAACTGAGGGGATGATTGAGGGCTTCCGTATACTGTGATGCTATGTTTATGTGAATGCAGGGACGTTTTCTTCTTCACAAAAAGTCTTCATCTATTCATTAAGGCATGCTTCTGCAGGGCTGTATCCACTAAAAGTGATCACACTTTTCAAATATGCTTGAAGATACTCTATAGGCTAGTGGCATACGTGTGCATATCTGCATATGTCTATACCCACATGTACATTCACATACTTTCATTAGACTGTGGAGGAAAAAATAAGAAATGCTATTTTCTGTTCTCTTCTACTGATGACCATATCTGAGACTCCTTTCTAAAATGAAATTGGGTGGCAAATCTAACATATACCTATAATATTTTTAATATTACAAGTTAAAGGTTGGTATATAAGAATGGTGAAAATGAACAAAAGGAAGAATGATGAAAAGGTACAGTTTTTGTCCTTATTATATCTTTAATTTGCCCTGCCACTTTAAACTATAGCCTCTCTTTTGAGTTCAGTTAGAAAGCAAATAATCTTTGTCTAACTCTAGAAATGACTATGGAAATTGCATAACATGTGAATAAGTTTTGAAAAATGTAAATTATGTATAGTATATTAATACTTTGAACTGGACTTCCAGTCTTAATACTGAACTATATTCATGTACTATGGCCAAATTTGAACACTAAATCCCCAATTTTTAATTATACTATATTATTTTACTCATGATAAGCACATGTTTTGGGTTTTTTTCCTTCTTTTTCTGATTTATTCTGTTCCACTGAGTTCCATATCGAGAAGCAAGCATGAAGGTGCTGCCGTATCTGATCTTTTAAATTACGTAAAGATGAAAGAGAATATTTCATGCTATTCTCCTTGCACATATACATGCCTCCAGTCTTGAAATAATTTGCTTGGATTTTGTGCTAAGCATAGAATGAGGGAAAGAAAATCCTCTGGAGAATAACTAAAATTAGGATAGTTGCTACCTTTATACTGACTTGCAGGTTTTCACTGAAAATCTCTTCATTTCACTTCATTGAATAAAATCATGCATATATATCTCTGCCTGGTTACATTATTGTATATCAGAAACAAAGTCACATAAGACATTTGAAAGCACACACATTTGTAAGTTACAGTGAGTATGATTCCACCTTGACTCCAAGGTTAAACCTATAGCCCACATGCACACAGAATCAATCTAGTTAATTCAGTCAGTATAAATAAATCCAATTGACTGTCATATCTTGTTTAAAAAAGAAATGACTTCTGAATAGGAATTTTTTATTATTTGAGCATTATAAAATCTCAACTGCTGGATTTACTTTATGGAAATACAGTAACAGATGTACATATAAAGTAGAAATTTTGGATTAACTCTACTTGTAGTTTATAGTTTCTTTGTGATTATAAGGCTAACTTAAAAAAAGACTTCCTATGACATACTTTTAATTGGTGTTAGAGAAATTTTCCATACTGCTTTCTAGATCAGGTTAATTTCATACTCAGTCTAGACCCTTTTTTATTAAAACCATGATTTGAAATTCATATTTTACTATAGAATCTTTTTTAATAGCTTTCTTACTTTCAGTTATTTTGCTTGTCTTTTCCTACAAGGAGCTTGAACAAAATAGAAACAATTATGTTTGAGCTGTATTTTCCAATGCTTTATTATAACTGTTATGAGTCTTCACAAAAAGTTCCAAACCCTGCTAAGTCAATTTCTTCCCTGTCAGCTACAACTGATATCTTTCACTTTTCTTTTGATAACAAAGATTATTTATTTCAGTTAACTGAACCTTAGCTAACCAACATGAGCAATGACAATGCATCTTTGATAATGTATTTCTTGTAAACAAAATCTTTCATTTAAATGAATGAGTTTGTTTTCATGTTATTTCACGAGGGCTCGTAGCTTCATTATTTACAAATCATAAATTTATATGTAGAGTGTGAAGAACAATTTCTCATATGGGTGAATGTGATGAAAAGTGTTTTCCTAGAGTTATTAACATACTTCTTTTTCAGTTTCCCAAATGTCTTGAGGTATTTTGTAAAAATATACTTTTTAAAGATGTCATCTTTGAAGCAAAAAAAAAATAATTTAAATTTCTCTATTTCTAATTGAATCACAGGGATGGGAAAAAGGAAAATTGAATTAAGTGATTATCCAAAAGTCTTCTTTGGATTATCTCATCTACACATTTTTTGACAATTGCTAAGTAATTCAAAATTGGTTTATATCTGTATTAGGATAAATTAAAGAAATATACAATATTAAATGGGTCACAAATGATTCAAGTTTACTTCTCACTCAGGCAGTAGATGAAGGTGGACGTTGTTTATTGGTAGGTAGTCCTCTTTCGTGAAGTGAATCAAGGACTGAATTCATTTATTTTTCCATCTTACAGCTTTGCCATTCCTTTGACCATCTTGTTTTCCACAGCTGGTCAGCTGAAAAGGAATGTGGTCGTAGCTGAAGTAACACTTTTTCTTAAAAGCCTTTGGCCAAAAGTGTCATGCTTTACTTCCATCACATTCGTAGGTAAAGTCACATGCAAGAATTAGAAATAGCATACAGTTATTTACCCATGTAGAAACAAAATTTGAGGAACAGCTAGCTGGTTCTCATAATTATTCTCATGGGTTGAGATTCTAAGATATATAATGGACAGAACTAGCATTCCTCCCTCCCCATCCACCCCATCACAGTCAAAAGGGTCAAAAAATATTCTACTACTGAATTCTTAAATTCAAATTTTTCTTTTTTTTAAAAAAACACTTTATTTATTTATTTGAGAGAGGGTGTGTGAAAGAGAGACAGAGAGCACGAGGTGGGGAGGGCCAGAGGGAGAAGCAAACTCCCTGCTGAGCGGGGAGCCTGATGTGGGACTGGATCATGGGACTCTGGAATCATGACCTGAGCTAAAGACAGTCACTTAACTGACTGTGAGCCACCCAGGCATCCCAAATTCAGATTTTTCTTGATGCTTACTAACTTATTTACTCTTAAGGGTGTGTGGTATGTGCGTGTGTATGTGTATGTATTTCCCAGACTTAAAGGATTGTATTCAACTCTCAGATTTGCCCAGGTGTATGTCTTCATGAACATTTTGTACCCTTCTTCAAACTTGGACTTAGCACGCTCCAGAACTGAGTGATGTCCCTTTAATTGATCCTTTTGATGCAGTCAAGGCCCATTAATTGGCTGTTTTAACTTTTGTCAACCTTAAACCTGAGAATAAATACCAAAATATCCTTTGGTGATTTGAAGTGGACAAAAGGGCAGGGGCTACCATATTATGTACTTCCCCTTACAAATGCCTGCCCTAATTATTAATTGGCCTTCCTGTGCACTCAATGAATTCTATTCAGTTCAATAAAATAGCAAATTTATTTTTTAAAAAATTTTTTTAAGATTTTATTTTTTTTTTATTTGAGAGAGCGAGAGCAAGAGAGAGCACAAGTGGGGAGGAGTGGAAGAAACAGGCTTTTCATGAGCAGGGAACCTGACCAACTAAGCTACACAGGCACTCCTAAAATAGCAAATTTAATCTCATCTTTCAGAAATCTTTTTTTTTTTTTTTAAATAAGTGTGTTTGTTATTTATATCTTAAACTTTGATGAATGTATGGGCTAATATATTCTGTTTTCAGGAAGACATTTTTAAATGGTTAATAAAAGTTGGATTCTTTTATGTAATAGGTTTACACTCCAGTCAAAAGTAAATAAAGTATAAAAGATAGTGAGCAAATTAGATGTTTCCTAAGTAAATTTAAATAATTGAAACTACTAAGTCCCGACCTCAGAATGACTCCTATAGCCACAATCCACCATTACACATCAGTGATAAACTTCAGAAATAATCAAGTTTCATGAAGCTGAGAATTTCCATACTGAATCACAGAGAAAATGCGAATTAAAGAACTAAAATTCTTAATAAGCCAGTCTTAGAACAGAAGGAATGAGTTTGTTATATTGGTCGCCCATAAAAATAGTGTGGTTTATATAAAAAGTACTTTCATTCTTTTTAATTTTATTACATACCAATTATATCTATTCTGTACTGTCTTTAGAAAAACCCACATAAACTTTTTTCCTCTTCAAGCCAGGAAATTTAACTCAATATTTTTGGATTCTTTCACAAAATTTACTTTTAAATCACATCATATTGTCAGACTGTTTCTTCCCAAGTAAGAGGTAAAATGCCCCAGGCAATAATTCAGACCTTACAAAGAATACTCAATCTTAGTAGAAGTGAAAACGTGCTCTATGTTCTCCGTTTGTCCCTCTAGATCCATTCTTCACCCTGCTCATATTTAGGCAGGGCACTGATCTCTACGCACTGCATCATCCAGGTTCCCTCATCCTACCTTCTTTTGGGTACATCCCATGGAGGCAGTGACCTGGAATCAGAGAAAAATTCCCCTCCTCCACTTGGCCTCACCAGGCCACAGTACTTTTGAGCATCTGTAGAACTTTGTTCTTCCCTCACCTAAGTGTGGTGATGGTGACGGCTTCTTGTTTTACTGATTCCTGGGTACCTTACATCCCTTCCTGGGCTTTTAGCCCTGCCCCCACCTCTGGCATGGTAATACTGATTTGGCTCCATGGGTTTCCTGCTGAAACCCTGTTTGAGGTGCTGAAATGGATTTCCCCTTAAACTAATGAATGACGATTAAGCTTCAGAGCCTACACTTCTACAAACCCCTGGTGGCCCTGAAATTACTAGATATTGTAGACTATTGCAGGTGGAGAGGTGAAAAGGGGTGGTAGTAGGGAAGCATTACTTGGTAAGATTTATGAAAAACGGCATAAACTTTTCAGAAGGAAGAGGCCTATATCTCTAAAGCTCGGGTAATTGGGTTAGTTTTGTGTTGCTGTTGTTGTTGTTGTTGTTGTTGTTGTTGTTGTTGTTGTCGTTTTTCATCATAAATAAATATTTAGGACGCCTGGGTGTCTCAGTTGGTTAAGCGTCTGCCTTTGGCTCAGGTCACAATCCCAATGTCCTGAGATCTAGTCCCAAATCGTCTCTCTACTCAGCAGGGCGCCTGCTTCTCCCTCTGCCTGCCAGTCCTCCTGCTTGTGTGCCCTCTTGCTTTCTCTCTCTCACAAAAATAAATAAATAAAATCTTTAAAAATAAATACTTTAATGGCAGATTATATATTTGTAATTTTATAGTTTTTTCTTAAAGAAGGACCCCAAATTATAAAAGCTTTATATTACCCTAAATTAGATAATGTAAATAAAATGTTATTTGCTGAAGATATAGTTCAAATACTAATTAGTAGATCTTTCTAAATGAATTCAGAAAGCAGAGGAGAGGATATGATTATGCACAGGCTGCTTGGCTTATTTGGAAAGAGCACAATAAGAAGGTGACATTTGAACATAGTTTTGAATATTGACAAGGATGTAGGAGGGCCAGGCCTAGGGTAAGGGCAGGAGAGGTACTAGCCTCAGGCAGAAATTTATTCATCTAGATAAATCAGAATTTAGTCAGTGATGGCCTCAGAGGAGGGCCCCCCTCTTTTCTTGTCTTCTTCCAGGGTCCAGGTGGGAGAGAGCAGATGGACTCTTGGGACTGGGGCTTGTCCTCCACAGATGGAAGAGGAACTAAGGGATCTGGAGAGAGATGAGACAGGAGGGCAAAGATGTCAGTCAAGAAAGATGAGGACTGAGGGCTGAAGGAGAATCAGAGAAAAAACACTGGTTTACAAATAAAAAGACGGGAGAGGGCAAAACCAAAATTCACCCCAAATCAGACGCTCCCTAGAAATAATGGAAGTTCTCCAGTCTTGTCATGACTGCCTCTGTGGTGGGAGCGCTCAGGCCTCAGTGCAGCCAGGGAGGCGGTGGTCTAGTCCCTAGGGCTCTTCCTGGGCCCGGCCAGGGGCAGCATCTTTCTCCTCCTCTTCCTCGTTGTCCTTGTCTTTCTCATCCTCATCCTTGTCCTCACTGTCTTCTTAAAAAAAAAAAAAAAATCAACTCAATGTAAAAACCCAAGATAAACAAAGTAGCAAAATTTTAAACGGACAAAATTAATATTGCTGTTGTTTTCCCTTTTATCTCTGTCTCCAATAGGGCTCAGCATAACACTGGATCTAACTATATTCTATCTCCAACTCAAGTTTCTGCTTAGAAAACTCTCTTTTCACTCCCACTTTGATCAAGGCACACTGGGCATTTTTGTTGTTCCTTGAATGTACTGAATATTTGCACCCTCTTTCCACATTGACTATAACGCTCTTCTCCCACATTCTCCCGGTTAGTTTAATCTTTGTTCTCAGCTCGTAAGTTACCTCTCAGAGCCTTATTCTTAACAGTTGGTCTAAAGTTAGCTCCTGGTTTCTCCCTACCATCTCAGACCCATGATATAAAATTATCTTATTTATGTTTGGTGCTAAATGTTTGTCTTTTCCCAGTATTATGTGAATTTCAAGATACAGTTCCCTCCTCAGTCTCTTCTAAAGCTGAAACCACGCAACTTAGAACAAATCCTGGTACCTGGTAGAAATCCAATAAATGCTTGTTAATGATTAATGCTCTGCAAGGTGTAGGTGACTTTCATTGTGGGGTGCTTTGAAACATTTACTTGTTCTGAATGGGAGGTTGCACAGGCTAGCTTCAAGCCCCCATTTAAAGTACACAATGTGAAGAAGCAATACCTTCTATTTCCTCTGTAATTGATCCTTTGCTCCTAAATTGAATTGACAGTAAGTGCCCAAGTTATTGTTGTATCTCCTACCTTCTAGACTAAATATTGAGGGTTCTGGACTGTAAAATAATAAAAGGACTGAACTGCCAACATGATGTTTTGACTGTTAAAAATCCACTGAGAAATATATTTATAGTTTTTATATTTATAATATTTATTTTCATCTATTTGTTTTTCTAAATTTTATGGTTGTATTTTTATACAAATATACTATTTATATTTGTTGTATATTTTTATAAATATATTTTAAACATAAAAGTAATCTTTATTTTCAAGGATAAACCAATATATTTAATAAGAGAGCTTAGTTCATATTTTCCTTCATTATGGCTAATACATAAAGACTCTTACTTCATTCGCCTTAAGTATCTAAAAGATAGAATGCATAAGAACAAATATGATTATTGGAGTTGTGTTAATACAAGCATTAAAGAACCTTAAGCATGTCCAGTTCCACCAGACTTACCATATGCCTTGGATCCTAAGAACACTGGGAACCTGACTGGATAGAGAGGTTCAAACTCAGGGGTAAACCAAAAATTACTTGATTATACATGACAGGGGTAATCAAGATATTTTTGATGCCAGTGAAACAGAGAGAGAAAATCAAAGAAAGAAAATGATACATTTTTCATAGAATAAGTTGAATGTGAGATTAAAATTAAAACATATTAGAAATACCTAAAATCAGCAGCCATTCTTATATGTGCTCACAGGCAATTTGTTGTTACAATTATTATTCATAATTCATTCATTAGACAGTTATTTATTATGTTTCTGCAATATACCTGGTTCTGTGCTAGCTGGTAATGATACGTTAGTGAATAAAACAAGGACTTTGTCCTACTGGAGATTATGTTCTTATGGGAGGAGATGGTAGAAAGAGCTCCATATATGTCAACTGGCTATATGGTCTATAGAGGAAATCCAAATAGAGTAAGCTTCTGAGAGAGAGTGGTATTTAAGTACACTGATTTTCTTCATTATGTTTAGTTAGCCAACCATGAGAACGTCTGGACTCCAGGAAACAAACTGAGGGTTACAGTAGTGGGGGGAAATGGGGTAACTGGGTGATGGGCATTAAGGAGGGCACGTGTTGTGATGAGCACTGGATGTTATACGCAACTGATGAATCATTGAACACTACATCAAAAACTAATAATGTACTATAAAATACACTGATATTTTAAATACAGTGATTAGGAAAGTTATCTCTGAAGAGATGATATTTGGGCCAAGACCTAAAAGAAGTCAGGAAAGGATATTAAAATTAGAGAAAAGAGCAGATGCAAAGCTCTTACGGAGAAAATGATTAGAGATCTTGAGGGATATAGAGGTGTAACTGGGGAATAGAAATGAAGGGTGTGAAGGAAAGTCATAAAGGTAACAGAGAACAGGAATTTAACCTAAGCCAGCTGGGAAGCAATTGGATGATTTTGAGCACAGAATGACATGATCTAACTTGCATTTTAAAGGGACTGGTGGTGTAAAAATAGACTAAAAGAAATAAAAGTAGATAAAGAGTTCAGGAGATTATTAAAATAAACAAGGTAAGAGTGAAGAAGCAGCTTGGGCCATAGTGTTAACGGTGGTTGAAGTGAAAAAATGGTTCTATTTTGACTATATTCTGAGAGTAAAGATAACAGAATTCATTAAATAATTGGATGTGGGTTGCGAAGTAAGAAAAATGCAGTGGTGATTCTGGGGTTTACGGCTTGAATAACTGAAAAGATGGAACTGCCCTTCAGCTCAATGACCTAGATCAGAGAGGAGCAAGTTTGGTGGAACAAATCAGTAGTTTGATTTTCAAGATGTTAACCGAGATGTTTCTGGTTGTTAGATATTCATATCTGGCGATCAGAATGTGGAAAAAGTTGGAGATAGAACTTGGGAGTCACCCCCATAGAGATGGTAGTTAAGTACTGGAGCTAGATAAGAACGTTTACAGACCCCACGGTCTTGATATTTGAAAAAGAAAAAAAAAACAGCTAGATTTTATGGCTGTTTTGGGGAGATAAGAAAAGGCTAGAAATATTGATTTTAGAATCATCCACGTAGAGGTCATAGGTGAAATTAAGAATGGGTAAATCCTCTAATTATAGTTCAGCTTGAAATTATAGAGATAGAAAAAGGACCTTTGGGCAATAATGATACCAGAAAAGTCCTCTCTACTGCTAAGCATGAGAAAATAAATACCCACAGTCAAACGTCTTTAGTATTAAAGATGTCAAGCTACTCCATAGCACTCCCACAGCACCCATAGAAAATATCTGCAGTAGGCGTGGCCTCCAGTAATTTCTCACAAATTCTCATGGAACAGAGTTGCATTTTACTACATTTCGTTTTGCCATAATGATGCTAGATGTTAACACAATAAGTATCTCTGTGTATTTTATACAGAAATACTACATATTTCTCTGTATATTTTAAATAATAGGTAGATTTTTAAATTGTTCACTCTTATTAATTATTCTGGTCTTTTCACTTTGGACATTTTCTAATGCTTTATATTTTATTTTACCATCAAACCCCTACTTAGCCGCTCTTATCATCCAGATACCATGAAGTTCAGTTTTACATTTAAACAGATATTGTTAAATATTTCAAGGTGTTTATAAGTTATCCGGTCGGCGGTATATTTAGAGATAGAAGTTAAATTCAAATTTTGAAGAATCGTTTCCTTTATGTTGAGCAATAGAAGCCCTTCTTTTTAATCACTATTTCTAGTTGTGTTCTCTTGTAATGAGGAGGCATTTGGATGCTTGAAGGTAGCTAACACGTAGCATAATGAATACATAATAGGTGATCTAAATGTTCTCCACTTAAATTATCTAGAAATTTTAAATGCAGAGATAAATTAGATGGTCTGGCGTTTCTACGATTCTAGGGATTCCTTATTAGCCATGTTGTGAATCCGTACATCAGGTCAGAGACAGAAAATTGTGCAGTCTGAATTGTATCTTATTGATATTTATAGCTCTGTTATCATGAACAATGCCGGCACATACTAGGGACTGCTGCTGATGTAATTACATCATATATCCCTGCCCTACAATTAGCTGGAAAGCTTGTATGCACCAGGCAAAGTCAGCTAGCTGGACATTGGGCATAGTCATCAACTATGCTGAGATGTGAAATTAATTCAACCATATGATGCCAGAGTAACTGGAATCAGATTTCCCTGTGTGTTCTCCAGGCGTCATCATAGTTCACATTACCAAGAATTTTTCAAAGTTTTAATAAAAACATATGGTCATTTTCTAATCTCTTTTCTAAACTCTGCTTTCCTGAATTACTGTCACAGTGGGAGTTTTGTTATACTAGCACAGTGGATTTTTACATACATCCTATCTTCCTGCATATTTTCTCCCACACTGCCTGTTCATCCTAATCTTTTTTTCTGTCTTCTCAATTTTGGAGAGAAAATACATGATTTTTTTTCCCACCCAAATATTTCCAACTTGGTTGGTTTCCAGCAGCAGAACAGCAGCTCGAAAAGTTTAATTGGAGGAGTGAAATCATGCTCTGTAGAAATGAGGAGACCCTAAATGGTATTAATTTATCAAAAGTGGTTAGGTTGTCTGACTTAGAGTCAAAGGCTACTTTAAAAAGATAATTAAACTAGGTTCAGTAACCGGTATAGGAAAATACATACACATACAAGTCTTCTCTTTGGAATCTTTCCCACAACTTATTTTAGGGATAACATAACTGAGGAGTAGATTTCCAATTTGCTAAAATAACTTAGACTTTGGAAAATAGTTGTTTCTATAATTGTTATTTTTAATGGTGCAAATGTGTATCAAGAGTTATAGGGGAGGACCATAATATGAATTCCCATTCTTTTATTTTTTTACCAGTGTCTATGTGTTGGGCATTGTACTGTATATTTGTAATGAGTATGAGGATATGAAGGCATGTTTCTTTCTCTCAAAGAATTTAAATTCTGGTGGGATTCATTTTGGTCATGAAATATAAAACTAATCTGTATATACAATATGAGATCAGAATACAATAAGTATTTTGGTAAATTGCATGAACTGTGTTTAATAATAAATTTGGTCATTTCAAAATTTAATTTTAATTATTTTAATGACAGAATCAGCTATGTGTTTATATTATATCTTACTGCTTCACAGCTTATTTGCATGTAGTGGTTCCAAATATAAAATTCATTTTACCCAAATCCTGCTCTATTCAACTAAACACAATCATTTAATGCTATTTATTGGTTTTGTAGAGGTAAATATTATCAATTGCGTGACTCTATTTTGATAACTGATAAACAAAATTACACAGTTATCTCTGACCTCCCTGGGCCATAGCTCTGCCTGTTACTCCTTCTTTGTTCAGCAGCTTTTAATCCCAGTCTTCTCTATGTCTTTTCCAAATATCCACAGCTCTTCTCTTTACCTCTGTTCTAGCACTTACCTGGGTCCACGTTCCCAGAGGATACCTTAACAAAGAATATTAAATCAACAAGAAAATCTCTCAGAAACAAATGCACTCCACCCTTATCTGTGGTGAACTTTAATTTCAGGGGATTGTTCCAACACATATCCCTCTTATTTCTCTCTTCATCAACCTCCCACCCTCTACTTTTAATGGTCATTTCTCTCAACTTTATAAATATGTCTACTTCATCTTCATCTTATAATTATTTCTTTACTGGGTATTATTCTTTAGTCTAGTATTTTGCGATACGTCCACAACTCTCAAAGTATATTAGGGATTTGACACAAAAGCAGACTACGAATCTAATGTACATTAAAAGCATCATCACAGTGCTTAAATTATAAAAATAAAATGACAATTGAAAATGAAAGAGCTATTAATAGTTTCAATGGATGAGGGAGTTAATATTGTCTGTAATCTTTTCCAAGCTCTTTATATCTACACTGTTGATGAATGGCTTAAAACACTCATCTGGTTTGACCTTTACTAGGTTTCTTTGCTTACTCATTACATATAATAAATTAGAATATCCTAACTTAAAATTATCATTCATTTCGAATGGCAGGGAGTGTTTGATGATTTTGTCAGGCAATTTAAGATATTTGGATTGAACATGGACCCAGAAATTATGAAGAGATTTCTCACTTGTCAAGGGAAATTCACTTTGCATCACTTCTTGGAAATGAATCTGTTAGTCACAAAATTTGTATTCCCAAAGAAAGCACGTGAGGATACCTTTATAACACACAAAAAACTTACTTTTCCTGTCTATGAAGTCTAGCCATTTATGCAAAAGTGAATATAAATTTAATAAATAAATATATATATTAATTTCAGTATAACCAATTTAAATTAATATGGTCCTATGTAGTGAGTTATATTTTAACAAATATATTTTCTATAAAAGTTTATAATAAGTAAATAAAAATGTCCATGCTGGATATTTAAATAAACAGAAATTTGAAAATACAGTAATAAATTGCTAAACATCTTAGTTAAATGCAGCAATGTCAAAGGAGGGCTTCTTGCAAAGAAACTAACCAAATTCAATTTGATTTTGAAATATCACAAATATAAGCATAACTTGAAATAATACTAACCCTAATCTGGATTATATAAACATTTTATTTTTTTCCATATCTCTAACTTATAAATATCCTTCATATTTCTATTTTTTGTTTTCTATAAAATATGATTATATTCAAAATATTTGTACCTTCATATGTTCGAGTGTTTTATTCAGAGATATTGAAACATTTGCCCTATAGCTACAGCTATAATTTTAGAAATACTGAGTCAAACTATTTAATATTTTTCATTTTTATTATGCAGAGAGTACTTCAGTACTCTAGCAGGTGTGTAGTCATTTTCAAATCTAGAATATTGAAAATGTTTTAGTATTGGCAATTCAGTGACTACTTTTAGTTAAATAAAGCTCTGAAAAATATTTTTTATCTTATGGATGTACTTATTAAATTTGCCAATGACATTTATCTATTTGTTTTTCAAATCATAATGAAATCTCAAGAATTAGGAAAGTGCTTCATTCTCAATGATTATGTTATCAGTATCAGCTTGGCCTTCCAAGACATACTGAAATGCCATTCTTAATATAAAAAATCCTGGGATTTCGACCTGAGGTAAATGCATCTGAGTATTTAAGATATAAAATACATATCACTCAACTATTTTAGTTTAGTAATCCGATTGAAGATTAGAATTTTCCCTTTACTGCTTTCTTTTTAAGATTTTATTTGTTTGTTTGTTTATTTATTTGACAGAGAGAGAGAGAGTACCAGCAGGGCGGGTAGCAGAGTGAGAGGGAGAAGCAGGCTCCCGGATGAGCAGGGAGCCTGATATGGGGCTCGATCCCAGGACTCTGGTATCATGACTTAAGTTACTGAGCCACCCCGGTGCCCCTTTTACTGTCTTTATCAATGTCATAAAATCTAATCATATGTAATCACCAATATGAGAACAAAAGTAAAATAAAACAGGAGCAACAGCCAAAACTCATGAGAGTAGCTTCTCTTTAACAACTAACTAACTTCAATTAGAAAAATAATACCAAAATGAACAATTTTTACTACATATCACACCACATTCTGAAAAGCTGTGTACCCAGAGGCAAGACACTTAACCAAAATCACAATTTTACTGTCTTAGTGAACAAGAAACCAAGGTCAGGCAGCATATTATGATCACCCTTTCACTATAATAAAGCAGAATGTGATTGCTCTATATGTTCAGTCTCTATTTGCACATGAAAGACCTTCCTTGCTGTATTCGCCGATGGATGCCCACCCAGTATCAACCCCAACTCTTTTCTAGTCTTGTTTCCTCTAAATGTGATGACCAGTTACCAAGTCATTTATACACGTGCACTTGTGCATGTACTCACACAATATTTACATCAATAGCTAATTTCATTACTGAAGATCATTTGAATCATCCTTGGTCACATAATTCCTAGTGTTTGTTCTTCCACAATACACATCTTTGATATTAGCTGGCATTATTAGTATAAACAGATGAAGAAATTTTGTCTCTAGCAAATTTTTTTTATACAGATTATAACACTTAACATTGCAGGAATAATGAAGTGTATCTGGTTTTATTACTAAGACTGCCATTTTTAATAAAGTCTCTGTAGTTTTCATTGTTTCTCCTCTGCTAGGGATAAAATTGTCAGTTTTGTACCCCAAATATTTACTTTTGATTGTTTTAATACACATAATAGCATGTAAACATTTAAATGTTTAAAACATTAAACACGAATAATGGAAAACATGCAAGATTGTTGAAGTGAAATCTATAATAAGATGTTGAAAGAAATTAAAACAGTCCTAAATAAATATATATTTTATGTGGATTGATTGCAAGACTTGTTATCATAGTCTTTGGGAAGATGTCAGTTCTCCCCTAACCTACGTATGGAGTGAATATAACCCAAATGAAAATCTATAACAGGCCTTTGGGGATAGAAAATTGTGGTTAATTGATTTACATACATGTAAAATTAATATGGAAATACAAAGTAATTCAACAGTCAAAATTAAATATATATTCTATTTATAAACATTTTCTATAGATTTTTATATATGAAGAAAATTGGAGGAAGTACACAATTACTACCTGCTTTTGAGCTTACTATAAAGCTACAGTAATTCAGAAATGTGTAGAACTGGTGGAAGAACAAAATAATAATCAATGAAACAGAATAGGGAGTCCAGAAGTAGACCCACACATACAGTATGAATTCATTTTTTAAAAAAGCACCAAGACAATAGGAAAAAGAGTCTTTTCAACAAGTTGTATAGAAACAACTGGTTAGATGTATCAACACTCATATCAGATTCAAAAATTAGCCCATAATTTTAAGGAAACATAAAAGAATATGGTCACAACATTGAAGTAAGCAAAGATTTCTAGATGTGGGTAGGAGGGTGGGGGGAGAAAAATGTTATTCAGGCTTCATCAAAATCAAAACTTTGAGAAACTCTGTAGTCATCACTTGGAAAATGAACATTGCTCAACAGTATTATTTGTCTGGAAAATTAAATGTCAAATTAAATTGACAATTTGACAATTACTTAAATAGCTAATAGTGAAGTCATTGGCAAAATCAAATGTTGGTGAGGATGTAGAACGACTGGAACTTTCATTCTTTCCCGGAGGGATATACAACTATACAACCACCTTGAAAAACTATTAAACATGCATGCACATTTTTACTTAGGTCTGTCCATAAATATTTTATACAGGAAATATGAAAAATTATTTTCAGACAAAAAAGATTTAAATAAAAGTATTTTTATCAGCTTCATTCACAGGAGATCAAAACTCAAACAGCCACCTGGATAACTGACAAATTTGTTGATGAACTGGATAATTGATGAACAAATGTGATATTTTAACTAATGGCATACTACTCAAAAAGATACAAAGAATTAACTACTGACATGCACAACAATGTAGATAAATCTCAAAAAATGTTGAATTATTCCATTTATATGAATATTAAGAATGTGTGGAACTAATTTATGGTGATAGAAACAAAAGATTGGATTCTTATTGAGGTAGAGAATGACAAGGAAGGGTCAGAAGGAGATTTTCCAGGGAGATGAAAAGTTTTGATATCTTGATAGGGGTATTGGTTATATGGGTGTGTACAAACATCAAAACTAAACAAATGATTCCTGAGTTGTTATTTTTAGCCATTCTGACTGGTGTGAGGTGGTATCTCATTATGGAGAAAGGAGAACCCTCCTACGCCATTGGTGAGAATGCAAGTGGTACAGCCACTTTGGAAAACAGTATGGAGGTTCCTCAAGAAGCTAAAGATAGAGCTATCCTAGGACCCAGCAATTGCACTACTAGGTATTTACTCAAAAGATACAAACATTGTTTTCCAAAGGGCCACCTGCACCCCAATGTTTGTAGCAGCAATATCCACAGTAACCAAACTATGTAAAGAGCCCAGCTGTCCATTGACAAATGAATGGGTAAAGAAGATGTGGTATATATATAAAGGAATATTACTCGACTTTCAAAAAGGATGAAATCTTGCCATTTACAATGATGTGGCTGGAACTGGAGGATACCCTAAGTGAAATAAGTCAATAAGAAAAAGACAATTATCACATGGTTTCATTCATATATGGAATTTAAGAAACAAAAGAGATGATAATAGAGGAAGGGATGGAAAAATAAAACAAGATGAAATCATAGAGGAAGACAAACCATAAGAGACTCTTAATCACAGGAAACAAAGTGAGATTGCTGGAGGGGGTAACTGGGTGATGGGCATGAAGAAGGGCATGTGACGTACTGAGCACTCGGTGTCATATGCAACGGATGAATAGCTAAATTCTATATCTGAAACTAATGAGACACTATATGTTAACTGATTGAATTTAAATAAAATAAGCATAAAACCAAAACAAAAAACTAAACAGATGATATTCTTAAGAAGTACTCATTTCACTCTCTGTAAATTTAACTTCAATGTAAAAAAATGAAATACAGTGAGAATTAGGTTCAAAAAAATCACCAATCTAATAAGATCAAACTCCTGACTTCTTTTAAACTTCTGAATGTTTGTTGCTTATATGAATCCTCACCATAGAAAATTAATTTTTTCAGTACAACTGGAATTTCATTTTATCATTTTATTAGATTCCTCTTTACTATTTCTAAAAAGAGAAACAGGAACTTAAGAATTACTTTTAGTAAATATTAAATAAATGGAATTATATACTCATGTGATATGTATATATCTACACTTTTGATAATTTTATGCTTTCAATGAACCTTGCTTCATGCCAGATACATTGTGTCAATTAGGAATAACATAGTACTATGTTATTTTTTTTTACCACAATAATATGGTAAAATTATAAAGCTCTCAATTGTTAACTTGCTAACAGAAAAAATTGTGAAAATACTTTCGGCAAAATAGACTTCACCCACCTAACCGAATGTTAGCTAAATTCAGACTAGGACAGTGTATGCATTCCTTGTGTCACATATGCAAACAAAAGTCAAATATTATTAAGATCAAAATGCAATTTCTGCAGAGTTCTAAATATAATATAATGTTGCAAATGGTGGAAATATAGGACAGTAAAATTTTAACCATTTTTTTCTTCTGAAATTGACAAATCTCCTTTAGTTCTCTTGACAAAATGTCATAATTATCAAGGGTCCACCAAGCACTTTTTAAATAAAAAACTACTATAGGCCAATATATGTTTCTACCATCACCATTCTTATTCAATCTGTTCAAAGGAGTTTGTTTCATGAATGCTATTCACTTTGTCTTTCATTTAGTATTTCTCTCTGATGTTCATTAGAACTTCAATTCTCAAAAAAAATGGCCCTATTATGTGCCACATTTAATCCTCACATTGCAATAGCATATTGTGTTGTATTTGTATTTTTCTGTATCCTTCACTTGATTGTCAGCACCTTGAGGAAAGAAAAGAGGCTTTCCAATAAAAACGTTATTAATGAATTAATGATGAAAATATATGAAAAATCCTAATAATAATTAGTAAATACATTAGTATATTTGATTTTTAATAGCAGAAAACGGGAACATGATGAATGATTTGTGATTTGGAAAAGTTTTCTTGTAGAAATCACGTATTTTTTTTTCTGGTTCTTAAGAAATGAGAAAGAAAGAAATAGAGAAGGGGACATACCACTTAGAAGAAAGCATATATAAAATAATCAAGAGAAATATAAGTAACTTATAGTTTCAAAAACAATCTTTTTTTTTTTTTGTCCCTATGTGGTGGCTTATGTGTCAACTTGGCTAGGCAATGGAGCCCAGATATTTAATCAAACATATCTGGATATTGCTGTAAAGGTACTTATTTAATTAAATTAACATTTAAATCAACAAATTTTGAGAAAAGCAAATAATCTTCCATAATGTGGGTGAGCCTCATCCAATCAGTTGAAGCTTTTAAGAAAAAAGGAAAGAATGAACCCTCCCAAAGAAGAGGGAATTCTACTAGCAGACTGATTTTGGACTTGAGCTGCAACATGAACTCTTTCTTGGGTCTCCGGCTTGCTGGCCTGCCTTGCACATTTTGGGCTTACCAGCCTTCACAATCAGATGAGCCAATTCCTTATAATCAATCAATCTCTCTCATATACATACAGTACACTCTCTCTTACTCTCTCTTTCATTCTCATTCTCTCAATCTAGATACATAGATACATACATACATACATACATATCTACATATAGATATGCCATACATTTGAATACACACACACACACACACACACACACACACACACCCTTTTCTGTTCCTCTAGAGAATGCCAACTTCCACATCATACTTTAAGTTTATATTTAAACATGACTATTTGAAAGACATTAGCTCTTTAGACATAAAACTGGATTTACAAATGCCTACAATATAATTTTAGTTATAAAGGATGGGTTGAAGACTTTTGTGTATTAGGTGCTAATACTTTTTAATGTTATAAATTATGTTCCATGTTAATAAAATTCTATAGGAAGTACAGAATATGTGACAGGAATGTAATTCACTAAAAATAATTTAAAATATTGGGAAGAAAAAAAATTCATTAGAAATAATAAAAAGACAGAGGAAGTTTGTCTGAAGATGCTTAGCAGAAAATAATATTTGAAAATTAAGTTGACTCTTTGATTAAAGTCAGCATGTGAGCCAAATATTAATATCATGTTGTTACTGTTATTTTAAATATAGTTCATTCTAGGGCTGTAAAACAGCACTTCATTTGTTTCAAATATCATCTATTTCTTAGAGATTTTTGTTAAGGTGATGGGTTGTTTTGAAATGTCTAAGCCATTTTCATTCACTTTTTGACTTACACAAATTAGAAGAATAACAATCTGCACGAACTGAGAATTATGTGTGTGTCTATCATGTTTTTAAAACTAATTCATGATTGATACAGGCTTTTTTAAGGAAAATATGCAAAGAAAAGATCTCAGTATATAGAAACTAAGATGATAAACATTATCTCTGGATGAGAGAGATTAAGTACACTTACAAGTGCTACTCTTTGTTGTTGTTTAACATTGTTTTCTATCAAAAGCTAACTTTCAAAAAACGCTTAAAAAACAGTAGGTAGAATTTTTCCCTTCTGGCAAGTTCTATAATGAAACAATTGAGATTTATTTGTTGTAATTAATATAACCTCTGATTTTTAAAAATGCGTTTCAAATAATTTTTATCTTTATTACTCTGAAATTATATGCCCAGTGAAATATGCCATCATCATAATGTGATGGCAGACTACCACCTCTCAATGATGGAAAGATGCAATGTGACCAAACTCCTACCACGTAGTTGGCTGTTCTTTTTGGGCAATGGTTCCATACTGAGTGTTCAGTTTACTCTTGGCTTCTGCTCTTGGCAGGCTGGGAACTCGGCAGTTAGATAATCAGATACGCAATGACCACGGGAAAAGCTGGCCTAATATAACTTGATGGGCCAACTGAGGAGTCAGTTATAGTGTCAAACGGTAACCAATAACCAATAAGGTTAATGAGCTGTGCTCCCAATCAGTTTTTTGAATCGGTTCCAAATCTAAAGTACTGTTTCTACCATAGGCCAGATTATACAGGTCAGAAAAATAAAGATGGAGGTGAAAATGATACTTCTTAGCATTATACCTAACAATCCACCAGAGATTTTTTGCATCCCGTTTCTGCAGACTTGCTTTTCTGTTCCATAGTTCTTAGTTTCTGAATGAAGATGTTTTCATCAGGGGAATAAGGGTGATCTTATTAAATTGAGAGTTGATACTGCCACTAGGATATTCTGGACTCCTCAAGCCACTATACACTACTGGTCAGAAAATATATGTCATTTATCAGGGACTAATTTAGTTGCTGCTACAACATACTTACAAGGAAGTCAATGTCTAGGACTCAGGCAATTTAGGGGGACACCTTTCTGGAAATTCATGTCCTACAATAAAGTTGACTGGAATGTTAGAACAATATAATAAAGGCAGAATCATTACAAATTCAGATATTTCATGAATAACGTTTTACTACCAGATTAAAAAACCAAGACAAAACAATGAACTAAGATATTAACTGAAGATAAGGGATAAATGATATGGGTAGTGAAAAAAGTAAATAATACCAAGTGAAACACTTTTCAGTTTCAAATATGAGTTTGATAGCAACTATGTGTACATTTCTTTTTTGTGTCTTCTCCTTCCTTTGCTACTTTGTATGAAGAGTATTAGTTGATTTGACTTGACATTTAGTTCATGGTTCTTCTCCAGATCATTGGTAGAAGGTGAAAAATCCTGTGTTTGTATGAGGGATCATGGTCTTTTATTAGGCAGGAAAATGAAGGTTTTTTGAGATGATCAAATATACCAAAAGGGAAGAAAGAAAATTCACACAGAGTGAAAACAACGATGGATTGTCCCATTCTTGGACCTGTACTCCCAAAGACATTTTTTTTTTCTTTGCCACTCCTCTGCTCTAGTCTTTATTGCAGAGGGGCTAACTGCAATAGGGATATTCCCCAGGCATCCTTATTAGTTGACCTCCAGCTGGATTTTACCTATGAAAAGAACCAGTGGAAGATTGAGTGCCCCTTGATGTGTGTGGGGCAGCATTGCTGACAGCGAGTGAATCTACCCACATGGAACCAGCTCTACCAGACTCCCTAGTCTTACAGTTAGTTTCCTCTTGCAGTCTTTGGGCTCCAGTCATAGTTCCCAATAAATTTTAAGTGTTGAAACTATAGTATCATCAAATCAGAACCCAATATTTTTACTTCCAGGATTCAGCAGAGGACCCAAAGCCCAGCTATGAGGTTTGAAAATTCTTGCAGTGGTCAGTATCCTAGGAACTGTGTTGAGTATTATGTTTCTTTCATATCATGGATTCTGTCATCTGAATTGTACTTCCATGTAACTCCTGTTCTTGTTCAAACATTCTGATCTCAGGGAATAGAAAAATAAGTCAGAAAAAATTGGGATACGTGGTCAATATAAATCTAAAAACTTTAAGTTAGAACAACAGGATGAATTATTATTAATTTGAAGCAGAAATGTGTTTTCTCAAATATAAAAATTCTATAATAATTATGGAGAAAATGGAAATTTTTATCTTTAATTTTAAGTGATCCATAATTTTCTTTTCTAAATCAACAAAGTGTCACTTATGTAAATCATTAATATATTCATTGTTAATTTATGCTTAAAGTATAAAAATTAATAGGTATTTTAAGGCAATTAATTTAACATAAATCATTATTAAGTTAATATTACTCAAGAGCCACTAAAATAAATATTTCATTAGCATGCCAAAATAAAATAATGATGCAATTAGGAAGATGTTCTTCATACTTTGAAGGAGAATTTATTTATTTATTTTAAAAATTTTTTAAAAAAAGATTTTATTTATTTATCTGACAGAGAGCAAGAGGGCACAAACTGGGGGAGTGGCAGAAAGAAAGGAAGAAGCAGGGTCCCCACTAAGCAGGGAGCTGAGTGTGGGGCTCAGTCCCAGGACCCTGAGATCATGACCTGAGCTGAAGGCAGATGCTTAACTGACTGAGCCACCCAGGAGCCCCTGAAGGAAAATTTAAAAAATTTATTTGCTTATTTGTCAGAGAGAGAAAGAGAGAGTAAGTACAAGCAGGGGGAGTGGAAGGCAGAGGGAGAAACAGGCTCCCCACTGAGCAGGGAGCCCCATGTGGGACCTGGATCCCAGGCCCCTGAGGTCATGACCTGAGCCGAAGGCAGACACTTACCAACTGAGCCACCCAGGCTTCCGAAGGAGAATTTTAAAAAGTAATTTGTTTTAAGGTGATCTGAAAGAAAAATGTACTTTGGATAATACTTGTTTTCATTCTATAGAAAATACTACATTTTATTCTCTAGTTTACATCAAAATGTTTTCAAAAATGACAAAAATAAGATTACTTTGAAAATTACAAATGCTTAGAAAATAACACATTGTGTGCATGTGTGTATATTAAATTCTGATAAATTTTGCATGTATCACAATTAGGTGTTATTTACAAAAATACCTCATTTGGGGGAAATTGAAAAATCTAAAAGTTAATAACTACAAATGGTGAAATTTAAAAATTAGGATACAAATAATTAATTAATTAAAAATGCATAATAACTCTGCACATATAAACCAGACACTCTTGTAGACAGTGGCTGTATAGTAGTGAAAAGTAGTAGAATGCCTGCTTTGTGGCTTGCTTTAATATGGGGGGAATCAGACAATAAAACAATAAAATATAAATACATAATATGTCCTGTAGTTACATGTGTTATGGAGAAAATAAAACAGACTGAGGGAAATAGAGAATCCTGGAGACAGTCAAGAAACAGGTTTGCTATTTTATGGCAGAGAAGCCTCTCTCTATGGGTGCCATGAACAGGAAGCTGAAGTAAATGGAAAAAAACAACTCTGTGGATATTCAAGATAACAATGTCCCAGTTAGAAGTGGTAGAAAATTCCAAAGTACTGATACTGATTACAATAAACACCAAGAAGCCAGTAAGAGGCTATCAGAATAATTGAGAAAAAGATATTGATGCATTGGACAATAGTAACCATAATCTGGCCTTAGCATGTACAAATGAGGTGGTGGTTAACAGCCCAAGTCTGTGTTAATTTTTGGTTTTCATCTTCACGTAGTTTAGTATGTTTACTTTCATTGGGAACAGCTATCATCAGATTTGCTATCCATTGCCACTGAAATTATTTTTGAGTTTCTTATTTTGTTTTGAAGGCAATTGTTAAAATTTAGTAAAAATTTTTTTAAAGATTTATTTATTTATTTTAGAGAGAGAGAGAGCACGCATGAAGTGGGGGAGGGGCAGAGAGGGAGAGAGAGAATCTCGAGCAGACTCCCCACCAAATGCAGAGCCCTATGTGGGGCTTGATACCATGACCCCAAGTTCATGACCTGAGCCAGAATCAAGAGTTGAACAGTTAACTGACTGAGCCAGTCAGGGACCCCTAAAATTTAGTTAAATTTTAATAAACAAATCTAATGGCAAGAAAATATGGTTTAAATGCATTTAAAAAGATAAAAAGGGAACAAAACATATGTGTATGACTTTACATTGAGAGTCAAAATATGAATGCAGACTCAATGGCATATCACTGATGGATGGTAGCATAAGTGCTTAGTGATATGCAGAACTTAGTGATATGCATAATCAGTTATAAAAGGGCCATTGTCTACAATCATGAACAATTCTGGTTAATCAGCTAGGAAAAGTTCTATTCATAATAAATACAAAAAATCAACAAATAATTTCAAAGATTCTATTTGCTATTTTAATTAATCTGTAATAGGACTAAACTTTGAATTTCTAATGCACATTTGAAATAAACAGGATTTAACACAGATCAATATTTTGCTTTCTTTGAAATATTCTTTCAAATACTCAATCTAAAGAAATTAATTAAAAGCATTAAATTTTTATATGTACATACACACACAAGTACACAAAGTCTTAATCATGTGGGAAGCAGTATGGTATAATGGAAAGAACATAGGTTTTGTGGATAGGCCTATGTTTAAATCTTGTCTCCAGTAATGAAATATATACATGTTCTGGGAATTTACTTAATTTGAACCTTATTTGAAAGTGGGGATATTAAATGATAATATCTGTTGCATAAAGTTGATGCAAATATTAATGATAACACATGTGAAATATTAAGCATATATCAGGTACCTAATACCCTTCCAACTAAGATTATTATATTATTGCTTTTTATGCTATAGGAAGCAAGTTACATGTATATAGCTTCAAGGTATACAAATACAAATCCTGTAATCAAAATCTTTTAGAGCAACCCTAGCATCTGTGACTATTATGAAAATAATTTCTGTTATGTTCTTGCCAGATGTATAGAACGTAATTTAGAGGATTTCCTTCTTTATTAGATTTCTTTAACTCCATGCATGACTGACTTCTCTAGCACTGTGGTGTCAGATATTATTCAATAAATGATAAATGAACAAATTAATTCAAGTAACAATAAACAAATCTTGGTAATTCCATCTGAAGTATATTTCAAATATTTCCGGAGCAACATTAAATGCTTAACTTATGCAGCATGCTTCACTGTCAACTAAAAATTAAAGTAATTTATGGTCTTTTTTTTTTTTTCCATTCTAGTTGGTGGGAAATGACTAGCAATATAAAGAATGCATTAAACTTATAGCCCTACTTCTATTGTTCTAAATTATTTCATGTATTTCATGCATTTGGTTTTAAATACACCCAGGCCAAAAAGAGGAAAATTATGATTGTACTTTTTTTTATTTTTAAAGATTTTATTTATTTATTTGACACAGAGAGAGAGAGACAGCCAGCGAGAGAAGGAACACAGGCAGGGGGAGTGGGAGAGGAGGAAGCAGGCTCCCAGCAGAGGAGCCTGATGTGGGACTCGATCCCAGGACTCTGGGATCGCACCCTGAGCCGAAGGCAGATGCTTAACGACTGAGCCACCCAGGCACCCCTATGATTGTATTTTTGAAACAAAAATATAAAGACTTTTTTCTGAGTTATTGTCAAGTTGCATACCATAACAAGATATTATGAATAACTAATCAAATATACATAACATTTTTGCTAATACTCATTCTTATATATTATTGAAGTGGTTATTTTCATATTTAAGACTTTTAAAGTGATAACAAACTAAATAAGGACTTCCCAACCAACTAACTTACTAAGAAGGGCAAACTAAACAGGACTTAGAAGATGTAATTTAGAAAGCAAACTAACAGTTTGCCAGTTTGTTTTTTAAAATCAATAGATTTGAAAATTGTTTCAAATTCTTTGAGCCTTTCTGACACATCTTTCATTCTTTTTTTTCTATAGTCTTTACCCAAACACCCATCACATGCACACACATGTATGCACGTGCACACACACAAATATTTTGGTCACTGAGCCCAGAGTTACTATTGAGAGGCTATGTTCTAAGATAAACAGTGATCTCTGGTAATACGAAAGTTAGGATATATGTATGCATAAGATTCTAACATGGCTGATACATAATATGTAGATAGCATGTGCTTAGAAAGAACATTAGTGCTTAATTTCTATTCCTTAGTAGTGACTTGGGTGTCTGTTAAAAATTATGAAGTTCAGGATAATTCAAAACATCAGATCAGTGGAAGAGAATAGAGAGCACAGAAATAAACACTCCATTATATGGTCAATTAATCTTCAACAAAAGAGGCAAGAATATACAATGGGAAAAAGAGTCTCTTCAGCAAATGGTGCCAGGAAAACTGGACATCTACCTGTAAAAAATGAAACTGGACCACTTTCTTACACCATACACAAAAGTAAATGCAAATGGATTAAAGAACTAAAAGTGAAACCTAAAACAATAAAAATCCTAGAAGAGAGTGTACATGCAGTAATTTCGCTGACATCAGCTGTAACATCTTTCTAGATATGTCTCCTGAGGCAATGGAAACAAAAGCAAGAACAATTATTGGTGCTACCTTAAAATAAAAAGCTTCTGCATAGTAAAGGAAACAATCAACAAAACTAAAAGATGACCTACTGAATGGGAGAAGATATTTGCAAATGATATATATGATAAAGGGTTAGTATCCAAAATATATAAAGAACTTATACAACTCAACACACAGGAAAACCAAATCATCCAATTGAAAAATGGGCAGAAAAAATGAACAGACATTTCTCCAAAGAAGACTGCAAATGGCCAACAGACACATGAAATGATGCTCAGCATCACTCATCATCAGGGAAATGCAAATTAAAACCACAATGAGATATCACCTTACACCCGTCAGAATGGCTAAAGTCAACAACACAAGAAACCACAAGTGTTGGTGAGGATGTGGAGAAAAAGGAACCCTCGTGCACTGTTGGTGGGCATGTAAACTGGTGCAGTTACTGTGGAAGACAGTATGGAGGTTCCCCGAAAAATTAAAAATAGAATTATCATATGATCTAGTAGTTGAACTTGTGAGTAGTTACCCAAAGAATATGAAAGCAGTAATTTGAAGGGATGTATACACCCCCATGTTTACTATAGCATCATTTACAATAATGAAATTATGGAAGCAGCCCACGTATCCACTCATAGCTGAACAGATAAAGAATATATGGGGGATATATGTATACTGGAATATTATTCAGCCATAAAAAAGAATGAAATCTTGCCATATGCGATCTAGAGAATATAATGCTAAGCAAAATAAGCCACTCATAGAAAAGACAAATAGTATATGATTTCACTCATGTGGAAGTTAAGAAACAAAACAAAAAAATAAAGGGGGAAAAAAGAGAGAGAGAAATCAAAAAAATAAAAACGGAAGTAAAACAGTCTTAACTTTAGAGAACAAGCAGATGTTTACCTGAGGTGAGGTAGTTGGGAGGAAGGGTGCAATAGGTAAAGGAGATTAAGAGTACACTTATCTTGATGAGCGTGGAGTAATATATGCAATTGTTGAATCACTCTATTGTACACCTGAAACTAATATAACACTGTAAGTGAACTACACTGGAATCAAAATGAAATTTAAAGTTAACTTTTCTCAAAAAAATAAAATATTTAATCATCAAAAAATCAGGAACCATTATTTTATTACTCATTACTCCCCAGTATATAGTCAATCACAATAAATTCTTTAAAGGCATGTAATATATGTCGCTCACCATTGTGTATCCTTGTACTTAGAACTGTACCTTGTTTAAGTAGCAATTATTGAATAAAACATACATAATTCTGCTCCTAGAAAACTAGCCTAATTTCTATACTTGTTTTTCATCCTGTACTTTTTGGGCCTTTATCTACAATTATCTACCTCTCTTCTAAGAACAGGACTGGGAAATAAGTAGGTAATAAAAATGCATTTGCTTTAGAAAGGTACCCTTCCTCACAGTAAAGTATTTTTGTTATGTATATTCCAATTATTAGCAAATGAAGAGATAAAGACACATTGTTATATTTTATATAACATGTCCTTATAAGAGCGAGGCAAAGAAAGAGACTTGATGAAGAATAAGAGAAGGCAACTTGATCATGGAGGCAGAGATTGGAGTGATGGGGACATGAGCCAAAGAATAGCAATAGCCATCAGTAGCCGGAAGAAGCAGAGAGTGGATTATCCTCTAGAGCCTCCAGTGGAAATATGGTCCTGCTAACAGCTTGATTTCATCCTAGTGAAATTGATTTTGGATTTCTGGCCTCCGAAACTGTGCGCAAATCGATTTCTGTTGTTTTAAGCAACCAAGTCTGTGGTAATTTGTTACATCAGCCACATGAAACTAATACGCACTCCTCCCTGAGCTTACACCTAATGCCCCACAGAAGGTCCTCTATAATAAGCTTAATAGGGACGAAAACATTAGATTAGTGCCTGCTTATAGTTCCAAGATGAAAATGGACACTAGCTGTACTGTGGCCATGTTCAGAGGTGACTTTAAAAGGAGGCCCTTTATTATTTACTAAATGAACTTCTCCTTTTCTTACTAATTAATCAATATTTATTTATTGCTTTTTATGCAGTAATAGTTTTGAATGATTCTCAGATATTTGCAGAAACAAAGATCTAATAGAAATAAAAGATTCAAAAAGTACTCAAGATAAAAATTAAAGAGATGAATTCCAGTCATTCCTGCAATTAAGAACTTTGAGGAAAATAATGGGTTTTGTTATGAAAGCTCGCTTATGATGGTCTCTGAAAATCATTATATCTGGATCTTTTGAGAGTTCAAGGTTTATTATTATTATATTTCCTTACTATGTGCCCTGATTTGGGGTTCTGAAAAATATAGTTATTAGAAAAATACCTAATCTTTTGCTTTCATATTCTTCTCCCTTTTTTTTCTCATAGTGAATGATAACAGAAACATTCATCTAAAGTGGCTTTTACTACCAAATATATTTCATAAAACATATCTAGATTCTACGAACTCATACTAAAACCTTCACATGTATGTAGGTTATATTTAAACATATAAGCAGCTCTTTTATAAACTAGTAGTACTCTGATAGCTCTGTATATAGGGACGCCTGGGTGACTCACTCAGTTAAGCCGTCTGCCTTCAGCTCGGGTCATGATCCTAGGGTGCTGAGATCAAGCCCGGCATTGGGCTCCCTGCTCGGCAGGGAACCTGCTTCTGCATCTCCCACTTCCTCTGCTTGTGCGCGCTCGCTCTTTCTTTCTCTCTCTCTGTCAAATAAATAAATAAAAATCTTAAAAAAAAAAAAAAAGACAATGGAGAGAGAAAATCTTCCTACCTGCAAGTAGGACACTTTGTTACCCACATGGTGCAGAAAATGTGGCCTGAAAAAAAAAAAAAACACTACAGATTGGTCTAATTATGTGATCAGGATAGGAGGAGAAAATGATCTGAAAAGTTGAAGACACAAGGGTCTGGGTGAAGGCATTTCAATAGGCAGATTGGAATGAATATGAAGTGTGAAGATGTTTTTCGTCACATGTTGATTCTCACCAGAAAGCTTTTATTATGAAAGAGGTACTGAAAACCAAATAGACTAAATAATGTGGCCACTTAAACATCCACCTGTGGATGGACACAAGAACAGAGTAGTCATGGTGGCAGACTGAAGCTATCTATGGGCCCGACAGCATGGACTCTCCCTTACCAATACCAGTCTTTGATAGCTACCTCCGAATATCCAACCTACAAACAAAGGAGACCTATGCTGGACCTCCAGCACAGCACTATTCCTGGAGGAGTTAAGAAGCCACTTGATGACAAGTTAACTATATTGAGACCCTTCTTTCTTAGGTTGCTTTTCCTGCCTGTGGAGCCTCAGCCAACACAAATGAAGCAGATGATGATGATTTGCTCTTCTTTCTCATCTCTATAATCTTTATTATTTTCTGGTTAATTTTCTGTGATTTTCTCATATGGGAGATTGTGTTCTCAGTACACAATCTTCAATTTTGTTACTTCCATATAGCTTTCAATTTTGTCCTTTCTTATCTTCCACTCATTTTCTGAAGCCTAACACATATGAGAAATATGATTAGCTTTAGCTGATCTGTGAGCTAAATTTCATCTATCTTTTGCTTTCTTGTATCTCAATTTAGAATTATATTTTCGGGGTCTTTTTTCCCCTTTAAACTGCTGGGAACATGAAATTTTTCATTCTGATGTATAATATCCTTGCATTTTGGGAAGTTTGTTTTCTGTTTTGTGGATACTCTGTATGCATAAATTACCTGATATCTGCCGCTCGTTTGACGGGAGTATTTCAATCCTGGCCTTCCATGTGCTGAAAAACATGATGTCAATAGGTGGAGAAATGAATAAAAGCAGCTGGAGGCTTTAATCATATTAAAAGAAAAAAAAATTTAGGGCGCCTGGGTGACTCAGTAGGTTAAGCATTAGACTCTTGATTTCAGCTTAGGTCATGTTTTCAGGATCATGAGATGGACCCTCGCCTAGCATGGAACCTACTTAGGATTCTCTGTTTCCCTCTCCTTCTGCCCCTTCCCTGCATGCTCTCTCACTCTCTCTTCATCTTTCTCTCTCAAAAAAAAAAAAAATCTGTCATATATATACAGCACCCTTTAGTTTCCAGCATCCCACCTCTTAGGGCTGAGCAAGAGGTTTTCATAACTCATTTTGAAGTTAAGTATAAATACAGGACTTTTTTTTTTTAATTTACATTTCTCTACTTGGTTGCGTCAGGCCAACAGCATAAAACCTCTAATTTAGAAAGGTAGTCCAAAAGGAAAAAAAATAGAATGTCATTTCTTTTTAAACATTTCTGACATTCTGGATATGGAATTCAGTGGGCCACTTTTTATACCTTCTCAGTGGTCACAGCCAAACTACTGAATTTTCATTGTTCTCATATTTTGCATGTGTTTTCAACAATGTCCATTTGTTACCAGGAGGCTCTGCACCCTGTCAGTTTATTCAGTGTGTTTCAGTGAGGGAGGGAGTGCAGAAATAGGCAGCTCACATTCATCTTGAGAAGCACGCTCCTGATTGTTAATTTGTTCACTCTGTTTTTATGCTTCCGCGAGTGTGTATGGGCGTGTATGAATGTGTGTGTTAGATGTGATTATTAAAAGTAAGGATGCACAAGTTATCATGTCTCTGTTTCCTTTTAGTCAGATATCACCAGAATAATAGTCATGTCACCCACTCAGAAATAAATGCTCTTTTTCTTTCTCATCCTAGGTCCCAGTTTGTTTTTTTCATAGCATGATGTTATTTGAAATTATTTCTGATAGTCTAACCCATCAGTGGGCACAGTTTGATCACATTATTGATAACTATCATATTTTATTCACTGTTGATTCCACTTTCTCACACCGAATACAGTTCAGCATCTTTCCTACTGGTTCTGACGTACAAGTCCAAGCAGCTACCACAATGCTTGTTTCAGAACTATTACTATCTCCTTCTCACAGGGAACAGTGATGTGTTTTAACTTTTTGCCGCAGTCTCTAACTATTCTCCACAATGAATGTCCTACTGATCTGGAGACTTCAGACTACCACACTCCAAGATACCCTCTGGATCCCTTACTTCTGAATTGTACCCAAGTTATATGTGTTGCAAGACACTGCTGCTAGTTTTTCTGAAGTGTTTCACCAATTTTGATGTAAACATCTTTTTAAAAGACCTTTCTTTCTATATGATCTAAACATAATTCCATAGACTAGACAGGTGACGTATGTTAATGACAAGTGAAGCCTTGCTACACTAAGAATCACTCTTCCTGACAATCAGGACTTTGATAATAAGACAAGCTCCTTGAATATGCATTCAACTTCTTTTAAATTTAAATTTTCTTCCAGAAAACATATCCATCCTTTATGAAAATAGAATCTATAAGGTTTCAATGCACATTTCTCAGTTATGCCTACAGATGCCTGAATCTGGATGGCTAATAGAGTTTGTCCTCAAGCTAAAATACCCTCTATAATGAATTGTGTATATAAGACAGTATATGTTTGATTATGTTGCTAGATGTTTTCCTAGTAGGTATTTATATGTAAAATATGAATATTGTGATTCATTAAGTTGCTTTATTTAAATTACATTTTTCAAGTTAACATTAATAATATCCTTCAGTATACATCAACTATCCAAATCTTTTGGATAATTTGATTAGTTTTATCTTCAGTCTTCAACCTTGGAAGTACTTTCCAGGCACTTTCTTGAACCTACTTCTGAGGTTAAATCACTGTGTCATTAATATTTAAAAAAGACTAAATGGAAAGAGATGCTCATAAAGTCCAGACATCTTTGTCACTGATATAATAGGGCAATGAGACAATTTCCCTCCTAAGAACCGGAAGATAGTTCTGTCTGTTCTGTGTTGGCTCATTTATCTCTGTTACATTGATGAATTCATTTTCATGACAATACTTGGTCTGAATAATGAAAAGCTGGAAGAGATAGTCTGATGGTCGAGATGGAATATTTAAAATTTTCTTTCCAATTATAGCTAACCATCTTTTTGAGATTTACCATTGAGATGATCAATCATTTAGGGTGAACAAAAATTCCTAGATGATATTTTTAAACTAAATTACAAGTCATTTGAATAGCATAATCTCTTTTAAAGCTTTATTAAACCGGTGTGAACTCTAAGTCATTATATCTTCTTAAACTTAAGTACATAAAGTGTAACAATGTGTTTTCAGCTATTCATTTGGCAAGAACTTGAATATACATTAAAAAAAGTTTATTGAAACAAAGATAACCTTTATAAAATAAATCAACTTTTTATTATATGCTCAATTCCATATGTGCTCACTAGTTAAACAGATTCGTTAGGTAATTATTTCTGCACGGTGACTCCTTAAAGCAGTGTTTCTCAAACTTCAGGATGCCTAAGAAGCACATGAGGATCTTGGTGGAACCTGAGATTCTGCATTTTTTAATTCTTTCTTTCTTTCTTTCTTTCTTTCTTTCTTTCTTTCTTTCTTTCTTTCCTTCTTTCTTAAATATTTTATTAATTTGACAGAGAGAAAGAGCGAGCACAAGTAGGGAGAGCAGCAGGCAGAGGGAGAAAGAGGCTTCTCACTGAGCATGATCCTGGGATCATGACCTGAGCGGAAGGCAAATGCTTAACCAGCTGAGCCACCCAGGCGCCCAGAGACTCTGCATTTTTAACAAGCTTTCTCAACATCCACCTAACTAGTCAAAATCTGTTGGCAAGTTTTCTCCATGAGAAGTTCATGTAGTTGGATGGATTCTGTTTTTTGATTGACAGTTAAAAGGCATACAATTCTGAAAGAAATGATGCTTTAAACTAAGTGACAATTTATAATATTTGTAACAATAACTGATAGGATAAGTTAGTATCATTTGTGAGCCAATTTGACCAAATTCTGGCTTTGAATTTTAGTAACAAAACAAGATATTAAAATGCTGAGTCTGCTATCATAATTGTTACAACACACCTCATATGGCTTTTTTTTTTCTTTCTTTTTTCTTTCTTTCTTTCTTCATTTTTGGTGCCAGGAATTTCTAAGGCTTTACATTTAAATGTCATTTTCATGCTTACAACAATCTTATCAGTTACACGGAATAATTATCCCCATTTACAGGTGATAAAACAGAGGTAGAAAGTGTTTAAGTAACTTCGTCAAGGTCACAGAACCACAAGAAGTAAATCAAGGATCCAGACTCGAAATTTAAGTAGTCTCTATAGTGTGAACCCTTAAACACTTTGCTATACTACTTATGTTTCAGGATGAAAGAGTTATAGCAATTACAAAGTTTAAAAATTGAGCCAATGATTTAATAAAGGAAGAAATGGAAAGGGAAAACTTAGGGTTTTATGAAGATGCTGTTTGACAGATCTTCCTCCGATTGAAGAAAGAACACATGGAAGCTTCAGCAGTCAGAGACTCTTGCTTACGTACTTGTGGCTCTACAAAGATGAAATCCCCTACACCCAAGCATGACCTAGCAGTATGGTAGACATTGCTAAATTAAATGAATAATCAAAATCTAGCTAATTGAATCTGTGACAAGAGGCTCAAGTAAATTTGTTGTATTACATGTAAATAACCGTACATGGATTTCTAAAGAAACAATCTGAAAGTGGCCTTTCCTTCACCAGGAAGAGACTAATGAGCTGTCCATGCAAGGGGAGTCAGAAGGTATGCATATACGTTCACATTCATGAACATTGTAACTAACAAAAGGCTAAACAGTGAAATGTTTAGTCAGTTGCTTGCACTAGGTAGTGTCTTACTTCTAAAAAATATTATTTGTTTTTAATTGACCAGCTTGAGTTTGGTTTAGATGCTGGGTGAGAATATAACAGAGTTCTCTAGAGGTACATTTTTTTTTTAAATCTCACTTTGTACTTACAGACACAAAGAATATCAGCACAGTACTTGCTATAGACTTCTTTGTGTCTCCCCCAAAATTTACGTATTGAAGGCCTAGAATTCATATGTTGAAGACCTAAACCCCAAAGTGATGGAGACTGCAGATGAGGCTTCAGGGAGATACTTAGATTTAGGTGATGTCATGATGGTGGGACCTGTAAGGTGGGATTAGTGCCCTTATAAGAATGGACACCAGAGAACAACTCTCTCTCTTGCCAGGAATGGCCAGCAATCTTGGTACTAACAGATAAAAGATTACTCCGAACTTTGCTGTGAAAGAGAGGAAAAAGCAAAGGGGTCAACGCTCAGAGATGAAGACCCTTTGCCCTTCTTTGCTCATGCTTTTATTGTCAGGATAATCACAAATCCTTATCACTGTTTCTCAAGCACTGATGTGTGACAATTGGTCTTACTAGAACTGGGAGGATCTATTTACAGGAAAGATACAATATGCTAATCAGCATGTTCTATGAGTTCTGCTAAACATAGCCTAAGAGACAATACATACATCTCTTAGATCAAGGCTGCCATTTGGGCCAAGAAAGCTTCCAGGAAGGCAACTCTGTGTGGCATTCCAGTGGCCAAGTGGTCCATCCAGCAGGCCTCCGCATTCCAAAGGCCTACGCCCTCCTCGGAAACCTTCTCTCACCCCCAGCGGCCTCTGTGTTACATTTTAGTAAACCAGGTATTATGGCTGATTTCATGCTCTACATTAACCCCAACACTCCCTGTCGTGTGAGGACATAGTAAGAAGGTGGCCATCTGTAGGCCAAAAAGAGAGCTCTCACCAGAAACTGATTGTTGCTAGGATCCTGACCTTATATTTTCAGCCTCCAGAATGTGGGGGAAAAAAAATTCTATTGCTTAATTCACATGGTCTGTGGTATTTTGTTATGGCAGCCCAAGATGTGGTCTCGAAAAGTGGGGTGCTGCTGTATCAAATACCTAAACATGTGAGTTGCCTTGGAACTGGGTAATGAATGAAGTCTGGGTGAGTTTTGAGGTGCATGCTAGAAATATGGACATTAAGTGTGATTCTGGTGAAGTCTGAGATGGCAATGAGAAGCATATGACTAGAAACTGGAGGAAAAGTGGTCCTTGCTACGAAGTGCCAAAGAACTTGGATGAAGTATATTCTATGGTTCTGTGGAAGATCGACCTTGTGAGTGATGCACTTGTATATTTAGTTGAGGAGATTTCTAGGTAAAATACTGAAGGAATGGCTTGTTTTCTCCTACTGCTTATAGTAAAATGCAAAAGACAAGAAATGCATTGAAGAAGGAATTGTTAAACAAAAAGAACCAGAAGTTGAGGATTTGGGAATTGCTCAGCCTTTCCATATTGCAAAAAGTAAGAAAGCTCGTTCTGAAGAGGACAGTAAGGGTTACGACTGAACAACTATGTGATAAAAAGTTTGTGGTATTATATTTAACTGAAGGGGTGGAGATGGGACAAAATAAAGGATAGCTGTGAGGCTTCTTGGATATGACAGGACGGGATGACGGATTTTGTCTGATAATCTGTTTTTCAAGAAAAAGGAAAAATATAAAGAGGTCAACTCAGAGACCATCAGGGCTACTATTTTGGTTCAAAAGCTTCACTGAGGCATTTGAGGATAGGATGACTAGTGGACTGAAAGAATGCTAAGAAAGCAGAAAAAACACAGCTATTTATTTGTGTGATTTTTAAACGTATCTTATGTAAGATCTGCTGTAATCCTCTGAGAATAGAAAGTGGTTCAGAATTAAACAAGGCCTTTCTTTTCTCCTGTTTTGCATATATATACTTCTGGTATTTAAAAGACATGTTGATTTTAGTTCCTAGATGTTTCCTGAACCTTTGAGCACATGGTGCTACAATATTAATAATTAGTGGTGGGGCTAAATTCTTTTTAAGCATTTCATTCTACTTTTATGTCCCTTTCCCCACTGATGGTCCTACTCATCTCATGGTATCCATCACTTGGTATTCTTTGCAATATATAACTATTTCATTTTGCTTCTTCTTTGGTTCCCACCGTCCTTTAATATCATGTCTGTATTCCCTTGACTGCCCCTTCAATATTCCTCATTTTCTTTCTTGGGGTTTCCCCTGCCAGGTCTTTCTTCCCAAAACTTTACTTATCTTGATCTCAATACCCGGTTATTATTATTTCTATCATCACCTCTATCTTTCCTTAGGCCCTACCAGTCTATCAGGAACCAAACACTTTTTTTCTTCAGTTACTACCACCCCTTACCTGAAATTCTTTGCCTAGATTCCCAGTACCCATTTCAGATTTTCTATCTTTATGTTTTAATGTCTTTTCACAATTTCACCTTATAGATCCAAATAATTCATATCTGGGTATTCCATACATGTCCCCAGTGACTTGCTGTCAAATCTGCTTCCTTGGTGTCCAACCAGTGCAATTGTACAGGATCCTGAGTCAAAGGCTCCTGAACTTGAGGTTTAATGTTCTGCATTTGCTATTTAGATTCTTAGTAAGTTTATCACTGCATTTATATTTTCTAAGTGGAGTCTGAGGAAACCATGGAGAATGTACCAGAGGCTCAAGAGCGTTCATTTTAGAGGTGATGGGAAGTCTTCTGTGACCACCATGGGACCTATTCTGGACTGCCAGCATGTGGGGATGTGCCTGAGTGTGTGTGCGCGCAGGGGCAGGGCCAGATTACCACATCGCTTGCAGGCTTTGTTGGAGTAGGTCATTTAGAGGACATGGCCACTGGTTGACCTGTGAGCTGAACTTGGGCAAGTGGAGGCTCCTCACCTCCTCCTTTTTTCCTTAGAACATACATTCTTCCCATTGTTCATGCCCACAGCAAGAGCTGTTTTTAAGGTCACAGCCCTGAAAAAGCAATGTGTTGTTAAGAGCCTCTGGACAGTGTATGTGACTAGACCCAGAGAAGACCTCTTTATAAACTTTTCGCATTTGGTGAGTGAGTGAGGAGATCTATTTGTCTTGCAGCCACCCAAGACAAGCTTTATATGCCCCCCCCGACCCCACGTATTACAACTCCTGCCTACCACTCTGGAGTGCTGTGCCTCTTTCTTTGGTCTTTCCTTTCCCTCCACGTATGGGGACAGTTAATAGATTTCACTTCAGAAGCTCCCAAGGTTGCAAACCAACAGTCTTGAGAAGTGGCATAGCAGAGTCATAGGTGCCCCAGAGCTTCATGGGGTGTTTGGGGAGCAGATGGCTGGAGGCTGCTTCTCAGTGGGACTGAAGCTCATACCCATCCCTGTTCAGGTGTGGAGTGCATCCCAGCGCAGAGGTTTAACCATTCTTGAGTATCCCTGTGCACATGAGTGGTCCCTAGGCCACCTTACTTGCTTGAACAGATGTTTCCTTCCTTCTTCCAAATGAGTCTGGTTTGCATTCCTGTCTTTGGCCATCTTGAGGCATCTTCCAGGGATGAGCCATGATATAGGAATGAGGCTAATAATTAAACATTTTAATTTTTCTTTACTTAGAATAGAATTGTGTAGAAAATAAAACCACCATGACAAACTGAGAGAGGGGAGAGAGAGACAGAGAACAGTAAAAAGAAAAAAATCCTATATACCATTAGCCACACGTTTTAATTGATTTTTTAAACAGAAAGCCACCAAACTCCATAGATTTGGTAGCTGCTCCTGCTTGATGTTCACTGCCGTCCTCAGGCCTAGGATACAGACCACCTACCTAAGACCCACCGCTCTCGGTTTTGCTCCAGCATTTCTTTTTTTCTGCCCTCGTTTGATGTGTGGCTTTCTTCTAGTATCCTGTTAGACTCCACCCATTCATTCTCTTTTTAAAATATATTTAAATAGAAGTATGAGTTGATTTAAAAAATGCATATACTGACAATGATCATACTGAGATTATAAAATATATTAAGGTTGTACAGAAATGTTAATAAATTAATAACTGTGAGCAATGGGCTCCATTAAATGCTTCTCTGCTTGAAATATCTAGGGTAGCTTCCCTTTTCACAACTGAATATTGAATAACACAGTTTATAAATGAAACTAGACTAAAAGAAATCCCATTTCTTCCTTAATATTGTGAAATATCAAAAGTTACTGGAGTGGGATTTCTCATGATATTGAAAGGAAGTGTGAGATAGCTCCGAGGGAGCCATCTTTGAACAATTGAAAAAAAGTGGGAATTTTGAATTTAGACTTAAATCTAGGCTCTGAGTTTACAACTGGGAGCCTTTTGCTACGTTTAGTAACATCTCTCATTTATACAACAGAGAGAATATACTTTTCACATGGTTGATGTGATGATTACATGGATGTTAACACTTTGCAAACACTATGCAAATATCTTTTATTATTTATATAATATCTTACCTTCAGAATTCTTTATAGGAGATTGGATATATAAAAGCTTGGAGGGGGGCGCCTGGGTAGCTCAGTAGTTAAGCGTCTGCCTTCGGCTCAGGGCGTGATCCCAGCGTTCCGGGATCGAGTCCCACATCGGGCTCCTCCGCTGGGAGCTTGCTTCTTCCTCTCCCACTCCCCTGCTGTGTTCCCTCTCTCACTGGCTGTCTGTCACATAAATAAATTAAAAAATCTTTTAAAAATAAATAAATAAAAGCTTGGAGATTTTTAATAGCTCCAGTTTATAAGACCCCAATATTAAAATTTAGTTTGGCACTTATGAAATGCCAACCACATAAATTTAAATAACTCAGAATTTTTTTCCTCTAACAATGTAGGATACAAAAGTTTGTCCCCTATCCCACCATGCTTTTTTTTTAAATAATGTTTTGTTTTATATCGAATCTTTAATATTTTTCATGCCAATGATTTTTCTTCTTTAGTATGGAACACAATGGGATCATAATGTATTTAATTTATTTAATCAATGTTATAAGCAAAATTGTAATGAGGCTCCTTGAGGCTAAATTGTATGGAAATGTGATTATTAACTTATATATTTTATTCTTAAATAATGTAATTGTTGGCTTAGGATGATCAAATAAAATTTTCATGCTTAACTTTTTTTAATTTTATAAATTAAAATTTGTGGGTAGAGGTGTCAGTGAACTTAAATTTAGTCAACGTAGGTCATCTTAAAAATGACCTGCTTCCTTTCATTCAAATTTAAGTTGTATGTAATTGATATTAGTTACTTAAGTGAATTCACCAGGCAGTTTTTAAACATCTATTAAGGATAATTGGGATCTTAAGTAGCCAAATTTTTTATATTAAATAGAGCAAAGGAATGAGCCTATTGAAGAAGCATCCACAACCTTGACAAACTTAAGAAAATCCAAGAAATTAATTACATTTTTCCCTGTGCATGAAGTAGTGTACAGCATGGATAGAAAGTTACAGGAAAAAAATGTTATATAAGACTCAGGACATTTTGTAATTTTCTGGTAGCATAGTTTGATCACTTTTTTGCTTAAATTTAGGTAAGGTAAATCAGGATCATGATCAATAAAGAAATGACAACTACTCTTGTTAACAACCTGGGTGCTATTGCCAAGATTGTTGAAAGAAGCAAACTATCTACATCTTCGTATCTTTTGCTCAATAAGCATGTTTTAAAATCATTTCATGGTATGCCTCATCAAGCCACTGCTTCATTTCTTCCTGCATAATTTTGACAGAACTGTTTGGAAAATCAATGCCTGAGAGCTGTGTTTGGATTTACTGCTGGATCCAATTACTGTGTATTATCATAAAAAGCATCAAACTGAAAATTATTGATGGTGCTTGTTTTGTGAGCATGCAACTGTTAACTCTAAATATAAATATTTTAATGGCACAATTTCTCACTATTATAGAAAAGAAAAGAGAAATAAGACTTCTAATATGGAACAATAAACCACTTAAATTTAAACAAGGTTCTTACTTAAAAAATAAATGCCATTCTATTTTATACACAATTCGGACAAAAGAGTACTTTAAACAGCTATGATTAATAATACTTGCCTTAGATTACATGGAAGAGTATTTTTATGCAAAGAAAGTAGTTTGTCAGGAACGTTGGTTTAAAATTTTTACGTATGTCTCAACTGCACTTACGGTTTAAAGCAGAGGTTGGCAAACTGTATAGCCTGTGGGCCCGAACTGTCCCTCCCATTCATTTCTTTGCAGTCTGTGGCTGCTTTGCCTTACAACAGCAAAGTTCAGTAGTCGTGACACAGACCTTACAGACAGCAAAGCTTAAAATACCTACTCTTGGTCCTTTACAATAGGAAAAAAAAAAAGTCTGCTGGCCTTGCTTTAAAATATTAAATGTAGATTTTTATATAACAGTTTCAATATTTAAAGGAAATTTTGAACCTTCAGTATGATCTTAAATTTGTTAGAGGTATATAATTGAACTTCAAAGTTTGAAGTATAAAAATTAATATAGTTGGGGCGCCTGGGTGGCTCGGTTGGTTGAGTGTCTCAGGTCATGATCCCAGGGTCCTGGGATTGAGCTCCACATCGAGCTCGTTGCTCAGCAAGGAGCCTGCTTCTCCCCTGCCTGCTGTTCCCCCTGCTTGTGCTTGGGCTGTCTCTCTCTCGCTCGCTCTGTTTCAAATAAATAAATAAAATCTTTAAAAAATTAAAATAAAAAATAAGAATTAATATAGCAAATTAAATGTCTATCTATCCATGCCATTTGCAAAGTGAAAATAATCGCAATTACAACTGTTGTTCATTACAGTTACTTAGGGGAGTGGCTTACTCTTCAAAAACTCCTACTGACTCTTCTCAGAAAGGTATTTTTTGAAAAAATGGTTAAATACTAAGAAAGCATTTACTTGGATAAAATGATGATAGAAAGAGATAGAGTTGAATACAAATGGCAAGAGCTGTTGGTTCATTAAATCGGTACTGAAAGACCTAAGAATGGATATCCAGAGATTCTGAGCCTAAAGAAAGCTCTCTCATTTTCTCAAATCTACTTGAGTGTGAGTTTTCCATCACCCTGCCTCTGTATCTCCACTACCAACGCGGTGATACCTGTGAGGAAGGTGGTACTGGGAGAAAGAAGAAAAGATGAGCTCACTACAGAACTCCCTGGAATGAGGGCAGTTACAATCACATAAAGATGGGAAAATAAAGTACTGTGTGTACATCTAATACATCTAAGGGTTGTAATATTTGTTTCTAACTGAAGTATAATTTACATACTGTGTTATATTCATTTCAGGTGTACAATATATATATATTATTTTTATATGCTCAGGAAATGTGTTGTTTTTTACTTCTTCTTTTGAGTAACCACTCAGAAAGCATTAGATATATTTGGTTGAGTTTTGTTTGTTTCAGTTTTAGTGTAGAGCACTTTAAAATGCCCCCTGAGAAGCAATGGCATTTAATAAGTGAGGGGAAGAAATGGTGAATTGCTTTTGCAGTCTTACCCCTCGGTGTTAATTCAAATTCATTTTCCCCAGCAGTTTTTTTGTCTTGATCATTAATCAACTTTCTTAGACACTAACTTAATGGAAAACATAATGCAAGCAGCCTTTACTAAAAGTAAAATTTTAATTTTCTTTGCCAGGGACAAGCATAGTATTCTTTCCCACTCCCTCTCCCCCTACCCCAAAAAAAATACTGAAGATAACAGATCTATAAGAAGGATTGTCACAGTTCTCTATCTATTATAATAAGACTGTGGAAACTGTATATAGGAACAAAGTAAATGGGATTTTTGAACTCTCTTTAACATGTCTGTTATGCCTTAACATTAGTATGACCATTTATTTTCATATTTAAAATTAAATATTTCATATAATTCATAAAGTTACATCTTCAGTATTTTCATTTATGAGAATTATATTTAATATTAAAATTTAAGGGTGCATTTTTTCTTTGTTACAATAGCTTTATAAAGACTATAAAAATAGCAATCATTTGTTTAATATGCCTGAAACAATCTGGCTAATACTAATGATCCATCCAACATTTAAAATCCTTTTTGTTTTCTCATCACATTTTTTTCCTAAGACATGCTTTTGTATGATGAATTCTCCAGGTTGTGAAACATAAGTTTCATGATAGGATATATGAACCCACAAGTTTGTTATTTCCTCATTGCAAAAGACTGGCAAAACTTGCAGTCTCCCTAAGATTCTACATTTGCAAAAAATGTAATAAAGCCTATCTTATAAGTTTGTCTTAAGGACCGAACAAAGTAATACATGTGGAAACATTTTGTGAATTTAAACACGCTTCAGGCAGGTATTACCATGATTATTGTAAAATGTGTGTCTTAATTAGGAATGGACCCATTGTTCTTGATGAATTGTTATTTAGTACATATTTCGAAAAGACAGCCCCTAAGTAAGCACTACCTCATATAGTGCTCAAGTTCAGAGATTCTTCAATTCATTTAAAAAGTGTATATCTAAGTCTTCATTAATATCACACCAAAATGTTATTTGCTAAAATTAGAAAGTTAATGATTCCCTTAATCCTGCTAATCTTTAAATTGAACAAACCCAGTAAGGAAATAGGAACATTCTGTTCAACAATGACAATGGAGATGATTACAGAGTTTTAATCTAACAGACGCAAATCTTAGAAGAAAACTAAACCCAGGTATTTACTTGTTGAGAGAAAAAAAGGTTTATACTGGTTCCTTGTCTTGGACAGATGTGACTAAAACAACTTAGCATAAATATGCCACTTCATTATTTCTGATTTCTGGAAAGAACCTCTCCTAAGCAAAGGGTATCTATAATTTTTCTAAGAAAAATTGCTATAATCAATCACTTTTCTTAATATTAATAATAATTATGCCAAAGATAATGCAGCCATATACATTAGAACATTTATATCATAAATAATTTATACTATAGTATTAGTAGTTGCTGAATAATTAATATAGCCGAAGCACACAGTAATTAGCTTGAATACCTGAGAAATATAATTGTGAAAGTAAAAACAATTTAGACTTTACTTTTTACATTGCCTTCATATGTGTTTTCAGCCTTCTCAAAATCATAAGAGTTGGAAGAAATTACATTTAGAAACGGAAAAAGAAGGATTTCTCCTCAGTGTTTTTTGACAGGTTAACCAGGCTACTGAACTCATCCTATATTCACAAGAAATTTGTGAGATCCAGGAGCAGGTATACTAATGCCTGTTTCCATTCACATGAAAGCACTGAGGTTACCAGAAGGTATATATAGAGCTATGATTTTCAAAAAGTGAATTTGATAAATGAAAAGATATTATTATCATAGCTAGTCAAAAGTCCTTGAATTCAATTTAATAATTGCTAAGCAATGTCTGTGCACAAATTATTTGACAAGTATTATAAGATATAAAATATGAGAAAGTAATAATTCAGACTTATAAGAAACTTATATTCAGCATAAATGTCCAGAACCTGAGGCTAGAATGAGTTCCGAATAAAAATGAAAACTTTCAGGGCGCCTGGGTGGCACAGCGTTAAGCGTCTGCCTTGGGCTCAGGGCGTGATCCCGGCGTTATGGGATGGAGCCTCACGTCAGGCTCCTCCGCTATGAGCCTGCTTCTTCCTTCCCCACTCCCCCTGCTTGTGTTCCCTCTCTCGCTGGCTGTCTCTATCTCTGTCGAATAAATAAATAAAATCTTTAAAAAAAAAAAAAAGAAAACTTCCTCAACTATGCACTTTGTTTTGCATTTTGGAGGCTGAAGCACTTCCACTGCCATACGCAGAACTCTCATCTCAGCTCTTTGGTATTTCTTTTTTGTGTTAGTGCATTGGCCTCACTTTTTAATATTTCACTTGACCCAGACTTTTCAAAAATACAGATAGCTTATTTGATTTTTCACTATCATGCTCATGCCTTATTAATATCACACATCATTGTTTAAATACTATATTTTAGGTACTGGTAAATATTTTTATGAAACTCCAAAGAGAATTTTGGATGTTGTTAATTCTTAACATTTTATTTGCTATTTTTGAGAGTATATTTTATGACCATGCAAAAAAGGTATGGTTAATAACTACCTAACGGAGCACAAATGACATTCAGCAATTGGACCATTAAATGTGGTAGGTTTCAGTAGATAGAGTTAGGATATAGATTCTGTTCTAAACTTGAACATCAAGGTTTTAGATACTTTACTATTTTATACATTAAATGGTTATTACAGTGATACATTAAATCAAACAAGAACTTTAGTAATAATAAATTGTATCGTCATTTATATATACCAATTTTCAAAACTGAATAAACAATTGAGTACAATTATTTAGAATTTGCAACATGTTCTGTGTCCCTAGGGATGTTATTGATTGCAGGGAATGAAGCCAGAGGTAAGCCAGGCTGAAACTGCGCTCCTCAGTTGAAATAGTATGCGAGTACTGAATTAGATTTAGCTACTTCTTAGCACCATTAACATTTAGACAACCTCAGAAAGACCACTTGGTGTAAGGTGGGGTCAATCGGTAATGCTTACAGATCCTGAGTAATCGCATTGTGTCTTTTATTAAGAATAGCGTTTTCCCCCCGCCGGCCACCCAAGGTTTATCTATACTAGTATTTGTCTGGGACCCAGTTTTTAAATTTAAAACCTTATAGGTTATTTAGCATGTTGTAAATAAACACTGATAATATTATGGGATGATTGGGCTAGACACTGCTTTACATATATTAATTCTTTATATCCTCCAAATTATTTTCAGCTGCACGTACTTTTTTTACCTTATTTTGCATAGGAGGCGATGAGACACAGAAAAATAAATTAATTGCTAGTAAGTGAAGAAGTAAGATTCGGACCAAAATAGTCTGCTTTGGAAGTTATCCTCTCAAACCCTGTCTTTAAGTCTTCTCTGCTGGGCCCGTTGCAATAATCAGCAACTGAAGGAGCCATTTATATACTATTGTTAAATGACAGAAGATTTCTTCTTTGCCTGCAGTATCGTTCACAGACTGAGAGGACATTTGGCCACTCAGGGATTGCAAACAGTACAGCACAGGTTTGCAAACCAAACAACTTGGCTTCGTGTTACGGATCCGTAAGACCAGTTCTGTGATTTTTCGTAACATTCTATTAAAGGTCCATTTTTCCATCCATAGAGCGAGGATAATCACAATTTACCAAACTGATTTATGTAAAATGAGTTGGAGGATATCTGAAATGTATAGGTCAGTACTAGATATTCAGTATTAGCCATTCTCATAAGAATATTAAATAGAATAGAGAGAGAAACTTTTAAAGTTCTTATTACATTTTTACTTTTCCTTAAACACACTACTACTACTGATCTGTGAAGTACATCAAGCAATGTGAACCTATAAGAAATGGAGTTGAGGGGAGCTTTCTTATTTCAAGTGAGTGTGGTTGTTGAAAGAAAATATAATGTACTGGCAGTTTGCCTAAGGGCTGCAGTGTCAGTATATAATTAAATGCCTTAAAGTATTAAAAAATAACATATCTTCTTAATTTTTATCTATTTTCTTTTTTTCTAGTTTCTTTCTTTTCTCAACATTTTCGTCTTCATATTTTCCATACTACTGACCTCTTACCACTTTCTCTAAATGGCTTAGAATCTCAGTACGCTTAATCTTTGATCCTGAGTGAAATCCATTTTGCATGTTGGATTCATTCAGTCCATAGGAAACTTTTGTAGTTGTTTTTCCATGTGTCCACCTATGTGTGGACAACAACAAAATTAGTTCACAACATGTTACCAAAAATTAACATTTTGGGGGTTTTTTTTGCCAATATTAACATATGCATTATAATTCATTAATAGAAAGGTGCAAATAATAAAAATAATTCTGTAAAGAATACATAAATGTGTTAACATTTTAAGTAAATATAAATTTTACTCAAATAATCAAGAACACATAATTTATTTTCTTTATGAGGTTACTTATATGTTTCAAAATATGAAATAGTTGACACTCTCCTAGATAAAAAATATATATATGTATAAATAATTTGTTTTATTTAAAGTCTGTCCAAAATGTTAAATTTTCTAAGGTCACAGTGTTCTTTGCTGACTCTGCTAAAATACTCTCCCAACATTTTTTTTCATACTCTTGTTGGAAATATAACATACAAAGATCAAAGTTTAAGAAATCATATAGGGAATGAGTATCTCTATCCATATCCAGAGAAAGCCAAATCAGCAAGTAAAACACTAGGTAAAAATCATTATAAAAATTGATCAAAATATACAAGCAAAGCATTAGTCATGACATAACCAATTCAGTTGTAGGATGCTGCTTTTAAATATTATCTTTTCCACCAAAACCTTTTTCTGAGAGGTTATGTTAGAATCACTTGATTAGATATACAAGATCAAATCTGAATCTTTTCAAAGGGAGAAATAAAAAGAAGGAAAGGAAATAAAATATCTTCTTACTGGTACAATGAGCTAGTCTAAACTAGCATAGGACAGGTAGCCACATCTTATCATTGTAATTGGGTGTCTACAGGATCAATATTCTTACATAATTCAGTCTTTCAAGAGTCAAAACTCTTAAATGAAAGAAAGACAGGGAAGCAATAAGGAAGAAAGGAAGTGAGGAAGGAAGGAAGGTAAAAATTAAAGAAGTAGGAAAGGAAAGAAAGAGAAGAAAGAAAAAAATATAGCATATAGGGGCTACGATAATAGAGTCAGAATAGGCCATTTTAATGTAATACTATATTTTTCTTATAAAAATGTAACCTTCATCATTAAAAAGACCAAAAAATGTGAAAATGTCCCTAATGAGACTTATGGTAAGCCACATTTTAAATTGCACTAGTAATCTGGCTATCAGGGGACAAATGGCTTTACATTGATTTTTATTGATCATGAAGTTACTCTTTTGAAATTCATATTGAGTACATTGTTGCTTTCGATAATTGAAGAAGGGCAGTATATTTCAATAAAAGAATCAGTGTAATTCATTTGTGTGTCTCATCTAATCCATACTAAGTCTGCTTCACAGTTTGGTTTTTTTTTTACTTTTTATCCATATTTTATTTTCCTGCTAAGTTGAATATTCAACTTCTATTAAAAGTTAGTACATTGTCACTAGTAATTTAAAAGGTATAAATGCACAGTATTTCAGCTGAGACACATGTCATGTCTTTCAAGGAATGGTAAACAAATTTTTAAGTGTATCAGTTATAGATACACATCAGCAATAAGAGAACAACAATGATAAACCCACTGGGGAATACACAGAGACCTATTGGTGAACTTCCTGCTTATAGTTCAGAATACAACAGACTTTGACATTTCTTAGGAAATAGGTCTCATGATTTCAAAATATACAAATAATAAAGAACAACACAGATCATCCTTGAAGTGTTTGAAGATGTACAGAAAAATTTTTAGAAACTATTTTGTCTGATAGTTTCTGAATAAGAATATGATTCAACTATTTACATGCTATGTAATTGCCAACTTCAAACTTGATCATCTCCTCTCAATCCAAGTGTTTTTGGTAGCTAAGAGCCACCCATTTCAAAGAAATAACTTCTCTCGCCATATTCATTTTATTACCAGGGCTAGCAATTGACTTTATATGAATACCAGTCTTTACAAATAAGCAGAAAATTATTATGTCATAAGAACTACTATGCGGCTAAAACAAGTGGAGAACAATCAAATTTATTTGATGAGAATTCTGGGTAAATGCCTAGGATCATTTATTGAAAAAATAATTCATTCAGAATCAAATATCTTTAATTACCTTGTAGAAGGTGTAATTCTTCCCTTCATAAATTAGAATCTTAGACTTAGCAGTGATCTCAGATACACCACAATACGTTGTATTATCTGAAGATTTCCCTTATAAAGTACATTGTATACCTTATAAAGGATCCTGCACATGTGACTTTTTGGCTTCTGCTTTAAAGCATACAGAGGTTACCATGTTGTTTTATTGAAGACAGCCCTTCTCATTTCACCTTTGTTGAACCAAAGTTACTACAAACTTGGCATACATTTGGCATTATTACTTAAAAAACACCTCTATCCATAATTTTATTTTACTTTTATCATGGTCTATGAAATAGACAAGGTGAATATTACTATCAGCAGCTTATAGATGAAATCACGGTTGAGAAAAGTTGTACCTTTTTCAAGATGTTATATCCAATAATTTGGAGCTAAGACATATGCCCCCAAGCATTCTGATTTTAATCAGGATTCATTTTACCCCACTCTCTACAGCCGAATTCCCCATTAACCTTTTCAGCATCTTTTTTTTATATATATAATAAAAAGAGACTATATTAAAGCTCCTTGCCACATGAATCTCCTTGATTGACATATCCCTTGTGATAACTCTACCATTCCGTTTTTCAAGACCAAGTGTGCATTTCTCCTTTAACTATCTAAATATCCTTATGTTACCTGATTTCTCAAGATTCTTAATATGCTTCTCAGAAAAGAAAGCAATATATTGGAGCTTCTGGTATGGGGTTAAGAAATGCACACTGTCTTACGTGGATATATAGGACCAATTTCACTAATTATCTTTCTTCTATTGGACACAGTGTTCAATTAATACATTTACTATTTAAAAGCCACATAACAGTACTGGTTCATAGTCAGCAAAAGATTTTTTTAAAGTCTTTAACAAGCACTTCAGTGGATCCAGTTCTTACCAATTCTTGTATTTGCATAACATTTTAGCCTAAATGCATTAATTTACATTTCTTCTTGTTGAACACAATCCCCTTGAATTCTATACATCAATCTATTCTGTCAAGAACTTTCTGAATCTTAATTTCACCATCTATCATATTTTATCTTCTTCTGCTTTTTGTCATCTACAAAATTGGTAAATATAGCTTCTTTATTTCAATCAAAATTGTTTGGATAACAATTGCACAGGACAGAACTGTGAATTTCAGAGGTGCACCTCCGAGCCTTGGTTTATTTATTTCTAAAGAGACAGAGTTGATCTAGCAGCTCTAAAATTCTATGACATAAAGAATCAGAGCCATATTGTGCTAAATAAATATTCTTTAGAATATATATCAATAAATATGTATCATATATATAAGATGCTTAAAACACTTAAAGTCTCTAGTTCTTTAATAATTTTACCACTAATTACTATTTTAAATTTAATACGTATACTAGAAATTCTCAAGTGTAGGGTTATAACTCACCAATAGGTTGTGATTACTATAAGGCATTCCCAGTTCATTATTAATACTAATAATTAGGTGTCTATGTTACTGTTATTGTGTAATTTTGTCATTATAATAAGGTATTCAGTTATATCTCAAATACAACTTCATTCTCATTCTGCTACATTCCAATGATCTCTGAGTGAGACAGAAAGGTGTGGAATTACAGATACTGTGCCAAGCCTGTAGTACTCAGAGACCTGAATTCCAGCCTACTTATGTAAAATGGAAAGGAATATTTGAGACAGCTAAATTTAACTGTAAACTCCTTGACTAAGAAAATGTATCTTATTTGCCACAGTATCACTGAAATGTACATAACATAGCATGGTACATAACATTTCTGTTTTATTTTCTACTTGCATAACAAGATTAATTAAAGAGACATTTTTATAAGTAATCCCTAAATTAGCTCACTTTTATGTAACAAAAGTTCATTTCTTGGCATGACAACTTTACTTGAAAAAGTTTTGTTTGGTAACACACTAAAGGGAATAATAAACAAGAACTACTTCAGGTGCTTGGGTGGCTCAGTCAGTTAAGCGTGTGCCTTTGACCCAGGTCATGATCCCAGGGTCTTGTGGTCGAGTCCGAGTGGGGTTCTCTATTCAGCAGGGAGTCTGCTTCTCCCTCTGTCCCTCCCCCTGCTTGTGCTCTCTCTCTCAAGTAAATATAATCTTTTTAAAAAAGAACCATTTAAGTTAGTCTCATATAATAATAAGGATCATCTTTCCTTCAGTTTCCAAGAACACATTTCTTATTTACTTCTCCGCCCTCACTGAAGTGCCTTCAACATTCCTATTCCAGTGACTATATCTGTTCTTCAAAATAGCATAGGCTTTATCTACCATGGTCTTGTTTCCTACAATTTTAAGGAAAGGAAAATTTCTAGGCAATGTTTAGCTGATGGGATTTCCAAGGCAATTGTTGAAGGTGTAGTCTAATTTCCTCTTGCTACTTATTGTAAAATGTGAAGGGAAAGGTAGAAAATTGAGAGGAAAAATGATAAGTATAAAGGAACTAATACTTGATAATTTTAGAAATTATAAGCATCAACATTCAAAAATCATGTCTGGAGATAAGAATCTGAAATATAGACACTTAATGTAAGCTCAGTCAAATATGAGCTCCTAGTAAAGATTGCCATATACCAAAAAAAAAGCAAGACATCATGAACATGAATTAGCTGAAATAAGAAGCAACAGATTTAATCTTGAGGATGTTGAAATGAACATATAAGAAATACAAATTGATTGTCCATTCAATTCTTAAACAGAAAATAAAAAATAAAAATCATAAAACAGGTATGAAAGAACCAAATAGAACTTCTGGAAAAAAAAAACTAATAATTAAAAGACTAACTAGAAACAATACTAAAAAGATTAGTTATATTAGGGTGTCTGGACGGCACAGTCATTTGAGCATCTGACTCTTGATTTTGACGCAGGCCATGATTTCAGGGTTGTGGGATCGAGCCCCACATTGTACTCTACCCTCAATGTGGAGTCTGCTTGAGATTCTCTGTCCTTCTCCCCCTGCCCCTCCCATCCTTTTTTTCTCTCTCTAAAATAAGTAAATTAATCTTAAAAAATTAAAGATTAATCATATCATTTTTATCCAGATAAATAAAAATAAAACAAAATGCGGGAAATTATCTGGAATATATTACAAAAATAAAGGGAACAGAAAATATGAGATAGGATAGGGATATGGAAGATGGACTATTAAGGCCCTAGCATATATCTAATCAAAGTTTCAGGGAGGAAAAAAAGGAGAGAGAGGAAGAGAAAGAGAGAGAATAAAGAGACTAGCTCAAAATCTACTACTTAAAAGGAAATTGATGATAATTTTCCAGACTTAATGAAAATATCAGTAACAAACATGATGAACATATTATCCTCATATGTCCATATTTATGCAAAATATTTTTAAAATGCTCAAGACAAAAAGAATAAGTCAAAAAAGAGAGAAAAAGGCACTCATAAAGCTAAATGTGTGGTTGTTTAGAAGAGCAAAATGAAATTTATAATGTTTAGGTAAGAAGGGAGCAAACTATGGGATTTACCTAACTGTAAAAGCAAAAGCCTTTGATAAAATTCAACAACCATTCATGACAAAAGTCCTAAATTAAATATTAAGGATAACTTTCTAAAGTTGATTAAATGTATCTACAAAAATAATCTGTAACTTGCTTCATAATAAAAGTGATTAGAAATAATTTTATAAATATCAGAACATAAGTAGTCATGATAAATATCACTGTATCATTGTAATATAAAACAATACAGTAAGAAAAGAAAAAAAAAGTGTAAGGATTGGGTAATTAAAAAAAATAGTGAATGGAAGAAAACTCTCATCTTTCAGAGATAACGTATTTGGATCCATAGATAACCCCAAAGAATCTAGGATCAAAATATTAGAAAGAAATAGTAGAAAAACTGTAGAATCAATATCCAAAAATCAGTTATAAGCCTAAGTGTTAGCAAAGCTAAAATCATGTGTTTGTAAAAGGTCAAAACTGACAATTGAAAACAAAACTGTGTTATTTTAGATAAAGTCTGTCAAAAATGTGTAAGTTGTATATATTGAAAATTTTATTGAGGATTCATTAAAAAAGACAAAAATAAAGAGCTAAGTCATAATCATTAACTGGAAAGATCAATATTATTAAGATACAAAAAATATTTCCCCAGGTAAGTCTATCTATTCAATATCATGCTATCAATTGGACAGATGCCTTGGACTTGACAAGCAGAATATAAAATATAAATAGGAACACAAAGGACCACCGATAACATTACTGAAGAAGAGGAATGCAGAGAGGGACCTGACCTATGAATTTTCTAGATCTTTCTAGTGTAAAGTTGATATAGGAATAGGAAAATAAACCAAGATATTATAATAGAGAGTGTGGGAAAAAAAGCAATACCTAAAGTTAATTCACATTGTTCACAGAAATGTGCTAATAAAGAATCTGGTTTCACTCATTTATGGAACATAAGAAATAGGAAGATCGGTAGGAGAAGGAAGGGAAGAATGAAGGGGGGAGTAAACAGAAGGGGGAATGAACCATGAGAGACTGTGGACTCTGGGAAGCAAACTGAGGGCTTCAGAGGGGAGGGGTGTGGGGGAATGGGATAGGCTGGTGATGGGTATTAAGGAGGGCACATATTGCATGGTGTACTGGGTGTTATATTGCAAATAATGAATCATAGAACATTGCATCAAAAACTGGGGATGTACTGTATGGTGACTAATATAACAAAATAAAAATTATTTAAAAAAAATCTGGAAACAGTTAGTAAATACTAAACTATTTCTCCTAGGGGATTTAGAGGACTAGGTTCCTGAGTGCCTCTGATCACATTTCATCAGTCCATCAACATATAACCTTGTTTTATGTGTGTCTCTGCTTAAAGACACCTCATTTAGTATTCAGTGTTCACTTACTAACGTTTAAATCTTGGCCAAAACCACCAGAACTCATTCCTGAACAGAGCTGATGTAGTGCACACACACACACACACACACACACACACACACACACACACACACACATTTTTCCATAAGGCACATCCCAGACTTACATAGGGCACTTCAGCCCTATGCCTGGGGCTATATGAAACAGCAACATTACCATGAACCCCACCCAAATTCAAAATAGATCTCTCTAAAAAGTTTAAAAAGGACTCTCATTTATAGTATGAGATCTGAAATGAAAAGGCAAAAAGTCACCTGACTCAGCTTCAGCTGGGAACTTGCATATAGGGTACCTCAATAGGGTATCTTGACTGGTTATGAAAGCACCAAGAGTATTGATTTGGGGGTTACAAATAAATTTTTGTGAGTAGGCAAATTTGTAAATGCATAATCTGCAAATAATGAGAAACAATTGAATATAGACACTGGTGTACAACTTGAATTATCACTGAATCTTATGGGAAAAGAATGGATATATTAGTTAAATAGTGATTTCACTGGCAATCACCAGTTAAAAATAAATCTTATATCTTACTCATTTTTTAAAAGATTTTTATTTATTTATTTTAAAGAGAGAGAGAGACAACAAGAACAGAAGGGGCAGAGGGAAAGGGAGAGAGAGAATCTCAAGAAGACTCCAAGCTGAGCTCAGAGCCAAGGCAAGGCTGGATTCTAGGACCTTGAGATCATGACCTGAGCTGAAACCAAGAACCAGAAGCTTAACAGACTGTGTCACCCAGGCGCCCTGATATCATTTTCATTTTTAAAAACAATTTGATGACTAATACAAAGTTAGTAAGAATAAAACTATTTTTTATTTAAATTCAATTAGCCAACTTACAGTACATCATTAGTTTCAGATGTAGTGTTCAATAAGAAAAAAACTTTAATGATTAGAAGAAAATATGAGATTATCTTTATGACCTTATACTAAAGAAGCATTTCTTTAAAAAGAGAAAATCTCAAACTAAAAGAAAAACAAAAAATTAATAAATTCTACTATGTTAAAACCTAAAATTGTGTTTATCATCAAAAGAGACTATTAACAATAAATCATACACTGGGAAAAGCTTTTTATATTGCATAAAATCAAGAAAATATTAAATTCAAATTGCATATGAAGATATAATCCCACAAATTCCATTCCTGGGCAAATGTCCTAGAAAAATTATTTTCCAAGCAAACTCAGATGCTCTGGAGATGCCTATGAGAATGTTTATAGCAGCTTACTTCCAAATAGAAAAATATAACAAGTTAAAAATAACTCTACATGCCTTGATAGAAGAATGCATGCATAAACTGTAGTATATTTGGGAGATACTTGTCAGAGATGGAAGTGAGTGAAATACAGTTATGTAGCAAAATTCACAAACATGACATTAAGTAAGCAAATAAGTTGCAGAGGAACATGTGCCTTATAATATCATGTATGAATTTCCAAAGTACTAAAAACTTCATAATGCATTGTTTATAGAAACATGTGTATAAAAACCATATTGGAAAGAAGGGGAAAATGAGTAGAAAATACAGGCTAGTAAATACTCTTGTCATGAGGACAGAGAGTGTTTCGATTGGAGTGGTAAACCTAGGAGCTTCAATAGTACTCCTATTTTATTTCAATTGGTACCATATAAATATGTGCTTTTGCATTTCTTCATTATTTGTTAATTGATTATGTTTTTATATATAAAACATGTTATAGAAAAATAGGAAATAATGAAAGTGAGATAAGTTGATATTTAATAATCACTTTTCTGAAGTAGTAATATATGAAATGAGTATTTAGGGAAGAAAATTTTTAAGCCCAATAAAGAGTCAAAAATTAGAATTTTTAAAGGCAATTCTTGAAACCACCAAGAGACAGGACACTAGTGATATACCCATAAGAGCATTTCAGTCCAGAGTTTATCTTGCAATGAGGCCCATGTATCTGTTTTAATGTTAATGGTCTTTTCAAATGTCCAAGATCCATTTAATTTAGGTTACCAATAATACTTATAACTTAATTTGATTTCCTAAAAAGAATTTTTAAAAGTGATGATAATGTAATTTTTAAGCAGGTTAAGTATTTAGATCTATTTAAAAGATTTAATGGATGGACATATGAGTTTATCAGAAAATCTCTTGTGGATTTAGTTGGCAAGATATTTTAGCAAATATGAATGAAATAAGTGGGTTGAATAAAAGCCATGCTCTTCACATTTAGCAGGGCCTTCCCTGCAACTTAGCCTCTCTCACATTTGATCCTTTTAGTCTCCTTTTTCATTTCAATCACTCTTGCTATATTAGGTCTCTTCCTATAGAGCTAATTCTCTTGCTCTGCCTCCTCCTTCTACCTCCGTCTCTTTCTCACTCCATCATTTTCTCTCTTAATCTTGCTTACAGGCTCCTTTTCAAATATTACTTCATTCATAGAAAACTTCCCCAGTGACTGCCAATTTAATAGAATTTCAATGTGAATAGGACTTCAGTTGAAATTGTCTTCTGGCACTGGGTAAGTTATAATCATTCGTGGACTCATTTCCCTTATATATCAAAATTCTTGAAAGCAAGAACTGCTCCTCTCCCATTTTCTATTTCTTGTAATTCAGAGGTTGTACAACATAGTAAACAAAAATTTATTATTTAGGCTGAATCCTGATCTAGGTCCCAGATTCCCAATTTTCATCAAGATCACATGCTTTAAAAAGAAATCCTTCCAGATGGTTGCTAAATAAAGTTCAAATCTTAATAATTTTTATCCAATAATTATTTTCCTAATATTTGCATTTTCCTAATATAAATGTTTTGTTAGTTATACTTGCACAATTAAATCTGAATATATATATGGATATATATTTATAAAGAAAACGTGTGTGTGAGCTGAGATATACCTAAGAGGAAACTTTAGTTTGACTTTGACTCAACTCGAACCTGCTGATTATTTTTATTTGAATTGTCCTGCCACTTGGCGTTCTTCAGTGAGGTCATAACCACTCGTAAGGAATAAGGCCCAAATCAAGAAGTTATGTAGTATTAATGTTGCTGCAGGGCCAAGAAAGAGGACATTCCCATTTTCAGAGACAGTATTTGTTGTTTCAGTATGAAGTTTAACATTTATTTGTAATGCAACCAGAAATAGGCTTCTTATAGGTAGAAACTTACTCCACTTGACCTTGAAACTTGACCATCAAAAGATTTTAATCCTTTGAGTTTACTAACTCTTGGGAGTCCTTATATTTTCAACATTATGTTAATTACAGGAATCAGTTTTGATTAGCCCCCCCCCCCTTTTTTAAAGATTTTATTTATTTATTTGACAGGGAGAGAGGCAGCAAGAGAGGGAACACAAGCAGGGGAGTGGGAGAGGAAGAAACAGGCTCAGAGTGGAGCAGGGAGCCCAATGAGGGGCTAGATCCCAGGACCCTAGTATCAGGCCCTGAGCCGAAGGCAGACACTTAAAGACTGAGCCACCCAGGGGCCCCGCGATTAGTCCTATTTCATAACAGGTTCTTACTCTCACTACACAGGGTGGTGTACTATGTTTGTAGGACTGGAGCATATATGTACTTTGGAATGTCTATGAATGCCCTGCTAAAAAGAATGGGCTAGTTCCTAAAGAAAGTACACTGCACATATATAACTAACAAAGGGCCAGTTAAAGTCAGAGTAAGTTTTCAAAAAGGGACAAATAGAACATCTTAAGAAACCATTTTTAATCTCATTGATAATTCAAGTAATACAAATTAGAACAAAAGTTTCTCATTGATATTTTCAATTTGCAGACATTTTTGTAATGTTAATAAAATGTAATGAAATTATTTAAGGGAAACTCTCATGCTTTGCTTTACTTAACTTACTTGGAAGTCAATTTGGAATGTGTATCAAGACCCTTAAGTGTTCATTATTATAATTAAGCTGTCTGTATACTTCCATTAATATATCCAAAAGAAAAATCATAAATTATGGACTAATATAGACTATTATTCATTTAAGAATTATCTTTCTTAATTAATTATAAATCCTCTGAAAATTCAAACATAAATGACTTTATAAATGCAGAGGTATGATAATCTAGGAATAAACTTAAGGACAAATAAATTTACTGCAATTACTTTTTTCTAATAAAAACTTCATAAAAATGTAAATATTTGCTTAAATGTAGGATACAAGATATCATATGGATATGAATTATAAATCATTATCATTCTTAGATAATAGTAATAAATATATACCACATTCATAAAGAGTAAGAATATATAATAATACAGAGAATAATATAATAACAATATAGAGAAATATAAAGAAAACATAGAGACCTAAATTAGGAATGATACAAATAGTATATAAATATTAATAGGAAATTATAAAGTGCTAGATAAAATACATATTAAAATATTTAGAAATCTCGATAATATTAGTAATTTAAATGCTATATATTAAACAATTCATGACACCTTTGTAACACGGCATATGAAGAATGCAAGAAAATACATTTATAAGTAAAATATTTGTGAATATAGATGAATAAAATTCAAATAAAATATTATAAAATTAATGTGAAAAATAACAACATAATACATCATCAATAATAGCAAGTGTAAGACACCAGAAATAATGCAACAGAGAGGAAACATTTTACCCCAAAATAAACACTGGGGAATCTAATAATCTAATGCCTTACACATATTGGTTAAATGAGAAAAACCAATTGGTCATTTGTAATACATCATATACTGTATTTAATAAAGATTTTTGTATTTTCTCCTGGTCTGAAAGGGGATAATCTCTTTAAAGATTTATTTGTTTATTTTAGAAAGAGAGGGAGAGGGAATGAGAGAGAGAGAGAGCAAGAGCTGCGAGAAGCGCAGAGGGAGAGGAAGAGATTCCTTAAGCAGACTCCTCCTTGCTAAGTGCAGAACCCACACGGGGCTAGATCCCAGGAACCTGAGATCATGACCTGAGCTGAAAACAAGAGTAGGATGCTTAACCAACTGAGCCACCCAGGCACCTTGGAAAAGGATAATTTTTTAAAGAAAATTAGTAACTATAAGATATGTCTTTAGCATGATAAATATTATTTAAAATCAAACTCGAGTCGTATTTAATGTTGAACACCCAGAGATAATAATCAGCATTAGATATAGTGATAATACAAATAACCCTATTCTTAATGTTATTTCACAATTGTATAGAAGTTCTAGATAATGCAATAAGTCAAGAAAATTACTTGTGGATTATAAAATAATGGAAAAGAGGAGATAATTTTATCATTTATGGTAATGACATGATATATTGAAGATAATATGAAAGTTCAGTGTAGTGGCTGGTTACAAAATAAATAAATTATAATCAGTCAATTGTAATTAATTGTATTTCTATATGGTGATAATAATCAGCTAGAATTTATAATAAAAAATCACAAAAACAAAATTATTATATATCAAATAATTAAAAAATAATATTGCTGAGGTAATTTATAACATTATACTGTTAATTAAGGTTGATGAGAAAACATCAAATAGCATTCTATGTAACAAGTATCTCTACTTAATTTTTTTTAAGAACTGTCAATTTTATTGATTGGTGGATGAATTTTAAATAGGCTCCATGCTAAGCATGGAGTCCAGCATGGGGGCTTGAACTCATGACCTGAGCTGAGATTGAGTTGAATGCTTAACTGAGTGAGCCACCCAGGTGCCCTTTTAATTAATTTTTTTTGAGAGAGAGAGAGTGTGCACCCATATGTGTGTGCGAGAGGTGGGGGGATGGGGAGAAGGAAAGAGAGAATTTCAAGCAGGCTGCATGTCCAGCATCGAGCTTAACTTGGGACTCATTCCCGCAACCCTGAGATCATGACCTGAACCGAAATCAAGAGTAGGTCACTTAATCAACTGAGCCACCCAAGAGCCCCTAATTAATTTTTTTTTATAAGAAGCATAATGTCCTGGGTATATCCCACCAACAATTTCAATTAGTCTAAGAGCTCACTAAAAAACAATAATTTTGTTGTTTAGGATGACGTTATAAGTGGGTTATTTTTCAATTATTCACTTTACATCTATATGATATAGTATTTTTCTTCAATTAATGTATATTTCCAAGAAAATTAAAGGAAATATTATAAATAAAAATAATCTAAAATATATATGCCTAGAAGTGGGTTTGCTGGATCATATAGTATTCTGTTTTTCTTTCTTTTTTTTTTTTGAGGAGTCTTCAAACTGTTTCCATGGTGACTGCTCCAGTTTATATTCCCACTAATAGTGTACAGGAGTTCCCTTTCCTTCACATTCTCACCAATACTAGTTATCTTCTTCTTTCTTTTCTTTTTTTTTTTTAAATTTGGATAATAGTTATCTTTATGGGTATGAAGTGATACCTCACTTTAGATATCATTTCCTGATGATTTACATTTCCCTGATGTTTAGTGATGTTGAGCACGTTTTTTTAGGTTGATACAGTTCCTTCGCCCATTTTCTTTCAAAAAATAATTTGGCACAAACTATGTGCCAGATAAGATAAATAAATCACATTAGATAAATACCACTGGTTAAAATACATAGGAAATTATTCATGTCACTACAAAAAAAAATCATTCTGAAATTGCATTAAGATACAGTTTTCAATGATCAAATCAGAAAACCTTAAAAGTGTAAGCCTACTTAATTCCGGAGATGGACACACATTAAACTTCAGTGTATAATATTACAGTGTGAGATATTCTACTTTTAAGTATATCTACTAATGTTTTAGATAAAAATATTTCATTAATTTTGATCTTTGGAAAAAGCCCTCTATGTTTCCATTATGTGATTCAAAAGACTTATACATTATTGTCAAAAGTAGTGTGACTTCAACCTTACTGAAAAGCATGAAGAAACATATAATCAAAAATGACACATAACCAAACTGTTAGTTATATTTGGTTTTTGGTGGGCTAATCACTTTTTTTCTTCTTGCCATTTTTTTTTTAATTTACGGAATTATATGCTACCCATGTATATTTTTTGTAATAAAAATAAAAGTAATCTTTGAGATATATTACTGGTTATATTTGAACAAGACTTGATTTCTGAATAGATTACATAAAACAAAAAATAAAGAAAAATGCCTCATTCAAACATCACATAGGTCATTATTTTGCTTTGAATTATTAAAGCAGAGGTTTTCAAAAGTAGATGAATTGGTTGTAGATCTTGAAGTATATTAAATATATACATAATTATTTGAAACAGAATATTTATCCATAGAAAACAAAAATTCAATTAATTTACCAAAGAAGATACAGAACTATATGGGAGATACTGGATCAGTGCACATAGACTAGCAGGTATGAAAGAGATCCACCATCTTTGAAGTAATTCAAACTCCTTATCTTTTTGGAGGAGTGAATACCCCCTTGCTTAAATAAAGAAAAGAGAGGAGATGAGAATACTTTTAAAGCAATGAAAATTAGCTGATCAGGATCCCTAATTTTCTGGTACTTTGTTGAATCTATACATATACAAGGCGTGACACATAATAACTAAGTTAGCTAAATCAATGATCAAAAATTACCTATAAAATATTGTCCCCTTTAATGAAGTAAAGTAGAAAACATAATGAAAATACAAAAACTAATTAATATTTTGCATTTTAAAACATATTTTGTATAATGAACAATAATACAGAAAACTAATGTATGCATTAAGGACACCTTGACTTCGTAATATGTATTATTTTATAATTATCTGTTTATCTATTTTGTGAAGATTCATTTACCAGGCATTTAGGCTCTACTGCAATCTTTAATAATAAATGGTTTATGCATTAGCAAGGATAGGGTAATTTGGGAAATTTAACTATTGGAATATATTTTATTATTTCAATTTTTAAAGTTTTATTTATTTAGTTCTCATTATATTTCAGATTTGCAAGGATATAGATAAGGTCCCTATTGTAAATGAAATTCTGACTTAATCATAATTGTTTTTAATACAGCACTGTTGAATCATATCTATTTGAATGTACATTACTAAACATAATCAACTGCAGTATATTTTGTTTAATCTGAACCATATATTGTATTTATTAACCAATACTTAAATAAATCTATATATCTTTATCTGCCTATCACTTACCTATCAGTATCTTCTATTATTATTTCTAAAAGAATAAAGATATTGATTATAATTTTAACCCAACATAATAATACAGGATATCTTGCTAGACTATTTCTTGTGCATGAACTTAATTTTTTATGTAACTATAAAGTAAGAATAAGAGATCTCTAGTAAGTGCCCTCTATAAAGTAGATAATACATGGCTAACCACATGTTGTGTTATTGTTAATAAAATTCAAAATACATGCTTTAAAAGCACAGCATCTCTTTCAAAACATGTTAGAATTACACTTCAGCAGTATATTTGCATTCTATAGATCCATTATTTATGAATACATCATAAAACACATCTAAAAAATACCAGCATATATGAAGCTTTTTATAAACATCAGTATCTCAATCTGGTTAAATGTTTATTTAATTTTACTGAAGGGTAAATGGCATACATAATACTTGATATCAAAATCTTTTCCCATCTTAACCATGTGTAAGAGTAGGAGGCTGGTAATATTGTACTTTTATTTTTTAATTTTTTTTTAAGGAGACATAAAACTGTCTTGAGAGTACATAAAATATGTTTAATTCTTTTGGTAGGTCTGAGTTTTGTTTGGGAACAGATTTTTACAGCCAACTTTAAAACCTGTAAATGAAATGGAAATTTAAAAACTCCAAACTGTTACAGCCAAATTATAGAAGATACTGAATTCAAACCATAACTTTTATGAAAAGTGTAAGTGAAAACTATTTTGATGCTGTCTGAATATTAAAATCTGGCCAATGTTTTGCTATTGCTTCTTTTTTTATAACCACCAAATTCTAAGACTCTGCCCCTGAATTTAATTTTCTTATCCCGTTTGTGTCCTTCCTCTATACTTGTTTACTTAGCTTTCTCCTTTCTCCTGCATTTGTTACTTTAAAAAAAAAAAAAATGACCTCTGTTTAATTCAGTCTTCTTCCATCTCCTTTCTTCAATCACTTACGTTAAACAAAAGCCTCTAAATAAATAACTTTTCCGTCTTCGTTGGTGTTTTCTAGGAGAGAACAGTTTTACATTCTTTCTTTCTTCCTTATTACTGTGGACCAGGAGATCTCAACTGGGTCTATCAGTTTCTAGGGAAACCCAGGGTCTTTTTTTTTTTTTTTTTTTTTTTTAGATTTTATTTATTTGACAGAGAGAGACACAGCAAGAGAGGGAACACAAGCAGAGGGAGAGGGAGAAGCAGGCTTCCCGCTGAGCAGGGAGCCCTACCAAGGTTCCATCTCAGGACCCTGGGATCATGACCTGAGCCCAAGGCAGACGCTTAATGACTGAGCCACCCAGGCACCCCAGAAACTCAGGGTCTTAGTGCCAGACCTGCCTACCCATTTCTCTCTGCCCCCTCTCTGCTAAGTAAGGGATCACCATGATGATCGATTCGCTCTGCAGCAATCTACATCTCCTACGCTGAAAGAGACATTTTACGTCACCCACTGTATAGAACCTGTACGAAGATTTGTCACAAACTCCTTCCCAAGACACTACTTTAGTGTTTTGTACTATTTTTCATTCTATAGGTGATGTAAAAATTAATATAAGATAAATAGTTGGAGCAAGAGGATTTTTCAATTCTTCAAACCCATAGAATATACAATATCCAGTGAACTGTAATGTAAACTATGGACTTTGAGTAATAATAATGTGTCAATATAGGTTCATAAATTGTAACAAATGTACTACTTTAGTGGGGATGCTGATAGTAAGGAGGCTATGCATGAGTCAGGGGTATATGGGAAATTTCTGTACTTTCTGCTAAATTTTGCTGTGAAATTAAAATTGCTTTAAAAAATAAAGTCTTTTTAAAAAAGTGGTAACACATAAAGGAAAATGTGAAGTCTTAAACATAACAGTTAAATGCCTAATCCAGCGTTGTTTGTAGTAGCAAACAATTAAAGAATCATCAGTAGGGAATTAAAGAAATTATGACATTATCATTAAAAATGTGTAGCCACTAAAACAAAGTAAATCTTCAGGAAATAATGTGAGAAATATTTAAGACTTATTATTATATAAAGATAACAAGATTCAGAGCCATTTCTACTTGTATAATAAAGAAATGTGTATTTATTAATCATACATACACACACTTGCACACATACACATATATAAACAAATGATTTCTAGAATAATAAAAAATGGTTACAATGGTTGCCTGAGTGTAGGGGATGAAGGACTGGGGGATCAGTGGCAAGAGGCAGACTTCTCTGTCACCCTATAATCTTTATGTTGCTCATTTATTTCTCATTTATTTGTTTAATCATATACATGTACTCCTTATTAATTTATTTTGAAGTAAAAATATATAGCATTTGAGTTAAAAATTAATATAAGCATATTTAGAATATGCAGATGATATAATGTTTGTACCTTTACAAATATGTCACTGTAAAGCAGCCTGTATTTAATTATGATAGGATAATAAAATAATAAAATGACAAGGTTACTTATCAGTAATATATTTCAGTCAAGGCAAGTCCCATATAGCTTTTGCAAAGCCGTGAAGAATGAGTGAACACATGGAAATGCATGTCAGGATGAACTCCAAAACTCCAAAGCCAACGGTGCCAAATTCATCTTATGGTAAATTGTTCCATTCAGCAAAGCAACATGATCAATCACATTAAACTTGCCATGAATTTACACTATATTTGTTTTATATAGTATTTATAGATTTTTGTGAATTGGATTTGGTTCCATAATTTTTAATATGTTAAGCATTAGGAGTTGAATCCTAGTTTCGTGCTTGATCAGACTGTTTATTGGTTTCAGCAATTTAGATCAACATCGAAGATCCAAGTAATTCTGTTCCTAAAAGAGCATATACATCTTTTGCCAAAACAAACCAAAACAAAAACAGAAATTTAAAAAAAAAAAAAAAAAACCTGCTATTTTGCAGAAAATTCTTGAAATGACCTGACCTGAGTTTTCTGGGATGAGAGAGGTGCAACAAGGGTAACGGGTAAATACTTTGCCATAATTTTATCCTTTGGAACTCTCGGCAACCTTTATTATTTGTCATTGTTCAATTATTTTCTCAGATTCTGCTTAAATCCCATATTTAATTCCAGTGTTTCATATTCAGCATAAAATCTTGTGCTTCACCGAAACCTCTGAGACCAACAGCAAGCCCTCTCTCTTTTCACCCTCCTCTTCACATTAAATAGATAACCCTCTCCCTTTCTTTTCAAAAGTCATGATACTTGTTAAGTCTGTAATGGAATGCTTAAAAAGGGTAGTAGTAATGTCCCCTGAGTTCTGACAGTCTAATTCTCACTCAAATATTTTCTTCCCTCTCACTTTGAAGAGCATCATATCAGAAACATAATAGATTTTTATTTAATATGTGTCGAAATAAAGTAAAATTTGAGTATCTGAGACACCATTCAAAGTTTGCCTTCCCATAATATTTATTTTAAGGAAGGAATATTATAATTGCTTGTTTCAGTAGTTATAACAAATTACCAAAATTTAGCAGTTCAAATTAACACCCCTTATTATCTCACAGATCTGTGAGTCCCAGGTCTGGGCATAGTACGACTTAGCTTGCTCCTTTATTCTGGATTTCATAAGACCAGAATCAAGATGTTCCTTTCTGCAGACTGCGGAGATGAATCTCCTTCCAAGGTCATTCAGGTTGATGGCCCAATTCAGTTTCTTGGCAACTGTAGGACTGAGGTCTCTGTTTCCTTGGTGGCTGTCAGCCTGGGGCCAGCCTTTGCACCTGGAGAATGCTCATATTACTTCTCATATTTTCCTGTGGTTTCCCTATATGTTACATGTACATGTAGGTTGAGTCCCCCTCAGGCTTTAATCTCTAAGACTTCTCCCTCGGCTACATCTCTCTAATTGGCTTTTCTGTCTTCTCTTTTGCCTTTAAGGATCCATGTGATTACATTTAGCTCCCCTGAGTAACCCAGAATAATCTATCTTAAGGTCAGCTGGTTAGTTGCCTTAATTATATCTGCAAAGTCTATTCACAGATTTTTTTAAGATTAGCATTTGACTGAATAATCAGAGAACAAAAATCTTGGGGGTATCTGTAATTCTGCCTTCTACATTATTCTTGTCATCCAGAGTCAAAACTTTAGATACAGTGGATTTAACAATACTTATAAAGGATATAACTATAAATTCCTCATAGACTCAGACAAGTCATCTGTTTATTCATTTAGTAAATATTTACTGATCACCTATCCTGTGATAGGTACTGTAATTGGTATCGATGATATAGCAATCGTAATATAAATATATTCCCATTTTTACTAAAAAAATAAACTCAGTTATAGTCTGTCACTTAATAAGCAGATGAATATTGAACACATAATCACATTTTGTGAAAAAAAAGGATAGGAAAACAACCCAACAGGGACACATAATCATTCTGACTAAATTGAGTTTCTAATGGACTCATTTACTTAATTTAGTCCATGGATTAATTTCCCTCTGTAAAACTCTTCAAACTTATTCAGTTCTCTTCCAGATAGTGTGCAGCCTACCTCTCTCTTCACATCTTTGTTGATCAGCAGTCCCTATTCACACAATACTTTCAACATGCTGAACTCTGTAATTATCTGAATAATGCAATCTTACTTCAAACCTACCTGAGACATCTTGAACCGAGGTTCTAATCATTACATTAAATACTAATTTTCTCAACCTTTCACACTTCATCATTCTTTCATTTTCTGTGTCCCACAGCTTTCTGCATATAGCTTCAGTGTAGCATACAAATTTCATAAATATTCTTCTGTAAGTCTTTCTCCACCATAATATTGAGTTATTCAAAATTGGGCACTATACTATATCTTATGTTGCTCTGAATCACTAGTCTAGAGCCTAGACTAATAAAGGTGATCAGTAAATTCTGAGTTAAAGAGAAAAAGAAAGAGAGAGAGAAGAAATGGAGAACATGGAAGGAAAGAAGAATAGAATGAAGGAAGGAAGGAAAGAAGGTGGAAAGAAATGAAAAGAAATAGGATGTACATCAGATTCTTTATCATCCTATCTTCATACATGCTTAGTTCCTACATAGCAAATATCACAGATTTATTTGCAAAATATCATGCCTATATTTCAAAAATTATCGCATTTGATACAGTTTTATGGATGAAAATCATAGGTGAAAATTGCTTACTTCCATATTTGTAAAATACTTTTAAGATTGCTCTGCTACTATAAATGTCCATTTTGGAGGTACTACAGCCACTAAATAGTTAATTAATATTAGGCATGTGATTTCTGGAACTTATTAAAAACTGAAGATGGAAATTTTAATTCATTCCATTTTTTCCTTTTAATTTAAACCAGTGGAACTTGCGTAGGACTCATGAAGTATTTCATTTCCCTTCACATTGATAACTCTTTAGTTGTCTTTATCTTTCATTGCATTGACTGATAATAAAAGTGTTCTTAATATCCTTGTATTAGCTCTAGGCATTTTACCTAAGTAGAAATTTAAAAAAATGTTTTCTAAAAAAAATGTTGAAATATCACTGTCATCATTTAAAATGTCATTATTTCTAGCAATTTAAATAGCTGTAAACTGTAGCCATTATAAAGTTTCATTTTTTAGATGTGTTTGGTTCTATACTGAGTGGTGGAATAATTACAGGCTGAGTGGAGTAAACAACTTGGAGTCAGAGGACATGTCTTTGACCTCCTGGGATCTGTCTCCATTGGATGCTGCTAGTAGTTGTGACAGTTTCTTGGACACTCTGCTTTATGACTGCTGAATCATAATCACCTCAGAACATTCCACATTTGCCTGCAAATAGTGCTTTGTTGCACTTCCCTTTATTCTATTCCCAATACTTTTTTGGTATGAAAAAAACTCAAAGGCATAATTTGTGAATGAGATTGTCCACATCTATCATGTCTGTTTTATGAAGCAAAAAGTGCAGACTGTTTCATGCTTCATCGGCAGGTTTGGTTGTAGCACTTCACATATGATAGTCCCCCTTATCCACGGGGAATACATTTTAAGACCCTGAGCGGGTGCCTGAAACTGAAGATAGTTCTGAAACCTATATATACTGTGTTTTATTCCTATACACACATCCCTACGATAGAGTTTAATTTATAAATCAGGCAGAGCAAGAGATCAACAGCAATAACCAATAATAAAATATATTTATAATAACAATAGAGTGTAAAAAAGTTATGTGAATGTGCTCTCTCTCTCTCTCAGAATATCTTATTGTGTTGTATTCACCTTTCTTCTTATGATGTGAGATGATAAAAGCCTACATGATAAGATGAAGTGAGATGAATGATGTAGGCATTGTGACAAAGTGTTAGGCTACTATTGACCACTTGATGATACATTAGAGAGATGATACTATGCTTCCTGACTGCAGTTGACCATGGGTAACTGAAACCATGGAAAGTAAAACTGCAGATAAGGGAGGACTACTGTGTATCATGGAGACACGATTTAAATCAACCATCAGATACATCTGTGAGAGACCCTATATCTCCCCTTGTCTGCTTGGACTGTAGTTAATGAAGCTTATGGGTAGAACGAAGTTCCTTTACACTTGAATAAGTCAAAACTAATGTAAGTCTGAAGGGTAGAAAAGAAAATTATTCTATAGAAAATAAAAAGAAAGTCTTTAAAAGATGAAGATATTCAGCTTGGCTTACTTGTGTAGAAAATCACAAAGTAACAATCAGTATTCCAACTCTTCATTTATTTTATTTTTTCACATCTAGTATTTCTACATTCCAATCATTTTCTTCATTCAGCGGCAGTTAATTATCATGCACATTCCTTGGTTCTACCATTATTTTTGGAAAAACTTTCCATTTTCTATTGGAAAAAGCACTTAAAATGTTTTTAAAAATTTTCTCCGCTGTTGATTTTCTGATAGTTTCAAGCCAATGAATATAAAAAGAAATGAGTCAACATCTGACTCACTAAAAAATATCCCCAACATCAATTCTCTGTTTCTTTACATTTATATTTAGTGCAGAAAAGTAACATTTGCTTGAATATTCTTAGTTCTGACATCTTTATTCTGTCTTTCTCACCCCAATCCATAGTACCCACTTTACTTCACATCAAACCCAACTCCCATGTACATTTCAGATGAAATTATACAGGCTCTCATGAAATGCTAATTTAAATAGAAAATTAGAATAACATTTCATCTAGGATAGAGGAATGGATGTGGAAAACTCTCACTGGGAACTCTACAAATTTAAAACCAGGTAGTGACAACTCTGAGCCCATCCATATATCTAAGTGGGGATTGGTTCTGTGAAGAAACAGAGCTTAGTCGACTATGACTGGAAAAGTAGAACACCAAGATCGGAATGAAGGTTCTGAACATTCAAAGCTATTACCATACTTGTAATGCAAGCCACAAATTGAATTCCAAAGGCCACTGGTATTTCAGGAGCTTGCAATAAATTTTAGAACCTTGCCTGAATTTGCAGGCATTTGAGGTGTAATTAGAAGGATAAGACTAAAAAGGAGAGTCTCCCTGTTTCTATATCTAGGCCCTGCTAATGCCAAACCCCTAATGGAGTTAAAGTCTTCCTCTGTGGTAACACCCCCAGTCAGAGATATATAGTTGCAGAGAAAATAACATGGAGCCGGTGACAAGGATTCTGGCAACAGAGACAAAGTATAGCTTACAAAAACCATGTGTGTAGCCATGTGAGAAATAGGCACTTTGAGAAATTGGAGAGCCATGGGATTTTTGAGGATTTATGCAACAGTGCTGTGCTGAGAGAGGATTGCTTAACATTGCTTGTTTCCTTGACTTTTTCTAAAGATCTATTTTGCTCTATTGAGGCTGGCATATCTCAGAATTTAGAGCTATACAACAGAAGGATTATTTTGGGGGGAGGAGAAAGCAGATTGGATCTTAATCCGATGAAAATATATATGGCAAAATTATATAGCAAAGTATTAAATTGATTTTATCTTCATTGAAATTCTCTTTTTACTAATTAGTCAGAAGGCCAGGCTTTGTGATACCTTGTGCCAGGTACTATTTTCAGAGTAGCAAGATGAAACAACAGGAAGTTTCCGATACTTTCTGCATTTTGTAAAAGCCTAAATTATATAAAGAGGAAATTCTTTTTTGTTTTCTAAGAAGAAATTCCTAATCTGGGACCCATAGATGAGAATTTAGGGGTTCTGTGAATGTAAATGTAAACATTACACCATTTTTTTCTCAATTAGCCCTAACTACAATTTAGCATTTTTTTCAATTACAAATGGGAACAATACTAAGTGTACCTTGGGCTTTGTTACCAGTAGACTTAACAGATGTTTTCTATCATGTCATACTTACTGCAGATACCTCAAAATAATTTTGATGATTATCACTATGTCAAAATCACGATAAGAACCATCTTTATATTGATCACATTTACTAAAATGTTAATGAAGGTACTCAGATATTATCATATCACAAATTTGTTTAGAATATTTTGATAATGCATTTCAATATAATTGGTCTTCTTTTCATTTTTTAATACAGTTATAACATTATTCTGAGAATGGATCCGTACACATCATCAGGATGTCAAAAGGGTCTAAGGCACACAAATGGCTAGGAACTTTGATTTGAAAGATGTTCTGAAGTGTTAAAGCTTTTTAGAGAAGTCTCAAACTGGGAAGACAGAAGACAGTGGGTCACATTAGCCCCAGAAGCCCAGGCAGTACCTGTAGATAGTGTCATGGGAGATACCAAGTCCTCAGAGGGTGTTGGCTAACTTTAACACCCAAGAAAAATGTAGTGTAGGCAATGAATATTGCAGACTTAAAATAGAGTCTTATGTCCCTGTACTGACCCCAAATCAACACAGGGTCACCTAGTCTGATGGAACAGATATGGCAGAAGAATGGCTATCACAAGTAAGACTGGGCTGGAACAATGGAATATAATCAGTGGTTTTCCCCAGCTGCTTTACAATGTCATTAAGACCAAAACCTTGTCATACTGGGCTGGCAATGTCTAAAAATGTCTGAGGTGATGGGTATTAAGGAGGGCACGTATTGCATGGAGCACTGGGTGTTATACGCAAACAATGAATTGTGGAACACGACATCAAAAACTAATGATGTACTGTATGGTGACTAACATATCATAATAAAAAATTCAAAAAATAATCTCTATAAACTTGGTGCATTGGGAACATAGGGTAAGGTATAAATTGATTTAAGCAAAAATGTATGAAAAATTGCAGATCATGCCTATATTTGGGAACTGAAATACAAAATTATTACACATGAGATCTTTAAAAATAAAAATTGGATCTTTTGTATTGTAAGCATCTTTCTGTCTTTATAAATGTAGTTATTTATTCAAAGTTTAAGTCAACAAAAACAAATTTTACCAAAATATAGAGTTTTATGTATAGAAAAGTAGCATTCTGTCTTGCTTGGTTTTGGGAGAAGGAGTGTGTGTGTGTGTGTGTGCATATGTGCACACACATGTGCATGTGTGCACTTTTGTTAAGTGAACAAATTCTGTTCTCTTATAAGATTCATGTTGGCCAAATTTAAGTGCTAGCTATTGATCTCACAGAAGATTAATAAATTCTCTGGCTTTTTCATTCTTTACCCTGCAGGAAAGACTTGTTTCTCTTTTTCCATCTGTGGTCATTCTCTACTGTGCCATAAATAAAAGTCAAGAGGATCTTTGGTTCACTTCCCTCAGGTGTTCTGAATCACTCTCCCTAAAGCTGTTATTACATTGAAGGACGTGGATGCTACTTACTGAGAATTTGCTTTGAGCTTTTCCAGTGAACAAATATGAGTAAGGCCTTAATTTTCCAACCATCTGTTTTCCTTCCACAGTTAAAGTTAATAAGAAATATATTCTGATTTTTGGCTTGTTATTTTCTTTTGTGAGTTAGATTTTTCCCTTGCTTTTCAAAAATCTTAGGTACTGAAAAACCACTCCAATGTCAGTACAAAGCGTGAAGTATCAACACAATTACCAAGGAGGGGGATGGAAAATTTTGTTAATTAATCGTGAACTCTGCCAAGGGCAATATTCATTGTTGCTCATTGCCAGATATATTAACTGTATATTTTTAATGAAGTATGACATTTTTTTTCTCAGAAAGTATGATTGCTTTAAAAAATGAATAAATTCTTGGGGCAAATTTTCCTCATTAGTGAGCGGTTACTTACCACAAACAAGGCTGAGAGCCGTGTCCTTACTTCCCATCCTACCCTTTCTATTCATCCTCGTTTGTTTCATTGTTTTAAATCTAAGACTGAAAGTGAGGCGTGGATTTTCTGATTGCATAGTTAGTCAATAAAACAAGTAAAAACATTCAATTAACATTTTTTGAATGTGCTGTCAAGTTTTGCATGTGATTACTAGATATACCTACTGAATGTAAAGATCTCCCTGACACCTAATAGTCAAGGAAATCCAGAATGTGTCATACTTCTTTAAACGGGAAATGCTTGGTCGCAGTAGTGGGCTAAGAAGGAAAAATACTTTCATTTTATATAATCTCATGAGTCTATTTCAGGAATACAGATTTCATTAGTATCTCAGTTTATGTGTTACAAAAGAAAAAGAAAGAGAGTTGGTATTGGTAAATGGTAAATTTTGATGTGGTTCCAATAGAAGAAAAATGCTGATTCTAGCATTAAAAAATGATCAAATATATACAGCTAGATGCACCCCACATCTTTTGAGAAATAAATAACTCTGAAAATCCAAAGGAAATTAAATAAAGGAATATTTAAACCATAAGTCTTCTGGCATATCTAGTAAGGGTTATGAAATATACTTGTATTAGAAAGTCTGGAGTTAAATCAGAGTTCTTTATCTGTCAAGAATCTCTCTTGTTGACCTCAATAATCTGTTTCATGTCACCCTTTTCTTTATAAGACTGTCAACAAATATGACACATGAATTTTTTCGGTCTATTTTTTTCCTATAATGTTCCTGTTCTTGACATGTTTCTGAGTTTTTTCCCCCAAAGGCAGACCACATGATGTTTCACATTCACAGACAGTAGACACAGCATTCAATTTGGAAGGAGATTTATGAATTACCTAATTAAACTCATTAATTGGAAAGGTGTCACAAATATAATGAAAAATAAATTCTGTTTTTATTCCCATCCATGGGTATTACTTATGTACACTTTTGCTAAATGAGCCAAAAATGCAATTTAGAGTATTATCTATTCAATCCTTCTATTTAATTGAAATTAAAAGTTGAATAAGAATGTCAAGCCAAAGAAACAGAACAACAAACAAGCAAGGCATAAAAAGAAAAACCAGTGATGGGAAGCCAGGCCCAGCAACATGCTTCTTGTTAGAAACTCTAATGTCTTCCATGAAGTCACAGAGCAATGTCCACATGGTGAAGATTTTACCTTGAGAATATCACAATCACTCCAAAATAAGAAAAACATTATGGTATAGTGGAATCTGTGCCTGCTTGGGTGGAAGTGCTTGGTCTCTGACATTCATAGTCTCTGCTGGCCAAGTAGAGGAAAAGATCAGGGTGGATTTAGCAGCAGATGGACAGAGGTTCCTAATGATGGTGCAGATTAGGCAGCAAAATTACAGGGATAGAACAGTACATGGGAAGACAGTGAGAAGGGGCCCTATGAGTTTTCCAGAGACAGTGTCATTTTATGACATGTTCTGGCACATATGTAAGTGTTGCTGACCATTGGCCTATGACAAAATGTAATGTGTCTTTAACAGTATCTCAAAATCTATTACATAATTGATTAATGCATATTTTAGAACTTCAAGAAAGATATCTATTTAAATCTTGAGAGTAGAGACCAAATTGTAGTTTACAAGTTAATTATTTTGTGGTAAGTGAAATAATAAGAGTATAATGAAGACTGTATTTTTATTTTTTCAACTTCTCTCTGTTAAATGTTAAAGTGTAGTTACTTTTATTTTATTTTTATTTTTTTTAAGATTTATTTATTTGAAAGAGAGGGAGAGAGAGCATGCACAGAAGGAAAGGGAGAGGGAGAAGGAGAAGCAGGCTCCCCACTGAGCAGGAAGCCCAAACAGGGACCTAATCCCAGGACCCCAAAACCATGACATGAGCCAGAGGCAGATGCTTAACCGACAAAGCCACCCAGGCGCCCAAAGTGTAGTTACTTTTAAATTCCTAAACAAGAACAGTAGATTGTAATCCACCCAAACACAATCCACTGAGGACACATCTAAGGATGATTGTGATTTTGAGTTTTCTGAGATAATTTGAAGAGACTCCGCCCAGTCCAGATCTCTGATACACCCAAAATGTCAACACAAATTGCCCGTGTCTTCTAAGTAGTTAGGACCATGTTTAAGTGGTAAAATTCACATGCTTTGAGTGTTCCCCAGTACAAGTCTGCATTCCTGTGGGTAAGAAAAATAATGTTATTCTTTAATATTTTGGGGGAAAAAACTGGACAACATAAGAGTTATAACCTATTAGTCAAACACCTTGACTTATATATTTAACAACGAACTGAAGATAACCATACCTGTTTATAACTACACAAAAACATGTCAACTTAAATTCCTATTTTACATAGGTTTATTGTAGATAAAGATAATTTGGTTAATTCAGAAAATCTTCTCTGATATCAGGAGTAGAGGGATTGGTAATGAAATTGTCTGGTCAAGGTATAATATCTGTAGGATCCAGTGGGGTATCTGCCATTTGAGATACATTGTGAAGTTAATAACACTAATCATAGTTTGAGAAATAAACGAGATTCATAAATGCTTTTCATGTCAGAGTTTTTATACTCAAATCTATCTGCTCTCTTACTGGAAAACCGTCACATATATTTTGGAGATTATCTATGATTTATTTTAAGTAACTGTCAAATGTTTAACTCTTTTTCTCTCTACCAAGTTTGGAAAATTTTCCACAGTCTTGTCTTACAGTTAGATATTCTCTCTTCCACTTCATCCAGTCTATAGTTTTATAAAGGCAAACTATTCATTTTACAAAAATACCATGTCCATAATTCTATTCCTGAAATTTCAGATTTATTCTTTTTCACATTTTCACATACTTATTTCATGGTCTCTTAATTTTTTTTTTCTTCTTCATCTTTTTGGAGGATCTTAAGTCAATTGCTATGTATTTTACATTCCCTCTAATTAGATTTTTTGTTCTCTTTTTTAACTGATGTTTATAGCTTCAGAATATCTCATGAGCTTTCTAATACTTATTCAAAGCACTATCCATGGATGGATGTTTCTCCCAGCACATCAATGGAACGGATTTGAGGTTGCATTTGCCATGATTCCATAAAATACACACATAAGAAACGTGTAATCTTAGCAGCTGTTTTCATGGCTTATGTAAGGAAGAATATTACAGATTGTTTAAAGTACAGATTCAAGCTTCATTCCAGGGAAATCTTTGTCCTGATTTCAAAGAAGAGCCAGCTTGTTGCTCCTGGGTTCACAGAGCATAGGTAAAAATGTGTCATCATAAACACATCTGAATGCAAGACTTATAGATGCGGTCTCTACCTAGGGGAATTTGTACACAAGAAGAAAAACCTCTCCTTCTTCTTTTTTTGAGATTTTTGAGGAAACAATTAGCAGCTGCCATAAATTGTAAATAAACATTTAAGCTTGACCTCCCATAGTTTGTTTGTATCATGTAGGGTTTGTTTTTTTTTTAATATCTCTTTTTAGTGGCTGTATATATAATCCTCAGATTTGGAGTTTTCTTCTGAAGTTTTGGCAATTAGTTAACTAATTAGTGGGTGACATGATTTATACAGTTGTTTAACATTATGTTTTAAGGATATAGCATGGTAGAGAAGCAGGTTTTTAGGTAATAAATCTCTTGTTCTTTCATGTTCATGTAATCTTGATTATAAGGAGACCTACTGAACTCATGGCATATGTAACATACACATTTAGAAACACTGACAACTATGATAGATAAATGACATATAATTTCAAAAAACTAGTATGTGCTTCATTTAAAATATATATATTTTTTTATTTTTTTCCTTGTATGTAAGTGATGAATCACTAAATTCTACTCTTAAAACCAATATTACACTATATGTTAACTAACTAGGATTGAAATAATAACTTGAAACAAACTATATATGTGTGTGTATATATATATATATATATATATATATATATATATATATATATATATATATCCTTTATATACATTTTTTTCCAATAGACATCTAAGATCTTCAAATAGTCTTATTTCAGTTACATGTGCCAATTGTGATGACTGTTTTCATTCACTGGCTTTTTAATAATTTCGAACTTCTATTTCAAAAATACATTAAGTGCAATATTTCAAATTTTATATAATTTGTGAGTTGCTTATAAAGCAAACAGTTAAAGTAGCCGTTTAGGATAATAGTTTTGAACTAACTTCATAGGCAAACTCTCTTGACTGGAATCCTGCCTGTGCCATTTATTAGCTGTGTGATTTTGAACAAGTTGCTTAGCCTCTGTGTGCCTCAGTTTCCTCATCTGACAATGAGTATGCATATAATGTCTAACTCATGTAATTTTGCTTTATCATTCTTATTATTCTAGATGTAGGATATAATAAATAACTCTGTTACTGGATAGTTCTATATTGTCCCAAACAGTAAACTCTAGAATTAAAATCTTGCTTCCATTGTTCAACCTAACAGTGGAACAACATTGTTTTTCTCTTAAATCTACTGATTATATTACTTTTCTATTCTAAATAAATGTGCTGCTTCTATTTATTTTTTCCTCAGTTTATATATTTGTTCTTTGAAGGCAGGGATTATACCTAAAAAATATGGAAGACGTATAATTATTCACATATTTTGAATTGCTAAGGTTAATAGTGGCGTATTGTATACACTGTTCTACAGCGTGCGTCTTTCACTAAATGATGTACCTTCAGTATCTTTTCTATTAGTGCATAAAGAGATGACTCATTTTTTTCTCTAGCTTTTTACTTAGAAAAAATTAACACATAAAGTTGACAGAATAAAATAAGAATCCGCAGCATTACATTAACCTATATTCAGCGATTGCTGACATTTGCTATATTTGCTTTATCTATTCCTTTTTTTTAAAGATCTTATTTATTTATTTGTCAGAGAGAGAGAGAGAGAGCACAAGCAGGGGATCCCAGCACCCTGGGATCATGACCTGAGCCGAAGGCAGACGCTTAACCAACTGAGTCATCCAGGCGCCCCATATTTTATCTATTCTTAGATGAGTATGTGTGTACATGTTTGCTGAACAATTTGAACAAATGTGGTAGACATCATGACACTACTGCCTACTTAATTAAAGCATATGTATCATGAAATACCAAAAACACAGACATTCTTGCTATATAACCTCATGTCATTATCTCTACAAAGATACAGTAATATTTTGGGGTGTACGCATCATGTTCACATTTCATTTCATATCATAGTTAACTCGGCTTATTTTTTTATCTTTTGCAATCCATGATTCTTTTAAGGATCTTCCATTGCATTTGATATCATAGCTCTTTTAGATTTCTTTAGTATAAGGCAAACTCAGCATCTTTTTTGGTGGGGGAGGGTTCATACTATTGACACCATCAAGAGTTCAGGCCATGTGTCTGGACTGTATCCTAATGACTGGATTCAAGTTCTAGGTGGAGATACTAAAAATATATTGTATTTCCATTGTATCACTTCTAAGGGCAAACTATGATGAAGAGACAGAAATATGAGATATAGAATGATGAAGAAGATCCCTGTGATATTAGTTTTAATGGAATTATCAGATTTATTTCCTGATGAAGAGTACCTATAATTCAACTGTACCCACTGAGAGAAATTAAAAGGCATGAAATTACAGTTTCCGTGAGTGCCTCAATGGTTAGCATTTGACTTTTAAACACCATTCCCTATTAACTATTAAATGGCCCCAGGTCTGGGGCAGAGGAAGTTCAAGATGAGTCTGGAACATCTTACTGTTTTAAAAAGCGAGGAAATGCCCACAAATAGGCACAATTCAAAAAGAACATAAGAGCTGGCCTTCATTCTCAATTTTGGTACAATTTTGAAACCAAAAGGAATTACAGTAGTAAAAATTTTGACAGATTGAGTTAAAAAACACCTCATGATACCATGGTGCTACTTAGGATAAAGTTATGAGACAGAGTAGAGAACACTCTTCTCTAGAAAATAATGGCAAATAAGTGTAGATGAAATGATAAAAGTAGGCATAGTCAATACTAACCACAATATATATGTATATATTTAAGAAATTTACTTCAAATTTTAAAATGATTCTTACCCTCTTGCATATATTGGTCCAAATGGACATTTCTCCATTATTTTTTTGTTTCAGAAAGACTATATGTTCAAAGTTAACATGAATAGGCTTTGCCCCATTAACTGAATACATATATAAATTGTTAAATTACTTAATCAAATGTTATGCAACCTATGGAAAATATTTTAAATTGTGACATATACTTAATGTTTGTCTTTGTTAAGTTTATTTGAATGATTAGAAGTATCAGGGTTATGTCCCAGGGAGTATCTCTGAAAATAGCTGATATTTCCGAAACTAAATGATCTCAATGAACTCATAGACAAATATTTGGCTTGTTATCATAGCCAAGTCCTAGTAGTGATTAGAAACTATTCTTTTATCATTCTTTAATAAATTTTCTTAATGCCTAAATATTTCATTTAAAAAGAAGAAAAATTATGTGGAAATTTTCACTGTTCCTAAATATCTTAGTTTGGGTACCTTTAAAAATTAGCCTGAAGCCAAATATGCATGCAGTTGCTTTATTGCAAGAGGCAGGCACACAGTCTAATCATAGAGTGAGGGAAAAAAGGGAGCTAAGCAGGGAAGGAAGGAAAACAACAAAGGGAAGTGTTTTACCAATGCTTAGCTTCAGCAGAATGCACATCTGTCTGCTGTCACAGGAGGTCGCTTCAGGAATCATTCAGAAACACCACCTGTGACATCATTCCCTCATCATCCAAGATGGGAGAGGAATGTATCCACCGTTCTTCTTGTTCTTCTTACTGGTTTCCTGTTAATCAAAGTTGACCTGCATGAAAACAGAGAAGCTCTGGGGGTGGGAGCAAAGCTACAACACATGGTATCTGAAGGCAGTAACAGATCTCAATAAGCCTCTCTGTGTGGTAGAAATCCAAACTTCCACTTCATGGCCCAAGAATGGCTGCATAATTTGTGGAGACAGTGTGAAATGAGAATGTGGACCTCTTGTTGAAAAATTATTAAGAATTTCATAATGGCACAGCAGAATCTGAACCTAGCTCAGGGCCCTTCTGAGCACAGAGCCCTGTGTGACTGCGCAGGTGACACATGCATGCAGCCATCTCTGCCATGGCCTACGCAAATGTTATTGGCTGCCAGGTGATCCTCCTGGAGGGTTACAAAGATTCTGTCCTTCACCAAAGTCTAGCCAGGCTCCTCAGAACTGTCTTCTTGACTAAGCCTTAACCTTGGCCCATAAAGACTTGAACAAAACACTGAAAGAGTTTCTAGTAGTCATATCCCTCAGAAGACCCTGGACCTCCTTAAATTGCCTGCCTCAGAAAACTCAAGGCTACCAAAAGAATTTACTGTTCGTTCCAGCAAACACCTGAAGAGACTGGGCCCCTATCTCCCAGTCTCTGTGAGAGGATGGGAGCTTCACTTCATTAGCAGCAGGTGACAGACCCAGACGGCTTTCACCTGAACCAACACCTCCTTTCCCTTTGTGTTAACTTTTCATTTTCCTGATTCTACTGAGCCCCCGCTCAACCCCTTCCTATTCCCTCATTCTCCCTTTAAAACTCTCTGCCATCTTTGTAAAAATTGAAGTTGAGTTCAGTTTACCCTGAACTCTGTTTCGTATTGCAATAGAATATGACTGATTAAAATCTGTACTTAACCACTTGAACTAGTATCAGTCTTTGTTGATCTTTGACAAGGGTCTTCAGTAAATGGAGTAGAAAACCATGGCCCAGTGAATCTGGGGAGGCCCTGAGTCAGGATCTGTTACCCTGAAAGACTAGTTTTTGAAAGAAATACTTCTAAATTAGATGAAAATTACTGCCTTGGCACATCTTTTCTGTTAGCTTCTTAATTATTATTTCTAAAAAGTATTCATTATTATTAGTTTTTCATTGAGTAAATTCTACAAGTCATGAATCACTGGCAATTATGACAAGTTAGGAAAGCATTTAACTTATTGGATTTCCTGGCAGTGAAGCCTTTTTTTTGCCTTTCTTCAAATTCATTTCTAAATTTATCTGCGTCACATTTGAAGAATAGTACATTTGTGAGACAATATTGGTAAAGTGTAATGGGATTAAAACATCAAAGATCATTTGTCTTAAGGCTTGTACCTGATTCAAATATTTATATGATTTTTTTCCTACATCCCTTAGAACATTTTTAGAAGTTGGACTTTACAATTTCTGGCATCAGCTTTCAATGTCATACAAAGAGTAGTCTTTGTCATATTTTAATTCTATCCCAAATACCCTGAATATAGCTTCAATAAATTAAAAAGTGGTGATCTTTTAATATTTGCATTAAACAAGTGTGTTGGAGCAATTTGAATAAATCAGATCCTATTTAAACCAAAATCAGTTATGTGCAACATCTTAAGAATATTTTATATGCAAACAATGAAACATGTAACACTACATCAAAAACTAATGAAGTACTGTATGGTAACTAACATAATATAATAAAAAATATTTTATAAAGGTCGGCATGTTTTACAAAAATAAAAATCTTTTTTACTTGGAAAAATATATGGAATTCAATATATAATTTTTTAAATCACAGACAGAAATCCATTTGATTATTTTATTATTTTCACTATTAGTAGCTTTTTCCTGTTTAAGTAACAACTTAAGTTGTTAATATGCTTCTTTGTGATTGCAAGCACCATTCATAATGACATCTCTTTCAATTTATTAGCATCATATTTTTCTTTTGGTATTCTAATCTTGATTTAAAAAATTGCATTATTTATAATACTTTAAAAATATTTCCTCTTTTTTTTATAATAATATTTTTAATTATATTATGTTAGTCACCATAGGGTACATCCCTGGTTTTTGATGTAAAGTTCTATGATTCATTAGTTGTGTATGGGCACGTATTGCGTGGTGCACTGGGTGTTATACACAACTAATGAATCCTCTTATTTTTAAAAACAATGTCTTGTCTCAGATATTTTGTATAACAATATTAAATTCAGTCAGGTGAATTTGGGCTAACTTAAAGTTATATATTCTTCATCAAAGAATGAAATTACATATGAAAAGATGGATTGATTATTTGAATACATCATCCACACACATATAAAGTGTTTACAGACCTGTGATTGGAATACAGACAGATTCCCAATTGCTGTTCTGACTTCCAGTATTTTTTTTCTCTTCCAGTTCCTTTTTGTTTATTGTTGCTACACTGAATATATTTTATTAACTAGACTTAACATTAGACTTTCGAGTTCCTCAAAAACTTGTATTTTTACTGTATTTTACTGTATTTTTTCTATCAAAAAATTTAATTGAATTTGTTGAGATGTTATTTAAAACCTGTTATGATCGAGATATATTTTAAATGGTTTGACATTATGTAAAAAGACGTTTTATTTCTTTAAAAGTGTTATTCTAAACAGAAGAATGGAAGTTACTTTAAGAAACCATCACCTCTCCGAGATTCCTTTTTTTTTGGGGGGGGAGGGCGAGTCACCTGTCTTGCAAAACTGCAGAGAGGTTTAGAGCCAAGAAGAAACCTTAGGATTCTGAAAGGGAAGTAAAGGATTTATTATTTTTTGTCACATAGTATAGTCTTACTTTGTGTTTCCCAGTTGGGAAAATACTGTTCTAACAAATGACATCTTCTGTGACTTCATAAAACAAAAACAAAAGCAAAAACAAAGCAAAACAAAACTAAACAAAACTGAAAAAAAAAAAGAAAATAATGTGGAATTGAAAGAAGCATATATTGTTTGTTTTGTTAATAAAAAGAGAAGGGCAATGAGGATATCAATGGAGAAATTCTGGTCTGAACATAAGGGATTCTTTATTTCTAGACCTTTAGGGAAAGGATCATAGAAACTGACCAAGCATACCAGAATACTCACACAGAGGAAGCAATATGTTTTTTACTACTCATAGATCCCCCAATACAGGGAGAAAAAAAAGGCTGAGCCTTCTGCTTTTATTTGTCTCATAATTTTTGTCTGTATTTTTACTTCAGCTTTATAGGTTCATTTATTTTCATAGGCATGCAAACCTATTTTATGAAATGTAAATCTCAAAGTTCAAACTTGAGCTATGTATTATTGACAAGCCAGTTTCCATTAGCTTGTTTTTAAGTGAATTTTGACTCTACACATTTATTATCTCTAAAATATGATGATTCTGTGATGTAGAAAAGCTTGGATTATCTCATATCCCCGAAGTAGTCTATCTCAAAGTAGATTTAGAGAAAAATTCACTAGCTTATTTTAAACAGCGTTACTGATCAAAACTTAACCAAAGCACAATGGTTTAAGAATTCAAAAATTTTGCCATAAATTCAATATTTATAATTTAAAAAAGTGTTATCTAATGTATACTATATTCCACAATATTGTAAGGACTGAAACAAAAGTGAATAAAATCTGGCCCCTGTTCTGAAAAAGATCAAAAATATATGTCAGACTACTTTGTATTTATTCAAAATGCATTAAATATTTTTAAGGGCATTAGAAGATGGACCAGAAGATATAACCTAAAAGGAAAAACAGTATAACACTTTATGTGAGAGTAAATACTAATTTACAATTGAAACCTAGTGTCTTCTGCACTTGCTGGCCTGTGAATAAATAATAGATCATGTTAACAGTACTGTTGCTAATTTCTAGCTGTAGCTACTTACACAATGTCTCCAGATACCCTCAAAATTTTAGTTATTTCTGAACATTCCCAAATGTTGTCTCATGTGTACACACAAAGAACGCTTATGATTATAGTTACAGCAAGAACGTATAACATGGTCTTAATCTCTTGCTCTAGTCCTTCCTTTCAATCTGTTGCTTGTAAAGTCCTCAACCTTTTAGCTGCAACTTTTGTCAATTTTATAAACACTGATGGCTATAAGGAGGTGATGCTTCTCCATGCACATAATGCTCATACCTCCAAAAGTACCAGATTGCCACTACGTTTTTGGCATACTCAATATGTTAAAGCTTCTGGGCCTGTTCAAAAGTAGACCAACCATCACATTACAGAATATGGCAGCAAAGCAGCAGAGCAAACAGAAGGGTGCAGGGTGACAAAAGGTACTTCAAATCCCCCCCCCCTTTTTTTTTTAAGATTTTATTTAGTTATTTGAGAGAGAGAGCACATGAGCAGGGAGGAGAGGGAGAAGCAGGCTCGACGTGGAGCTCGATCCCTCATCCCAGGACTCTGGGATCATGACCTGAGCCGAAGGCAGACGCCTAAAAAACTGAGCCCCCCAGGAGCCCCCAGCTTTAGATTCTGTGTTAGCTCTTTCTCCGTGAGGCTCAGTAAGAATCTCAAGGTTGGACCTGGGAGGGGACACATGTGAAAAATAATCTCTGCCTTTGTCTTTACTTCTAGCATACAGATCTTTAAACTCCTACAATTAACTTACTGAAACAGATGCTTCAGGGTCACCCCGTTCCCAAGTGCATCTGTGATATCTGAATGTGATCAGTAAACTAAACCAGGGTGTGTGGTAGAAAACTAGGTTAATTTAAAAATTGTTAGGATGTTTGTATTTTTCTTGAAATTACTACCAATTTTCTTTATACTGATAATAAGCTACTTTGGGTAAATATTTCATTTTATTCAACTTTAAAAATCCAAGCATAGAATTCTAGCCTTTCAAAGTTTAATATAGATCTTCCTTGACTTACGATTGTTTATGTCTCAATAAACCCACAGTAGGTTGAAAATGTCATTAGGTTGAAAACGCATTTACTGCACCTAACCTACTGAACATCATAGCTTAGCCTAGCCACTCTTAAATGTGCTCAGAACATGTACACTGGCCCACGGTTTGGCAAAAACATCTAACACAAAGCCTGTTTTATAATAAAGCATAGAAAATCTCACGTAATTTTTGCATACTGTACCGAAACTGAAAAATAGGACGCTGTATGGTACAGATTGGCTCTCAGCAGACTGGTTGTTCACCCCCAGGTGTGTGTGGCCGACTGGGAGCCAGGGCTCACTGTCCGCTGGCCAGCCTATGAGAGTATCATACCGCGTGTCACTAGCCTGGACAGAGATCAAAATGCAAAATAGTTTCTACTAGATGTGTAACACTTTTGCACCATTGTAATGTCAAAAAAATAATCATTTGAGCCTTTGTAAGTCAAGGGCTGTCTGTATAGCTGAACAATTTTCAAATAATGATAATTAAGACCAAAGTGGTTCTATTTAATTATTAATAGCCTGCGTTACATCTAAAAAGTCCAAGAATTGCACTTTGCTCAAAAGATAACAGCTAAATAATTCAACTCTAGAAGCACAATATGTATCAAAGGGATAACTGATTACTATGCCACGACAGCTCATAAAGATCCAGCTCTGTGACATCAAAAATGCAAGAGATATGAATAGTAAATTCAGATCAATATTCTGTTGATCAAGATGTTATAGGATTTTTTCTTCTTTCCTCCAAACAGGATGATAGCTGTATTTTATGTCAAGTGCATCTTTATTTCTTCAAATTACCTAGGAAAATATATCATGACATCCTTATGAAATAAGTTGAGGGAAGTGAGGAGAATGAGCATAATTAAGGAAATTGATAATTTGATGGACTAGGTAATCGGTACCGATAAAGTTGATGTCAATCTGGAAAGTGATCTCTAGTGGACAATCCAAGTTTCTGGCTTTTCCTAACTAATAATTTTTATATATACTTTGGTGAGGATAGTCACAGTGTGCAAAGGATTATGAATGACAAAGTTTTAAAATATCACAAGTATATAGAAATACAGAGTCAGCATAAAAGAAAATCTAGATAATAAGTTAGTAAGAGGCAATAGGTTAAATTTAATACATGAAACATAATACAAAGCAACGTATATTCTTTACTTTGAGTACAATAAGAATGTAGGCATGCTCCTAGAGCAGCTGGTATGAAAACCTAAGGGACTGATTAAATGAAATATAAGTCAACAGTGCAAATTGCTTTTCAAATAATCTAATGATATGTCAGGTATCTCTGATTAAAATTATTGTGGTAGTCTCCCCTCTATAGATGTGTTAGATGAACCACACCTGAAGCATTACGTTTACTTCCAGGCATCCCGCTTCAGAGGAAATATAATGCACTGATCTTGTCTTGAAACTAATGACAAGAATTTTAAGGAGAGCAGAGACAAGGAAGGGGAGAGAAAACAAAAAACAGAAAACAAACTAATGTTCGCTGGTTAAATACTCATTACCACATTTTCTCATAAACATTATCCATTTATATTTGCATATGCCCTACAAGATAGGCAATACTGTATCTTATTTATAGGTGAAAAATTAGAGATATAGGAAGTTGAGATAATGGGTCACGGTCACAGATTTGCTGAGAGTTAAAGCCGAGTTTGAACGTATACCTGTCTGATTGTCAGTGACTGTTACTCACATTATTATGTTGTCCCATTATTAAATGAAATTTAAAAATGTTAAGTGAGAATCATATTCCCTTAAATTTAATTAAAATATTTGAAAGCCTATCAGGCTTTCTAAGCACTGAGAATACTCTTTACAGTGAAGAGTTTATGATCTTGCCCTGGGTACTGACTTCCAAACATATAAATCCTGGAATTAGGGAATGGTATTCTAATCCTAATCTGTTCCCCTTTGATTATGTTGTTTTGTTTTTGTTTTGTTTTGTGTTGTGTTGTGCTGCTTTGTTGTTGTTGTTTTCTTTTTCTCCCCATAAATTAGGATTTAAAAAATTGCTTAGATTTGAGGCAAAATAGGATTGGATTTCTGAAACACTCTCCTCTGAACCAGAACTTGGAGTTGGATCAAGGGAAGAGGCATATACACAGAGAGAATGTTTGGCTGGGCAGCTGCTGCCTCACACCCTGTTAAGTGAAGACTCAAAAGCACAAAAGAAGAATGGTTTATTTTCTCACTGTTTTAAAACCTTAAGTCTACACAGATAAATGTGGACCAATGTCTGTCAGATTTGATCTAGCTCATCCATCAGCTACTGCCTAGTCCTCTTAAAGTGCGGGAGGAGTAAGAAGTGGAATGAACTCTCAGATATATGGTTATTACACACTCAACACGAATTCCCACAGCTAAAAACTCTTATTTTTCTGACTTCCCTCTGATGAGGTACATGGATGTAAACTGGCTTCCACCGCTAAATGCACTGATGCAAGGTTTGAAATGCAGAACATAGATGAAAGCAATGCTCCCGCTGCTTTTCGCAGGTTTCTGCTGGCAAGCCAGGTTGCGGAGATGTGGAATTTTCTGAAGCAGGACTGCTAGATCCAAGCTCCAGAGTGTGGGTGTTGAGGGAACAGCTGATAACCTCTTGCCCCCACCCCTTTCCAACGCGGCTAGAGCAGTGCACTCTTAAGCTTAATGGATCCAGTGGCATCTTCCAGATTCCCTCCCTTCCTCCTAGGGCAGAGGGAGTAGAGCCCCTGGCAAGTTAATTCTGTGATGTTCTGGGAACTGCGCCTAGACACCTAATCAGTTGGGCTACTCCAGCATGCCCAACCCTTTTCACGCATCTATTTCTATTATGCCATTGTTTTGGTCTAGAATAATAGAGTTGTGTCTGTTTTTCTTCCGTGAATGCAAAATGACAGTATATTGAGAGATGTACCCTCCCTAATGCCATAAATGAGAAGAAATTTTGGGCAGTTGAGAGGGTGAGAGAAGAAAAGACGTTCTACCTCCAATGACTACATTACAAATGGCATTAAAAGAATACAATAATACATAGATGAAGAAGTTATTAATCCTGCTTGCAGGATCCGGGAGGCTTTCTAGTAGATTTGACATTTGAATGTGGTGTTGAAAAAGAAGAAAAAGGATTTTATCAGGATGACATGGTGGAGGTGGAATATTTTAGCTAAAAGCAATAGCTAGAATAACTGCATGGCAAGTTGAAAGTTCATGATGTATTTAGGGAGCCATGGATCAGCTTCTGTGATTGAAAAGGTGGACAAAAGCTTTAGCACGGTGCGAGATAAGACTTGAAAGGACATTTGGGGCCTGAATCTCAACTACTTTGATATGACTTTACCACCAGAGAAATAGTTAAGGAAACTTCAGTACTCTTTTCTTGGAATATATGTAGGTGTTTGTGTATGGCAAGCTCATTTTTAATAATTACACATCTATTTTGTTAAAGAAATAGGTCTTTTTGTGTGGCTGCAGAGAGAAATTTAGGAACTGGGAGGCAAAAGTTATAGCTATTCCATATGGTAGGTTGGGGTATTGTTTCCAATTCTTTACTTTCTATATCAGAATTATACATCCATACCCCTAACTGTGTGTCCATGCAGCCCTTCCACTTAAAGCAGATGGTGTAGTTCTCTGCCACTTTGACGTTAGGCACATTTGAGTTGCTTTGGAAGAGAAGTGGTTTGAAGGAACAGGGTTCCAGTCCAAGGAAAGAGTCAAACCCACTAGTGTGGTTTGCCTTGCTCTCTGGTACTTTTTGCAACTGTCAGGAGAAGAACATTTCTTGAGTAGCCGCTGTTACAAAGACACTGGGAATGCACACAGCATACCTGGCCCCCGCCCAAAGTCGTGGGCCAAGTCCATCCAAATCTAACAAAGTCAAGCTGACCCGCATACCGGTAAGAAGAAAATAAAGGGTTGCTGTTGGTATGAGATTTGAGGGTGCTTATCATGAAGCAAAAAACAGACTCATTCTCCAGAAAAGCCTTTTAACAATCCAACCTCTTTGAAATAAATAAGAGAACTTTGGAGGCACTGCTTCCCGGAGTATTCAACAGAGGCTGGCTGTTACTACTTTTCATCTCCTCTGCTACATCCCTAGAGTGAACCATTGTTCCTTCTGCTTGGAAGACTCTAAAAGCCACTAAATACATCCCATTATTTAAACTATATATCACATGGTGGCAAGAATGGCTTTTTACCAAGTTGTTGATTCATTTTATCCCTTTAAAAAAAAAAAAAACTTCAATACTTTCAAGTGCACTTCGATGGAAGCCCTAACTCCCTACAGGACCCTGCATGATCATCTACCATTTCTTCATCTTATTTCTGTGCCACACTATCCTTTCCTACTACACTTGAACCACATTCTTCAACTTTTTCTGTACGATCAACATGCCTGTCTCATTCTCAGGTAGTGTCATTGGAATTACTCTCTGCCAGATACTCTTTTCCCCTCATCTTCCTGTTGCTGGTTCTTTCTCATCCTTCATATATCAGCTTAAAGATCTCCTCTATGTGCTTTTCCTAATCATGCTGTCATTCTTTATTTCTTAAAAGTATCTCTCAAAACCAGCAATGTGTTTATTTACTTACTTAATTTCCCCACATAAATGTATGTTCGGTATAGGTAAGAACCATATTTGTATTGTGATCTTATTGCCTAGATCAGGTGTGTGTATTTACATAGCACAAGAAAAAAAAAAAAAGACTAAGTGAATAAATAAATACATCCTTAGAGACCTAATGGTGTGGGTTGAATTATTGGATAGAGATTGAATAAAATGAACTCCATGATCCTTTTATCTAAAAAATCCCTTGCGTAATTAGACTTGCATGCTTTATTAAAATGTAACTGGGAGAATTTAAGACCATATCTAAGTCCCTTCCTTCTGCCTTATTTTCGCATGGTAAACCTTGACCTAACACAAAGGGAATAGCTGCTAAAAGGAAATGGTACTCCTGCACTATTTCTGATGTCCCCAAATTGTACCAAAAAGCCACCAAAGCATTCTTTGCAAATTACAGTACTTATAGCATATATGAAAGAGGAAGGCACTTCCATGTTTCGGATGGCGTTTTCTTCTCCAGTGTGGGTTAGACTTTATTTTTCTTGGTGATTTATTGGCCTCTAGAGACATGCATGCAATTAAAGAAACAGGCTGGTCTGAGCAAGACAGTGGTGCGACAATTAAATCAGGCCTGAAGTTATCATGTAAATTTGAAATCTTAAGTCAGGAGCAACAGAACCTACTGCCCCCAGTGAAGCACCATACCGCATCAGCACCTTCTCCTTATAATTGATTTTACAGGAATTTTAGAGTGTGTGTGTGTGTGTGTGTGTGTGAGTGAAATCTAGTATTTCAAATTTGAAGCATTAGGATAAAAATGCCTAGGAAAAGATGACTTAAAAAGCTTGGGAAGCTATATAATAGCTACAAACTGGAAACAGCACAAAAGTCCATTAACCGATGAAGGGGTTAAATACAATGTAGTGTATCTCTATAAGGGAATATTATTCAACATAAAAGGAATATAGTACTGGTACATGTTATGCAAAAGAAGCCAGTCACAAAATTATACAAATGTATGATTGTATTAAATGAAATGTCCAGAATAGCAAATCCATAGAGATAAGAAGTAGATTAGTAGTTGCCAGGATTTGGGGAGGGAGGAAATAGGGAGTGACTGCTGAATGGGTGTAGGGCTTCTTTGGGGGTGCCAAAATAGTCTAAAATGAAATAATGGTGATACTTGCAAAAAGCCACTGAACTGTGTACTTTAAGAGGCTGAATTTGATAGAATGTAAATTATATATCAATAAAGGTGTTATGAAAAAAATGCTTGTGAGGCAGGACCCTAAAGAGTAGGGTTATTCTCAAATTAGCTAGAGCCACAAAAATTTGTTTCTGACAGAACACACCTTCAAATTATCTCCTCTGCACTATAGAAATATATCACCAGGGTTATTTAATTATTTATAGACCCAGCTGTATATCAGCAAGTTTCCCACGGGATTTTTCAGTGTAGAAATGACCTATGCTTCACTAATTCTGAATCTCTGTTTGCCTCAAGTTCCTTTTATTTCTTTTTATAAAATAGTTCTTTAGAGGTAGGTAGGTAGTGGTATCATTGGGACTACTAATCTATTCTAGCAAACTGTCAAATAATTACTCCATACCTAAGGATAAAACAAAATAAAATTTTATATGGAAAAAAAATAATTTTACATATATCTCTGCAGTTGTTAAAACTATCCCTTTTTTGGGGGGCAACAAAGCAGTTTTATTGAGTGATAGCAAAGTGATAGTATAAAGCTTCCGCGGAGGGAGGGGACCTGAGGGGCTTGCCCTAAAACTCTCCCTTTGAGTGCCACTTGGTTGGCCTGTGAGTGTTTTGAGGGCAAAGATTAAATCGTATTCATTATATCATTAGCCCCTAGCAGAGTCTGACAATTTTGGGTATTTTAAAAATGTTTGTCAAATATATACGTGAATATAAGGAAACAGATTATTTTGAATTCTATTCAAAAAGAAGATTATATTGAAGTTATAATATGTTCAATTTATTTTTGCCTTTCAGAGCATTTTATCATTCTTAGAATCCAAACATTGCTCACTTTTTGAATATTGTAAACTAATGTATCGTTACTTCTTGCACATTTTATTGATTTCTTTTGTGTCTAAACAACTTTTTTTTTAGCGTCTTTCCATGTCTTGACAACCTCCTACATTCTAATCCAGAAATCTCAAATTGTTACGCATATTTGATCAACCATGGGACATGAGTTTAAAGATATAACTTCATTGTAGTATTTCTAGGGGACCTTTCTCTAGAGCATGTTCCATTGAGTACAAATCTCCTGGCACAGCTTACTTACTAAAAGAAAAAATAACACAATCAAAGGTTATACATGCAAATACAATTAGGCTTTTTGCACACTACTGCCCCCCTTCACAGAGCATCACAAGAATCATTGGAATGATAGACTCTGAACCATCTTTGAAAATAAACCTATTATTTCAATTTCCTGGTTGTGATATTATGTTAAGCTTTTGTAAGATGTTACTATTGGGGGAGACAGTATGAGGTTTGTGTGGATGTCATCTGTATTATTTATTACACTGAATGTGAATTTACAATTATTTCAGGATAAAAAGTTCATGAAATCACACACTGTGGAAGCAACCTTGGCATTGTCCTTTTAGCATCATATAAATGTATTTCTTTGTAACTAAGTAACTCAGTAGTTTTATTAACAAACAAACTTATTTAGTTTTGTCTAACCCGGAATTTTCAAAACATATTTAATTGAAGATTTCTTTCAACATTTATGGCACATTTTGTGAAACACTGTCTAAAAGATTACAAGCTGAAGTAGTTATGTTTGAATTGCAAAATTTGGGACACTGCAGTACAAGTCAGTTTTTCCCATTTTTTCTACTGCTATTTGAATCTTATATGTTTTGGGTTCACAGCTTATCTCAGTAACAACTAAGGATTTTTAGTGTGTCTCTTTAAGATAAGAATGACTGTATTTCTTTTGTGCCACCAATACCTAATACGAAGCTATGCACAGAGTTGGAATGAGCTAGGGATGCCTGTGCTGGTCGTCAGTCTTTCTTTTCCTTCCCACAATAGGGCATAAGAAGGGGACAGTGTCAGTGACTAGGGTGACTTACATTAGAAGATTACAAATATCATCTACTGGTTTTCAAATGAGGTTTAAAACAAGTTTCCATGTAGTTTTTACTTGGGACCTGAACCTTAAGAAAAAATAGACATTAAGGAAATATTTCAGTGATTACTTTTGATTCAATGTCTGAAGAAAAAAAAGACAAATAGATTATTAGAATATGATTTCGGATATATGGTGAAATATATGAATAGTAATTCAGAGAATCAGAAGATAAAAGAAAGAACAGACGTGCTCTGAAAAATCATGATCTCTAATACTGAGAAGTAGATATGTATTTTAGTCCAAAAACTCAGGTGTATAATAATTATCAGGGTTTTTTTTCCCTTCAAATCAATTTAATTTGATTTCTTTTTCTGAACTCCCATTTATCGGGTCTAAGGAAAAATAAATCTAATTTTTTTGAGGGATCCCTCCTTTTTCAAGTTTGTGCCACTTTTCTCATGTAGCATGAAGATTGAATGAATAGTACCTTTCCTCTGCTCCCACATCTGTCATACATATTGTTATTAATATTGACATTTTAAATGCTATTTATACATCTTTGTATATTGCTTCTTTTTTTAAAAGATTTTATTTTTATTTTATTTGTCAGAGAGAGAGAGAATGGCAGGCAGAGGGAGAAGCAGGCTTCCCACTGAGCAAGGAGCCCCTGTGGGACTCAATCCCAGGACCCTATTCCAGGACCCTGGGGTCATGACCTGAGCCTAAGGCAGATGCTTAACCAACTGAGCCACCCAGGCACCTCTGTGTATTGCTTCTATTAACAACCTCAGGACAAGGACTATTTCTTAGTTATCTTTTAGTTGATAATTCTTAGGCAGATCCCATTATATAAGAGTCACTAAATATATGATCTCAAATGAAGAGTGCTCAAATGATACTTAATAATTGAGTTGTCACATATGTAAATGTTTTCTAAAAAAGAATCAAAATTTTTCAAAGGGGAGAATGATACTGTTCAGTGAAACTCACCTTTTTATTGGTGATATCATTATTTATATTTCAAATTTAACACAACATAAATGAATTTATAGAATAGTGAAAAATAAATCACCTAATTGAATTTACGTAATTGTGTCCTAGGCTGGAAAGAGTTAACAAAATATCCAGTCAAAAAGGAGAGTGTTTCCAACAAAGGAGGTTGGAAAAAAGTTGAAAAAATAAAAGGCCTCTAGAACACTGTGTTTGGATAATTGTATCAGCTACACTTAGCCAGTAGGCTTTTTAACAAAAAAAGAGAAAGAAAGAAAGAAAGAAAGAAAGAAAGAAAGAAAGAAAGAAAGAAAGAAAGAAAGAAAGAAAGAAAGAAAGAAAGAAAGAAAGAAAGAAAGAAAGAAAGAAAGAAAGAAAGAAAGAAAGAAAGAAAGAAAGAAAGAAAGAAAGAAAGAAAGAAAGAAAGAAAGAAAGAAAGAAAGAAAGGAAAGAAAAGAAAAAGAAGAAGAAGAAAGATCCTATGTTTCTGACTAGGTGGGATACTGTTTCTCAGTGTTTTATCTATAAAAGGAAAATGAGAGTAAGAAATGCCATCTTTACAAACCAAAAAACAGATTCTTCACTACAGAGAACAAACTAATGGCTACCAGAGGGGTGGTGGGTGGAGGGATGGGTTAAAAAGGTGATGGGGATTAAGGGGGGCACTTGTGATGAGCACCGGTGTGGTATAGAAATTGTATAAACCCCCCCCCAAAAAAAATACCATCTTTAAACTAGTTCTCCTTCTTCTTCCAAGAGTAAAATGGCTTCTCGTTCCTGTTTCCATTTATTGAGTTTAAAATTGTTCTTATTCATTCTTTGAGGTATTTACTTTCTATCTCGTTATCAAACTCTCTAGGCTCTTTCTCCTATTCTTGGAAAACTCATCCTTATTTGAGTTCTCCAACCAGTTCCTTCACCTACCTGTCATCATCTGACTATTTCCTGCTCTTCTGTCATACCCTCAACATTACCTCACTGTGGACCTAGACATTATCAGAAACTGTACCAACCTGAAATCACATTTTCAAAAAACATTTCACTGTAAGTTTACAAGCTTCTGATTCATGTACTTGCTTAAAGTATATAATCTGACAAATGCCAGAATTGTCAACTCCACAAAAACAACTATTAATTTCCTAGGACTGCTGTAAGAAATTAGCACAAACTGGATGGGTGAAAATAACAGAAATTTACTCTCTACCATTCTTGGCACCACAAGTCTGAAACCACAGGGTTGACCTGGCCACATTCCCTAAAAGGCTGTAGGGGAGGATCCTTACTTGCTTCTTCCACATTCTGATGGCCCCTTGTGTTTCCTTGGCTTGTGGCAGCATCACTCCAGTCTCTGCCTGTGTGTGCTCATGGCGGTCCCTGTGTCTGTCTCTGTACTTTGCTCTTCTTATAAGGACTCTTAAGTTATTAGATATAGGGTCTCCTCTAAACAAATATGAACTTATCTTAACTGATGACATCTAAAAGACCGTATTTCCAAATAAGGTCATATTCTGAGGATAGGGTGAACATAAAGTTTTTGGGGGGCGCTGTTTAAACCACTGCAACTGGGGCACCTGGGTGGCTCAGATGTCTAAGTGTCTGCCTTTGGCTCAGGTCATGATCCCAGGGTCCTGGGATCAAGCCCCACATTGGGCTCCCTTCTGAGCAGGGAGTCTACTTCTCCCTCTCCCTCGGCTTCTCCCCCTCACTTGTGCTCTCTCTCTCTCAAAATAAATGAATAAAATCTTTAAAAAAGTAAATAAACCACTGCAACTGACTGAAGGTCTTTACCACTTTTTTCCTACCCTGCACCAAACTCCTGTCGCTACCTTATTCATTATCCAACATAATCTCTTACGTTCCTTACTAGCATATTCACTCCATTACCCTTCACCTGCCCTCACCTAAGCCCTGAATGAACCTAAGTTTTTGCTATCTCAGTTTCTGCAGCAAACAGACTATAAGACGATGGGACAAAAAGTGTTTTAAGATAATCACAATTTTGAAATGAGAACTCAAAATTGTCTAACAATGTCTCACCAATATTCTCTTGAGATCATTTCTTTATTTTTTAAGGAAAATATAACAGTGTTTCTCTTAGTCACTTCTTCCCTACTTTTAATCATCGACCACTGTAGCTGATGTACTTCTCTAAGCAGTAAAACCCTCCTCCTTTCCTCACTGTCACAGTAAGTAAACAAATTCCTTGTCGTTATCCACCGTCCCTCTTTACTCTACCATGCCTAGACTACTCTTTGGGAACTTTAATCTCTCCCCAAGGGTTGTAGACCCCATTCACTCCCAAATATTTTTCTGCTTCTGTATTCTACCCATTTTCTTTCTCCAGCAATCTGTTTTCCTCTCTATTTGTTTATTGTCTTCAACATATAAAAATACTATTTTCACTGTTTATTAATCCATTATATATCCTTTCAATTTTTTTTCAAATTATTTAATTCCTTTTCATTCTAAAAGTACTGATTGCATACTCTGTCCTTAATTTCTTACTTCTTGTTCTCATAATGATTCACATTCAATGCTTTTGTCTCCTACCTCGCTTCAGCCATACATGTTGGGATCATGCCATGGGCCTTGTCATTGGCAGTAAGTGCACCCATCTCAACATTCCATTTCTTTGGCCATTACCTCCTTTATTTCTAGCTCCCTTCCTTACTTTCTCCACTCCAAAAAATCCCACCAGTTTGACTAATCCGTTGACCTTATTACCTTTTCACTGTTATTCTTCTCCTTGTGTTCTCCTTTCTAATCTTAATTACTTAACTCAGACTCTATGGCCCATTGATTTCAACACTCTAGCATGTATGCTCAATGCCCACCACTCTCCCCCTTCAGAGAAAAACATGTGAAATTAAACTTAGAAATATCAGCTCACAATATTTGATACTCATCTTTTTAAATATGAAAGCAGTCAGCATGTATATGTGTCTGGTGTGTATATGTGTAAATTCACTTATATATGTAAAATATAGAATCTGATCATAAATTTAGGTCTCTTGAAAATTTTCTAATGTTAATATATGCCAAACTAGTTATATAATAGTTACATTGGTCATATGCATACATTTCTTTTAAAATGTATTTTCTTCCTTTTTAAAATTTTTCTGCCTTTCTTACTTCCTATTTTCATATATTTTAGGCTTATTATTCACTTTTAAAACATTCAAATTTTTGCTTTTATAATTTAGAGACTTTATAGACATAACAATCATACAGTGCATTTTAGAATTCTTTACTATTTATTTTGTTTAGGTTCTATAAATATACTTTTTCTTTTTCATGGTACAGTTTATCTTGATATGTAAGTTCTTTAGTATAAGAGCTTTTATCTCCTGTTGATTTTTCTGACAGCAATTGTAATATGTAGAAAAACAGTCCAATTTCAAAAATGGGGAAGAACTTGAATTTGTAATCCATTTGGAATTATTCCTGGTATTAGGTGTGAGATACAGATAGAAATTACTTTTTCCTCTGTGGCTACCAAGATATCCTACCTGAGTTTATTGAATACCCCATTTTTCTTGGCAATTTGATATGCCACTTTTATATTATATACTGCCTTATGTATCAGTGTCAATTTCTAAATGTATTGTTATGTATCATTGGTCTATTCATTTTCCATTACTGTATTTTTTAATTAATAAAAAGTTTTATAATATAAATTAACATCAGGTCAGTTTAGATTCTACCATCCTCCTTTACTTTTCGCTTCCAGCATTTTTCTGTTTCTACTTTTTTATTGTTCCACATGAATTTTAGAATGAGCTTCATAGTATTTCTCTTACCTCTCCACAAATAAAGCACTGTTGGGTTTTTGCAGGAGGAATAAAACAATAAACAAAGACCTCACTTATTTTCTGTTATCATGTAGATGGCATCTTTTTTACAAATCTGTAGCTATTGGGCAATTTTTTTTTGCAGCCCTCCCTATTCTGATTACCTAAACCACTGGATCAAGAAGAGTTTCTTTGGCTAGGCCATCTGTCCATCCTAGTTCCCTCACACGTTACTGCAAAAACATGCTGGAAGAGAGTTTTGTTGGGATTCTGAAATCCATTGCTGCCTCTGCCAGAAAGAATCTCACCATTCTGTGTTTTTGCTCTTTATGTGCTATAGGGAAAGGTAATAATTTAAATTTTCTAAGTTTCCCATTTTAATTTTCTTGGAAGTTATAGTCTCCTTTGCTAAAACCATCTTCGTGTTTCTTGGAATGGCTACCAATTAACACAATAATTTGCTTCTTCATTTTATAAAAGAAAGGACAATAAAAGTAATTCGGTTTGGGGGCATTCACCAAGTTATAAATAACTCATAGCTATTGTGATTATCCTTTGTTTAACAAGATAAGATAAAAATGATAAAAATGACATATTGAAAACCAGTCTTCATAGTTTCACTGTGTGTGTATGTATGTGCGCTTTATATTTTTACATGTGTGTATTATAAGTATATATAATTGCCTCTTTCTAAATTAAAGATATATACTTACATTAAAGTAACAAATAGTTTTCTACAAATTTAATAACTCTCTCCAAATTATTTTTGTTTCTGGATTTTAATGCAACTATCAGTTAATAAGAGACAATTGTGGTATGTTTTATGGTATAAATTAAATGTCACTGAAAAATTGCTGATATCCTCACTGGGTAATACGGAGCTCAATCCTTCCACATTGAGTGTGTTAGACCTCAAGAGGGTATTCCACCTGCATTCTAATAATTCTGGCTAACATAATTTATTGCCCAAGACTGTTAGTTTTATCTTCATGGTAGAGATTAATTGACATCAAATTTAAACAAACGTTGCTAGGGCTATTTTACTCAAAATTGCTGAGGATGTTTCTGGCTCAGGTCCCATATGTCAAACTCTTAACCCTGGCCAAACTATAGAAGTAAGACACGGGTAAAAACTAAAGCCTTAGAATCTATTTAAACATTTGCAGATGGATTTTTTTTATAATTGTCTCTTGAATGGATATGAACATGTTCTTGCTATTGTCTGTCTATATTTTGCATGGCTAAGAGCTTTTCCCATCAAAAGGCAACTACACAGATAGTAGGAAAATAAATGCACAACCAAAGTAAACAAAGTAAAATAATTTTCTTTCTAGAATTTGTGTTCCTAACTCCCATTATACCAACTACCTTATCAAGTCAGAGAACTGTCCAGTGATAGCAACTATGACCAATAAGCTTTGTAAGACACTGTTCACCATACAGAAATGAATTGCTGTTATCATTGTAGGTCATCAATGAAAATTAAAAGATTGAGTGATTCCATGAAATCAAACTTGCAAGGTTATTTGGAGAGTTATTATAAATTATTAAAGCAATACACATAATTTTTAAATTTAGGGTATAGACAGTTTGTTCCACGTTTAGTACAAATATCCTGCATGCCATCAACTCTTAGACTGCTTTTGAACCTTATTGGAATGACCCATATCAGAACTTTCATCTACTAACCAGTAATTAGGTTAAAAACAGAGATCTTTGGATTCACATTTAATAATTATAAAGACATGAGCCAATGGCATGATGTGTTCATTGCTCACACAATTCATATATAACTTGAAGATATTTGGGGTTCAATTCCAGACAACCACAAAAAAGTGAGTCAAATGAATCTTTTGGTTTCCTAGTGGATAACTATGGACTCTGGGAAACAAACTGAGGTCTTCAGAGGGGAGTGGGATGGGGGATTGGGATAGGCCGGTGATGGGTGTTAAGGAGGGCACGTATTGCATGGAGCACTGGGTGTTATAAGCAAATATTGAATCATGGTACGCTACATCAAAAACTAAGAATGTACTGTATGGTGACTAACATAACATAATAAAAATTACTATTAAAAAAGTTATGTTTTCATGATACTGTAGTCTCTTTAGTGTGCAACAGCATTATGTCTAAAAAATCCCAATGTACATACCTTAATTAAAAAATACTTTATTGGTAAAAAAATGTTAACCACCATCTGAACTTCTAGCAAGTTGCAATCTTTTTTCCAAGGTCTTGCCTTGGTGTTGATGGCTGCTGACTACTCAGGATGGTGGTTGCTGGGGTTGGAGTGGCTGTGGCAATTTCTTGATATAAAACAATGAAGTTCACCACATTGATTCTTCCTTTCATGAATAATCTGTCTGTAGCATGAAATGCTATTTTTTTAGCATTTTACCTACAGTAGAACTTCTTTCAAAATTGAAGTCAATCCTCTCAAACTCTGCCATTCTCAAACCTCTCAAAACCCTGCTTTATCAACTGAATTTATGTAATGCTCTAAATCCTTTGTTGTCATTTCAATGACCTTCACAGCATCTTCACCAGTTGTAGATTCCATCTCAAGAAATCACTTTCTTTGATCATCCTTAAAAAGCAACTCCCTCATCCATTAAAGTTTTATCATGCAATTTAGTCACGTCTTCAGGCTCCACTTCTAATTCTAGTTCTCTTGCTATTTCCACCACATCTGCACTTACTTCCTCCACTGACGTCTTGAAACTTCATTTGTAAAAAATGCAATATCTGTGAAGTGCAATAAAATGAGGTATGACTGTGCTGAAGATCTCTCAAGATTCTCTGGGAACAGATGGCATCATGAAGGAGACAACTTTCCCCAAAACTTCAAATTAAGCAGCAGACTTCCATATGTAGACAGCTGCCACCCAAGATTCCCAGACAAAGACACTTCAATGCCAGGAGCCACTATCTATCACACATTTCTTTGTGTCTATCTCCTCCTTTTTATAGATATCTTTTCAATTTTCTATAGCTTGGATTTCTAGATTATTAGTTATCAATGATATAAACTTTCAGGTTGTTTTACCTATAATTCTGTGATTTGATTTTCAAGGTCTAATCTTTGGTATTTTGTCAACATCTGATAAATAGGATAAAGACTAAAACAGAAAAATATAATTAAGTTTGGAAAACTGATGACTGTCAGTTTCTGGGTCATCTGGTTAATAAGTTCAGATGAAGGATGGAGTTGATGTTTGTTGTTAGGAACACATAATATAGGTGGGTGGCTAAGGGAAGCATTTTAGAGCCTTTCAGCAAATCCACTTCTTGGTGTCCTTGGCATCTTAGTCCTACGTTGCATTCTGTTCTGCTTCTACACAGCAACTAACTCAACATATGATTGAAGTTAAAAACGTGCGCGCGCACACACACACGCACATGAAATCACACAAGAAAGTGATCTCACTCAAAATTCAACTGTTCCTAAGCTTATGGACCTCATCAGTTTTTCAAACTTATATATTATATAGCAGTGAAAATATGGACTATGACTTTTGCTTAAGCATGTTGGCCCTCAACCCAATGCTGGATGAAAAGAAAGACTGAGAAAGACGTTGAAGAACTAAAACTTCCCACTGAGCATTGGAGGACTTTAGCCCTGTCTTAGTCAGTTCTGTCTGTTATCACAAAAATACCATAGACTGGGTGGGTTAAATAGTAGAAATTGATTTCTCACAGTTCTAGAGGCTGAGAAGTCCAAGATCAAGGTGCTAACAGATCTGGTGTCTGATAAGAGCTCACCTCCTTGTTTGCAGATGGCTCTATTTTTGTTGTTTCCTCACACGGGAGAGCAGAGGGAGAAGCAAGGTTTCTGGTGTCTCTTATAAGTGCAGTCATCCCATCATGAGGACTCAACCTCATGACCTAATTACCTCCCCAAAGCCCTACCTCCAAATACCACTATATTGGAGATTAAGGTTTCAACATATGAATTTTGGGAGAGACACAAATATTCAGTCCATGGCCGCCCTTACTTGTTCATTTATAATGCTTTTGTTAACCTCATATTGTCTGAGCAATGTCTATTAAACTGAGATGCTAGTCTTGCTACTTTTTAACCTGGCCCATGACTAATACAACCTCAATTTCCCTGTATCTACTGAAGAATTCGGTGGCTAACAATTTTCAGAACAAGGTGTACTCTGACCAAATTTCCCCTGTCTGTGCCACAAAATCTTTAAATTTTTTCCTTTCTGCAGAACAGCTATTTTAGAGTTGTTCTCAGGTTGTAATAATCTAACAGAGATTTAGCTAGAGGCTTTTGGTCTGTGTGGTTTTTTCCTGTCCATGTGTATAATAATACATAAACTAAAATTTCATGGAGAATACTTTCAGGTCTTTTTTTTATTTCTTATTTTTCTATTTAATGGGGCTACAGATTAAAGTTACTGGTTATTTAAAATAGATGTGGACATCACATAGCTTGAGAATTATCGTTCAGGAAACATATTTCTGAGCCTACAATGGGTCAGTCGTTGTGTTGGAGATTTTTAAGTAAAGTAAATTTTGTTCAAAAATTATGTTGTGATAATTTAATTAACAGGTAATATATTAAATAAAATCAGATATGTTAAATAAATACTAACATGCAGATATGTTAATAAAACATATATGCTAAATTGATTAGCTATCAGCATATACTCAGTACCATTTTCAAATATGTATTAAAAATGTATTTGCAACAGAACTTTAGTGTTGAGATAGATAATAAATAAATTTTAAAGAATTTTGATAAGCACCTAGAGCTTATCTTAGTATTAAACAGTTCTCTGCTAAAAAATGTGTTCTTAAGAAGCAAAAGTCTGAACTACATAGATGTCAAAAGCTAACTATACTAGCTTCACAATGGGTGTTTTACTAAAAGAAAAAAATCTCATTGATGGTTGGTGTTGTTACAAGTTTGACTTTCCTTTCAACAAAAAAATAATTTTCAGTTTCAAATTCCCATTATGTAGCAAAAAAATAATATCTTATAAGAGCATATCTACAGTGTCATGTTTATGTTTTATATGAAAACAGTTTTGTCACTTTAAATGGTGATAGTCAATTTTTCCCGTAGGAAAATATAAGTATTCTAAACCTATGTGTAATAAAACTGTTTTTTCCTTGGGAAAAACCAGCAATCAAACCAAAACGCCTATTTTTAAGTATTCTGAATAGGAATCAGTTATCTAAAATTTCTTATTCACTTCTATGGAAATGTCACCACTTTTAGTTAAAGAACAAATCATCAACTAAAAACCAAGAAGAAAAACACCTTTAGTTAATGTTTCAATAACCTTTCTCACTTTTTTAGCTCTGGTCAACGGTAGTCTGTGACTGAAATAAACACAAAATAGAGTCCATGCACAGTCTTTGGATTGCACAATGAATGTTGAATAATACTACATGACTTCATTGTGCTTTTCTTCATTTTAGTTGAAATTTCTTTTTTTAATTTCCAAGATTCTTTAACGTTCGCAGCTGAAGAGCCTGGCACATTTCTATGAAAATACAGAAGGAAGAAGAGAAAATACAAAACAGGGCATAGGAGCGTGAATTTGTTCAGTCATCACTTGCTTCTATGTCTTGTGCCCAGAACTTGATTAGACTTATCCCAACCCATATATTATTATTAAGCAGACACTAGAATTCTCAGGTCACTCTTTAGTGTGCATATAGAATAGAGAAAATAACTGTAACAGGTGTAGAATATAGAAATGTGATTAATATGTGTTTGCCGCTTGTGAGAAGGCATACATTTCAGAATAAATTAAAGCAACTTTATTTCACATAGTAAAAGGCATCTGAAATCATTTGGTAACTTGTTTTTAACAAGAGTAATGACAATCATAAAATCCTAAATGAAGCTGACCAAAATTAGTCTAACACTTCCTATCTCAGACTTAGCCATGGAATTTGAAAGGTAAATATTGAGATAATATCATAAAAAGATCTACCTTTTATGTATTTATTCTTTAGAAATTACATTTATTATAATCATTATTATCTACTATTTTTGTAACACATATGGGCCACTGTAATGTTTAAAGGAAGACAGAATATACAAGGAAAATAAAGCCGCTTAAGAGAAAAATAACTGTGAGTATGAAAAACAAAAACCAAAATCAAAACTTGAATGTGTCATATAACATAATAAACCAAAACATGACAAAGATAGTTAATTGCATCACAGATAATTGCAATTGAGAGCATAACCTAGTGTGCTACCTTCTTCCATATCTGCCTTTTCGCTTCCATAAGCCTTCACATAGCCTTCCAGATTTTGTACTAGATCAATAAAGATGACTGTCCAGAGGCAAAATCAGGTTTTGCCCACAGGTTGAGTTGGGCATAAAGGAAAGGTCTGTGGATTCTGCACAGCTCCTGAAGTCTTTTTATGGTACTTTGATGGGCACTGGGTGTTATGCGCAACTGATGAATTATTGAACTCTACATCCGAAACTAATGATATACTATATGTTGGCCAATTGAATTTAAATTAAAAAAAAAAAGAACTATTCAAGTGAAAAAAAATGGAATTTTGTAGAGAATATTTAAAGTCATTTATGGAAATAAAATCCTCCACAACTAGAACTCATTTATATTAATAAATAAGTCATTGATGATATACCATTTTACTTGCAAATTGCAGTCCTCAAAATCTAATGATAAACCTGATATTATTTAGTCCACCTATAAAGGTTGGCTTTTATTGTGGTAAGCTACTACAAAAGAACAAGAGAAGTAATAATTTGTTATGTATCAGTGAGTAACGGAGTCTGGTAAGAAAAACAAACACCTTCCATAGCACTTACAAAACTCTTAAGTACCTCATATGTTTACTTAAGGCTCTCAACTAATCCCAATTTAAAGAAGAGAAAACTGAGGGTAGTGAAGTTGTATAATTTGCACAAGGAAACACGTTTATTGATGTAGGAGCTTAGATTCAATCTTAGACCATCTAGTCGGAGTCTGTGCTCTTAACAATGACGTCATACAAAAGAGATATGAAGGGAAGAGTAGAAGGAGAGAGAGAACTGGGATGGGAGAAAAGAAAGAGCAGGATGCAGATGATGGTAAATGATAGATAGATAGATAGATAGATAGATAGATGATAGATAGATAGATAGATAGATAGATAGATAGATAGATAGATAGATAATAGATGAGAGAGAATAAATGGACAAATGGTAGGGAGGCTTATAAGCTACTTTGCTCTCTGATTACTCTCTTGGGCCGACACTGACAGGCACAGTTCATCTACATAAGAATGGTGATGACGTTGCCAGCCCTCTTCAGCCGTCTTTCTGCCTGTTTACTTAGAAACACTTGGGAAATGTCTCAAGTACAGCATCAGGGAGGCAGTGCCCAGCCTCTCAGCCACACGTATCACAGGTGGTAAACAAATGCCCTCACTGTTGATACAAGTAATTTTAACATCTTTATTTTTCCTCTGATGGATGAACAGAGGGCACTGGCCTCTTCCTGAATGATTGCAACTGCATAAAAGAGCCATGGCTCTGGGTTATTTTACTACAGAAAGCATCTTTTGCCATGGGTCACCGCAGGTTTTATTTCAAGGAGATTAATCCTCCTGAAGGAGAAAGATAAATTTGTGGTATATTACTTCTGAGTAGCTCTCACAGATGTGCGGAATTAACTGATAATGATGCTTACTGATGCTATCGAGGACGAGGGATATTCAGTCCAGGGCTGCATTCATCATCCAGAGGATAACAAGGGGCTATTCAAGGATCGCCCGCACACTTCTTTCCCTATTTCGGTGCGTCGTGAGCTATGGACTGAGGGACAAGACTTGACATAAGCTTTAACCAGGGAAGAGAAGTAGACCACTGCTAACACAGATATTGTTTAATTTCGCACGTATTTATGGATTTCTACATGCTAATATTCTCTCAGTTGTTTCAGATCAAAGATGGGGTTCCAACATTGGTTCAGCAGTTACTCATCCAAGTCCATATACCAGAAGAAGATAGATATTTTTTTTTCTGGTATATTCTTCTAAAGAGATTAGATTGAAAAAAGTAACTTTTATCTAACATCAGATTGTATTGATTATAGTCTTTTAGTGATTTTAATATTTTAAAAATTGAGTTGAATACTTTTGTATTCACATCTCATCTGGGTTAACAAGGACTTAGACTACATCATATATCAAAATGTTAACATGTAATTCTTTCTCTTTATATTCCTCTTAAACTGTATATTTTACAATGAAGTATTGTATTTGAATAATTTTTTAACCAATCTTTTTCTATTAAGAATGTCCTCTTAAAATGTTGATAGTCCCCTTACTCTCACCCAAGCTGCTTCAAGTCCCGTCTGTACCTGAAGTACAACCCATTACACAAGAGATGGAGTCATACAACCCCTGTGCCTTGGCCAGTTTAAAAGAAATCTATTTTCGATCTCCCTCTGTTTTTCTAAGTTATGCTTTTTTCTGATTTTCCTCATTTCTTTTCTTTTTCTCACTAATGTTTCATCCCTCTTTCCTTTAGAGGCATTGCAAAAGACTAACTTTCCCTTATTTATTGCCTAAAATTAAATTGTGATTCCTTTTAAGCATTCAGAATGAATGACCCAGGTAGTCACATGAGGTGTTAAGATAGGAGACCACCTTCAACACTATAGAAACAAGAAAGAAATTGACAGTCCTCTCAAGTTAAAACAAGCAGCTCCTTACATGACCAGAAATTTCTATGTGAACTTGATGCCAATGAAGTAAATAGTGTCTTCTAAAAGTAAAAAAATAATAATAACAGCTACAAAAATCCAGTAATCTTTAATCACCTATGCTAAAGTTTGGTGTAATTATAAGAAGGTCCATGAATCTTGAGGGCTGGTAGCTCCCAGTCAACCAAAATTCTGAGAATGAATATTTCATGGTTTAATGATGCTCACAGTGAATGGGTGATTTATTTTCCTTTACAAACTTTAAACAATTTTTTTTTTTTTTTTTTTTTAGGGAGAGAGGGAGGGGGAGGAGCAAAGGGAGAGTGAGAGAGAGAATCTTAAGCAATCTCCACATCCAGTGAGGAGCCGAATGAGGGGCTTCATCTCACAACCCTGAAATCATGACTTGAGTCGAAATCAAGTGTCAGACCGTTTAGTTGCCTGAGCCAACCAGGAGCCCCCAAACTTTAAACATTTTAATCTGCAACCTAAAAATTGTTGCTTGGGAAAGCTTAAAATGAAGTGGAGAGGAAATCAACTACATAAACAAAAATCAACATTTTGTTGAAAAAATATTGGTTTTGAATGACACCATATTATTAGTCTGTCTGGAAAATTTTGTCTCAGTCCAAATTAAATTACATTTTATCCCACTTTACTGCCACAACATTTGTAATTCAAGGTATGATCTTCTCTCTCTACTGTGTAGTTACATTTTTAAGGTACATATTATAATTCTGATATTTCTATTGTCTTTTACTGAGCATAATTCTTTAGTGAAATAGATACAAATAGAATGCTGAAAATTATATATCTGTGTGTGTATATACTTTTTGTGTTATTTTATATTTTATATATGTTAAAGCAAACTTTAAAACAACTGTATTTTGATTAAATTGTATACCTTTTTCATTAATCTACAAGTGCCACCCATCATATTCCAATATGATATTATGCACAGACTTTAATGAAAAATATTGTATTCCAACTAACCTTGACTTCCGTCTCAGAGTCCCAGCTCTCCTGCTTTGGAATATATCATTGAGGTTTCAGGGAAGCCAGAGGTTAACATTCTTTCTAGAATGATTTCTTGAGTAGTTTTTAGCTCTTCCCATTCATCTGTTCGTCATTATTGAGCTCTTATGTGTGCCAGATGCCAATATTAGCTAAGTGGAAGATGTAGCCATTTTCATCAAGGGGTGCTTAATTTGTTAAGGGATTTATTCAACTTGAAGGGGAAGTTTCATTATATTGCAATGTACATTATAACAGAAATTGTACTTGATCCTAAACCTCACAGAAGAGAAAACCTGATAGTGAGGTGTGGAGAAAGCTACCTGTTCTTCAGCTATCCTGAAAAACTGAAGCAGAGTTAGCTTAACCAAAAAAGTGAGAAAAATAATATTTTGGTTGAAAGAAATAGTATGAGCCAACACACTGAGGAATGAAAAAAAGCAGACAGTTGCTAATAATTTCTTGACTGTAATACATGGAGTGTTGATCATGGTGGGGTGGAGTGGGTAGGTTTGGGTAACAAGACAGGAACCCGGAGAAATGTACAGTGAAGAGATTGTGAAGAGCCTCTGCCGATGAGTTAAAAGCATTCTTTTGAAGGCAATAAATTGCTCTGGGAGGGAACAAAGAGATGTAAACCAGGAAGAAACCTGAAGAGATGTACATTTGGCCAAGAGCAGGGAAGCATTGCAGATGATGAATTCAGACAGTTATTAAAGATAAGCCAAGGACTCTCTGCCTCTACTTCTCCTTCAATCTACCTCATCTTTTTTACCACAAAACTGAAGGAATTGTCTATTCTTACAATCTATAATTTCTCTCTTATTTTTTTTCTGAAACCCATTTACTCAGTATCCAAATTTTCATGTAGCTTTACAGATGCATTTGATACACTTGATCACTTTCATCTTCTTAGAAACTTCTTCACTGGGCTACTAGGAGCGAGCACTCTTTTGTTCTTTCTGCTACACTGCTCTTTCTTTCTTTCCCTTCTTTACTGGTGCCTCCTCATTTCCCAGACTTCTGAGGTGGAGTTTCTCATGGCTCACTAATTTCTTTCCTCTATCTGTATGCACTTCTTTAGTATTTTTATAGCAAATGATCTGAGAATTTATTTATTTAATTAATTTATTTATTTTTAAGATTTCGCTTATTTATTTGAGAGCGAGAGAGGGAGAACACAAACGGGGGAGTGGTAGGGAGAGAGGGAGAAGCAGGCTCCCTGATGAGCAGGGAGCCCAGTGTGGGACTCAATCCTAGGACTCTGGGATCATGACCTCAGTCTAAAGCAGACGCTTAACCAACTGAGCCACCCAGGTGCCCCAGACCTGTGAATTTAAATCTTCAATTGAGTCTTCTCTCCTGAACTCAGGCTTCTACTTTTAGAGTGAACTGGCTCCTCCACATTTCACAGTATCACAGAATTACTATGTTTGAAAACAAAATCCCAGGCTCCCTCCAAATGATCTCTACCTACTACCTCCCCAGTCTCACTTAGTGGACCTTCCTTGGTGGACCTTCCACCTATCCTGTTGCTCAGGACAAATATCTCTTGAGTCAGAATTGATCTTTGTATTCTAGAATATAATCTCCAAGAGGGCAGAAATGTTGTCTCTTTTATTTACTGATGTATCTCCATGACTTGGAAAAATGCTTAATGTATTGTAGGTACTCAAAAAATGTTGAATTGAAATGAAGATTTATCCTAAAGTCTCCATCTAATTGGTCAGGAAATAAGGTCAGCTTTATTTATTTTTAAATTACAAAATCGAAGCACTTGTTATTATCTGCATGGATACCCCTGTGGTCCAAATTACCATTATCCTGTGGCAAGATTATTGCAATAGCCTCTTGTTTCTTTTGTTTTCCTCTATAGTTTATTCACATATTAGTAGTTAAAACTGATTAAAACACACATAGTTAACCCTTCTACTCAAACCTTTCCCTTTGTACACCCTATCACTAACATTAAATTTTACATACTTAAAGCAACCAGTCTGTCTCTTTATAACCTTTCTGAGTGTGTCTATTACTCTTGGTTTACTCTTATCCAGGCTCACATATTCCTCACTTTCTCAAACTTGAGGTTTACTTCTGCCTCCGGGCCTCTGCACTGACTGTTTACTGTGTCTAGAATGTTCTCCCTTTAGATATCTGCAGGATATATCCCCTCATCACTTTAGGTCTTTACTCCGTATTATGAATGAGGTCTTCCTTGACCATATCATTCAAATTACTACCTCTCTCCAATATCTGACACAACTTCCTTGCTTTATATTTTTCTTTGTTACTTCCTTTATCTTAACATCTATTTTAATTTGCTTATTTTTTAAATTATCTTTCTCTCCCACTAGAATGTATGCTCCATGAGATTAGGAATTTTTCTTTTATTTAATGATAAATCATCAATGCCAAGAATGGTGCCCAGGACATAGTATGAAACTGGTGTTTCCACAAACCTTACTTTTTTCCTGATATTGCCCTGACAGTCATATCTGAATCATCTTATAACTGATCTTCCTGTCTCCCTTTTTATATTTCTATAGTCAGTTATCTACAGATACATCTTTCTCAATCATAGATTCTTCCAATTGCTTTCTATCTTTATTCTCTCTTCATAGTTATTTCCCTCACAGAGCTAATCAACATCTGAATTTATGTTGTTTATTTTCTTTCTTTTTCTCTCTTTCTTTCTTTCTTCCTTTCTTTCTTTTCCTTCCTTCCTTCCTTCCTTCCTTCCTTCCTTCCTTCCTTCCTTCCTTCTTTTCTTTTTAATAGAATAAAGATTGCACAAGTATAGGGAATTTGCCTGCATTATAGTTTGCTGTATCCCTATGTCTTAGCAAAATGACTGCTGCATAACTGTCCCTCAAAAAGGGCTTGTTGAATAAATAAGTAAAACCTCAGTTGTGGATACAACTGAATTGTTATGATTATGACATTCCTAAAATAAAATGCATCTCTATTCCAATAACATGTTTTTTAAATAAAGGAAATTTTAATAATCTAAGTTCTATTATCATACAATTAAAATAAATCAAACTAATGTAGAAGTATAACATAAATTTGAAACAAACTGAATGTTTAAACATGCTTATTTTATTTTTCTTGAATGTTGGAATTAAAATAGAATTGAATATTACTGTTAAAACTTTCACATCTTTGGTATGTAACTTTGGGATGTATTGATATGGTAACTGTAAATTGTATCATTCCAATCACCTTCCGATGCTGGAAGGGGTTATTCCTGGTGGACATTGACAGATTCTACCATAGCACACCTTACAACTTCCCATAGTGATTTCTGTAGGGCTGTTTCCATCGCCCTTCTGCCTGTCAATATAGTCAGACCATTGGCCACTTCCCCATGAGTTTGTAAAAACCAAGGCATCATGTCAAGAAGCATGGAAATTAGCCCACCTTCTTTGATTAGAGTGACAGCCTTCCAGATGGGTTGTTGTCTATTTACCTTAGAACTGCCATCCACAAACCAAGAAGCTCTCTGTTGGTCAGTTGAGTGCTGTTTGTAGGGTATAGTCCAAGTGATGATAGAATCTGGCAGCTCCTCACACCATTCCAAAGTCAGTCCAAGGGGCAAAGAGGCTCCATACTCATAAGTATCTCTTCCTTGCATTCCCTTGGTAGCATAATCCTGTATAAACCATTTTCATTTTATTATAGAACTATTCTGGGCATTGCTTTCCCCATTAGAATTTTTTTCCAGTATCACCTAAGATATTATATGTGTTTCAGGTTTCAAGATTGTTTGATGTCCTTCAGTCATAGGGGCAGTTTCAATTAGTGTCTGATAGCAAGCTGGTAATTGGCCCTCAAATGGAAAATCTCTAGTGCAAATTTCCAGCTGTTGTCTTTGAAGGTGCTCTCAGGCTTTTTCCATAAGCACCAGTCTATACTCTACATGGAGGTATCAAGCAGAGACTTTGTCTGTGCCAGCACTCTAGCCTCTATTCTACACTGTAGGGTCTCAGAAAACCTTATTTTTTCCAATGTAACATGCTCAATAAATATTGCTCAAAGGGCAGATTTACATGCCTTTGGCTTTATAGGAAGAGTTCCCCTGTCAGATACAATGTACATCTCTAAATATATCCAGGTAAGAGACACAGCCACTTTTGTCCCAGCTTTCACTTTAATTTTATTTTTCTTGTACATTGAAATTAAATTCAGAAGAGGAATCTTACTATCAAAACTTTCACATCATTGGTACATGACTTTGGGAACTGTTTATATGGAAACTATAATTTGTATCTTCGGCAGATTCATGAATGTAATTTGTTAGGAGATGAGAGGATGAAAGTTAAACATCTGTAAAATAAGATGAAATGGAAAACGAAGTATGCAAAGTGTGATCTGCTTGTAACATATTTTCATTTGTTTCTGTTTGCTTGGCTTTCCATCCGTAAAGTGAATTAGTTTTTTGATCTCATATAAATCTCCATAAATTCAAAACTGTGTGAATTTAGTTACAAAGTTTTTAGAGTCAATATAGGTCAATATATTTCTCAAAAATAACTACTTGGATTAAGATGAGTTCTTTGGAATTATATTGTTCCAAGTTAAACAGAAATGTAATTTAACTTATTCTCCTTCATTTCATGTGGTGTTAACCAGACCTCATATTTATAATTTGGATTGCTCTCCCTAAAAAGCCAAAAAATGGAATATCAACAAGAGGAAAAAAAATTAAAATGTCAGACAGTGTCATTGTGGCATTAGTAAGAAATAAAGATGAATGGATATTGACACCCTGAGTGTTTGTATAACATTGAACTCAATATGTTTCTCTAATAAAATCGTAGACATTCAAGTTCTTACCTCCCCTTTCAGCTGCCTTTTCTGGACCTGGCGTCCCCTTAACTAATTCTGTAAAGATTCGACAAAAGATCTGAGTACTTTATAAGAATTTAGACAAAAATAATTCTCATTTTTTCCATTTCTGAATGTAAAAAAAAATTGAAATGGTGAAAGAAAATAAAAGAATGGCCCTTTGTTATTGTTCTTTTTCTTTATTTCTGTATTAACTTCTCTTTTTCTCATTTTACATAGGAATAAAGTAGAAGATGTAGTGGAATTCCTTTTCAAATGATAATTTTAAAAAATCAGATCAATACACTATGCAAAAAACAAACAAAAGAAATAACATTCTATCTCTTTGGTTCGTGAATGTGTCCATTTGTAAAACATCATACTAATTTTCTAATCTTAAATTGATCAATTTTATACGCCAAGTATATTAAAGGCATTCTGTGACATCCTTCATGCTCATCCAGAATGATTCTGTGTCCTTCCTGTCTTTAGAACCAGAAGCAGCCTCTCTTACCACATAAATTGGATGAGAGGCCTCAGCAGGTCAACCTAAATGAGCTCAGCCTCTGTTGTTCCTAGTGACATACCAAAACCCAGGGAGTCACAACAGGATAATCATTCTGCTTTATTGCTTTAAATCAATTGACAGCTTCTGCTTCCTGTGTGGCAGAAGAAAGTACTGAATATCTCTTTTGAGTCTCTGGACTATGCCATTAACATAAATAGTATTTATTCTCTGTTGGATACAAACTGATTGAAAACAACATGGCCATCTTATGTCTGATTCATCAGGAATTTTTTCAATTAGAGTGTTAATGCCATGATGTTTTCTGTATGGCACTCACATGGATCATCGTGTACTCCCCAACCTATTATTAACTAACAATTTATATTTGTCTCCATGCAATTTCCCTTAGATAAAAGGATGGCCATGGACCAATAAATGATTATACAAAAGGATCTAATTTAACTTGGGGTTCTTTTTATTTCACATGTCTGTATATTTTTAAAATACTGAGTTAAGGGAAAGGATGGTTGCATAGCTCACAGACCTCCAAAGAGATTTAGAATATTCTCCTTCTATGTGTTCACAATTTCAAAAGGGAAAAAATCCTGGGTGGTAAACTTAGAGACACAGTCTTAACTTCTCCCTAGAGAAGTTACCCTCTAACAGGTAAAGGACCCAAGGATCTTCCTCCAATCTTAGTAGATATTCCCAATTCTATATAAGTGAAGACACTGGTATTTCTAGTTCCCTCTACTGAAGGAAGATCCTTCTGAACATGTAGATTTATGATGTCTGGCTCTCATCATATCACCTCTGGGGTGTTATCGTGTGGGACCAACCCCACCAAGTTACTTTGTCTGGTGTCTTGGTTCTAATCCCTGAGCAAGGTGCCTCATGTTTCTGCTAGCTAGTTAGCTAACTCTCTCTCTCTCTCTCTCTCTCTCCATATATAGCTATATATATATATCTATATATATATAGCTATATATGGAGACTCTTCACTAATTCTGATTTAATAGGGTATAGATTCCCAGGTGTAGAGCCTGTAGTGTCCCTTACTGGGCAGCAGAGTTGGCTGATGCCTTGACATCTATATTGAGGAAAAAGGGCCCTAAACCTGGGATTGTCAAAGAGTATATCCTGAGGGAATCTTATTCTCTAAGGCTGTCTATTTAAGAGTTGTTTCTCTTGGAAACTTGAAGTGGAAGAAAGAAATCCAAATATGTGCATATTTTTGTCTTTGATACAATAATATTGTTCATTGTGTCAGTCTTAGCTTCAGCTTCCTTATCTCTTCGAAGACTGTACATAATAATTGTCTGATTTCATTCACAAGACCATCACTAAAATTAAGTTGCAATATGATAGGAACACTTCATGCTCTTTGATGTGTTATGCCAAGGAGTTATTTGAGATAACTTTACCTTTCTATTTTCTACCTTTTTCATGTTCTACATTCAAAATGCTTTGAAGAACAAATATGTAATTTGAGAAATGCTGCATATTTTTTCCCATTGCTCAAAGGTTGTATAATACAGAGAGTTGTACAAAATTCAATCCTAATATTTTCCTACTTGGAGTTTTGCCAAGTTATTTGACCATGGAAAGCCATTTTCCTTAACAGCTTTCCATGAGATACATATTTTAGTGAAGGACAGCAAACCAGCAAGAGCCTTCAATAAGCTTTCTTTTGACTCCTTAAGAAATAATGAATATCAATGGCTCCCAGTTGCTGCCGTCTAGTAACTACCAGAAACATTCTCCTTGTGAGGAACCATGTCCATCTTTATCGGTTTCTTTCTTCTTCTGTGGGTGGAACTGCTCTTCTTCATTCTCATATTATTTCTCCTGTCAGCTTGACAGAGGAGGTAGGAGTGCTGTGACAGCAGGACTGAAAGGGTCTGAGGATAGGCCAAGTAGTTGTGAAGGAATTTCCTCAATGCCAGCAGATCTTCCACTCTTTATTATGTAACATGATTTCTTATTTTTTGAAAGTTAAGATTTCACTTAAAAGAAACAGAAGGATGTTGACTTTGACCATTTATAATTCTGTTACAATTTCAGGTGTTTCATAATGAAAAGAAAAAGAAAAATGTAACTTCAATGCCACTTTTATTTCTGTTCTCTGAGCCTCGTTATTTGGCACCAGGAGATGTGCACTGATGCCAAGCTGTTAAATTTTTGACATTGCCAGGTCTGTTGGACTGGTGCTATACGTCCTTAGACTGAGGCTATTACAACTCTTGACTACTTTTCTCCATCTCTTCTTTTCTATGCTTAGCTCCCTAAGGGCTGTTCAATCAAGACTCAATAAAAATTGTTGAACTGTTTAGCTTTTTATTGAGAGTCTTGATGCTACAGCCCCACAGGAGCCCACTGAAAAGAGGATGAGCCTCGTTACCATTAAGAGGCAAAGAGAATGCCAAGGACAAGGAAAGGCATAAAACCAAAGACTGCAATGTACTGCAACTGACCAACTTAGCTGACTTTAGAAGGGAGGAAGATATGCAAGACACTAACATCAGAGGAAAACTGATACTCTAAAAAGACAGTGTTTATTAAAAAGAGCTTTCATTTATAACTTGCATTTACCTGTTTTTATTTTCATAGATACAAAGGGTACCTATTAAGTAGAATAATTTTCTTCTACTAAACAGTTCAGTGTACCTTGATATCCTTTATATCAAGTTCCAGTGTGTACATAAAGCCCCCCCTACTGAGAAAGGTCATCTTTTGATACTTTTTCATTATAGAAGCATCGAACTACAACCTATTAGCAATATTCTAAGAACTTTTGTTTGGCTATCCTTCTATATGAAAAAAATCGAGAATTTATTTTAAGAAATTTTATAGAAAAAATGTAAAATCCAACATATATCGGCTGAAATAACTTTATATATGAGGAAAAAGAGAAGCCACACTATAATTTGGAGAACCAAGTGAGAAAACCAAAAATGTCTATCATCTGAACCTCTCATTCATTAATTCACTTGACTTGATCAGGCTTTCTATTTGGGGCGAAGTATATAGACATCAGTATAACCTCAACTGTGACCTTAAGGCCTATAATGACATCATTTGAATGGACTACAAAGTGATGTATTGACAGATGAGGGAAAATCATTAATATTTGTGTCAGTAGAGACTGAAATATGATGAAACAAAGTGATCATTTGGTTTTTAATAAATCAGGATGTATTACTAAGCAATTGTTTTGTTAAATAAGCTCGAGATTATTTGGAATATTGTAGACCCTTTTGGTTTGTACTAAGTCCTATTGAAAATGAAGAATTACAAACATTTCACAGAATGAATGTGTCCATTTTGTACAAATTTGATTTAAAATTTAGTAGGTAAGCTCTTCTTGTCTAAAATACAAAAAGTCAACAATGTCTGAAACAATGTGTTAGGTAAAATAGTTATTATATTTGATTGTTGTATTATTATTAATTTCCTTGGATCAAAAGAAGATACTGTTCATTCACTAGGAACAGGAGATGCAGTATTGATCGATCAATATTCCTTGCTCAATTATTCTCATAATAGATCCTAAAACAGAAAGCAATACACTGATTATCCCTACTAACATTTCTAGCCTGATATTTCTCAACCCTGGTAGTGACCATGTCTCTGTCCTTGGGTACTAGAGAAGATGGCCAGACCAATTATATTACGTTCTTGGGTGCAGAGTGGCCATGTGCATATTTTTTAAAAAACCTTACTAAGAGTCAAGTTTAAGAGGCTCCCTTCTAACTCTAATTAGAAAGGAGCAAACAAACAAAAACTAGAGCTCAAGAGCATCCTTAATAGTTTAATTTTCTGGGATTCTGGTTTTGTGATTAGCAACCACAAATAACTTGAGACACAGTGGAAAATATATTTTAAATATTATAGATGACAATTTATTTATGCATCATAAAAATATTCACAAGTTAAGTAATAAAAATAAAAACTAGTAATAAATTATTAATTATTAATTAATATATAGTTCATAATAAAATAAGAAACATGATACTTCTAATAAAAATATAAATTAACATTTTTATCTTCTATTTTTATTTTGAGGTAATTTCAAATTTACAGTAAAGTAGCAAGTATAGTAAGAAAGTCATTTTTTTTTCTAAAACTTTTGAGAATAAGTTGTTGACAGGATGCCCCATCATTCTGAAATCTTCAATGAATATTTCTTACCGAAAACAACAAAAAAAAAGGTCTCAGGTAATCAAAATATAAACACAAAAATCAGGAAATTAAAATTGATATTTTATGATCTACTAGTTTATCCTCACCATTTGTGATTCATCAGTTATTTCAATAAATAGCAAAATGATTCAATTCAGGATAATATGTCACATTCAGTTATTAATCTCTCTAGCTTCCTTCAATCTGGAGTAGCTCCACGGTCTTGCATTGACATTCATGACCTTGAAACGTCTGATGATTACGCGCAGTTATTTTGAAGAATGGGCCTCTATTTGGGTTTGTTTGATGTTTCCTTATGATTCAATTCTGGTAATGCATCTTTGGCAAAATATCATAAAAGTGAGAAGTAATGATGTATTCTTCTCATTGCATCCATTCCATGGCATGCACACAATTTAATTTCCCCCATCACTGATGATGTTAACATTGATCTCTTGACTAAGAAGGTGTCTGATGATCTCCACTGTAGAGTTGCTATTTTTTCTTTTGTAATCAATAAGTGTTTTGTGGGGATATTATATAAATATTTCATTATTTATCAAACTTTCATCCATTATTTTTAGCGTCCTTTGTTTTTCTTGGCTGAATTAATTATTAAAATGATGGTTTTGCCCTTTGTGATACCCTTTAGCAAGAGATATTAAACCAAGGAGTTTGGAATATGTAAAAATAAATTCCCATGTAACTCTCTTAGTGGAATGCTCCCACATAGAAGGCATTTTCTCTTTTCTCAGACTTGAATTTAGTCTATTATTGTCCCGCTTGGCTCTGTTTCAGTATATTAAATCTTTTCTGTTGCTAAATTTAGAAGTTAAGAATTTGAGTTTCTGGGACACCTAGTGGCTCAGTCTGTTAAGCCTTTGCCTTCAGCTCAGGTCATGATCCCAGAGGCCTGAGATCGATCCCCCCATCAGGCTCCCTGCTTAGCAGGGACCTTGCTTCTCCCTCTCCTCCCTGCTTGTGCTCTCTGTGCCACTCTCTCTCTCTCTCTTTCTCTCTCAAATAAATAAATAAAGCCTTAAAAAAAAAAAGAATGTGAGTTTCTCTTAGGAACGTGTGCTCAGGTCACTGCTGGAACTGCAATTTCACCATCATAATTGCGCCACCTTGAAACTCATCTGTGATGTATTGATCATTTCATAATGATCCATGTAATCTTCCCTTCTCCAGTGTGTCCACATTTCTGGTATATGTTAAGAGACAATTCTCAAGGAATAGTTTCACATTTCAGCCTTCTCTGGGCCTTCTGAGTAAATTATTAACAGCAAGATAAAATATAAAGAATGTGATCTCTATTATTATTATTACTGTTGTTGTTATTATTATTAAAAGTATTGCCTTAATTAAACGGTTCTCCATGGTTTCCTTGTTTTAGGTTTCCTAAGGTAGATTCAGTCCAGTCTGATCCTTGGAATCTAGTCTTTTTTAATCTATTAAATTTCTTTTACAAGAGTCATTCTTTTTGATCTAATAGAGGCTAATGTATCAAAATGCATTCTTACATTTTAAAAGGTTATAAATGGCAAAACAAGGAGAAAAAGGAAAGATATTCCCAAATAAGACAATAGGCAAAAATGATGAATGTTATGAGGACTAAATCAGGAAAGTGTGTAAACGAGGCTCAAGGAGTGTTCAAAAATCCCTGTGGACAATCATGAAACCAGCTCTACTTCCCAATATATGTACAACAGATACACTAGTCAGTATGGGGGAGTGTTTTACCATGTGGATTAGTGCAAAAATGAAACCGTACATTCAGGGTCACTCGGAGTGTTTCCTGCATCAAGGAAATTCTGAGGAATTTCACACATGCACCCCTATTCCCTCATCTCAGACTGAGGAGGTCAGGGACCTTCACTTCCTTTCCTTTCATGATCGCTGTTCCCCAATATGCACCTCAGCTCTCAGGGCCTGGAGGTTGATGTTCTTAAAATCATTTTTATACAGATTAGTTCAGAAACTCACCATATCTTAAAAATATGAGAAGTAAACATAAGTTTATGGCATTCATTTACACAAGTGTGCAGATACTGAATTTGACATTTTCTGACTAAGGGCAGAACAGAAAAGATAAAGGAACATTACTAGAGTAGGTCAGATGTGTGTGTGTGTGTGTGTGTGTGTGTGTGTGTGTGTTATTTTTTTTTTTTTACCAGACTGTGGAAATTAGGAAGGGATGAAATAATTTAAATGAGACCCAAAACACTAGTAAGAATTTTAATTAAAGTGATGTTCAGTTTCTAAGAACAGATCTTATGTTTATATTGAATACATAGAATTAAGACAGCACGCGGTAATGAGGAACACAAATGACCTGAAAAAAACATACAGTAATCCCTCTTTTCCTACTTCAACTACTGAGTGTTTGATGGTGTCTTTCACTAATAAAAGGAGCAATAGAGAAAAGGTCGATTTATAGCGAGTCGGGGAGAGTCCAAGCTCTGGGTAGTTTTCGTTGTAGGTGCCTGTAGGGCATTTAAGTGGAAAACTTCAGTGGACGTTTAAACCTACAGCACTGGAACTTACGGGAGAGCTTTGGAGTGGGGATACAGATTTGGAAGTCATAAACAAGACAGGACAATAAAATCTCCCGGGGAGAGCAACCAGAGGGATAGGAAAATAACTGCGATAAATGCCAATATTAGTAAGCGAGTCAGAGGGGAGGATGTCACAAAGTCACCTGAAAAGGAACAAGTGAGATAGCAGAGAACTAGGAGAGAATAGTGGCACATTATTGAGTGCAAGGCACTTAGCAGAACACTTCAAAGTTACTTCTGATGTTTGAAACCTCAAAGCAAAACAATGTGGTTTGTGCCGCAGGGAAGCAATTCTGTGTGGATGCAATTTTTAGTGTAAACAGCTCCAGAAGGAGAAAATATAAATACAGGAGTATATTTATGTCTGACTCAGGATAAATAACACTGATGATATGGGAAAGAGAGCAAAATGGTTTCACGGTATTTTAAGAAAAACCCAAAACACTAACAGGTAACATGGTTTTTTTAATTTGCAGAAATTATCTTAGTGTCTATAGTATTTCTTATAGCATAATTTATTAATGTTTTCATCTTCATAGCATATTTTATTAGAAAAAATTAAGTATATTGGAAATGTCTCTGTTTATACCTATGTGGAATTTATTACTCAGGTCTTAGTTACCATATTAAGAGACAGAGCCAAATAGGATAGAACTTCAAATTTCGGCCAGAAATCCTGGCAGAATAATTCTCACATCTTTCATAAGGACAAGTAAAATGAGTCATCTTCGTGTGCAGTTCCTCCAACATTTTCGTTGCCAGCACTTCCATTCTAATTTCAGTGTTTGTAGACTGTATCACATGACACAATGACAACTGTGATAGATTTCTGACCGAGCATGACTACAGTATATTTGATCTCCTTTTTTCCCCAGACACACCCAAAGGAAAGAACCCTACCTCTTAAACTGGTGTATTTCAAAAGTAACAGTTCATATTTTGTTATGAAAGCAAAGGTCTTACTAAGAGATGATATAATTATTGGCTTAATAACACATGTGTTTTCATAATAGATGAGCCAAAATATAAGTTTATAATAAATATTGGTGTGTAACGGCAGATCCTAGTATTCAGTTCCCATTTTCCTTTTCCCAAATCCAGTTTTATATGGGCAGCAATATAAAAGATAAGCAATTTATTTTTTTTTTAAAGATTTTATTTATTTATTTATTTATTTGAGAGAGAAAGGGAGAAACAGAGCCGGAGTGGAGGGGAAGGGGCAAGGGAGAGGGAGAAGCAGACTCCCCACTGAGCAGGGAACCTGGCTTGGGGCTCTATCCCAGGATCCTGGGATCTTGATCTGAGCTGAAGGCAGAGGCTTAACTGACTGGGCCACCCAGGGGCCCCTAAAAGATGAACAATTTCATTCCAAGCCCTCTATACAGCCAGTCGGGACCATGTGACTGACTTCTAGCCAATGAACAGTGACCTGAAGTCCATGGGTGGGATTTCTGGAAAAGTTCTCCAAAGAGAAGGAGACAGCTAATTTGTATGTCTTTGCTCTTCTGTCCTTTCTTCTTCCTAATGCATGAAATACAGAAATAATGTTTAAAACTCCAGAAACCATTATATAGGCATTTGGATGAGGGTTATATCCTCAGGATGGTATAGAAAAGAACTGATTCCCTGATAACATTGTAGTGCTGTCATTCTAGCCTTTATCTCCTATTCTGGACTTTTATTTTTAGGATGCTAAAATACTCTTCTTTTTTGTCTGAGCTACTTTTTTGGGGTGACTGGTAAGCTGAATATTGAGGTCCCAGTCCCTGGAATCTGTGAATATCACCTTGTATAGAAAAAGTGACTTTGCAGATGTGATTAAATTAAAAAAAATTGAAAAGGGAAGATAATCCTCGATTATCTGGGTGGGCTCAATTAAATTGAAAGGATCCTTAAGAGAAGGAGGCAAAAGGAGATTTGATTACAGAGACACACTACCCTGGAGCTGCTGGTTTGAAGATGGATGAAAGGGACAGGAGCCAAGGAACGCAGGTCTAGAGGTGGGCGAAACAAGGAAACAGAGTCTCCCGTAGACTTTCCAAGGGAACTACAGCTCTGCTGACACCTTGATTTGAGTCCGAGGAAACTGATTTTGTATTTCTGTCCTCCAGAACTATGAGAAAATTAATTTACATTGTTTTAAATGCCAAGTTTGTGATCATTTGTTATAGCAAAGATAGGAAACTAATACAGCGTCCTTGTTATTTGTAAGTGAGCATAATTCTTGAATAATGCAGTACAGAATGGTATTGTTAAGAAATAAGGGCAAATTGCTTTAATTTAATGTTTTAACTCCCTGAAGAGAAGGGGGATTTTATTAATCTATGTGGCCGATGCTAATACATAGTAGCTAGTACATAGCAGGTATTGAATAAACATTTCTTAAACTAAAATGGATTTCAGCTCTTTTACCATTGCATGGGTTAAGGAAAAGGGGTTTCGAAAAAGAAAACAGTTATTTTCCCCTCCATAATGTGAATATGATATTGAATCAGGTTTTTCTGTTTTGTGGTTCTGTGGGTGTACAATAGCTAACTGTTTAGATATAATTAATATCATACAATGAAAATGCTTTTTGGAATTCATATGATTACATCAAAATGATCAAATGTCTAACTTAATTACTTGTTTATCAAGTCTGAAATATTGCAACATCTTTCAATAATTTCCAAAAGAAATCATCTGTATGTTGTTGATTTCAGTTTGCCTTAGGTCAAAATCTATTGATACAGATACAGTAAAGGTGGCATAAACTTCTTGCTGAAGATAAATTATTTGCTTTCTGACACTGTGTCTATGTAAAAATATATGCAACACACCCAGCTACTAGTTTTTCAACAAAAACGGAGCAGATAATTGGAAATTTAAAGTTTATAAAAAAGTTTTATGAAGCTTTTTTACTCAATTATATTTCTAAATATGTAGTTGATTTTTTTTTTTAAAGATTTTATTTATTTATTCGACAGAGATAGAGACAGCCAGTGAGAGAGGGAACACAAGCAGGGGGAGTGGGAGAGGAAGAAGCAGGCTCATAGCGGAGGAGCCTGATGCGGGGCTCGATCCCATAATGCCGGGATCACGCCCTGAGCCGAAGGCAGACGCTCAACCGCTGTGCCACCCAGGCGCCCCATGATTCTGAAAATTTTCTAATTTTTTTTTAAAGATTTTATTTATTTATTTGACAGAGATCGAGACAGCCAGCTAGAGAGGGAACACAAGCAGGGGGAATGGGAGAGGAAGAAGCAGGCTCATAGTGGAGGAGCCTCATGTGGGGCTCGATCCCAGAATGCCAGGATCATGCCCTGAGCCGAAGGTAAACACTTAACGACTGCGCCACCCAGGCGCCCCTGAAAATTTTCTAATTTTTAAACTTATTTTGTGAGTTTATAGTCTAGTAAATTTTAAACTATAGGGTGGATAAGAAGTAGAATCCATTGTTACAGTGGATATATGGGGGCTTTCTTCCTGTGGATTCTGATCCAGTAGGTATGGATAAATGGAGAAATCTGTATCTGAACAATCTCTCCAACTCATCTGTACAGAGGCGGTCAGACATTTACACCCATGTGTTGAAAAACAGTTTTGCAATAACCTTTAGCCTGACAATTAAGAGACAATTTGAATTACACATCCAACTCCACTACATTGTGTTTTAGTGCAAATATTTTTGTGAAACTCATAATAAATAGTATTATAATTGGAGAATTTCCATCCTCTAAACAATTGAATCTATATTCATAGTGTCCTGTGTAGACAGCTTTATTTGAGTGAGAATTCCCAGGGTGAAACATTAAGGAACATCTGTCATCTTTGTAGAACCTCATAAAACAAGGGGCACTGCGAGTTTTAGTAAATGGATTATGCTACATAAAACACTCCGAAAGTACCTTCATGCACTGAAACACCATGGAGTGCATTTTACAGTCTTCTAGTACTCAAAGGTAGTTAATATTACACTGTAATCTGCATGATAAATTTTCAGAGACTTGCTGGGAAAAACAAAGTATCTAGGGACTACTATAAAAAATAGTAAAATTGAACATATTCTTTCATGTACAAGAGAGTACATTTAATTTTAGATGAACTCTAAAATATTCAAGAGTAATTAATATCTAAATCTAGTTTGGTTCATATACAAAGGATTCATTATTTTTATAGTTAAGATGATCCATTCATAATTTCTTGAGTTGTTAATGCATAGAAACCTTTAGGTAAACAATAGGTGCCAATATTTATTGTGTCCTAAGTATTCGTCAGGCACTGTGCTATAGCCCCATATATTTAAGTCATGTAACGGCTCTGTGAAATATTGCATTAGTCAGCATTCTCCAGAGAAACAGAATCAATAGTATGTACACAAATGATGAGAGAGAGATTTATTTTAAGAAACTGGCTCACAGGATTGTGGGGGCTAGCAAGTCTGATATCTACAGGGCAGGGCTACAGGCTGGAAATTCCAGCAAGAGTTGATGTTGCAGGTTTGAGTCTGAAGGCAGTCTGAGGACAGATTTCTCTCAGTTTCAGGTATTTTCCCTTAAGACCTTCAGTTGATTATATGAGACCCACCCACATTATGAAAGATGATCTGTTTTCCTCAAAGTCTACTGATTTAAATGATAATCACGTCTAAAAAATAGCTTCCAACCAACAAAGACTAGTGTTTGACCATAAAGCTGGCCAGAGTTGCCTAACTAGGTTGACACATTAAATTAATAATCATGAGTAGGCACTATTATTATTTCATCTTACAGAGGAATAAACTGAGGCAAGGAGACATTTAAAATTTGTCTAAGATAATAAAATATGTAAAAGTGACATCCAAGATTCAAAGACAGGCTGTGAAATATCTGGAAATGTATCATTCAGTTTCCCCTTCAAGGAAAGACTTGCAAAGCTGCATGTTGGAGAGGGGACATGAAGTGTGTGGGTGGGGAGAATTCAGTCCGTAAACAGATAACCTTCAGTTTCCAATTTCTTTTGGGTCTACCTCAACTACAGAAAACCCACTCTTCCTGGGAAAGTTTTTATCTGGTGAATAAAGCATGGATGTAAGGGCCATGCCATTTAGACCCCATGTAGAACAATCCGATGGGCCATGATCATTCTAGATTTTCCTCCCAAATTACTGTGGCTTTGTTGACACTACATTTGACTTTTACCTCTTTCTCTGCCCAACTCTGCTTCTTCCCTCTTTCCTTCACAGTGGTTAATCTCTGTGTACCACAAACTTCATTTTAGTATCTTCTTCCAGAATACTCAACCTGTAACGCAAGCCATGTTATCCTGAGCATGAGTTCATAGACCACTATTGAAGCATTTTATATGGCATATAGTTATAGCCCTTTTCCTGCAAAGATAAAGATTCTTAGGCACAAAACTATGCTTCCTAAAACATAGAGAGATGGCCACACAAATGCTGGCCTCTTGTTTTTCCCCCTTCTCCTTTCTTCCTTCCTTGCATTCCTCTACCAGTAGTGCCATCTAATGGTGAGGAAGTCTGGCAATTGTAGTGGGGCCAACCAGCCCTCTGAAGGACTGGACAGAACAGGAGGAAGTCCCAAAGAGAAAGATTTTTAAAAGAGATTAATGACAGATGCATCACCAAGATGTCTAGTGAAGTCAGTGACAAAGATTTTTAATTAAGGGACAAAGACCAAGTCCCATGATATGCTCCCATTACCATCACTATTATCAGCCTTGTGTCAGTGTGATTAACCAATTAATCCCAGCCCTTCTTCCATAACACATTTCTTCATCTTGCCCACAGATCTCATGGTATAAATTAAAACTTTGCAACAAAAATTAAGACATCTTCTCTGCAGCCATTCATTTATCAAGTGGGCCACAGTGGTTGTTATGGAAGAAATCAAACTTCACTTGTTTTTCTGTTTAAATCTGCAAGAGTCACATTTATCTTACAAGCACCGTGGGAGAAAAAGTAGACACTTGGTTTCTGAGATTTTTGTCAGAATAGCAAAAGAAACTAAACAATTTCTATAATAACAGTATAGGTAAATGCAAGGCTATTCAAGTTCATTTACTACTTCAGTGGAAAAAAATTCCTTTCCCTACAACAAACTTCCTTTAGATCATTTGAACGTTGCAAGGTTTTACATGTTTGAAGCTAAACGTTGTTTACAAGATTTTAAAAAGCACCATGTACTAAATAGCTCAGAGAACATTTTGTTATCACTTATGAATATCTTAGGAAATTTTTCGTTCAGTCCCAACAATCATAGAAGAGAGAGAATGAGTAAATAAATCTAAATTCCAGTAAGATTTTTCTCCCACCCTCTGCTCCCTTTGTTCTATAAGAGCCTGAGGTCATAGATACTCTTTATCTTCAGACTCTGTTCTCTTATCTTATCAAGAACCTAATTATTAACTTGTACATTAAAAATGGAAAGTAATCTATGTGTGAGTTTTCTTCCTACCTAACAGGTTAGTAATACCAGTGTGACTTACAGCTTTCTTAAACATTTTAAATAGGCTAATTAGGGCATAATTTATCATCAGACGCACCCACTATAGCTCTAGGTTTTAGTAAGTTTACTTAAATTCATATACTCATCTAAGCATCACCATTATTGAAATATAGAATTTTTTCAGCACTCCAAAACAGCCCCTCATGTTCTTTCTCAGCCCTACTCCTAGCCCCTGGCCATCACTGATCTGTAGATTTGAATTGTCTTTTCAGGCTTCTACAAAAATGGAATCATATAGTAAGTATTCTTTCCTGTCTGGTATCTTTCAATTGATATGTTTGTGAGATTCACCTATGTTTTTGCATGTGTCAGCAATCATTTCTATTTATTGTTGAGCACTATTTCATTGTTTAGATAATAGCACAATTTCTTTATCCTTTCACCTGCTGATGGATATTTGGGTTGTTTCTAGTTTTTGTCATAGTGCAGTGGGAATGCAAAATGGTACAACTATGTTGGAAAACAATTTGACAATTTCTTATAAGTTAAATATAAACTTACTATTGACCAAGATGGCATTATTGTTTCTCTCGGCTTGACTAAACTTTAGACAGGTTTCTTTCTGATACAGGCTCCTAACCTCTCTTTTTTTAGAGCATTTGTTTTACAAAACCTTTGATAAATGATCAATTTTCCTTTGACCCTTTGAGATATAAGCCTTCTCTGGTCTCTTAAAGTTTCAGAACCCAGGGAATGTCTTTCTCTAATACCTGGGAGGCACCCCCTTGGAAATGTAATCATCATGAAAATAGAGCACCTGTCTCCCAGTTCTTGGGACAGTAGGGACCCAACTTTGATATACACCCATTAGCAAACACAGTCTAGTCACATTGAGCAAGGTTACACAGTCTAATCACATTCACCAACCTTGCTCACTTATGTCCTGCTGTGTTTTTCCACCAGCTCACACCAGTGCTCAAAAACCCTCTTGCCTTTTGTTTCAGTGGAATTAGGCCTAATCTCTCTTCTCTAGTGCAATAATCTCAAATAAATTCTTCTGTTGCCCATTTATTTTGTCTGGTGCAATTTTTCTTTGATACCATATGATGCAGACATTCCATTCATAGTTAATTATCAGAGAGAAATTGAAACACATCTGCACTAAGGCATGTACCTTGAAAATGTTAAATTTTACCCAGACTGTGAATCCCTTTGAGTTCCAGGAAAAGCCTTATTAGAACCACTCTTTTCCATATGTCTCACAGATTTCCTCCTTGCTTACCTATGACAAGGCCAGGCAAAGACTCTCCAAAAGATTATAATGTGTCTCATAAATAATTAGCTAAACTATTTGTCCCCAGTGATCAATTGGAACAAGATGCCCATCAATCTTACTTCATCAGACTAAATTCTCTCCCTCCACCGTACTCCTAACCTGTGATTCACCCTCAGCTTGAGCCAGCATGCAAACTTCTCCAAGAGAGAGACTAGGCTGACCTCAGGGTAAAACGTTCTCTGATCAACTCTCATACTGCTTCACCTGCATTCACTGCGCTAGTTTCCTCGCAAGTCTTTTTTTTTTTTTTTTTTTTTCTAATATCATTTACTTGTCTTTATAAAAGAAAAGTCCTTTTTCTGCCTGATGTTTAAGATTCTTCCAGGTCTCACTGTTGGGAGCATTCTCCCCATTGTAATGGTCCTCTCCCCCACTCTCCAAAGCAATAATCCATTCAAAAGAAAGTCTTTCCTTTCTTAAATCCAGATTTGTTTTTATTTGACAATGCTAATGTTCACAGCCTCTTTTCATGTTAATCACGTTTAATTTGCACACACCATAAAATGTGTTTAGTTTGAGATGCCCTTGCCAACGCAGAATCACATAGTCATAGGTTTATAAAATGTTCTAGTTAAAAGGGAACTCAAGTGGTGTCTAACATAATCTTTCACTTTTCAGGTGACAAAACATAAATCAAGAAAATGAGGTATCTTGATGAGAATTACAGAATAAGGAATTTGAAAGATAAGGTTTAGAATCTTGACATTATGGCCCTTTGTCAACTACAAATTTGCTTACAGTCCACCTGGCTTATATTTAATACCCAAATTTTGCCAAGGACAACATTTAGTGCATTCTGCCTGTAGATTCTAGAATACATCATTTTCTCATTTATAAAAAGTGTAGTACATTTGCCTGTTTTTAAATTTTGGCCCTAATCCTATTATTCGTAATACTTCATAGATAGTCAGCAATGATTGCACAATCACACTCTAAATTATTTATCAAGTCATATTTATAATCCTCAGTGCCAGAGATTTTAATTCATTTAATGTTTCTTCACTTGTCACAGGCAAGAGGTCTCTCAACAATAAATCACTAACACTTTCCAGTTTGCAAATTGTTCTCTTCAACAGACAAAAAGCAAACATATTACATTTAGTAGTCCTTATTGATTTCTTTAAGATTTGCCTAAAATGGTGAGTATATCCATATTCATAAATGTTCTTGTTCTTTTTGATATATTTTGCAAGTGCCAGCTTATTTTTGATAATAGACACAGTGGGACTATTATATTTTCATTCTATTGATGTATTTTTCCATAGTTAAGTATTCTTTCTTTACATACTTAAAAAAAATACATGTATCCTTATTAGAGAAATATCTGAGCTGATACAATGCTTGTTTTTTTTATTATTATTATTCTTCCTTCACTGATTGAAATGATAGAATTTCATTATAAATCTCTCAGTAAGATACTTTGCCAGGTGCTGTTTTAAGCACCTCATGTATTTCAATTCATTTAAGCTTTGCAACAAACCCTTAGGATATGTACTGTTGTTATCCTTATTTTGCAAATAATGCAGACGGTTGTATCATTAGTAAGTGGTATGGCTAGAATTAGGTGCTCTTCATCATTGCGACTTCACCTCCAATCTCTGCAGATCCTCTGTATTAGTATATTTTATTAGCACAGAATTGTCCATTATCTTAAAACTTTTTTAGAATCTCCCTTTTGGCAGAGTGTAAGAGGAGAATAATGCAGCTCCTATAGTACTAGGATAGTGCTTATGACTATACCCAGAAAGTTGGCACTTTTCTCTCCAAATTTCTCATCACTACTCTTCAGTAGGCAGGACTTCTTTTTGCTCAAATTAAGTAAAAATTGAAGTTCCTTGGTTATGTTCCCAATCTTCTGGAAGATGACCCTGTCAGCAAGGCAAAGAAAGAATTTATTACATGGTTTTATTAGATGTACAGTTGGAAGAAAATGATCCCTTTCTAAAACCTCATCCAAATACACTCTATCACCTTTCCACTATCATTTCATTGATTTAGAACCAAATCAAGACCATTGTTGAAAATTTTATCTGTAGAAATAAAAGCCATACATTTGAAGGTAAAAACTTCACGTTGTTACTGGAGTCGTAGCAGTTTAGATAAGCGCTGCAGTTCTGCCCTGAAAAGGTGCCTATACTGCTGAGGATGGACCATATTAAGCTTGTGACTGGTTGAGAGAAGAAACCAGCCAACTTCGAAAGGAAGAGAGCCATGAGCTGGGACTCATGCTCATTTCAGATGGGGAAGTGAGATAGCAGCCCTCACAGTTTCGCCTGTCACCACATATGCATACTTTTGTTCTGCCAGAATTATATGCTTTCTCATTTTGTTTATAAAGGACTCATCAGTTATTTGAAATTTTATTGTAGATAAAATGACCATAATTTAATAAGATCCAGATGACTTAGGCAAAACATATTTTCTGAATTTAATGTTGTTCCCTCTAGTTGGATCAAAGTTTCCTGACTCCAGATTACCCAACCCGTAGATAAGGATATAAGGAGATATTTAAAACTACCTACATACATGTCTGAATGTATGCCCCAGATCAGAACTTCTCTTCACCTGAAATAATATATTGAGTTTGACAGAATGTATAAATTGAATAAATACAACTGACAGATACCCTTGCTACTTTCCATCCTCCTTCTAAATTGTGGATTTGGATAAATTTTTATATAATATTTAAAAGGAGAAATTGACAATCTGGAAAAAACTCCAAGAAAGCAAAGCACATGGACAAGGTCTATGATATAATAAATGAACTAGTGGAAATTTCACTCTGAATAGAAGGTTATTTAGAAGAGCAGGATCGAGTCCATAAAGGATTTGAGAATTCCCATAACGAGTAAGGAGAATATCTGTTCTACGCTTTGGTAAAGGACATATTTAGAACAGAATTAGGACACCATAAGAAAGAGTAGATAGGAATGCCTGGCAGCAACAGTGGGTAGCCCACAAAGATTTGAAAATGAGGTAAATAGAAATCTTTTTTACTAGACCAAATATAAAGCTAACACATATGGGATCATTGCAGATATAGAAATTTTGTATTAATGGGATAAAATATTTCTCATGATAGCACCAACTTTGACTGTAAACTAATTACTTGTACCATTACATTAAGAAACTGATTGATAGAGAGACGGTTAGTAACCTGCCCTCCCTTGGGTCAAGCACTGAGAAACAAATAATGCTAGATGATATCCATTTTATTTTACACCTGAACTAACAAAACACTGTATGTTATACTTCAATAAAAATATTTTGTAGGAGAAGTAACATAAGCTATTAATATTACATATCAAAATCCTCCCATACATGAAGAATAGCATTTATGGTCCCTGATTAAAAAAAAAAAAGAAAGAAAGAAAAGAAAAGTTGTAAACTAATTCATCTTTTGTTTAGTAAGCTTTAGATAGTTAATTTTCTGGTGTTACAAGTGATCTTTAAAATTTAGGTATTTTCTATAGCACTCTTAAGTTATTTTTGGCCTGGTTAGGACACTGTTTGTTATATATGTTGAATTAAGCCTAAAATAGATTCCATCTATTTATATAGAATATCATCATACAATTTTACTAATATTTTTCATATTGCAAAATGGTTTGGGTTTTTTGTTTGTTTGCTTTTTCATTTTGGTGACTCATATAAAAAAGAAACACATTGTCAGCATGTAAATTAAAATATTTAGATCATTTTATGCCCTCCTTGTTAAGCACTTAGTGAAGAAAACCTGATCTGGGTAAACACAGTGGGTAAGGACCATAATTTTATTAATATATGAACAAAATGATACACAAAACTCTGATGTACAGAACTTGATAAATTTCACCTTCATTCATCTGTTGAGCCATTTACTAAGTATTTATTGAGCACCACGTATATGCTATGCACATTGGTAAAGTTCAGTGAATGGACTGATAACTAGAAAAAGCCCTGTCTTCAAGTTACTTAGTGATTAAGGAGTGGATGCAAACTAGAAACGGTACAGATTCTGACCAATTGTGTAGAAATGAAGAACATTTCTATTGTTTTAAAAGGGAGCGAGGTGACTTCAAAGATTTAGAAGATAAGAAAACTCACCAACAGATTTCCTTCTGTGTGGCTTCGTGAAGTAACGCCTTTAATTCCACACCTCAGAAAATAAAAGTAAGAATGTAAGCATGACATATTGTTAAGAAGAAACTGGATTGGTTTGTGTTTTCTTGAATAGACCTATAATTTTTTTAATGTAATGGTTATGAAAAACCATAAAAAGAATTTCTTCGTCGGGTTGTCCAGGCCCTGTGATTGAAGTCAGACTGAAAGCAACATTTTCTCAGATGGTTTTATATTTAATTTTCATCAATTGTGAGGAATACCGGATGTTGTATGTAAGGGATGAATCACTAAATTCTACACCTGAAACTAATATCACACAGTGTGTTAACTGGAATTTACATAAAAACTTGAAACCACAAAAATAAATAAAACAATAAAAACATCAGAGATTTGCCTTTTATATTTATTTTTTTTTACTCATTGACCAAAGTTATCAGATTATAAACCTAATTGACACAAATAAATGTGTGAGATTATGTGACTATTATACATATTACTTAAGACAAATCTGTGGCAAAAAAGTTGTAACATTTACAATGACTAGATATACAAGATAAAGGTATCTGAGAGCATTCATGTTTTTATCTTTTTTTAAAGGGTAATGATTTTCAGGATCTCAAGTTGAAACAGCAAGAGGAAATTAAAATGAACCCATTGATGCAGTAACCAAGTCAGATGTGTTCTGATACATTAAAATATTGCTTCCCGCCTTTGTTAGAAATATACAATGACAGAATATTCTAGTGATAAGTAAATATGTGTAATCATTTTTAAAGATTTAATACTTTATTCTAGAAAGAGCAAAATGGTGAATAAAAGGCATGAATAGGGGTTATCACTCTTTTATTATCACAGTTTTCTAAATGATATCTAAATTAATCTTAGTAGATATCACCCTACTAATAAAACGCAACATTACAGAAAACTCATAGGAATAGAGGGTGTTCTAAAGTTGGATTACCATAAATGCCTAAATATACCTCAAATATAAGACAACCCCCACTTTCCCAATGAGAAGACCCCACCAAGTAGCTTTTTCTCTGGTTTGATAATGGAAATTTTGAGGAATTTAAAATTTGACAGCAAACACGCAAGGCATAATAGTTGATGTCACCTATGCATATTTCAAATTACATATAAATTAATGTTTAGAAATATTGCCATTTTTAATAACAAAATTCATGGATAAAGGGGTTTTTTTGGTTGTTATTTTTTGACTAGAAGCATTGAAAAACATGACTGTCTTCTTTTTTTTATCATTATAACCACTTTCAAGTCATTTAACTTACTTTTCCAGAGCAAGTTACCTTTCATTCCCTTAAGCGGACTGTAACGACGCACTTTCTGAATACCTTAGGGGTGTAATCACTAGCAACTTTATTCCAGTTGACGTTTTATACTACATAATACTTGGATAGTTTCAGAAATTATTATTCATATTAGATGTGCATATTTGTGGTCTATAAAATTTAGCAGTTGCCATCTCGTTGATTTATACTGTCAATTTTATTAATTTTTGAAGGGCTTGCGTTCTTTAACTTCCAACACTTGAAACTGTGGGTCACACTTTGAAAAAGAGTTACCAGAACAGAATTAACATACTTTATTCACCTGTTTTCTCCCTCTCCTCGCCCAGTCTTCTTTCCCTCCTTCCTCTCCCTCTCTCTTTTCTCTCCTTATAACTCACCACCGCTGTATTTAAAATTATCATTGAATGAAGATATATCAGCCAAAATGTTACCCTTGTCTCAGCATATCTTTATCCACTTAATAAATGCTTCTTCACTAATTATGATGTGTACTATGTGCAAGACTCTGTTCTAGGTGGGGTTATAAATGATTAAGATAGAACAGAAAAAATGCTGCTGGGAAATTATTTGAAAAGCACCACACCATAATTAAATAAACTTAACAAATATTTATTGATTTATATATTATATATATTAATACATATACACACCCACATACATATCCATATATACACACATACATGCACATATATATGCACACACATAGAAACACACACCAAAAAAACATACAAAAAGTCTTGTCCTTATGGAACACATTATAAAAGGTGTTTGAAAGGGTTTTTTTAAATTAAAAAGCAATGCTCATTTTTCCCTTTTTATATATTGCATTTATATTACATTGATGAAGCCCTGATTATATCTTTATGTAAAAATAAAAACCATACAATTATTATTTTAATGTTACCTAAAGAAATCATTTATGATTAGATTTTGTGCCCGAGAACAAAGAACTTGCACTTTACTATATACAAGGGACTTTTTTATATATTTATGTGAAAAGAAGTTATAGTCTCATGATTATCATGGACCATTTTGAGCTTTTGTTAAACATCTTTAGTAACTATTGAGTATATTCTATGTATATTCAGCTCTTTCAGGTATAGACAAAATAAAGAGAGGTTATAGTCTGATTTGAGAAGAGGTAATTTCGGTCTAATTTCATATGTTAAAACACAAAGACAAAGTGTTAACTAATGACAAAACAGAATTAGGAGCTTCAAATAAGCACTGTGAAGGGACCCAATCAAGATCAGGCACACTTTGAAAGTTTCATGAATCAGCATCACCTAATACTTGGATTGTGAGAACTGGGAGAGGTTGGAAGGAAACAGAAGAATTGATTAAAAATAAAGTACAGGAAATATGTAAACTTTCACCTCTCTCCCCAAACCAAGAAAGCAGACAAACTTCTCTCCCACCCAAGCAGGAGAATGGAGCTTTACTTTCTGCAAAGCTGAATGTAAGGTTTCCAGACTCATTGACATCAAGGAGGGATGAGGTACGGTGATTATTTACTGAGGTGAAGAGAATTAAGTTTGAATCTTCATTCTGAAATGTCACCAGATATTTCAACAGCGATTCTAGAAGTTAGGAAATGACAGATGAATGTTTGAAACTTCAGAGGGAAAATTACTGCCAAAATTATAATCAACCCCCAAAAGTATTCAGTTGTGAAGATGATGCCGTATAATCCTCACCGTAACAATAAGCAAGGTTCAAAAACATTAACCTAGTAAATTTATTATTGAAATTGTTATTATTGTAAGGTTAAGCCTTCACATCTCCTTGTTGAGAAGTACTGTGTTCTCACTGCGCACTCTAAGTGTCTCCAGGCCCAAGTGCTGGTTAGATTCACAGGATAGTGTTTGCTCTGATTAGTAAGGTCAAAAGGGTGGTTCTGTGTCCCCGGGCTATTTAGACTGTCAGGACTGAGGAGGAATTCCAGTAAATACAAGTTTATTCCTGGCCAGTAATTACAAGTTTATTACCCGTTAGTTTCATTCATTCTCAAATGAGCCAGGAAAAATAAGGACAATGGGACCATCATCTGTCTCCCTTCTATCTGTGAAAAAGTTACCTGCCCTTTGAACACACACCCCTTTCCACCTTCCCTCTATTTAGACCCTTTATCCCAGAAGATAAGAATTGTAATGTGCATTTTAAGAATAGAGCTGGGTTAAGGACAGGATCTGCTCACTATTTTTGTATATGTCTAAATGCATTTTTACAATGTCTTATTTCTGAAAATAAAATGTTTCAGCATGCAAGTTCTCAAACCTAATGCATCACCAAAACACACATGTTCAGGATACTACTGTGATTATATGCTTTTCTAAACAAGATAGCAGTCAACAAAGGGTCCAGAAAACGATACTGTGTAACAGATCCAACACAGGCGAGAGAGATTTAAGGCAGTCCCAAGAAGATACATGTGAAACTGATCTTGACAACATCCAATCCAGACTGGAGCAGCCCCCAACCACGGGGAGAATGCTCAAGGAGGAAAGATACTTCTAACAAAATAAAAGTTACATTATCTGATGAGTTTTGCTACGTCGAGTGGGGATTATGAGGCTCCCTGCCAGACCAGAAAGCTGGAGAAAAAAATATTCACAGATACAAAGACAATAAGAAAACAAAAGAATGTCGTGATTATTTCTTCTAGAGAAAACTATGAGATGTTCAAGAAATAGAATGTAAATATACTATATTTTCTTAGTGTGAATAACATTTACATGGTCCAAGTAATGTATTGATTCAACGAGAAACTGTAGTATAAATATGCTGGGAAGTTGGGGAGAAAGAGGAAAGGGAAAGTTTGAAAGTATGGGTGGGGGGGTAGTTTTAAGAATGCAACATCTTCATTGTCTGTATTTGGAAATTGATAGGTAATAAAGAACATGAAAACATAAAAGTCAGTAGATTATATTATTTAAAATATGGAGGCAAGTACAAGAAGAAACAATTAAATGAACTGAGAGTGGTTGACTCTAGTGAGTGTGATCTAGGAGTGAAAAGAATTTAGAGAACGGATTCCTGAGTTTGGCTATAAAGCTTGAAGTAGTATTAACTTTTAAATTATGTGCATGCATTTCAGAGAACAAAACTGAGGACTCATAATATTTAAACATTGGGTCCATCAGAAATAGTGGAATGGGATACAAGAATGTTAGTTTTAGTATGTTGCTTCTGAACTCATGTTTTCCTCTATTTTTGAAGCATTTAATTTAAACGTTATGAGAAAGAAAAAAGAGAGTAATAATGCTGGAACAGAATTAGGAAAGGTATTGAGGAGAACTCCATATTCTAGAGCCGCTCTGCCCAACACAGTAGCCACCTGCCTCTTTTGTTCATTGGAAGACTTGAAATGTAGGTAGACATATTTTTTGATATATTAGGTAAAATCAAATATAACATTGAAATAAAGTTTACCTGTTGAATTTTGATTGCTTAATGTGGCTATTCTAAAATATAAAGTTACATATGTGGATCTTATTTGTGGCTCATCTTACATCTTTATTGGATATATTTTATTGGATAGAGGTAAGAAGGGAATAGACAGAAAATAAGCTTCAAGTAAGGAAAATATGGGGACATGGTACACAAGGGCACAAATTATCAAAGACTGTGTTTTTTTCTGGAGAATGACAAGAACCAGACTGAAACTGAAGATTTTTTGGGTGAGAAGGGGGAAATGAACATAGTTTGATCGATCAGTTGGAAGTGGTGATGAAACACTTAGGCTTTAACAACAACAAAAGACTTCAAGAGACCATGGATCATAGTATGGACCCAATTAATATTGATAATATTGGACAGATATAAAAAGAGTAAAAAGGTGCCATGGTGTTTTAGAGGGATTACCCAAGCAATGGTGTTTCTGACTGCAGTATATATAAATGTTAAGAGATATAAGAAATCAAAGTGTATATAATGTTTAAGCATAAGGCTATGGGTTGTGATTTCCAAATTAGCTAATAGAAAAGAATTGAATATGAAGAGGCTTTGGGGGGGGGAAAAAACTAAGAACATCTGATAGAAAAGAAAGAAAAGTAATTGAAAGGATATAGTCCTACTAATTTGAAGTTGCAGTTCTAAATAGACTAGAAATTCTATAAATAATAAAGGAAAATTATAAATAAGTGTATGTTTAAAGGGGAATTCATTTTTTATTTTTTAAAGATTTTATTTATTTGTTTAGTTGAGAGACAGAAAGAGAGAGAGAGCGTATGAACAGGGGCAGGAGCAGAGGTAGAGGGAGAGAGAGAATCTCAAGCAGCCTCCCTGCTGAGAGTGCAGCCTGATGCAGGGCTGGACAAGGGGCTTCAGGACAGGCTCAATCTCACAATCCTGAGACCATGACCTGAGCTGAAATCAAGAGTTGGTTGCTTAGCTGACTGAGCCATCCAGGCGCCCCAAAGGGAAATTCATTTTTTAATACATTAAAGTTTGGTTGCAATCAACTGTAAATAAAGCAAGCTAGAAATATGATATTGGAGAAGAGATTAGGAACTATGATGTGTGAAATGCACTTTGGAACTATTTATACAAAAATAAGAATTGAAACTGTAAAAATCAATTATTTTCATAAGAAATAAGTGTGAAAAGCTCAAGGAGCATTACCTAGAAATATGCCATAATGTGGTTATGCAGTGATGAAATCAATACATATGAACACAGATAATGTGTTAGGCATTTTATCACCAACGAAAACTCTGCACTGACTTCCTAGTATTTTAAAATGACTGGGGAATACCATAGTTGTAGATCAAGAATTTTCAAGGAGATGCTAGAATGACCAGACATCAGAGAATAAGACTGCAGAATGATTAATTGATCAAGGGCCATCAGCTAGTCTTTGGACAACATGGTCACCATATTTTTAATTTTTACAAATTTATCAAGGAGTAACTGACATACATGCTTATGTGTGGCTGTGATTTGTACTTCCATGACAATTAGTGAGATTGAGCACCTTTTCATGAACCTATTGGTCATTATGTATGTCTTCCTTTAAAAATGTCTATTCAGGTCCTTTACTGATTTTTTAAAAATTAAATAATTTGCTTTTTTGCTATTCAGTTGTATGAGTTTTTACACATTTTGGAGATTAAACCCTTATCCAACATATAGTTTGAAAATATTTTCTTCAATTCTGTAGATTACTTTTACAATGTATTATTTCTTTGCTGTGCAGGAGCTCTTTAGTTAGATGTAGTTCCACTTGTTTATTTTGGTTTTTGTTGCCTGTGCTTTTTGGTGACTTATCCAAAAAAATCATTATCAAGACCAATGCCAAGGAGTTTTTTCCCCTATATTTTCTCCTAGGATATTCATGATTTCAGATCTTACATTTACGTCTCATCCATTTTGAGTTGATTTTTGAGTATGGTATAAGATATGGGTCAAGTTTCATTCTTTTGCATTTGGCTGTCTAGTTTTCCAACACCATTTATTGAAGACACTATCCATTTCTCATTGCATATTCTTGGCTTCTTTGTTGTAAATCAATTGACCATATGTGAATGGGTTTATTTCTGGGCTATCTGTTCTGTTCCACTGATCTATGTGTCTGTTTTTATGCCAGTACCATACTGTTTTGATTACTATAGCTTTGTAATATAGTTTGAAAGCAGGAAATGTGCTGCCTTTACCTTTGTTCATCTTTCTGAAGATTTCTTTGGCTTTGCAGAACCTCTTCTGGTTCCATACAAATTTTAGGATTTTTTTCCTATTTCTGTAAAAAATTGTCATTGGAATTTGGGTAGGAATTGCATTGACTATAGATAGCTTTGTGTAGCATGGGAATTTTCACAATATTATTCTTGCAATCCAAGAACTTGGAATATCTTTCCATTTATTTGGGTCTTCTTCAATTTCTGATATCAGTGTCTTATAGTTTGCACTGTCCATGTCTTTCACCTTCTTGGTTAAATTTATTCCTACGTAATTTATTGTTTTTGATGCTATTTTAAATGGGATTGCTTTCTTGATTTCTCTTTCAGATAGTTCATTGTTAGTGTATAAAAATACAACTGATTTTTGTATGTTGATTTTACATCCTGAAACTACCAAATTCATTTATTAGTTCTAACAGTTTTTTCCTGTGGAGTCTTTAGGATTTTAAGATCATATCATCCACAAACAATTTTACTTCTTCCTTTTTAATTTGGATGCCTTTTTTTTCCCCCTGGCCTAATTGTTCTAAGACTTTCAGTACTATGTTGAGTAGAAATTAGGAGAATGAGCATCCTTGTCTCGTTCCAGTCACCATATGCTTTTAAACAAGCTTTCAGTAAAATTCCGCATAGCACATTATTTTTCTATTATTTTCTATTCTTTTACACTAAAAATATATACTGCCTTATTTCTACTAAAATTAATAAAATCTAAGCATGAGTGGGTCAAAAGGAGATACATGAAAGATAAATCATTAAGCAAAATGACACTTCAGGATATGAAAATGATTTTTAAACACCTAGCAGGGAGAAAGATATTCATGTCATTTGGCGTAAGCTGATGGCTTGATGCTCTATTTAATACTACTCTTTAGATAATAACTTTATTAAAACTTTATTAATATCTGGAGGAAAAATCACTTAAATCTTTTGCCAAAGTACCAGTGCTTGCTTACCGTTTAGCAGTTTTCTCATTCCTGGTTTTTTTTCCTTGAAGCTGTTTGCATATTCCACAGGCTCATTTGTTATGTTTATCTTTCTTACCATATCTAATTGAACGGAATAGGATGATTTGGCTTATTCTGTGCACAGTGTGGTCTCTGCAGGCATGCTTCTCAGCTCATTTTAATATCCTAAAAGAAAACCCTATTATTGCAAGGTAACTTTCAGATTAAAATGTAAACATCCCAGTCTATTGCCTTACCTTGTTTGAAATCACAGGAGTCATGAGACAGAAATTCTTAGGGTCTAATACGAATATCTTTGAAATAAGGATAATGAACTTTGTATTATGAGAATAAAGCTCCAGAAGAGTCTTTTACTTTATTCCGGTCATGTAGAGATGCTCTGTATCATATTCATCTAATTTACTTTCATATTGTAGCTGCAGTAAAGGAAATAGAAAGACTCTTCGGAAGTTATAAATGAATTTTAACGAAACTCAATAAATAAGAGGAAGGTAGAGACAAAATCAGCAAGTCAAAAAGGACTAAGTAATCAGACATTTATGGGTTTACTGTATCCATTTCTACCATCCATAGGCCAACATGTAATGGAGAATGATTGTTAAACAATTAGGAGATTAAATTTAACGAGAAGGAAATGAGATAATAAATTATCATTAATGTTAAAGACTAATAAAATGTAGTGGTCAGGTCTTTATAATTTCAACTTAAAGTAGTAAACTTTGGAGCTAGACTAATAACAAGAAAAAGTTTCCTGCTCTTCTGGAGAGGTTTAAACTTGGTGTTACGTACGTGTTTGTCTGGCCTGTGGTGGTTATCCCAAGCTTTCTCTGTAACTAGACTACTTAAACCTGTTCTGTACTGTAATTTTGGTACATGCAAAGCAAGAGGATGGCACAGAAAACTGTAAATAGGTAAAACAAAGGTACATTTCAAGGTAAAAGGCCGTGAAAAACCATGCAAGCAAAGAGATAATAAAAATCTCTGTCAACAAAAACAACGTCCGCATTCAGAAGGATCTAGCCACACACTACATCCCCGCTTCCATCCGAGCCCATTTTGACAGCTGTATTTCAGAAGCCAGTCCAGGTTAAAAAGCATCTTGATTTCAAAAGAACTCTCTGTCGAGGTTATTTGAGAAAATAGTCGCAGGTTAATCATTGATTTAACTGTAATGATTGTGACTGAAAAACATTTCCTAGGAAAAATAAATTACCTTGTAGAAAATAATCCTTTGGCAATACTACCTTGAAATATACGTACTCTAGTTTTGTTGCATTTGTTCAAGCCAGAGCGTAAGGCCTTCTAGTATGCATTTCTGAGATCTCTCTGAGCTTTCTGGCTAAGACTAGGGTTTAATTGATATTAACATTAAGCCCAGCAAATGGATAAAACATGGGTTGTCAAATTTTAGTATGCACCAGAGTTACCTGGAAGATTCGTAAAAATACAGATTGTTCAGTCTTACTTCCAGAATTTCCAAAATCAGTAAGTCTGGGGTGGATATTGATAATCCACTTTTGTAATGATGTCTCAGGTGGTACTGATGCTTCTTGTCTGGAAACCACCTTTTGAGGATTAGTTCTGTAAGATGCAGTATAAATATTGCTAGCCTGCTCGTTTTGAAAAAGATACTAACAATTTATATCCAATTGGATGGACCCGATTCATATAACTTTATGTATTTGTATATTATATGACATTTCTACTACTGTTAGTATATTTATATGATATAAATTGTTTAATGAAAATAGACATATTTGTACCTTTATAAAAATGAACATGGAACATACTATAAATCAAAAATTTGAGTATAATGCCCAATCTATTTGCAAGTTTTATGTAATTTTACAAAATTTTCATCACTTGAAGACATATAGAACTCTACAAAGAAAAGTGTACTCTTTAAGATAACTTATATAATCAGAATAAACTTGACTTACTGAAAAATTGCAACATATTACACTGTCATTTGTGGCTAAATAGCCTCGCCAGAAAAACTATATGGACTCTTAGGTCACCAGAGTACTTTATAAGAGCAACATTTTTGCACAATAAATAGGGTAATTAATATAACTTAGAAACAAATGGAACATAACACACAATGGTGAGCTGTGTCGCAAGATAAAAATCAATATGATGATCTAATAGTCTTCCTGTGGAGATATTAATGTTGTGACCACAGTTTGAAATGAAGCTGTAGTTGACACGTACAAGCCAATTTCTGCAAGGAATAAAATGATAAGGCACTAAAATATGTTACAGTGTAAACCTGTAAATTTCTGTAGAAGTTATTGCTCATATTTTACTTTTTCTTTTTCTTTTTGTTCAGACTGGATATTCACACTCTTTTTTTTTTTTTCAAGTTCCTATCTTGGCTTTCTCATTTTCCTCTAACAGTATTATGTTAAAGATAAGATGAGCCAAGGGAACAATATGATCTAAGTAACTTTTTAATTTCAAAGAGAGAGTAAGAAATTTAAATTCACATTGGAAATTTCTAATTATGATTTTTATGATCCTTACTAATGTAGTTAATATTAACACTTCCTGTGCTAGATAAGCCGGGATGGGCTTAGAAAAATGAAGCAAGTTATGTTCATGGCACCACATGTAAACGCAAACACTCTCTCTCTCTCTCTCTCTCTCTTTCACACACACACACACACACACACACACACACACACACATACACACACTACGCACCCCTGTAGGGTAAGTCCAGATGAAAGGAGGGATCAGATTCATGTTTAAGGAACATAAATCTCAAATGTCAAACATATTGAAAACCATACAATGGCCATGCCAATATATATTCTATTTCAGAAGCTTCTTTTGCAAGAAGTTCTTCTGTGACATTGGCTTGCCTCCATCGAGAGATATCTATGGTCCCTCTGCACAGTGACTGAACTTTACAACTATCTCACCCAATAGAATACTGCAGAATGAACACTATGGGACATCGAAAAAAAGGTAATAAAAGAGAGTACAGGTTCTGCTTGTGGCTCTCCCCCTGTGTTTGTGCAGGTGTATGTTTCACTTTTATCTCTAATGCTTCAAGCTTTTCTTATAGAATGTGTTTTTCACATTATATATCCTTAAAATTTTTTGTTCTTGTTAGTTTCCATCAGTTTCTGCCGATGTTTTTGTTTTCTTTCTTTCAATAACTATCAATCCTGTTTGTCCTTCACCTTTTTTTATGCCTTAAAAATCATTTGAAGTATACCAATATTATTATACCAGCTGTCTTCATTTATCATGTAAAAAAAACCTTTCTATTAGAGTCTGTTTCTAATAATTCTAAGAGTGATATAGATCAGTCATAGCTTCTTTTAGAATCTCAGTGTGTGTTTTTTAATAGGCAGCATTGGTTTATTAAGAATTACTGTGATAATATTTGAACCATTTCTAAATGCCACTATGTATTTTGCTTACAATGCTTTCTTTGTGTATTATTTTCCCATCGTCTTTAACTGAAAGATATATATTAATATATACTTTTTCCCATGATGGTTTTCTTCTTTAATAACTTACCTTAAATGTTTTTTACAACCAGAGATGTTTATTATATCTATCCTTTCCTAGATCAAAACAAGGAATTTAGCATGTCTTAGTTTTCTCTGAAATGTATTCCTGGATCTGATTTGTTATTGTTTTGTAGTATGTTAGATGTGTCTTTCTTAACTCACCTGCACATTGATCATTACTATTTAAAATTAGATGTAAAACCACATGTTATTAAGTATTTGCTCACCATTCTCTCTCTGATCACTTATGCTTTAGCTGTTACATACTTTTAGCAACAATTTCAGAGGAGATACACGTTTGTATTGGCATGCCTAAAATATTTTTATATATTTCATTAAGTCTTAGAAGATATAGATTTTATTTTCCCTAAGAACTGAAGTGGTATTTTAGTCTTGGAACCTAATTTTAAATTAAGAAGTCTTCAGGGGCTCCTGGGTAGCTCAGTCGGTTAAGTGGTCTGCCTTCAGGTCAGCTCATGATTTCAGGCTTAGCTGGGAGTCTGCTTCACCCTCTCTCTCTGCCTTTCCCCGCCACTTGTGCTCTCTCTCTTTCTCACATAAATAAATAAAATCTTTTTAAAAAAAAGAGTCTTTAGCGATCTATTGTAATTGTTCATAAAAAATTCTAAATTTTCTCTCTAGTTGCCATTTATATTTTCTCATTTACTTCATATTTTTTACTTCTTTATGTTTGTTTCTCTTTATTCATACTTCCTTTCCTTCCATGTGTCTTTTCAGTTTAAGGACTCGTATCTTTCTTAATTTAAGAGACATTCCAGATAATATGTATTTGAATATTGTCTTTTCATCATTTCCTACATTCCTTCTTATAGAATGTCTATTAAATGTCCACTTGAAACTTTCTTTACTGAACTTACTCTACAGTTTATCTCACTTACTGATGCATTTTTTATTTCAATAACTGATTTTTATTTTTATTTATATGTTTTTTCATGCTCACATGTTTTATATTCATATCATTAGGTTTTTTTCCCATAAGTTCTTGTCTTGGTTATGGATGTAGTTATTTCCTTTAGATTTGAGAAACTTAAAGACACTAATAAGCGCCCTTTTCACATTGCATTATAATTGTAATTTCCTCAGAAATAAATTATTTAATGTATTGATTTTGTTGGAATTGATTTAGAATTTTTCCTTGGGTTTAAAATTGTAGTTTGCAAATTTATTTTTTTCTGGTAGTTTCTTTCTTTCTTTCTTTCTTTCTTTCTTTCTTTCTTTCTTTCTTTCTTTCTTTCCTTCTTTCTTTCTTTCTTTTTCATTTTCTTCCCCTGACTACTTCTCTGTGTTTGGTGACTTTATTCTCATCCTTCCCTTCTCTCTGCCCTTCTGGTGAAGTCTTATGGAGAAAAACGTCCATATATTGGTAATTTAATTGTAATATATTGTAGGGATATTGCATATTTATTCCTCAAGCCAGTTCCCTGTTATCCATCTTGTAGAGCTGTGTACAATATATCTTGTCACTTTATTTTTTTTTTTTAAAGATTTTATTTTTTTATTCAACAGAGATAGAGACAGCCAGCGAGAGAGGGAACACAAGCAGGGGGAGCGGGAGAGGAAGAAGCAGGCTCATAGCTGAAGAGCCTGATGTGGGGCTCGATCCCATAACGCCCTGAGCCGAAGGCAGGCGCTTAACCGCTGTGCCACCCAGGCGCCCCCATATCTTGTCACTTTAAAAAAGCTGCTACTTGTTATGAGCAACAGTCTTGAGTAGTGGACACCTTTTGTAAATCTTTGGTTCACACGGTGAGCCTGGGTCAACTCCTAAACCACCATTGTCCTTTTCCTATTCTAGCTTCTACCTCCACAGTCTGCTTTATCTGTTTCATTTAAGGTCCACAAAGAGGTTTTTCTTTTAATTTATAAGTATTATGTTTGGATTTCTCTATAAATTATTCATTTTATTATCTTGATCAGAATTATAAATATATATACGTATATATACACACGCACGCACACATGCACATACATACACACATATGTGTGCATGTATATATATGTGTGTGTGTGTGTGTGTGCTGTTTTTTAGAGAGAGAGAGTGCTTGTGAGCTGGGGTGAGGGCTGAGGGCAGGAAGGGCAGAGAGAGAGAGAGAGAATTTTAAGCAGACTCCATGCCCAGCACAGAGCCCAATGTGGGCTCCATCACACAACACCGAGATCATGACCTGAGCCAAAATCAAGAGTTGGAGGCTTAACTGACTGAGCCACACAGGCACTCCTGTATATGTCTTTTTTTTTTTTTTAATCATGATTTTCTCTTTTGAATTGGGGTGCAGGGTATAGATATTATATGAAGAAGGAGATTAGCCTCTTTAATGTCTTTTCCATATCTTTACTTCAGTGTTATGCTTATCATAGAATGATATAAAGACTATTCAGTGCCTGTTTCCAAAAAGTGTGATGCTGTCAGATACCCTTTTTGCAAGACTGTCAGAGTTCCAAATTTATTCTAGTAATAAGACTTTTAATTTGTGAAATATGACTCCCTTTAGGAAATACCTTTCTAATATGTCTGTTTGCGTCATATGAACAGAATTATTAAACATTTCTTCAATAGTTGGGATGTGCTATATTTGGAGAACTGGCTATATCTCAAAATAATATGTCATCTGATCTATAGACTCACCAACCACTTGGTTTCTAGGAGATATTCTAATGAGATTAAATGTACTTAACAGTGAAGTATATCTGTTGCTACTTGAAAATGTATTATCTTTTAAAGAAAAATTAACACATCTTTTAGACTACCAATACATTCCTGAATATGTTGCATATGTTTGCATTAATCACCACTTTTTTTATATTTTAGATTAATTAGCAGTAAATGTTAGTGTGCATGTATATATATAATAGACTATATATATAAAGTATATACTATATTTATACATCACAAACTTTCTCTTACAAGAATTCTGCACCTTCTGTGCCCCTTTTAATGCAAGTTTACAGAAATAATCATCTCGTAATTGGAATCTTTGTCAAGAATTGTTTGATATAGCAGTCTGAATGCAAACATGTTTTGGAGAACTGTCAATTGGAAGAATAAGAAAGAAGAACTATAGCAAAAAAAAAGAAAAAAGGTAGAGAGCTTCAAGGCAAAGAGAATATCTGAATAGGGTCTACAAGAAAATCTTTTGTAATGTGGCTACCTAGAGGTTGGATATTAATCAAAGCTAAATATTAATTCTCTTTCTTACCTGTACCTCCAGAACTTTGATTTATTTTTTTAAAGTAATGCCATATTCACGAGCCTTATAAAATTAATTGTTCTTTCATCTTTAACTTGGCTTGTCAAAAATTGTGATTTCAAAACTGTAACTTTCCTATTGTTCCTATTATGAACAAAGACCATGAAAATTTGAGAGTGCAACTAAAGAAAAATCACCTTTAAAAGAAAAATCTACTGTAGCTTAAAACAAGGGCCAATTAAAACAATCTCTTTTTACTCACTAGTGTATTTCTTAAATATCTAGAGCTTAATGTTTTGCCTTATAATTTGTTCACCTTAAACACTTAATAAGCAGTATTTTCTATGATAAGGTCAACTTCTTGAAAATAAACAATTCACTTATGTTTTAATAAAGTTTTAATTCTGTAAATTTGAATAAATTAATGCAGTTGAAGACTTGCCTTATTATTTGGAGGCCCAATACACTGTCATAAGTTCACAGACAGGCTCTTCCTGCCCTTAATCTCATATCCTCAATATAAACGTATCATGCCACCATCCACTTAGGTACACATGCCAACATCCTAGAGACATCTTACACTGTCCACTCCCCTCTTTCTCTACCTTCTGTGGCTAGTCAATTACCAGATCATATGCTCTGCTCTCTAAATGTACTTAAAATCCATCTGTCGTCTGCACACTCCTTCTGTAATAATTTCCAACGTGGGGTACATTTTCAAACTTCTTCAGATTCGTCGACTCCATCAGTCACAAGTGATTGTTCAAACATTTTCAGATCTGATAATATCTCTTTCTTATGAAAACATTTGAAGAGCCTCTCCATTTTCTTTAGAATAAAATTCACCTTCATATTACGGTCATTTATGAGTTTTCCTTAATGATCTCTCCTGCTTCATTCCTTATTTTATATTTACATAATAATCATTATTACATAAAATTAGTGTTACATAAAATATATTTACAGTGCTTGCTATGTATCACATACTGCTCTAAATGCTTCACAAAACCCTGCCCTCTAAGTCGCTGTTGCCCTCATTTCCATTGAACTGGTGAGGAAGCTGAGGAACAGAGCAGTGAAGTCACTTGGCCATAGTCGCAGCTACTAAGTGTCAGAGCCCGCATTTGAATCCAGGTTCTCTGGCTCTAGAACCTTGGCTTTTGATCATTCTTCCTCCTGCCTATGTTCTTTCTGCTTCATGAAAAAAAATAATCATATTGGAAAATCATAATTGTAGAGGTTTTTTTTTTCTGCTAGATGATTCATATTTCCTTTTGTCATGGTGTCTTCAAGTATTCTGTACTTTCTCTTTGGAATGTGTGTGTATGTGTGTGTATGTGTGTGTTTCTCTGTATATATTTTTTTCTTATGTTATAAAATGAACTTTCAAACAGGAATGCTCTGAAACTTTAAATCTCAAATGTTTCTCTGATTCCTTTTTCCCTTGCCTTCCCACAGTTAACAAGATATCAAGTGCACACATCTTTAACCTAAAAGAAAGAGAAAGAAAAGGGGAAAAAAAGAAAAAAAATTATATTATCACATCTCTATCTCCATGGGTATCCATATAGTTCTAGCCATACATCCTTATGCACAGGCCACAAAAATGAGTTTGACAAAGAGGCCAATTCACAGTGTGGCCGGGTAAAGAGAAACCACGTGGAATAGTACACAGACTAGTACCATTCCTTCCATAAAGGGGTTACTGAACAGCTAATGGAACCAGGAAGCAGGGACTGTGGAGAAGTCCAGTTTGCATAGAGGAATGTTTCCAGCCAAGGGCCACCCTACAGGGAGTGATTGAGGGAAATAAACACCTTGATCTCTACCTCTTACCCCACACTTTTCTCCTGGGGCTCCCACTGATGGAATTCACTTGGAATGGAGAAGGTAGGGAAGCTCATTGATCTGCTGCATAAAGTTCAAGCTTCTGGTGCAGAGAACAGATTGGAAAGAGTGAAGGGCAAGATAATAAATATCCCAGCACAAATATCCCTCACATTAGAGCATGACATTTCTCAGTCCTTCGGCACTTACCAGGAAACAGGCTTCAAAATATACCCCTGTATAGTAATGATTAAAATGATTAGGTTTGTTTAAGATTTGTTACTTAAGCAGAGTTGAATGTTTGAAAAGTTAATGTAAGTGGTGTCAAGCTTCACGGTTGTCAATAGCTGATCCATATTAAGACCAGACAGAATAACTAAAACTTATACAAAAGAAATGATTTCTTGCTTGGCTAATTTAACATTTTTTGCTCTTTGTTCGTTACTTGTTTTTTCCAGTCAGGAAATATAAGATTACAGATCTGCACTTCCATTATATTCCCACCAGTGTATCAGCAAATATGAATATCCACCTGTATTGATATTTTTATGTCAATCATTAAACAAATTGTAATGTGACAAATGTGTTCTATTGATAAGATACACAAGATGACTGGCTGGATATCTTTAGCAGCCCATGGTTATGGGTACAATTTTGGCACAGTTACAGGTGATTAGGATAACCAAAGGGGGAAAGATTAGTTCTGTTTTGGTCAGTTAAAGCAAACAAATGAAAAGAAAGGATATTAGGATAGCAAGTATAAGTTTAGTGACTCTTGGTTTCTTTTCCGCCTCCTTAAGGATAGTTTTCAAATATGTGTTGTTAGTACACTCGGTGTTCCCTGTATTCTTGTTATAAGAACTGAAATTCTACAGAGACTTCTAATACCTATACTCTCCTTTGGAATGGAGTATTAAAAATGACTGTGTATACTGGTACGGAGAGAGAGAAAAAAGATATTGCTATGAAGAATTTATGATGATACAAAGTTTGGTATAAGCTATAAGGATATTTCTGTTTCTGGCATTATGTGAATCTAGATTTCTTGCACCACTAATCTTGCATCCAAAAAACTCAAAATGCTAGATATAATTATATATGCATAGCTGAGCTGGCAGAAACTGAAGGGGTCCTCAGAAACTAAATGCAAAGTGAAATTCCCAATCCTGAGAGGTAAGAAAGCAGTCAAGCTGATTTTGCTTTAGAGCAGGTTCCACATCCGGGTAACATCAGTTTCTTTTTAACCACCACCTGTACCATGGACTGGAGAAAAACCTAGGGTTTTCATCCTAAGTGGAGTCCAATAGAAGTCTCCATAAAACCATTTCTACTCTTAGTGAATAGGTGGACTAGAAATCTCCTCCTGAGAAGGTGAAATTAAGATAATTACCTGACTTGAATTTGTCTCTGTAGAAAGAGAAAAACATTATCCCTTGAGAAATTACAAACACAAACTAGATCTCATGAAGTTTTGAAGCTAAATTTCTTACCATCTTGGGTCCCTGGGAGGTTCAGTCAGTTAAGTGTCTGCCTTCGGCTCAGGTCATGATCCTGGGAGTCCCCCATCGGGCTCCCTGCTCAACAGGGAGTCCGCTTCTCCTTCCGACCCTCCCCCCTCTCATGCTCTCTCTCTCTCTCTCTCTCTCTCATTGTCTCTCTCACAAATAAATAAATAAAATCTTAAGAAATAAAATTCTTACAATCTTGTCAGAAAACTTTCCAAGAGTATGATAAATGTTATGCTATGTTGGGGGAGCCAATCAAATAATGACATGAGCTATTATGAATGAAAATCACCATCAAATCAAGCCTAATTCCCAAAGATAAAAGAATAAAAGCTCACAATCCAGAATGATTGAATAATGAGAAACTATAGCACCATGAGTAACAGAAAGCAGGACCTATAATAGAATGAAATGAGCAAAGATTCACATACAGGAATTATCAAATGCTGATTATAAAGTAAATATGCTAACTAGGTATTAAAAAGCAAAACATAGGTCTTAAAATATGTGTAAGAAATCAGAGGTATAAAAATAAGCAAGCAGGTCCAAAAATCTATGGAAGAGGTCACCCAGAAATTTAAAAAATAATAATAATAATTGAAAAAATATTAAAGAGAATATTTAAACAGTGAAAGGTGCCTTTAATGAATTGGAAGCATAGGGAATGATTTTCGAGAGTGCAGTGAACAGACAAGCAGTGGCCATGCAGCCTTTGAACTGTAGATATGCAAAAGCGCTCATCACATACAGTGGGTGGAAATGGGGGAGGGAAGAAAAAAGCAAGCATGTGAGATAGGAAAGAAAGTGGCAGTTCTGATATATTCCTAATTAGAGTAAGGAAATAATGAGAGATGATAGCTTAAAATTTGCCAAACTCACTGAAAGATACTCAAATGCAGTCAATGCAATCAAAAGAAAATTGAATTTTAAAAAATGACACCAGACATATCTTACCGAGAGTATAGGACACCAAATACAACCCAAGAGCTTAAAAACTGAGAGAATTTCACTTAATTTTTCTTAAATAAAACAAAACAAAAGTAAAGGCAAAAGCAAAACAAAACCCTATCAATTGGCTGTTGACCAGCATTTCACCTCTCAACAGCAGGAAAAATAAGAGTAAAAAAAAAAATGGAAACATTTCAAAGAATACGAGTGTAAGAAAATGGTCAAAAAAACATAATTGAGGAGACTGTGTACATAGATGACTAGAATTAATCCGTATATATCAGTAATCACATGTTGTACAAGGAGGTTAAACTCCCCAATCAAAAGACAAAGATTGTCAAGCTATTTTTTTTTAAAAGCTCACAAAATGAAGTTACATGCTGTTTACTGCAGGCACATCTAAAATATAAGAACATAGAATATTTGTTTAAGTAGTTGTCATTTGATTTTGACCAACTTTCTCCAAGAGAAAAAAACGTCCCTAAACAGACAGCTTATGTAAATCACTAGGTTTGACCAATCAGTCATGCATTGGCTATATATCGGAAATGTATTATGTGCCTAGAATTATGGTAGCTTTTCTGGGTAATTTGGGGGAGAATTAGGAAAACAAGTCTGGCTATCAAACATATATATATATATATATATATATATATATATATATATATATATATATATATATAAAATAAAGTCATATTTTCTCTGTATGTGTACCCATAGTGTCTAGACAAGATGAGGAACAAGGCTGACTCCCTTTGGTGAATTGTTTTATAGGAGACAGGGGAATGACCATTTAAAATACCTGGGAATTAATCTGATGGAGCAAAGAAGTCTGTTTATGTGTTTCTTAAATTTGGAAGTTTTTACTGACAGAAATTTATGACAAATAAATATTAGAGTCTGTACTAGAGATAAATTATCCATTTCTTTTTTTTTTGTTTTTTAAAGATTTTTATTTATTTATTCGACAGAGATAGAGACAGCCAGCGAGAGAGGGAACACAAGCAGGGGGAGTGGGAGAGGAAGAAGCAGGCTCATGGCGGAAGAGCCTGATGTGGGGCTCGATCCCACAACGCCGGGATCACGCCCTGAGCCGAAGGCAGACGCTTAACCGCTGTGCCACCCAGGCGCCCCAAATTATCCATTTCTTTAAAAAAATTCTTAACATGGACATTCTAAACAAAACGACAAACAATTAGAAAGCAGTAATGAGATGAATACGAGGATTTTTTTCTTGTTTATTTTGTTTGTTTAATATATGGCCATATTGCCTATACTTGGAATGCTTTTGTGGAAAAAATAATATATCCTTTGGTATTGATCCAAAACTTGACAAAAGCCCCTATGATAGGGAGAATAATGGCCCCAAAAAGATATCCACATCCTAATCCCCAGGGCCTGTGAATATGTTAGTTTATGGGACAAAGTGGAATTAAGATTGCTAATCAGCTGAATTTAAGATAGGAAATTTATCCTGGATTACTTGAGTGGGCTTAATATAATCATAAGTGGAAGGAGGCAGAAGAGTCAGATAAAGAAATATGACAAAGGAAGCAAGGTTGCAGTGATGCAATTTGAAAAGAATTTGATGCATCCTTGCTGACTTTTGTAATGAAGGAAGGGAGCCTTGAACCAAAGCCCTCACTAGAATCTAGAAAAGTCGAGGAAACAGCTAGAAGAATATGCATCCCTACCTATACCTTGATTTTAGCCCAATGAGATTCAGACTTCAGACCTCCAGAACAGTAAAGTAATAAAGTTGTATTATTTCAAGCTGCTGTCGGTAATTTGTTACAACAGTAATGAAGGGAATACAGTTCCTGAAAAGAAGATCAGATAATGTGTAACAACTATTACTCCTATTCTAGCATCAGAAAGGCTTAACAAGATCTAAATTATTAAAGTCAATCAAACCATATAAAAGTACTGCTATGTATTTAACATTTTGCAGTGGCAATAAAAATTAAGTATAGTCAGTTAAAATCTGTTTAAAGGATTGGAGGAAAGAGAATATGTATGCATTAAAATATTAAAGCACACAGCTGTTAAACTAGCGTCAAATATGGCTCAAAGCAATGAGAGAACTCAGAGTGGTAAACTCTAACTCGGAGGAGTCTGGATGTATATATGAGGGTGAGAGAGTAATAACCATCTCTGGGACTAGTCTGAGTCGAATAATACAGCCAAATAAGCATCTGTATAGGGGAGAGCCAGAGGAAGAGCCACAGCCTCCCAATTTATGAATCTCTCAGACACATTCCTTCTCACGGTCTACACCTAGGTGACCTCCATCTTTCATGTTCCCAAAACAATTTTTTTTTCCTCCCCAGGTCCTATGGCTTTGTGTAACATGATCCCACTCTGCCTGACATGCCTTTTCACCTCTTTCTCAAGTTAGGTTATAAACGCTTTCAAAATATAGCTCAAGGATACTTTTTTGTATGTACCTCTCTCTTGTATGACTGGTTTGCTTTTTTGTCATATGGCTCAAAACTGTTTAGATTATTAATATGCCCCTTTTAACCTACTATTTGTTTACTCAGTGGTTTCTCAGGGAATGATTTCTATGCAACCATCTTATGTATTTCAGAGGAGTAGTGTGTAGCTCATAGTAGGTATTACAAAAAAGTAGGGAGTGAAGTAAGCATGTGATTCTTTTTTATGCCACCTCATCAAATTTTCAAATTCATAAACCTTAAGGAATATGTTTAAACTTCAGAGAAAGACACTCACTTATTAAAATGTTTTCTCTATTATTTTGGTCAGGTAAATCTTTCATCAGGAATTCTTTATAAAAGAACAAGTCTCTGAAACACTATTTGAATTATGTTTTCTGTCAAATTATTTGTTGCTGCTTAATTAAGATAAAAGCTAAATGATCTTATTTTTAAGCTTGATGAAAAATAAATAGGTCCTTCATAATAATACCAGAACCCTAAATAGGTCATAAATATTATTTTTTTAGAATTCCATAAGAAAAAGTGAATAATTGAAATAAAAAAACTATAGAAATGATTCCATATTCCAGTGAGCTTAATTTCACTTCCTATTGCTTTTTCTGCCTGCAAATGTTAGCATAAGTGAATAAAGCATACTTTGTTCAAAAAAATAACATTTTATGTAAATTAGAAAGGGGATAGGCAGAAGTATCATTTGGCAGATTTGAATCACATTTCAGTGAGTAATGAATCTGTTGAAAGTACGTTTTGGGGGTGAAAATTACAATAATGCCTTTATTTAAATTCTAAGTACTACAGAAAAATAAGCAAAATTATCATGAGACATTTAAAACAAAAATAAAACCTTTGGGTATTTGAAAGAAATAGTAGAAAACCTACCATAATGTTTGAAAAACATGGACTGTCCCAAGAGCTGCACAAAACAAGGTCAGTAGGGGAAAAAAAGTAATCTCAACATGTTTAAGAATTTTTGACTTTTCTTCCTCCAGAGAATTGCATTAAACACACACACACACACACACACACACACACACACACACACACACACACACATTGATTCAGTAATATTTGCTAGAACTGTTCTTCTATTTCTTGTTGTATCTCTTTTGCAGTAACATTTTCCCTGTCATAATGTTTCTAGGGAACAAAGAATAGGAAATTATATGCTTGGGGAAATGTTAAATGTAAAAGCAATATAAGTTTTTTTCTGCCTAACTAAAATAAAATTCTCAAAAATACTTAAATTTTCTGTAGAACAAAGTAGAAAAAATTGAGAAGAGTCTCTGCTTTCCATGTTTACATTCTCTTTATCTTTTAAAGTTGCAATGGATACTAGAGTAATATTTTCAGGGAATTAGATTACCCATTCATTGTGAACAGAGCTGGCTCTTAGATTAAAAATCATATTCTCCATCTTCATTACAACAGATCTCAGCAAAGACTAGACATTAAATGCATTTGAATTCCATTTCTTCATCATCAACCAACAGATACCAACCATAAAAATTTGAGCATCATAGTAAAAAAAAAAAAAAAAAAAAAAAAAGAATCATTTTGTGCTTCTTTTCATCCCATGATCAATAAAACTTTGTTTTAAATGAAGGTTTGTTTAGCTCCTAAAACAAGACAATGTTTTGTTAGATAGCAAGGACGTGGCAATTTTGTGGATTAAGTGATTAGATGTAACTTGGGGTTGCCTTCTTTTTAGAAGAGGCTAAGTATATTCTATCTGTGGAAGGAAGAGTAAAATGGATTTTTGATTATTGGAAGGCAACTGGCTATCTCTTCAATTGTTTTATCTTCTTCCTGGGCATAGAGCTAGCCCTCACTTCCCACCCTCCTTCTTAGTTTAATGTCTCCTGTGGCTGAGTTGTAGCCAGTGGAATGTGAGAAGACAGAAGTTCCACTTTTAGACCCCTTTCACGATTTGAGGCAAGAAAATCTAAGGGGCGAAATACACAAACAAACAACCAAACTTGGAAGCTACATATTGAAATAAGCCGTGCCACAAAATGGAAAGAGCCTTAATTCTGAATGAGCACTTGGAAGAGGACTGCTTCCTGATAGGAAGTGGACTACTCTGTTGAGACGTGGGTTTTTAATCTTTAACAGCAGCTTGCAATTACACTAACTAGAGACAGGACTTACTATAGCAGATCACACTTTTTGAATAAGTACTTTCTGATAAGCAGTTTTCCAGATAGGGATTAAAAAGATGAATAAAATGTTTAAGAGTTCTTCAATAAACATAGACTATAAAATTAAACTTGGTATATATTTTAACCCTACCAAATATTTATGACCCTTAGTTATTTAAACTTAAAAATACTCATCTGTTTATTGTTAATAGTGGTATCTTCTTTTGGGGAGTGTTTTGCAGATGAAAGAACATTTATAAATTTTCTAGCCCTATATTTTCAGTACCAAAGAGTGCTCATCTGCTGGCTCCAAATATAATAGGATACAGTTACTATTCATATATAGTTCTGTTTTAGTTTCCTTCTATAGATTTGATTTATTGTAAATCACAAGAAGATATTGATTGTGTGGATGAGAAAATTTAAATTAACAAATATATTAACATTTATTATTATGTTTTGCTATTATATGCTACATGTTTATCTTTTGATTTCATGGCTTTAGTCTCTTGGATATTTTTTTTTCCTTTTCTTTTTCTCTTTTCCTCAAAGAGATCCCCTGTAGGACCACCTCTTGACATTGTAACACTGTGGTTTAATATCCAGAACAACTCCCAGGGAAAAGTCTTTATAGTTTAAGGCTACAATTTGAACAACATGTATTTTTTTAAACTACATTGGGGAAAAAAATAAACTGCTTTGGAAAACTGTATCTCGTGCTTGGTTATGGGACTCAACATCTGAGAAAATGCAAGTACATATTTGAAAATTTGACTAAGTGTAAGCCTATTAAGACTTTTGAACTAAAATAAAGGGTTACTGGGGCGCCTGGGTGGCTTAGTCAGTTAGGCGTCTGTCTGCCTACAGCTCAGGTCATGATCCCAGGACCCTGGGATTGAACCCCACGTCCGGCTCCCAGCTCAGCAGGGAGTCTGCTTCTCGCTCTCCCTCTGCCCCTCCCCTTGTACATGCTCTCTCTCTCAAATAAATAAAGAAAAGAGAACAAATTAAAAAGGGGGTTGTCATATCTGTGTTTTAGAGAATCATTTTTGGTAAACAAATAAGTGTTTGAAATAATCAAATAGTTGGAACAAATAAATAATTTAGCTTATAAGTTACACAGTTAAATGAGATTTCAGCTGCAGGGAGATAAAGATTTGAATACTAATTATGTTTATATATACTCTATCCATGCTTACTTTAGAATATCGACATCTCTCCTCCCTTACAAGAAAACAATCATTGAAAACTCCTAATAGGAGTTTAGCATATTTATTTTTCCAAGAAGTTAGAGATGCAATGAGAGGCCACGGTTCCAGTTTTTATTAGATCTAGTTTTTAATAGATCTAGTTGCAGTGTACAAGGGAGTTTTATCTGAGAGCAAGTTTTTCAGATTTGGAAAAGAGATACTCGTTTGTATATTACAGGGATGCAGGGAAGTAATTTTAGGTAACTCAGACTTGCTCATGGCATGGTATTTTGCTACCTCCAACTGAAGCCTGCCGACTCAAGGAAGAGTCCTCCAGGGAGACACATGAGGAAATAGATGGAAAGCATGGATTTACTGATGGTAATTTTAATCTCTGGAGATCATTCAGTCTAAACGGGAAGAATAGAAAGCTGGGGTAGGAAGAATGGAAAGCCTGTGTAGGATTTTATTCCAATTTAAAATTCTTGCCCCTTACAGTAGTCCTATTCTCAATTTCAAACTTTTTTTTTTTTTTTGTGGCTGCTATACACATTTTTTAAAAACAGAAATAAGCTCTCTGTGGATTTTTTTCTGAATTTGTTTTCAAACATTGGAAAAGCAACATGGTTACTTGGTAATATCCTGTGACCTGCAAAGCTGCCTTGTGGCCATTTTTTCAGATTCTGCCATCATCTTTCTCTGAGTAAATATTTTACTTCTTAAATATAGTTAAGCAATTCAAACCCATATAAAGTAATCTAGTGCAACAGTTAGTATTTTCATGTTCCTTTCATTCAGAAGTTAATGTATCATTTTATTCATTTATTGAATACATATTTATAAAGCACTAGAAATCCACCACCTAACTGTTCCAAGTCCTGGAAATGTGATGATGAACAAGTTAGATCTGATGATAGTGGGGAAAACGGTAAGTTCTTACCCAATAAACAGAAGCAACTGATTTTTAACAGTGATAACAGTGTTTCAATAAAATAAAAATGGATTATAAGGGAGTGACTTGGGGAAGGGAGGGTTTCCTTAAATAAAAGGGTAGTGGAGGAGTCCTGGGAAAGAATATATTTAATTAGATCAAAACAGAAAAAGCAGCTAGACATATAAACTTCCTTACATAGGTTACATTTACCAGAGGAGAGAACATTTTAAAGAACTAAGATGAACAGAATTTTGGAAAATTACTGAAGAGAAAAAGGAGGGAGCCTGGATCTTCTGAGAACAGGCACATTCACAGATGTTGACAAGAGATCTGAGATTGAAGGTTGGTCACCTATTCTCAGTGGTATGTAAAGACTCTGGGCATGCAAGGGTGGTTCAGCATTCACAAATCAATCAACGTGATAGATCACATTAATGAAAGAAAAGGCAAGAAACATACCCTCGCAATTGATGCAGAAAAAGCACTTGACAAAATACAGCATCCTTTCTTGATTAAAACTTTTCAGAATGTAGGGAAAGAGGGAGCATACCTCAATATCATAAAAGCCATATCCAAAAAGCCCACAGTGACTATCATTCTCAATTGGGAAAAACTGAGAGCTTTTCCCCTAAGATCAAGAACACAACAGGAATGCCCACTCTTACCATTGTTGTTCAACATAATGCTAGAAGTCCTAGCCTCACCAATCAGACAACAAAAAGAAATAAAAGACATTCAAATTGGCAAAGAAGAAGTCAAACTCTCACTCTTTACAGATGACATGTTACTTTATGTGGAAAACCTAAAAGACTCCACCCCAAAATTGCTAGAACTCATATAGCAATTCAGCAACATGGCAGGATACAAAATCAATGCACAGAAATCAGTTGCATTTCTGTACACTAACAACGTGACTGAAGAAAGAGAAATTAAGGAATTGATCCCATTTACAATTGCACCAAAACCATAAGAAATCTAGGAATAAACCTAACCAAAGAGGTAAAGGATCTGTACTCTAGAAACTACAAAACACTTAACGAAAGAGATTGAAGAAGACACAAAGAGATGGAAAAAGATTCCATGCTCCTGGGTTGGAAGAACAAATATTGTTAAAATGTCTATGCTAACCTACACATTCAATGCAATCCCTATCAAAATACCATTGACATTTTCACAGAGCTGGAACAAACAATCTTAAAATTTGTATGGAAACAAAAAAGACCCCAAATAGCCAGAGGAATGTTGAAAAAGAAAACCAAAGCTGGGGGCATAACAATGCCCAACTTCAAGATATATTACAAAGCTGTGATCATCAAGACAGCATGGTATGGACACCAAAACAGACACATAGATGGATGGAACAGAACAGAGAACCCAGAAATGGACCCTCAACTCTATGGTCAACTAATCTTCAACAGAACAGGAAAGAAAATCCAAAGGGAAAAGAAAAGTCTCTTCAATAAATAGTGCTAGAAAAATTGAACAGCCACAGCGGAAGAATGAAACTGGGCCATTTTCTTATACCACACACAAAGATAAACTCAAAATGTATGAAAAACTTAAATGTGAGACAGGAAGCCATCAAAATCCTAGAGGAAAAAAATAGGTAGCAACCACTTCGACCTTGGCCACAGCAAATTCCTGCAAGACACATCTCTAAAAGCAAGGGAAACAAAAGCAAAAATGAACTATTGGGACTTCATCAATGTAAAAAGCTTCTGCACAGCAAAGGAACAGTCAACAAAATTAAAAGGCAACCTATGGAATGGGAGAAGATATTTGCAAATGACATCTCAGATAAAGGGCTAGTATCCAAAATCTATAAAGAGCTTATCGAACTCAACACCCAAACAACAAATAATCCAATCAAGAAATGGGCAGAAGATATGAACAGACATTTCTTCAAAGAGGGCATACAAATGGCCAAGAGACACATGAAAAAATGCTCTACATCACTAGTCATCAGGGAAATACAAATCGAAACCACAATGAGATATCACCTCACACCAGTCAGAATGGCTAAAATTAACAAAACAGGAAACAACAAATATTAGTGAAAATGTGGAGAAAGGGGAACCCTCTCACACTGTTGGTGGGAATGCAAGCTGGTACAGCCACTCTGGAAAACAGTATACAGATTCCTCAAGAAGTTAAAAATAGAGCTACCCTATGACCCAGCAATTGCACTACTGGGTATTTACCCCAAAGATATAGATGTAGTGAACAGAAGGGGCACCTGCACCCCAATGTTCATAGCAGCAATGTCCACAATAGCCAAACTGTGGAAGGAGCCAAGATGTCCTTCAACAGATGAGTGGATAAAGAAGATGTGGTTTATATATAAACTGGAATATTACTCAGCCATCAGAAAGTATGAATACCTATCATTTATATAGATGTGGATGGAACTGGAGGGTATTATGCTAAATGCAGTAAGTCAATCAGAGAAAGACAATTACCACATGGTTTCACTCATATGTGGAATATAAATAGTGCAGAAGATTATAGGGGAAGGAAGGGAAAACTGAATGGGAAGAAATCAGAGACGGAGCCAAACCATGAGAGATTCGTGACTCTGGGAAACAACCTGAGGGTTGCAGAAGGGGAGGTAGGTGGGAGGATGGGGCAATTGGGTGATGGGCATTAAGGAGGGCACATGATATGATAAGCACTGGGTGTTATATGCAACTGATGAATTATTGAACTAATCTGAAACTAATGATGTATCATGTTGGCTAATTGAATTTAAATTAAAAAAAAATAAAGACTCTGGGCAGGGAGCTGGATACTCCTTGAATCCCTTTGAAATGCATACTGCTATTCCTTTGTGGGCCAGAGATGAAGGAGAGAAACCAGTCAGGTGGTAATTATAGAAGTTTAGGGAAGAAGACATAGTATATCGGACTAGGGTGGTGGCAGAAGTGTTGGGGTAGAGATTATCCTTTGGAGATAAGATAAATAATATTGCAGTTAATTTGGATGAGGAGAGATCAGGGAAATGCAATTATTAAGGGTGATTGCTAGGGTTTGGGGATAAAAATATCTATATATCATTGTAAATATGATATTGGGAAGGCTGGAGAAAATTATTGTAGGCAGATGGGAGGGCATTAATGTTTTCAAATTGGAGGTGTTCAGTTTGAGATGTTTTATAGGAAATCTAAGAGAAGATTGAAGTTGCTACACTAAGTATATCTGTATTAATCTAGAGCTCGAGCACAGGTAGGGAATGTGGATACCTAATGATTTGGCAGTATAGATGGAATTGTCATCAGAGACCTGAGTGGGTTCACTTGGAGAGAAACTGAAAATAGAATGTTGGAGAAACATAAAAGAGGCAAAGAGAAGAGCTAAGGACTGAGATGGAGAATGTCCTTTAAAGGAAGAAGGTCCAGCAAAGGAACTGAGAATGACGATATTTTAAAGAGATTATTTAGTATATTTTGGATCCTTAGACCATATTGCATCAATGCACCTGAAACATATTAAATGGTAGTGTGATAATTATATGAAAGAGTAACATTTCTAGACTGAAGGAAATCTGAATTAATCATTCTTTCTGAATCTCTCTCATTCTCTCTCCCCTCGTCCTCTCTCCCTCTCTCTCACTCTCTTTCACTCCCTAAAGAGTAGAACGGAACCAATGTAATTGTAATTACTGGTTGAATTAATAACTATTAAATTTTTCCTTAATGTTTGTTCATGAGAGATGTTATTTTTTTTGAGATGTTAATTCTTTTAATTCATTTTTACCTTTAAAAAACTCTGAAAATTTTAAGAGACAGTTAGTTGTATGTTGAATTGCTCTTTGCTTTCATGAGATAATGAATAGGAGTATGTGTGTGTGAAAGAGAGAGGGGGGAGAGATAGAAAGGGAGGGAATGAGGGAAGCAGGGAGGAAGAGACAGAGAGAAAGAACACTACAGTTCATTACATGAATTAGTTTGTCCAGGACGATATCATAACTATGCTAGTTATACAAATGTTACTTAACCTTTACATATCTCACTTTCCTTTTATTTTTTTTCTCACTTTCCTTATCTGTAAAAGAAGAAATATGATAGCACTTGCATTCATAAAATCATTGTCAAGATAAAAATGCATTAAAAAAGATTAAATGTGTTAATATATTTGAGCTCTTAGGAAGAGTATATGGCAGTTGGAATAATCAATAAATATAAACTATATTATTATTATTATTTTCATTATATTTTATTGCTGTTGTTCCTGATCTACATAGAGTAAAAATTTATTAGATAATCAATATATATTTGATACATATTAAGTGTAATACATTTAATAGGTGTTCTTTTTTAATTTAATACATATTCTTGAGGAAATCAATTATATGACATAGAGAGTAACAAAAATCTTTTTAGAATTTCATTAAATTTAAATAGATATTTTATGAATTATATAGTCCATATAAAATCTGCATATGAACACCACTTTTAACTAATTTATTCAACTCATATTAAAAATAACTAGTCTCAAAACTTTATTGGTAAACGTTCTGGATAGTTGAACTTCCAGAAGTGAAAACTGGACAAACTAACCCTGTGAGATATTCTATACTAGGACTATCTTTCTTGTATTTTGAGACACGTTATTTTGACAAAATCTCACTGGTATGCCCTGGAGTTATGGGTCCCTGGTTGATGAGCTCCTCTCATGCGGGTACTGCTTTATACATGATGCATGGTTCTCAACGCTCTTGTTTTCCATTTTTCTGAGAATTCTTTTGCTTCCTTTATGATTCCTCCTCCTTCTGCATCTGCACACTTCTCCACAAAATGCCCTTGTGTATTTATGGTTTATATATTCTAAAGTCAACTCTGCCAGGAAAGTTAAAAATTTTCTAATGATTAATAGAAAAGAATATTTTGCCAAAGACCAAATGGACCAATAAGGAAAACAAATGAGGCTACTTTTATCATTCGTAGAAGCTTCTCAGAATTAATTTGACACCTGATTAAGGATTCAGAAAAGTCTATATTTTACCAAAGCATAAGGATAAAAGTCATGCAATATTAATGCTGAAAGATCGTTGGAAATGCAAAACAAGGTGGGTTGGATTAACTCTAAGTGGTGTAGTTCTTTAGCAAAGAAACATTTTCGTTGTTTGAATAGTCAACATGATCAAATTAATTGCACAGAGTTTTCTTGTTCAACAGTTTGCTTAAGTTTACGTTGTCAGTCCACTTTCACAAACTGCTATGGCCATTACTTTTAAATGTTGACAGTATTACTTAATTTTGCTGGATAGACACAATGGGAGTACCATCTTTCTTTCCTGGCTATCGTTTCATTCAAAATCGCATCTCTTCTTACATATTTTAATAAGGACTTCACTCAAGGACCATATATGTTAAAAATTCATATGGATGAGTGAAATATATGATTATTAAGAATAGACACTGATCATTCAATACCTGTATGATAATAACTGAGGTTATTTAGGGTAGGTGACTGTAGAGTTCTTTGGCCAGTTTCAAGCTCTTTATTCAAACTGATGTTAGCTCTTAGTAAAGCCTCCATGGAATAATAAATAGTGATTTTACAAAAGTTTTTTGTTTTTTTCTACAATATGATGTCATAATTTCTCTAACATTAGGAAATATAGCACATCACTAATAAAACAAAAATATTGAACTAAGAACTTGTCTAAAATGTCTAAGTCCTTAAAAAGAATGTTGTTTCACTAACAAATGCAAAAAGAAGAGACAAAGAGTTTATAATGTAGAAAGAAATGGAGTAACAGTGAGTAGTTAAGCAGATAAAGTCAAAGAGAGAAACAAACCAAAAAGTACACTGTTAAAAACTCTTAGTAGAACATGATGAAAACAAACGCAAAGACATGGAAAGTGAGCTTGATTATTACGCAAGATCGGCTATAACTAAATGACAAAACCAGTTTTACCTCTTTCTCTGCCTTTGAAGCAAGTATTATCTGAGATGGCCAAGTATTTGTTACTCAAGTGCTTAAACAAGGCTTGAACTAAAATGTCTCTAAAGTCCCATAATGCTTGAAATTATATGAGCATTATATTTATAGCACATTCTATTATATTATTACATAATATTCATATTAACTGTGTACAATGTAGAATCGCTAAGCCAAACAGCTTCTGTAAGTGTTAAATAAATACTTTGGAATGAGTAAATAAATCACTATATTCATCACTTCCATTCCTCTTGTATGGAAGGTAGTATTTTCTTGGTAACAGCAGTGAAGATCAATGTTGCCTCTTTTCTATACCAGAGCCAATGTTTCTTTACCCATCACCTGCAGATGTCCATTAACGAAACTTGGATTTGCATGCTGAGCTGCTGACCAAAGTAAGGGTGGTAAAAGAATGTGCTCAACTCTGACATCTTCTCAACAAGGACATGATATTAACCTCCCACTCAATAAAATAGTTCCACCCAATTTCCCAGAATGAGTTCTTAATTTAATTGGTCATTTGAAGTGCACTTATGTATAAAGAGAGTGTAGCCTTATATGAAAGGAGGAAACCACTTACAGATGAAAATTTTTAATGTCAAACAGAAATGGAAAAAGAATATTGATGGAACTAGTGAAGGTTAAGAAGAAAATATTACCTAAAGTAAAGACGGTTGAAAATCATCAGAAAAACCAAATGTACAGAATTTAATGATATATTTTTAGAATATACTTAAAAGATGAGGATCAACATATTTAAATATGTAATAAGTTAAATATTTGGAAGAACTTCTGGGGAACAAAATTGCAAAGAACTAGAATGGTTAGAGAGAGTGGTTAGAGCCCCTCTTTTAGAAAATAAATTACCCTGAAATGCTATAATGGAATTGCATCATCTATGTTCTTAGAAGAAAGGAAAACTAAATATTAAATTACAAAAATACCGATCTATAGCAATACTTGACAGCATTACTATTCATCTTATACATTGTATCAAGAAGTAGATTATAGCCTCTCTAAATTTGATTCTAATTTATAGGTTGAGGTTCTGTATATCAGAGAAAAAATTTTCCTTCATGATTTAGGAACTGATTTGAAAAACATCTTTTCCTTGATATCATCTTGTGTGAACTCTTGCATTCTGATATCACATATTCATATTTTAACTTTTTAACTTTTTCACATTGAAGATTGCCTTTTAAAATAAAACTTGAAATTTTTGATTGCTTGAACTTACGTTCCTCAAAGTATTAGTGAAATTAACTTGTGCTGAAACAACTGTATATAAGCAAACTTTATTCTGTGTACTCGCCTGTGAATAATTTGAGATAAAACATGACAACTTAAAGTTTATTTGGCAAACCATAAGAGACTCTTAACTATCGAGCACAAGCTGAGGGTGGCTGGACGGGAGGTGGGTGGGGAATGGGCTAAATGGGTGATGGGCATTAAGGAGGGCATTAAGGAGAACGGGGTGTTATATCTAAGTAATGAATCACTAAATACTACTCTGAAAACCAATATTACACTATATGTTAACTAAAATTTAAATAAAAACTTGAAACATTAAAAAAATAAAGTCTCCTTTATCTGCCTATTTCTTAAATAATTATATATGAAAAAAAGAGTCTTGAGTCTATTCAATGTTTCCTTTAAAGAAATATACTTATTCAAAATCTTTAAAATTTAACTTAGCCAGTACCTAAAACTTAGCTATAAAGATCAAATACTGCATGGCTTAGCATGATAAAAAATGAATTTTAAAAATAAACTCTCTGGAATAAAGGTTTTCAAAATGAAAAATTCCTTTAGCCAAGAGGCTTTTATTTTTATTTTTTTTTCCAGGAGAACAACTTTCTAAATCAAGTAATATAATTTTTTGAGAGTCCAACTTCAGACTAAAACTCTTTTTATTTTCATTGCACTGTTTTCTATTAAGAAAAAAAGAAAAAGGGTTTTACTCTGAAAAATAGTTTTGCTGACAACCTTGTTCCTGTTTTTTATTTCATTGCAGGGTGGCGGCAGCTACTCTGGAAATGTTCAGACTTTTCAAACCTGATTACACAGCCCTTCCCTCCTTGTTTCTATGCAGCTTTCCATTTAAGTACATAGTTTCCGATGAGGTGGCAGACTCTTCTTCCCCGGAACAGATACGCAGCAGCAGGGATGCAGGGGAAAGGAGAGGAGAGTCAGGTCCCCTGTTGTTCACATGACACACCATTTGGACTGTTTGCCTTCTCATGCCACAACATAGAGTATTGTCTCTAAAAGCATGACAGACACTTTTGAGTGTGTCTTAATTCATTCTGGTGATCTGGACCAATTAACTAATTTCTTTTTTTTTTTTAATTTTTTTATTATATTATGTTAGTCACCATACAGTACATCCCTGGTTTTTGATGTAAAGTTTGATGATTCATTAGTTGCGTATAACACCCAGTGCACCATGCAATACGTGCCCTCCTTAATACCCATCACCAGCCTATCCCGTTCCCCCACCCCCCTCCCCTCTGAGGCCCTCAGTTTGTTTCTCAGAGTCCATAGTCTCTCAAGGTTCCCCTCCCTCGATTAACTAATTTCTATCTTTTCTATAGCCAGATAGGAAAAACAGTACCTTCCAACGTTTTTGAACCTCCTGATCTTACTCTATTTCATTCTTCTTTTGGGTCTCCTTTTATTTGGTCCTAATTTTACTCTATTTCATTCTTCTTTTGGGTCTCCTTTTATTTGGTCCCTAAAGTCCTGGTCATCGTGCTCTTGCAAAGTCCCTTTAATTTTTATAACAATTTAGTTCCTTCATAAACCATTTTCTTGAATAAGTAGGATAAAAATTCATCAGAAACCACCGTGAATCCCAATATAGAAATAGTAAAGCTTGGTACAGCCTCATCTATATTCAGATAACTCCTGACAGGCATTTCTGGCCCAGCACGGATTTTTTTTTTTTTAACCCATCACTCTCTCACGTTTTAAGATTGTTTCTTTTTGTTACTACACTGTGAACACGTCTACGAGATAATTTTACTTTGCTTACAAATATGAATATGTATGAATAAGTATGACAGTGCATTTTAAAATATTATGTATCCTGTTATTGAGTACAATATCAGGTAAAGAACAGATATTGAATATATCTTGGCTGAATGACTACCTTTGTAAATGAGGAAAAATCAATTGGCATTCAAGATTTTAAAATATGTATCAGAATGTAAAATTACTATATCTGTATATATTAAAGTGCTAAAGTATAAAATGGTTTTCTATTATTAAACATAAGAGAAAGTTGTCCAGGTCTGTGCTGTGGAGGGAAACGAGTCCTGAGACTGACTACATCAAGGATAATAGGCGTATAAACGAATTCTGAATATATGGCAGTTCTAACTTGTTTGTACTTTTTACCTGCTAGAATGACATAGGGTAAAATAATAAAGCAACTAGCAAGATATTCCTCTTCGATTGTGATCTTGGTTAAACCAGCTAACATTCCTGAGCCTCATTTTCTTAGTCTGTAAAATAAAAATTATAATAACAGATTTAAAATATTCACAACATTTCTGGGAGGATTAGATGAGAGAAGAGTCTTAAAATCTTTATAATCTCTAATATATTTTACAATGAAATTATATTATTAGTGCAAATTAAATCCATTAATAAATAATTATTATAGCCTAACATCTTTGTTATTCAAAATGTGAGCTATAAGCTATAAGCTAACTGCATTAATATCACCTGGGAGGTTCTTAAAAATACAAAATCTCAGGCTAGCCCTCAGGAACACTGACTCAGAATCTGCTTTTAACAGCATTCCTTAGCAATTCACATAAATGTGAAAGGTTTGGAAATGCTGGTTTAAAATACGTTTGAAATTGGGGCACCTGGGTAGCTCAGTCAGTTAAACTGACTCTTGGTTTCAGCTCAGGTCATCATCTCAGGGTCTTGGGGTCGAATCCCCCTGGGAGTGTGCTTGTGATTCTCTCCCTCCACCTCTGTCCCTTCCCCTGCTCCTGCTCTCTCTCTCTCTTAAATAAAGAAATCTTTAAAAAATAAAAATAAAGAAAGAAAATATGTTTGAAATTGATATAAACGCAGCAGGAAACACTGTTACACAATTTTTTAATAAAACACATGTTCTTATTCAATATAACAAATGCTTACACTTCATAATAGCTATATGAACATCTTTTGGCCTTTTGACAAATAAAGGGTGGGGTTTCCTTTGTAATTTGAGCTTAAAGCATGAGATATTTCCTATGCTATTTCAGAGATGCTATAGAATGTGTAGGAAAGAGGGACTAGTTTCTCAAAATAGTGTTTCTTCCTACCAACATTCAAAGAATACTTTTGCAGGAGGTGAATTGGATTAAATGTATTTGTAAGGTTTTTTTTTTTTCCCTCTCTCAGATTCCTATTTTGACTGCCTCCAATAGCTAGTTTTTCGGGGACTATTATATTTAGTTGTCTGTCTCCCTCTTTGAATCTTATTTTTTTCTCAGACTCTTGGCAGTTTGTGAGGTTTCGGTAATGAGGAGAAAGTCAAAGCTTAGCAAATCTCACTCAGGGAATTATGAAAGCTCCAAAAAAAAAAGTAGTGATGAGGATGCATACCTTTTTTTTTTTTTTTTTGGTGGCAAAAGTCCTTTACAGCTTTCTATGATCCCAACTGCAGTTAGAAACCTATAATCTAGGTGCATGAGCAAGGATACAGATGCTTCTTTGTTAATGGTGTCGAGTTCCAAGTATTTTACCAGAGTGCTTAGAAGGCAGAAAGATGGTTTTGTGTAGGTCTAGCAGCTCATGAAAAACATTTAAACTTATAACAACTTCCATTACAAAATATTATTTTAAGTGTCATAATTGATCAAGAGGACAGGATTTTGCCTGAATGTGGTGCAACTCAAAACAGTATAACTAAGGGGTACTTGGGTGGTGCAGTCAGTTAAGTGTCTGACTCTTGGTTTTGGCCCAAGTTGTGATCTCAGGGCTCTGATCTCAGGGTCATGAGCTCGAGCCCTGCATTGGGCTCTGTGCTCAGCGTAGAGTCTGCTTGAGATTCTCTCCCTCTGCTCTTCCCACTTGTGCTTTCTCACACTCTCTCTCTTTCAAATAAATAAATAAATCTTTTAAGAAAATAAAATAAATTTAAAAATGCTATAGCTAAGACTGTCTCATTCATTTAGCGAATACTTATTGAGTACTTATTCAGTGAGTCATGGGGCGCCACACCGGGCATATTGAGTTGAGTGAAGTAGATGGGGTTGTGACCATATCAGTATCAATTGAAAACAAATAGGGCTCCTGGGTGGCTCAGTCAGTTAAGCACCTGCCTTTGGCTCACGTCATGATCCTGAAGTCCTGGGATCCAGCCCCACATTGAGCTCCCTGCTCAGCAGGGAATCTGCTTTTCCCTCTGCCCCTCCCCTGCTTGTGCTCTCTCTCTTTCTCAAATAAATAAATAAAATCTTTAAAAAATTGAATACAAATAATTAAATACAATTATTTGATAACACAAGTTAAGTGATCTGAATATGTTTCACATAACCATGTAATAAGAAAACTTACCAGGAAGTTCTTATTATATTAACTGTTTAGGACATACCTCTCTGAATAAGTGATGTTTAAAAATAGTATCTTAAAATTAAGTAGCAATCATTCTCATAAATAGTGGGTGGGGAGTAATGACAGCTGTGGGTATAACATATGGAAAGACTAAACTGGGAGCTTGACAAAAAACCTTTAGTAGTAACTGTCAGAAAATTAGCAGAAAAAATATACCAAACATTTGAAGAAATCAGATGAATGATTTCTTACCATCAACATCATCACTAGGAGAAGAGAGCACAAAAAATAGGAATAACCAAAAAGATATATTCATTTGAACTATGTTTCTAAAAAAAATGTATATCATGTAGAAAAAAAGAAGAAAATTGTCATGTAAATTAGAAAAATTTGCACTGCGGGAGTTCATCCAATAATTGTAATAAAATAATTATAATAAACTAAATGTTGAATACCTACTATCTCCTGATACTGTATTAACACCTATATGTATATTTCTAATTTTAATTAAAGCATTTTTATGCATTAATTTTTATACAAAAAATCAATTATGCATTATCTTTTTAACAGTACTTTCTCAAATTGATTTAAAAACTTATTAAGTAATCAGCTGCATTTTTAGAAATACCAGGAGTTATGAATGACCTCTAGAATTTTAATTATGTATTATACATATCTATATCCTTTTCCATATTTAATTAGGTATTAAAAGAGTAAAAATTTTTTTGATCCTGGTAATTATAATAATGCCTAATTCAGTCATTTAAATACTCTATCACTATGTGTTGAGTAGAATTCTCATTTCTGGCTAGTTGTCTCAGTCAAATAACTAGCCAGAGCAGATTCCAGCAGTCACCAACACAGCAATATCTAAAAATTACAATATATAGGAAATAGAAATATATATTACCTACATCTTTTCCTAATCCTATATGTATACCTGTCTATATCTCATTCTCTAGTCAAGCTCTCTGAACTTTTTATATGTATCTTTCCAGAAGTTTTTAATGAATGGACATCAGTGTTATTACGTATATACATACATAAAATGTTTTTTTATCAAAATAAAATTTTTTGGTTTTAACAAATTATTTTTAATATTCTTAATATAAAAGATATAACATTTAATTGTGCTAGTGAACCAGAATTTATGTAAAGATTCTTATTGACTTATTTTCTGACTTTTTAACACTCCAAATAATACTGGTAAGAATATTCTTTTTCACAATAATTGAAATAGGGAAATGATATGGGAATATTTCAATGGGATATATACCTAATATGTAATTGCTGCTCAATAGATTTTGATGTAATTATGCTAGATATAACCACACCACCCCTGGCAGTTTTGAAATTTTCCTTCCTAACCTGTAAGAACATTCAATACTGAGTGTTGTCAATATTTACATTTTGTTAAATTGAAGTCATTTAGACATTATTTTAGCTCATATTGCTTTGTTTATTTTTTAAAGATTTATTTTATTTATTTTGGAGAGACAGAGAGAGAGAGAAAGAGAGAGAGCACACAAGCAGTGAGAGAGGCAGGAGAGGGACAAGCAGACTCCCCACCAAACATGGAGCCCAACATGGGGCTGGACCCCAGGACCCCAGGATCATGACCTGAGCCGAAGGCAGACACTTACTTTCTAAGCCACCCAGTTGCCTTTTGATTGTTAGTCTAAACAATACCATCCAGACCTTTTAATCATTATCCTAGAATTTCAAACTGGCATTTCTTTATGAGTTTTTATTCCATATAAAAACTATCTTCTCAGTGTATAGCATAAGGTAAAGAATCTGAATTAATTTAGAACTAATGATATTTAAGAAATGTAATCATGAATAGTAGCCATCATCCAAAGATTTATAGTAATGAAATTAAATTTAAAATTAATGTTTTAATTATATTTTTCCTCAAAGAAATTTCAAAAATTAACGAGCCACTTGGTTTCATTTTAGATGATTAGTAGATGATGGTGCTGATGCTGATGATAATGATACAATTAAATTAAATTTAAGATCTTTATGCCAGTTTGATCTTTGCAGGAAATACAGATGATAAGACCCTTTGTCTTTTAATCTCCCTTGACTCGGAAACTTTTTTCAGGTAAGCATCTCCTAAGTCCAATCTAAAGATTTTGGGAAGTCTCTGAAAGTTAAATAAGGCATTAAAGGTAGATCTTATAAAGACACCATTGAAGACATTAAAGAACATTTTTTGTACAGTTAAAATGATAATTTCATTAAAATAATCAGCCTATGTTTTAAGGGAAATGTTGCTTTTTTTTAAAAAAAATATTTTATTTATTTATTTATTTGTCAGAGAGAGAGAGAATACAAGCAGGGGGAGCAGCAGAAGCAGGCTCCCTGCTGATCAAGGAGTCCATTGCCGAACTCGATCCCAGGACCCTAAGATCATGACCGGAGCCAAAGGCAGATGCTTAACTGACTGGGCCACCCTGGAATCCCAACACTGTTATTTTTTAAGTGACAAATTAAAATATATATCAGCATTCTTCACATTATTTTTCAATGTATTAAGCACATATTCCTATATGTGGCATTAGGCTTAGTATAGTAATTTATATCATGATGTATAAGCTATAGTCTCAGGCCTCAGAAAGCACACAAGTTAGTAAAAAAAAAAAAACTATAGTAATATCTATATGTATGTCTACATATCTCTATATATCTATTTAATTTCATCAGCACCATATGAGGGTTACAAACTCATTGTTTTGCAAGAGGAGGTTGATAGCTGTCATTTCTAAGAATGAATAGAGATTTCCTCATGGATTTACTCCTTTAAGAAAGGTCGGATTTTTAACAGATAGATGGATCAGCATTTTATTTATTTATTTATTTTAAGATTTTACTTATTTATTTGACAGAGAGAGAGGGAACATAAGCAGGGGAAGTGGGAGAGGAGGAAGCAGGCTCCCAGCGGAGGAGCCTGATGTGGGGCTCGATCCCAGGACTCCGGGATCACGCCCTGAGCCAAAGGCAGATGCTTAACGACTGAGCCACTCAGGGGCCCCTGGATCTGCATTTTAAACCCAGAAAGGGCCATGGACAAAGATTAATAGTACTGATATGCTCTTGTGTGTTTATTGTTTATGAAACGACTGAAGACCTTTGAAGATAACAGGTATTTAGTAACATGAAAGAAACAAGAACACAGAATTTAACTTTGTTATGAAGAAATATGTTGTAAAGAGTAGAAGGAAGATGATAATATACCATTTACCTTGCTTTTTTGAAGGCCAAGACAGAAACTGAGATTGTTGAAATGAATCAGTATGATTTTAAGAGATAAACTGGAGGAGGAGAAATCACCCACTGCAAACAAAAAGAAGAGCAAGGGTACAATTACCATCACGAACATAGTCTTAAAAAATCTTTTTTTTTAAACTAAATTTAGATATAATTAACATACAATGTTAGTTTCACGTATACAACAGCATAATAATTCAATATTTGTGTATATTGCAAAGTGATCACCACAATAAGTCTAGTTAACATCTGTCACCATAAATTGTTACCAAGGACTTTTTCTTGCAATCCCTACAGCAACTGTAATTCATACCTTCACGTATATTTTTCTCATATTGTTGCTATTTGTCTATGTGCATTAGTCTTTTTTTCACAGAGTCTATAAACACTTTGAGGTTAGAATTATACAGCTTACTTTTTCTAGATTCCCTATTGTTATCACAATGCTGAGGATGCGTTAGAGTTCCAGCCTTTGGATGGGAGATTCGAATAATTTACCTCGGTTCATTTACATCCTTCAAAGTAACACTAACAATGGTGGCATCAAATGCTAAGTAAACTTGATGCTCGATGATTGATCTCATAACACATATTCCGTTTCTTCACAATACTGAACATCAAAGAAATTTTAAATCCAAAATATATCCCCTTTGACATTTTAAAATGTAAGTGAAAATGAAAAATAAATATAGATATTTTTGACATTTCTATTAAAGAGGTACTCTTTATAAAGGTGCTGCGTTCAAATCTTTAAAATATGCTCATCGTGTGTTGTAATTCAGAATGCTTTAGTTCTCCTTAATGATATGATATTATAGGTAGTTGTTTAGCTTTAAAGTTGCTGTTATTTCTATATTTATGTCAAAGCTACAGATTACAACTTTAATAGGGAACATATTAAAAAGTAAAAGCTAATGGTAGCTCTTCCAGAGAATTCTTTTTCTTGACATGGCTTGTATTTATTTATACAAATATACAACAAGTCACTTCAGTAATACATATTTCCATGTACAGTTAGATGGTTTAATGATGTCTGGTTTTTAAATATGTACATAATATTAAACAGCAAAGATAGAAAAGTATGGGCCTTGTAGAAAATGGAGTTGTATATCATAATAATGTCCAAAAATAGTTTTCAGACCATTTCATCATGTAAATTATTAAAGAATCAATTATACTTATTTTAAATTATGTTATACTTTTTATTATGATTTTTAGATCTTTACTAAAAATGATTTAAAATGATATTATTTCCTTCTAAATGCCACATTAAACATCAATTATAGGTATTGATATTACGCATTAATTTTCAAACTGGAGCATTTAGAGTCAACATTTATAGATTTTATTTGCTTTTTATTTTAAGTAATATATATGATATTTGAATGTTCATATGGGTGACTATGAAAAGTGTCCATTTTATACAAAGAAAAAGTTATAATTCATGTAATCATCAACAAATGCTTTTCAAATTCTTTAGTGGCTGGTTTCAGTCTTACATCTCATCTCCTAAAAGACAGTTGGAACTCATATTGGCAGGCTTTGTAGCATGGTGTGAAGAGCTCATGATTTGGATTCAGACTGCTAAGAACTAAAGTCCAAAACACTCCAACTGTGATCCTGGGCAATTTATTCACTCTTTCTCTGCATTTAAGTTTCTCCTTTACAGAATAAGGATAATGATAGTAGCTACACTGGGGATATGCTTATTTTTTTAATGATGTAGCAAATAGTCAACAAATACTTATTGTATTTATTTGGATTTTTAAATTTTCAATAAGCTCTAATGTTTGGTCAAATAATAACTTGTCATTCATAACTTAGACTCTTGGAGCACATTCTATGAACTAATATTTACTCAGAAAACTAATTTAGAGCATATAGTGTTTAATCACATTGAAATTTCCATGAACCTGTCATTTTAAATTTTTGTAAATTTTACCTGACCTTATTGATAGAAATTTTTCTGGAAAAAAGTAAATATATTTTTTCTTTATTGCAACTGTCTCATATAAATTAAATTTGGTTGCTACTTTAGTAAACATAATTTTTTTCAAACAATGTTTAACAAAAACTCCAAATAACTATGAATTACTAAAGTACAACTACTATTCAAAGATATCCTGACCAAATGACTATGACCAGTGTAGATAATTTTTCTCTATTTTTTTATAACTAGCAGTAATTATGATCAAGAAGTTTCGACATTTTTATAAATGCTGACAGAAGTGCTCACTTAAAAAACTCATGGCATCTGAAGATTTATGAATACATGTATACACCCAAAAGGTAGTTTGGTCTGAAATAGATGACACTCAACTACTTCCTGTTAGAAGTAAGAAAATGTGTTAATTGCATTTAATATAGTTTATTACACTGTAGTCAACACAGGCCATCTGTCCACACAGCTGCCTCTTGGTGGTTTCAGCAAAGTGAGTGTATGTATTTTAAGGGGAAGCACAATTGAAAAAGTAAAATAGCCCACATTGATTGACTCTGTGTTACACGAGTACGTGCGATTTTTTTTTTAATTTATACCAAGTAAATATGATGTAAACCAGATTTTCTCTTGGGGTAAGAAGTGACTTTGTTAGGAACGCATCTTGATAAACAACTTGAGAAATAACCGTGAGGGTTTGCATTGACTGAAGACAAAATTTTTAAAATCTTAAACTGCTTGGTTTTGTTTATGTAAGTAGAAATGTAGGTCTGGGGTTGAGGAGAGGGGAGAGAAACAGGGAGAGAGAGAGACCAGAGGAGAATGAGCCAACATGGCAGGGACCCAGAAACTCTGCTGGGGAAATGAGTTAGAGTACTGCCCCCCCCCCACCACCGTGTACCAGTCATTTTTCACTGGGTGTTAATTCTCAATCAGAATGTGCAAGGATTCATAGATGCGAGGCAGAAGTCGAGGTCAGGAGTGCAGAATGTGCATCCACACTGGGCCCCCTTCAGTGGTACTTGAGTAGCTGCTCCTGTCTCCCTGTAAGAATGACAGTAGTTGAAAAGCCCATCAACTGCTGGCATCATAGGAATCACAGCGACGCCCCTTTCTTCACATTGACATACTTGTAGTACCTGTAGTAACCTCTTTGAAACGCTCCAGCAATGCCTTTGGGATGAAATCCCGCATCAGTATCCAGCTTGGCAGCTCTCCTAGTTTGACATCCAGGATCTTCTTCTCCTCCACTGGTATGGGTGATGTCATCTTGGAGTCCTGGGTGTTCTCTATGCCAGCCACATACTTGAGTTGGGGTACTTTTAAGAACAAGAATGTTAACTATGCAATCAGTTATTAGCAATTCTGTGATGTATTCCAGGTCATTTAAAGTTTAGTAAATTTTACTAGTCATACAAAAAATTGTCATGTATAAAAAATGTCATGAATATTGTATTTTTTTTAAGATTTTATTTATTTATTTGACAGAGATAGAGACAGCCAGTGAGAGAGGGAACACAAGCAGGGGGAGTGGGAGAGGAAGAAGCAGGCTCATAGTGGAAGAGCCTGATGTGGGGCTCGATCCCACAACACCGGGATCACGTCCTGAGCCGAAGGCAGACGCTTAACCGCTGTGCCACCCAGGTGCCCCATGAATATTGTATTTTTGCTTGGTAAAGATAAAAGACAATGCTGTATTGATTTGATGGTTGTGTTCAGGTAAGCATCAAAGGAAAAGCTTTGGATGATGGAGTCAAACCTAAACTGGACAAACGAGTCAAAAACTTCTAGAAAGATAGAGATAATCATTCAATCCTGTTACCCCCTCTAAAGAGGTTCACAGATTCCTTGAGATGAGGATGCAACTTTCCTCAGGCAGATGAACCTTAACTAACTGTAATTGAATTTAACATAATTAATTTTATTGTAATTAACATATGCTTATTTTATGGGGGAAAGTGTCCTCAGCAGGTAACTGTTGTGTTGCTTTTCAAGGAATGACACTAAAAGGTATGTTCATTACTTTCAGTCGAAATATAATGAGTGTTTTTCTGTGCCAGATGTTTTTTAAGTCATAGTATATATCACAGTGAATAAAGGAAACAGAAATCCTTGCCCATGTGATGATTACATTCTAATGGAGAGAAGAGCCGAAGAAAAAAAATGTATGAGTCAAATATGCAGTATGTTAGTTGATAATAAGTACTATGAAGTAAATAAAGTTGGCGAGGGAGTATTAGGGAGAGGACAATTTTAATTTGAGCGAAGACCAAAGGAAATGAAAACATGAACCAGACAGAGATCTGTGTAAAGAGTCCCAGAGGCAGAAATGTGTAAAGACTCTGAGGCTCAATTTGACCCGGCTCTTCAAGAAATAACAAAGAGGTTTAGAATCACAAATTATGATAGTGCCTTGATGTCCATTTTCTCTTGATGGAAGTATCACCAAATTTGTAAGCACTAGCCTAACTAATCAACTTAGATTTATTTCATAAACAGAGATATTGGATAATATTTCAAATTGTTCTGTCTGAAACATTTATAACCCCTAACCTATGCAAGATCACATACTACCCTGGAATGTTATTTAAACATTACTCTTTTTATCCCTACTCCATTAGCAAAGTAACTAGGTATTATTTTGGGTTTTTCTGTTATTTGATATCATGGTTAGACAGGAGGATGAACCAAAATATGTAAAGTATTTCTGGAGCTCTTTATTCTCTTTTATCAGAATAAAATTGATAGGGTGTCAGAAGTGCCAGAGAAAAGAAACAGGAAATATCTTATAAAATAAATGTGCATTCATTTCTTCACTTCAAAATATTTATTGAGAAATTGCTATATGCCAACAGTGTGTTAAGCACTGGAATTATGGTACTATAAACAGACATGATTTTATCGAGAAGATGTAGAAAATTCATGCAGTATGCAAATAATACCAAGAGAAGCTGGGGAAAACAATCAAACATTTTATGGAAGCGTGTAGTGGCAAGGGACTCCTCTTGTCTTCAAGATCAGGGAAGGCCTCACAAAATAAGAAGATATTAAAACTCTCTTATGGGATTAAAAAGTATTATTTTGGTCAAAGATAGAGTGACTGAAGATACCAAATGATACTGATAATGGCAGTATGTCCAGTTCTAAATACTGGCCATAAGATTGGACAGAGAGGATATGATACCCAATACGTACAGTTTGGGCACAGTGGTAACAATGCAGATTGAAGTTCATAAGAGAATGGAGGAAAGCAACTGGGGACCAGACCCATACCTAAACCAATGCCCACTGACAACCCCTTTAAGGAGTTCTGTGATGGGTGGTGATGAAAGATGAGGCAGGAGGTGAAGGTGGTATTAAAAGTGATTTTTTAATAAGATTGGAATATGTTTCTATGTTTATAATCAATCTTTTAAATTGATGCTAGAACATAAAGTTGATATGACTCACCCAGTGGATTTCCTTTCATAGAGGGGAGTGGAAAGGATTTAATACAGAGGTGAAAGAGTTGGCCTTTGATAATGGCAATAACTATTCATCCAGAAGGCAGAGTATGTTTTTCCCATGCGAGGAGATTCATATATTCAGGAGATAAAGAATTTCTCTTCTCACATCTTCAGTTTTCTCAGCGGGGAGTTGGGGGGGAAGCAGGATACCAGCTAACTGGCAATTAGATTAGAAGGGGATCTTGGTGATTTAAGGAGAGATAGTACATGAAATAGCTGCTGAGTTGAATGGTCTCCTTGAGGATAATGGTCATGAATTTAAATTAAAACCTTCAGGCAGCCATGTTCAGGCACTGGGTTTGCAGGTGGAATATGGGTGGGGTTTAGGTTAAACTAAATGTTGGAGTTTCATCAGGTGCATATGGTGAATGGAGAGAGTTGCAGGGAAGTTGAGGGTGCATACAAGGGAGTAGGTAAATGATGGGACATAGAATTTAACCTGTGTGAAGGGAGGAGTAAAGACAGCAGAGGCTCTGGACATTACGAATGTAGCTGGGTCAATGGATAATACATTCGAGTGGTGTCCAAGAGTTATCAGAGATGGGATAATAAAAAGAGTGAGCTGGAAAGATAGAGGTGGTATCGTGAGAACCAAGCCGATAAAGAGATTATAGTAGCCAGCTATTGATATTGACAAGGGTAGGTAATGAGCAAGGGATTAGGTAATGGTCACTGGGGGAGAGGGGGTGAAAGAATTGTGAAGCCAGAGTATCAGATACATTATCTACCTTGACTTTGAAATTATTATGACTTAGCATAGAACTAATGTTGCAGAAAGTTTAAATGTTTCTGCCACAGTCCACGTCCAGTGCCATGTCTGTGGGCCAAACTTATCACACATTTAAAATTTGAGAATCGGGGTGCCTAGGTGGCTCAGTTGTTTAAGCATATGGTTTTGATTCAGGTCATGATTTCAGGATCCTGGGATGGAGCCCCCTTAGGGCTCCATGCTCAGCACAGAGGATGCTTGTTCTTCTCCCCCACCCTCTGCTGCTCTCCCTCTGCTCCAACCCCCACCAAAACGCACACTCGCACTCTCTCTCTCTACCAAATGAATAAATAAAATCTTTAAAAATATAAAATAAAATTTGAGAATAATTTCAGATCATTTTGTCTCCTAAATTGCTGAAATCTGAGGTGGCCATGAGGCATTTCAGGGACATGGGTCTCGGTAGGTGTGACACAGTGTCACTCCCCATACATAAACAGCAGTTTTCCTTAGTGACTGTCCAGCAAATCACTTGATTAGCAGCTTCCCTCCCTATGCAGAAGAGTAAATTGATGTGCACTTCAAATTTATCAAACCCTTGCACTCTGACTCTGGCATTGTTTTACCCAGTTAGAGTTCAGATTTGTTCAAAGTGTATTAACTCTCACCACTGGCAGAACAGGCAAGAGGACCCAGTGGTACATTTTGTGAAGCCAGGAAGTGGCCTGGTGATCCCATTTGGCAGGTAGATTGTGGCCTAAATTTGAGATGCCACGATGTCTTCGAGGAGCCATGTATACTTTTTTCTAAATTTTTCAAATGCTCATTCTATAAGATCTGTGATAATCTGTGAACTTTGCATCATTGGAGAAATGCAACATTTAAGGTAACTCATGTCATCTTTAACATCCAGTGTGTTTAGACCTCTGAAGTAGGAAGAAAATAATTTTATACCACTGTTCACAGCTATATATGAGAAATGCATTGAGAAATCTTCTTACTTAATAAAAGCTTATATTAGTTTACTGGATTCCTGTGTAATGTGTGGTATTAACAATTACAAAGAAATGGGCTTCACACTCATTCTCTAGTCTTAGGATAATATGAAACTAGTTAGAGTTTCTACTCTACATATTATCTACCCATCATGCCCTGAGGGCTATTTCCCTCATTGGTCATCTAGGCACTGCGGTAAATAAAGCAAAGTAAAAACCAGGAGATACTCTGTGCATAATTGTTATGACTACTTCCGGATGGTTTCTTTCTTTTCAATAAAAATATTCTGATAGGACCAACAGAAATACATCTTTGAAACTAGTAGTGAAATGGAATTAAATAGAATAAATTGAGGCGTGAGAACATTTTCATTATAAAGGCAGAATTAGTGATTTAGTGTAATCCTAACATGAAATAAACTCTTCTATTAAATTCACACTATCTTCTCTTTTCCAGAGACAGGTTCCCCAGGCATATAAGTGTGGATGTTTTGTAGCTCTAAATATTTTTTTTTCTACTAAAAACAGTCTACAAAAATATTTTATATATCAGTAATTCTGCATGTGAGTATATCTGCATAGAGGTACCATACACTTCTCAAAATAGAATTGATAGATTAGAGCTATGATTTTCCATGTGAATAAGAATAGATACAAAATTTTCTGGTAGTCTGTGTCAATTTGTGTTCCTAATAATTATGTGCGACAGTAAAGAGTTTCACACAAATTATCAGAGATTTATATTGATTAATTCTAAGTCTTTGCCAATCTGAGTTCTGAAAATGACATAGTCTTGATTGTTACATATATGCACTTTGTTATGCTAGCGGTCACATATTTTAAATTTTTCTTTTCTTTTTTTGTGTTCTGCCTGTTCGTGACTTTCACCATTTAATCTGTTAATATTTTCTTTATCTATCAAGGGAATATGTATATTGCAGGAAGGTCTTATTCCTTTGTCATTTATTGCAAATGTGCTTTTTCCACTTTTTTCTTGAGTTTATTTACAGAAAAATTTAACCTTGCTAATAGTTAAAAACATATGTTAATATAGTCATCTGTCATTTTCATTTTGAGTGCCAAATTTCAATCATGCTAATAAAAGCCTTCTCTAGTCTCATATATCATGTTTAAAGATCCTCCTAATTTTTGTAGTACTTTTACAGTAAGCTCTTTTTAAAAAACATAAATATTGATTCTACCTGTCTTTTATCTCGGTTGTCATGGAAAACTTTTTTAAAATTTTAAATGACTACACAATAGTTAGAAAAAAATTCATTATATAATTAATCATTTCCTTACTAATATGAAGAACTACATTTGTCATTTGACTACTATTTCCCATTGATTTGTGTATTCCTGTCATGATATAAAGACAGACATAAATACAGATATTTTGCTATAATACATTTGAATGGTTAATGTTTTCTAGTCACTCTGAATATTTGTTCTCCAATATGAAATTTAGGAAAATTTAGTCAAGTTTCAAAAATATTCCTTTGATATTTTGATCAGAGTGCTTTGAATTTTAGAATTACTGGGTGAGACTTGACAACTTTATTACATCATGTCTTCGTATCCAAGGTAAGTTTGGGTTTCCATTTGTGAAGTTCTCCTTGTGTCACTCCTTAGAAACAAACTTCTTTCATATTAGCCTTTTACAGCTTTTGTGAATGAATTTGCTAACGTTGCCTCCTTCTCAGTCATCTGGCTACTGCAATCGCTATCTACTCGTACATCATATTATCGGGCCAGCGGCTGTTTTTACGTGGTTACACTATCCGTACCTATAGTTTAGTAACCAGCCATTTAACTGAATGTTAATATTGTGCCCATAGTATTTTAGTATTAAATTATCCTTGAATTTTCCACAACTCTATCACTTGTTGATATTAACATTTCTTTTTTTCTTTTCAAAATATATGTTTACTTTTTTTTTTCCTTTTGTCAAATTTCTTTAGACTAACTTACAGGATAAACTTTAATGAGAGTGGTGTGTGCTTACTGTCAGTGCTCATGAATATGTTTAGAACATTTTTAGTGGATAAATATTAAGCTCGCTCTTAGAATAACCTTGTTAAAAGATTAAGATTCACAGGTAAAGGGGTAATATAAATTATATATGTTTGTGAAAAACTTCCAACATCAAAACTTAGTTTTTTATTTGTCTTATGGCTAACCTTGTTTTTGACTGAGACAACTTGCTCGGGAGCTAACTGACAGAACTTAGCTTCTAAATTCCAGCAAAGCCCACTCCAGTAGTAGAAGGCACACTGCGGGACTTGCGATGCAGTCTGTGTGGCAACACCTCCCCCCCCCGCCCCCGCCACCTCACTGCCATATAAAGAGGGCATTACACGAGGGAAGTAGCTTCTTTGTAGGAGACATGAGTTCAGATTTTAATAATGTCCTTCCACATTCATCTGTATGGTTTGGTTTCTACCACGGAGCTTCAAGACCCTGTAGGCACCCATTGAAACAGAGACTGTTCTAGTCATCCAATGAAATTTGGTCTAGAGAACGGCCAGAATTTCATACCACCCAGTGGAGGAGAGCCAAGGCCAGGGTGAGAGATGTCAGGGGACAGCTTGCACTCTCTACTTGCATGGAGGGGGTTCTGGCTTATACCCGGGCTATGGAAAGTACAGCTGAAGTAGGTATGACTCCAGCCTGCTTGCCAGCTCCCTCGACAGCCATCCATGGCACAGCCTTGCTGCTGTGGGGTGAGGGGAGGAAAAGGCTCCAGCAGGCAACCGCTGCGAGGAAGGCGGAAGGCGGACAGAGCTCCAGGGGTGTCAGGGAGCTGCAGATGCAGGAGCATAGCAGTGTACCAGCAGGCAGTCTCAGGACAGATCCCAACTCACCAGCACTGGTTGGTAGTTAGTAACCTTCATAAGCACAGCACCCACCCTCCTCTTCCCTCCTGCCTCCCACAGTTGAGTGTTAGACGAAACTTGTGCCTAGAAATGTGGGACCAGGAGTAAGAGGAAGGGAAATAGCCCAATGAAGCAAGGGAACTCTAATATTGAGATGAGAAGTGATATAGTGACTAAAATTTTCATAATTGAATGATATTACAAAATCACCAGATAAAGTAAATTTACCACAAAGGATGAGATATGTTAATTGGTAACAAAAATTTCCCCACAACTATCAAGCCATATGGTCCTAGCACATGATGTTGATATCATTTATTAACAAAAACAAAAATATTTTATGTTTATACACAATTCATACCTGATGCATATGCCAAAGTCTGGTTCTCCAGCTTAGAACAATATATTTTTTTAAATTGTTATTGCCTGGAAGCTATTCCATGCTCATTTCATTATAATCTTAGGTTGGAGGGCCACAGCCTAACACCTATTTTCCTGTTCTGTTTGTTTGTTTGTTATGGGCTTTCTGGGTGATTCTCATATGGAAACGATGCCTAGAACCACTGCTCTAACACAGGACTACTCATACTTTCGTGCGTATGTGAATTACCAGGGTGCCTCCTCAAAATTGCAGATTCTGTTTAAGTTGGTCTGTCAAGCTGCCTACTGATGCTAACGCTGCTGGTCCAAAGCTCTACCTTTAATAGAAGACTCCACAGTGCCTTTTAAATAGATAAATGGAATTATCTATTTTGAGAGATTTTATTTACATTCACTTTTGAAATATCTGTACCTTGTGTTATGGGTGTGGGGGGTGTGGGCATGGGTGTGAGAGAAAGAGAGAGATCATGCATTGCAATGAGAAGGTACTGTCCTTTTCACATGGGAATTTTCCTGCAAATTACCATCTCTTAACAGTTTACTTTTTCTTCTTCACTTGTCATGCTTCGGTTTGGTGCATTTGGAGTATTTTTTCTTAAACATTAGCTAATGGCATGTGTGTGTGTTATATTTTTAATGAACAATTTACATGGTTCTTTGTAAAAATATACATTTTAGCATTTTATTATTTTTCTAATTTATTAATTTCATTTTTAATAAAAATGAAGTTTTAATAAAAATTATTCTGTTTTTCTTAAGTTAATTTTATTAACATAAAAATTTTATTATTTTCTATCATTTTTATTCAATGCACAAAATTTTCCTTTACTTTTTTAGGAATACGTCTTTAAATCTTTAACTATATCTCTAGCTATCGTTAGCCAAACAAGTATCTTTAGCCATCTTTTGCCATAACCAGGAGTTGGGGGAAATTAACATGCTCATTGCGGTTATAATATCTGTGTTCTGTAGTTTGTGTTTACATTTTTCTCTTAATTCAATTGCTATTTTTTTCTTAAATTTTATTTTTGTTGTTTTCTTTTTACTATTAAGCACATTTTTTTCCATTTTCATAAGGAAATGTGATTTTATTTTCTGTAAATGTTGACATTTTCTATTTGACTTAATATATGGGTAAAATTTACAATTTTCCATGCACTCTTAAAAAGAATAATAGTTTCTGTCTTCACATCATACAGGTTTACATTAATCTATTAGATCAGACTTATCATTTTGATTATTGGGTTCTCGATACACTTTAAAATTTTTTATCCAGTTGATCTGTTATTTCACTTGTATTTTTCTCTGTTTCTCCATTTATTTCTTATAGGGTTTTAATTTTCACGTGATAGTCTCTGGTTACCGTATAGACATGATTATTGTATTTTAGTACCCCTTTTTTCTTTTTCTTATCTATTGCTTTTGCTTTGAAATAAAACTTTGCTTTGTTTTCTTTCCATGCATTTGTCATATATTTGGCCAAACATTTAATTTCCATCATTCTAAGCAACTTTGTGTTGTATATGTCTGTAATATTACAAATATTATTATTCTATTTTAAAAATTTAACTGGATATATTCATCCTATGAACATTTATTTATTTTTTATAGGAATGACCATTTTGTTTTTACTTATTTTTAATGTTTTTCTTTCACCTTTTTTTTTTTTTTGCTTTTCTGCTTATTTTTTTCTTTTTTATCTTTTCTGTTCATCTGCATGGTACCAATAATGTACTTCTGAAGTTTTATAGATGTTTTTTATACACCAATTACTATAGTTATTAGCTTTTATGTCTACTTTTTTTATTCAGGTATAATTAACATACAGTGTTATGTTAATATCAAGTTTATTATATGATTCAACCATTCTATACATTTCTCAGTGCTCATCAACATAAAAGTGTACTCTTTGTGTTTGTGGGTGTTAGTAGAATTCAGTGATTCCTCACTTACGTATAACACCCAGTGCTCATCACAATAAGTGCCTTCCTTAATACCCATCACCCACTTAAAACCCCCACTCACCTACCCTCCAGCAACCCTCAGTTGTTCTCCCTAGTTAAGAGTTTGTTTTATGGTTTGCCTTTCTCTCTCTCTTTTTTTTTCTTTCCCCTATATTCATCTATTTTGTTTCTTAAATTCCACATATGAGTGAAATCATATGATATTTGTCTTTCTCTGACTGACTTATTTCACTTAGCATAATACACTCTAGCTTCATCCATATCGTTGCAAATGGCATGATTTCATTCATTTTGATGGCTGACTCATAGTCCAGTGTGTATATACACCACATCTTCTTCATCCATTCGTCAGTCAATGGATGTTTGGGCTCTTTCCATAATTTGGTTATTGTTGATAATGCTGCTATAAATATTGGGGTGCATGTGCCCCTTTGAATCAGTATTTTTGCATCCTCTGGGTAAATACCTAGTAGTGCAATTGCTGGGTCGTAAGGTATTTCTATTTTTAACTTTTTGAGGAACCTCCCTACTGGTCTCCAGAGTAGCTGCACCAGTTTGCATTCCCACCAACAGTGCAGGAGGATTCTTCTTTCTCCACATCCTTGCCAACTAGGTATCTATTGTTTCCTGTGTTGTTAAATTTAGCCACTCTGACAGGTGTGAGGTGGTAGCTCATCACGGTTTTGATGTGTATTTCCCTGGTGATGAGTGACATTGAGCATCTTTTCATGTGTCTGTTAGCTATCTGGATGTCTTCCTTGGAAAAATGTCTATTCATGTCTCCTGTCCCTTTCTTAACTGAGTTATTTGGTTTTTGGGTGTTAAGTTTGATAAGTTCTTTACAGATTTCGGATATTAATCCTTACCCAGATATGTCATTTGCAAATATCTTCTCCCATTCTAAAGGTTTCCTTTTAGTTTGGTTGATTGTTTCCTTCACTGTGCATAAGCTTTTTATCTTGATAAAGTACCAATAGTTAATTTTTGGTTTTGTTTCCCTTGCCTCTGAAGACTGTTTAGTAAAAAGTTGCTGTGGCTGAGGTCAAAGTTGCTGCCTGTGTTCTCCTCTAGGACTGATTTTGATGGTTTCCTGTCTCACATTTAGGTCTTTCACCCATTTTGAATTTATTTTGGTGTATGGGTTAAGAAAGTGGTCCAGTTTCATTCTTCTGCATGTTGCTATCCAGTTTTCCCAACACCATTTTTTGAAGAGACTATCTTTTTTCTATTGGATATTCTTTCCTCCTTTGTCAAAGATTAGTTGACCATCTAGTTGTGGGTCTATTTCTGAGTTTTCTATTCTGTTCCATTGATCTACGTGTCTGTTTTTATGCCAGTACCATACTGTCTTGATGACACAGCTTTGTAAAATAGCTTGAAGTCCAGAATTGTGATGCTCCAGCTTTGTCTTTTCCACAATTGCTTTGGCTGTTCAGAATCTTTTGTGATTTCATATAAATTTTAGGATTTTTTGTTCTACCTCTGTGAAAAGTGCTGGTGGTAGTTTGGTAAGGATTGCATTAAATATGTAGATTGCTTTGAGTAGTATAGACATTTTAACAATATTTTTTCTTCCAATCCATGAGTGCGGAATAGTTTTCTATTTCTTTATGTCATTTTTAATTTCTTTAACCAGTGTTCTATAGTTTTCAGAGTACAGATCTTTTACCTCTTGGTTAAGTATCTTATGGATTTTAGTGCAATTGTAAATGGGATTGATTCCTTGATTTCTCTTTTTGCTGCTTCATTATAGGTTTATAGAAATGCAACAGATTTCTAGAAGCACCTGGGTGGTGTAGTCAGTTGAGCATCCGATTCCTGGTTTCGGCTCAGGTTGTGATCTCAGGGTTATGAGATCGAGCCCAATATTGGGCTCCACACTCAGTGCAGAGTCTGCTTGGGATTCTCTCTCCTTCTCCTTCTGCCTCGCCTGCTTATGTTCTCTCTCTCTCTAAAATAAATAAATAAATCTTAAAAAGAAAATAAATGCAACAGATTTCTGTACACTGATTTTGTATCCTGTGACTTTACTGAATTTGTGTCAGTTCTAGTAATTTTTTAGTGGAGTCTTTCCAGTTTTATACAGAGTATCGTGTTATCTGTGAATAATGAAAGTTTGACTCCCTTGCCAATTTGGATGCCTTTTATTTTTTTGTTGTCTGATTGCTGAGGTTAAGACTTCCAGGGCTGGGGCACCTGGGTGGCACAGCGGTTAAGCGTCTGCCTTCGGCTCAGGGCGTGATCCCGGCGTTCTGGGATTGGGCCCCACATCAGGCTCCTCCGCTGGGAGCCTGCTTCTTCCTCTCCCACTCCTCCTGCTTGTGTTCCCTCTCTCGCTGGCTGTCTCTATCTCTGTCAAATAAATAAATAAAATCTTTAAAAAAAAAATGACTTCCAGGGCAAGATAAGTGTGCTCTTAATCCCCTTTATCTGTTCACCCCTCTCCCCCACCTCCCCTCTGGTAAACACATTTGTTCTCTGTATTTAAGAGTCTACTTTTTTGTTTGTTTTTTGTTTTCTTTGTCTTCGTTTGTTTTGTTTTTAAAATTCCACGTATGAGTGAAACATGATATTTGTCTTTCTCCGACTGACTTATTTCACTTAGCATTATACCTTCTAGGTCTGTCCATATTGTTGCAAATGGTAAGATTTCATTCTTTTTTTATAGCTAAGCAATATTCCCTTATATACATGTATATGCCACATCTACTTTTCCATTCAAATGTTGACAGATGCTTGGGCTGCTTCCTTACCTTGGCTATTATAAATAATGCAGCAGTGTAAGCATCGGTGTACCTATATTTTTTTGAATTAGTGTTTTCATTTTCTTTAAGTAAATACACGGTGGTAGAATTACTGGATCATAGGGTAATTCTGTTTTTAATTGGAGCAGCCACTGTGGAAAATAGGTTGGAATTGCCTCAAAATTTAAAAAGAGAATTTTCATATGTTCTACTCTTTTTTAAGTATTAAAAGGATGAGAAAACTATTTTCTTTTTTGTTTTTTAAAGATTTTGTTTATTTAGTTGAGAGAGAGAGAAAGTGAGTGAGAGAAAAAGCACAAGCCAGAGGGAGAGGCAGAAGGAGAAGCAGACTCCCCATGACCTGAGCTGAAGGCAGACACTTAACTGACTGAGCCATCCAGGTGCCTCTATTATATTCTGTTCATAAACAAAAATTTGAATTTCCACCATTATCCAGATTTAGCTATACACTTAAATGAATATGACTGACCACATTAACTCTTTTCACAGCTTCTCCATTTCTGAGCTGTATATTACGGATTTCTTATGGATTATCTAGTTTCATCCAGTTGTTCTTTTGCACATACCCCAGAATAAATGCTTGCTTCCTTGTTTGCCTTTTAGTTTTCCAACTGAAAATGTTTTGCATTTTAAAGTAAAAATTGTTTTATTTTGCCTGAATTTGAATACTTGTATAAATGAAATCATATAATAGGTATTCTTTTATGCTTTACTTGTAATTCATATCATTATGTTTTGGAGATTCATAGTTATTGGGTAGAGCACTAGCATATTCATTTTCACTGCTGTATAATATTCCACTATTTGGCCATATTGCAATTTATTCTTCTTTGGGTTGTTTCTAGTTATGAGCAATTACAAAACAAGTGTAGCTTTAAATATTCTTGTATATGCTTTTCACTGCATAAGTTCACACAACTCACTGTGGTGTATATCACAATATTTTTATCATGGGGGTATATTCATTTTTATTACAATATTTTTATTTTACTAGGGAATGATTTATTTCCCAAAATATTTTCATCAGTTTATATCACCAGAGTTCTTGTAGCTCCACATTTTTCCCACAATTGATACAGTCAGAAGTAATTTTAGACATTCTGGTAGGCATAGTTTCTAATAACTAGTTTTTATTAACTATGAATTTAAGCATATTTTAATATACTTATTGGCAATTTGAATAAATATTTTAGCAAACATTTTCTTCTTCTTTCTTCTTCTTCTTTTCTTCTTCTAATTTTTACAATGTCTCTATTTATCCTCAATTTAAAAGAGGTTTGGTTTTTCTTTTTTTTTTTTTTTTTTTGTATTTTCTGTGTACAAGTCCTTTGATGCCTATCAGAATTATAAATATAAACCTGTATATTGTGGCTTATTTTCTCATGTTCTTAAAGGTGTCTTTTAATAGGTACAACTTTTTAATTTTCACTATTCTGTTTTCTTTAATGGTTGGTATGATTTATACATTGTTTAAAAATCTGTTTATACTCTGTGGTCATAAAAATATTCTCAAGGATTATATTTTCAGAGTTTCACTTTATATTAATTTACCCATTTATTTAATTTGCTTTTTCCACTTAATTTTATAACCTATCTACACTTAATATTTTAATATAATGGAGGTAAGCATCCATATTTCATCATTTATACACTAATATCTTATTTTCTAACACCATTTGTGGAAAGAACAGTGTTTTCCACTTTATTAAGGATCCATCTTGTTATAAATAACTTCTCAAGTATCATTACATAATAATTACATTTACATTTTAGTTCCATTTCTCTATTTGCTAGACATGCACCAATACTAGTGTGACTGACTTACTATAGCTCTATCATAAATCTTGATAATGAAAAGCTTTCTACCTTATTGTTCTTATCTTGACTATATGAGGCCATGTTATTTTTCTTATGAATCTTAAAATCAATTTGTGGAGATTTCAAAAATCCTATTGGGATTTTGAGCATTAAATGTGTAGAACAATATAGGGATAGTTGACAAATTTTACAGCACTGAGACATAATCAACCATGACAATGATATAAGCTTCATTTATTTATGGTTCTTTAATTTTTTTTAATTTAATTTATTTATTTGACAGAGAGAGCAAGAGAGCACAAGCAGGGGGAGCAGTAGAGGGAGAGGGAGAAGCAGACTGCTCACTGAGCAGGGAGATCGATGAGGGGCTCAATCCCAGGACCCCAGGATCATGACCCGAGCTGAAGGAAGGCACTTAACTGACTGAGCCACCCAGGACCCCATAGGGCTCTTTAATGTCTTTCAGTGGAATATTAAGATTTTTTGTAATTTCTCTCAATAAAATAAACTGAAACAGTGTTACAGATTTTTCATACATGCCTTGAATATATATTTTTTATATCTATTCCTAAACATTTTCTTTGTCATATGCCATTTTATTTATTTAATTCCTCTTTTTCTGTTTTAGTTGGTATGTGAAAATGAAATATGGATATATTGATTTGTGTTGATAAACTCATAGGAATTCCTCAAAATTCACCTTTTGCCCTTCTGAATTTTCTACATGCATAATCATATCCTTTTCCTTTAATAATGATTACAGATACGTACATTTTTCTTTTCTTTTGCATTATAACTTCTGGCTTAGTGTTGAAAAAAAGGTGATCATAATGAATCTCTTTATCTTCTTCTCAATTTCAGAGGAAAAGTATTGATTTATTTATTGATTGATTGAGTACAAAATGATTCAGTATATGTCTACCTTGTGAAAATAACCACAATTAAGTTAATTAATATACCATCACCTCATTTACTAGCTCACCGTTCAGTGTGATGGTTCCTGCGATTTTTTGGTAGATATCGTTATTAGTTTAACTAACTTGACTTCTATTTTTAGTCTACCAATGGGTATATTTGTTTTTAAATGTATAAATTTATGTTCATGAAAGATATGAGACTTTAATTTTCCTAGTTGATAATGTTCTTACTGGATTTTTTTTTTTTTGGCAAAGTTTTACTGGCCTCATAAAATGAGTTGGAGGGTACAATATGTATTTTATTCTCTCTAGGCTTTTATGTACTATTAGAATTTTTTTTCTTGGGTGTTCAGTGAAATTCACTAGTAAAGAGAAGTAAATTTGCAGTATTTTTTTCTCATGCAATTTATTTACTACTGTTCTGTTCAGGCATGCTATTTATTCTACAAATAGTTTTGGTAGTGATATTAATTAAAATATATTGAAGTACATTAGTTAAGGCATCACAGCTATTTAAGCATTAAATATCAGAATCTCAGTATATTAATAAAATGCAAGTTAACTTCATTTTTGGGTAAAGTTGCGAATGGACATCATTTGTTGCCAGGTTTGTCTTCTATTCAGTGACTTCACAACCCAGGCCCCTTTTTCTAGGCTTTGCCACCTACAATGTATGAAGCTGGAATGTCTGAAACCATAAAAGATTGAGCATAGAAACTTTATGAGATCAACCTGGAAATGAAATATTTTCATCATATTTAATTTACTGAGACCCAGTCACATAGCCATTCCACACTGTGTATCTGGTCTAGTTGTTTGTCAAGAAAAAGAGATTGATTAGGAAGATTAGCTAATGGTCATTGGCACAGTATAGTGTGTTTAGTAATTTGCCTGTTTATTTTATATATTCAAATGATGTTTCCTAAAAGTTTCATAATTTAACTTAATTATCTTGCTAATTATATCAGTTACAAAGTTATTTTCACTTTTCGAATCATTCTATTCATTATTTGTGTCATATCTTTTTTGTTTCCTGGTCAATACCACCAGACTATGATAGTGTGTTTTCCTTTTGAAAGAACTAACTCCTGGCTTTGTTGACCCATCTAATAGATATCTATGCGTGTGATTGTTTTCTGCTCTTCCTGTTTTGTGTTATCTGTTTTCTTTCATGCTTCATGTGTGTGTATGTGTGCGTGTTAGTATTTATTAATACTGGTCCATTCTATTTGATATTCAAGTCTGCTCTTACAACTTTTTAACCTGAAAAAATCTAATTGAACAGTATTTAATTTGCCAATGAACTAATTTGCACTTCTTTTTGTTTCTCAACTATTCAATTCCGACAGAGAATGCTAATATCTCTTTTCCATCAACACATTTTGGAATCCATTCAATCCAATTTCCCAACTAAGAAAATACTTAACATGATTATTTTTATACTGTATATGGCGATGAGAGTGAGACTGTAGGAAGGAACAGATGATCCCAAACAGTTGGTTATTCTCTGAAAGATAATTCACAATAACTAGTGTTGTCTACAGGGTCTCTGTGATCTGATTTTCAGTTATATCCATCCCCAAATGCCTCAGTACATATTACAGGGTAGGTAAAATTGGTTCCTGTATCAAAGTCTATACTTACTCTCCTGGGAACAATTACCATACTTGAATTACCACAGAAACTGAGTTTTAGATGTCTGTTGCTCCTAAATATTCAGTGTTTGAGATAAGGCTACTCATAGAAAAGTATAATGGATAATTAATCAATAAATCTTTTAACCATTCCCTTCTCAAGATTCCAAATTCCCATGATATAACATTCTGTTGGGATACTACGAATCTTACTTCTATTGTATGCTTTTCCTAAAAAAATTAATGAAATTTGTATATCCCCTGAATATTTTAACACACCGAAGGTTCTTAGGAAAATCACTCAGCTTTGGATGCCATCCCATCTCAGATCTTACTTCATAGATTAATAAATCTAAATCATTGTACACAGTCTCCTATGTTGTGAATTCATAAACTCTTCAAAGGCATATTTTCTTTTTACATACAGCTAAAAATTTGTACAGGTGGAGAGTACAGAGGATGTGAGATGAACAAGAGGAAGGAGAAAAGAGAACACTCAAGTTTGAAAGATAAGTGAAAACATGTGTGAGTGGCAGATTGGTGTAGGAGGCAAGTAAGAGGTGTAATTATCTTGGTAGTAGATTAAATGCAGTGCTTAGGTTTTAAGTTTATCTACCATGTGTTTACACATGTATTTCTAGCCCATTTAAAAGAACTTTGAGTAGGATGAACAGACCCAAATCATACAATTAAATACTTATGTAATTTCATTGTCCATAATTTCTGAGTTTCACTCAGAATTCATTCATTATTCAAAATGTTTGCAAGTCCTTCAGTTTGAGACACAGATGTAGGGTGCCCAATGCCTACCTTCATGAAGCTCACAGAAAAATAAATGAATAGATCTGAGTATGATAAACCTATCGCAAAAATTATAGTATGGATTTAAGTGGGCAAAGAGAGGAACATATGATCTGGTCACATTAGATAGTGGGTCAATTGGGGGAATTTTCCTTCAGAAGAATCTGTTTATGTGAATCACGTAGAACAAATAAGATTTCCTAGGTACACATGCTAGCAGAATCAGTGATGTATAGCACCTGACATGTTCTGGGGGGAAAAAATATGTGCAGAGACAAGAAGCTCTGAATGAGCAGGATGTAATAAAACAAATTTAAATAGCACCGAGTGAAACTGGAAAGGGTCTTTTATGACACTTAAGGTTTTAGTAATTAGATTGAAATGCAGTCAAACTGCTTTTAAGAAATATAAACAATATGAACTTAGAACAGGAGAAAAATGAATGATGGAATGGAGAGGAAGAAATAGCATGAAGATAAATTTAGAAAATACAGTCACGGCGCTTTTTGACCAATGGGGTGAGGAGCAGTGAGGGAAAGGGAAAGATCTCATTCACTAGAACATGGGAATCTCAGGTGAGTCCCAGGTTTCGGATATGATTGGCTAGACAATTGATGCAGGAAGTAGGAGAACAGAAGATGGTGTAGGGGGTGCCACAGGGGGGTTGAGAGTTGAATGTTAGCCTATATAATTACAGTTATATATGGGACACCTAAGTGAAACTCCCTGACATAGATGCTCAAGAGAATGACTTGGTGCCATCAGCCTCTTGTGTCAGCTGAACATGAGGAAATGAGTGACAAAGCCAAGCAAGATTTAGGGAGTAAGAAGCATGTGGGTCTATGTGGCCACCTCTAAGGATGGAACCTGAAAAAACAATCATTTTGCGGGAAGGCCAGGGAAAAAAAGCCTTAAAAAAAGAGAGACGGAACAGTAGTGAAAAGAGGGGTTGGAGGAAAGGTAAACTTTTTGCTTAGAACCCAAGGAAAGTGAATTTCAAAATGTAGGAAGTACAGAATAATATCATAGAAAGAAACATAAAGTACATTATGGTCTATGATGTACATCATAGATTTATCCTCAGAACAATCATTAGAGATCTAGCAAAGTGTAGTGTTTATGGCAGGCCATTACCAGACATGTAAATGGAGAATGAGTAAATGAGAAATTGTGAAGTGGAAAGTGTAATTGTAATCCAGCCTTTCCATTAAGAGTAGACTGAAAGTAAAGGGCAGGCTGGACAGAAGGAGAGATTTTAAATGGGGGAAGAAAATTCTTATTCTAAAGATGAAGAAAAAGAAGTAAATGTATCACCCAATGTCTAATGAAGTGTCAAATAAGGATAAAAAACTATGCAAAACAACCTAAGCTGATTGATTTTTTAAAAGTTTATAAATCAATCAACAAATGTGCTGTTGAATTTAAAATTAAAAATGATTAATGTCAGTAGGGTGTGGCCAGTTTATGGATGCCATTGAAAATCAGCAAGAGACTAGACCTGACTTCCTTTTTGTAAAAGGGTAAGGATGGATGTTACTTGTACCTTTCCAGATAGTTGGTTATCTTCCCTTTTTGGCAAATGTTCAAAAGAGAAAAGTAAGCTGTTATAATTTAAAAAATCTATTCCAGTATTTTGAATATCATTGTCTAACAACTTACCTACATTCAGTCTGATTATATCATAGGCAAAATTAGACACCTGATGCTCCCTGGCTACATTATAATAGCTTCTGGTACATATACTGGCCACCTATAAATTACTTTACATCTTTTGGCAATTTGAAGATTATCCTCAATTTTATCTCATCAGACCAAAAATCAAGGAAAAAACAAATAAAAATTATTAATCTAATTATACCTTTTAGGTTCACAAAAGAGACATGGGGAGACATTTAATGTATCAGGAGGTAAATACTGTCCTTTTATTCCAATTTTTGTTTTCTTAGGATAATAATACCATTCATGAGGACTCAGCCCTCATCATCTCATCTAATCGTGATCATCTCCTAATAAAGGCCCATCTCAATACCATCACATTGCGGGGGGGTAGGGTTTCAACATGTAAATTTGGGGGGAATACAAATATTCAGTCTATAACAAAACTTTCAACATTTAAAAAAAATCTGTAATACAAAAACATTTTGAAATCATTAAGGAGAGGTGAACTCAAAATACCCAGCTCATTTTGAGAGTTCATATTCCTGAGCTTTTCTAAAACACCAGTGCCTCAATGTGGCAGTTTGGCTGCATAAGTGTGTAACTCCTTACACAATTGCAATAACACCTGTTAAGAATGAATGGAAGGGGTAATATGCACACACCACCAACAACAAAGCTACAGTGGTGGCTGGGTTTACTCCAGGGACACCTCTTGCCACCACTCCATGGTTCCCTATAGGGGATGCCTGTTTCCACAGGCTCAGGACTCAAGACAACTTATGCTTAAAATGCATCAGCACAAACTTAAAGAGATCAGATGATGAGAATCAGTGCAGGGTAAAATAGTTTTTAAATAGTCTTCCAAATAGCTTTTATACTGTATTTTCATAGAAATTTCCACTTTGAATTAATTCAATATGTCTCTTTAGCAAGTTTTTTTTTCCATTCCTATTTTCTAATTACATAATTAGTGACCATTGGATAATTTTTTTATAGCCAGATCAACAGAATTAACAGAACAAAGGTTTGCAGATGAAAACATTCTTAGACTTTTTGTAATCCTTAATCGATATTTTAAAAACGAAGTCTCTAAAAAAAGGCTGTGTGTCTGAGCCCTATTTCAATTGCCTTAAATTGGTATTATTTTTCCCTTTTTGTTGACTTACGTGGTTTGATTTTAGTGTAACCCCCTATACACTGGTGCCCACAGTACTTTAAATGTCATATTTTGAGTAATTTGTGGATATTATTTGTCAGGGTGAGATTTTTTTGACAAAGACTAGAATAATGGACATAGCTGTCCCTCTTTTCTAAGTCAATGGTGCAGCAATACGGAACAATGCATTTTTAAAGCAATTCTAGTTGCATTTTAGACCCTAGATACATGTGACTTTTTTTATTTCCTGCCTATGAATGTCAAATATGCTTCCGTGTATCCTCACACATACTATTATATTGCTGTTGTTTTTGTTTTGGTTTGTCTTTTTTTTAGCAGTCATCACACCCGCCCTAACGTCTGTGAGACTAAGTTCACGTTTCTCTGCAGTCTGTCTCAGTCCCATCCTGCTGGAGATTACTGGGTGTTCATATCTGTATATTGTGACTATAATCCAGTCCCAACCCTGTTTAGACAGGATTCTGTTTCAGTCGTTGCTCGAATGCTTTTCCTGCTCCTTCTGCTTTTACGCCCCTGATTCCAATCCAGCAACCTGGATAGCTAACTGTGGAGACACATTCCTAATTTTTAATGTTGCACAAGGTAGGCTTGTTTTTTGCATGTGATTTTTAACCTGCCATTTTTTTGTTTTCAAGACCATTTGCATTAAAACTCTGCCCTTCATTCTTAAATGCCCATCTGTTCCTGCTGTTTATTTCTAGACTTAAATAGTGAGTGACATCATTATAATTTCTATGGCAACCAACTGCATTGACATTAAAAGATGATACAGCCTTCAGATAGTATAAAAACAGCAGAAGCTTATGAACTGTTAAAAACAATGTCTTCTGTTCATGCAAATGTCTTTAATAAAAAAGGAAGGATTTGTTGTAACTCTTTGAAGGCACATATACTCTGAGGCTCCAAAATTCTGATGAGCCCAAAAAAATCTTATGTACTAAATATTCTTGTTTTCAACTTTAATATTTTTCCAGATTCTATACAAATGCTCCATTTTTCTAATTTTGGAATAAGAAATCATGAAGGGATAAAAGAGTATTTAAACAAATGTCATTTTAAAATTGTAATATAATAGCTCATGGGTTTACTCAAATACCCTCTAAGTCTTAAAATCTAAGATCACATAGAGCTAGACCTTTGTAATTATGCCAGAAATGGAGATTGTGCTAGCAGGAAGTATCAGGAACCTAACAGAATAAAATAAGCTCTGAAATCGAGAGGATAGAGATGCAGAGGCCGGTGGTCAGAGATACACTGAGTCACTTATATGGTGTGCTTAGGTCATAGTCAAGGCCAGTGTGTGTATGGGTGTGTGTGTGTGTGTGTGTGTGTGTGCAAGAAAGAGACAATATATTGCACAACATGTACCCCATGTTAAGTCTGCATTCTATGACAGAAATATAGAGGCCATTCTATATAGAAGAATATAAGGGCCCAGGTACACTTCTTCAGGGTTGGACAATTCCAAAGGGCAGGCCCAGCTCCCGATTTCCCTGAGGGCAAACTGAGACTTTTGTGCTATGACTGTTTCACAGTTTAATTCCCCTTTCTGCGTAATCATACTTCCTTCATCTTCCCATAGGTGATGATTACTAGGGTACTCCTAATAATTTCCTGCATACAAATCTCTATCTCAGAGTTTAATCCCTGGAAACTTGCCCCAAAATAATTGATATCTGAAGTAGTCCAAAGAAGTAGACTCTAAAATTAGATTTTTGAGGTTGATCATTTGATGGCTAATAAAAAGATCAACACAGCTGGTGGGTGGTTATTATCCCTATGGTGATCTTGATGGGGAACAAGTGGAAGAGAATGCATTGGTGGGAGCAATACCACAGTCATTTGAAAGTTCAGAGGAAGTCTTTATTGTAGGACTGTGGAATTGGTTGGCTGTTGCTGGGTCAATGGACGTACTAGAGAAAGAAAATGAAAGGCTGAGGGTGTGAAATTAAAGCTAAATCTGAAAGCAAGAGGTCTCTTTTGGTAACACAAAGAGTCTCATCTTCTGCAGCCAGGGAGCAGAAGAAATTGAAGGCCAGAAACTTAATTATAAGGATAGCAAAGTTCCAGAGGAGGTTGAATTCTCAACTTCATCAAGTTGGCTACACAGGGATTAAGGCCCTGATTAGGAAGGAATGATACCCTCAGGAATGGCATGGAGACACTGGGGAACCTTAAGTTCCCATTTCTTGTGAGCTCTCCAGGAGGGCAAGAGTGCCCATCACTTTTTTCTTCAATTTTTTTTAAAAATTTTTTTTGTTTTTTTTGAGAGAGAGCTCATGGGTGGGTGTGTGGAGGGGTAGAGGTAGAGAATCTTTCAAGTAGACTCCACGCTGAGCACACGGGCTAACTCACAGCTCTATCCCACAACCCATGAGATCATGACCTGAGCAGAAACCAAAGGGCAGATGCCTAACCAACTGAGCTACCCAGGTGCCCCCACGCCCTCCACTTTCTTTTAAAGGCTAGTACTCCCCTACTTGAAGGAAATGAAACCATAGTCTCTGTCTTGCAAGAGATAAGAACCCATTCACAATCTACTCCCACTTCCTCCCAGGACATCACTAGAGTTACTTGACCTTACAATCCTGCTAGGGAAATGCTGGACCTGTTAAGCGAGAAAAAGAACTGTGCTTCAAAGGAATTGTAGGAACTAACCAATATGTACCAACAGGAGTCTGGAGAGTATGCAGTGGACTGGACTCTGAAGTGCTGCATCATGAGGGAGCAGAATATAAACTTACAGCAGGAGGCGTTTATTGATATGGGATTACTCTCCTTAATACACGTATTAACACTATGGTAAGACCCCCAAGAAACTTCTTACACATTACTAGAATGATCTTTGGAAGCCTGGAGAATGTGATGACTAACAGTTATGTAGAAATGAAAGAAGTATCTTGGTAAACAGGGAAAGAAAAGATCAAAAGATTCAGAGAAAGGGGTATATATTTTAAGTAAGGTCTGAACGCTCACCAACTGACTGTGTTCCCTGGATGCTGAGAGTTGTCTGAAGACGCTGTATCTATCAAAGCAGTAGGCACTCTGCTGGAGAAAGAGGCAACAGCATCACAGAGAAACTCGGTGTTGGTTTTCTCTGCAAGTCAGAGCTGAGGGTAGATGATGCAGTTACAGAACTGGGGTTCCAGATAATAATGGGGATGAAAAGTTCCAAAATACATGCTGGTGCTTAATTACTAAAAGCAAGGGAGTTGGAGAGTAATTAATATAATAAGTGCCGAATTATAGCAGCAAGATTACAATGGCAATTCCATACTTGGGAATATAGAATCAGCACATTTTGGGGGGGGGGTGATATGGAAGGCTGCCAACTTTGAGTAAGTCTAAGAACAAGAAAGGACCCTGTAGCAGATCAAAGTTATTTGAATTATACCTAGTCAAAAACTGCTACTGGAGTGCTACTGAGTTTTGGAAGAAGAAAACCACCTGACTATGGGTTATCAGGTGTATATGCAGCTGGAAATCTTCCATGACTTGGATTCCGTTAAACCCACCAAGTCTACTGTCCAGCAGCAATCTGTCTTAAGACGGAAGTGATATGGATTGAAAATGGGAATGTTCTGACTTTCCCCTAGTTCACACTTATGGCCGGATAAGGGGGTGGGTGTCCCTTATGACCAATGGATTGAGGAGGAAATAGGTCACCCTTGCTTAGGAGATGGTTTGACTCCGCGATGGCAAACTCAAAATGGAAGTCTGCTGCACTAAAGTCCGTTTACGTATGGCACTAAAGGGTAATGGCTAGAGACAATGCTTCCAGTGGTCAGATCTTTAGGTAATGTTCCTTGTCATCTACTTTTTGTTAAAAGACAAGTGGCCAGAGCTAAGAATATATACTTGCAGACTCATGAATAATTCGACTGGTTTATTGGAGGCCTGGAAGCAAACTGTAAGGCTAGGGACAAAGAAATCTGGAGAAAACACACAAAGATAGGCTGCAGGAACTTTGATGATCTTTGTATCGTATGCTAATTAAGAACAATCATGGAAGAGGCACAAAACTACCACAAAAACAGAAGGAATCTACCAGCCAGCCTTTCTTATCAGTGTTCAGTGCTGACACAATGACATCAGGGTTGGAGTAACAAGGTAGCAGGGATGTAGACTACATATAGACTCTATGATTTAGGTCCAAGTCAACAAAGCTGATCTAGTTATTGTTGTTGCTGAATATCAGAACTGCCTACAGCAGAGACCAAAACTTATGCCTTGATATGGCACTTCCCTCAAGGAGACCAGTCATCCAGATGGACCTCCAAAACCCTACTATCCGAACTGGATTCCACATATGTTCCTGGTATGGGTTTGTCTTTCCCGCTCTTAAGCCCTTAACCAGTATCCGAGTGCTTATAAAATGTTTGATTTTCTGGCAGAGTATCTCATATAACATCTAATCAGCCCAAGAGATCCAATTTATAGCAAAGGAAATGGGCACATGGCAGTCACATCATGCCTTGTGTTACCCAGAAGCTTCTGGCCCAGTAGCTAGAGCAGAGCATGGCTATTGAAAGTGGAACTGAAGTGCTGGATTGGAGTTGGTAATAAATCATTGGTTATAGTATGATGCTATGTGCCCAAGAGGTAGAAAACTTGAATCTGGGGACCCAGTGGTAAAAGTAGGATGGCTTTGCTTAACATCACATCTAGTTACGTACCTGGGGAATTTATAGTTCCCATACCAATTCTCTGGGTTTAGAAGTACTTACCGTTAAAGCAGAATGATTCCACCAGGAGACATAGCAATAGTTCTAATAACTTCAGTTAATGACTGCTGCTTGGTTAGTTCAGGCTTTTTGTGCAAAGATGCCATGAGGCATGAAAAGTCATTATTTTCTCCTCAATAATTTACCACAGTTATTAATAAAAGATTGGGCTACCCTTAAAGCTTGGGGACATAGAGGGAGATATGTGGCTCTTCAGATTACCCCTTCAGGGCATCTCTTGGTATTCTTTGGTGAAAGTATGGCAGTAAATGGACTATTATATTTGCCCTGATTCAAAAATGGCATGGTACCTGGAGACTTATACCAATAGAAATGACATAGCTGAGCATCCCTCCACAGAGGTACCAGCCTGGGTTAAGAAAAATCTTGAATGAAAAGTAGTTGAGAGAGTAGATAATATCAGTTGAGCCCTCTTGGTCCAGTGGCAATGGTGGGGTGAGGAGGTGGGATGTGTTGTTCATCCCATTAACCTTCTTAAAAGTTTTCTCAATAAAGGAGATCAAAAAGAATGTTATGGCACTGTTTGAACATTTTATTATTAAAAGAAGATTGACCTGTGTGTAACCAAGTTTAAGCTGAGTAAAATGGTTGGTCACACAGATCCATACTTTATGATTGAAACATTCATCCCCTCAGCTGCTGAATGTGTTGAAAGCTGACAGCTCACAGCCAAGTTGCTCTGTAAGAAATGCTACCTGTATTGAGGTCCTGGGCCCTCCCCAGGGCACCCTAAATTCAAGGACTGGTTTATACAGCAGTATAAAAAAAAATGAGTCTCCCTGTTTGGAGGCAGGATAATTTTGAAACGCCGTCCTAGCTCCAGAGCTCTCCATCACATTTGGCTGAGGCCTTTGCGCAATTTCATTCCAGTTTAATTCTTTCATCTGTGTAATCCTTCTTCCTTCACTCCCTCACAGATGTTGATTCCAAGGGCACTCCCATCCTATTGAGTGAACCTCCTACATGGGCTCCTAGGCAACCCAATCGAAGAAAAATATCTATGAAGTTGAAGTCATTAGAGGTGAATGTCCTGATGTAGTGTATTTTCTTTTACTAGAAGCTAGTAAGCCTAACTTAGATAACTTCAAGAAATGTATTACACATGGAGATTCTTATATTAGATAAGAATTTGATTCTGAAAGATGAATTCATAATTTGAAAATTATTTAGAAGATATGTAATCAAACTCTCTCTCTTTTTTTTAAAGATTTTATTTATTTATTCGACAGAGATAGAGACAGCCAGAGAGAGAGGGAACACAAGCAGGGGGAGTGGGAGAGGAAGAAGCAGGCTCATAGCGGAAGAGCCTGATATGGGGCTCGATCCCATAACGCCAGGATCACGCCCTGAGCTGAAGGCAGGCGCTTAACCGCTGTGCCACCCAGGCGCCCCTGTAATTCAAACTCTTATCCACTATAAGAATCCCCATCGATAATACATTTCTTGGAGTTAGCTAAGTTTATGCTTACTTACTTCGTGTAAAAGAAAATACATTATATCATGACATTTACCTCAAATGACTTTAACATTCATAGACATTTTTCATATATGTATAAAATATATAAATTTATACAAATATATAATAAATACGTATTATAAATAAATATGTAAATATTTATAAATATACATTATATATGTCATAAAATAAATGCATTGCATGGGTGTTAAATTAAGAATGACATCTTCCTACAGGCTGAAAATATTCCCTCTCTTTACCACATTAAGCTTAAATCTAGTTAGATAGGATTATATAGTTATGAATCTGGATTAAATAAATGACTATATAATTAAAGGAAGGAGAAATTCTGATTAAAAGTGAATTGATATGTCAGCGCCCCCCAAATTAAAATTTTGGTAAATTATAATTACATGCATTTGTAGAAAAATATTCCATTAGCATTTCAAATGGAAATTTACATTTTTTAAATCTCTCTCTCCTCGTATTGGTGCTACTATCAGCACTTTTCTTTCCTAGAATTGTCAGGCCTCTATAAATGTGGTTAACTGCTTGACTAAGAAAATAAATTAAACTTTGAAGATGGTAATTTAAACTTCAGTTTATTTGATAGGGGGAACTAATGAAAGGAAGTGAATCAGGACTCCACAGCCATGTGGCCTGTTTGCTGACTCAAGTCCATTTGCACTACAAGCTGTTTCCAACCGAATAGATGGTTTTTTTTCCCCCATGGTGTGATAGACTTGTGACTGAAAGAGCTATAATACATAACTGTAGATACATTCTTACTTATAACAATTATTTTTACTTTTCTAGCAATTTCAAAGACATTGTTCCACAAAAATCATTATCATATCCTTTGGTTCAAATCAGTATATAAGAAAATAATGTGCATTTCCGATTATCTTAAATACACATATTAGAAAATTATTATATGGTGTTGAAATAAAATTTAATTTTATCTTTTTCTGTTTAATCTTTTAATTTTGCTTGCCTTATTTTTCAAATCACAGTGTCCTAAATTAAATTTAGCACACATATGCATTATATATATTAAATATGCTATATATATGTTATATAAAACTTCTGGAACAAAAATTCATGTTCTCCTCCTATAATAACACTTCTGCTCATTTAGGAAAATGTTTTAATTGAGAGGGCACACCATGCCAATATGTCCTTTGAGTCTAGAATTGGCTTTTTCATTTTTCATGAACTTCCATTTAATGAAAATAAATAAAAGATGTCATAAGTGCAACAATAGTGTAGTATTAGTTAAATATTCATATAGTTCTATAACTTTTTGCTTTAGAGGATGTATTTCATTAACATAGCTAAAGCAAAACTTGAAAATGTTCATTTTTGCTATGAACCCTTATCTTTTCATTATGCTCATACAAGTAAAGGAATAAAATTAAATTGCACACACCTCTTGAGGTCCTGATATACAGAACATATCAGAGAAGTCCTGGATGCTCCTGTAATTGTTTCCTTTAGAGTGAGGAATTATCCTCACTTGCTTCTGACTAGACAAACTGTTATTTTTTAGTGTATTCCTTTTTTTCCAAGATAGAATTGTTCTCTTGCATTGTCGTATGTTTTATCAGAGGGTTTGAAAATATGATTGCTGAGGTTCCCTGCACAAAAGTTTACAAGGATTGAAAATTTATCATCACATAATATCTCCTGTTTTGGAACTACTGTATCTCATTTCAAATTTCTCTTGCACGGACACAGAGAAGACTCACTTTCAGCCTATTTATTGTTATATGTAAATGTGTACTAACTCTACTCAATAATAAGCGAGCTAAAGTGATATATTTCACATCTTGGCTGAGCCAGAGAAAAGTCTCTGCATTGTTTTCTAATCTCCTTTACCTCTTCTTGATGAAGAAAAGGGACTCATATTTCAAAGGGAGGCTATATGACACAGATACCTACACCAACTTGTAGTGGATATAGAGTTGAAAAGGTATCAACATTTATCATATTACACTACAAGGATTTGGGGATTAATTGTTGCTTTACCTTAAACTAACCTATCTGTACCAATAACATATCTGTACTAAGATAATATACAAAATTGATATTTGATTAAAATTTGAGATGGCAATAGCAAGCAATTGGTGTAGGAATAAAATAAATTAATAAAATTATTATTAATAATTATATTATATAATTAATTATATTATTAATAATATTAATAAAATTAATTAATTGAACATAATTAATAAAATTATGTTTTATCTACAGTTATATTTTAGAAATCTTAACAGACTTCTATTTTTGTTTCCCAGTTTTGTTTTCCTTTTTTCCTTTCACCTTTATTTAAACCGACTTGATATTTGGACTCCTTGTTTTTGCAGAGCGATGTGACAAGATGTATTGGTATGTGCTCATCTCTTGAACTTCTTTTGTATAGATCCTAGAATTCTGCCACAGGAGAAGACCACTGGGCATAAACGAATGTATTGGAAAAAATGGGATTTGAGAAATGGAGGGCTTCCACAGAATGGTGGGAGACAGAGTGGAAATGATGAAGCCCTGGTATATTCTAGAAAAGGGCCACTGCTTCTTGTGCTCAGGTAGAACTACAAGGAAGCTGGACGAAAACCCAGATGAAAAAGATATAGAGTAAGAATAGATAAGTAGAGCCTATGGGGACTTCTCTCCACAGAGGGTTATAGGAAGAACAAGGTGAATCACTAGTCCCCATAAAATGACTTTGGAATAGAAGTAGATCCAATAGACATGAAAAGGCCCAGAGGGTAGAATAATGTCTCATGATGAACTGTCTGGATTACCATGAACAAATGCCATAGAGAATCTGGAATCACATGTGTGGATTAGTGACTAAAACCAGACAAGAACGATGATCAAATTAGAAGAGAGAATAGTCAACATCCATAACCAGTCCTCCCAATACTTCCGTAGCTGAAGCAGACATGGAAATTGTGAAATAAGGAAAATCCACAAGTTGAAACACTGAGTTAAAATTTTTACTGGAGGACTGGAGGACTATGGGTTCAAAAAGGAATTATAGTAAAAAAATTTTAAAGTACACTTATTGTATACTACATTTATGAGCTGACATCCCATTCCTGTTGTAATAACAAAGAGAGAAAGTGAAAACAAGAATTATAATCTAAGCTTATAAATCACTCAGTGGATTGCTCATAACTAAAGATTTAAAGGTGTTTAGAAGCCAAAGTTAAAGATGCCAGTTTTGTGGGCTTTCCAGCTAAAGAAATATTCCCTCTATTTATATACCATTTTATAACTCAAATAACATACATCTCAAGATAAATTAAAAAATTATTTCAGTCTAACCAGGGATCAATAAAATAGTATAAGCCAAATAGTAAATATTTTAGGTGTTACAGGTCATTTGGTGTATTTTGCAACTACTCCATTCTACTATTATAGCATGAAAAGAGCCATAGATAATTCCAGACTGAATGAATGTGGTTGTGTTCCAATAAAACTTTACAGAAACAGATAATGGACTGGATTTGGTTCCTGGACTATAGTTTTTCTATCCCCAGTCAGGCTCAAAGCATAGATGTGGCTATTTTTCACAACTTTGGGATCATCGCTTCTCAGCCTTTTGGTTAATATCAAGTGTAGTATATGTTCTTACCAGTTTAATATCTGATACATGCTCTACCCGAGGACAATATATCAAATGGATTTCTGGAGCAGGGAGATGGAATAGGAGCGTGCTCTGTCCCCTCCATGCATGGGCCTGATATTACAGGACCGGTGCACCCCTCGGAGGGAATAACCAGGCAGCTCCCGCTGTGTTGACCCAGTGTGGTGATTCCTGAGCCTCCACCTGGTGGCCCTTAGACCATCTGCCTGCTGTGTGCCTTCGCTATTCAGATGCAACTAGAGTCAGCAAAAGAGAGTCAAGACAGCAACACAGGAGTGTGTGGAATATGTATTTATATATGCACTATGGTCCTCTTACATACTACAAACATGAATACAAGTATAAGCCAACAGTGGAAGTGGTTTTGCTCATTTTTTTTCTTTCTTTGTTTTTGTTTCTGTCTAGTGATTTCCTCTCCTAAGTTTTGTTTTCTTATACTTAAGTTTTTATTTTTCCAAAACAAAACTTTAGGATCATTTTTTCTTTATTTTTAAAAATATTTTAATAATCTTTTTATGTGTTTATTCATAAAATGTGACTTGGCTTCATCCATTGACAAATAATTCCAAATATCCAAATGATTTTTATAATTAGAACATTGGAATGAATGATAACTGAATGTGTTTTGAAGGGAAATGGAGATTGACAGGGAACTTCTATAAATTGGCAGTCAGAGAAAAAGTAGCAGAAAGCATGTCACATTCTAATATTTTTTGAAATGTATTGAAACTTGTGGCATTTTCCCCCCCTCATTTTAACCCTGCATGTGTGTGCTTTTTCATTATTGCTAGGCAGAGATGTTTATTCTCCCTGAAATGCTGAATCTGACCCAAACTTCAACACATTTCACAAGTAAGAATCTACTATGCCAAATATCTTTCTTTTGCACAGTTAACAGCATTCCTAATGAGCTGTTAATGAGCTATCAATTTCTAATATAAGCTAAAGAGCTAGAGTAGTCACCAAGGAATTCTAGAAGCAAAAATGTTGCATCCCAAAAACATAATCAAATGAATTATTCCAAGATTTATAATTGCCCTTAAGTTATCCTGACTTTCTTTATGTGTCATTTCTAAATTGATAGCAGTGTCTTTGAAGATTAATTTATGATCTTAAATAATACCCATTGCACAATGTTACCATTTTTCATGAGTTATTATTATTTTAATTATTACTAAATATTATTTATTATGGAACTTCCCTGTGCCAGCCAATGTAGTCTCAGAAGTTATAATCTTTTGGAGAATACTCTGAGATGTGTAATTATTTTAATAATAATAAATGATAATATGATAATACCTGGAGTGATAGGCAAATGTGTCTTAAGGTAAACACCCTGAATTATCTTAGGCATTTATAGAAAACTTTGAAACAGGTCTAGTGGAATTTATTTTACCAAATTCAGACTTTCAAATAAAACATTTTACTTTATTTTATTTTATTTCCTATGGTCAGATCACTAAACGTGATCACCCCCCTCAGTTTAGAGAAAAATGTAAGGAAGAGCATGGTAGTCAAGGCAATAGTCTCTTTATGGAAGCTGGTCATTCTTGAAGTGGAGGATTCATCCCCTTCACTGTTCCTCCCCACCAGGGTACCCAAAATAAATGTTTATTGAAATGTTCTTCCAATCTATAAAGCCAAGTGTAGAGTGAAAAGCATAGGAGAAATTGTAGAATTTTCCAGTTAGAAGGCTTGCTACTGAGTCCTATTGCATTTCTACAGTGTAGGTCTGCACATATAGGTAAATTTCCCTGAGCCATGAATTAAAAGGACACAGCATTGAACTGTCTTTCTAGCCTCCCATTCAAGAGGTTCGTCTTCTAGGACAGAGGACTGAAGACCACTGTCATCATCACTCCAAACACATTGAAATCTATATGAAATACAAAAGGATATTTTAAATGCATACTTCAGCTTTATAGCAAAAGGGGAATTCCCGCATATTGGAAATGAAGAAGGAAAGAGTGTCATTATAGAACAGAAAATGGAGCTGCAAAGCTTTGGGGAGCTACCGGGGCAGGGCTGTTGCTAATAAGTAAGTTAGGATGTTGAGCCCCAGGTCGCCTCTCTACTTTGGAGCTGAAACTCCAAGGAAGAGCAGATCATTTCATGGACGATTGTTTAAAATAATTGCACCCCTTGACCTAGTCATCTATCAAGGAAGTGAGCAACACTGGGCTAGGTTATATGTGTGGTAAAAGTGTCACTGGCAAGTAATGAGAAACTCAGGCTACGCCATGTGCTGCTATGGATCCCTAGGTACATTGACTGAGTTATGCAGGTAACCTGAAATATTGACCTGGTGTCCCTAATTAGTTAGGTATACAATATCACAGTCGAGTGGTATTTCAGGCAAAGGAATCTCAAAACTTTCATTTCTATACTACACTAGTAGATAACTCAGAGGGCAAAAAGAATCTCATGGGTAAGTAAGCTGGCTGAAGATCACTCCACAATCTAATTTACAAGGCAAAAAAGAAACAAATTCAATGAGGAAGAATAAGTAGATATAACAGGTCTGACACCCAAGAAACAGGTAATACAACAACATGAGAGACACTTTAAAATATGTGTATTAATGTGTTCAATAAGGTAAGCAATAGAATTGATAAAGCACTCGCAGTACGTTTTGAAAAGCACATGAATTTGAAAAGGAACAAAACAAAGTCGTAAAAAATTCCAACAATTGAAATAAATATTAAACTTTGGGCAAATTGCACACAAAACTGAAAAACTGAAACCACCTGAATTCGGCTCAATTGCTAACGTGACCATCAGCAAGTTACTTAGTCTCTGTGTTTCAGATTCCAGTATCATTCCTAAGAGTTACATGTCAAATGCTCACACTGTTCTTGGCACACTTTTAATGCACGGCATGATAGCTGGTATTATTAGGTATTGTTTTTAACAAAATTTGTTGCAAAAGATAAAAGGACGCTAATGGGGGATAGAATAAGGTCCTGCATCAATCTATAAGGAGTTCTAATAGGACACAATAAAAGGGGATATTAGAAGTGATATGGCTGATAACTTCTCAGAATGGATGATATAATCCTAAAGTTGAAGAAGCACCAAATTAGACAAATTTTTGTGTTACCAAATATCAAATATAAAGTGAAAAGAGATGCTGTAAGATACGGAGACATTAAATACAAGGAAATTATAATTAAAGTTTACATAGGCTTTTTGAATGCCAAAAGATGGTGAGATGTTTTAATTGTTGTAAGAAAATAGAATTAAATTATACTAAATTTATCCATTTTGTTCTAAATTTTGTCTGTTTTCTTCAGAGTTATAAAATTGTTTCCTTTTTCATCAGCTAGGTCAATTTTTATAGTTTTTCACTTTCCCGGGAAAAATTGCCAGACTTGGCTTTGTTTATTTTATAATCTGTTTCCTAATCCCATTATCTGAGGTGCCTATGGATCTTTTCCTGTTGGTTTTTGTTTCTGCTAATTTCTCCTTGGTTTGTCTTATCTCTTCAGGTATTTGAAAAATTATGTGTAGAAAAAAATTGAACCCCAGGATTTTATCTTATTTCACAGATGCTTTTCATTTGCTCCTACCCAGGTGCTTGGAGGCATTCGCACTTCTGGATCAACTTGATAGGGAACCCACATGTCTAGTTTGCCTGGGGAGATCCTGTTTTATGCCTACTTATCTGGCATTCTATCTGGTTTGGTATTTGCACCATTTAAACAAAATTTGATGAATAATGATCAAAAGTTGCTGTATTAAAATAAGTCGGGATGGTTTGGGAAAACCTCTGCTCTTACTGATGGATGCTCTATGAGGACAGGGCGGTTTCAAATGCTGAGCAGTTCAGGCAGCATCTCCAGAGTGCCGTAGAGTTCAAAGAGCTTGACTCGCTTGCCTACCTGAGCTCTGTTGGAAACCAGAAGGAGACTCAGGGACTCTAGTTCAGTGCTACAAGTATCCATCCCAGGCAGCGGCAGAGCTAAGATACCTGAATCAAATGAATGTTTGTTCACGGTGCATCGCAGAAGGAGAATTCACAGCATTGACAGGACAGTTACGCAAAATCTGAGAGCACCGAACAGAACGCACTGAGTCTCTGATAGCAGCAAGGGTCATGATACATGAAGTGGAGATATGTGAGATGGACAAGGGGGGCGTGATACCTGGACCAGTTGCCCCCCACTTTTATATCGAGTGTGTTAACGCTCTTCCTGAACATCTCACCAGAGGCAGTTACCCAGAGAGGTGAAGCCGATTCAACTCAGGCCTCACCCATGACTGATCTCATTTCCCCAAATTTGTAGAGTTAGATCCCAGAGCACTTGGGGACATGGATGCTCTTGCCTCAGGGTTATTTCTATCACCCCTCCCTCTCTGCTGTGATTTAGGCTCCAGAGTTCTTCCATCTGACCCTGCAACATGCACATTGCAGGCCTTTTGGAGTGGTGACCTTATGCTGACATAACCCAAAGTGCAGAGATAATGGACAATCTAGGTGTCTAAGACACATGCGTGCTGAAGTGTGGGACAGAAACCGCACAGAAATGCAAAGGCTTATTTCCTCAATGAAATTTCTGTGGGCCTAGTGGTTTGTTGAGATGTCTCCTGTACAATGTAAGGAAAAAATACTACACTTTGCATAATCTCGTTTTATATGTGAATTGTTATAACCTTTTCAGTTGGTGTCTTGATATGCTGCTGTTTTGATAAGGATTTAAAGTTATGACAGCTTCGCTAGGCTGCAAGGGAAGAAATTCTGCTTGGCAACTTGGTATTGAGACCCAGAAATCCAAAGCAGATTGGTATGCCTTCTAGATGCTGGGGGATGAGTCAATAGAAAATGACTCCCTAGGATTTTTTAAGGAAAAAAACCCATGCACCCTTCAACAAGTAACTATTTTTATTTATCTACTATTTTTATTTATCTATCTGCAAAGATACTAATTAAATGTTACTAATGATATTCACATTTGAAACATCCCAAGTATATAAAATATATCTATAACTGTATTATAAAACACTAATATAAAACAGATCTGTATCTATTATCTGTATCTGTCTACATATCTCCAAATCATATTAAATCACATGGGATAATAGTCCTGAATTTTAAGGGAAAAATGTCACATAACAATATCATGTTTAGTATGATACCAATTTTATATAGTACCCGCTACATATTAAGTACTCAATAATATTTACCTTATTGATGAATAAAACAACAATGCTTTATTGTCCTGCAACAATAAAAAGATACACTCTTTCTCCAACCTAACTTCCCCTCCCTATGTCACCCTAGTTTTCCTTTTTTATGGTGTATGTGTGTGATTTTTTTTTAATATGAGAGCATATTTCCTGTCTTATGTTCCTCACATCATATTTGCTCTTTCCACCCACTGCAATCTGGTTTTTAGTTCTATATTCCACTAAAATATACTGGAAAGATGTAAAAGAATCTTTCAATGGCAACAATGAGGATAAAGCTAACTGCAGTGACTGTCAGCTCCATTCACTCTGTGGATTCCCCTCAGCTCGGGAGTGTCTCTTTCCTTGGTTTCTCAGCGCCAAATGTTTGTTTTCTCACCTCCATGACCATTTCCGTTCCATCATTTGTTTTCGCTCCTCTTCCTTTATGTTGGTAACTTTTATCCTTTACTAACTCTCTTATTTTCTCCCTCCAGGGTATTATCACTCCTGTAGCTACCATGTAATTCCCAAATTACATTTCCACTGAGCTCTCTTCAAAGAGTTCTGATCTCATCTGCTCACTTCATTATCCTTCTCCCTACTTTCACTTTCAATCTTGCTCCAGCTTCAGCATCTCCAGTCTTAGTTAATGACACACAAAGCATTTTTATTTCACTTCATTAACATTTCTCCTTCCTATCCCATCCTCCCCACTCCATGGCTCCTCCCTTAAATGTAAGCCCTATCATTCTTCCTCTAGATTATTGCAGTAGTCTCCCCATTCAAAAAGTGTCTTCTATTTTACTACTCTGAAATTCATACTAAAATTTCTAGTGTAGAAAAATTGCAAATACTAAATGGCCTTCACAGTCCTTGATGTTAATCTGAGAATGCTGCTACTAATTTTTTAAAAGGCCTTAGACTTTTTTTTTGGCCAGAATTCACAAGAATATCTGTCTACCTTTCCCAATTTAATTTCACAATGCTCTTTTTCAAACTGCTTGCAGTATCCCTCATGCAGAATTGTTTTTTACACTGCCTTGATTCTATATTGCTAAAACTTCTGCTTGAAAAACCACTGTATCCTGCTCTCTTCTTTCTTTGCTTTGTCATTTTAAGGGCACTGTTCCCATGTCATGGGGAACTGCTTTTCTCATATTTTGTATATGCCGTTTATGTTGATATTTAGGGTTGAATGTTTCCTTATGATATTTAAAAAGTATCTTAACTTCCCAGGAAAAGTATCATCAAATCACGTGCAGAATAAATTTTTTTTTTAAGATTTTATTTATTTATTTGACAGAGATAGAGACAGCCAGCGAGAGAGGGAACACAAGCAGGGGGAGTGGGAGAGGAAGAAGCAGGCTCATAGCAGAGGAGCCTGATGTGGGGCTCGATCCCATAACGCCGGGATCACGCCCTGAGCCAAAGGCAGACGCTTAACCGCTGTGCCACCCAGGCGCCCCTAGATTTTTAGGTTCTTTTCTCATCTCTAATACATGGATTAATTGATCTTATTAAGTAGATATGTACTTCCTCTTGTCTCTTTGCCCATTTCTCTTCACGAAGTCAATCTTGTTACAGTTTTAAATTAGGATTTCCCTTTTCTTCCTGGAATGTATATTAGAAATTCTACCCTCCTGGAGCCAGAAGATAATCACAACCCAGTAATGATAAAGATAAAATATTTTCCTCTTTTATGCAAATACATATACAAACCCCTCCTCCCACCCCCTAGCCACACACACAGTCAGTAGAAAACCATGTATCTTAGGATTTGTTGTAAAATTGAAAGGAGAAAGTAATGTCAAATGTCGTACTTAGTGAAAATAAAACATAACAAACTCTATCATACTGGAGGAAATACATCGTGTTAAAGCATCCTGTGAGGGATCTTGTTTTCTTATTTATCAATGTTCCATATTAGAAGCTCAGAATCTATCCATCCTTGCCTGTATGTATATAGACCATAGAAAGTGTATTTTTTAAATACTAAACTTTATAGAGACATAGCAAGATTTCTGTGGATGACTGAACACACCCTCAAATAAAATAATGTCTTTTACTTTATTATATAAGCATATGAGGTCAAAAGGCTCTAAAGCTGACAGCTCAAAATTGGACTATAACGTTCCCTACTGAATATAACATAACAAAAATTTCACAGAATGTCAAAAATATTTGGACACATTCAAAAACAAGATCAATCTGGCCTCATTTCTAAACATAAGCCAAAGAAAAGGACACTGTGTTACCACAAAAATAATCTAATATGCTCCTTTCTCTTGGCTCACTGTGGGGCTCCTTACACTTACAAATGACATGTCTAGTACTTTTGTTTCTTCCACCTTGTAGATAAAAATTATTAAACCCAATCATTAAATTGCCCCTATTCCTGAGAGCACCCAGTTCAGAACACACCCTTTCTTCATTAAGCCCTCTCTCGAAACACACAGGACAATCTCAAACACCACAACAAGCCTTTCTTAGGTCTGTCTTACTGAGAAGCTCCAGGGTTCCTCACAGAATGATCTGATGCTCTTGATGAAAAAATCAATAAATCTCATGTGGTTATATAGGTACGTTCTTGGTGCTTTTGTTCACTGCGACATACCAGTTACATAATTAAGCAGTAATGACTATGAAGTGTGGTTTGATAAAACTATCCAGATTTCTCTTGAAAATAATATAAAGATAAATGCTAGCCACTTCATGGGGCAGTAAACCCAGTGACCCATTAGAATCACCTGGAAATTTTAATTTTGTGTTAGGTGAGGCTTGATTCTGGTCACTTTTTAAAAATATCTCAGATGATACTGTCATCCAGAAAAGATCAAGTAACTTTTGTTTAAGAGAATGATTCTAGTTTAGTTTGCATTATTCCTCTTCCAAGATTTGCATTCCAGTGCCGTACATTCCGCGGCATCTTGCCCTGGGTACGAGGTGCTTGCTGGGAGGCTTCTTCACTAAAGGCAGCAAGTTCTTTGTCTATGCAATTGCTGAAAGTCTTTTAAAGAAGTCTTTACATACTGAGTCTTTATCAGATGGTTTCTATGGAAGGCTTGGCTTCCCTTCAATATTTTCTTTGAAATTCTGAAGGCCAACTTTAATAGAATTACAAAACTGTCTCTTCATCTTAATCAATCTGTCTTTTCAGTGTTGGCTGCATTATTTCTGATCCCCTCAGCATTCTCTGTGCCCTCTAGGCATAGGAGGAGTAATTTTACCCCAATTTGTGTGAAGAGTAATTTCCTGAAAATATTTCTCTTCCTGTTTGGGCCCATTTAACTCTCCTCTGTTCAGCCATTAAACATCTCCCAGTCTCAGCAACTCAAAGGCCTTGCTGTTTAATGAGCTGGTGCCTGATGAATTTTACTCGGTGGATGTTCTTCAGTTTACCATTACCGGGGTTATTATAGCAGCTTCAGACTCTGCCTTTTGGGAACCTGTTGTAATCCTAGGGAAAAAAATAGAGAACTGACAACTTACTTCCTTTTCAAATATAGTTAGGTTTTTCATTAAAAAGTATACTCTATTTTTTTGTTGTTTTTCTCTTTCCCTGACCCATCCCAACTTATAAAAATTTTAGAACAAGCTAATATTGATTAGTGTTTAGAACCCTCAGGGTGCCTCGGTGGCTCAGTCAATTAAGCTTCTGCCTTCAGCTCAGGTCCTGATCCCGGGGTCCTGGGATCGAGCCCAACATTGGGCTCCCTGCTCAGGGGAGAGCCTGCTTCTCCCTCTCCCTCTGCCTGCTGCTCTGTCTACTGATGCTCTTTCTCTATCTCTCTGTCAAATAAATAAAATCTTAAAAAAAAAAGAACCCACATATATTTTGATAGAACTGTCAACTTGAAATTTTAAAAAATTAAACATATATATGGAAAACTGGCTCATTAACTGAAGTTTTTAAAAAGATTTTATTTTTATTTATTCTACAGAGAGAGAAAGAGTACAAGCAGGGGGAGCAGGAGAGGAAGAAGCAGGCTCCGCGCTGAGTAGGGAGCCCAATGAGGGACTTGATCCCAGGATCCTGGGATCATGACCTGAGCCAGAGGCAGATGCTTAACGGACTGAGTCACCCAGGCACCCCTGAACTTTTTATTATTCAGCTGATTGCACCAGCATAATTCTAATACACGTATAGGTAAGATGTATAAATCATACTTATATATCAAACAAATTTATTTTTAAGTAAAAATATTTATAGGGTAACATTAAACCTACCATATGTTTGAATCTCAAAAATAAGAGTGTATTTTATTTTAAAGGACCAACATATCCTTTTTTCCTTGCTATTCTTTGATATCAGTGTCTTCAGAGGTGTCAGACAGAAAGTTAGTAAATTCCAATAATAGTTTGATTTTCTCACCCAACAGACTCCACCAAAAAATTGCTAGAACTGATACATGAATTCAGTAAAGTCACAGGATACAATAGCAACGTACAGAAATCTGTTGCATTTCTATACACTGATAATGAAGCAGAAAAAAAGAGAAATCAAGGAATTGATCCCATTTACAATTGCACCAAAAATCATAAGATACCTAGGAATAAACCTAACCAAATAGGCAAGAGATCTGTACTCTGAAAACTATAGAACACCAATAAATAATTGAAGATGACACAAAGAAATGGAAAAACATTCCATGCTCCTGGATTGGAAGAGCAAATATTGTTAAAATGTCTATGATACCCAAAGCAATCTACACATTTAATGCAATTCCTCTCAAAATACCATCAGCATTTTTCACAAAGCTAGAACAAACAATCCTAAAATTTGTATGGAACCACAGAAGACCCTGAATAGCCAAAGCAATCTTGAAAAAGAAAAGCAAAGCTGGAGGCATCACAATTCTGGACTTCAAGCTCTAGCACAAAGCTGTAGTCATCAAGAAAGTAAATCTTTTGGAAGTTCATTTGCTGAAGGCGAAATGTCAAATATTATAGTGAATGCTATTATAAATCCAGTTTAAAACTTCAACATTGAGGATAAAATCACTTGTTTTTGCAGAGATAATGTTGCAGAGATGCTGGTGGAGCATCTTGAAAAAAATAATGTTCTTACTAAATTAAGGAACCTGTAGATAGAAATGTACTTAAAATTTGTAAACCAGAAATTTTTAACACTTAAAGCATTAAAATTTATCTTTATAAAAGCAAGGAATAAATTAAAATTAGAAGTTGAGAATTTTAATAGCATACAATGTTTAATTTTGAAATTCAATATTTGAAATGTTTCAACCTATAAGAACATTTATTTTTATGAATATGCCATTTTTAATTGGATGAATGCATATTTAATACTGAACTCAATTTGAAAAGCCCTATAATTTTGCAAAGTTGGCAAAATATTTAATAATTATAAAAAATAACATACTGAAAAATTCTGGCTTGTGAAAGTATTTATTGAAGAACGGTTTTCTGAATGGAGGAAAAACAGTTATCTGTGAAAATATTTTGGCTGAACTATTTATGTTTCAATATGAAAAATAAATAGATTTAAGAATAGCATCCAATTTGCAGAATTTGTTGTGAGCTTACTAAGAATTGACAGCTCTAGAAAAAAATTTTTCTTAATTCAAAACCTCATGTACTCCAGGAACAATTTATATGAAGAGAAAATTATTTACAAAAATTTTTAACAAAAAGTTTTAACTTTGTTTTAAGCATAATATGCAACTTAGAAGAAAATTACTGTTAATTAAAAATATTAAAACTCCTAAAGAAAATACTGGGAAAAAATCTTGAGGAAATACTACTGAATATAATATTAAAGTTTTATTTGGCTGAGTATTAAAATGCATGTGTGTGTGCCAAGAAAACTTGTTTATGCTATTTTAAGTGTTTAATTAATGTGTTCCACTTTGTTTCAAGTACGTGAATATGGTATTTTGGTTTTGATAATGATTATGTTTTTAAAATAGTCTTTGAGGGGAGTATGTTATAATAGGTATTCCATGAATAATGAAAAACAAATTTATTGGTCAAAAACATTTTAAAAGCTTTATAAGAATTTAATTATTTTCAGTGTCTCTTGACACTGTTAAAGTTGTCACTGTTTGGAAATAATTTGTGTGATCAACAGTCTTAGAGTTTGAAATATTCTGGGCAATATGGAAGCCAGACTTCTTACTATGTTACTATGTTCATGAAGACTAGTTTACTTCCAGATTACTCTTACTCCTTCAAATTACTAACCCTAAATTGCAATGCTCTAACAAAGGCATGGCACCCAACGTCTTTTCATCTGCCTGGGGAGGGGTCATCTTGCTTTATTCTTGTACTTTCTTAGATTCTGATGGATCTTATATTCTATCTTGCTAGCTTCTTGATATTTCCTAAAAGATATATTTTAAATTATATCTAGACATTTAAAAAAAATTCTTCGAAAGCATTTTGGTTTGAAGTTCCTAGTCTGCCTTTACGAAATGCCAACCAAAGCTATTAAAACACACACACACACACACACACACACACACACACACACACACACTAACGCACACTATCACGATTCTTTCTATTTCTTGAGTAATACCTTGGCATAATTTAAACCAGGTTTCAGACTTTTTGGCTCTTGCTTCATGATATTATTTTTAGTCACTGTCACCCTTATGTTTCATTGGACATTCTTTAGAAAAGTATGGTAATCAGATATTTCTACTTACTAACTTTTCATTTTACATAAATTTCATACATGTTAATTAATATTTTTGAAGGTTGCAGAAATGAGTAGAAATGACATTTTTAGGCAAAAAGTATATAAGATGTATGGAAATATATTCTATTTATGAATTTCTTTCAAATTAACTCAATTTAATTTAAATCGTCTGATGGCAAAATAAATAAAACAAATGTCATCTATGTGGTCACTTAAAACCTTACAAAATGACTAATTTATCAAAATAATAAATATGTAACTTAGAACTGTTTTATTAATTTCAAATATGCTGCTCTTCTTACCTATTCAGCCTTGTTTTAATGAAGTAATTAATCTACAATGACAAAGTCCTTTTAAAACAGTTAAGTACATAGCACTACAAAAAAAGGAAAAAAAAACTTGCTTATTTTTCTTTCTCTCTCTCAATAACCTGATTTAGCACTTACCAAACAAAAGTTGAGCAAGATGTAACAAGCTATTTTCTTCCTCAAGTTCTGTGTCACATAAGACTGGAACATTCTTTGCTTGGAGATAATTAAATAGATTGCTGTGTGGTGGAACAGTTTAAACCCTTCAAAGTAACCACATGCAGTTTTACTCTCCAAGGGGAAGAGTAAAGTAGGGACTAGTACCCAAATCTGTTTAACCAGAATCAATTCTTTTGTCTTTTCTGGGATAAGGATTGCTTATTTTAGTCCCTACTTAGAACATCTGGCATGCAATAAATAACTATGAGACTGAGAAAAAAGCTAGAATTTGACCTGTGTTAAAAAGAGTAATCAGTCAATGGAAGCAAACCCAGAGATAGATGTTGGAACTGTAATTATCACACAAGCACAATGAAATATCTAATAAAATATCTTAAACTATTTCAATGGAAAAGTAAAAATAAAAAAGAATGCATAATTCGATGGGAAATTTTAGTGGAGAGATGAATAATAAACAAACATTGAATTAGAAGATATTGCAAAGGGAATTATTCAAATTGAAACCTAAACAGAAATGAGTACCAAATAAATAAATAAATAAATAAACCTTCTAGGAACCTATGTTATATGGATATAATATATGCTTAGTGGAGTCCCATAAGTAAAGAAGTAAAGAAGTGAGTAATATGGCAGAAGAAACTTATGAAGAGATGATGCTGAGAGTTTTCTAAAATTGATCAAAGGTAAACTTTACAGATGAGAAAAGCTCGGAGAAACATAAAGATAAATACAGAGGAAAGTCCAAAATATATGCAAAAAACCCCACCTTTTTAAACAAGCAGAAGCTGAGACAAATTACCTTTAGAATACCTGCCCTATAACAAGTGGTAAAAGAAGTAGTTTAAGTGGAAAATATAGGAGTTGAAAGTGTTTATCTATAGGAAGGAATGAAGAACACTGAAAAGTAAAATATGAGCAAAAGAAAAACATTTTTATTTTCCTTCTCTAAGAGAAAGAACCTGATGCTAAAGATCACTTATTTTATTATTCTATTTATGTGAAATATCCGGAATAAACAGCATACAGATCACTCTTTGCCAGGGGATAAGGGAAGGGGAAGGATGAGGGGAAAAATGCCTAAGGAGTAGAGTTTTACTTTAAAGCAGACACTTTTCCAATGAAGACATACAAATAGCTAACAGACACATGAAAAAATGTTCAAAATCATTAGCCATCAGGGAAATTCAAATCAAAACCATATTGAGATACCACCTTACGCCAGTTAGAATGGCAAAAATGGACAAGGCCGGAAACAACAAATGTTGGAGAGGATGTGGAGAAAGGGGATCCCTCTTACACTGTTGGTGGGCATGCAAGTTGGTACAGCCACTCTGGAAAACAGTGTGGAGGTCCCTTAAAAAGTTAAAAATTGAGCTACCCTATGATCCAGCCATTGCACTACTGGGTATTTACCCCAAAGATACAGACGTAGTGAAGAGAAGGGCCATATGCACCCCAATGTTCATAGCAGCATTGTCCACAATAGCTAAATTGTGGAAGGAGCCGAGATGCCCTTCAACACATGACTGGATTAAGAAGATGTGGTCCACATATACAATGGAATATTACTCAGCTATCAAAAAGAACAATTTCACAACATTTGCAGCAACATGGATGGGACTGGAGGAGATAATGCTAAGTGAAATAAGTTAAGCAGAGAAAGACAATTATCATATGGTTTCACTCATTTATGGAACATAAGAAGTAGGAAGATTGGTAGGAGAAGAAAGGGAAAAAGAAAGGGGGGTAAACAGAAGGGGGAATGTACCATGAGAGACTATGGACTATGAGAATCAAACTGAGGGCTTCAGAGGGGAGGGGGGTGGGGAATGGGATAGACTGGTGATGGGTAGTAAGGAGGGCACATATTGCATGGTGCACTGGGTGTTATACGCAAGTAATGAATCATGGAACACTACATCAAAAACTAGGAATGTACTGTATGGTGACTAACATAATATAATAAAAAATATTAAAAAGAAAAGGAAAGGTATAGAAGTGACCTATGTACTATTATGGGATAATATCCAAGCTGTATTATTTTGTGTTTTACATCTTTATTCTTATCAAAGTTGTACCTATTACTATGAAAATATAATTTACAGGTAAATAAAAACAAAAACAAAAAGCAAATGAAATATTTTTGAACTAGATAGAGATGGTGGTTGACACAACATTGTGAATATTATTGATATCACTGATTGTAAAATTTATTAAAATGGAAAATTTTAAATTATATATATGTAATCACATTGAAAATTTTAAAAACACTTTAAATATAAAAAAAATAGTTAAGGATGGGAACAATATACCATACAAACATTAAATATAAAAAAGGGTGTGGTTCTATTAATATCAGAAAAATTGATTTTAAGGCAAAGTATTATTAGACATAAAGAAATGCATTTCATAGTAATTAGTGAAGACATTGAGGAAATAATACAATCCTAAATGTAGATGCATATAAAATTCTTTAAAACACACAACACAAAAATAGAACTAAAATGTGGCATTGAAAAACATATAAAATATTTGGATCTTTTAATACTTTTACCTTAGAAGTTGATGAATTAGGTGAAAACAATCTTTAAGGTTATAGAAGACTAGGACAGTACTATGAAGAAAACATTACAGTGAACAATGACAGAATACACATTATTTTAAGGTTGTTTTTTTTTTGAGAGAGAGAATGCGCATGAGAGTGGGGGGGTGGCAGAGGGAAAGGGAGAGAGAGAATCTGAAGTAGGCTCCATACCCAGTGTGGAGTCCAACTCGGGACTTGATCTCATGACCCTGAGATCATGACCTGAGCAAAAATCAAGAGTCAGACACTTAACTGGCTGAGCCACCCAGGTGTCCCATGACACCTGTATGCACAGATACACAAATAAAATTTAAAAATTGGGCCATAAAATTAGTATCAATGAATTTCAAAGGACTAAAATCCTATATGCTTTCTTACCACAGTAGTTTAATATAGGAATCAATGAAAATAATTTAAAAATCAAAAAGAGTTGGAAATTATGCAATTTTTTATTCTCCTCTCTTAATCATCCTCAGGTCCTCCAACGAACTAAAAGTGAAATTAAAAAATATTTTGCATTGAATGGAAATAAAAACAAAACATATCAAAGTTTGTTATTTGCATTCGAACTATTGTTTACGGAATGTTTTTAAGATAAATGTCTGCATTGGACAGAAGAAAAATGAAAAATCAATGTTCTAAACTTCCGCCTTAATAAATAGATGATAAACTGATTAAATGTAAGTAGAAGGAAGAAATTAGTAAACATAAAACTTGACATTAATAATATGGAAATGAGTATTTGAGAGAGAAAAATCAACAGTCAAAGCCTCTTGGAGAAGATTAATGAAATTGATAGGCCCTAGCAAAACTAATCAAAGGGAAAAGAAAAAAATATATAAATTTTAAAATCAGGAATAGAAAAACTAGACATCACTACAAATTCTATATTCATTAAACGGATGAGTATATTAAGAACACGTGCATGTAAATAATTCTGCAAGTAAAATTAAACTGAAGTTTTTTAAAAGCAGAACCTATAAAATAATTTACTCCCCTTAAGAAAACACTAAGCACAAATGATTTCACCAGTTAATGCTATCAAATATTTAAAGAAGAAATGATACTCATTGTGATAGGTGATTTTCTGTGTCAATTTGACAGGCTTTGGGGTGCCCAAATTAAAGATTATTTCTACTAGGGTATTTCTTCATGGGATGAGCATCTGAATTGGTGGACTCAATCTACTCCCTAAAGTGAATTGCCCTCCCATTGTGGTTGTGCACCATCCAATCCACTGAGGCACTGAATAGAGTGAAAGGCAGAGGAAGGAGGACTCTACCCCCAACCCCTTTATTTCCTTCCTTACCGTTTGAACTGGGACATTTTATCTTATCCTCATTGACCCTAGACTAAGATTTACACCACTGGCTCCCCTCTCTCTCAGGCCTTCAGACTCAGACTAAATTCTATTGTTGGCTCTCCTGGGTTTTCAGCTTCCAGATGACCAATTGTGGGACTTTGCAACTGCTATAACCATAGAAGCCAATTCCTTACAAATCAACCTCGTTTTCCATAGATGGATGGAGGGATGGATAGATAGTAGATACAGATAGAGAAACAAGTGTGTTTATATGGGAAAAAATGAACTTCAAACCCTTTTTACTCCGTACATAATAAACTCATTCCAAATGGATCATTAATATAATTAATGTAATTGTAAATGCAAAACCAACGTATTTCCAAAAACATAAATAAATGGACAATAATGCATGAAATATTGCTCAAAATCATAGTATCAGAGAAATACCAATCAAATCCCATTGAAATATACTGTGGTAAAGGATGAAGGTAGCAAAACAAAATACACACACACACACACGCACACACACACACACGCAAATCGAAAATAATACTCATAAGATATGGCAAAAAGAATCCTGGGAAATATTTTACTTAGAATATTGTGACAAATATACGGAACATACTAGAGCACAGTCACTCTTTTTGTTATTGTTTTTACATGGTGGGTAAAAATGAAAATGTGAAAAAAAGAAAAGCCAAGCCATTCTATCCAATAGTCATGCTTGACCTCTCATTCTTCAGAGCCCCTAACGAGTTTAAAAGATGTTAAATCTAGATTGCCTGCTAAAAGATGCAATCTCCAATTAAAAAAGAATAAAGAAGGTGGAATGACTATTCTCTCTCAAATCTTCAGAGCATTTTGCATGGCAGAGGGGGAGGAGGAGAATGACTCTGTGAGTCGTTGGAATTCCAAGTATTATTCTTCTAAACTCAGAGGAGAGGATGGCATATCATTTAATAAGCACAGAGCTGCCATTCAAAAAAAATGCCAATTAAATTGAAATATGTAAAAAGTTTGTCTCGCTCATGTCAAGTCATATATTCATGCCTTAGGACGATATGTTTATAGATTAATATTTGACTTACATATTCTACAGAGGTTATTAATAGGGAAAGGGACATTCAGAATGGACCCATGTAATTTAGGGAGGGGGCAAATGAAAAAGTGAGGAAGCACTCTTTCGTAGATTCTCTTGATCTTTGTTTTTCAAAAGAAATTTGAAAATATACTGATTCGCTGTTAGATGGAACTAATGCCTTATTAAAAATGGTTTTGATCAGCGCTGCATTCTATTGTTGCTATTGTTTGTGGGGGAGCGGCAACAGTTACAATAATACTGTTATTTGAGAAGTGTCAACTCATGAGTTTGTGGCTGATTTAAACATTTCAAATGTGAGTGAAGCACATGGCATGGCAGCACCCTCACTCTTTCTGCTGGATGAAAGCTGTACACAATAAAGATGCAGACTCTTAGAACTCAAATATATAGGTGCTCATTTCTAGTTGTTACTTTAAAGGAATTCTTTTCCATGAAATTGGCAATTAAGTGATAAATGAATGACAGAGAGATGACTTCTCTTTTCCATTTTTCTCGTCTATTTCCGTTCTCTTATTCCTATGCCTTACATTTATTTTCCCCTCTTAATTTTCATCTTGCTTTTCTCTTTTTTAATATTAAAAACTATGTCCCTGTCATATCCTGTTTAGTTGCTTTTTTTTTTAATCTTTGTCTTTATTTTTCATTTTGGTTATTGGTCACTACTTAAAATTCTAAGCATTTCATCCAGGAAGAACTGGTGTCAGCTCTGAACATGCCCCCTAGAGAAGAAAATATTCAAATATAGCACAGAAATCTATGAGGATTAACCAAGATTTAACAAGGTTTGAGATGTTACATCTCTGAAGCCCACTCTCCTGTAGAGGGAACAAGTGTAAAATCAAAAGTGTTGAAGCTAATTATTTAACCTTAGTTAGGAAAACAATGACTAACATTTTAAAATGCAATTGAGCATGACTTCCTTCTAAAAACCATAGTTTTATAATGAATTTTAGCTCTGCTCTTTTGTACTAGTTTGACTTCAGAGAGTTTTCTTAATCTCTCAGAGCCTGAAAATATTATCTATAGAGCTGGGAATAGGATATTCCCCTATTCACCTCAGAAGATTGTTTTTGTAAGGATAAGGAGAGAGATAATGCATGGAAAGTACTTTATAGTCTACAAAGCATTGTACCAATGCACAGAGTAAGGTAAAAAGAAATGAAATTGCATTAAGTTCTTGGTTCTCTACACATATTTTCTCAGATAAATATGAAGTAATATATTACTCTAACTGCAATATCTCTTATGGACTTATATTTTTAAATTAATTTTTAAAGCTGGGTCAATTCTATGTTCAATAAAGGGTGGAGTTTTGAATTAGAGAATAATATTCTATTGATGTTTTGGTATATTTTATTTAACATGTAGTGCTCATTTTCAATAATTGAATTTGTTTAAATTCGAGAATCTATCTTTTCAATAGCACACTGAACTGTACTTCAGATATTTTGAAAATCCAAATTTTATGTAAACTACACACACAAACATGCATAGGCATTCACAATTTGTGCAATGCATTTGAATAATCACGCTAGTCACATAAATGACACAGGTAACCCTGGGATGCACTAGAAGAAATGCGTTTATTAGTATACAGTTTTCTTTTTGTTGTTCAGTAGCAGTAATAGGTAAAAAAAAAAAAAAGCCATTTTATTTTAACTAATTTTTTACACATTTACAAAATGGTAAACTAGTCTGTGTATTGAAACAGAATTTTTCTCTTTTTGCTGATAGCTGTTTTGTTCATGTGTTGAAATCATGAACTTTGAGGCAGAAAGTTCCCTGTATTGTAAACTGAGGTAAATAAACACTTTGGAATTGTGCATATAGGAGATAGGTACATAGAGGATAGATTGATAGGTAGATAGATAGATAGGTAGAAAGATAAACAGAAATAGATATGCATTTTTTGTAGTTTTTCAAAATTTTAGCTTTTTCCACGGTGGCCGTACCCTTTCCACGCAGGTCAAGGAGACGGATCACTAGTCCGTCAGAAGGACACGTAGCTGCAGTCTTCATTAGCTTCTTCTCCGTGGCCCTTCTCATCCTCTGCTGTGACTTACTGTCTCCTTCGAACATGTGATATAATAATAGCTTCTTTGCTCATGAGAATGATATGATGCACTGCTAGGCAGTTGCACATCTCAAAATGCAATTTCATAATTGTTTTAAAAAATTAAGAATGTGAACATTGTTAAAACTCCCTCTTGTCTCTACTATTTGTATACGGAAAACCTTTCTGTGACCATATCCTGAAATTCCTTGATAGACCTCATGAGAGAGTTCTAACCTCCTTTTCTATACTAGTAACACTGATAATAAGGGACAGGGATAATAATTACATTATTATCAGGATGTTCAGCTCAATACTCAACCAATTCTACACCAGAGTAATTTTCTTTATAAATCCACTCATCTATGTGTATATGTATAATGGCTTTCTTCCAAGGAATTCAAAGTCCCATACTTAACTCCCTCATTTATTTCCAAAATGTGCTTCAAAAAATATATCATGATTAGAAGTGAAAATAAAAATAGAAAGTATTTACTTATCAGCTAAGTGAAAATGTATCGTGTCAGCATGCTGGGGGCTGCAGCCACTGGCTTGCTTTTCTGTAGCAAGAGTAAGAAAAGAATTACGTGTATTTGTCCTCTAATCTGTTATTGCTAATTTTTGCATTGCTACCCAATTATGTATTTGGATATTGCACACTAAATGTAAAGTGACCATTAAAAAAAGTATAACACACCATTATTAATCTATAAGATTAAAAATAGTATTTTGATATTTTCTCCCAGGTACTCAATTTGGGGAGGCCACTGTTCCTTCTGCTAATTCCGTATTCTATAAGATATAGCTCTTGTTATATAAACTCAGTAAAATGTCAAATATATATATATATATATATATATATGTCTTTGATAGTATTTAATTTCTTCAGTATGTGAATGGTCAAGAGTCTTAAGAGAACTGATCAAGGACAGAGTTGGTGGCAGGGTTTTATCTGATATGGAGCTTTTGAATTCTTTTTTCTTGTATGCATTCAATAAAAAATAGATTAAGCTATTGAACTTCCAGAGGTTTTTATATAGAATTGAAATAAGTTCCTGACTCCCTCCCAGATCCTTTTGTGGTCAGTAGAGTCTCCCTTGCTAATATATCTAGATATTGGCTGATATCTGCCAGGAGAGTAGTTAAACTCTTGGAGCAGCTTCTCAGTGGGGCTATGATTTTTAAGTTACTGTGTAATGGAGTGTATTACCATTTACCATATGATGAGATAGCCTGTCTGTCAGCCAGGGAGATATTTAAAGTTATATATAGGTCAAATGAGCCAAAAAGAGCAAAGGAAGATCAAGAATATTGAGTATCTCAAAAATAAAAAGATCAAAATTTTTTAGGTACCCGGTGATTTCTTTCAATGTTTGTCTTTAATCTATTGATGAAATTGATTGTGAATCACTGAATGCATTAAGAAAAATGTATTTCAAGGGCATACATTTTCCCTTTTGAATCAACCATATGGTATACAGATTCTATTTCTACAAAGAGTTTAGTATATTACTATTCCTACTTACTAATGAAAGGTGTCTTAAAATTTCCAATTTACACTTCTGGGATCAAATTATGTTTCTATCTCATTAAGAATCATTAAATGCCATTTCCTGAGTTTTATTTTGTAGCTAAACTACCATTCATTTACCATTCACTGTTTAAAGATACTAAATAAATTATGTTAAATGATAAAAAGAAACATATTTCATTTGTCTTTCCAAAGGCACCTTCACTACCAGGAGCTCTGCACTAGCTTGCAAAAACACGGCAGTGTTTACTGTGTAAATGACTGGAGGATTTAACACAACATACATTATTTTCTTATTCTGTAGTTAAGCGGTTGAAAACGAGAAACAGGAAATTACATTTTTTTAAAATATTTAAATACCTCTGACTCCAGGTCAGATGAACATTGGTATTTAAGATATTTTAAGTATACCTTTAATTAGAGATTTTCTATTTACCTTTTATGTTTTATCAAAATAAATAGTATTCAGTGTTCTTTTCATTTTTGGTTATACAACTTATTTTTTTTATAATCATTCTGTTAAAATGATTTAGAACTGTTTTATAGAAGACCAAATAATGAATATTTTACATGTACATATATGTAATTATATATATATATATATATATATATATATATATATATATATATATATATATATATATATATATATATTTAAGAGTCCATATAAGAAAGGCAGAATCCTGAGCAAATGTTAGGGAAAATCTGTTCCTCTAAGGATAAAATCCTTTCCCAGTAAAGAGTGCCAAATGCTATATTAGGGGAATGCCAATCTTGTATCTAGCATTCTGAAGCCCAGTTTAAAACCAGCGATTTACTCTTTTAACTTTAATTTCTTGTTAGCACCTCCATTTTTAACTAAAATGCTTTCAAATTATTAATATACAAACAATGCAAGCTTCAGAAAGTTGTATTCATGTTTTATACAACTCCACTTCTTATCATATCTAGAAAGGCAGCATCCATATTGACCCCTAACTCTCCATCACATATTCTGAATAATCATGCTGTGTATATGCATTAGTCACTAAGGGAGAAAGGGTCTAATTACAACTCTTATTTCTTAGTTTAGTAGAATCTCTGTCCATATATCGATTAACACATAAGTTGTGCCCAAATATTAAAAAATCAACTATATTTTTTGGTTTTAATTGGTTTCTTCATAACAGTAATGAGACCTGACTCTTCCTAAGGCCCTTTGTACATTGCCTCCAGCAGTGTCAATTAATAAAGCCAACTTTGGAAGACAATTTGGCATGTACCATATACATATACATATACCATATAATCAGTTCTTTCACTTTTCTAACACACACTAGAGAAAAGCCCACTTATGCATACAATGAAATATATGAAAATAGGTATATTTGATTATTTATAATAGCACCAAATTGGACATAACTTTGATAGCTTTATAATAGATAACATACGACTTCAAAAAGAACGAATGATACTGGTTTTTAAGAACGCTCATGATTCATCCTTTCTGATGGCTGAATAATATTCCATTGTATATATGTGCCACATCTTCTTTATCCATTCGTCTGTTGAAGGGCATCTTGGCTTCTTCCACAGTTTGGCTATTGTGGGCACTGCTGCTATGAACATTGGTGTGCATGTGCCCCTTCTTTTCATACATCTGTATCTTTGGGGTAAATACCTAGTAGTGCAATTGCTGGATTGTAGGGTAGCTCTATTTTTAACATGTTGAGGAACCTCCATACTGTTTTTCAGAGTAGCTGTACCAACTTGCATTCCCACCAACAGTGTAAGAGGGTTCCCCTTTCTCCACATCCTCGCCAACATTTGTTGTTTCCTGTTTTGTTAATTTTAGCCATTCTAACTGGTGTAAGGTGGTATCTTTTTGTGGTTTTGATTTGTATTTCCTTGATGGCTAATGATGTTGAGCATTTTTTCATGTGTCTGTTTGCCATTTGTATGTCTTCTTTGGAGAAGTGTCTGTTCATGTCTTCTGCCCAGAAAGGATGAATACCCACCATTTGCATCCACAGGGATGGAATTGGAGGGGATTATGCTAAGTGAAGTAAGTCAAGCAGAGAAAGACAATTATCATATGGTTTCACTTACATGTAAAACATAAGCAATAGCATGGAGGACCATAGGGGAAGGGAGGGAAAACTGAAGGGGGAGAAATCATAGAGGAAGATGAACCGTCAGAGACTATGGACCCCGGGGAACAAACTGAGGGTTTCAGAAGGGAGGGGGTTACAGGGTGATGGGTATTAAGGAGGGCACATGTTGCTATGAGCACTAGGTGTTATATGTAACTAATGCATCATTGAACACTACATCAAAAACTTATGGTGTACTATGTAGTGGCTAACTGAACATAAAAAAAAAAAAGGCTTATGATTGTAAAGCCAAATAATATTCTGTCAGGCACTATAGTGAGGCAGAATAATAAAATGAGGTTTAAGAGTACAAGAGAGCCTGATCTTCTGGAATGAATCTTAGCTCTGCCACTTAATTGTTGTATGACATGGGAGAAGTTAATCTCTGCTTTTTAGTTTCTTCACCTGAAAATTTATGGTTAATAATATTTACCTCATATATATTTGTTGTGAAGTTTAGTGTGTGTGAATATTATATATATTATATATGTATATAAATATTCTGTAATATTCATGTGTGTGTATATATATTCTCTAACACATGTATATCTGAGTAGATATGTACCTATACTATAATACTGTACTACAACAAACCTCATAGAGCAGCACAGACAGATATCAAATAAATAGCAGTAGTTGTACTTGGAGAAGGATATAGGGGAACGTTACTCTTCTTGCTCATATTTTGATGCCTAAATATGAATATTTCGTGTATTAAACACATAATAGAAAATTAAAAAATTAAGTCAAGCAAACCTAATAGTAACATTCAACTTTTTCTAATGTGCAACATTTTATTCTGCTATTTCTTTATTTTTTTAAATCAAAGTACTAAATTGTATGGTAGCAATCATAATTAAACAGGAAAATAAAAAATATAAACAAAATGATATAATATGAATCTGGGGAATCTTTCAAAGGTAACACTTTGAGTTGGGATTTTCACACTGAGTAAGATGGATATGTAGATCATAGTGGGTGCTGGATATCAGGTAATTGGGACAGAATAAGCCAAACATGTGAGAATAAGTGAGAACAAGCAGAAAAGAAAAAAAAAAGTGAGGTTTCTTTTCAAAATCCTTTAACTGAAATGTACTTTTGAGCAAGTCATCTGACCTCTCTCTAAACCTCTGTTTTCCCATTGAAAAACAGGTATAAAATTGCTTGTCTCAAAGGAATAGCGCAGGATTGAAAACAGTAGTATATGAAGAAAGGATTTAAAAACTAGAAATCCCCAAATATAAGTTAGTTATTATTTTATTGTTATTAAGAAATATATATACAGAAACAGGGAGCTCAACCTGACTAGAAGGAAAAGATTACTTTGACAAGGAATAGAAAATTGTGTTTATATGTTGGATATACCAAATTTTGGAGGTATTTGGAAACACATAGGACTTGAAGGATCGGTTCAAATACTGTGCTTCAAAAAATAATCAATTTGACAATAATATTTAAAATCCTGTCTGTTTTAACAAGCTAACATTCTGAAGATTAGATTCTATGCATGACACTCTCCTATGTATTTCATATGTACTAATTTCTTTAATCTTGCAAAAGTATGGAGAAAGCACTATTATTATCCTAGAGTTATAAATTAATGAACTGTGTGTCTCTAAGTCCCAAAAAGGTTAAATAACATGACCAAGGAAATACGTGGTATTAGATCTGAGGTATGAGCACACACAGCCATGCTTTTAATACTATGCCATGGTTACTCCTTTCCATGCACTACTTCTCCTTAGGTAATGGATATAAACAAGGAAAATTGTGACTATGCAGACATGTTTCTGACTGGAATATAAGAAAAAAAAAAAACAACAATGACTTAAATTAAGGAAAAACAGATCAGCTAACATAAGTTAGGATGTCCCATTAACGCCCTCCTCCTTTACTCACATCCTTTTGTGGAGGAACCATGATAGATGTCACTAATAATAGGTGTGCACGGTGGAAAGTTCTGATAGAAAGGGAGTTTTGCAAGATAGAAGTTCTTTATCTTCATTCTATCATCTTTTCTCCTTCAGGAATAGTTGTTTGTGTCTCTATACTTGAGAAAATAGAATATATTTCCAGATGTGGTTCCTATTTGGGAAATAGGTTTCCTTGGTTCTTAAAAACAAAAGTAAACTAGAATAAAGCAAACAAATGTTTAAATATTTAGGGTAGGCTCTAGTTTCTTAATGGAGTAGGGCAAATTAGACACCAACTTTTTCTTATATGTAATCCTACTCATGGATTCGCATGTGACATCCTTGTTGAGATGAGAAGTGTACCTAGCCTCTGCTCTTAAAAATCTATACACAGCAATAGGAAACTAACCATGCAGGTACAGTCGAGGAAAGGGAACCCTGAAAAGACAGGAACAGAATGGTAAACTGAAAATTAATAAAAGATAATGGATTTTCAAAAATCTAAGCCAAAATAAGAGGAGACACTGTAATAACAAATCAGATGGAAAAATACTGAACCCTGGAAAATCTTCATTTTAGTTGGGAAATGTTTCTATATTTTTAGGAATACTGGAACCAATCTTTAACTATAGTGTCTGAGGACATGCTCATCGGGAGCATCTATTTGAAATAAGGATTCTAACGATAATAGGGAAAATGTTTTCTTGTAGGAAATTATTCAGGCTTGATAGGAATCTGGTTTGATAATATAGCAATCCTACTAATGATTCCATTATTAAATATGGGGAAAAATTAAAAAAAAAACTAGGTATTTGGAGCAGAGAATTACTCAATACAGAAAACTGGAATCTTACTCAATTTTGAAAGGGCTAAAAGAGGAAAGATTAGGAAGATTAATTCTAACTTCAAGAGGCTCCAGAAGTGAAGAAACCGGAAGGAAGCCATTGATAATGACCTCAGTTGCCAATGGCACTTAAGTAGGTGATTCTTAACAGCAGGAAAATCTGAAGCTGCTGGCAATACTCCAGGTCAGCTAACAGTTGATTCCCATGATTCCCACATAATCCCTGGCTCTTGCACGAGTGCTCCTCATTAGCTGAACTCTAATAGAAGGATGTTGTGGGAAAACAGAGCTCGAGAACTATAAGAATAAAGAAGGAAACAGATATGATGCTAAACTAATCACAGACAATCCAGCACAGGTAGTGAGAGGGGTGGAAGGTTAGAGGCAATTTTTTTTGTTGGTTGTAATTCAAGAGCAAGCTAATGAAAACATGGGCTAGAGTGGAGACAATGGGAGCCGAGAAGACAAAGAAATCATAATACATATAGCTAACATTTGACATGTAGCTAGCATTTTTGAGTGTTTACAATGTGCCAGGAACAATGCTCTACTATGTATGTAGATATGGCCTTTATTTAATTAATAATTATTTAGTACTTCCTGTGTGTCAGAAATAATTCTTAAAGTTTTACACATATTTGCTCATTTATTTCTCATAACAACTCTATGAAATAGATGTTCTTATTATCTGTTTTTTCCATGTACAGAAAATGAGTAATGAAGATCACACAGCTAGTAAATTGCTAGAGTTCTCACAGCTAGTGCAGGACAGAGCTATGATTCAAACCCAGGTAATTTGGCTCCAGAGTCATACTCTGAACCACTGCAGCATGCTGCCGCTCATTCTAGCTTCAGTAGATTGCCCTGTATGAGAAAGGTACTCCTGATTTGTTAAATGAGAAAATGGAGGCCCAGAATGTTAAAGAATTTGCCCAACATGATACATATAGTAAACTATCTGAGTCTTTTTTTAACTTTTTTTTTTTATTATTATTTCAGTTAGCCACTGTGGGGTACATCATTAGTTTTTACCATTACAGAATTTGGTGACCACCTAACTATAGCAAACAGAGTGAAGAGAGGATTTGAAGATAATTTTTTAAACTACCTAACCTTGGAGGTCTAAAGAACAGTGGTGCCACTGAAAAAATTAATGCAGTAATGCAGAGGATCATATTTGAAAAATGATATTCACACTGGAATGGGTTGAATCTGAAGAGTAACAGAACATTCAGGTGCTCATGTTTTCCATCCAGTTACAGGTCAGTTACAAATCAGGGATGAGTTTCTCCTAAAGAAGAAAAGTACTGACGGAATGTATCTGAGAACTGACCCAAGGCCTGTTTATCAGGGCAAGATTGGCAGAAAGAGCACTGGACCTTTTGAAGAAGACATGGGTACAAGGGATAAGACATTCTCAGTAGGAATTCTAGAAATACTTGGTACTGGGGTGTGTAAGAGTCAGGAGTGGTGGCCCAGCAAGAAATAGAATAGAGAAGTAGCTAACTCCACCCATCTTTTCACGTGTCCTGTTGAATCCCCCACTATCACATTCCATATAGATCGTATCAGATAAAAATATGTATTCTTTTTCTATATATATATACACTGAAAAACCAGAAGCCTGTTAAAGTCACCCTGCCTCTCATCCCTGTAATCCCTAAAAATTCCCTAACTATGACCACATATATTCATCTATTTTTGTCATTTCCTCATCACCTTTCTTTTCCCTGGTGCAATTTTTATCCTGGAGATCCTTAAAATAGCTCCTTCTTGGGAAATAACTCCTTATGTAGTCTCATACTATGTAGTGAATGTTCCTTCCAAATCCATTGGCCTGATAGGAACATCTGATAGGAACGTCTGATCCTTCACCACTCTGCTAATGACAATTCTACTACATTCCAGGAAGTTTGGGTTTGGATTTGGGAATGAGATGAGACTTTTCTTATTCTTTAATATCTCTTCTGAATCATTACTCACATACCTACATTAAAACATATGTTACATCAGTTGATATTACTCTTCTGTGTAATGAAATTTAGAAACTAGACTCAAATTCAACATCAGATTCGGCCATTGTCCCTGGTGAACTGAATGCAGTTTCCTTCCCCTCTCATTTACATGGCTACACTCAGGACATCGTTCAATCAGAACTTTCCTTGAGGGGCGCCTGGGTAGCGCAGTAGTTAGGCGTCTGCTTTCAGCTCAGGGCGTGATCCCGGCGTTCTGGGATCGAGTCCCACATTGGACTCCTCCACTGGGAGCCTGCTTCTTTCTCTCCCGCTCCCCCTGCTTCTGTTCCCTCTCTTGCTGGCTATCTCTGTCAAATAAATAAATAAATAATCTAAAAAAAAACAAAAAAACAACTTTTCTTGAAACTTATTCAAATACTCTTATCTGTATTTAGCTCTCTCACTCCTTTACTCCATCTGCCATCTACCCAGTTGCTTAAAGCAGAAATCTGACACCATCCTAAGTCCTACTACTTATCATTTTCCCTATCCACGAACCATCAGAGCCTTTCCGTTCTCTCAATTTTATACATTTTTTCTATCCCCTCTAACTACCCTCCCCAAAGCTGCCATCATCTTATCTATGAATGAAAACTGAAATAGCCTTTTCATTTCCTTTTCATCCTGCCCTTCTCCAATCCATTTTTTATACTGTGTGTAGAGTGATATTTCTAAATGCAAATTGATTCTGTCACTTTCCAGCTTAACACCTTTAATTTTCATTCTATTGCCTATAACAAGGGTGAGCAAACTTTTCCCATAAACGACAAGTTAGTAAATATTTTAGGCTTTACAGGTCATACGGTCTTTTCCCAGTTGCTCCATCTTGGTGCTGTAGCACAAAATAAATCATAGAGAACACATAAACCAAGGGGTGTGGCTGGGTTCCAATGAAACTTGATTTACAAAAACAGGTGCAAGGTGGATTTGGCCCATGGGGTTGTAGTTTCATTATCCCCAGTCAGGAGAATAAAGCTCCAAATCTTGACCAATTGCTTATGTATTTGTATTTCCTCAATCTGGAACCGTCTTTATGCAATTGTTCACGAAGAAGCAAATTTCTTTTTTTTTTTTTTCAGTTTCAACCTAAATGTCAAGTCCTCAGAACAGGCTATCCTGACCCCCATTAAGTACTATGTTCCTGTGGAGTTCTGTTTCTTTTCTCCCTTCTGCATTTGTTTTGTACGTATTTCAGAAACAAGGTAGTGTAGTGGTTCAGTGAATGGAGCCATACTTTTTGGTTCAAATCCTGGCTCCACCACGTTTAGGTGTGTGATTTTGAACAAGTTACTTAACCTCTCTTTCTCTGTTTTGCTCATTTATAATATAGGAAGGATGATAGTACCTTAAAAGATGCTATAAAGATAAAAAGAGTTAATATTTATAAAGTACTTAGAGCATTGCCTGATACATAGTTAATGCTAAATAACAGTTTATTCTTTTCAGGTCCCCCATTTTCCACTAAACACAAACACTAGAGGATGAAAGGTGTGCCTCCTGCTTACTATTCTATCTCTAGGATATATCACACAGGATGTATACTATAAATAGTAAATTAACAGATGGATTATGTCAATTATTAAACCATCACATAAATATAGTTGACTCCTTTATTTTCCCACTGTCAAACTGTTTACCTGGTTTTTGTCTAGAATATAAACTCTATGAGGGCAAAGACTACTACATTCATAAATACATAACCAAACAGTAGTTGACTAAAAAATTTATACAGATGAGTGTATACCTACCCATCATTCTCAGAATAAAGTCCCAGATCTACGGCTCCAAGGCCCTTGGTGATGCAGCCATTGGACTTTGCTGGAACCTAATCCCTCACATTTATTTTTGTATGTTCCGACCAGAATGAAATACTTGCAGTTCACATCTTCATGCCTGTGCACATGCTCTTTCCCTATCCTGGAAACTCCTTATGCACCACACATACCCACACAACACAACCCTTTCTAAGCACTATGAGTCAACTCTGATTTACCTTCCTGGTTTAGACAGGAATTTTATTTCTGTAATCATAGTTATTTCCTGACTCCCCAAACTTAAGATAGGTACCCCTTCTTTATGTTTCTGTCGCAAGCTTACTGCAGTTAAGTACTTACACACTGAATAGAAATTGCCTGTTTGATTGTCTTCCCCACTAAATGGAGCTTATCTATTTCGGGGACTATATTTTGTTCACTGTTATAGCCCAAGAATTTAGCACAGTTACTTGAAAGAGTAAATATCCAACACCTATGTGATGAATAAATGAAAGTAAATGTTTATTGAGTATCCAGATTTGGTGTGAAAAGAAGAGAAATCAATCATTCTGCACTTCAGACATCCGTAATTTGGCCTATGATTTGAGACTTAAAGTCTGAAACCTACATTGTATTTGTATTCAAATGTATTATGAAGATGAAGCAAATGTCATTCTGGAGGTTAGGAGTGATCGTTATTTTTTAGAAATGTAGAAATAAGGTGTTACTGCTTGGTCACTTAGCTGGTGATTAGATCATCTAAATTTATAAAACTCACAAATTAAAAAGTCAGCTTTTATGAGGATCTATAAGTTGATTTGTCTACTTTAAGCAGTGTGTAGGTGTTATTTTACACCTGAGATATAGTCTTCCCCTTTAATATTTTACTAGTCATCTTTATTACCCTCTCACATTACATTAGAGACAATTTTCATCTGTTAGGATGATTTTTATGTGACATTCTGAACCTAACTGGTCTCTTGCTCTTCGGAGATATGGAAGGAAAACAACCTGCTAAAATACAAAATAAATTCTTACTGAAATGTATTTTTTATTACCTTTATAATAGCTTCTCTTCTAGCTCTTTGCCATGATTACTTGAAAATCAGATTGTTTACCTAAGAACAGTTTACCTAGGCAAGGAGTTTACTAGAATTAGATAAAAATGTCAGATTCACATTTTTTGAACAAAGGTTTCCTTTAGTTGTATAGCAGAACAAAACATATTCTAGAAATAAATATATAATGTGCATTTCTTTTTTAATAATTGTATTTCTAAAAATTACTTTTTTAAATTAATACACTAATCCCCCTTTCCCTAAAGTTGCTAAAATATGGTAACAAATACATCATAGTTTTTGATGGTTTAAACTTCTCATTTGAATATAAGTTCAACTTGCAATAAATTTGCAAGAATTAAAAAAGTACTAAGAACATCTGTGTATTCTTTACTCAGATTGATCAGTTGTTAACCTTTTACCACATTTGCTTTATCATTTGCTCTACCTCTCCCGGCGGACCTCTCTGTCTCTCCTTCCTTGTATTTGACGTTAAGTTGCCTATCGCATGGCCCTTTCCCCTAAATACACCGGTTTGTAATTTCTGAAAATAGCATTTTTTTTTTACAGAACCACAGAATAGTTATTTAGCAAATTTAATATGGACTCTTACATACCATCCAAAATCCATTTTTGCCAGTTGATGCCGTAATGCTATCTAGAATACCTTTCTGGGATCCAACTGAGGATTCAGTCTAGACAGAGGGATTGCATTTAACCGCCATGTCATCGTGGCCTCCTATAGTGGGAAACCTTTCCACAGCTTTTCTTTGTCTTTCATGAAATTGACTTTTTGTGAATATTACTGCTTCCTCCTCGTTTTGGAATATAGAACATTTTTCATTTTGGGTTGGTCTGATGTTTCCTCATGATTATAATCAAGGTATGTAATATTGGCTGCAATCTGATGGGTGGTGTCTTGTCCTCGTCAGGGCATCACATCTGCAGGCACACAGTGCCCATCTCTCCCCACCGGTGATATTAATTCTGATGTGTTTATGACGGTATTGTCTAATTTCTTCACCGTATTCGTAATGATTATTTTTCCCTTGCAAGCAGTAAGCAGCTTTTAGGAAAACACTTTAAGAACATGCAAATAACGTGCTTCTCATCATAATTCCTCCTTAGATGTAACATCCACGAATGATTCTTGCTTGATCCACTCTTAATAGGATGGCTGTATAACATTGGTTTTTCAAATCTAGCACTCCCTCCCTCCTTCCTCAGTTATGCATTTATATTTTTTGATTTATGATGTATTATCTTTATGGACTCACACATCTCTATTTTTAGTTATTTATAATTCATTAATGTATTGAATTGCTTTGCCTCCCAAATTGTCTCAGATTTGCCTAGTAGCATGGCCCAAATATTATTATTATTATTATTATTACTATTACTTTATTATTTTCTGGTGTAAGGTATTCCAGGTTCATCTTATACGTACCCTGACCCAGCCCTATAAGAAATTTCTCTTAGGATCCCTGGTTCCTTTTAGTAAAGAATGGTATCCATGACTAAGATTAGGTACTAGATGTGCTCATTGCTATTAGAGTGCAATTGTCACCTAGTCCTTTTAGGGGACAGTGCTAGAAAATAAATGCATGCATATACATATATACATAGCACATATATACAAATGTAATCACTCGTGCAAATGTACATATTGCCATGCATATGCACAAACATAAATAGGTGCATACATATAAGTGTACATACACATACATAAAATTATGCATATAATATACATATTTTAGAAATCAGGAGTTTACATTAATACCTCCAGTTCCTAAGCATCATCACAGGTTTCTTTCTTGCTCCCTCCATTCCATATTTGCAATCTCTTCTTCCTCAATGAGAAAATTGTCTTCCAAAAGTATCAACACATATCTTTTCCTCAGTCCTATAATACGTCTAAAATTGTTTCAGATTTCTTCAGCCATATCACTACAAAAAGTAAATCTACTAAAAAGATCTCAAGATTTGTTTGCAACTTTCACTCCCACCAGACTTAGCATATATTGTCAAATATTATGTTCCCAAATTATTTTGGTTCTTTCTTTTTTCTTCCAACCCTACCTTCTTCCTTCTCTCGTTCACTCCCTCCCTCTCATCCTCTCTCCATCACTCCTTCCTTCCATCCTTCCCCTTTGTCACCCTCATTTCTCTCTCTTTCTCTGTTTCTTTCTTTTCCTCTCTTCAGTAAGGCTATGGTATTCCTTTGAAATACATCTGGAAACATTTGTTTAAATTTGCTTCCATTGCTATATGTTTATCCTTTGTATTATTAATGATTAAATTGTATTTTATAAAAAATGTAGACCATTAAGATGCTTATAAAAGTCAAAACAAAATAAAAATAAGGTATATTCTCTACCTTGTTTCTCCTAATTCCCTGTAGGTAACCAATTTAATACTGATCTGTTTTGTCTATTTTGTATTTCTTTTGTAAAAATTAGCACATATATGCATGCTATATTATTTTTCTTGCTTTTTTATACAATGGATATATATATATTATAAACATGTATATATATACACACACCTTTTAATAGTTTAGTATTCTTTTTACTTGAGAATATTTCCTTAACTAATTCCATATCAGTACATAAACATTTCCTTTTTTATAGCTGATATTGTAATTGTACATTTTCAGTTCTGTGTATGTATCACAGTATATTCACCCAATCTCCTAAGACTTTCTTTTACTATTTTGCACTTACAAATGATCCTCTAACCTCATGCATGTGACTTTTTGTATTATTGGAGTTGTATCATCAAGAAGCATTCCTATGAGTGGGATTGCAAAATAGAAATGTAAAGGCATATACAATATAGTTTTGTTAGAAATTGTCAAATTCCTTTCCAAAGGGATTGTATCCATTTTCATTCCCATCACACAAAATATGTAAGTGCACAGTTTCTCACAGCCTTGCTCATTCTCAAGCTTCTGCTCGTTTGCTAACGTACCGGGTGAGAAATGGAATTTCGGTGTAATTTGCAGTGCATTTCTCTCATTATGAATTTGAATTTAATTATATATGTTTAAAGGCTATTTTTATCAATCTTTTGTTTATATCTTTTCCCTATTTTCTAAATTTTTGGATTTTTATCTCTTTTTTTAAATATTCTTTTTATATTAGTAATAGTAATCCTGTATCTGTAATATATGTAAATATATTTTTATATATTTACAAATATATACTTATAAATATATATATAATTATTTATATAATTATTACATTAATATAATGTATATATTATAAATAATATATAAATAATTATATATATATTTATAAGTATATATTTAACTTTTTCCAAAAATATTCAGTGGTTCCAGCACCATTAATTTTCCAAAGAATTATCTTTGTCCCAGTGATTTCAGCTATTGCAAGTATCATGTAGTAGATTTAAATAAATCTGCAGTTGGCTCTATTTCTGGATTTTCTTTTCTATTCTATTAACCTTTCTGTCCATTCATGTACCTGTTTTAATTAGAGTATACTTGTAGTATGCTTTGGTACCTGGTAGGACTGGTTCTTCCTCATGGCTCTTCCTGTGTACTGTTTCCTATCTATTATGATATCACAATTTTTTTAACCTGAAAAAATGGAACTGTTACTTTCATTTATCTATATTTCTCATGGTGTTAATTTTTAGAGACCTTCCATGACCCTTCAACCTAAACTATGCCTGAAATGTTTGTTTGTTTATTTATTTTTTTTATTAATTTATTTTACTACATCTTTTTATTCCCACTCATAGTGTGTATCAACATACATAATTATATGCTGGTTTTTGAGACCAATTACTTAGTGTCCAGCTTCTCGCATGCAATAGGCTTTGGTGATGGTCGTCAGGCTGGAAGAGAGAGTACTAAAGGCAGGACATGGGAGGTACCACACACAGCTAAAAACCTCGTTTATGAGCACATATGGAGAACGTACATGACACTTCAATAAATAATTCATAGGCTTTGTGGAGAAGGAAGTTTTCAGTAATAGCAAGTAAGGGAAAGAATTGATGAAACATACAGTAAGATTTGTAAAACGGAACTCTCTGTCACTTATATGCAATAAAATATTCATGAGGGAAGGGTGGAGAATGGGTCACCAGTCCCTACTGAGCTGACGAATATCCAGAAAGTTAGATGATGGATAGCATGGAGAGTGAAATGAGGTGTGAAGTTTTGAGCTCTTGCCCTCCTCAGGGATATCCGACGCAGCTCTATACTCTCGGCATCCTTTCCAAATTCAGCGTGATCACTGCCTCTGATACATTTTAAGAACGAATATTGGAAAACACAGTTTTAATGTCCCAAAAAATCCAAATGCAAAAAATAAAACAAAACAAAACTTGGCTTTAGGGATAATAAGTCAAAAGAAAAAAAAAAGCGATTTATAAGAAATGTAGTAGTAGCGATATAAATACCAATGTGTCTGATGATCATTGCAAGACACAAGTATTAACATTGGATTGTATAAAATAGATCTCACCCCTGTATTTGTATTTACGCCTCAGATCTGACTAGAAGGGCATTTTCTTTGAAAAATTTTAGAAAAGCATTCCCTTTTGAAATATATCAGAACTTATTTCCTAGAATTAGCTGAATAGGTAAAATATATCTCTCACTTGGTTTTACCAAATTCTACTTCATGACTCATTGTTGGAAGAGATTGAATCTTGTCTTTTGTAATATGAGAAGGGAATTCAACTATTTTTTGAACGCACTATACATTTTAAATTTAAATATCACGATAAACTATAAATTAACAAATCTTAGCAGATTTGTTCTAGGCAGAACTAGAAAGTGAACCATAACTGACTTCTTTCTAATATCAATGTCCTGACCTCTACAAAATTTTCTTTGATGAGTATTACTGGTATGAAATATTTATGAGTTACTTCATGTAGTTTTATTTATAAGTCTTAAGTTCTTTTTTTTTTTTTTTTAAGATTTTATTTATTTGACAGAGACAGCCAGCGAGAGAGGGAACACAAGCAGGGGGAGTGGGAGAGGAAGAAGCAGGCTCCTAGCATTGGAGCCTGATGTGGGGCTCGATACCAGAACGTTGGGATCACGCCCTGAGCCGAAGGCAGACGCTTAATGACTGCACCACCCAGGCGCCCCTATATGTCTTAAATTCTTGAAAGAAAAGTTGCTAGACTTTTCTTCCAGTTAATTATATTAAATATGGTAGACCACTCACACTTTCTAAGTAAGCTCACTAAAAAAGAAGAAGGAGGAAGAAGAAGAAGAAGAAGAAGAAGAAGAAGAAGAAGAAGAAGAAGAAGAAGAAGGAGAAAAGAAGAAGAATTAATAAAAAATAACAGATGGTAATTTCTTTAAATAAAAGTATAAAAAGAATATGCACAATTAAACTCTAATTAGAAGGCAGACAGGCAAAATGGTTTGCGATCTTAAGCAACATACTGAAAATTCAAGGCTTGGAGATTTCTGCTCTTCCATTGAGAGAAATTAGAGTTAAAGCATAGTGAAGAATAAAGTAATTATCTGGTAAACTTCGATATGTTCACATTACAATCTTGAGAAATCATGCAAATAAAATGCCCGTAGAACCTCGGTTAACTATGTCAATAGGCATAATTTGTGGAAAGATATCAACAATGCTTACTGTATTTTAGTTTCTTGACACAGACAAGATATTGACTTTAGCAGTTATAATTGATTAATATGTATTTAGCATTAAGCTATGTATAGCACAAGGATAGGTTTGCAAATAAGTTACTGAGAAATTCTTTAGAATATTCGACCTATGTACTTCAGAGCTACGTATTTCAGAGAAGAGCAATATTAAAAGAAACATTAAAGTAGACACTAAGCCAGTGTGAATTCTATGGTAAAGAGGTCTTAAAAGTTGTGTATGTTATATGAATGTATTATATTTTATCGTTTTGCAACAGTATCACTTTGGTGAAAGCTGTTTGAAGATTGCTTGGTGTTTTTAAAAGGCCAAGTGATTTAAAAAGAAAAGGTCAGATAGGATGACTGAAAATGATGCCAAATTACCTATTGTAAAATTACTTATAGTTAAATTCACATTAGTTTTCGGCTTTTTGTCAGGGAATTGTCTTATTTTCCTCAGCGGTAAACAGAGCACACCAGAAGTCTATACAATTACTTGGTAAAATAATCCACAAAGTAACATGGAGCTGACCATGTTGCATAGAAAAAAATCATTGAGTACGCAGCTGATTAAAAGATTTAGGAATCTCCTTGAAGAGTAGCACTGAGTATATATCTGTATGTTAGTTCTATATGACTGGAAGAACCAGAGAAAGGCCAATTAGATAGATTGTTGGGGACATGCATGACTGGCTTTAAAACAATCAAAGTAAACAAAATCTACACAGTCCATGAACAAGGTAACAGAAACAGTGTATCAGACAAATAGACTGTGATGAGGTACACTAGGAAAATGATCAAATGCACCTGATAAACTCCACTGCACTTCAGTCGTTTCAGCTGGGTCTATCTGACATTTGTTCTAGGCAGTAGATTCTGCAATGAGAGAATCAGGCTCATTAACTGTTAAACACTTTGGGGTATAAAAATTCCAGTGCTTCATTTCTTATGACAAAATTTAATAAAGGACAGAAATTAACACAGCATTAATCTATGCTAGTGACAAGGATTGAAATATAAATGAGAACTGGAAATGGTTTCCTACTTGTTATGCCTTCAGATTATAATTCAATATTTCTCTCTACTTTTATGTCTAAATAGGAAAGCATAGAACCTATGTATTTTTACCATATATTGTATTTATATATTTATTCTTACATTTATTTATTAACTTTCTTAGAACTAGCTTTCTTTGTAAAAACTCATGGCACCATATGTAAAGCATTATATATTAAATGGATAGGAATACAGAATTGAAAATGAGAGGAGTGGTAAGAGGAGAGTAAAGGTTAATGTTGCGTTAGGATAAATTTACTTAATAAGAATGCCTTTAGGAAGGTGTTGGAATAAAAGTCCCTGACAGATCTCACAGTGTCCGAAAATGATGTGACTGTATTTTCAGATTGCCAGAAAATTCAGGATAAGGACTTTCTCAAAATTTCTTTCATCTTTTCTTCTAAATGTATTAAACAGCTTTTAAATACATATGCAATTATAGAAGAATCTTCAAATCTATAACCCCTCAGAGAAGGATGAAATTGGATAAGAAATGTTGAAAATAAAAAAAAAATCTGATATAGAAGTACCTTTTTTATCTGTAAGTAAATTTATGACATATAATGCCCTGCCAATATGAATAAAACCTAAATCAATACTTATTTAATGTTACGAATTTCTACATTTACTCTTCAAAAATTATTTGATTTGAAGATCAATTATATTTCCTAGGTTGCCATATGCTAAATATAAATTTATATTTTGAATTAATTATGACCCTTTAATGCAAACATAATAATTTCCTTATCTAGTAATTCATTATAAATATAATTATGTGAGATTTTTCTTAAATAATTAACATTGAATGCATATCATAAAACCAAAAATTTCAAGGTTATTTTAGTTCAGAACTGGCAGAATTCTGCTAAGTTTTGCAATATTTTAATCCAATTTGATCACTATAAGGTATGTCTCCAAAGTCTTCCATTAATTAAATCAGATTTGGATTACTATGTCTCAAGGAGAAGTTTCCAATGTCTTTATGTATTCTCCAAAACTCTAACTATGCAGTCTTTTGGAGGTCTTCTTACATATTCAGGGAAAAGAGAGACTATTTAATCTAATTCTCAAGACAAGAAAAATATGGGCATTTAAAACATTTCTTATTCTCTGCAGAATATGGTTCATAAATGTTTCTACTGCAGAAAGAAGCAAAAAAAAAACTGGTAAAAATAATAGAATAATAATAAGAGAAACCAGGACCACTGTAAATTATCTAATCTTATTTAGTTTGTGAAGAAAAATAACCATAGTACTTATACTGCCTCAACTACCAAACACACACTCTGAGATACTAATTTGGCTTCTTATTTTAATAAAATAAATTCAACAGAGGAAAACTGCTACATTTACTTACCAACCAGTGCATTAACCTACCTTACCTACCTGCATGCATGTTCCTATGTTTTCTTTTAATCAATGATCTGTCTTTATTCGCATTAAATACCAACAATTTCATTTATGCACTGGATCTCATTGCATCACCTGTTTTCCGAGGAATACCCCTAAAGTTGTGCTTTTTATCTTCTCTGTCTTCTGCCTTATCAGTTTTCCCTCTTTCCACTGGAGAGTCCCATCACGAAATCTTTGTTAAAATGATTCTCCCTTGACTGTGTATCTTCTTCCAGCTCCTACTTCATCTCTCAGCTCCCTTTTGTACCAAAATGCTGCAAAAATATCTATATCTGGTACCCGTGCTTCTGCATATGCTTTTTTTTCTCAACAGACTAAAAATCCACACCACTGAAATAGTATTTGCCATTGTCATATAAGATCTTAATCTTGCCAAACTGATGGCCACGCCCATCTTCATTTACTTCCTCTCTAAGCCGTTTTTGATACTGTTGATCTCTTGAAACAGAAGCTTTATTCTCCCTGTTATCTTCACACTTTCCTGGATGTTTCTTGTGTCATAAGCAGATTCTCATCCTTTTGTCTTTAAATACCGGAGTAATTTCTCTTTTATCCTTTAACTATACTTCTGACATACGATTTTTAGTACTGAACCACATTGATGATTCTTTTTTTTTTTTTTAAAGATTGTATTTATTTATTTGTCAGAGAGAGAGAGCTCAGGCAGGAGGAGCGGCAGGCAGAGGGAGAAGCAGGCTCCCAGCGAGCAGGGAGACCGATGCAGGACTCGATCCCAGCATCCTGGGATCATGACCTGAGCCAAAGGCAGACACCTAACCGACTGAGCCACCCAGGCATCCCCACACTGATGATTCTAAATTTATTTCTTGATCTTTGAGTCAAGACTTATCCAACTCTATTCATGACATCTCCACTTGGATGTCTAATTAACATTTCAAATGTAACCCACCCAAGAGCAAACCTTTGACTTTTCTGTCTCAAATTTACTCCTTTCCCAATCTTCATTAACTCACAAAATTCCCCACTATCTCCCCTAGTTGCATAGGCTTCAAACCAGATCAAACCAATTTTTCCTTTTCCCTCACGTCCACGTGCAATCCATTTATATTAACAAGTTTAACCATCTCCACTGCAGAATCTTATCCTAAATCTAATAAACATTTACTATCTCCATATCTTAGTCAACCACTGTCATCTCTTCTTAAGAACTGCGATGGTGGCTAATTGAATATAATAATAATTTAAAAAAATACTCTCGATTATTTAAAAACAACAACAACGATAACAACAACAACAACTACAGTGGTCTCTAAACTAATCTCCTTGAGGCCATACTTTGCCCTTGTAGTTGATTCTCCAACCAGATTAGCATTTTTAAAATAAAAATCAGATCACATAATGCACTAGCCCAAAACTTTCCAAAGGTTTCCCTTGGCAATTAGGATAAAATCCAGACTCATTACCGTGATCTTCAAAAGTTTTCAAGGTAGCCCCCGAATCTGTTTTAATTACTATAGCTTCAAAATAAATCTTGATATTTGGGTGGGTGCCCATGCTTATTTTTCTTATTCAAAATTTCCTGGATATTCTTCTCATTGCAGAATTTGTGAATCATATTACTCAGTTACACCAAGCTTCTCTTGGGATTTTGACTGGAACCTAATTGAATTTCAGTCTATCTTAGATATTTTCCCAGAGTATATGCTTCAAAATTTTCAATATAATAAGAAATTATTTTATTTTTTTATTTTTTTAAATATTTTATTTATGTATTTGACAGAGAGGGAGAGAACACAAGCAGGGGGAGAGCAGAGGGAGAGGGAGAAGCAGGCTCCCTGCTGAGCAGGGAGCCAGGATGTGGGGCTCAATCCCAGGACCCTGGGACCATGACCTGAGCAGATGCTTAACTGACCAAGCCACCCAGGCACCCTCAAAAAAATCATTTTAAAAAGCACTCATTCAAAAAAAAAAAAAAAGAGAGCGAGAGAGAGAGATGAATTAACAAAAATATAAAATAAGAATAATTTATTAAGAAGAGAATAATTTTAAAATAAGACTATAAGAGGGATTATGACCATACACTTTTAAATAAGTAAAGTTTAACTCCAGCAGAGAAAAAATAAACAATGCAGATAAAAGAGATAAAATATTAGCACCATGATGTAAAAATAAGAAGATACGACTAGTATATAATTGTATGCTGATAAACCAAGAAATTTAAAAATATTAATTTTTAAAAAAAATTCAGATTACAATGATGCACATTTAAACTTAACATTTTAAATAAGAAGTTAAAGAAAGGAATATAAAAAAAGTTCAGATAATGAAAATCTCAAATCGAGTATTAAGACAAGTATATCTACGTATATACAGACATCATACAAGGAGAAAATCCCGAGAAGTTCTGATTGCTATACTATGGGTACAAGATCACTGCAGAAGATAAAATAATTCTAAAACCCTATTGATGAGAGTACGAGTATTTTGTAATAGACTTTGAATAGATATTTTCTTGAACATAACTGTATGTGAGTTCATCCCTGATTTCTTGAAGCAGAAAGACTCTGGATAGAGAGATGGCTGCCCTTTTTCATGGCCTCATTCATTTTGATATCTGCGTGGTCAGCGGGCCTGTCAGCAGCACTCCCTTGCTCATCAGAAGCCTGAGGCACCTGCCGCCTACACAGGGCGCCACGCCTACCAGTCAACTGATATTCCCGCAACAGCAAGATTTTAAATTGTAAATAAACTCGCTGTTAAGAAGGGGGGGAGGACTGCTAAATAAGTAACAGTATTTAGATTAGTGTAATAATAAATTTCAATTGGAATTTCAATGGGGAAATAGAGATAATAAGAGGTTAGAAACAGAAAGTGAAATTGAAATTAGAAGTTTATGAAATAGAGTAGGGTCCGTGAAGATCCTTGACTAGAAAGAAGACGATATTAGATATTAGGTATACAGAAGGTACAAAGGAGTGAAGTGATGAGTATATACTAAGAGAAGCTACTAGGAGGTATGGAAAGTAGAGCCAAGATTAACGACAAAATGACAGCCTCTGAGGTTGCCATAGTTCCCAGGGGTTCCTGTTCTTCGTAAGGTGTCTGCCATCCCATAGTTTTTGTTATTTGATTTCTTTGTGGTTATGCCTTTTTTTTGTATTTGTGTATTTATGCCAAACTTTCATCACTTATACTAGCCCGAATAAGTTTATTGTTATAAACTATCATATCAGGTAAAAAATACTCCCAAAGGAAAAAAAATACTCTTAAAGACTTTGAGTGAAATTGCTTTCAAGAAAGTAAGATGCCAGGTGAATAATCATAAAGGATAATATTTTGATGATGACTGGAATTAATAAAAATAAGCATGATCAAGCTATATTTCTGGTCAAGTGCAAAGGCAAACGTTTATATGCTCTTGCAGGCATATAGTTTTGTTTTCTTTTTTTGCCATTTTGCTTATACTTTTGTAAAACTTTGATGCACAGTTTTACCAACCAGACTAGGCAACTGATAGTGTGACTTTTATTTTCAAACAAAAGGTGGGTTTATAATAGAATAAGAAAAACAGCATGAAAAAATACACTTACTACATGAACACTGGGCAATTGATTTTATTGAGATGCAGAAAATGCATATGGATTTGTGCCACGTATGCATTTAGCTTAACTCTTATAAATACAAATCCCTTTTGATAAAAAGTTTATCTTTTAGGCTGCAGTTTGCTTCTCTAGTTATTAAGTTAATCTTCTTTTCATAATTATTGCTGTCTGAATCGCTTTTCAAAGTCTTCTTTACAATAATTATAATTTACTTGAGTTGACCTCTGATTTTTCCATGCTCCAGTTAGACTTGACTTTTAATATTTCCAACACAATTGCCATGTCTTCCGCCCATTACACTCTCTTTCCTCCAGTAATAATCATTTCTTCTATTGTTTAAATTCTACCATTTTTATTTTTAATTAGCTAGAAAACACAGGCAAATAACACATTCTCATTGCCAAAAAATATAAGTAAAAATAAAATTATTATTATTATACAAGGGAGTTGCAATAGAAATAAAAACAGGAATATAGTAGGAAGTAATACCAGCCATAAGAGTAAAATTATAATTATTTAATTTCTTTTCAACTAATAAAACATTTTTTTCTCTTTCTGTCTTAGAGTATTATGCTCTCATATGAATCCTTGTTATTTGCATGCTTTTAAGAACTATTTCCAGGCAGATTTTACATTCTTTGAGGACAGGAACTAATTTTGTATGTTGTGTCATCGTAACACCATGCAAGAGTTCAGTAAAATGGAATCACTTGAGCACATTTTGCTCGTTATCTTGCTCTTTATTATACATATGTATTTTTGTAATTTTATCTATATTGTATTTGAGTAATGACAATGTTATCTATAAATGCCAATATTTATTATAACTCTCAATGAGTTTACGCCATTTTCTCCTTTAGACTGCATGCCCCTCCCCAACACTATAACTCGGTACATGGGATAGGCTGGAGTTTGTTTGGAAGATAATATTATCAATAACATGTCACCAGAGATTTGTAGGGGGTTTTTTAGTTTGTTTTGTTTTGTCCCTTAGAATTTTAGCAGGCTTTACAAATTAAGGAATAGTCCTACTGAAAATGTTAGCCAGCAATACCATCTTAAAAGCTGGAGAGAAAAAATTTTATCTATATTTTATTTTAATATTTTATCTATACCACATCTTCACACATTCCGGATTCCCTCCAGGCATCTTCCTGACTTAAGTGACACAGTGGCAAAGAATTAACATCTTCACTCATGAGTGGAAGCTTTTATTGGTTTTAGCTACCTGCCCACTCCTGCTAGAATTGTATTATGCACTCTCCTCTTCCCAACTCCACCAGGCATTTGCACTGAAACATGCACATTTTGAGTAGAATCACTTTAATTCCATGCCACAAAGATAACTCCTAGTTAATCTGATTAACAAATCATACTATTGAGTTAATGAAGCTTTGAGAAATTTTAATAAGAAAATTTCTGACTTAATTAATTTTTTTGATGGAAATGCTATGCCTCATAGACTTTGTGTAGCAAGTCTTTCAATGTAGAAAGCCTATAGAGTCCTAGGCAATTCATGATATACTATTAAGTTATGTAAGAATCACTTTCAATGTATTTTTAATAAACTTGTCTTTGAAGAAAATAAGAAACTAGGAGGAGAATCACGAAATGTATTGCTTTGATGATGGATAGAATTCAGAACATAATAAGACAATGGTCAAAGTATATTTCACTCAAAATGCAAGGAGAAAACATTTATATTTTCTCAAAAACATGTAAATAAAAATATTTCTACCATTTGTTTTCCAATTTTAAATAATAATCTATGTATATAGATTTCATATGTAACTATGTGTAATGTAATTCAAAACTATATATAACATATATAGAGTCACATATATTTTAACACAGAAGGGGTATACATATATAATAGAATTTATATATGTACATATAATATATATATTATGCACATTTATCTTAACACAAGAGGAATATTTGCTTTGAGTTCCTCCCATCTCTGCAATTTCTGACTAAACTAACTTAAGTTCTCTATTGGTTAGGCATTAGGTAAGCCACTTCTTGGAGGCCTGACATTTTTACTCCTGCTGATTCCCTTTTCACCAACCTTCATGCTTAGCTATCTGGAATCTTTATCATTTGCCTATGAGCTCCCTACAAAGTTCATTGTTACTTCCTTGTAACTGAGGTCTATCACACAGGCCGTCCTTATACTCCTCACTTCATACCCCATAATGCTTTTAGGCTGCTTACCAGTTTTTTGGGAGCCTAGAAGGAATACAGAGAAATATATTTCTTCAAAAATAATGATAGTTAACATAAGACCGTATTTTTTTATTATTTTTTTTTAGCACCAGAGATTAGTTTTCTATATTCCAGGTGATTTTCCTTGTGTGTGTTTACTTCCTCATGTTTGCATAATTCCATATTTGTTATTGTAATTCTATCTAGCTTTCAAATAAGAAGATGGAAATAAGTAAAAATAATGAATAAACATCACTTCATATTATAGCCAAAACCACAGTTTGTTTACTATTCAATGTAGATTCAATTGAACTTTGATTTGGTTGGGAGTTCTGACACTGAAAATATATAAGAAAGAATTTTAAAAAATTGTTTAAGATCCAGGGGTAATTTAAATAGTTAAAATGCAGTCAGTAAAATCAATGGAGTAATCCATATAGAATTAAAGATAATTTTAGTGAATCTTATTAACTTGCTTTTCTCAAGCACCTACCTGCTATATATATCCCTAGAAACACCAACTTTAAAGTAAATTGCACTTATCTATAGTATATTGATTTCCTACATTATGATAAAGGTAATAAAATGCTAAAGTTTTGAGGACTATCAGAATAATGTTCAATAAAACAATCTCCAGGAGAATTCCAATAAATCTAAAGAATATATAACTTTAAAATTGCTCATATAACAAATGATAAAATACATTTCCAAATGCATTAGAAATCATAGCGTAAATGCATAAATACAGAGTCTAGATATGACATATTTGCGTATAAGCATCCAATGACATCAATCCTCTCTTGTTTGTGAATAGCCCCTTTACATGTCATAATTTCACAGTGAATGAAGATATGTTGATATCCAAATGTGTGGAGACATTTCTGTATAGATTTGGAATAAATTGTCCCGGTATATGCTTATTTTGGCACCTTTTTGCCCTTATGTAACATGTGTTATTCTTTGGTCAAATTTGGCAATTCTATTGAATCAGGAACTTTATGTCACCACTGTTTTTGCCCTACTTTGCAAAAGAGCAGATAGGGCATGTCCCTCCTCCACATTACTACACTCTTTAAGATCAAGTTTTCTCATTTACTATTAATGACAATTACCATTTACTCATTGCTCTTTGTGTGACAGGCACTCCATATGTATTATCTTTGTACCACTTGAGCTAATATTAGTTCTTTTAAGTCACAAGAAGTAATTTAATATTTAGACAAGTTAAACAGCACGTCCAGCATCAACAGCTAGTACCTCGAAGAAGTAGGATCTGAACCCAGACTCTTGGACCTTAGAGCTTCAGTTCTTAACCATCATGCTTTAGAGCCACAGGTTTAATGAATAATTAGTTATTGATTCAAAATAGAAGAAAATTTCTTCATTCAACATCTGTATTCTTCTCATTATCTATTTTAATGCCTATTGATTTATTGCAACAATAAAAGGGTCTTATGAGACAATATGATCTGGTGGAACAGTAAATAACATTGTTAAAACTGGACAAATTCAAGAGAAAAATATCGGAGGCCTAAACTTTTTTTCAATTCAAAATTAAAATAATAGTAAGAAGACTTGTAAAGAAATCTAATCTCAAAATTAATTATGTTAAGGATGAGATGAATGCCAATAAGATAATTGCTGCTTTTAAAAATATAGATTTTCTTACTTCCCATTGGAAATATGTTTGTGGTCCAAATAAGGAAAGACATGTTATAGGTAACCCAGAATCCAAAAAATTGCTCTTCATTGCTGTATGTGAAATAGCCTTGACTTTGAAATTATTCAGAGGTGGATTGAACTTATTTTCTGATACTTTTTAATTGAATTGCTGACTTATAAAGCAAAGAGAAATAAAAAAGGACTCTATTATTTTAGGCATTAAATGATATATATGAAAATAGTATACATAAAAGTCAGTTTCTGGAACTATGCTAGAAGATCAATAGCTATTATTATCTTTTTAATATTTCTTCCTGCCCCTGTCCTTAACAGCATACACCAAGGTAAAGGTATCTGGATTACTCCAAGGTATTTTGTATTCATATATTCATTTGTTAATATGGTCATTCATCCCACACATATATTCAAAGTACCTCACTCTTTGTATAATGAGGCTGTATTCACGGGATAAAGAAAGATGGACGCTTACAAAGTGAATAACAAATCTCTGAATGAGGTTTTAAAGATTTGGATAAAGTTGAGTTAGAGAAAAGTTGTTTATGGGTACATTTACTTGTAAATATAAAATCTTTTCTCAATGTTTATTAAAATAAATTTTCAGTAAATTTAATTTTAATGAATGTCAAACCTCTCCTTTATAGAACATTCCTTGGAAAAGAATGGAAGTTTAAACCTAAATAAGTTTTGGAAAAAATATTGGAAGGGTTATTTCTTTCTAAAAACAAAACAATGAAAACAATAAAAGTTAAGGAAGTGAGTAAAGTTAAGTAGAAAATGCATTGAAATGGGAAAGGCATTTCTAAACTTTACACTTAAACCAGAAACTACTCAGAAAAATATTGATTTAAAGTATAACTGGAATCCAACAAAAACGATAAAAATCACTACGAGCAAAATCTAAAGGTGTTGGATAAACTGAATGAAGAATATATATATTGAATATATTATTGATATTTACATATTTGATAAAACAGGAAACAAATAATTAAACAAAAAAAATGTGCACAAGATTGCAATAGGCAATTACCCAAGAAATCAAGGAGCCAATAAATGAGCAAACCTCTAAATGTGTTGTTAATATTTGCAAAGACTTCATGGAATTATCAGGAAACAAAGCTCTTTATCATATGAACAAATGTATAAACAGAGTTCAGAGAAAATCCTTTACTTTTCCCTGTACTTCAGCTGACAGTCCATGCTGAAGCTCTATCTTCATCTTCTCGTGTTTCTTTGATAAAATTAACTCTTCCACCTATTCCACCGTGTATAGTTCTAGTATGCGGCAGAAAAACCTGAATTTTTTTAGTATAAATTGAAACAGTAACAACGGATTGGGAATTAGACTAATAAGGGAAACTTCCTCTGAAATTGTGGGTCCTGAGGATGAGAACAACACAACCTAAATGCAAAATTTTTAGTGGCAGACATTTTAAAACTCTACTTCATCTCTTCTTAGCTGAACAATTATCAGTTTACAAGGCAGATAGGCGATATAGTGGGAATTAGGATGTGGTAAGTGGGTAAGACTGGAACTGAGAAATGCATTATCTTATTTTGCCTGTTTTCCCTATCTGAATTAAGATGCTTGTTGCAAGTCTAGAATTAGACTTGGCCCCAAAAATAAATCTGCAGCAGATAAATTCCTCTTAATGATTTAGGAGGGAGGGAAGGATTTGCACAGGATAAATCTTTGGCTATGTTTACCCCAATAAAAAACTGTCTGTTATTTTGCCAAAATTCTTTCTCATAATGTCAGGTACATTGGTATTGGATCCTAGCTACCAAATTCACAAGAACATATTTCTCTGTTTCTCTCCGTGGTTATCACTGTAGTTAACCCAGAACAAGAAATGAGGTATGGCATGAGTTAGCCTAGATAATAATTTGGATACCTCAAAAACATTTAGAGTCATAAATTGCTATATTACTTGTGTTAATTTTATGTATGAATAATGTCCTCTGGATTTAAGACCAAAATATTTGGAAATTATTTATAGAAGTATAGAAAATCATAGTGATCTAAATATAAATCTAATGTTTTGTGAAACCTGGAGCATGTGGAATCCAGTTCTATGTGGTGATATAAATGTGGTATGAACTACTGAAATAAAGCCACTTGAGCTGTTGGTAAAAATCTACAATTCCGTTGCGTTGGCCAGCATTGTTTATTGTTTGTTGAAGGCAAGAGAGATAAAATCCTAGATTATTGAATAGTTCCTTTTTATCTAAAGAATTTTACATAATGAGAGCTTAACAATAAAGCTGCCCAGGATAAAAATAAATTAGGGCAGTAGGGCCCATGAAAATACAGAACTTCAGAGAATTTTAGATAAAACAATAACATTACATATTCGCTTATATTGCCCCTTTTATTCCTATTTTCTCATTGCTTGTGATTCTGTCTGAGATACTACATAGCCTGGCTTCTGTATTTTAATGTTGATTTGGAAGGGGACTGAGCATTTTTAGTCTTTTCAGAAAGCTGATACTCAAATTAAAATGACAAGGAAAAAAATCAGAAATTGAAAACTAAGAGTCAATTTCAATATGTAAAATCCAAGGGTTAAAGAGATGAAATGAATTTGAGGAGACATTGTAATTTGAACTCATTCTTTTTTTCTTTTTCTTTTTCTTTAAATTCAATTAGCCAACATGTAGAACATCATTAGTTTCAGATGTAGAGTTTGGTAATTCATTAGTTGCATATAACACCCAATGCTCATCACATCACGTGCCCCGCTTAATGCCCGTCACCCAGTTACCCCATCCCTCCACTACAATATGTATCAGGGAGATCAAAGTAAAAAGAGGGAAATTTAGAGAAGCGCACTCTCTTCTGAGACTAAAGATAAAAAACACGAATTGGGAATAACAGTAAATTTCTTTACAATTTAAAAAAAAAAAAACCAAAATTTTTCTTCTCCTTGGCTATGTTAATATAAAAATCTACTCTGAAATAAAGTATTGCATGCAGAAGTTTACTAGGCAGGCCTCTGGGGGGATGTACATTGAGGAAGGGAGGGAGGAAGGATTGGGAAGAACAAGAAGCTGACTGCTAATGCTGTTGCGGGGCATACACAGAACTTGAAAACGGCTATGGCCATTCAGAGTTGCCCCAAATTGAGGCAAGACTGCTGACCTTGGAACTCCTGTATCACTGGATGCTGGTTGATTTCTGGGAGGGGTTGTAACTTTGCATTAGGTAGATTCCTTTGGCCAAAGCAATTCTCACTGACAGCTGAAGCTGTAATCTGTCAGTAGTCAAAATTTCTAGCGGCTATGAAATGAGTGTCTTCCCTGAAGAAGGTATTAGGCAGAACGCTGCAGTAGCATCTGCAGAAAATACGTATGTTACAAAGTGATAAATCTTTCAGAGAGAAATGAAGCAGGGCAAGGAGTCTCTTGTGACTGGAAGGACCAGGCTGTGGTGGAACAGGGTTCAGTTGCAAAATGGTTTTATGACATACGCACTTTTCGAAGGCAAGAATTTTTTAAGTGTAATTTTTTTTTCAAAGAGAGACCAGCATAATGTTATGGAGCATAGGAAAGTTCCCAGGACACAAGCTAACCCCAGCTTTATAATTTGTATCACAATGTTCGTGATGAGTTCATAGAAATGTGACCCCAGTGAAATACCCGGGGCACGGCTTCTTAAACCGGACATGGAATTTCTTTTTGCACTTTTTGAAACAACATTTCTGAGAGAGGTCTGCACTCTTGGGTCCCTAGCTCAATACTTGCCTTTTGTTCTCCGATGAGCTTCCATAAGAATCTTTCTGAAAAGGAAATGTAGCAAAAATTTAGTCAAAAACACACTTTTTGAAATTAGGCTTGTTTTCAATTCCAAATCTCCGGTGTGACTTTGAGCAGAAGCTGAAGCCCTTAAGCCTCAATTGTTTTCCTTGTAAGTAGTGACAATGCTCCTCGCTCAGGGTAGTTTTAATGCTAAAACAAGAACAAGTATGCAAAGTGCTTAGCACAGTACATCACACAGACTAAGCATTGAATGAACTATGTATTTGACGTAGTGGTGATTCATGTAGCAACAGCTGTAGCAACAGCGACAAGATGGCCTGACTGACTGACTAAGCAAGCTCTTTCGGCAGACCCCGCTGTTTCCAACTGCGTTTGGATGAATTTACCATAACAGGACTGAAGTGAACTGACGAACTGTATATACTTTTACATTTTTGCCTGATGCTAAACTACACAGTGCTACCAATTGCTGTGGGTTGTTGTTTTTTTTTTTTTATATACTCATTTCTATGAGCTCAGTAGATTCTTAGGTATGGATGCATGTTTGCAAATCAGCTAATGTAATAATTGAATTTAGTTGTAATCAAAATTTGATGAATCCTAACAAAACGTAGCCCAGGTTATATGAAGTTTAAAAAACAAATAAACATATGGAAGATATTAGGGAACAAATTTTAAATGTGAGCAGGACAGGTGATGCATGCATGTTACCATGACAACCTTGTAAGGAGACTTTATTTCAGGGCTTAGCCCCACACCAAAGAAAAATTCCTTTCCAGGTTGACAATCCTGTGATAGAGGCGCCCACAGAGCCTATCATTTGAATTTAAGGACTCAGACAAAAATTTGGTTTTGCCTTCTCTGATGCAATTCCTACCTTATTACCTGAAGAGAAATAAAGTGGTTCTTATGAATGATTTATTTTGAACAAGTCACTGCAATCTAAATGAAATAATCTTTGGAAAATGAAGAGACCCTGGGCAGTAATCTGTTAAACTCAAAAATAACGTAACCAGGCTCTTTTTCTATAGTCCATTAGGGGCAGAAAAACTAATGATGGACTCTAAAAGAAACTTTACATTTCAGGACCTCTAAAAACTGTGAAGCCAAGTGAAATGTATCTTGTAGAGTTAATGAACTATATTTGGTCACTTTAATGTAAATTTTTAATTGTAAAATTAAATTGCATTCCCCCTCCTAGGCCTTAGAAAAGTCATTCCTTAACCTTCAGTCATTTTGCTTTTCTCTGAACTAGTTGGGAAAGAGAGCGATTTAACACTCTCTGAAGGTTACTTTAAAGTTGGTATGTAAGTTCCCTTTGGCCATGGATCACATTTTAATATTTTTACATAACGCTCAGGATATAGTTCATGTTCTAAACATATCTGCATAGTGTTTGAGGTTAGACATTTGGAACAACTAAAGTGTTTGCAGTGTTGGATAGAGAGCTAAACAAAATGCTTATTAAAGAGTTGTTACTGCAAACTATGCTTTTTTAATCTACATAATGTTTATATTTGTACCCATCCCTTTTTGATGATATCTTCGTACAATACAGAAGATCATATTCCCAAAATAAATTGTGGGCACAGAACTTTTATACTTAAAGATTTTTAGGGTATGGAAAAGAAATATAATTATACCCCTAGGTTGACTTAATCTAGAGTTGAGCAGTTTTAAGTCTCACTAGACAACATCCTTATGGAGCTGGAAAGTTTGCTCTTGGAAGTCATTTGAGAATTATATCCACAAAGCAGGAAAACCTGACCTGAAAAATGAATTGTTTTGGATTCAGGTCAAGGATAGACCATTGATGTAAAAGGAAGAATTCAACAAAGAAACATTCTAGGATGGAAAGAAGACATTTCATATCTATAAAAATTGTACTGATATATTTGTGTATCTGATGTCACACGAGTATATGACAATGGATCAAAGCATCTGACGGATAGATGTCTGAACGAATTTGTCTGATCCCAACTCTCTCTGAAATCCTAGCAGTAAGATGAAGCTATTCAGTTACCCAGGTGTGACTACGTTTTAGTCCTGCATACATTCTTGTTAACTAAGCTTAAATTTTTAGATGTCAAGCTTTACATGTTCAATTCTAAAGATGTGTGTGCATTCTCTAACAAATCCTGGTTATCCAGAATTTTAGTTTCCTTAAGCACATTATATGTAAATAAAGAACTTATATTTAGTCATGTACTGTCCATGTAGAACTTGTCATGAAATTTTATGATATCGGTACTGCTTTTTGCGTTTTTTTCCCATCAAAAGCACAATAATATTAGGGAAGATTTTAAATTTCCAGATTATTTTTCGTTTTGATGCCAATTAAACATGTAGTTAAGTTCCTAAAAGGATAATATTATTAAATGAGATGATTTCAAGCTTTATTAATAACCTGTGCTTCAAAATACTTGAAAGGCATGTTTTTCTGCAAGAGTTTGAATAAATGCATTTATATGTATCGTGTGTAAGGTTTCCTACAGCATCTTTCATATTGCCTTTTCCCACGTATGCCTTCCATGCAGTCTTCTGCAAGAAGATACTTGGGAAGTGGGAGAAAGTAGGCTTGCACAAAGTAGGCTTTCTTACTTGTGCATTAAATTGCACAAAGTAAGAAATGAAATTGCAATGCAGGCCTGCTGAAACCACAGCCAACCTCACAGAGAGCTCTGGGGCAAGAATTACCCATCAGGGTCATCCCGCATGAGCCTGAAATAGGCAGGCTTCTCCACATTGCTCACTTGTAGGATGTAGTATGTCCCAGAAAGACATGACTTTGGATGGGGTGACTCTACCGACCACACTACCTGCAACTGGCAGAATGTCCTTCCTTGACGAAGGAACAGAGAGGCACATTCTCATGTCTACCACATTCTACCATTTTCATGGACTCTGCTTCTATATACACATGCAAAGATAAACAACTCATGGTGTTTGGTGGACCTTTTGTTATATGGGAGTCTTCACCTCAGATATCATGTTTACCTGTCTCAAAGGCTTACCTGGTGGTATAACCCAGACACTCATCACCAGTGATCGGAATTTTTGCTGCCTGCCCTTCTAAAGTTGTGTTTGATAAGCCTGTGCACTTACAGCCACAATAAGGCAAGAACAGATCAAGAGGAACCTAAATAAATGCCCCTTTTCGGGTTCTCACACATATTCTTTCTCTCTCTCACTGTTTAACAGCATCTCTGCTTACTGACCCGAGGCAATTATCCATGATATGGTAATGACTCCTTTCTTCCTGTTTCTTTGCTACTAGGAGCCAGAAGTACCAGGAAGCAGCTGTAGTTCATAATTCACTGAAACTTTTTTCTGTAACATTTAGCTAAAGTGTACTATTTCTGGGAATTTGGATATCCGAGCCTGTAGCTCCCAGAGTTATAGGAACCGGAAGTGCAATGTCTCCTAGTAGGTCATTGGAAACAATAATAAACAGAGCCATTCCTGCTTCCATCGCTTGTGTGATGGGTTAATTTTATGTGGCAATTTGGCTAGGCCACAGTGCCCAGATATGGGATCAAATATACTGGATTTTTCTGTAAGAATGTTTTTAGATAAGATAACATCTAAATTGATGGACTTTGAGTAAAGCAGATTATCCTCCATAATGTGGGTGACTCTCATTCAGTCAGTTGAAGGCTTGAATAGGACAAATGACTGTCCTACCCCTAGCCAGAGATCATTCAATCAGCAGACAGTCAGTCTTTAGATTTGAATTGTGTTGTTAGTTTTACCCTGGGTAGCCAGACTGCCAGCACACACTACAGATTTTGGCTTTCTAGATTGCACAATTTCATGAGCTATGAACCAATTCCTTAAAGTAAATCTCTCTCCCTCTCTCTCTCTCTCTCCCTCTCCACACGCGCGCGCACACACACACACACACACACACGTTTTTCTTTTTACTTTTTTTCAATGATGATTAATTCTTCTATGAATACTATTTTAACTATTTCTTTGTGCACCTGTGCAAGTATTTCTCTAGGCTATATACTTAAGAGTGAAACTGCTGGGTCATAGTTTATAGGTGAATTAAAATTTAAAGGACAAAAGTAGTTGCATTATTTTAGCCTACTTGTTGGGATGCAACCAAATGCTTTATATTATAATGTGACATATGAAAAATTAATGAATTAACTACCCCTAAAATTAAGTAATGTTGAAGAAAGGAAACAATAGACATAAGAACAGAATATAAAGTCATAGAAAACAAATATAAATAAGGAGATCAACAAAGTCAGAAGTTAATTCACTGAAGAAAATAACAAAATAAATAAATGTATGTTTATTATAACCAAAAGGGAAAAAAAAACCACATTCACAAACAACAATTGCAATCATGAAAACCCAGAATTTAAAACAGATACATTTGAATTTACAAAAACTTTGTTCTAACAAATTTTACTTCTGTATTAAAACTTACAAAAGGATAATTTTTTAATGTTTCAAATTTGATAATATGTGTTTACCAAATTCCTACAAGTAAACTTGTCTGAGTCTTTTTTTTTTAATTTTTTTTTATTATATTATGTTAGTCACTGTACAGTACATCCCTGGTTTCTGATGTAAAGTTCTATGATTCATTAGTTGCGTATAACACCCAGTGCACCATGCAATACGTGCCCTCCTTACTACCCATCACCAGTTTATCCCATTCCCCCATCCCCTCGCCTCTGAAGCCCTCAGTTTGTTTCTCAGAGTCCATAGTCTCTCATGCTTCATTCCCCCTTCTGATTACCCTCCCCTTCTTTATCCCTTTCTTCCCCTACCGATCTTCCTAGTTCTTATGTTCCATAGATGAGAGAAATCATATGATAATTCTTTCTCTGCTTGACTTATTTCACTTAGCATTATCTCCTCCAGTGTCATCCATGTTGCAGCAAATGTTGAGAAATCATTCTTTCTGATAGCTGAGTAATATTCCATTGTATATATGGACCACAACTTCTTAATCCAGTCATCTGTTGAAGGGCATCTCGGCTCCTTCCACGATTTAGCTATTGTGGACAATGCTGCTATGAACATTGGGGTGCATATGGCCCTTCTCTTCACTACGTCTGTATCTTTGGGGTAAATACCCAGTAGTGCAATGGCTGGGTCATAGGGTAGCTCAATTTTTAACTTTTTGAGGGACCTCCACACTGTTTTCCAGAGTGGCTGTACCAACTTGCATTCCCACCAACAATGTAGGAGGGATCCCCTTTCTCCACATCCTCTCCAGCAATTGTTGTTTCTTGCCTTGTCAATTTTTGCCATTCTAACTGGCGTAAGGTGGTATCTTAGTGTGGTTTTGATTTGAATTTCCCTGATGGCTACTGATGTTGAACATTTTTTCATGTGTCTGTTAGCCATTTGCATGTCTTCATTGGAAAAGTGTCTGTTCATATCTTCTGCCCATTTTTTGATTTATTTGTTTCACGTGTATTGAGTTTGAGAAGTTCTTGGTAGATCTTGGATACTAGTCTTTTATCTGTAGTGTCATTTGCAACTATCTTCTCTCATTCCATGGGCTGCCTCTTAGATTTTTTTATTGTTTCCTTGGCTGTGCAGAAGCTTTTTATCTTGATGAAGTCCCACAAGTTCATTTTTTCTTTTGTTTCTCTTGCCTTTGGAGATGTGTCATGAAAAAAGTTGTTGTGGCCAATGTCACAGAGGTTGCAGCCTATATTCTATTCTTAACAAGGACTGCTCTTAAGGGGAAACTAGGTAAGCAGAGCCTAACCTGCTGGGGTATTATCAGAACCTAGCTGACCCGGAAGAAAAATACCCAACATTCTGCAAAAGGCACAACTAGGGAGAGAGTAAGAAGATCAGTGATTTTTGGGGATGGGACAGGGAGAAGAAGGAATAGGCAGAGAACAGAGGAGTTTCGAGGCAGTGAAAATACTCTGTAGGATAGTATGGCGATGGATATAGGTTACTTTATATTTGTCCAAATCCGTAGAATGTACAACACCAAGAGTGAACTTTTTTCTAATCTATGGACTATGAGTGATTATGATGTGTCAAGGTAGGTTCATCCTTTATAGAAATGCATTGTTCTTGTGAGGGATATTGATAACGGGAGAGGATATGCACATGTAGGGACAGGGAATATATAGGGAATCTCTGTACTTTTCTTTCTATTTGGTTGTGAATCTGACACTGCTCTAAAAAAATAAGTAAAAGGAAATTAAAGTCAAAATTAAAAAATAATTCTCAAATCAAAATTTGTTAATTTTTGTAACGATTTGTGACATACATTTACCTGTTTTATTTACTCCAGCCAAGAATTCTCATTCTTAAATTTTTGTTGGTAATCTATCAACCTATTATTCCTTTATTATTTTTTTTAATATATCCCAGCCACTTTATTTTGGCACACAAGGTCTTCTACAGCTTTCCCTGATGATATGATCACCTTGTTCTCCCCTTCACACACATTTTGCTCCAAGTAAATGAAGTGTCACTGACTCCATACCTATTCCATGACTTCTCCAGTCCACATTTTTCTTCCAGCTCTTGTTCTCTGTATCTTGAATATTTTCCCCTCTGTTTCCACAACTCCCAAGTCCTGCCATCCTATTATTCCTTTAAAAATTGTTGTGGTGTCAAATAAATTTGTTAATTTTTAGATAATGAAAAGAAGTTAAAAATATTTTAAGATCAGGTTTAAAAAGGCTTATATGATATGATAAAAATGCATGTTTCATTCTTTCAGCTCAATTTTTAAAAAATAACAGTGTGCTTTGATATTTTTAGGAACAGTAATTATTTTCAAAATAATGAAAAAATGATGTCTTTAGGAAACTAGCACCAGTTTTGAGGGGATTAACAAATTGATTCCTTTAGCTAAATCTGTAAGTTGCCAATATATTTTTAACCAAACCCTATAAGTTGGAAATTACAAACTTATAAGTTATGAAGTTGTGTATTTAACTGGTTTCTTCCACGTGTGAAGTAGAAACATACATGTTAATTAACATGTTTTCTATATTTTTACCATAATTATTTGTTATTATGAGTAAACAAATTCAAAGCATACCACTAAAATAAGAAATGGATTATTTTGTTAACTCAGTTTTGCCAGAATATTCATACATAACATTTTTGTATTATTAGAATTCATGTTGTTAATAAATAAATGCTGAATTGTGAGCTCTTTATATATAAATCCATCTGTATTTGCTAAAAAAAGCAGTAAAATTTTTGTCATAATTCTATAATTAAATTGTAATTGCACTGTACTTTGAAAAAAAGAATTCAGGCATAAACTTTTTGATTGTTTGCCTCCCAAATTGGCTCTGTGTTACTCTGCTTTGCTTTCTTTCATTAGGCACAATATTTTATAATAAATATATTGCTTTAATAGAATGCTTTTATTTGATGGCTTTTATTGAAGCTTTTTATAACATTGATTGGGATGATTAAAAAACATTTTTCAGATTGAAGGGCACCAAAAAGCATAATCCATACGTGCATCTAAAAGATGCTTAATGACTATCATTAGTGATTTCGTCAAATAAATAAATAAATAGGCAAGTAGCCTAGGCTATAATGAAGACCAATAACTTCAGTTGGGCTTTGCAAAAATAAGAATACTTTACCATCATGGTTTTACCCTATTGTTTATCAAAAATCTCATAGATATTAAAAAATGTTCTGTTAAAATTACATCGTTTTATTCATCTATCCATCATCTATCTATCATCTATCTATCTATTTTTTGTCTCCTGTAATGCACATCATTTTTGTTCTCTGAGCCTTCCCCAGTTCCCCATGAAATTGAAACCATTTCATGTGGTGGCCAACTGGGTAGCAGTTGTACAGCTATTTCATTTTCCTGGTTCAGGTTTCTGCCCTTGTCATCACCTCCGTTGGTTGGACTCAAAATCCTGCTAACAATTTTTTGCTCTTCCACTTTTCCATTTTCAGCGTTAACACTGGAATAGATTCAGAAGTGCAAACGATGATTCTGTCTCCAGTCCTTCACGAGACTTGTATTTTGTTTTCATCAAATAAGAATCTACATTCCTATAAATACTAAAAGCAAGTGTCTCGCAGAAGTTTCCTGTTTTCAGATGCAAGTAACTTAGCAGTCAATTTGTCAGTCTCAGAAGTGCAGGCTGACAGTTCTTATGTCATTTGCTTTCGATTCTCTCTAGTGTCCCTCTTATTTATATCTGGATCCAGAAGTGCTAGGCATACTATATAGATAAAACACCAGCTTAGCCTATTTCTTCAGGCTCTGTAGCAATTGCCTTGAAACCTGAAGAATGGCAAAAATAAATATGTATACTCATCCACTTGACCCATTTGTAATAGTCATTTAGAGATCCTTTTTGCCATATAAAATGGGATCACATATTTGTCCCTGGTAAGCAAGGGACTTTTCTGTGTCTCTGTGTATGATTGATTCGTCCAACATGCCCTATATTCCAAGTTCGGTTTTCATGGTACTTGTTAGCTCAAGATCCAAAAGTACATTGTAGGCAGGATAGTCCATGAAAGGAAAATATATTCATCAATATTGCATGTACTATCCCAACAGGATTTGATGCCTGAGGTCAGCAGAAGAGCTATGCTTTATATCTCTGGTTGCTAATAATAGTGTCTGGTCGTCTTAGATATCCTGTACCATCTTTTCTATAGCTATTTTCATTCTGTGTCTTGGATAACATTGTGAAATTGAGTGAATTCACAGCTACTATTTCCTTTTTTATTCCTCAAGTCGTCATATTATATAGATGAGTTTCTCTGTCTCAGAAACTAAGCATTTCCACTGTGTCTCAGAAAAATACTTGTTAGTCTTCATTCTATTTCTGCTTTTAAGTGCCCATCTAGTCCTGTTTTAAGGGAATAATGGCACGGTATTTTTATGTTTATGTTCTTAGTATTCATATTTGGACTGTAACTTCTCTGATACAAAGATTGTTGTTTATATACTAAAAAAGGCTGTAGCAAGTTCAAATTGATAAGAAATAATGGATTGTGGGGGGAGATGGTTTCAGTATTGTCTGTGTCCAAATTTAGGCCCAAGGCAATCACTTCTTTTTCACTTCCTTTTTTTTCCTTCAGAAACACATTTCCTTGTCCATTCTTTTAATAGAATTTACTACCTATATAGTTATTTCTTTTCAAGGTTTTTACATTTCCTATGATATCATCCCTCTATAACGGCTATCATTTAATAAGCACTCAATAAATTTTTGCTGAGCCTAATTTAATAAGTTAAATCAGATCTTGATAGGCATAACTAAACATTTACCCATTTTTTTCTTTCTGTCTCAAAAGAAATATGCTTATTTCACACAGAGAAAATACAAATTTGCACTGTTCTTCCCTCGTCCACTAGTAACTTCTGGCACTGACATTTTGTCTTCCCATCTTTGCCTAGTATTAAGAAAAATAAGTGGGATAAAATATTTCACAGAGGCAGACAGCTGTATTTTCTTGAATACGAAGAAGAAAGGAAGGAGGGAAGGAAGGAAAGAAGAAAGAAGGAAGGAAGGAGGGAAGGAAGGAAGGGAGGGAAGGGAAGAAAGAACAACTGGGCTTCATTCGGTTCTGGAAATAAACCAGGCTTATTTCTGCTTCAGAAACTGTATACTAGCTTTTGCCTTAGAAGGTTTGGAATAAAAAAACCCGACTTCCTATTATGGGGCATGAACCTCAATGTTATTTCCTTGGAGAGATCTTGAAGTCTGCTTGACAAGTGTATGTGAAAAAATCCTTTGTTTTTTCTCCACCACACAACAAGGTTTAATTTTAATTATATTATTTTACTCCCAAGAATGTCAGTCTCTAAGAGTAGAGACCCTGGCGATGTGGTTCAAGACTAGAGTAGTGTCTGCTCCAAGGATTCACCCAAAAACTTTGTTTAAAGAATGAATGAGTGAGGCAGATAAAACACTAGCTTATAAGTACTTCATGAATATTGGATGCAAATGATATTTATGTGATATATATATATATAATCTATGTACATATACGCAATTTATAATGTGTATATATATATATACATTAATACATACACATATATATACACATAGAGATTACCTACCAATCTATCGTCGTTTAAATAATCTATTCTAGAAGGCTTGTTTTATTTCAAGAAATATTTTCTTTTTTCCAAGATCTGAAATTACTTGCTTTGGGACCAGCTTGGCATGTCACTTTCTTAGTCTTGGTAAATTCATCTCTAAATGGTATCTGCTTTCTAGTTGTTATGAGGCTTATATGAGATAATGTATATAAAGTGCTTTGCCTGTAGAAGGTGATAAAAATAAGTTCAAGTCACAGTTAACTATAATTTTTACCAATAAACAATTACTATAAAGTAATAAAAAAAGCATGACACAGACTTTGCATCAAATTCTTTCTTCAGATAGGCTACTGACTATAGCATGTTTATTTTCTTGTACAAACGTATATTGGAGATTTCATACCTTACATATCCAGCATCAGATATTAAAACAAATCTTGAATGGGGTTTTCAAAATTAAGAATCCCAATTTAACTGCCAATGAGGAAGATTCACGGCCAGGTTTGGCTTTAGAATATTCTCTGATTTAATAAATATAGAAACTAGTAGGAGTGAAAAATACTCAAGGCCTAATTCTCAGAAATATTTATTTGCTCTGAATCAGACAGTCTTTTAAGAATATCGAGTGTAGGAAATACCTAATTTACATAAACTGGCAGTTTGGGTAGTATTATAAATTAGCATAGCTTCTATTGCTAGGAAGCAGAGGCTTCTATACATGGAGTTGTTAAAAGACTAAAAAGGGTATGTTAGTTTTTCATATGACTGTCTGGCACTTTGTCTTCTATTTACCCCATGATAACTTTGATCACATTTTCACATTTCAGGTATTATAATCTGTCTGTCTATCTGTCTGTCTCTCTGCTATCCATCACCTATCTATCTGAGCACGATCTAACTTCGTTACACACTAGAAGAAATATAGTGTATTTTATAAGAATACAGACCACAGCCAGATTTAAAAGCTATATAATAATTGGCAAGTTACGCCATGTTTTCTGATTTCACTTCTTTCACTTCCTTCTTCTGTTAATTGGGGATGATATTAGTAGCCACCTCAGTAGAGCATGGTGAGGTTCGAGTGAGCTAATATATGCATACAGCTTAGAAAAATATCTGGTACATAGTAAATGCTATGTGTGTTGGCTATTATTATTTACAAATAAAATCTGAACTACATTTTCTGATTATACTAAGTGTGGTACATAGATCACCAAAAAGATGGTGTAACTTTGTTTTATACTATTAAATGTATAATGAATGGGTAATTGGCTTGAGTAGTGGTTCTGAAAATACAGTGCCAAATGATCACCAGAGATGTTGATTAAAATCCAGATCTTCACACTTGTTCTTAGAAAGGCTGAATGATAGTCTGGGTAAAGTCAAGTCTCCTGTAATTTAAAAAAGACTAGCAGATAATTCCAATGCACACTGCAACATGCATAATTGCATAATTGCATAATTGCAACAACGCATAATTGACAACAACATGATGGGCTCCTACAAAAGTGTGATCTTTGGGGATCTCAAAATCTCCTCAAGATTTATATAGTCATCAGTAAGTGAAGTTATCAGTTATATGGAGTAAGTGAAGTTATCAGTTATATGGAGATTTTTTTTTTTTTCTTTACGGTTCTGTGGATTCACAGAGGAGAAAGAAATCAATTTTGGTGGATTTGGAAAAGGCTTCTAATTGGAGATGAAACTTGAAAAATAAATGAGATTTCAATTAGTCGGTAAATTAATCAGTGAAGAAGAAGAAATGGTGAGACTATAGAAAGATGGAAAAAAAAAGGTACATTGTGAACATGATGGGATAAATATACAGTTGACCCTTGAATAACGCAGGTCTGAACTGCATGGATCCACTTACATCAAGATTTTCTTCAATAAATACAGTACAGTACTTTAAATGTATCTTTTATTTCTTAGGATTTTCAATAACATTTTCTTTTTTCTAGCTTACTTAATTGTGAGAATGCAGTATGTAAACATATATAAAATATGTGTTTATCTACTGTTTATGTTATTAGTAAGGCTTCTAGTCAACAGTAAGCTGTTAGTACTTAGTTTTTTGGAAAGTCAAAAGTTATATGTGGATTTTTGATTGAGTGGGGGCAGCACCTCCAATCCCTGTGTCGTTCCAGGGTCAAGTGTGTATATAATCACATTCACACACACTATTTTATATATATATATATATATATATATATATATATATATATATATATACTCACACACTCACACTATTATATATATATATATACTCACACACAAACATGAATATACAAGTAATACAATATATGCTGTACTGATTTTTTTTCTGTTATGATGTTTAGACATCTTCAAAAAAATATTTTTGGCTGAAGAGAGACTACCTCTCCTGAGCCAGCTAATTCTTAGAGCAAGCAAGACTGAACCTGGAACATGCCTTTGACTAACTAATTCAGAGTCTTACTTAGCCCATAAGTCCAAGAAGGCAATATTTCTCTGACTTAATCATCGCAGGGTCATGTGGTAGGCAACTAGAGACCACTCTTCCAGCCCAAAGCCCACCAAAATTATTCAAACTAGCCACTCCCAGACTGTTTACCCTACCTTGCCTTTCCCAAGGAAAACGCAATAATGAAGGCTTCTGGTCTAGCTTCTCCCCTCCTTCCTGCTTCGGCTTCCTGACCAAAATGTGGTTTCCTCCTGTGGCCCTGCATGAAGAACCATGCCTTTCATTTCTAGGCGCACTGCAAATAACAATAAGATTTTTATTCAAAAAATTGACCACTCCATGTTGTGTGAATCAGTCACTTCTAGAGATTAATACCCAAGCACAAAACACATGTATACATTATACATATACATAACGAAGTGGAATAATAGAATCTGAATTTAAGATGATGGGACACTTTGGATGAGTCAGAAACTTTCAAATTATGAAACTATTTAGGAAGCTATTAAAGTTTTACACAAGCGAAAGTTTGGGAATTAAAATTAAGGTTATGTTTGTTGAAACTGAAATACAAAATATTTATTTATCAACTGCTTAAGTCATCAGTGAGGCTTCCAGTCAACAGTAAGCTATTCATAGTTAAGTTTTTGGGAAGTCAAAATGTATGTGGTGTTTTGATTGTGGGGGCGGGAGGGAGGTGGTCAGTGTGAACTTAACAAAATGTCAATAAAAAGTAGAGGTTAAAGGAAAAGAAGGAATTAAAGGTAATCTGTACACCTAGATTCTGTGAAATTCCAATCCACATTTTTAAAAATAATAATCTAGTTTGTTCTTCAGGTGTAGTGACTGGAAAGAAAGTCAAAGGAAATTTTGGGGCTGTTAACCTTCTATTTCTTTATCGAAGTGCTGGTTACATGAGGGTGTTATATTTGTAAAATTTTGTAAGGTATTATACTTAATGATATACACTTCACTACTCATATGTTACATTTTAAATTAAGAAATAAGAATTTTAATAAAAATGACTTATTGTAAAACAGTAGAATGCAATTTATTCATCAAAATGGTTATTACTGACCTTTACAACATAGACACCTTAAGAAGATATCTAATTATTCTAAAATTCTGCTGCTTACTGGGTGTTATATGTAAGTGATGAATCACTAAATTGTACTACTAAAAGTAACATTACACTATATGTTAACTAACTGGAATTTAAGTAAAACCTTGACTACCAAAAAAAAAAAAAATAACTGGTATGACAGCTCTATAGTGTCAGGGCCCAGGGGCCCAGGCTCCTTTGATCTCATTATCTTGCCATAATCAAGTGGTAGCTTCTGTCTCTGTTGGGTTTTCCAACATCTGCCATCTTAACCTCAGTCAAAGGAAAAGTGGAAAGAGTCTGGGTAGTTATTGTTCATTTGTTTTTCTGGCTGCATATTTTTGAATAATAAACCAAAAACCATAGTGACTAAAGCAATAACAATCATTAATTTTTTTTAACTTTTAAACTACTTTCACAGTTTAGTATACTTGTTAAAGTAATTCTTGTTGATATATAGTTTAATTATAACAAAATACATAGATTGTATGTTTGATAAGTTTTATACAACCTCCGACCCAATTGAAACAGAAAATTTCCACTTCCCTTGAATTTCCCACAGGTTGGTTTTTCAGTCACACCACACGCACTACATTTTTATCATTTGTATCTCTGTAGCTTACTTTCAGCTTTATTTAGAACTTCATAAAATGGTATCAAACATGAACTTTTTATATATTTATTCATTTTGTATACATATTTTATATGCATTCCACGTATATGTATATGTGTCTGTGCATTTGCATATGTAATGAAATAATGATAATAATATGCATACAATACAATGAAATATCTTCCATTGTATTTGAGCACTACAATTTGTTACCCTACTAAGAAATTGGTAGACATCTGAGTTCTTTCCAGTTTTTAGCCATTGTGTATAAAACTGCTAATAACATTCTTGTAGAGACTTTTTGTGGATATACATTTTTATTTCTTTGGGGATTTCATAGAAATGGCATTTCTGGGTCATTAGTTGTTTTTTTTTTTTTTTTCTTTTTGGGGTGGTTTCATGTGCTCATGCACAGAAGCTGGCGGAGAGGGGGAGGTGCTGAGGCAGAGAGAGAATCTTAAGCAGGCTCCATGCTCGGTGCAGAACCCTGTGCAGGGTTTGATCTCATGACCCTGAGATCATGACCTGAGCTGAAATCAAGAGTCAGACAACCGACTGAGCCACCCAGGCGCCCCTATTATTGACTTTTTATATACTACATAACTCACTTATATATTATGTTTGTTGTCTCATTTTACTGCAGGTAAATATAAGCTGTATGAAAATAGAAATATGGTTTATTTTGCCCTCAGTACATTCCATGTGATAGAAGAGTGCCTAACATTGGTAGTTGTATATTGAATCTATAAGAGGTGACCAAACTATTTCCTTAAGTAGCTACATATTATGTATTCCCATCAACAATGCATGAGTTCCAGTTGACTTATCCTCACTAAAATTGGTAGTATCAGTCCTTTTAATTCTATCAATCTTTATGAGTGTGAATTAGTTTGTCATTATGGTTTAAATTAGCATTTTCCTCAAGACCCAGAAACTTAATCATCTTTTCAGGTACTTATTAACCATTTTTATGTGTGAATGTGTGAATGTCTATTCAAAATCTGCCTATTCTTATTGCTTTTTTTCTTTTTAATTATAATTTTATATATTTTGGGTACAATGGCACAAGAGTGAATATTTTCTTCAATGGCAAATGACATATTATATCAATATATTGGATTTTTCAACGCATCCAAAAAATGAGTGGCTATGCGTGTTAAAAAAAATAGATAATCACAATTGAAAACACTAACAAAATATAAAAGGAAGACTATAAAAAATAATCTTATTCTTGTATGAGATTTAAACCAAATCTTTCTTAAAAATAGAAGCTTTGAAAGTTACTTTTGGTGATATTTTCAGACATCTCTGGTTAGAAGACACCACACTGGTTGAATGGCACGATACTCTTTCAGATGTGAGGTCCTAGTCTGGCAGAAAAGTCAGTTGAATGTTGTTGTATTGTGTTGGTTTGGGTTTGTTGGTTTTTTTTTTTTTTCTTCTTAGGATTATTTAGAGTTTTTTGATAGACAATTTTTTTGCAGCAATTGTAGGGTCATGGCAAGATTGAGCAGAAGTACAAAGTTTTCCCATATATCCTCTGCCCCACACGTGGCATGCATAGCCTCCCCAACATCAATATTTTCCACCGGAGGGGTACATTTGTTACAGTTGATGAGCCTACATTGACACCTAATTATAAGCCAAAGATTACAGTTTATAATAAGGTTCACTCTTGGGTTTGTGCATTCTATGGGTTTTGACAAATGCAATAACCTACGTACATCATATAGTATCATAGAGAATAGTTTCATTGCCTTAAAAATCTCCTGTGTTCCCCCTCCACCTCTCTGCTGTTTAGCTCTCCCTCCCCCCAGTCCCTGGCAGCCACTGATCATAGTTTTATCTTTACAATATGGCACATTGTTGAAATCATACAGTATGTATCCTTTTTAGTTTGGCTTCTTTCACTTAGTATTATGCATTTAAGGTACCTCCATGTTTTGCTGTTGTTTTGTTTTGTTTTGTGGCTTGATAGCTCATTTCTTTTTATCACTGAGTAATATTCTATTGTCTGGATCTACCACAGTTTATTTATCCATTCACCTACTGAAGGACATCTTGGTTCCTTCCAAGTTTTGCCAATTATGAATAATGCTGCTATAAACATCCATGTTTATATCTGTGCTTATCCATATGCAAGTTTTTGTGTGGACATAAGTTTTCAACTCATTTGCATAAATACCAAGGCGTACAATTGCTGGATCATATGGCAAGAGTATGTTTAGTTTTCTAAGAAACAGCCGAACTGTCTTCCAAAGTGGTTGTGTAATTTTGCACTCCCACTATCAGTGCATGAGAGTTTCTGTTGCTCCACATCCTTGAAAGCTTTGGTGTCATCGGTGTTCCAGATTTTGGCCTTTTAATAAGTGTGTACTTATATTTCTTGTTGTTTTACTTTGCAATTCTCTAATGGCATGTGCTTCCTTAATGACAGAAGCGTTTTTTTCATATGCTTACTTGACGTATGTATATCTCCTTTGCTGAAGTGTCTGTTCAGGTCTTGTATATATTTTTAATCAGATTACTCATTATCTTGTGGTTGAGCTTTAGATGTAGTATTCCCTTTTTACTTCATACTTACTAATAAGATGGAATGCTTCAATGGCTTCAAAGCTAAAAAGTGGGGGGTGTTGGGGCACCTGGGTGGCTCAGCCATTGGGCGACTGCCTTTGGCTCAGGTCATGATTCCAGGGTCAAGGGATAGGGATCGAGCCCCACATCAGGCTCCCTGCTCTGTAGGAAGCCTGCTTCTCCCTCTCACACTCC